>NW_026908518.1:2407942-3611914 GCF_028858725.1 Colius striatus | reverse complement strand
CACACTTTTTCTCCTCAGCTTCCTCTGAATGAAATACTTTTTCTCTGTTAAATTATACCGCTGAGTATGGGAGCTGCAAGAAAGCAGGAAGGCAGACCCCAGCTACAGTAGTAAGTAGGTCCCCATGCAGTGTATGAGCCAGCACAATGTCACATTTGCAGCTGCTTTCCTGTGGGAGCTATCTTCAATACCACACCTTTTCTCCTCAGCTCCCATTGAAAAAATACATGTGTCTGTTAAGGTATACCACTGAATATGGGAGATACAAGGAAGCAGGAAGGCAGACCCCAGCTACAGTAGTAAGTAGGTCCCCATGCAGTCTAGCCAACACGGTGTCACATTTGCAGCTGCTTTCCATGTGGGAGCTATCTTCAATACCACACTTTTTCTGTTCTGCTCCGACTGAAAAAATGCATGTGCCTGTGAAGGTATACCACTGAATATGGGAGATACAAGAAACCAGGCAGGCAGACCCCAGCTACAGTAGAAAGTAGGTCCCCATGCAGTCTATGAGGAAGCACGGTGTCACATTTGCAGCTGTTTTCCTGTGGGAGCTATCTTCAATACCACACCTTTTCTCCTCAGCTCCCATTGAAAAAAATACATTTTGTCTGTTAAGTTATGCCACTGAGTATGGGAGCTACAAGAAAGCAGAAAGGCAGATCCCAGCTACAGTAGTAAGAAAGTCCCCATGCAGTCTATCATCCAGCACGGTGTCACATTTGCAGCTGCTTTCCTGTGTAATCTATCTACAATACAACACTTTTTCTATTCATCTCGCATTGAAAATATACATTTTGTCTGTTAAGGTATACCACTGAGTATGGGAGCTACAAGAAAGCAGGAAGGCAGACCCCAGCTGCAGTAGTAAGTAGGTCCCCATGCAGTCTATCAGCCAGCACGGTGTCACATTTGCAGCTGCTTTCCTGTGGTAGTTATCTTCAATACCACACTTTTTCTGTTCAGATCCTATTGAAAAAATAGATGTGTCTGTTAAGGTACACCAATGAGTATGGGAGCTAAAAGGAAGCAATAAGGCATATCACAGCTACAGTAGTAAGAAGGTCCCCATGCATTCTATCATCCAGCACGGTGTCATATTTGCAGCTGCTTTCCTGTGGAAGCTATCTTCAATACCACACTTTTTCTGTTCATCTCGCATTGAAAAAAATACATTTTGTCCCTTAAGGTATACCACTGAGTATGGGAGCTACAAGAAAGCAGGAAGGCAGACCCCAGCTACAGTAGTAAGTAGGTCCCCATGCAGTCTAGCAGCCAGCACGGTGTCACATTTGCAGCTGCTTTCGTGTGGGAGCTATCTTCAATACCACACTTTTTCTCCTCATCTCACATTGGAAAAATACATTGTGTCTGTTAAGGTACACCACTGAGTATGGGAGGTACAAGAAATCCGGAAGGCAGACCCCAGCTACAGTAGTAAGTAGGTCCCCATGCAGTCTATCAGCCAGCACTGTGCCACATTTTCAGCTGCTTTCCTGTGGGAGCTATCTTCAATACCACATTTTTTCTTGTCAGCTCCCATTGAACTAATACATTTTCTCTGTTAAGTTATACCACTGAGTATGGGAGCTACAAGAAAGCAGGAAGGCAGACCCCAGCTACAGTAGTAAGTAGGTCCCCATGCAGTCTATCAGCCACCACGGTGTCACATTTGCAGCTGGTTTCCTGTGGGAGCTATCTTCAATACCACACTTTTTCTGTTCAGATCCTATTGAAAAAATAGATGTGTCTGTTAAGGTATACCACTGAGTATGGGAGCTACAAGAAAGCAGGAAGGCAGACCCCAGCTACAGTAGTAAGTAGGTCCCCATGCATTGTATCAGCCAGAACGGTGTCACATTTGAAGCTGCTTTCCTGTGGGAGCTGTCTTCAATACCACACTTTTTCTCCTCAGCTTCCATTGAATAAAATACATTTTGTCTGTTAATTATACCGCTGAATATGGGAGCTGCAAGAAAGCAGGAAGGCAGACCCCAGCTACAGTAGTAAGTAGGTCCTCATGTAGTCTATCAGCCAGCAATGTGTCACATTTGTAGCTGCTTTCTTGGGGGAGATATCTTCAATACCACTCTTTTTCTCCTCAGCCCCATTGAAAGAAAACATTTTGTCTGTTAAGTTATACCACTGAGTATGGGAGCTACAAGAAACAGGAAGGCACACTCCAGCTACAGTAGTAAGTAGGTCACAATGCAGTCTATCAGCCAGCACGGTGTCACATTTGCAGCTGCTTTCGTGTGGGAGCTATCTTCAATACCACACTTTTTCTCCTCAGCCCCATTGAAAGAATACATTTCTCTGTTAAGGTATACCACTGAGTATGGGAGGTACAAGAAAGCAGGAAGGCAGACCCCAGCTACAGTAGTAAGTAGGTCCCCATGCATTGTATCAGCCAGAACGGTGTCACATTTGAAGCTGCTTTCCTGTGGGAGCTGTCTTCAATACCACACTTTTTCTCCTCAGCTTCCTCTGAATGAAATACTTTTTCTCTGTTAAATTATACCGCTGAGTATGGGAGCTGCAAGAAAGCAGGAAGGCAGACCCCAGCTACAGTAGTAAGTAGGTCCCCATGCAGTGTATGAGCCAGCACAATGTCACATTTGCAGCTGCTTTCCTGTGGGAGCTATCTTCAATACCACACCTTTTCTCCTCAGCTCCCATTGAAAAAATACATGTGTCTGTTAAGGTATACCACTGAATATGGGAGATACAAGGAAGCAGGAAGGCAGACCCCAGCTACAGTAGTAAGTAGGTCCCCATGCAGTCTAGCCAACACGGTGTCACATTTGCAGCTGCTTTCCATGTGGGAGCTATCTTGAATACCACACTTTTTCTGTTCTGCTCCGACTGAAAAAATGCATGTGCCTGTGAAGGTATACCACTGAATATGGGAGATACAAGAAACCAGGCAGGCAGACCCCAGCTACAGTAGAAAGTAGGTCCCCATGCAGTCTATGAGGAAGCACGGTGTCACATTTGCAGCTGTTTTCCTGTGGGAGCTATCTTCAATACCACACCTTTTCTCCTCAGCTCCCATTGAAAAAAATACATTTTGCCTGTTAAGTTATGCCACTGAGTATGGGAGCTACAAGAAAGCAGAAAGGCAGATCCCAGCTACAGTAGTAAGAAAGTCCCCATGCAGTCTATCATCCAGCACGGTGTCACATTTGCAGCTGCTTTCCTGTGTAATCTATCTACAATACAACACTTTTTCTATTCATCTCGCATTGAAAATATACATTTTGTCTGTTAAGGTATACCACTGAGTATGGGAGCTACAAGAAAGCAGGAAGGCAGACCCCAGCTGCAGTAGTAAGTAGGTCCCCATGCAGTCTATCAGCCAGCACGGTGTCACATTTGCAGCTGCTTTCCTGTGGTAGTTATCTTCAATACCACACTTTTTCTGTTCAGATCCTATTGAAAAAATAGATGTGTCTGTTAAGGTACACCAATGAGTATGGGAGCTAAAAGGAAGCAATAAGGCATATCACAGCTACAGTAGTAAGAAGGTCCCCATGCATTCTATCATCCAGCACGGTGTCATATTTGCAGCTGCTTTCCTGTGGAAGCTATCTTCAATACCACACTTTTTCTGTTCATCTCGCATTGAAAAAAATACATTTTGTCCCTTAAGGTATACCACTGAGTATGGGAGCTACAAGAAAGCAGGAAGGCAGACCCCAGCTACAGTAGTAAGTAGGTCCCCATGCAGTCTAGCAGCCAGCACGGTGTCACATTTGCAGCTGCTTTCGTGTGGGAGCTATCTTCAATACCACACTTTTTCTCCTCATCTCACATTGGAAAAATACATTGTGTCTGTTAAGGTACACCACTGAGTATGGGAGGTACAAGAAATCCGGAAGGCAGACCCCAGCTACAGTAGTAAGTAGGTCCCCATGCAGTGTATCATCCAGCACTGTGCCACATTTTCAGCTGCTTTCCTGTGGGAGCTATCTTCAATACCACATTTTTTCTTGTCAGCTCCCATTGAACTAATACATTTTCTCTGTTAAGTTATACCACTGAGTATGGGAGCTACAAGAAAGCAGGAAGGCAGACCCCAGCTACAGTAGTAAGTAGGTCCCCATGCAGTCTATCAGCCACCACGGTGTCACATTTGCAGCTGCTTTCCTGTGGGAGCTATCTTCAATACCACACTTTTTCTGTTCAGATCCTATTGAAAAAATAGATGTGTCTGTTAAGGTATACCACTGAGTATGGGAGCTACAAGAAAGCAGGAAGGCAGACCCCAGCTACAGTAGTAAGTAGGTCCCCATGCATTGTATCAGCCAGAACGGTGTCACATTTGAAGCTGCTTTCCTGTGGGAGCTGTCTTCAATACCACACTTTTTCTCCTCAGCTTCCATTGAATAAAATACATTTTGTCTGTTAATTATACCGCTGAATATGGGAGCTGCAAGAAAGCAGGAAGGCAGACCCCAGCTACAGTAGTAAGTAGGTCCTCATGTAGTCTATCAGCCAGCAATGTGTCACATTTGTAGCTGCTTTCTTGGGGGAGATATCTTCAATACCACTCTTTTTCTCCTCAGCCCCATTGAAAGAAAACATTTTGTCTGTTAAGTTATACCACTGAGTATGGGAGCTACAAGAAACAGGAAGGCAGACTCCAGCTACAGTAGTAAGTAGGTCACAATGCAGTCTATCAGCCAGCACGGTGTCACATTTGCAGCTGCTTTCGTGTGGGAGCTATCTTCAATACCACACTTTTTCTCCTCAGCCCCATTGAAAGAATACATTTCTCTGTTAAGGTATACCACTGAGTATGGGAGGTACAAGAAAGCAGGAAGGCAGACCCCAGCTACAGTAGTAAGTAGGTCCCCATGCATTGTATCAGCCAGAACGGTGTCACATTTGAAGCTGCTTTCCTGTGGGAGCTGTCTTCAATACCACACTTTTTCTCCTCAGCTTCCATTGAATAAAATACATTTTGTCTGCTAATTATACCGCTGAATATGGGAGCTACAAGAAAGCAGGAAGGCAGACCCCAACTACAGTAGTAAGTAGGTCCCCATGCAGACTAGCAGCCAGCACGGTGTCACATTTGCAGCTGCTTTCGTGTGGGAGCTATCTTCAATACCACACTTTTTCTCCTCAGCCCCATTGAAAGAATACATTGTGTCTGTTAAGGTATACCACTGAGTATGGGAGGTACAAGAAAGCAGGAAGGCAGACCCCAGCTACAGTAGTAAGTAGGTCCTAATGTAGTCTATCAGCCAGCAAGGTGTCACATTTGTAGCTGCTTTCCTGTGGGAGCTATCTTCAATACCACACTTTTTCTCCTCAGCGCCATTGAAAGGATACATTTTATCTGTTAAGTTATTCCACTGACTATGGGAGCTACAAGAAAGAAGGAAGGCAGACTCCAGCTACAGTAGTAAGTAGGTCCCCATGCAGTCTATCAGCCAGCACGGTGTCACATTTGCAGCTGCTTTCGTGTGGGAGCTATCTTCAATAGCACGCTTTTTCTCCTCATCTCACATTGAAAAAATACATTGTGTCTGTTAAGGTACACCACTGAGTATGGGAGGTAGAAGAAAGCACGAAGGCAGACCCCAGCTACAGTAGTAAGGACCTCCTCATGCAGTGTATGAGCCAGCACGGTGTCACATTTGCAGCTGCTTTCGTGTGGGAGCTATCTTCAATACCACACTTTTTCTCCTCAGCCCCATTGAAAGAATACATTTGTCAGTTAAGGTATACCACTGAGTATGGGAGCTACAAGAAAGCAGGAAGGCAGACCCCAGCTACAGTAGTAAGTAGGTCCCCATGTAGTCTATCAGCCAGCAAGGTGTCACATTTGCAGCTGCTTTCCTGTGGGAGCTATCTTCAATACCACACTTTTTCTCCTCAGCCCCATTGAAAGAATACATTTTGTCTGTTAAGTTATTCCACTCAGTATGGGAGGTACAAGACACAGGAAGGCAGACCCCAGCTACAGTAGTAAGTAGGTCCAAATGCAGTCTATCAGCCAGCACGGTGCCACATATTCAGCTGCTTTCCTATGGGAGCTATCTTCAATACCACACTTTTTCTCCTCAGCTCCCATTGAAAAAATTCATGTGTCTGTTAACGTATACACCTGAGTATGGGAGTTAAAAGAAAGCAGGAAGGGAGACCCCAGCTACAGTAGTAAGTAGGTCCCCATGCAGTCTATCAGCCAGCACGGTGTCACATTTGCAGCTGCTTTCCTGTGGGAGCTATCTTTAATACCACACTTTTTCTCCTCATCTCCCATGTAAAAAATACATGTGTCTGCTAAGTTATGCCACTGAGTATGGGAGCTATAAGAAAGCAGGAAGATAGACCCCAGCTACAGTAGTAAGTAGGTCCACATGCAGTCTATCAGTACGCACGGTGTGAACATGTGCAGCTGCTTTCCTGTGGGAGTTATCTTCAATAAGACACTTTTTCTCCTCAGCCCCCAATGAAGAAATACATTTTGTCTGTTAAGTTATACCACTGAATATGGGAGCTACAAGAAAGCAGGAAGGTAGATCCCAGCTAAAGTAGTAAGTAGGTCCCCATGCAGTCTAGCAGCCAGCACGGTGTCACATTTGCAGCTGCTTTCGTGTGGGAGGTATCTTCAATACCACACTTTTTCTCATCACTTCCCATTGAAAAAAATACAATGTGTCTCTTAATTTACACCCCTGAGTATGGGAGCTACAAGAAAGCAGGAAGGCAGACCCCTGCTACAGTAGTAAGTAGGTCCTCATATAGTCTATCAGCCAGCAAGGTGTCACATTTGTAGCTGCTTTCCTGTGGGAGCTATCTTCAATACCACACTTTTTCTCCTCATCTCCCATTGAAAAAATACATTGTGTCTCTTAAGGTACACCACTGAGTATGGGAGGTAGAAGAAAGCACGAAGGCAGACCCCAGCTACAGTAGTAAGGACCTTCTCATGCAGTGTATGAGCCAGCACGGTGTCACATTTGCAGCTACTTTCCTGTGGGAGCTGTCTTCAATACCACACTTTTTCTGTTCAGCTGCCATAGAAAAAATACATTGTATCTGTTAACCTATAGTACTGAGAATGGGAGCTACAAGAAAGCAGGAAGGCAGACCCCAGCTACAGTAGTAAGTAGGTCCCCATGCAGTCTATCAGCCAGCACAGTGTGTAATTAGCAGCTGCTTTCCTGTTGGAGCTATTTTCAATACCACACTTTTTCTCCTGAACTCCATCTGAAAAAAATACATTTTGTCTTTTAAGTTATACCGCTAAGTGTGGGAGCTACAAGACAGCAGGAAGGCAGACCCTAGCTACCGTAGTAAGTATGTCCACATGTAGTCTAGCAACCACCACGGTGTCACGTTTGCAGCTGCTTTCCTGTCAGAGCTCTCTTCAATACCACACTTCTTCTGTTCACCTCCCATAGAAAAAATACATTGTATCTGTTAACGTATACTGCTGAGAATGGGAGCTACAAGAAAGCAGGAAGGCAGACCCCAGCTACAGTAGTAAGTAGGCCCCCATGCAGTCTGTCAGCCAGCACGGTGTCACATTTGTAACTGCTTTCCTGACGGAGCTATCTTCAATACCACACTTTTTCCCCTCAGCTACCATCGAAAAAAGTACATTTTATCTGTTAAGGTATACCACTGATTATGGGAGCTACAAGAAAGCAGGAAGGCAGACTCCAGCTACAGTAGTAAGTAGGTCCCCATGCAGTCTAGCAGCCAGCACGGTGTCACATTTGCAGCTGCTTTCGTGTGGAAGCTATCTTCAATACCACATTTTTTCTTGTCATCTCCCATTGAACAAATACATGTGTCTGTTAAGTTATGCCACTGAGTATGGGAGCTATAAGAAAGCAGGAAGGCAGACCCCAGCTACAGTATTAATAGGTCCCTATGCAATCTGTCAGCCAGCACGGTGTCACATTTGCACCTGCTTTCGTGTGGGAGCTATCTTTAATACCACACTTTTTCTCCTCATCTCCCATAGAAATAATACACTGTGTCTGTTAATTTACACCACCGAGTACAGGACATACAAGAAAGCAGGAAGGCAGACCCCAGCTACAGTAGTACGTAGGTCCCCAGGCAGTCTATCAGCAAGAACGGTGTCACATTTGCACCTGCTTTCCTGTCGGAGCTATCTTCAATATCACATTTTTTCTTGTCAGCTCCCATTGAAAAAAATACATTTTGTCTTTTAAGTTATACCACTGAGTATGGGAGCTACAAGAAAGCAGGAAGGCAGACCCCAGCTACAGTAGTAAGTAGATCCCCATACAGTGTATCTGCCAGCATGGTGTCACATTTGCAGCTGCTTTCCTGTGGGAACTATCTTCAATACCACACTTTTTCTCCTCATCTCCCATTGAAAAAATACATCTGTCTTTTAAGTTATGCCACTGAGTATGGGAACTATGAGAAAGCAGGAAGGCAGACCCCAGCTAGAGTATTAAGTAGGTCCCCATGCAGTCTATCAGCCAGCACGGTGTCACATTTGCAGCTGCTTTCCTGTGGGAGCTATCTTCAATACCACACTTTTTCTCCTCATCTCCCTTTGAGAAAATACATTGTGTCTGTTAAGGTACACCACTGAGTATGGGAGGTACAAGAAAGCAGGAAGGCAGACCCCAACTACAGTAGTAAGTAGCTCCTCATGCAGTCTATCAGCCAGCACGGTGTCACATTTGCAGCTGCTTTCCTGTCGGAGCTCTCTTCAATACCACACTTCTTCTGTTCACCTCCCATAGAAAAAATACATTGTATCTGTTAACGTATACTGCTGAGAATGGGAGCTACAAGAAAGCAGGAAGGCAGATCCCAGCTACAGTAGTAAGTAGGTCCCCATGCAGTCTAGCAGTCAGCACGGTGTGACATTTGCAGCAGCTTTCCTGTGGGAGCTATCTTCAATAACACACTTTTTCTGTTCACCTCCTTTGAAAAAATACATGTGTCTGTTAAGGTATACCACTGAATATGGGAGCTACAAGAAAGCAGTAAGGCAGACCCCAGCTACAGTAGTCAGTAGGTCCCCATGCAGTCTAGCAGCAAGCACGGTGTCACATTGCAGTTGCTTTCCTGTGGAAGCTGTCTTCAATACCACACTTTTTCCCCTCAACTCCCTTTGAAAAAATACATGTGTCTGTTAAGTTATGCCACTGAGTATGGGAGCTATAAGAAAGCAGGAAGGCAGACCCCAGCTACAGTAGTTAGTATGTCCCTATGCAGTCTATTAGCCAGAACGGTGTCACATTTGCACCTGCTTTCCTGTGGGAGCTATCTTCAATAACACGCGTTTTCTGTTCTGCTCCCATTGAAATAATACATGTGCCTATTAAGGTTTACCACTGAATATTGGAGCTACAAGAAAGCAGGAAGCAGACCCCAGCTACAGAAGTAAGTAGGTCCCCATGCAGTCTAGCAGCCAGCGCGGTGCCACATTTGCAAGTCTTTCCTCTGGGAGTTATCTTCAATACCACACTTTTTCTCCACATCTCCCATTGAAAAAATACATGTGTCTGTTAAGGTACACCACTGAATACGGGATCTATAAGAAAGCAGGAAGGGAGACCCCAGCTACAGTAGTAAGTAGCTCCTCATGCAGTCTATCAGCCAGCACGGTGTCACATTTTCAGCTGCTTTCCTGTGTGAGCTATCTTCAATAACACACTTTTATTGTTCAGCTCCCTTTGAAAAAATACATTGTGTCTGTTAACGTATACCACTGAGTATAGGAGCTACAAGAAAGCAGGAAGGCAGACCCCAGCTACAGTATTAAGTACGTCCCCATGCAGTCTATCAGCAAGAACGGTGCACATTTGCAGCTGTTTTCCTGTGGGAGCTATCTTTAATACCACACTTTTTATCCTCAGCTCCCATTGAAAAAATACATTTTGTCTTTTAAGTTATGCCACTGTGAATGGGAGCTATAAGAAAGCAGGAAGGCAGACCCCAGCTACAGTAGTAAGTAGGTCCCCATGCAGTCTATCAGCCAGTACGGTGTCACATTTGCAGCTGCTTTCCTGTGGGCGCTATCTTCAATACCACACGTTTTTTGTTCAGCTCCCATTGAAAAAATACATGTGCCTATTAAGATATACCACTGAATATGGCAGCTACAGGAAAGCAGGAAGGCAGACCCCAGCTACAGTAGTAAGTAGGTCTCCATGCAATCTATCAGCTAGCACGGTGTCACATTTGCAGCTGCTTTCCTGTGGGAGCTATCTTCAATACCACACTTTTTCTCCTCAGCTCCATCTGAAATAAATACACTTTGTCTATTCAGCTATACCACTGAGTATGGGAACTACAATAAAGCAGGAAGGGAGACCCCAGCTACAGTAGTAAGTAGGTCCCCATGCAGTCTATCAGCCAGCACGGTGTCACATTTGCAGCTGCTTTCGTGTGGGACCTATCTTCAGTACCACACTTTTTCTCCTCAGCTCCATCTGAAAAAAATACATTTTGTCTCTTAAGTTATACCGCTGAGTATGGGAGCTACAAGGATGCAGTAAGGCAGACACCAGCTACAGTAGTAATTAGGTCCCCATGCAGTCTAGCATCCAGTACGATGTCACATTTGCACCTCCTTTCCTCTGGGAGCTATCTTCAATACCACACTTTTTCTCCTCAAACGCATTGAAAAAATGTATTTGTCTGTTAACGTATACCACTGAGTATGGGAGTTACAAGAAAGCAGGAAGGTAGACCACAGCTACAGTAGAACTAGGTCCCCATGCAGTCTATCAGTAAGCACAGTGTGAAAATTTGCAGCTGCTTTCCTGTGGGAGCTATCTTTAATACCACACTTTTTCTCCTCAGCTCCCATTGAAAAAATACATGTGTCTGTTAACGTATACCACTGAGTATGGGAGGTAGAAGAAAGCAGGAAGGCAGACCCCAGCTACAGTAGTAAGTAGGTCCCCATACAGTCTGTCAGCTAGCACGGTGTCACATTTGCAGCTACTTTCCAGTCGGAGCTATCTTCAATACCACAGTTTTTCTCCTCAGCTCCATCTGAAAAAAATACATTTTGTCTTTTAAGTTATACCACTGAGAATGGGAGCTACAAGAAAGCAGGAAGGCAGACCCCAGCTACAATAGTAAGTAGGTCCCCATGCAGTCTATCAGCCAGCACAGTGTGTCATTTGCAGCTGCTTTCCTGTGGGAGCTATTTTCAATACCACACTTTTTCTGTTCAGCTCCCATTGAAAAAATACATCTGTCTGTTAACGTATACCACTGAGTATGGGAGGTACAAGAAAGCAGGAAGGCAGACCCCAGCTACAGTAGTAAGTAGGTCCCCATGCAGTCTATCAGCCAGAACGGTGTCACATTTGCAGCTGCTTTCCTGTGGGAGCTATCTTCAATATCACACTTTTTCTCCTCAGCCCCTTTTAAAAATACATTTGTCTGTTAAGGTATACAACTGATTATGGGAGCTACAAGAAAGCAGGAAGGCAGATCCCAGCTACAGTAGTAAGTAGGTCCCCATGCAGTCTAGCAGTCAGCACGGTGTGACATTTGCAGCTGCTTTCCTGTGGGAGCTATATTCAATAACACACTTTTTCTGTTCAGCTCCTTTGAAAAAATACATGTGTCTGTTAAGGTATACCACTGAATATGGGAGCTACAAGAAAGCAGTAAGGCAGACCCCAGCTACAGTAGTCAGTAGGTCCCCATGCAGTCTAGCAGCTAGCACGGTGTCACATTGCAGTTGCTTTCCTGTGGAAGCTGTCTTCAATACCACACTTTTTCCCCTCAACTCCCTTTGAAAAAATACATGTGTCTGTTAAGTTATGCCAATGAGTATGGGAGCTATAAGAAAGTAGGAAGGCAGATCCCAGCTACAGTAGTAAGTAGGTCCTCATGCAGTCTATCAGCCAGCACGGGGTCACATTTGCATCTGCTTTCGTGTGGGACCTATCTTCAATACCACACTTTTTCTCCTCAGCGCCATTGAAAGAATACATTTTGTCTGTTAAGGTATACCGCTGAGTATGGGAGCTACAAGAAAGCAGGAAGGCAGACCCCAGCTACAGTAGGAAGTAGGTCCCCATGCAGTCTATCAGCCAGCACGGTGTCACATTTGCAGCTGCTTTCCTGTGGGAGCTATCTTCAATACCACACTTTTTCTGTTCAGCTCCCATTGAAAAAATTCATTTGTCTCTTAAGGTATACCACTGAGTACGGGAGCTACAAGAAAGCAGGAAGGCAGACCCCAGCTACAGTAGTAAGTAGGTCCCCATGCAGTCTAGTAGCCAGCACGGTGTCACATTTGCAGCTGCTTTCCTGTGGGAGCTATCTTCAATACCACACTTTTTCTGTTCAGCTCCCATTGAATAAACTACATTTTGACTCTTAAGGTATGCAACTAAGTATGGGAGCTACAAGAAAGCAGGAAGATAGATCCCAGCTACAGTAGTAAGTAGGTCCCCATGCAGTCTATCAGGCAGCACGGTGTCACATTTGCAGCTGCTTTCCTGTGGGAGCTATCTTCAATACCACACTTTTTCTGTTCAGCTCCCTTTGAAAAAACTACCTTTTGTCAGTTAAGGTATACCACTGAGTATGAGAGCTACAAGAAAGCAGGAAGGCAGACCCCAGCTACAGTAGTAAGTAGGTCCCCATGCAGTCTAGCAGCCAGCACAGTGTCACATTTGCAGCTGCTTTCCTGTGGGAGCTATCTTCAATACCACACTTATTCTGTTCACCTCCCATTGAAAGAATACATTTGTCAGATAAGGTATACCGCTGAGTATGGGAGCTAAAAGAAAGCAGGAAGGCAGACCCCAGCTACAGTAGTAAGTAGGTTCCCATGCAGTCTAGCAGCCAGCACGGTGTCACATTTGCAACTGCTTTCCTGTGGGAGCTATCTTCAATACCACACTTTTTCTGTTCAGCTCCCTTTGAAAGAATACATTTGTCAGTTAAGGTATACCGCTGAGTATGGGAGCTACAAGAAAGCAGGAAGGCAGACCCCAGCTACAGTAGTAAGTAGGTCCCCATGCAGTCTAGCAGCCAGCACGGTGTCACATTTGCAGCTGCTTTCCTCTGGGAGCTATCTTCAATAACACACTTTTTCTGTTCAGCTCCCATTGAAAAAATTCATTTGTCTCTTAAGGTATACCACTGAGTACGGGAGCTACAAGAAAGCAGGAAGGCAGACCCCAGCTACAGTAGTAAGTAGGTCCCCATGCAGTCTATCAGGCAGCACGGTGTCACATTTGCAGCTGCTTTCGTGTGGGAGCTATCTTCAATACCACACTTTTTCTGTTCAGCTCCCATTGAAAAAATACATTTGTCTCTTAAGGTATACCACTGAGTACGGGAGCTACAAGAAAAAAGGAAGGCAGACCCCAGCTACAGTAGTAAGTAGGTCCCCATGCAGTCTAGCAGCCAGCACGGTGTCACATTTGCAGCTGCTTTCCTGTGGGAGCTATCTTCAATACCACACTTTTTCTGTTCAGCTCCCATTGAAAAAACTACATTTTGTCTCTTAAGGTATACAACTGAGTATGGGAGCTACAAGAAAGCAGGAAGATAGACCCCAGCTACAGTAGTAAGTAGGTCCCCATGCAGTCTAGCAGCCAGCACGGTGTCACATTTGCAGCTGCTTTCCTGTCGGAGCTATCTTCAATACCACACTTTTTCAGATCAGCTCGCATTGAAAAAATACATTTCTCTCTTAAGGTATACCACTGAGTACGGGAGCTACAAGAAAGCAGGAAGGCAGACCCCAGCTACAGTAGTAAGTAGGTCCCCATGCAGTCTATCAGCCAGCATGGTGTCACATTTGCAGCTGCTTTCCTGTGGGAGCTATCTTCAATACCACACGTTTTCTGTTCAGCTCCCATTGAAAGAATACGTTTGTCAGTTAAGGTATACCACTGAGTATGGGAGCTACAAGAAAGCAGGAAGGCAGACCCCAGCTACAGTAGTAAGTAGGTCCCCATGCAGTCTAGCAGCCAGCACGGTGTCACATTTGCAGCTGCTTTCCTGTGGGAGCTATCTTCAATACCACACTTTTTCTGTTCTGCTCCCATTGAAAGAATACATTTGTCAGTTAAGGTATAACGCTGAGTATGGGAGCTACAAGAAAGCAGGAAGGCAGACCCCAGCTACAGTAGTAAGTAGATCCCCATGCAGTCTAGCAGTCAGGAAGGTGTCACATTTGCAGCTGTTTTCCTGTGGGAGCTATCTTCAATACCACACTTTTTCTCCTCATTTGCCATTTAAACCATACATTTGTCAGTTAAGGTATACCACTGTGTATGGGAGCTACAAGAAAGCAGGAAGGCAGACCCCAGCTACAGTAGTAAGTAGGTCCCCATGCAGTCTAGCAGCCAGCACGGTGTGACATTTGCAGCTGCTTTCCTGTGGGAGCTATCTTCAATACCACACTTTTTCAGTTCAGCTCCCATTGAAAAAATACATTTCTCTCTTAAGGTATACCACTGAGTACGGGAGCTACAAGAAAGCAGGAAGGCACACCCCAGCTACAGTAGTAACTAGGTCCCCATGCAGTCTATCAGCCAGCATGGTGTCACATTTGCAGCTGCTTTCCTGTGGGAGCTATCTTCAATACCACACGTTTTCTGTTCAGCTCCCATTGAAAGAATACGTTTGTCAGTTAAGGTATACCACTGAGTATGGGAGCTACAAGAAAGCAGGAAGGCAGACCCCAGCTACAGTAGTAAGTAGGTCCCCATGCAGTCTAGCAGCCAGCACGGTGTCACATTTGCAGCTGCTTTCCTGTGGGAGCTATCTTCAATACCACACTTTTTCTTCTCAGCTCCCATTGAAAGAATACATTTGTCAGTTCAGGTATAACGCTGAGTATGGGAGCTACAAGAAAGCAGGAAGGCAGACCCCAGCTACAGTAGTAAGTAGGTCCCCATGCAGTCTAGCAGCCAGCACGGTGTCACATTTGCAGCTGCTTTCCTGTGGGAGCTATCTTCAATACCACACTTTTTCTCCTCAGTTGCCATTTAAACCATACATTTGTCAGTTAAGGTATACCACTGAGTATGGGAGCTACAAGAACGCAGGAAGGCAGACCCCAGCTACAGTAGTAAGTAGGTCCCCATGCAGTCTAGCAGCCAGCACGGTGTCACATTTGCAGCTGCTTTCCTGTGGGAGCTATCTTCAATACCACACTTTTTTTGTTCAGCTCCCATTGAAAAAACTACATTTTGTCTCTTAAGGTATACAACTGAGTATGTGAGATACAAGAAAGCAGGAACATAGATCCCAGCTACAGTAGTAAGTAGGTCCCCATGCAGTCTATCAGCCAGCATGGTGTCACATTTGCAGCTGCTTTCCTGTGGGAGCTATCTTCAATACCACACTTTTTCTGTTCAGCTCCCATTGAAAAAATACATTTGTCTCTTAAGGTATACCACTGAGTACGGGAGCTACAAGAAAGCAGGAAGGCAGACCCCAGCTACAGTAGTAAGTAGGTCCCCATGCAGTCTATCAGCCAGCACGGTTTCACATTTGCAGCTGCTTTCCTGTCGGAGCTATCTTTAATACCACACTTTTTCTTCTCAGCTCCCATTGAAAAAACTACATTTTGTCAGTTAAGGTATACCGCTGAGTATGGGAGCTACAAGAAAGCAGGAAGGCAGACCCCAGCTACAGTAGTAAGTAGGTCCCTATGCAGTCTATCAGCCAGCACGGTGTCACATTTGCAGCTGCTTTCCTGTGGGAGCTATCTTCAATACCACACTTTTTCTGTTCTGCTCCCATTGAAAAAATACATTTGTCTCTTAAGGTATACCACTGAGTACGGGAGCTACAAGAAAGCAGGAAGGCAGACCCCAGCTACAGTAGTAAGTAGGTCCCCATGCAGTCTAGCAGCCAGCACGGTGTCACATTTGCAGCTGCTTTCCTGTGGGAGCTATCTTCAATACCACACTTTTTCTGTTCACCTCCCAGTGAAAAAACTACATTTTGTCTCTTAAGGTATACAACTTAGTATGGGAGCTACAAGAAAGCAGGAAGGCAGACCCCAGCTACAGTAGTAAGTAGGTCCCCATGCAGTCTAGCAGGCAGCACGGTGTCATATTTGCAGCTGCTTTCCTGTGGGAGCTATCTTCAATATCATACTTTTTCTGTTCAGCTGACATTGAAAAAACTACATTTTGTCTCTTAAGGTATAGAACTGAGTATGGGAGCTACAAGAAAGCAGGAAGGCAGACCCCAGCTACAGTAGTAAGTAGGTCCCCATGCAATCTATCAGCCATCACGGTGTCACATTTGCAGCTGCTTTCCTGTGGGAGCTATCTTCAATACCACACTTATTCTGTTCAGCTCCCATTGAAAGAATACGTTTGTCAGTTAAGGTATACCGCTGAGTATGGGAGCTACAAGAAAGCAGGAAGGCAGACCCCAGCTACAGTAGTAAGTAGGTCCCCATGCAGTCTAGCAGCCAGCACGGTGTCACATTTGCAGCTGCTTTCCTGTGGGAGCTATCTTCAATAACACACTTTTTCTGTTCAGCTCCCATTGAAAGAATACATTTGTCAGTTAAGGTATACCGCTGATTATGGGAGCTACAAGAAAACAGGAAGGCAGACCCCAGCTACAGTAGTAAGTAGGTCCCCATGCAGTCTAGCAGCCAGCACGGTGTCACATTTGCAGCTGCTTTCCTGTGGGAGCTATCTTCAATACCACACTTTTTCTCCTCAGTTGCCATTTAAACCATACATTTGTCAGTTAAGGTATACCACTGAGTATGGGAGCTACAAGAAAGCAGGAAGGCAGACCCCAGCTACAGTAGTAAGTAGGTCCCCATGCAGTCTAGCAGCCAGCACGGTGTCACATTTGCAGCTGCTTTCTGTGGGAGCTATCTTCAATATCAAACTTTTTCTGTTCAGCTCCCATTGAAAAAACTACATTTTATCTCTTAAGGTATACCGCTGAGTATGGGAGCTACAAGAAAGCAGGAAGGCAGACCCTAGCTACAGTAGTAAGTAGGTCCCCATGCAGTCTAGCAGCCAGCACGGTGTCACATTTGCAGCTGCTTTCCTGTGGGAGCTATCTTCAATACCACACTTTTTCTTCTCAGCTCCCATTGAAAGAATACATTTGTCAGTTAAGGTATACCGCTTAGTATGGGAGCTACTTGAAAGCAGGAAGGCAGACCCCAGCTACAGTAGTAAGTAGGTCCCCATGCAGTCTAGCAGCCAGCACGGTGTCACATTTGCAGCTGCTTTCCTGTGGGAGCTATCTTCAATACCACACTTTTTTTGTTCAGCTCCCATTGAAAAAACTACATTTTGTCTCTTAAGGTATACAACTGAGTATGTGAGATACAAGAAAGCAGGAACATAGATCCCAGCTACAGTAGTAAGTAGGTCCCCATGCAGTCTATCAGCCAGCATGGTGTCACATTTGCAGCTGCTTTCCTGTGGGAGCTATCTTCAATACCACACTTTTTTTGTTCAGCTCCCATTGATAAAACTACATTTTGTCTCTTAAGGTATACCGCTGAGTATGGGAGCTACAAGAAAGCAGGAAGGCAGACCCCAGCTACAGTAGTAAGTAGGTCCCCATGCAGTCTAGCAGCCAGCACGGTGTCACATTTGCAGCTGTTTTCCTGTGGGAGCTATCTTCAATACCACACTTTTTCTTCTCTGCTCCCATTGAAAGAATACATTTGTCAGTTAAGGTATACCGCTGAGTATGGGAGCTACAAGAAAGCAGGAAGGCAGACCCCAGCTACAGTAGTAAGTAGGTCCCCATGCAGTCTAGCAGCCAGCACGGTGTCACATTTGCAGCTGCTTTCCTGTGGGAGCTATCTTCAATATCACACTTTTTCTGTTCAGCTCCCATTGAAAAAACTACATTTTGTCTCTTAAGGTATACCGCTGAGTATGGGAGCTACAAGAAAGCAGGAAGGCAGACCCCAGCTACAGTAGTAAGTAGGTCCCCATGCAGTCTAGCAGCCAGCACGGTGTCACATTTGCAGCTGCTTTCCTGTGGGAGCTATCTTCAATATCACACTTTTTCTGTTCAGCTCCCATTGAAAGAATACGTTTGTCAGTTAAGGTATACCACTGAGTATGGGAGCTACAAGAAAGCAGGAAGGCAGACCCCATCAACAGTAGTAAGTAGGTCCCCATGCAGTCTAGCAGCCAGCACGGTGTCACATTTGCAGCTGCTTTCCTGTGGGAGCTATCTTCAATACCACACTTTTTCTGTTCAGCTCCCATTGAAAGAATACATTTGTCAGTTAAGGTATACCGCTGAGTATGGGAGCTACAAGAAAGCAGGAAGGCAGACCCCAGCTACAGTAGTAAGTAGGTCCCCATGCAGTCTATCAGCCAGCATGGTGTCACATTTGCAGCTGCTTTCCTGTGGGAGCTATCTTCAATACCACACTTTTTCTGTTCAGTTCCCATTGAAAAAATACATTTGTCTCTTAAGGTATACTACTGAGTACGGGAGCTACAAGAAAGCAGGAAGGCAGACCCCAGCTACAGTAGTAAGTAGGTCCCCATGCAGTCTAGCAGCCAGCACGGTTTCACATTTGCAGCTGCTTTCGTGTGGGAGCTATCTTCAATACCACACTTTTTCTTCTCAGACCCCATTGAAAAAACTACATTTTGTCACTTAAGGTATACCGCTGAGTATGGGAGCTACAAGAAAGCAGGAAGGCAGACCCCAGGTACAGTAGTAAGTAGGTCCCCATGCAGTCTAGCAGCCAGCACGGTGTCACATTTGCAGCTGCTTTCCTGTGGGAGCTATCATTAATAGCACACTTTTTCTGTTCAGCTCCCATTGAAAAAACTACATTTTGTCTCTTAAAGTATACAACTGAGTATGGGAGCTACAAGAAAGCAGGAAGATAGATCCCAGCTACAGTAGTAGGTAGGTACCCATGCAGTCTAGCAGCCAGCACGGTGTCACATTTGCAGCTGCTTTCCTGTGGGAGCTATCTTCAATACCACACTTTTTCAGCTCAGCTCCCATTGAAAAATCTAGATTTTGTCAGTTAAGGTATACCGCTGAGTATGGGAGCTACAAGAAAGCAGGAAGGCAGACCCCAGCTACAGTAGTAAGTAGGTCCCCATGCAGTCTAGCAGCCAGCACGGTGTCACATTTGCAGCTGCTTTCCTGTGGGAGCTATCTTCAATACCAAAATTTTTCTGTTCAGCTCCCATTGAAAAAATACATTTTGTCTCTTAAGGTATACAACTGAGTATGGGAGCTACAAGAAAGCAGGAAGATAGATCCCAGCTACAGTAGTAAGTAGGTCCCCATGCAGTCTAGCAGCCAGCACGGTGTCACATTTGCAGCTGCTTTCCTGTGGGAGCTATCTTCAATACCACACTTTTTCAGTTCAGCTCCCATTGAAAGAATACATTTGTCAGTTAAGGTATACCACTGAGAATGGGAGCTACAAGAAAGCAGGAAGGCAGACCCCAGCTACAGTAGTAAGTAGGTCCCCATGCAGTCTAGCAGCCAGCACGATGTCACATTTGCAGCTGCTTTCCTGTGGGAGCTATCTTCAATACCACACGTTTTCTGTTCAGCTCCCATTGAAAGAATACATTTGTCAGTTAAGGTATACCACTGAGTATGGGAGCTACAAGAAAGCAGGAAGGCAGACCCCAGCTACAGTAGTAAGTAGGTCCCCATGCAGTCTAGCAGCCAGCACGGTGTCACATTTGCAGCTGCTTTCCTGTGGGAGCTATCTTCAATACCACACGTTTTCTTCTCAGCTCCCATTGAAAGAATACATTTGTCAGTTAAGGTATACCGCGGAGTATGGGAGCTACAAGAAAGCAGGAAGGCAGACCCCAGCTACAGTAGTAAGTAGGTCCCCATGCAGTCTAGCAGCCAGCACGGTGTCACATTTGCAGCTGCTTTCCTGTGGGAGCTATCTTCAATACCACACTTTTTTTGTTCAGCTCCCATTGAAAAAACTACATTTTGTCTCTTAAGGTATACAACTGAGTCTGTGAGATACAAGAAAGCAGGAAGATAGATCCCAGCTACAGTAGTAAGTAGGTCCCCATGCAGTTTATCAGCCAGCACGGTGTCACATTTGCAGCTGCTTTCCTGTGGGAGCTATCTTCAATACCACACTTTTTCTTCTCAGCTCCCATTGAAAGAATACATTTGTCAGTTAAGGTATACCACTGAGAATGGGAGCTGCAAGAAAGCAGGAAGGCAGACCCCAGCTACAGTAGTAAGTAGGTCCCCATGCAGTCTAGCAGCCAGCACGGTGTCATATTTGCAGCTGCTTTCCTGTGGGAGCTATCTTCAATACCACACTTTTTCTGTTCAGCTCCCATTGAAAAAATACATTTGTCTCTTAAGGTATACCACTGAGTACGGGAGCTACAAGAAAGCAGGAAGGCAGACCCCAGCTACAGTAGTAAGTAGGTCCCCATGCAGTCTAGCAGCCAGCACGGTGTCACATTTGCAGCTGCTTTCCTGTGGGAGCTATCTTCAATATCACACTTTTTCTGTTCAGCTCCCATTGATAAAACTACATTTTGTCTCTTAAGGTATACCGCTGAGTATGGGAGCTACAAGAAAGCAGGAAGGCAGACCCCAGCTACAGTAGTAAGTAGGTCCCCATGCAGTCTATCAGCCAGCACGGTGTCACATTTGCAGCTGCTTTCCTGTGGGAGCTATCTTCAATACCACACTTTTTCTGTTCAGCTCCCATTGAAAGAATACGTTTGTCAGTTAAGCTATACCACTGAGTATGGGAGCTACAAGAAAGCAGGAAGGCAGACCCCAGCTACAGTAGTAAGTAGGTCCCCATGCAGTCTAGCAGCCAGCACGGTGTCACATTTGCAGCTGCTTTCCTGTGGGAGCTATCTTCAATACCACACTTTTTCTTCTCTGCTCCCATTGAAAGAATACGTTTGTCAGTTAAGGTATACCGCTGAGTATGGGAGCTACAAGAAAGCAGGAAGGCAGACCCCAGCTACAGTAGTAAGTAGGTCCCCATGCAGTCTAGCAGCCAGCACGGTGTCACATTTGCAGCTGCTTTCCTGTGGGAGCTATCTTCAATACCACACGTTTTCTGTTCAGCTCCCATTGAAAGAATACGTTTGTCAGTTAAGGTATACCAATGAGTATGGGAGCTACAAGAAAGCAGGAAGGCAGACCCCAGCTACAGTAGTAAGTAGGTCCCCATGCAGTCTAGCAGCCAGCACGGTGTCACATTTGCAGCTGCTTTCCTGTGGGAGCTATCTTCAATACCACACTTTTTTTGTTCAGCTCCCATTGAAAAAACTACATTTTGTCTCTTAAGGTATACAACTGAGTCTGTGAGATACAAGAAAGCAGGAAGATAGATCCCAGCTACAGTAGTAAGTAGGTCCCCATGCAGTTTATCAGCCAGCACGGTGTCACATTTGCAGCTGCTTTCCTGTGGGAGCTATCTTCAATACCACACTTTTTCAGTTCAGCTCCCATTGAAAGAATACATTTGTCAGTTAAGGTATACCACTGAGAATGGGAGCTACAAGAAAGCAGGAAGGCAGACCCCAGCTACAGTAGTAAGTAGGTCCCCATGCAGTCTAGCAGCCAGCACGGTGTCATATTTGCAGCTGCTTTCCTGTGGGAGCTATCTTCAATACCACACTTTTTCTGTTCAGCTCCCATTGAAAAAATACATTTGTCTCTTAAGTTATACCACTGAGTATGGGAGCTACAAGAAAGCAGGAAGGCAGACCCCAGCTACAGTAGTAAGTAGGTCCCCATGCAGTCTAGCAGCCAGCACGGTGTCACATTTGCAGCTGCTTTCGTGTGGGAGCTATCTTCAATATCACACTTTTTCTGTTCAGCTCCCATTGATAAAACTACATTTTGTCTCTTAAGGTATACCGCTGAGTATGGGAGCTACAAGAAAGCAGGAAGGCAGACCCCAGCTACAGTAGTAAGTAGGTCCCCATGCAGTCTATCAGCCAGCACGGTGTCACATTTGCAGCTGCTTTCCTGTGGGAGCTATCTTCAATACCACACTTTTTCTGTTCAGCTCCCATTGAAAGAATATGTTTGTCAGTTAAGGTATACCAATGAGTATGGGAGCTACAAGAAAGCAGGAAGGCAGACCCTAGCTACAGTAGTAAGTAGGTCCCCATGCAGTCTAGCAGCCAGCACGGTGTCACATTTGCAGCTGCTTTCCTGTGGGAGCTATCTTCAATACCACACTTTTTCTTCTCAGCTCCCATTGAAAGAATACATTTGTCAGTTAAGGTATACCGCGGAGTATGGGAGCTACAAGAAAGCAGGAAGGCAGACCCCAGCTACAGTAGTAAGTAGGTCCCCATGCAGTCTAGCAGCCAGCACGGTGTCACATTTGCAGCTGCTTTCCTGTGGGAGCTATCTTCAATACCACACTTTTTTTGTTCAGCTCCCATTGAAAAAACTACATTTTGTCTCTTAAGGTATACAACTGAGTCTGTGAGATACAAGAAAGCAGGAAGATAGATCCCAGCTACAGTAGTAAGTAGGTCCCCATGCAGTTTATCAGCCAGCACGGTGTCACATTTGCAGCTGCTTTCCTGTGGGAGCTATCTTCAATACCACACTTTTTCAGTTCAGCTCCCATTGAAAGAATACATTTGTCAGTTAAGGTATACCACTGAGAATGGGAGCTACAAGAAAGCAGGAAGGCAGACCCCAGCTACAGTAGTAAGTAGGTCCCCATGCAGTCTAGCAGCCAGCACGGTGTCACATTTGCAGCTGCTTTCGTGTGGGAGCTATCTTCAATATCACACTTTTTCTGTTCAGCTCCCATTGATAAAACTACATTTTGTCTCTTAAGGTATACCGCTGAGTATGGGAGCTACAAGAAAGCAGGAAGGCAGACCCCAGCTACAGTAGTAAGTAGGTCCCCATGCAGTCTATCAGCCAGCACGGTGTCACATTTGCAGCTGCTTTCCTGTGGGAGCTATCTTCAATACCACACTTTTTCTGTTCAGCTCCCATTGAAAGAATACGTTTGTCAGTTAAGCTATACCACTGAGTATGGGAGCTACAAGAAAGCAGGAAGGCAGACCCCAGCTACAGTAGTAAGTAGGTCCCCATGCAGTCTAGCAGCCAGCACGGTGTCACATTTGCAGCTGCTTTCCTGTGGGAGCTATCTTCAATACCACACTTTTTCTTCTCTGCTCCCATTGAAAGAATACGTTTGTCAGTTAAGGTATACCGCTGAGTATGGGAGCTACAAGAAAGCAGGAAGGCAGACCCCAGCTACAGTAGTAAGTAGGTCCCCATGCAGTCTAGCAGCCAGCACGGTGTCACATTTGCAGCTGTTTTCCTGTGGGAGCTATCTTCAATACCACACTTTTTCTCCTCAGTTCCCATTTAAAGAATACATTTGTCATTTAAGGTATACCACTGAGTATGGGAGCTACAAGAAAGCAGGAAGGCAGACCCCAGCTACAGTAGTAAGTAGGTCCCCATGCAGTCTAGCAGCCAGCACGGTGTCACATTTGCAGCTGCTTTCCTGTGGGAGCTATCTTCAATACCACACATTTTCTGTTCAGCTCCCATTGAAAAAACTACATTTTGTCTCTTAAGGTATACCACTGAGTACGGGAGCTACAAGAAAGCAGGAAGGCAGACCCCAGCTACAGTAGTAAGTAGGTCCCCATGCAGTCTAGCAGCCAGCACGGTGTCACATTTGCAGCTGCTTTCGTGTGGGAGCTATCTTCAAAATCACACTTTTTCTCCTCAGTTCCTATTTAAAGAATACATTTGTCAGTTAAGGTATACCACTGAGTATGGGAGCTACAAGAAAGCAGGAAGGCAGACCCCAGCTACAGTAGTAAGTAGGTCCCCATGCAGTCTAGCAGCCAGCACGGTGTCACATTTGCAGCTGCTTTCCTGTGGGAGCTATCTTCAATAACACACTTTTTCTGTTCAGCTCCCATTGAAAGAATACATTTGTCAGTTAAGGTATACCGCTGAGTATGGGAGCTACAAGAAAGCAGGAAGGCAGACCCCAGCTACAGTAGTAAGTAGGTCCCCATGCAGTCTAGCAGCCAGCACGGTGTCACATTTGCAGCTGCTTTCCTGTGGGAGCTATCTTCAATACCACACTTTTTCTCCTCAGTTCCTATTTAAAGAATACATTTGTCAGTTAAGGTATACCACTGAGTATGGGAGCTACAAGAAAGCAGGACGGCAGACCCCAGCTACAGTAGTAAGTAGGTCCACATGCAGTCTAGCAGCCAGCACGGTGTCACATTTGCAGCTGCTTTCCTGTGGGAGCTATCTTCAATACCACACTTTTTCTTCTCTGCTCCCATTGAAAGAATACAGTTGTCAGTTAAGGTATACCGCTGAGTATGGGAGCTACAAGAAAGCAGGAAGGCAGACCCCAGCTACAGTAGTAAGTAGGTCCCCATGCAGTCTAGCAGCCAGCACGATGTCACATTTGCAGCTGCTTTCCTGTGGGAGCTATCTTCAATACCACACGTTTTCTGTTCAGCTCCCATTGAAAGAATACGTTTGTCAGTTAAGGTATACCACTGAGTATGGGAGCTACAAGAAAGCAGGAAGGCAGACCCCAGCTACAGTAGTAAGTAGGTCCCCATGCAGTCTAGCAGCCAGCACGGTGTCACATTTGCAGCTGTTTTCCTGTGGGAGCTATCTTCAATAGCACACTTTTTCTTCTCTGCTCCCATTGAAAGAATACATTTGTCAGTTAAGGTATACCGCTGAGTATGGGAGCTACAAGAAAGCAGGAAGGCAGACCCCAGCTACAGTAGTAAGTAGGTCCCCATGCAGTCTAGCAGCCAGCACGGTGTCACATTTGCAGCTGCTTTCCTGTGGGAGCTATCTTCAATACCACACTTTTTCTCCTCAGTTCCTATTTAAAGAATACATTTGTCAGTTAAGGTATACCACTGAGTATGGGAGCTACAAGAAAGCAGGAAGGCAGACCCCAGCTACAGTAGTAAGTAGGTCCCCATGCAGTCTAGCAGCCAGCACGGTGTCACATTTGCAGCTGCTTTCCTGTGGGAGCTATCTTCAATACCACACTTTTTCTGTTCAGCTCCCATTGAAAAAACTACATTTTGTCTCTTAAGGTATACAACTGAGTATGTGAGCTACAAGAAAGCAGGAAGATAGATCCCAGCTACAGTAGTAAGTAGGTCCCCATGCAGTGTAGCAGCCAGCACGGTGTCACATTTGCAGCTGCTTTCCTGTGGGAGCTATCATTAATAGCACACTTTTTCTGTTCAGCTCCCATTGAAAAAACTACATTTTGTCTCTTAAAGTATACAACTGAGTATGGGAGCTACAAGAAAGCAGGAAGATAGATCCCAGGTACAGTAGTAGGTAGGTCCCCATGCAGTCTAGCAGCCAGCACGGTGTCACATTTGCAGCTGCTTTCCTGTGGGAGCTATCTTCAATACCACACTTTTTCTGTTCAGCTCCCATTGAAAGAATACATTTGTCAGTTAAGGTATACCGCTGAGTATGGGAGCTACAAGAAAGCAGGAAGGCAGACCCCAGCTACAGTAGTAAGTAGGTCCCCATGCAGTCTATCAGCCAGCATGGTGTCACATTTGCAGCTGCTTTCCTGTGGGAGCTATCTTCAATACCACACTTTTTCTGTTCAGCTCCCATTGAAAAAATACATTTGTCTCTTAAGGTATACCACTGAGTACGGGAGCTACAAGAAAGCAGGAAGGCAGACCCCAGCTACAGTAGTAAGTAGGTCCCCATGCAGTCTAGCAGCCAGCACGGTGTCACATTTGCAGCTGCTTTCCTGTGGGAGCTATCTTCAATACCACACTTTTTCTTCTCAGCTCCCATTGAAAAAACTACATTTTGTCAGTTAAGGTATACCGCTGAGTATGGGAGCTACAAGAAAGCAGGAAGGCAGACCCCAGCTACAGTAGTAAGTAGGTCCCCATGCAGTCTAGCAGCCAGCACGGTGTGACATTTGCAGCTGCTTTCCTGTGGGAGCTATCATTAATAGCACACTTTTTCTGTTCAGCTCCCATTGAAAAAACTACATTTTGTCTCTTAAAGTATACAACTGAGTATGGGAGCTACAAGAAAGCAGGAAGATAGATCCCAGGTACAGTAGTAGGTAGGTACCCATGCAGTCTAGCAGCCAGCACGGTGTCACATTTGCAGATGCTTTCCTGTGGGAGCTATCTTCAATACCACACTTTTTCAGTTCAGCTCCCATTGAAAAATCTAGATTTTGTCAGTTAAGGTATACCGCTGAGTATGGGAGCTACAAGAAAGCAGGAAGGCAGACCCCAGCTACAGTAGTAAGTAGGTCCCCATGCAGTCTAGCAGCCAGCACGGTGTTACATTTGCAGCTGCTTTCCTGTGGGAGCTATCTTCAATACCACACTTTTTCTGTTCAGCTCCCATTGAAAAAATACATTTTGTCTCTTAAGGTATACAACTGAGTATGGGAGCTACAAGAAAGCAGGAAGATAGATCCCAGCTACAGTAGTAAGTAGGTCCCCATGCAGTCTAGCAGCCAGCACGGTGTCACATTTGCAGCTGCTTTCCTGTGGGAGCTATCTTCAATACCACACTTTTTCAGTTCAGCTCCCATTGAAAGAATACATTTGTCAGTTAAGGTATACCACTGAGAATGGGAGCTACAAGAAAGCAGGAAGGCAGACCCCAGCTACAGTAGTAAGTAGGTCCCCATGCAGTCTAGCAGCCAGCACGATGTCACATTTGCAGCTTCTTTCCTGTGGGAGCTATCTTCAATACCACACGTTTTCTGTTCAGCTCCCATTGAAAGAATACATTTGTCAGTTAAGGTATACCACTGAGTATGGGAGCTACAAGAAAGCAGGAAGGCAGACCCCAGCTACAGTAGTAAGTAGGTCCCCATGCAGTCTAGCAGCCAGCACGGTGTCACATTTGCAGCTGCTTTCCTGTGGGAGCTATCTTCAATATCACACTTTTTCAGCTCCCATTGAAAAAACTACATTTTGTCTCTTAAGGTATAGAACTGAGTATGGGAGCTACAAGAAAGCAGGAAGATAGATCCCAGCTACAGCAGTAAGTAGGTCCCCATGCAGTCTATCAGCCAGCACGGTGTCACATTTGCAGCTGCTTTCCTGTGGGAGCTATCTTCAATACCACACTTTTTCAGTTCAGCTCCCATTGAAAAATCTACATTTTGTCAGTTAAGGTATACCGCTGAGTATGGGAGCTACAAGAAAGCAGGAAGGCAGACCCCAGCTACAGTAGTAAGTAGGTCCCCATGCAGTCTATCAGCCAGCATGGTGTCACATTTGCAGCTGCTTTCCTGTGGGAGCTATCTTCAATACCACACTTTTTCTGTTCAGCTCCCATTAAAAAAATACATTTGTCTCTTAAGGTATACCACTGAGTACGGGAGCTACAAGAAAGCAGGAAGGCAGACCCCAGCTACAGTAGTAAGTAGGTCCCCATGCAGTCTAGCAGCCAGCACGGTTTCACATTTGCAGCTGCTTTCCTGTGGGAGCTATCTTCAATACCACACTTTTTCTTCTCAGCTCCCATTGAAAAAACTACATTTTGTCACTTAAGGTATACCGCTGAGTATGGGAGCTACAAGAAAGCAGGAAGGCAGACCCCAGGTACAGTAGTAAGTAGGTCCCCATGCAGTCTAGCAGCCAGCACGGTGTCACATTTGCAGCTGCTTTCCTGTGGGAGCTATCATTAATAGCACACTTTTTCTGTTCAGCTCCCATTGAAAAAACTACATTTTGTCTCTTAAAGTATACAACTGAGTATGGGAGCTACAAGAAAGCAGGAAGATAGATCCCAGGTACAGTAGTAGGTAGGTACCCATGCAGTCTAGCAGCCAGCACGGTGTCACATTTGCAGCTGCTTTCCTGTGGGAGCTATCTTCAATACCACACTTTTTCAGTTCAGCTCCCATTGAAAAATCTAGATTTTGTCTCTTAAGGTATACCGCTGAGTATGGGAGCTACAAGAAAGCAGGAAGGCAGACCCCAGCTACAGTAGTAAGTAGGTCCCCATGCAGTCTATCAGCCAGCACGGTGTCACATTTGCAGCTGCTTTCCTGTGGGAGCTATCTTCAATACCACACTTTTTCAGTTCAGCTCCCATTGAAAAAATACATTTGTCAGTTAAGGTATACCACTGAGAATGGGAGCTACAAGAAAGCAGGAAGGCAGACCCCAGCTACAGTAGTAAGTAGGTCCCCATGCAGTCTAGCAGCCAGCACGATGTCACATTTGCAGCTGCTTTCCTGTGGGAGCTATCTTCAATACCACACGTTTTCTGTTCAGCTCCCATTGAAAGAATACATTTGTCAGTTAAGGTATACCACTGAGTATGGGAGCTACAAGAAAGCAGGAAGGCAGACCCCAGCTACAGTAGTAAGTAGGTCCCCATGCAGTCTAGCAGCCAGCACGGTGTCACATTTGCAGCTGCTTTCCTGTGGGAGCTATCTTCAATACCACACTTTTTTTGTTCAGCTCCTATTGAAAAAACTACATTTTGTCTCTTAAGGTATACAACTGAGTCTGTGAGCTACAAGAAAGCAGGAAGATAGATCCCAGCTACAGTAGTAAGTAGGTCCCCATGCAGTTTATCAGCCAGCACGGTGTCACATTTGCAGCTGCTTTCCTGTGGGAGCTATCTTCAATACCACACTTTTTCAGTTCAGCTCCCATTGAAAGAATACATTTGTCAGTTAAGGTATACCACTGAGAATGGGAGCTACAAGAAAGCAGGAAGGCAGACCCCAGCTACAGTAGTAAGTAGGTCCCCATGCAGTCTAGCAGCCAGCACGGTGTCACATTTGCAGCTGCTTTCCTGTGGGAGCTATCTTCAATACCACACTTTTTCTTCTCTGCTCCCATTGAAAGAATACGTTTGTCAGTTAAGGTATACGGCTGAGTATGGGAGCTACAAGAAAGCAGGAAGGCAGACCCCAGCTACAGTAGTAAGTAGGTCCCCATGCAGTCTATCAGCCAGCACGGTGTCACATTTGCAGCTGCTTTCGTGTGGGAGCTATCTTCAATACCAGAGTTTTTCTGTTCAGCTCCCATTGAAAGAATACATTTGTCAGTTAAGGTATACCGCTGAGTATGGGAGCTACAAGAAAGCAGGAAGGCAGACCCCAGCTACAGTAGTAAGTAGGTCCCCATGCAGTCTATCAGCCAGCATGGTGTCACATTTGCAGCTGCTTTCCTGTGGGAGCTATCTTCAATACCACACTTTTTCTGTTCAGCTCCCATTGAAAAAATACATTTGTCTCTTAAGGTATACCACTGAGTACGGGAGCTACAAGAAAGCAGGAAGGCAGACCCCAGCTACAGTAGTAAGTAGGTCCCCATGCAGTCTAGCAGCCAGCACGGTGTCACATTTGCAGCTGCTTTCCTGTGGGAGCTATCTTCAATACCACACTTTTTCTTCTCAGCTCCCATTGAAAAAACTACATTTTGTCAGTTAAGGTATACCGCTGAGTATGGGAGCTACAAGAAAGCAGGAAGGCAGACCCCAGCTACAGTAGTAAGTAGGTCCCCATGCAGTCTAGCAGCCAGCACGGTGTGACATTTGCAGCTGCTTTCCTGTGGGAGCTATCATTAATAGCACACTTTTTCTGTTCAGCTCCCATTGAAAAAACTACATTTTGTCTCTTAAAGTATACAACTGAGTATGGGAGCTACAAGAAAGCAGGAAGATAGATCCCAGGTACAGTAGTAGGTAGGTACCCATGCAGTCTAGCAGCCAGCACGGTGTCACATTTGCAGCTGCTTTCCTGTGGGAGCTATCTTCAATACCACACTTTTTCAGTTCAGCTCCCATTGAAAAATCTACATTTTGTCAGTTAAGGTATACCGCTGAGTATGGGAGCTACAAGAAAGCAGGAAGGCAGACCCCAGCTACAGTAGTAAGTAGGTCCCCATGCAGTCTAGCAGCCAGCACGGTGTCACATTTGCAGCTGCTTTCCTGTGGGAGCTATCTTCAATACCACACTTTTTCTGTTCAGCTCCCATTGAAAAAATACATTTTGTCTCTTAAGGTATACAACTGAGTATGGGAGCTACAAGAAAGCAGGAAGATAGATCCCAGCTACAGTAGTAAGTAGGTCCCCATGCAGTCTAGCAGCCAGCACGGTGTCACATTTGCAGCTGCTTTCCTGTGGGAGCTATCTTCAATACCACACTTTTTCAGTTCAGCTCCCATTGAAAGAATACATTTGTCAGTAAAGGTATACCACTGAGAATGGGAGCTACAAGAAAGCAGGAAGGCAGACCCCAGCTACAGTAGTAAGTAGGTCCCCATGCAGTCTAGCAGCCAGCACGATGTCACATTTGCAGCTGCTTTCCTGTGGGAGCTATCTTCAATACCACACGTTTTCTGTTCAGCTCCCATTGAAAGAATACATTTGTCAGTTAAGGTATACCACTGAGTATGGGAGCTACAAGAAAGCAGGAAGGCAGACCCCAGCTACAGTAGTAAGTAGGTCCCCATGCAGTCTAGCAGCCAGCACGATGTCACATTTGCAGCTGCTTTCCTGTGGGAGCTATCTTCAATATCACACTTTTTCAGCTCCCATTGAAAAAACTACATTTTGTCTCGTAAGGTATACCACTGAGTATGGGAGCTACAAGAAAGCAGGAAGGCAGACCCCAGCTACAGTAGTAAGTAGGTCCCCATGCAGTCTATCAGCCAGCACGGTGTCACATTTGCAGCTGCTTTCCTGTGGGAGCTATCTTCAATATCACACTTTTTCAGCTCCCATTGAAAAATCTACATTTTGTCAGTTAAGGTATACCGCTGAGTATGGGAGCTACAAGAAAGCAGGAAGGCAGACCCCAGCTACAGTAGTAAGTAGGTCCCCATGCAGTCTATCAGCCAGCATGGTGTCACATTTGCAGCTGCTTTCCTGTGGGAGCTATCTTCAATACCACACTTTTTCTGTTCAGCTCCCATTGAAAAAATACATTTGTCTCTTAAGGTATACCACTGAGTACGGGAGCTACAAGAAAGCAGGAAGGCAGACCCCAGCTACAGTAGTAAGTAGGTCCCCATGCAGTCTAGCAGCCAGCACGGTGTCACATTTGCAGCTGCTTTCCTGTGGGAGCTATCTTCAATACCACACTTTTTCTTCTCAGCTCCCATTGAAAAAACTACATTTTGTCAGTTAAGGTATACCGCTGAGTATGGGAGCTACAAGAAAGCAGGAAGGCAGACCCCAGCTACAGTAGTAAGTAGGTCCCCATGCAGTCTAGAAGCCAGCACGGTGTGACATTTGCAGCTGCTTTCCTGTGGGAGCTATCATTAATAGCACACTTTTTCTGTTCAGCTCCCATTGAAAAAACTACATTTTGTCTCTTAAAGTATACAACTGAGTATGGGAGCTACAAGAAAGCAGGAAGATAGATCCCAGGTACAGTAGTAGGTAGGTACCCATGCAGTCTAGCAGCCAGCACGGTGTCACATTTGCAGCTGCTTTCCTGTGGGAGCTATCTTCAATACCACACTTTTTCAGTTCAGCTCCCATTGAAAAATCTAGATTTTGTCAATTAAGGTATACCGCTGAGTATGGGAGCTACAAGAAAGCAGGAAGGCAGACCCCAGCTACAGTAGTAAGTAGGTCCCCATGCAGTCTAGCAGCCAGCACGGTGTCACATTTGCAGCTGCTTTCCTGTGGGAGCTATCTTCAATACCACACTTTTTCTGTTCAGCTCCCATTGAAAAAATACATTTTGTCTCTTAAGGTATACAACTGAGTATGGGAGCTACAAGAAAGCAGGAAGATAGATCCCAGCTACAGTAGTAAGTAGGTCCCCATGCAGTCTAGCAGCCAGCACGGTGTCACATTTGCAGCTGCTTTCCTGTGGGAGCTATCTTCAATACCACACCTTTTCAGTTCACCTCCCATTGAAAGAATACATTTGTCAGTTAAGGTATACCACTGAGAATGGGAGCTACAAGAAAGCAGGAAGGCAGACCCCAGCTACAGTAGTAAGTAGGTCCCCATGCAGTCTAGCAGCCAGCACGATGTCACATTTGCAGCTGCTTTCCTGTGGGAGCTATCTTCAATACCACACGTTTTCTGTTCAGTTCCCATTGAAAGAATACATTTGTCAGTTAAGGTATACCACTGAGTATGGGAGCTACAAGAAAGCAGGAAGGCAGACCCCAGCTACAGTAGTAAGTAGGTCCCCATGCAGTCTAGCAGCCAGCACGGTGTCACATTTGCAGCTGCTTTCCTGTGGGAGCTATCTTCAATATCACACTTTTTCAGCTCCCATTGAAAAAACTACATTTTGTCTCTTAAGGTATAGAACTGAGTATGGGAGCTACAAGAAAGCAGGAAGATAGATCCCAGCTACAGCAGTAAGTAGGTCCCCATGCAGTCTATCAGCCAGCACGGTGTCACATTTGCAGCTGCTTTCCTGTGGGAGCTATCTTCAATACCACACTTTTTCAGTTCAGCTCCCATTGAAAAATCTACATTTTGTCAGTTAAGGTATACGGCTGAGTATGGGAGCTACAAGAAAGCAGGAAGGCAGACCCCAGCTACAGTAGTTAGTAGGTCCCCATGCAGTCTATCAGCCAGCACGGTGTCACATTTGCAGCTGCTTTCGTGTGGGAGCTATCTTCAATACCAGAGTTTTTCTGTTCAGCTCCCATTGAAAGAATACATTTGTCAGTTAAGGTATAACACTGAGAATGGGAGCTACAAGAAAGCAGGAAGGCAGACCCCAGCTACAGTAGTAAGTAGGTCCCCATGCAGTCTATCAGCCAGCACGGTGTCACATTTGCAGCTGCTTTCCTGTGGGAGCTATCTTCAATACCACACTTTTTCAGTTCAACTCCCATTGAATAAACTAGATTTTGACTCTTAAGGTATAGAACTGAGTATGGGAGCTACAAGAAAGCAGGAAGATAGATCCCAGCTACAGTAGTAAGTAGGTCCCCATGCAGTCTAGCAGCCAGCACGGTGTCACATTTGCAGCTGCTTTCCTGTGGGAGCTATCTTCAATACCACACTTTTTCTGTTCAGCTCAAATTGAAAGAATACATTTGTCAGTTAAGGTATACCACTGAGTATGGGAGCTACAAGAAAGCAGGAAGGCAGAGCCCAGCTACAGTAGTAAGTAGGTCCCCATGCAGTCTAGCAGCCAGCACGGTGTCACATTTGCAGCTGCTTTCCTGTGGGAGCTATCTTCAATACCACACTTTTTCTGTTCAGCTCCCATTGAAAGAATACATTTGTCAGTTAAGGTATACCACTGAGAATGGGAGCTACAAGAAAGCAGGAAGGCAGACCCCAGCTACAGTAGTAAGTAGGTCCCCATGCAGTCTAGCAGCCAGCACGGTGTCACATTTGCAGCTGCTTTCCTGTGGGAGCTATCTTCAATACCACACTTTTTCTGTTCAGCTCCCATTGAAAAAATACATTTGTCTCTTAAGGTCTACCACTGAGTACGGGAGCTACAAGAAAGCAGGAAGGCAGACCCCAGCTACAGTAGTAAGTAGGTCCCCATGCAGTCTAGCAGCCAGCACGGTGTCACATTTGCAGCTGCTTTCCTGTGGGAGCTATCTTCAATACCACACTTTTTCTCCTCAGTTCCTATTTAAAGAATACATTTGTCAGTTAAGGTATACCACTGAGTATGGGAGCTACAAGAAAGCAGGAAGGCAGACCCCAGCTACAGTAGTAAGTAGGTCCCCATGCAGTCTAGCAGCCAGCACGGTGTCACATTTGCAGCTGCTTTCCTGTGGGAGCTATCTTCAATACCACACTTTTTCTGTTCAGCTCCCATTGAAAAAACTACATTTTGTCAGTTAAGGTATACCGCTGAGTATGGGAGCTACAAGAAAGCAGGAAGGCAGACCCCAGCTACAGTAGTAAGTAGGTCCCCATGCAGTCTAGCAGCCAGCACGGTGTCACATTTGCAGCTGCTTTCCTGTGGGAGCTATCTTCAATACCACACTTTTTCTCCTCAGTTCCCATTTAAAGAATACATTTGTCAGTTAAGGTATACCACTGAGTATGGGAGCTACAAGAAAGCAGGAAAGCAGACCCCAGCTACAGTAGTAAGTAGGTCCCCATGCAGTCTTGCAGCCAGCACGGTGTCACATTTGCAGCTGCTTTCCTGTGGGAGCTATCTTCAATACCACACGTTTTCTGTTCAGCTCCCATTGAAAGAATACATTTGTCAGTTAAGGTATACCACTGAGTATGGGAGCTACAGAAAGCAGGAAGGCAGACCCCAGCTACAGTAGTAAGTAGGTCCCCATGCAGTCTAGCAGCCAGTACGGTGTCACATTTGCAGCTGCTTTCCTGTAGGAGCTATCTTCAATACCACACTTTTTCTTCTCTGCTCCCATTGAAAGAATACATTTGTCAGTTAAGGTATACCGCTGAGTATGGGAGCTACAAGAAAGCAGGAAGGCAGACCCCAGCTACAGTAGTAAGTAGGTCCCCATGCAGTCTAGCAGCCAGCACGGTGTCACATTTGCAGCTGCTTTCCTGTGGGAGCTATCTTCAATACCACACTTTTTCTCCTCAGTTCCTATTTAAAGAATACATTTGTCAGTTAAGGTATACCACTGAGTATGGGAGCTACAAGAAAGCAGGAAGGCAGACCCCAGCTACAGTAGTAAGTAGGTCCCCATGCAGTCTAGCAGCCAGCACGGTGTCACATTTGCAGCTGCTTTCCTGTGGGAGCTATCTTCAATACCACACTTTTTCTGTTCAGCTCCCATTGAAAAAACTACATTTTGTCTCTTAAGGTATACAACTGAGTATGTGAGCTACAAGAAAGCAGGAAGATAGATCCCAGCTACAGTAGTAAGTAGGTCCCCATGCAGTCTATCAGCCAGCACGGTGTCACATTTGCAGCTGCTTTCCTGTGGGAGCTATCTTCAATACCACACTTTTTCAGTTCAGCTCCCATTGAAAAATCTACATTTTGTCAGTTAACGTATACCACTGAGTATGGGAGCTACAAGAAAGCAGGAAGGCAGACCCCAGCTACAGTAGTTAGTAGGTCCCCATGCAGTCTATCAGCCAGCACGGTGTCACATTTGCAGCTGCTTTCGTGTGGGAGCTATCTTCAATACCAGAGTTTTTCTGTTCAGCTCCCATTGAAAGAATACATTTGTCAGTTAAGGTATACCACTGAGAATGGGAGCTACAAGAAAGCAGGAAGGCAGACCCCAGCTACAGTAGTAAGTAGGTCCCCATGCAGTCTATCAGCCAGCACGGTGTCACATTTGCAGCTGCTTTCCTGTGGGAGCTATCTTCAATACCACACTTTTTCAGTTCAACTCCCATTGAATAAACTAGATTTTGACTCTTAAGGTATAGAACTGAGTATGGGAGCTACAAGAAAGCAGGAAGATAGATCCCAGCTACAGTAGTAAGTAGGTCCCCATGCAGTCTAGCAGTCAGCACGGTGTCACATTTGCAGCTGCTTTCCTGTGGGAGCTATCTTCAATACCACACTTTTTCTGTTCAGCTCCCATTGAAAAAACTACATTTTGTCAGTTAAGGTATACCGCTGAGTATGGGAGCTACAAGAAAGCAGGAAGGCAGACCCCAGCTACAGTAGTAAGTAGGTCCCCATGCAGTCTAGCAGCCAGCACGGTGTCACATTTGCAGCTGCTTTCCTGTGGGAGCTATCTTCAATACCACACTTTTTCTGTTCAGCTCAAATTGAAAGAATACATTTGTCAGTTAAGGTATACCACTGAGTATGGGAGCTACAAGAAAGCAGGAAGGCAGACCCCAGCTACAGTAGTAAGTAGGTCCCCATGCAGTCTAGCAGCCAGCACGGTGTCACATTTGCAGCTGCTTTCCTGTGGGAGCTATCTTCAATACCACACTTTTTCTGTTCAGCTCCCATTGAAAGAATACATTTGTCAGTTAAGGTATACCACTGAGAATGGGAGCTACAAGAAAGCAGGAAGGCAGACCCCAGCTACAGTAGTAAGTAGGTCCCCATGCAGTCTAGCAGCCAGCACGGTGTCACATTTGCAGCTGCTTTCCTGTGGGAGCTATCTTCAATACCACACTTTTTCTGTTCAGCTCCCATTGAAAAAATACATTTGTCTCTTAAGGTCTACCACTGAGTACGGGAGCTACAAGAAAGCAGGAAGGCAGACCCCAGCTACAGTAGTAAGTAGGTCCCCATGCAGTCTAGCAGCCAGCACGGTGTCACATTTGCAGCTGCTTTCCTGTGGGAGCTATCTTCAATACCACACTTTTTCTCCTCAGTTCCTATTTAAAGAATACATTTGTCAGATAAGGTATACCACTGAGTATGGGAGCTACAAGAAAGCAGGAAGGCAGACCCCAGCTACAGTAGTAAGTAGGTCCCCATGCAGTCTAGCAGCCAGCACGGTGTGACATTTGCAGCTGCTTTCCTGTGGGAGCTATCATTAATAGCACACTTTTTCTGTTCAGCTCCCATTGAAAAAACTACATTTTGTCTCTTAAAGTATACAATCTGAGTATGGGAGCTACAAGAAAGCAGGAAGATAGATCCCAGGTACAATAGTAGGTAGGTACCCATGCAGTCTAGCAGCCAGCACGGTGTCACATTTGCAGCTGCTTTCCTGTGGGAGCTATCTTCAATACCACACTTTTTCTGTTCAGCTCAAATTGAAAGAATACATTTGTCAGTTAAGGTATACCACTGAGTATGGGAGCTACAAGAAAGCAGGAAGGCAGACCCCAGCTACAGTAGTAAGTAGGTCCCCATGCAGTCTAGCAGCCAGCACGGTGTCACATTTGCAGCTGCTTTCCTGTGGGAGCTATCTTCAATATCACACTTTTTCAGCTCCCATTGAAAAAACTACATTTTGTCTCTTAAGGTATAGAACTGAGTATGGGAGCTACAAGAAAGCAGGAAGATAGATCCCAGATACAGCAGTAAGTAGGTCCCCATGCAGTCTATCAGCCAGCACGGTGTCACATTTGCAGCTGCTTTCCTGTGGGAGCTATCTTCAATACCACACTTTTTCAGTTCAGCTCCCATTGAAAAATCTACATTTTGTCAGTTAAGGTATACCGCTGAGTATGGGAGCTACAAGAAAGCAGGAAGGCAGACCCCAGCTACAGTAGTTAGTAGGTCCCCATCCAGTCTAGCAGCCAGCACGGTGTCACATTTGCAGCTGCTTTCCTGTGGGAGCTATCTTCAATACCACACTTTTTCTGTTCAGCTCCCATTGAAAGAATACATTTGTCAGTTAAGGTATACCACTGAGAATGGGAGCTACAAGAAAGCAGGAAGGCAGACCCCAGCTACAGTAGTAAGTAGGTCCCCATGCAGTCTATCAGTCAGCACGGTGTCACATTTGCAGCTGCTTTCCTGTGGGAGCTATCTTCTATACCACACTTTTTCAGTTCAACTCCCATTGAATAAACTAGATTTTGACTCTTAAGGTATAGAACTGAGTATGGGAGCTACAAGAAAGCAGGAAGATAGATCCCAGCTACGGTAGAAAGTAGGTCCCCATGCAGTGTAGCAGCCAGCACGGTGTCACATTTGCAGCTGCTTTCCTGTGGGAGCTATCTTCAATACCACACTTTTTCTGTTCAGCTCCCATTGAAAAAACTACATTTTGTCAGTTAAGGTATACCGCTGAGTATGGGAGCTACAAGAAAGCAGGAAGGCAGACCCCAGCTACAGTAGTAAGTAGGTCCCCATGCAGTCTAGCAGCCAGCACGGTGTCACATTTGCAGCTGCTTTCCTGTGTGAGCTATCTTCAATACCACACTTTTTCTGTTCAGCTCAAATTGAAAGAATACATTTGTCAGTTAAGGTATACCACTGAGTATGGGAGCTACAAGAAAGCAGGAAGGCAGACCCCAGCTACAGTAGTAAGTAGGTCCCCATGCAGTCTAGCAGCCAGCACGGTGTCACATTTGCAGCTGCTTTCCTGTGGGAGCTATCTTCAATACCACACTTTTTCTGTTCAGCTCCCATTGAAAGAATACATTTGTCAGTTAAGGTATACCACTGAGAATGGGAGCTACAAGAAAGCAGGAAGGCAGACCCCAGCTACAGTAGTAAGTAGGTCCCCATGCAGTCTAGCAGCCAGCACGGTGTCACATTTGCAGCTGCTTTCCTGTGGGAGCTATCTTCAATACCACACTTTTTCTGTTCAGCTCCCATTGAAAAAATACATTTGTCTCTTAAGGTCTACCACTGAGTACGGGAGCTACAAGAAAGCAGGAAGGCAGACCCCAGCTACAGTAGTAAGTAGGTCCCCATGCAGTCTAGCAGCCAGCACGGTGTCACATTTGCAGCTGCTTTCCTGTGGGAGCTATCTTCAATACCACACTTTTTCTCCTCAGTTCCTATTTAAAGAATACATTTGTCAGTTAAGGTATACCACTGAGTATGGGAGCTACAAGAAAGCAGGAAGGCAGACCCCAGCTACAGTAGTAAGTAGGTCCCCATGCAGTCTAGCAGCCAGCACGGTGTCACATTTGCAGCTGCTTTCCTGTGGGAGCTATCTTCAATACCACACTTTTTCTTCTCTGCTCCCATTGAAAGAATACGTTTGTCAGTTAAGGTATACCGCTGAGTATGGGAGCTACAAGAAAGCAGGAAGGCAGACCCCAGCTACAGTAGTAAGTAGGTCCCTATGCAGTCTAGCAGCCAGCACGGTGTCACATTTGCAGCTGCTTTCCTGTGGGAGCTATCTTCAATACCACACTTTTTCTCCTCAGTTCCCATTTAAAGAATACATTTGTCAGTTAAGGTATACCACTGAGTATGGGAGCTACAAGAAAGCAGGAAAGCAGACCCCAGCTACAGTAGTAAGTAGGTCCCCATGCAGTCTTGCAGCCAGCACGGTGTCACATTTGCAGCTGCTTTCCTGTGGGAGCTATCTTCAATACCACACGTTTTCTGTTCAGCTCCCATTGAAAGAATACGTTTGTCAGTTAAGGTATACCACTGAGTATGGGAGCTACAGAAAGCAGGAAGGCAGACCCCAGCTACAGTAGTAAGTAGGTCCCCATGCAGTCTAGCAGCCAGTACGGTGTCACATTTGCAGCTGCTTTCCTGTGGGAGCTATCTTCAATACCACACTTTTTCTTCTCTGCTCCCATTGAAAGAATACATTTGTCAGTTAAGGTATACCGCTGAGTATGGGAGCTACAAGAAAGCAGGAAGGCAGACCCCAGCTACAGTAGTAAGTAGGTCCCCATGCAGTCTAGCAGCCAGCACGGTGTCACATTTGCAGCTGCTTTCCTGTGGGAGCTATCTTCAATACCACACTTTTTCTGTTCAGCTCAAATTGAAAGAATACATTTGTCAGTTAAGGTATACCACTGAGTATGGGAGCTACAAGAAAGCAGGAAGGCAGACCCCAGCTACAGTAGTAAGTAGGTCCCCATGCAGTCTAGCAGCCAGCACGGTGTCACATTTGCAGCTGCTTTCCTGTGGGAGCTATCTTCAATACCACACTTTTTCTGTTCAGCTCCCATTGAAAGAATACATTTGTCAGTTAAGGTATACCACTGAGAATGGGAGCTACAAGAAAGCAGGAAGGCAGACCCCAGCTACAGTAGTAAGTAGGTCCCCATGCAGTCTAGCAGCCAGCACGGTGTCACATTTGCAGCTGCTTTCCTGTGGGAGCTATCTTCAATACCACACTTTTTCTGTTCAGCTCCCATTGAAAAAACTACATTTTGTCAGTTAAGGTATACCGCTGAGTATGGGAGCTACAAGAAAGCAGGAAGGCAGACCCCAGCTACAGTAGTAAGTAGGTCCCCATGCAGTCTAGCATCCAGCACGGTGTCACATTTGCAGCTGCTTTCCTGTGGGAGCTATCTTCAATACCACACTTTTTCTGTTCAGCTCCCATTGAAAAAATACATTTGTCTCTTAAGGTCTACCACTGAGTACGGGAGCTACAAGAAAGCAGGAAGGCAGACCCCAGCTACAGTAGTAAGTAGGTCCCCATGCAGTCTAGCAGCCAGCACGGTGTCACATTTGCAGCTGCTTTCCTGTGGGAGCTATCTTCAATACCACACTTTTTCTCCTCAGTTCCTATTTAAAGAATACATTTGTCAGTTAAGGTATACCACTGAGTATGGGAGCTACAAGAAAGCAGGAAGGCAGACCCCAGCTACAGTAGTAAGTAGGTCCCCATGCAGTCTAGCAGCCAGCACGGTGTCACATTTGCAGCTGCTTTCCTGTGGGAGCTATCTTCAATACCACACTTTTTCTTCTCTGCTCCCATTGAAAGAATACGTTTGTCAGTTAAGGTATACCGCTGAGTATGGGAGCTACAAGAAAGCAGGAAGGCAGACCCCAGCTACAGTAGTAAGTAGGTCCCCATGCAGTCTAGCAGCCAGCACGGTGTCACATTTGCAGCTGCTTTCCTGTGGGAGCTATCTTCAATACCACACTTTTTCTCCTCAGTTCCCATTTAAAGAATACATTTGTCAGTTAAGGTATACCACTGAATATGGGAGCTACAAGAAAGCAGGAAAGCAGACCCCAGCTACAGTAGTAAGTAGGTCCCCATGCAGTCTTGCAGCCATCACGGTGTCACATTTGCAGCTGCTTTCCTGTGGGAGCTATCTTCAATACCACACGTTTTCTGTTCAGCTCCCATTGAAAGAATACGTTTGTCAGTTAAGGTATACCACTGAGTATGGGAGCTACAGAAAGCAGGAAGGCAGACCCCAGCTACAGTAGTAAGTAGGTCCCCATGCAGTCTAGCAGCCAGTACGGTGTCACATTTGCAGCTGCTTTCCTGTGGGAGCTATCTTCAATACCACACTTTTTCTTCTCTGCTCCCATTGAAAGAATACATTTGTCAGTTAAGGTATACCGCTGAGTATGGGAGCTACAAGAAAGCAGGAAGGCAGACCCCAGCTACAGTAGTAAGTAGGTCCCCATGCAGTCTAGCAGCCAGCACGGTGTCACATTTGCAGCTGCTTTCCTGTGGGAGCTATCTTCAATACCACACTTTTTCTTCTCTGCTCCCATTGAAAGAATACATTTGTCAGTTAAGGTATACCGCTGAGTATGGGAGCTACAAGAAAGCAGGAAGGCAGACCCCAGCTACAGTAGTAAGTAGGTCCCCATGCAGTCTAGCAGCCAGCACGGTGTCACATTTGCAGCTGCTTTCCTGTGGGAGCTATCTTCAATACCACACTTTTTCTGTTCAGCTTCCATTGAAAAAACTACATTTTGTCTCTTAAGGTATACAACTGAGTATGTGAGCTACAAGAAAGCAGGAAGATAGATCCCAGCTACAGTAGTAAGTAGGTCCCCATGCAGTCTAGCAGCCAGCACGGTGTCACATTTGCAGCTGCTTTCCTGTGGGAGCTATCTTCAATACCACACTTTTTCAGTTCACGTCCCATTGAAAGAATACATTTGTCAGTTAAGGTATACCGCTGAGTATGGGAGCTACAAGAAAGCAGGAAGGCAGACCCCAGCTACAGTAGTGAGTAGGTCCCCATGCAGTCTATCAGCCAGCACGGTGTCACATTTGCAGCTGCTTTCGTGTGGGAGCTATCTTCAATACTAGAGTTTTTCTGTTCAGCTCCCATTGAAAGAATACATTTGTCAGTTAAGGTATACCACTGAGAATGGGAGCTACAAGAAAGCAGGAAGGCAGACCCCAGCTACAGTAGTAAGTAGGTCCCCATGCAGTCTATCAGCCAGCACGGTGTCACATTTGCAGCTGCTTTCCTGTGGGAGCTATCTTCAATACCACACTTTTTCAGTTCAACTCCCATTGAATAAACTAGATTTTGACTCTTAAGGTATAGAACTGAGTATGGGAGCTACAAGAAAGCAGGAAGATAGATCCCAGCTACAGTAGTAAGTAGGTCCCCATGCAGTCTAGCAGCCAGCACGGTGTCACATTTGCAGCTGCTTTCCTGTGGGAGCTATCTTCAATACCACACTTTTTCTGTTCAGCTCCCATTGAAAAAACTACATTTTGTCAGTTAAGGTATACCGCTGAGTATGGGAGCTACAAGAAAGCAGGAAGGCAGACCCCAGCTACAGTAGTAAGTAGGTCCCCATGCAGTCTAGCAGCCAGCACGGTGTCACATTTGCAGCTGCTTTCCTGTGGGAGCTATCTTCAATACCACACTTTTTCTGTTCAGCTCAAATTGAAAGAATACATTTGTCAGTTAAGGTATACCACTGAGTATGGGAGCTACAAGAAAGCAGGAAGGCAGACCCCAGCTACAGTAGTAAGTAGGTCCCCATGCAGTCTAGCAGCCAGCACGGTGTCACATTTGCAGCTGCTTTCCTGTGGGAGCTATCTTCAATACCACACTTTTTCTGTTCAGCTCCCATTGAAAGAATACATTTGTCAGTTAAGGTATACCACTGAGAATGGGAGCTACAAGAAAGCAGGAAGGCAGACCCCAGCTACAGTAGTAAGTAGGTCCCCATGCAGTCTAGCAGCCAGCACGGTGTCACATTTGCAGCTGCTTTCCTGTGGGAGCTATCTTCAATACCACACTTTTTCTGTTCAGCTCCCATTGAAAAAACTACATTTTGTCTCTTAAGGTATACAACTGAGTATGTGAGCTACAAGAAAGCAGGAAGATAGATCCCAGCTACAGTAGTAAGTAGGTCCCCATGCAGTCTAGCAGCCAGCACGGTGTCACATTTGCAGCTGCTTTCCTGTGGGAGCTATCTTCAATACCACACTTTTTCAGTTCACCTCCCATTGAAAGAATACATTTGTCAGTTAAGGTATACCGCTGAGTATGGGAGCTACAAGAAAGCAGGAAGGCAGACCCCAGCTACAGTAGTGAGTAGGTCCCCATGCAGTCTATCAGCCAGCACGGTGTCACATTTGCAGCTGCTTTCGTGTGGGAGCTATCTTCAATACTAGAGTTTTTCTGTTCAGCTCCCATTGAAAGAATACATTTGTCAGTTAAGGTATACCACTGAGAATGGGAGCTACAAGAAAGCAGGAAGGCAGACCCCAGCTACAGTAGGAAGTAGGTCCCCATGCAGTCTATCAGCCAGCACGGTGTCACATTTGCAGCTGCTTTCCTGTGGGAGCTATCTTCAATACCACACTTTTTCAGTTCAACTCCCATTGAATAAACTAGATTTTGACTCTTAAGGTATAGAACTGAGTATGGGAGCTACAAGAAAGCAGGAAGATAGATCCCAGCTACAGTAGTAAGTAGGTCCCCATGCAGTCTAGCAGCCAGCACGGTGTCACATTTGCAGCTGCTTTCCTGTGGGAGCTATCTTCAATACCACACTTTTTCTGTTCAGCTCCCATTGAAAAAACTACATTTTGTCAGTTAAGGTATACCGCTGAGTATGGGAGCTACAAGAAAGCAGGAAGGCAGACCCCAGCTACAGTAGTAAGTAGGTCCCCATGCAGTCTAGCAGCCAGCACGGTGTCACATTTGCAGCTGCTTTCCTGTGGGAGCTATCTTCAATACCACACTTTTTCTGTTCAGCTCAAATTGAAAAAATACATTTGTCAGTTAAGGTATACCACTGAGTATGGGAGCTACAAGAAAGCAGGAAGGCAGACCCCAGCTACAGTAGTAAGTAGGTCCCCATGCAGTCTAGCAGCCAGCACGGTGTCACATTTGCAGCTGCTTTCCTGTGGGAGCTATCTTCAATACCACACTTTTTCTGTTCAGCTCCCATTGAAAGAATACATTTGTCAATTAAGGTATACCACTGAGAATGGGAGCTACAAGAAAGCAGGAAGGCAGACCCCAGCTACAGTAGTAAGTAGGTCCCCATGCAGTCTAGCAGCCAGCACGGTGTCACATTTGCAGCTGCTTTCCTGTGGGAGCTATCTTCAATACCACACTTTTTCTGTTCAGCTCCCATTGAAAAAATACATTTGTCTCTTAAGGTCTACCACTGAGTACGGGAGCTACAAGAAAGCAGGAAGGCAGACCCCAGCTACAGTAGTAAGTAGGTCCCCATGCAGTCTAGCAGCCAGCACGGTGTCACATTTGCAGCTGCTTTCCTGTGGGAGCTATCTTCAATACCACACTTTTTCTCCTCAGTTCCTATTTAAAGAATACATTTGACAGTTAAGGTATACCACTGAGTATGGGAGCTACAAGAAAGCAGGAAGGCAGACCCCAGCTACAGTAGTAAGTAGGTCCCCATGCAGTCTAGCAGCCAGCACGGTGTCACATTTGCAGCTGCTTTCCTGTGGGAGCTATCTTCAATACCACACTTTTTCTTCTCTGCTCCCATTGAAAGAATACGTTTGTCAGTTAAGGTATACCGCTGAGTATGGGAGCTACAAGAAAGCAGGAAGGCAGACCCCAGCTACAGTAGTAAGTAGGTCCCCATGCAGTCTAGCAGCCAGCACGGTGTCACATTTGCAGCTGCTTTCCTGTGGGAGCTATCTTCAATACCACACTTTTTCTCCTCAGTTCCCATTTAAAGAATACATTTGTCAGTTAAGGTATACCACTGAGTATGGGAGCTACAAGAAAGCAGGAAAGCAGACCCCAGCTACAGTAGTAAGTAGGTCCCCATGCAGTCTTGCAGCCAGCACGGTGTCACATTTGCAGCTGCTTTCCTGTGGGAGCTATCTTCAATACCACACGTTTTCTGTTCAGCTCCCATTGAAAGAATACGTTTGTCAGTTAAGGTATACCACTGAGTATGGGAGCTACAAGAAAGCAGCAAGGCAGACCCCAGCTACAGTAGTAAGTAGGTCCCCATGCAGTCTAGCAGCCAGTACGGTGTCACATTTGCAGCTGCTTTCCTGTGGGAGCTATCTTCAATACCACACTTTTTCTTCTCTGCTCCCATTGAAAGAATACATTTGTCAGTTAAGGTATACCGCTGAGTATGGGAGCTACAAGAAAGCAGGAAGGCAGACCCCAGCTACAGTAGTAAGTAGGTCCCCATGCAGTCTAGCAGCCAGCACGGTGTCACATTTGCAGCTGCTTTCCTGTGGGAGCTATCTTCAATACCACACTTTTTCTTCTCTGCTCCCATTGAAAGAATACATTTGTCAGTTAAGGTATACCGCTGAGTATGGGAGCTACAAGAAAGCAGGAAGGCAGACCCCAGCTACAGTAGTAAGTAGGTCCCCATGCAGTCTAGCAGCCAGCACGGTGTCACATTTGCAGCTGCTTTCCTGTGGGAGCTATCTTCAATACCACACTTTTTCTGTTCAGCTCCCATTGAAAAAACTACATTTTGTCTCTTAAGGTATACAACTGAGTATGTGAGCTACAAGAAAGCAGGAAGATAGATCCCAGCTACAGTAGTAAGTAGGTCCCCATGCAGTCTAGCAGCCAGCACGGTGTCACATTTGCAGCTGCTTTCCTGTGGGAGCTATCTTCAATACCACACTTTTTCAGTTCACCTCCCATTGAAAGAATACATTTGTCAGTTAAGGTATACCACTGAGAATGGGAGCTACAAGAAAGCAGGAAGGCAGACCCCAGCTACAGTAGTAAGTAGGTCCCCATGCAGTCTAGCAGCCAGCACGGTGTCACATTTGCAGCTGCTTTCCTGTGGGAGCTATCTTCAATACCACACTTTTTCTCCTCAGTTCCTATTTAAAGAATACATTTGTCTCTTAAGGTATACCACTGAGTACGGGAGCTACAAGAAAGCAGGAAGGCAGACCCCAGCTACAGTAGTAAGTAGGTCCCCATGCAGTCTAGCAGCCAGCACGGTGTCACATTTGCAGCTGCTTTCCTGTGGGAGCTATCTTCAATACCACACTTTTTCTTCTCAGCTCCCATTGAAAAAACTACATTTTGTCACTTAAGGTATACCGCTGAGTATGGGAGCTACAAGAAAGCAGGAAGGCAGACCCCAGGTACAGTAGTAAGTAGGTCCCCATGCAGTCTAGGAGACAGCACGGTGTGACATTTGCAGCTGCTTTCCTGTGGCAGCTGTCTTCAATACCACACTTTTTCTGTTCAGCTCCTATTGAAAAATACATTTGTCTCTTAAGGTCTACCACTGAGTACGGGAGCTACAAGAAATCAGGAAGGCAGACCTCAGCTATAGTAGTAAGTAGGTCCCCATGCAGTCTATCAGCCAGCACGGTGTCACATTTGCAGCTGCTTTCCTGTGGGAGCTATCATTAATAGCACACTTTTTCTGTTCAGCTCCCATTGAAAAAACCACATTTTGTCTCTTAAAGTATACAACTGAGTATGGGAGCTACAAGAAAGCAGGAAGATAGATCCCAGCTACAGTAGTAGGTAGGTCCCCATGCAGTCTAGCAGCCAGCACGGTGTCACATTTGCAGCTGCTTTCGTGTGGGAGCTATCTTCAATACCAGAGTTTTTCTGTTCAGCTCCCATTGAAAGAATACATTTGTCAGTTAAGGTATACCACTGAGAATGGGAGCTACAAGAAAGCAGGAAGGCAGACCCCAGCTACAGTAGTAAGTAGGTCCCCATGCAGTCTAGCAGCCAGCACGGTGTGACATTTGCAGCTGCTTTCCTGTGGGAGCTATCTTCAATACCACACTTTTTCAGTTCAACTCCCATTGAATAAACTAGATTTTGACTCTTAAGGTATAGAACTGAGTATGGGAGCTACAAGAAAGCAGGAAGATAGATCCCAGCTACAGTAGTAAGTAGGTCCCCATGCAGTCTAGCAGCCAGCACGGTGTCACATTTGCAGCTGCTTTCCTGTGGGAGCTATCTTCAATACCACACTTTTTCTGTTCAGCTCCCATTGAAAAAACTACATTTTGTCAGTTAAGGTATACCGCTGAGTATGGGAGCTACAAGAAAGCAGGAAGGCAGACCCCAGTTACAGTAGTAAGTAGGTCCCCATGCAGTCTAGCAGCCAGCACGGTGTCACATTTGCAGCTGCTTTCCTGTGGGAGCTATCTTCAATACCACACTTTTTCTGTTCAGCTCCCATTGAAAGAATACATTTGTCAGTTAAGGTATACCACTGAGTATGGGAGCTACAAGAAAGCAGGAAGGCAGACCCCAGCTACAGTAGTAAGTAGGTCCCCATGCAGTCTAGCAGCCAGCACGGTGTCACATTTGCAGCTGCTTTCCTGTGGGAGCTATCTTCAATACCACACTTTTTCTGTTCAGCTCCCATTGAAAGAATACATTTGTCAGTTAAGGTATACCACTGAGAATGGGAGCTACAAGAAAGCAGGAAGGCAGACCCCAGCTACAGTAGTAAGTAGGTCCCCATGCAGTCTAGCAGCCAGCACGGTGTCACATTTGCAGCTGCTTTCCTGTGGGAGCTATCTTCAATACCACACTTTTTCTGTTCAGCTCCCATTGAAAAAATACATTTGTCTCTTAAGGTCTACCACTGAGTACGGGAGCTACAAGAAAGCAGGAAGGCAGACACCAGCTACAGTAGTAAGTAGGTCCCCATGCAGTCTAGCAGCCAGCACGGTGTCACATTTGCAGCTGCTTTCCTGTGGGAGCTATCTTCAATACCACACTTTTTCTCCTCAGTTCCTATTTAAAGAATACATTTGTCAGTTAAGGTATACCACTGAGTATGGGAGCTACAAGAAAGCAGGAAGGCAGACCCCAGCTACAGTAGTAAGTAGGTCCCCATGCAGTCTAGCAGCCAGCACGGTGTCACATTTGCAGCTGCTTTCCTGTGGGAGCTATCTTCAATACCACACTTTTTCTTCTCTGCTCCCATTGACAGAATACGTTTGTCAGTTAAGGTATACCGCTGAGTATGGGAGCTACAAGAAAGCAGGAAGGCAGACCCCAGCTACAGTAGTAAGTAGGTCCCCATGCAGTCTAGCAGCCAGCACGGTGTCACATTTGCAGCTGCTTTCCTGTGGGAGCTATCTTCAATACCACACTTTTTCTCCTCAGTTCCCATTTAAAGAATACATTTGTCAGTTAAGGTATACCACTGAGTATGGGAGCTACAAGAAAGCAGGAAAGCAGACCCCAGCTACTGTAGTAAGTAGGTCCCCATGCAGTCTTGCAGCCAGCACGGTGTCACATTTGCAGCTGCTTTCCTGTGGGAGCTATCTTCAATACCACACGTTTTCTGTTCAGCTCCCATTGAAAGAATACGTTTGTCACTTAAGGTATACCACTGAGTATGGGAGCTACAGAAAGCAGGAAGGCAGACCCCAGCTACAGTAGTAAGTAGGTCCCCATGCAGTCTAGCAGCCAGTACGGTGTCACATTTGCAGCTGCTTTCCTGTGGGAGCTATCTTCAATACCACACTTTTTCTTCTCTGCTCCCATTGAAAGAATACATTTGTCAGTTAAGGTATACCGCTGAGTATGGGAGCTACAAGAAAGCAGGAAGGCAGACCCCAGCTACAGTAGTAAGTAGGTCCCCATGCAGTCTAGCAGCCAGCACGGTGTCACATTTGCAGCTGCTTTCCTGTGGGAGCTATCTTCAATACCACACTTTTTCTCCTCAGTTCCTATTTAAAGAATACATTTGTCAGTTAAGGTATACCACTGAGTATGGGAGCTACAAGAAAGCAGGAAGGCAGACCCCAGCTACAGTAGTAAGTAGGTCCCCATGCAGTCTAGCAGCCAGCACGGTGTCACATTTGCAGCTGCTTTCCTGTGGGAGCTATCTTCAATACCACACTTTTTCTGTTCAGCTCCCATTGAAAAAACTACATTTTGTCTCTTAAGGTATACAACTGAGTATGTGAGCTACAAGAAAGCAGGAAGATAGATCCCAGCTACAGTAGTAAGTAGGTCCCCATGCAGTCTATCAGCCACCACGGTGTCACATTTGCAGCTGCTTTCCTGTGGGAGCTATCTTCAATACCACACTTTTTCAGTTCACCTCCCATTGAAAGAATACATTTGTCAGTTAAGGTATACCACTGAGAATGGGAGCTACAAGAAAGCAGGAAGGCAGACCCCAGCTACAGTAGTAAGTAGGTCCCCATGCAGTCTATCAGCCAGCACGGTGTCACATTTGCAGCTGCTTTCCTGTGGGAGCTATCTTCAATACCACACTTTTTCTGTTCAGCTCCCATTGAAAGAATACATTTGTCAGTTAAGGTATACCGCTGAGTATGGGAGCTACAAGAAAGCAGGAAGGCAGACCCCAGCTACAGTAGTAAGTAGGTCCCCATGCAGTCTAGCAGCCAGCACGGTGTCACATTTGCAGCTGCTTTCCTGTGGGAGCTATCTTCAATACCACACTTTTTCTGTTCAGCTCCCATTGAAAAAATACATTTGTCTCTTAAGGTATACCACTGAGTACGGGAGCTACAAGAAAGCAGGAAGGCAGACCCCAGCTACAGTAGTAAGTAGGTCCCCATGCAGTCTAGCAGCCAGCACGGTGTCACATTTGCAGCTGCTTTCCTGTGGGAGCTATCTTCAATACCACACTTTTTCTTCTCAGCTCCCATTGAAAAAACTACATTTTGTCACTTAAGGTATACCGCTGAGTATGGGAGCTACAAGAAAGCAGGAAGGCAGACCCCAGGTACAGTAGTAAGTAGGTCCCCATGCAGTCTAGCAGACAGCACGGTGTGACATTTGCAGCTGCTTTCCTGTGGCAGCTGTCTTCAATACCACACTTTTTCTGTTCAGCTCCTATTGAAAAATACATTTGTCTCTTAAGGTCTACCACTGAGTACGGGAGCTACAAGAAATCAGGAAGGCAGACCTCAGCTATAGTAGTAAGTAGGTCCCCATGCAGTCTATCAGCCAGCACGGTGTCACATTTGCAGCTGCTTTCCTGTGGGAGCTATCATTAATAGCACACTTTTTCTGTTCAGCTCCCATTGAAAAAACCACATTTTGTCTCTTAAAGTATACAACTGAGTATGGGAGCTACAAGAAAGCAGGAAGATAGATCCCAGCTACAGTAGTAGGTAGGTCCCCATGCAGTCTAGCAGCCAGCACGGTGTCACATTTGCAGCTGCTTTCCTGTGGGAGCTATCTTCAATACCACACTTTTTCAGTTCAGCTCCCATTGAAAAATCTAGATTTTGTCAGTTAAGGTATACCGCTGAGTATGGGAGCTACAAGAAAGCAGGAAGGCAGACCCCAGCTACAGTAGTAAGTAGGTCCCCATGCAGTCTACCAGCCAGCACGGTGTCACATTTGCAGCTGCTTTCCTGTGGGAGCTATCTTCAATACCACACTTTTTCTGTTCAGCTCCCATTGAAAAAATACATTTTGTCTCTTAAGGTATACAACTGAGTATGGGAGCTACAAGAAAGCAGGAAGATAGATCCCAGCTACAGTAGTAAGTAGGTCCCCATGCAGTCTAGCAGCCAGCACGGTGTCACATTTGCAGCTGCTTTCCTGTGGGAGCTATCTTCAATACCACACTTTTTCTGTTCAGCTCCCATTGAAAAAACTACATTTTGTCTCTTAAGGTATACCGCTGAGTATGGGAGCTACAAGAAAGCAGGAAGGCAGACCCCAGCTACAGTAGTAAGTAGGTCCCCATGCAGTCTAGCAGCCAGCACGGTGTCACATTTGCAGCTGCTTTCGTGTGGGAGCTATCTTCAAAATCACACTTTTTCTGTTCAGCTCCCATTGATAAAACTACATTTTGTCTCTTAAGGTATACCGCTGAGTATGGTAGCTACAAGAAAGCAGGAAGGCAGACCCCAGCTACAGTAGTAAGTAGGTCCCCATGCAGTCTATCAGCCAGCACGGTGTCACATTTGCAGCTGCTTTCCTGTGGGAGCTATCTTTAATACCACACGTTTTCTATTCAGCTCCCATTGAAAGAATACGTTTGTCAGTTAAGATATACCACTGAGTATGGGAGCTACAAGAAAGCAGGAAGGCAGACCCCAGCTACAGTAGTAAGTAGGTCCCCATGCAGTCTAGCAGCCAGCACGGTGTCACATTTGCAGCTGCTTTCCTGTGGGAGCTATCTTCAATACCACACTTTTTCTTCTCTGCTCCCATTGAAAGAATACATTTGTCAGTTAAGGTATACCGCTGAGTATGGGAGCTACAAGAAAGCAGGAAGGCAGACCCCAGCTACAGTAGTGAGTAGGTCCCCATGCAGTCTATCAGCCAGCACGGTGTCACATTTGCAGCTGCTTTCGTGTGGGAGCTATCTTCAATACCAGAGTTTTTCTGTTCAGCTCCCATTGAAAGAATACATTTGTCAGTTAAGGTATACCACTGAGAATGGGAGCTACAAGAAAGCAGGAAGGCAGACCCCAGCTACAGTAGTAAGTAGGTCCCCATGCAGTCTAGCAGCCAGCACGGTGTGACATTTGCAGCTGCTTTCCTGTGGGAGCTATCTTCAATACCACACTTTTTCTCCTCAGTTCCCATTTAAAGAATACATTTGTCAGTTAAGGTATACCACTGAGTATGGGAGCTACAAGAAAGCAGGAAGGCAGACCCCAGCTACAGTAGTAAGTAGGTCCCCATGCAGTCTAGCAGCCAGCACGGTGTCACATTTGCAGCTGCTTTCCTGTGGGAGCTATCTTCAATACCACACTTTTTCTGTTCAGCTCCCATTGAAAAAACTACATTTTGTCTCTTAAGGTATACCACTGAGTACGGGAGCTACAAGAAAGCAGGAAGGCAGACCCCAGCTACAGTAGTAAGTAGGTCCCCATGCAGTCTAGCAGCCAGCACGGTGTCACATTTGCAGCTGCTTTCGTGTGGGAGCTATCTTCAAAATCACACTTTTTCTGTTTAGCTCCCATTGATAAAACTACATTTTGTCTCTTAAGGTATACCGCTGAGTATGGGAGCTACAAGAAAGCAGGAAGGCAGACCCCAGCTACAGTAGTAAGTAGGTCCCCATGCAGTCTAGCAGCCAGCACGGTGTCACATTTGCAGCTGCTTTCCTGTGGGAGCTATCTTCAATACCACACGTTTTCTATTCAGCTCCCATTGAAAGAATACGTTTGTCAGTTAAGGTATACCACTGAGTATAGGAGCTACAAGAAAGCAGGAAGGCAGACCCCAGCTACAGTAGTAAGTAGGTCCCCATGCAGTCTAGCAGCCAGCACGGTGTGACATTTGCAGCTGCTTTCCTGTGGGAGCTATCTTCAATACCACACTTTTTCTCCTCAGTTCCTATTTAAAGAATACATTTGTCAGTTAAGGTATACCACTGAGTATGGGAGCTACAAGAAAGCAGGAAGGCAGACCCCAGCTACAGTAGTAAGTAGGTCCCCATGCAGTCTAGCAGCCAGCACGGTGTCACATTTGCAGCTGCTTTCCTGTGGGAGCTATCTTCAATACCACACTTTTTCTTCTCTGCTCCCATTGAAAGAATACGTTTGTCAGTTAAGGTATACCGCTGAGTATGGAAGCTACAAGAAAGCAGGAAGGCAGACCCCAGCTACAGTAGTAAGTAGGTCCCCATGCAGTCTAGCAGCCAGCACGGTGTCACATTTGCAGCTGCTTTCCTGTGGGAGCTATCTTCAATACCACACTTTTTCTCCTCAGTTCCCATTTAAAGAATACATTTGTCAGTTAAGGTATACCACTGAGTATGGGAGCTACAAGAAAGCAGGAAGGCAGACCCCAGCTACAGTAGTAAGTAGGTCCCCATGCAGTCTTGCAGCCAGCACGATGTCACATTTGCAGCTGCTTTCCTGTGGGAGCTATCTTCAATACCACACGTTTTCTGTTCAGCTCCCATTGAAAGAATACGTTTGTCAGTTAAGGTATACCACTGAGTATGGGAGCTACAAGAAAGCAGGAAGGCAGACCCCAGCTACAGTAGTAAGTAGGTCCCCATGCAGTCTAGCAGCCAGCACGGTGTCACATTTGCAGCTGCTTTCCTGTGGGAGCTATCTTCAATACCACACTTTTTCTGTTCAGCTCCCATTGAAAAAACTACATTTTGTCTCTTAAGGTATACAACTGAGTATGTGAGGTACAAGAAAGCAGGAAGATAGATCCCAGCTACAGTAGTAAGTAGGTACCCATGCAGTCTAGCAGCCAGCACGGTGTCACATTTGCAGCTGCTTTCCTGTGGGAGCTATCTTCAATACCACACTTTTTCAGTTCAGCTCCCATTGAAAAATCTAGATTTTGTCAGTTAAGGTATACCGCTGAGTATGGGAGCTACAAGAAAGCAGGAAGGCAGACCCCAGGTACAGTAGTAAGTAGGTCCCCATGCAGTCTAGCAGCCAGCACGGTGTCACATTTGCAGCTGCTTTCCTGTGGCAGCTGTCTTCAATACCACACTTTTTCTGTTCAGCTCCTATTGAAAAATACATTTGTCTCTTAAGGTCTACCACTGAGTACGGGAGCTACAAGAAATCAGGAAGGCAGACCTCAGCTATAGTAGTAAGTAGGTCCCCATGCAGTCTATCAGCCAGCACGGTGTCACATTTGCAGCTGCTTTCCTGTGGGAGCTATCATTAATAGCACACTTTTTCTGTTCAGCTCCCATTGAAAAAACCACATTTTGTCTCTTAAAGTATACAACTGAGTATGGGAGCTACAAGAAAGCAGGAAGATAGATCCCAGCTACAGTAGTAGGTAGGTCCCCATGCAGTCTAGCAGCCAGCACGGTGTCACATTTGCAGCTGCTTTCCTGTGGGAGCTATCTTCAATACCACACTTTTTCAGTTCAGCTCCCATTGAAAAATCTAGATTTTGTCAGTTAAGGTATACCGCTGAGTATGGGAGCTACAAGAAAGCAGGAAGGCAGACCCCAGCTACAGTAGTAAGTAGGTCCCCATGCAGTCTACCAGCCAGCACGGTGTCACATTTGCAGCTGCTTTCCTGTGGGAGCTATCTTCAATACCACACTTTTTCTGTTCAGCTCCCATTGAAAAAATACATTTTGTCTCTTAAGGTATACAACTGAGTATGGGAGCTACAAGAAAGCAGGAAGATAGATCCCAGCTACAGTAGTAAGTAGGTCCCCATGCAGTCTAGCAGCCAGCACGGTGTCACATTTGCAGCTGCTTTCCTGTGGGAGCTATCTTCAATACCACACTTTTTCTGTTCAGCTCCCATTGAAAAAACTACATTTTGTCTCTTAAGGTATACCACTGAGTACGGGAGCTACAAGAAAGCAGGAAGGCAGACCCCAGCTACAGTAGTAAGTAGGTCCCCATGCAGTCTAGCAGCCAGCACGGTGTCACATTTGCAGCTGCTTTCGTGTGGGAGCTATCTTCAAAATCACACTTTTTCTGTTCAGCTCCCATTGATAAAACTACATTTTGTCTCTTAAGGTATACCGCTGAGTATGGGAGCTACAAGAAAGCAGGAAGGCAGACCCCAGCTACAGTAGTAAGTAGGTCCCCATGCAGTCTATCAGCCAGCACGGTGTCACATTTGCAGCTGCTTTCCTGTGGGAGCTATCTTTAATACCACACGTTTTCTATTCAGCTCCCATTGAAAGAATACGTTTGTCAGTTAAGATATACCACTGACTATGGGAGCTACAAGAAAGCAGGAAGGCAGACCCCAGCTACAGTAGTAAGTAGGTCCCCATGCAGTGTAGCAGCCAGCATGGTGTCACATTTGCAGCTGCTTTCCTGTGGGAGCTATCTTCAATACCACACTTTTTCTTCTCTGCTCCCATTGAAAGAATACATTTGTCAGTTAAGGTATACCGCTGAGTATGGGAGCTACAAGAAAGCAGGAAGGCAGACCCCAGCTACAGTAGTGAGTAGGTCCCCATGCAGTCTATCAGCCAGCACGGTGTCACATTTGCAGCTGCTTTCGTGTGGGAGCTATCTTCAATACCAGAGTTTTTCTGTTCAGCTCCCATTGAAAGAATACATTTGTCAGTTAAGGTATACCACTGAGAATGGGAGCTACAAGAAAGCAGGAAGGCAGACCCCAGCTACAGTAGTAAGTAGGTCCCCATGCAGTCTAGCAGCCAGCACGGTGTCACATTTGCAGCTGCTTTCCTGTGGGAGCTATCTTCAATACCACACTTTTTCTTCTCTGCTCCCATTGAAAGAATACATTTGTCAGTTAAGGTATACCGCTGAGTATGGGAGCTACAAGAAAGCAGGAAGGCAGACCCCAGCTACAGTAGTAAGTAGGTCCCCATGCAGTCTAGCAGCCAGCACGGTGTCACATTTGCAGCTGCTTTCCTGTGGGAGCTATCTTCAATACCACACTTTTTCTCCTCAGTTCCTATTTAAAGAATACATTTGTCAGTTAAGGTATACCACTGAGTATGGGAGCTACAAGAAAGCAGGAAGGCAGACCCCAGCTACAGTAGTAAGTAGGTCCCCATGCAGTCTAGCAGCCAGCACGGTGTCACATTTGCAGCTGCTTTCCTGTGGGAGCTATCTTCAATACCACACTTTTTCTGTTCAGCTCCCATTGAAAAAACTACATTTTGTCTCTTAAGGTATACAACTGAGTATGTGAGGTACAAGAAAGCAGGAAGATAGATCCCAGCTACAGTAGTAAGTAGGTACCCATGCAGTCTAGCAGCCAGCACGGTGTCACATTTGCAGCTGCTTTCCTGTGGGAGCTATCTTCAATACCACACTTTTTCAGTTCAGCTCCCATTGAAAAATCTAGATTTTGTCAGTTAAGGTATACCGCTGAGTATGGGAGCTACAAGAAAGCAGGAAGGCAGACCCCAGCTACAGTAGTAAGTAGGTCCCCATGCAGTCTAGCAGCCAGCACGGTGTCACATTTGCAGCTGCTTTCCTGTGGGAGCTATCTTCAATACCACACTTTTTCTGTTCAGCTCCCATTGAAAAGATTCATTTTGTCTCTTAAGGTATACAACTGAGTATGGGAGCTACAAGAAAGCAGGAAGATAGATCCCAGCTACAGTAGTAAGTAGGTCCCCATGCAGTCTAGCAGCCAGCACGGTGTCACATTTGCAGCTGCTTTCCTGTGGGAGCTATCTTCAATACCACACTTTCTCTCCTCAGTTCCCATTTAATGAATACATTTTGTCCGTTAAGGTATACCGCTGAGTATGGGAGCTACAAGAAAGCAGGAAGGCAGACCCCAGCTACAGTAGTAAGTAGGTCCCCATGCAGTCTAGCAGCCAGCACGGTTTCACATTTGCAGCTGCTTTCCTGTGGGAGCTATCTTCAATACCACACTTTTTCTGTTCAGCTCCCATTGAAAGAATACATTTGTCAGTTAAGGTATACCACTGAGTATGGGAGCTACAAGAAAGCAGGAAGGCAGACCCCAGCTACAGTAGTAAGTAGATCCCCATGCAGTCTATCAGCCAGCACGGTGTCACATTTGCAGCTGCTTTCCTGTGGGAGCTATCTTCAATACCAGAGTTTTTCTGTTCAGCTCCCATTGAAAGAATACATTTGTCAGTTAAGGTATACCACTGAGAATGGGAGCTACAAGAAAACAGGAAGGCAGACCCCAGCTACAGTAGTAAGTAGGTCCCCATGCAGTCTAGCAGCCAGCAAGGTGTCACATTTGCAGCTGCTTTCCTGTGGGAGCTATCTTCAATACCACACTTTCTCTCCTCAGTTCCCATTTAAAGAATACATTTGTCAGTTAAGGTATACGGCTGAGTATGGGAGCTACAAGAAAGCAGGAAGGCAGACCCCAGCTACAGTAGTAAGTAGGTCCCCATGCAGTCTATCAGCCAGCACGGTGTCACATTTGCAGCTGCTTTCCTGTGGGAGCTATCTTCAATATCACACTTTTTCTGTTCAGCTCCCATTGAAAAAACTACATTTTGTCTCTTAAGGTATACCGCTGAGTATGGGAGCTACAAGAAAGCAGGAAGGCAGACCCCAGCTACAGTAGTAAGTAGGTCCCCATGCAGTCTAGCAGCCAGCACGGTGTCACATTTGCAGCTGCTTTCCTGTGGGAGCTATCTTCAATACCATACTTTTTCTGTTCAGCTCCCATTGAAAAAACTACATTTTGTCTCTTAAGGTATACAACTTAGTATGTGAGCTACAAGAAAGCAGGAAGGTAGACCCCAGCTACAGTAGTAAGTAGGTCCCCATGCAGTCTATCAGCCAGCACGGTGTCACATTTGCAGCTGCTTTCCTGTGCGAGCTATCTTCAATACCACACGTTTTCTGTTCAGCTCCCATTGAAAGAATACGTTTGTCAGTTAAGGTATACCACTGAGTATGGGAGCTACAGAAAGCAGGAAGGCAGACCCCAACTACAGTAGTAAGTAGGTCCCCATGCAGTCTAGCAGCCAGCACGGTGTCACATTTGCAGCTGCTTTCCTGTGGGAGCTATCTTCAATACCACACTTTTTCTTCTCTGCTCCCATTGAAAGAATACATTTGTCAGTTAAGGTATACCACTGAGAATGGGAGCTACAAGAAAGCAGGAAGGCAGACCCCAGCTACAGTAGTAAGTAGGTCCCCATGCAGTCTAGCAGCCAGCACGGTGTCACATTTGCAGCTGCTTTCCTGTGGGAGCTATCTTCAATATCACACTTTTTCTGTTCAGCTCCCATTGAAAAAACTACATTTTGTCTCTTAAGGTATACCACTGAGTATGGGAGCTACAAGAAAGCAGGAAGGCAGACCCCAGCTACAGTAGTAAGTAGGTCCCCATGCAGTCTATCAGCCAGCACGGTGTCACATTTGCAGCTGCTTTCATGTGGGAGCTATCTTCAATACCACACTTTTTCAGTTCAACTCCCATTGAATAAACTAGATTTTGACTCTTAAGGTATAGAACTGAGTATGGGAGCTACAAGAAAGCAGGAAGATAGATCCCAGCTACAGTAGTAAGTAGGTCCCAATGCAGTCTAGCAGCCAGCACGGTGTCACATTTGCAGCTGCTTTCCTGTGGGAGCTATCTTCAATACCACACTTTTTCTCCTCAGTTCCTATTTAAAGAACACATTTGTCAGTTAAGGTATACCACTGAGTATGGGAGCTACAAGAAAGCAGCAAGGCAGACCCCAGCTACAGTAGTAAGTAGGTCCCCATGCAGTCTAGCAGCCAGCACGGTGTCACATTTGCAGCTGCTTTCCTGTGGGAGCTATCTTCAATACCACACTTTTTCTTCTCTGCTCCCATTGAAAGAATACGTTTGTGAGTTAAGGTATACCGCTGAGTATGGGAGCTACAAGAAAGCAGGAAGGCAGACCCCAGCTACAGTAGTAAGTAGGTCCCCATGCAGTCTAGCAGCCAGCACGGTGTCACATTTGCAGCTGCTTTCCTGTGGGAGCTATCTTCAATACCACACTTTTTCTCCTCAGTTCCCATTTAAAGAATACATTTGTCAGTTAAGGTATACCACTGAGTATGGGAGCTACAAGAAAGCAGGAAGGCAGACCCCAGCTACAGTAGTAAGTAGGTCCCCATGCAGTCTTGCAGCCAGCACGGTGTCACATTTGCAGCTGCTTTCCTGTGGGAGCTATCTTCAATACCACACGTTTTCTGTTCAGCTCCCATTGAAAGAATAAGTTTGTCAGTTAAGGTATACCACTGAGTATGGGAGCTACAGAAAGCAGGAAGGCAGACCCCAACTACAGTAGTAAGTAGGTCCCCATGCAGTCTAGCAGCCAGCACGGTGTCACATTTGCAGCTGCTTTCCTGTGGGAGCTATCTTCAATACCACACTTTTTCAGCTCCCATTGAAAAACTACATTTTGTCTCTTAAGGTATAGAACTGAGTATGGGAGCTAAAAGAAAGCAGGAAGATAGATCCCAGCTACAGCAGTAAGTAGGTCCCCATGCAGTCTATCAGCCAGCACGGTGTCACATTTGCAGCTGCTTTCCTGTGGGAGCTATCTTCAATACCAGAGTTTTTCTGTTCAGCTCCCATTGAAAGAATACATTTGTCAGTTAAGGTATACCACTGAGAATGGGAGCTACAAGAAAGCAGGAAGGCAGACCCCAGCTACAGTAGTAAGTAGGTCCCCATGCAGTCTAGCAGCCAGCACGGTGTAACATTTGCAGCTGCTTTCCTGTGGGAGCTATCTTCAATACCACACTTTTTCAGTTCAACTCCCATTGAATAAACTAGATTTTGACTCTTAAGGTATAGAACTGAGTATGGGAGCTACAAGAAAGCAGGAAGATAGATCCCAGCTACAGTAGTAAGTAGGTCCCCATGCAGTCTAGCAGCCAGCACGGTGTCACATTTGCAGCTGCTTTCCTGTGGGAGCTATCTTCAATACCACACTTTTTCTTCTCAGCTCCCATTGAAAAAACTACATTTTGTCACTTAAGGTATACCGCTGAGTATGGGAGCTACAAGAAAGCAGGAAGGCAGACCCCAGCTACAGTAGTAAGTAGGTCCCCATGCAGTCTAGCAGCCAGCACGGTGTCACATTTGCAGCTGCTTTCCTGTGGGAGCTATCTTCAATACCACACTTTTTCTGTTCTGCTCCCATTGAAAAAATACATTTGTCTCTTAAGGTATACCACTGACTACGGGAGCTACAAGAAAGCAGGAAGGCAGACCCCAGCTACAGTAGTAAGTAGGTCCCCATGCAGTCTAGCAGCCAGCACGGTGTCACATTTGCAGCTGCTTTCCTGTGGGAGCTATCTTCAATACCACACTTTTTCTGTTCAGCTCCCATTGAAAGAATACATTTGTCAGTTGAGGTATACCACTGAGTATGGGAGCTACAAGAAAGCAGGAAGGCAGACCCCAGCTACAGTAGTAAGTAGGTCCCCATGCAGTCTATCAGCCAGCACGGTGTCACATTTGCAGCTGCTTTCCTGTGGGAGCTATCTTCAATACCACACGTTTTCTGTTTAGCTCCCATTGAAAGAATGCGTTTGTCAGTTAAGGTATACCACTGAGTATGGGAGCTACAAGAAAGCAGGAAGGCAGACCCTAGCTACAGTAGTAAGTAGGTCCCCATGCAGTCTAGCAGCCAGCACGGTGTCACATTTGCAGCTGCTTTCCTGTGGGAGCTATCTTCAATACCACACTTTTTCTTCTCAGCTCCCATTGAAAAAACTACATTTTGTCACTTAAGGTATACCGCTGAGTACGGGAGCTACAAGAAAGCAGGAAGGCAGACCCCAGCTACAGTAGTAAGTAGGTCCCCATGCAGTCTAGCAGCCAGCACGGTGTCACATTTGCAGCTGCTTTCCTGTGGGAGCTATCTTCAATACCATACTTTTTGTGTTCAGCTCCCATTGAAAAAATACATTTGTCTCTTAAGGTATACCACTGAGAATGGGAGCTACAAGAAAGCAGGAAGGCAGACCCCAGCTACAGTAGTAAGTAGGTCCCCATGCAGTCTATCAGCCAGCACGGTGTCACATTTGCAGCTGCTTTCCTGTGGGAGCTATCTTCAATACCAGAGTTTTTCTGTTCAGCTCCCATTGAAAGAATACATTTGTCAGTTAAGGTATACCACTGAGAATGGGAGCTACAAGAAAACAGGAAGGCAGACCCCAGCTACAGTAGTAAGTAGGTCCCCATGCAGTCTAGCAGCCAGCAAGGTGTCACATTTGCAGCTGCTTTCCTGTGGGAGCTATCTTCAATACCACACTTTCTCTCCTCAGTTCCCATTTAAAGAATACATTTGTCAGTTAAGGTATACGGCTGAGTATGGGAGCTACAAGAAAGCAGGAAGGCAGACCCCAGCTACAGTAGTAAGTAGGTCCCCATGCAGTCTATCAGCCAGCACGGTGTCACATTTGCAGCTGCTTTCCTGTGGGAGCTATCTTCAATATCACACTTTTTCTGTTCAGCTCCCATTGAAAAAACTACATTTTGTCTCTTAAGGTATACCGCTGAGTATGGGAGCTACAAGAAAGCAGGAAGGCAGACCCCAGCTACAGTAGTAAGTAGGTCCCCATGCAGTCTAGCAGCCAGCACGGTGTCACATTTGCAGCTGCTTTCCTGTGGGAGCTATCTTCAATACCACAGGTTTTCTGTTCAGCTCCCATTGAAATAATACGTTTATCAGTTAAGGTATACCACTGAGTATGGGAGCTACAAGAAAGCAGGAAGGCAGACCGCAGCTACAGTAGTAAGTAGGTCCCCATGCAGTCTAGCAGCCAGCACGGTGTCACATTTGCAGCTGCTTTCCTGTGGGAGCTATCTTCAATACCACACTTTTTCTGTTCAGCTCCCATTGAAAAAACTACATTTTGTCTCTTAAGGTATACAACTTAGTATGTGAGCTACAAGAAAGCAGGAAGGTAGACCCCAGCTACAGTAGTAAGTAGGTCCCCATGCAGTCTATCAGCCAGCACGGTGTCACATTTGCAGCTGCTTTCCTGTGCGAGCTATCTTCAATACCACACGTTTTCTGTTCAGCTCCCATTGAAAGAATACGTTTGTCAGTTAAGGTATACCACTGAGTATGGGAGCTACAGAAAGCAGGAAGGCAGACCCCAACTACAGTAGTAAGTAGGTCCCCATGCAGTCTAGCAGCCAGCACGGTGTCACATTTGCAGCTGCTTTCCTGTGGGATCTATCTTCAATACCACACTTTTTCTTCTCTGCTCCCATTGAAAGAATACATTTGTCAGTTAAGGTATACCGCTGAGTATGGGAGCTACAAGAAAGCAGGAAGGCAGACCCCAGCTACAGTAGTAAGTAGGTCCCCATGCAGTCTAGCAGCCAGCACGGTGTCACATTTGCAGCTGCTTTCCTGTGGGAGCTATCTTCAATACCACACTTTTTCAGTTCACCTCCCATTGAAAGAATACATTTGTCAGTTAAGGTATACCACTGAGAATGGGAGCTACAAGAAAGCAGGAAGGCAGACCCCAGCTACAGTAGTAAGTAGGTCCCCATGCAGTCTAGCAGCCAGCACGGTGTCACATTTGCAGCTGCTTTCCTGTGGGAGCTATCTTCAATATCACACTTTTTCTGTTCAGCTCCCATTGAAAAAACTACATTTTGTCTCTTAAGGTATACCGCTGAGTATGGGAGCTACAAGAAAGCAGGAAGGCAGACCCCAGCTACAGCAGTAAGTAGGTCCCCATGCAGTCTATCAGCCAGCACGGTGTCACATTTGCAGCTGCTTTCATGTGGGAGCTATCTTCAATACCACACTTTTTCAGTTCAACTCCCATTGAATAAACTAGATTTTGACTCTTAAGGTATAGAACTGAGTATGGGAGCTACAAGAAAGCAGGAAGATAGATCCCAGCTACAGTAGTAAGTAGGTCCCCATGCAGTCTAGCAGCCAGCACGGTGTCACATTTGCAGCTGCTTTCCTGTGGGAGCTATCTTCAATACCACACGTTTTTTGTTCAGTTCCTATTTAAAGAATACATTTGTCAGTTAAGGTATACCGCTGAGTATGGGAGCTACAAGAAAGCAGGAAGGCAGACCCCAGCTACAGTAGTAAGTAGGTCCCCATGCAGTCTAGCAGCCAGCACGGTGTCACATTTGCAGCTGCTTTCCTGTGGGAGCTATCTTCAATACCACACTTTTTCTGTTCAGCTCCCATTGAAAAAACTACATTTTGTCTCTTAAGGTATACAACTTAGTATGTGAGCTACAAGAAAGCAGGAAGGTAGACCCCAGCTACAGTAGTAAGTAGGTCCCCATGCAGTCTATCAGCCAGCACGGTGTCACATTTGCAGCTGCTTTCCTGTGCGAGCTATCTTCAATACCACACGTTTTCTGTTCAGCTCCCATTGAAAGAATACGTTTGTCAGTTAAGGTATACCACTGAGTATGGGAGCTACAGAAAGCAGGAAGGCAGACCCCAACTACAGTAGTAAGTAGGTCCCCATGCAGTCTAGCAGCCAGCACGGTGTCACATTTGCAGCTGCTTTCCTGTGGGATCTATCTTCAATACCACACTTTTTCTTCTCTGCTCCCATTGAAAGAATACATTTGTCAGTTAAGGTATACCGCTGAGTATGGGAGCTACAAGAAAGCAGGAAGGCAGACCCCAGCTACAGTAGTAAGTAGGTCCCCATGCAGTCTAGCAGCCAGCACGGTGTCACATTTGCAGCTGCTTTCCTGTGGGAGCTATCTTCAATACCACACTTTTTCTTCTCAGCTCCCATTGAAAAAACTACATTTTGTCTCTTAAGGTATACCACTGAGTATGGGAGCTACAAGAAAGCAGGAAGGCAGACCCCAGCTACAGTAGTAAGTAGGTCCCCATGCAGTCTATCAGCCAGCACGGTGTCACATTTGCAGCTGCTTTCGTGTGGGAGCTATCTTCAATACCAGAGTTTTTCTGTTCAGCTCCCATTGAAAGAATACATTTGTCAGTTAAGGTATACCACTGAGAATGGGAGCTACAAGAAAACAGGAAGGCAGACCCCAGCTACAGTAGTAAGTAGGTCCCCATGCAGTCTAGCAGCCAGCAAGGTGTCACATTTGCAGCTGCTTTCCTGTGGGAGCTATCTTCAATACCACACTTTCTCTCCTCAGTTCCCATTTAAAGAATACATTTGTCAGTTAAGGTATACGGCTGAGTATGGGAGCTACAAGAAAGCAGGAAGGCAGACCCCAGCTACAGTAGTAAGTAGGTCCCCATGCAGTCTATCAGCCAGCACGGTGTCACATTTGCAGCTGCTTTCCTGTGGGAGCTATCTTCAATATCACACTTTTTCTGTTCAGCTCCCATTGAAAAAACTACATTTTGTCTCTTAAGGTATACCGCTGAGTATGGGAGCTACAAGAAAGCAGGAAGGCAGACCCCAGCTACAGTAGTAAGTAGGTCCCCATGCAGTCTAGCAGCCAGCACGGTGTCACATTTGCAGCTGCTTTCCTGTGGGAGCTATCTTCAATACCACAGGTTTTCTGTTCAGCTCCCATTGAAATAATACGTTTATCAGTTAAGGTATACCACTGAGTATGGGAGCTACAAGAAAGCAGGAAGGCAGACCGCAGCTACAGTAGTAAGTAGGTCCCCATGCAGTCTAGCAGCCAGCACGGTGTCACATTTGCAGCTGCTTTCCTGTGGGAGCTATCTTCAATACCACACTTTTTCTGTTCAGCTCCCATTGAAAAAACTACATTTTGTCTCTTAAGGTATACAACTTAGTATGTGAGCTACAAGAAAGCAGGAAGGTAGACCCCAGCTACAGTAGTAAGTAGGTCCCCATGCAGTCTATCAGCCAGCACGGTGTCACATTTGCAGCTGCTTTCCTGTGCGAGCTATCTTCAATACCACACGTTTTCTGTTCAGCTCCCATTGAAAGAATACGTTTGTCAGTTAAGGTATACCACTGAGTATGGGAGCTACAGAAAGCAGGAAGGCAGACCCCAACTACAGTAGTAAGTAGGTCCCCATGCAGTCTAGCAGCCAGCACGGTGTCACATTTGCAGCTGCTTTCCTGTGGGATCTATCTTCAATACCACACTTTTTCTTCTCTGCTCCCATTGAAAGAATACATTTGTCAGTTAAGGTATACCGCTGAGTATGGGAGCTACAAGAAAGCAGGAAGGCAGACCCCAGCTACAGTAGTAAGTAGGTCCCCATGCAGTCTAGCAGCCAGCACGGTGTCACATTTGCAGCTGCTTTCCTGTGGGAGCTATCTTCAATACCACACTTTTTCAGTTCACCTCCCATTGAAAGAATACATTTGTCAGTTAAGGTATACCACTGAGAATGGGAGCTACAAGAAAGCAGGAAGGCAGACCCCAGCTACAGTAGTAAGTAGGTCCCCATGCAGTCTAGCAGCCAGCACGGTGTCACATTTGCAGCTGCTTTCCTGTGGGAGCTATCTTCAATATCACACTTTTTCTGTTCAGCTCCCATTGAAAAAACTACATTTTGTCTCTTAAGGTATACCGCTGAGTATGGGAGCTACAAGAAAGCAGGAAGGCAGACCCCAGCTACAGCAGTAAGTAGGTCCCCATGCAGTCTATCAGCCAGCACGGTGTCACATTTGCAGCTGCTTTCATGTGGGAGCTATCTTCAATACCACACTTTTTCAGTTCAACTCCCATTGAATAAACTAGATTTTGACTCTTAAGGTATAGAACTGAGTATGGGAGCTACAAGAAAGCAGGAAGATAGATCCCAGCTACAGTAGTAAGTAGGTCCCCATGCAGTCTAGCAGCCAGCACGGTGTCACATTTGCAGCTGCTTTCCTGTGGGAGCTATCTTCAATACCACACGTTTTTTGTTCAGTTCCTATTTAAAGAATACATTTGTCAGTTAAGGTATACCGCTGAGTATGGGAGCTACAAGAAAGCAGGAAGGCAGACCCCAGCTACAGTAGTAAGTAGGTCCCCATGCAGTCTAGCAGCCAGCACGGTGTCACATTTGCAGCTGCTTTCCTGTGGGAGCTATCTTCAATACCACACTTTTTCTCCTCAGTTCCCATTTAAAGAATACATTTGTCAGTTAAGGTATACCACTGAGTATGGGAGCTACAAGAAAGCAGGAAGGCAGACCCCAGCTACAGTAGTAAGTAGGTCCCCATGCAGTCTTGCAGCCAGCACGGTGTCACATTTGCAGCTGCTTTCCTGTGGGAGCTATCTTCAATACCACACGTTTTCTGTTCAGCTCCCATTGAAAGAATAAGTTTGTCAGTTAAGGTATACCACTGAGTATGGGAGCTACAGAAAGCAGGAAGGCAGACCCCAACTACAGTAGTAAGTAGGTCCCCATGCAGTCTATCAGCCAGCACGGTGTCACATTTGCAGCTGCTTTCCTGTGGGAGCTATCTTCAATACCACACTTTTTCTTCTCTGCTCCCATTGAAAGAATACATTTGTCAGTTAAGGTATACCGCTGAGTATGGGAGCTACAAGAAAGCAGGAAGGCAGACCCCAGCTACAGTAGTAAGTAGGTCCCCATGCAGTCTATCAGCCAGCATGGTGTCACATTTGCAGCTGCTTTCCTGTGGGAGCTATCTTCAATACCACACTTTTTCTGTTCAGCTCCCATTGAAAAAATACATTTGTCTCTTAAGGTATACCACTGAGTACGGGAGCTACAAGAAAGCAGGAAGGCAGACCCCAGCTACAGTAGTAAGTAGGTCCCCATGCAGTCTAGCAGCCAGCACGGTTTCACATTTGCAGCTGCTTTCCTGTGGGAGCTATCTTCAATACCACACTTTTTCTTCTCAGCTCCCATTGAAAAAACTACATTTTGTCACTTAAGGTATACCGCTGAGTATGGGAGCTACAAGAAAGCAGGAAGGCAGACCCCAGGTACAGTACTAAGTAGGTCCCCATGCAGTCTAGCAGCCAGCACGGTGTGACATTTGCAGCTGCTTTCCTGTGGCAGCTGTCTTCAATACCACACTTTTTCTGTTCAGCTCCCATTGAAAAAATACATTTGTCTCTTAAGGTCTACCACTGAGTACGGGAGCTACAAGAAATCAGGAAGGCAGACCTCAGCTATAGTAGTAAGTAGGTCCCCATGCAGTCTATCAGCCAGCACGGTGTCACATTTGCAGCTGCTTTCCTGTGGGAGCTATCTTCAATACCACACTTTTTCTGTTCAGCTCCCATTGAAAAAACTACATTTTGTCAGTTAAGGTATACCGCTGAGTATGGGAGCTACAAGAAAGCAGGAAGGCAGACCCCAGCTACAGTAGTAAGTAGGTCCCCATGCAGTCTAGCAGCCAGCACGGTGTCACATTTGCAGCTGCTTTCCTGTGGGAGCTATCTTCAATACCACACTTTTTCAGCTCCCATTGAAAAAACTACATTTTGTCTCTTAAGGTATAGAACTGAGTATGGGAGCTACAAGAAAGCAGGAAGATAGATCCCAGCTACAGCAGTAAGTAGGTCCCCATGCAGTCTATTAGCCAGCACGGTGTCACATTTGCAGCTGCTTTCCTGTGGGAGCTATCTTCAATACCAGAGTTTTTCTGTTCAGCTCCCATTGAAAGAATACATTTGTCAGTTAAGGTATACCACTGAGAATGGGAGCTACAAGAAAGCAGGAAGGCAGACCCCAGCTACAGTAGTAAGTAGGTCCCCATGCAGTCTAGCAGCCAGCACGGTGTAACATTTGCAGCTGCTTTCCTGTGGGAGCTATCTTCAATACCACACTTTTTCAGTTAAACTCCCATTGAAAAAACTAGATTTTGACTCTTAAGGTATAGAACTGAGTATGGGAGCTACAAGAAAGCAGGAAGGCAGACCCCAGCTACAGTAGTAAGTAGGTCCCCATGCAGTCTAGCAGCCAGCACGGTGTCACATTTGCAGCTGCTTTCCTGTGGGAGCTATCTTCAATACCACACTTTTTCTGTTCTGCTCCCATTGAAAAAATACATTTGTCTCTTAAGGTATACCACTGAGTACGGGAGCTACAAGAAAGCAGGAAGGCAGACCCCAGCTACAGTAGTAAGTAGGTCCCCATGCAGTCTAGCAGCCAGCACGGTGTCACATTTGCAGCTGCTTTCCTGTGGGAGCTATCTTCAATACCACACTTTTTCTGTTCAGCTCCCATTGAAAGAATACATTTGTCAGTTGAGGTATACCACTGAGTAGGGGAGCTACAAGAAAGCAGGAAGGCAGACCCCAGCTACAGTAGTAAGTAGGTCCCCATGCAGTCTATCAGCCAGCACGGTGTCACATTTGCAGCTGCTTTCCTGTGGGAGCTATCTTCAATACCACACGTTTTCTGTTTAGCTCCCATTGAAAGAATGCGTTTGTCAGTTAAGGTATACCACTGAGTATGGGAGCTACAAGAAAGCAGGAAGGCAGACCCTAGCTACAGTAGTAAGTAGGTCCCCATGCAGTCTAGCAGCCAGCACGGTGTCACATTTGCAGCTGCTTTCCTGTGGGAGCTATCTTCAATACCACACTTTTTCTTCTCAGCTCCCATTGAAAAAACTACATTTTGTCACTTAAGGTATACCGCTGAGTACGGGAGCTACAAGAAAGCAGGAAGGCAGACCCCAGCTACAGTAGTAAGTAGGTCCCCATGCAGTCTAGCAGCCAGCACGGTGTCACATTTGCAGCTGCTTTCCTGTGGGAGCTATCTTCAATACCACACTTTTTCTGTTCAGGTCCCATTGAAAAAATACATTTTGTCTCTTAAGGTATACCACTGAGAATGGGAGCTACAAGAAAGCAGGAAGGCAGACCCCAGCTACAGTAGTAAGTAGGTCCCCATGCAGTCTATCAGCCAGCACGGTGTCACATTTGCAGCTGCTTTCCTGTGGGAGCTATCTTCAATACCACACTTTTTCTGTTCAGCTCCCATTGAAAAAACTACATTTTATCTCTTAAGGTATACCGCTGAGTATGGGAGCTACAAGAAAGTAGGAAGGCAGACCCCAGCTACAGTAGTAAGTAGGTCCCCATGCAGTCTATCAGCCAGCAGGGTGTCACATTTGCAGCTGCTTTCCTGTGGGAGCTATCTTCAATACCACACGTTTTCTGTTTAGCTCCCATTGAAAGAATACGTTTGTCAGTTAAGGTATACCACTGAGTATGGGAGCTACAAGAAAGCAGGAAGGCAGACCCTAGCTACAGTAGTAAGTAGGTCCCCATGCAGTCTAGCAGCCAGCACGGTGTCACATTTGCAGCTGCTTTCCTGTGGGAGCTATCTTCAATACCACACTTTTTCTTCTCAGCTCCCATTGAAAAAACTACATTTTGTCACTTAAGGTATACCGCTGAGTATGGGAGCTACAAGAAAGCAGGAAGGCAGACCCCAGCTACAGTAGTAAGTAGGTCCCCATGCAGGCTAGCAGCCAGCACGGTGTCACATTTGCAGCTGCTTTCCTGTGGGAGCTATCTTCAATACCATACTTTTTCTGTTCAGCTCCCATTGAAAAAATACATTTGTCTCTTAAGGTATACCACTGAGAATGGGAGCTACAAGAAAGCAGGAAGGCAGACCCCAGCTACAGTAGTAAGTAGGTCCCCATGCAGTCTATCAGCCAGCACGGTGTCACATTTGCAGCTGCTTTCGTGTGGGAGCTATCTTCAATACCAGAGTTTTTCTGTTCAGCTCCCATTGAAAGAATACATTTGTCAGTTAAGGTATACCACTGAGAATGGGAGCTACAAGAAAGCAGGAAGGCAGACCCCAACTACAGTAGTAAGTAGGTCCCCATGCAGTCTAGCAGCCAGCACGGTGTCACATTTGCAGCTGCTTTCCTGTGGGAGCTATCTTCAATACCACAGGTTTTCTGTTCAGCTCCCATTGAAATAATACGTTTATCAGTTAAGGTATACCACTGAGTATGGGAGCTACAAGAAAGCAGGAAGGCAGACCGCAGCTACAGTAGTAAGTAGGTCCCCATGCAGTCTAGCAGCCAGCACGGTGTCACATTTGCAGCTGCTTTCCTGTGGGAGCTATCTTCAATACCACACTTTTTCTGTTCAGCTCCCATTGAAAAAATACATTTGTCTCTTAAGGTATACCACTGAGTACGGGAGCTACAAGAAAGCAGGAAGGCAGACCCCAGCTACAGTAGTAAGTAGGTCCCCATGCAGTCTAGCAGCCAGCACGGTGTCACATTTGCAGCTGCTTTCCTGTGGGAGCTATCTTCAACACCACACTTTTTCTTCTCAGCTCCCATTGAAAAAACTACATTTTGTCAGTTAAGGTATACCGCTGAGTATGGGAGCTACAAGAAAGCAGGAAGGCAGACCCCAGCTACAGTAGTAAGTAGGTCCCCATGCAGTCTAGCAGCCAGCACGGTGTCACATTTGCAGCTGCTTTCCTGTGGGAGCTATCTTCAATACCACACTTTTTCTGTTCAGCTCCCATTGAAAAAATACATTTGTCTCTTAAGGTATACCGCTGAGTTCGGGAGCTACAAGAAAGCAGGAAGGCAGACCCCAGCTACAGTAGTAAGTAGGTCCCCATGCAGTCTAGCAGCCAGCACGGTGTCACATTTGCAGCTGCTTTCCTGTGGGAGCTATCTTCAACACCACACTTTTTCTTCTCAGCTCCCATTGAAAAAACTACATTTTGTCAGTTAAGGTATACCGCTGAGTATGGGAGCTACAAGAAAGCAGGAAGGCAGACCCCAGCTACAGTAGTAAGTAGGTCCCCATGCAGTCTAGCAGCCAGCACGGTGTCACATTTGCAGCTGCTTTCCTGTGGGAGCTATCTTCAATACCACACTTTTTCTGTTCAGCTCCCATTGAAAAAACTACATTTTGTCAGTTAAGGTATACCACTGAGTATGGGAGCTACAAGAAAGCAGGAAGGCAGACCCCAGCTACAGTAGTAAGTAGGACCCATGCAGTATAGCAGCCAGCACGGTGTCACATTTGCAGCTGCTTTCCTGTGGGAGCTATCTTCAATACCACACTTTTTCTGTTCAGCTCCCATTGAAAAAATACATTTGTCTCTTAAGGTATACCACTGAGTACGGGAGCTACAAGAAAGCAGGAAGGTAGACCCCAGCTACAGTAGTAAGTAGGTCCCCATGCAGTCTAGCAGCTAGCACGGTGTCACATTTGCAGCTGCTTTCCTGTGGGAGCTATCTTCAATACCACACTTATTCTGTTCACCTCCCATTGAAAGAATACATTTGTCAGATAAGGTATACCACTGAGTATGGGAGCTACAAGAAAGCAGGAAGGCAGACCCCAGCTACAGTAGTAAGTAGGTCCCCATGCAGTCTAGCAGCCAGCACGGTGTGACATTTGCAGCTGCTTTCCTGTTGGAGCTATCTTCAATACCACACTTTTTCTGTTCAGCTCCCATTGAAAGAATACATTTGTCAGTTAAGGTATACCACTGAGAATGGGAGCTACAAAAAAGCAGGAAGGCAGACCCCAGCTACAGTAGTAAGTAGGTCCCCATGCAGTCTAGCAGCCAGCACGGTGTCACATTTGCAGCTGCTTTCCTGTGGGAGCTATCTTCAATACCACACTTTTTCTGTTCAGCTCCCATTGAAAAAATACATTTGTCTCTTAAGGTCTACCGCTGATTATGGGAGCTACAAGAAAGCAGGAAGGCAGACCCCAGCTACAGTAGTAAGTAGGTCCCCATGCAGTCTATCAGCCAGCACGGTGTCACATTTGCAGCTGCTTTCCTGTGGGAGCTATCTTCAATACCATAATTTTTCTTCTCAGCTCCCATTGAAAAAATACATTTGTCAGTTAAGGTATCCCACTGAGAATGGGAGCTACAAGAAAGCAGGAGGGCAGACCCCACCTACAGTAGTAAGTAGGTCCCCATGCAGTCTAGCAGCCAGCACGGTGTCACATTTGCAGCTGCTTTCCTGTGGGAGCTATCTTCAATACCACACTTTCTCTCCTCAGTTCCCATTTAAAGAATACATTTGTCAGTTAAGGTATACCGCTGAGTATGGGAGCTACAAGAAAGCAGGAAGGCAGACCCCAGCTACAGTAGTAAGTAGGTCCCCATGCAGTCTAGCAGCCAGCATGGTGTCACATTTGCAGGTGCTTTCCTGTGGGAGCTATCTTCAATACCACACTTTTTCTGTTCAGCTCCCATTGAAAAAACTACATTTTGTCTCTTAAGGTATAGAACTGAGTATGGGAGCTACAAGAAAGCAGGAAGATAGATCCCAGCTACAGTAGTAAGTAGGTCCCCATGCAGTCTATCAGCCAGCACGGTGTCACATTTGCAGCTGCTTTCCTGTGGGAGCTATCTTCAATACCACACTTTTTCAGTTCAGCTCCCATTGAAAAAACTACATTTTGTCAGTTAAGGTATACCGCTGAGTATGGGAGCTACAGGAAAGCAGAAAGGCAGACCCCAGCTACAGTAGTAAGTAGGTCCCCATGCAGTCTAGCAGCTAGCACGGTGTCACATTTGCAGCTGCTTTCCTGTGGGAGCTATCTTCAATACCACACTTTTTCTGTTCAGCTCCCATTGAAAGAATACATTTGTCAGTTAAGGTATACCACTGAGTATGGGAGCTACAAGAAAGCAGGAAGGCAAACCCCAGCTACAGTAGTAAGTAGGTCCCCATGCAGTCTAGCAGCCAGCACGGTGTCACATTTGCAGCTGCTTTCCTGTGGGAGCTATCTTCAATACCAGACTTTTTCAGCTCCCATTGAAAAAACTACATTTTGTCTCTTAAAGTATACCACTGAGTATGGGAGCTACAAGAAAGCAGGAAGATAGATCCCAGCTACAGTAGTAGGTACGTCCCCATGCAGTCTAGCAGCCAGCACGGTGTCACATTTGCAGCTGCTTTCCTGTGGGAGCTATCTTCAATACCACATTTTTTCTGTTCAGCTCCCATTGAAAAAATACAGTTGTCTCTTAAGGTATACCACTGAGTACGGGAGCTACAATAAAGCAGGAAGGTAGACCCCAGCTACAGTAGTAAGTAGGTCCCCATGCAGTCTAGCAGCTAGCACGGTGTCACATTTGCAGCTGCTTTCCTGTGGGAGCTATCTTCAATACCACACTTATTCTGTTCACCTCCCATTGAAAGAATACATTTGTCAGATAAGGTATACCACTGAGTATGGGAGCTACAAGAAAGGAGGAAGGCAGACCCCAGCTACAGTAGTAAGTAGGTCCCCATGCAGTCTATCAGCCAGCACGGTGTGACATTTGCAGCTGCTTTCCTGTTGGAGCTATCTTCAATACCACACTTTTTCTGTTCCGCTCCCATTGAAAGAATACATTTGTCAGTTAAGGTATACCACTGAGTATGGGAGCTACAAGAAAGCAGGAAGGCAGACCCCAGCTACAGTAGTAAGTAGGTCCCCATGTAGTCTAGCAGCCAGCACGGTGTCACATTTGCAGCTGCTTTCCTGTGGGAGCCATCTTCAATACCACATTTTTTCTGTTCAGCTCCCATTGAAAAAACTACATTTTGTCTCTTAAGGTATACAACTTAGTATGGGAGCTACAAGAAAACAATAACATAGATCCCAGCTACAGTAGTAAGTAGGTCCCCATGCAGTCTATCAGTCAGCACGGTGTCACATTTGCAGTTGCTTTCCTATGGGAGCTATCTTCAATACCACACTTTTTCAGTTCAGCTCCCATTGAATAAACTAGATGTTGACTCTTAAGGTATACAAGTAAGTATGGGAGCTACAAGAAAGCAGGAAGATAGATCCCAGATACAGTAGTAAGAAGGTCCCGATGCAGTCTAGCAGCCAGCACGGTGTCACATTTGCAGCTGCTTTCCTGTGGGAGCTATCTTCAATATCACACTTTTTCTGTTCAGCTCCCATTGAAAAAAATACATTTTGTCTCTTAAAGTATACAGCTGAGTATGGGAGCTACAAGAAAGCAGGAAGGCAGACCCCAGCTACAGTAGTAAGTAGGTCCCCATGCAGTCTAGCAGCCAGCACGGTGTCACATTTGCAGCTGCTTTCCTGTGGGAGCTATCTTCAATACCACACTTTTTCTGTTCAGCTCCCATTGAAAAAATACATTTGTCAGTTAAGGTATACCACTGAGTACGGGAGCTACAAGAAAGCAGGAAGGCAGACCCCAGCTACAGTAGTAAGTAGGTCCCCATGCAGTCTAGCAGCCAGCACGGTGTCACATTTGCAGCTACTTTCCTATGGGAGCTATCTTCAATACCACACTTTTTCAGCTCCCATTGAAAAAACTACATTTTGTCTCTTAAGGTATACAACTGAGTATGGGAGCTACAAGAAAGCAGGAAGATAGATCCCAGCTACAGTAGTAAGTAGGTCCCCATGCAGTCTATCAGCCAGCACGGTGTCACATTTGCAGCTGCTTTCCTGTGGGAGCTATCTTCAATACCACACTTTTTCTGTTCAGCTCCCGTTGAAAAAATACATTTGTCTCTTAAGGTATACCACTGAGGACGGGAGCTACAATAAAGCAGGAAGGTAGAACCCAGCTACAGTAGTAAGTAGGTCCCCATGCAGTCTAGCAGCTAGCACGGTGTCACATTTGCAGCTGCTTTCCTGTGGGAGCTATCTTCAATACCACACTTATTCTGTTCATCTCCCATTGAAAGAATACATTTGTCAGATAAGGTATACCGCTGAGTATGGGAGCTACAAGAAAGCAGGAAGGCAGACCCCAGCTACAGTAGTAAGTAGGTCCCCATGCAGTCTATCAGCCAGCACGGTGTGACATTTGCAGCTGCTTTCCTGTTGGAGCTATCTTCAATACCACACTTTTTCTGTTCAGCTCCCATTGAAAGAATACATTTGTCAGTTAAGGTATACCACTGAGTATGGGAGCTACAAGAAAGCAGGAAGGCAGACCCCAGCTACAGTAGTAAGTAGGTCCCCATGTAGTCTAGCAGCCAGCACGGTGTCACATTTGCAGCTGCTTTCCTGTGGGAGCCATCTTCAATACCACATTTTTTCTGTTCAGCTCCCATTGAAAAAACTACATTTTGTCTCTTAAGGTATACAACTTAGTATGGGAGCTACAAGAAAACAATAAGATAGATCCCAGCTACAGTAGTAAGTAGGTCCCCATGCAGTCTAGCAGCCAGCACGGTGTCACATTTGCAGCTGCTTTCCTATGGGAGCTATCTTCAATACCACACTTTTTCAGTTCAACTCCCATTGAATAAACTAGATGTTGACTCTTAAGGTATACAAGTAAGTATGGGAGCTACAAGAAAGCAGGAAGATAGATCCCAGCTACAGTAGTAAGAAGGTCCCGATGCAGTCTAGCAGCCAGCACGGTGTCACATTTGCAGCTGCTTTCCTGTGGGAGCTATCTTCAATATCACACTTTTTCTGTTCAGCTCCCATTGAAAAAAATACATTTTGTCTCTTAAAGTATACAGCTGAGTATGGGAGCTACAAGAAAGCAGGAAGGCAGACCCCAGCTACAGTAGTAAGTAGGTCCCCATGCAGTCTAGCAGCCAGCACGGTGTCACATTTGCAGCTGCTTTCCTTTGGGAGCTATCTTCAATACCACACTTTTTCTGTTCAGCTCCCATTGAAAAAACTACATTTTGTCAGTTAAGGTATACCGCTGAGTATGGGAGCTACAAGAAAGCAGGAAGGCAGACCCCAGCTACAGTAGTAAATAGGTCCCCATGCAGTCTAGCAGCCAGCACGGTGTCACATTTGCAGCTGCTTTCCTGTGGGAGCTATCTTCAATATCACACTTTTTCTGTTCAGCTCCCGTTGAAAAAAATACATTTTGTCTCTTAAAGTATACAGCTGAGTATGGGAGCTACAAGAAAGCAGGAAGGCAGACCCCAGCTACAGTAGTAAGTAGGTCCCCATGCAGTCTATCAGCCAACACGGTGTCACATTTGCAGCTGCTTTCCTGTGGGAGCTATCTTCAATACCACACTTTTTCAGTTCAGCTCCCATTGAAAAAATACATTTGTCTCTTAAGGTATACCACTGAGTACGGGAGCTACAAGAAAGCAGGAAGGCAGACCCCAGCTACAGTAGTAAGTAGGTCCCCATGCAGTCTAGCAGCCAGCACGGTGTCACATTTGCAGCTACTTTCCTATGGGAGCTATCTTCAATACCACACTTTTTCAGCTCCCATTGAAAAAACTACATTTTGTCTCTTAAGGTATACAACTGAGTATGGGAGCTACAAGAAAGCAGGAAGATAGATCCCAGCTACAGTAGTAAGTAGGTCCCCATGCAGTCTATCAGCCAGCACGGTGTCACATTTGCAGCTGCTTTCCTGTGGGAGCTATCTTCAATACCACACTTTTTCTGTTCAGCTCCCGTTGAAAAAATACATTTGTCTCTTAAGGTATACCACTGAGTACGGGAGCTACAAGAAAGCAGGAAGGCAGACCCCAGCTACAGTAGTAAGTAGGTCCCCATGCAGTCTAGCAGCCAGCACGGTGTCACATTTGCAGCTGCTTTCCTCTGGGAGCTATCTTCAATACCACAGTTTTTCTTCTCAGCTCCCATTGAAAAAACTACATTTTGTCAGTTAAGGTATACCACTGAGTACGGGAGCTACAAGAAAGCAGGAAGGCAGACCCCAGCTACAGTAGTAAGTATGTCCCCATGCAGTCTAGCAGCCAGCACGGTGTCACATTTGCAGCTGCTTTCCTGTGGGAGCTATCTTCAATACCACAGTTTTTTTGTTCAGCTCCCATTGAAAAAATACATTTGTCAGTTAAGGTATACCACTGAGTATGGGAGCTACAAGAAAGCAGGAAGGCAGACCCCAGCTACAGTAGTAAGTAGGTCCCCATGCAGTCTAGCAGCCAGCACGGTGTCACATTTGCAGCTGCTTTCCTGTGGGAGCTATCTTCAATACCACACTTTTTCTGTTCAGCTCCCATTGAAAGAATACATTTGTCAGTTAAGGTATACCACTGAGTATGGGAGCTACAAGAAAGCAGGAAGGCAGACCCCAGCTACAGTAGTAAGTAGGTCCCCATGCAGTCTAGCAGCCAGCACGGTGTCACATTTGCAGCTGCTTTCCTGTGGGAGCTATCTTCAATACCACACTTTTTCTGTTCAGCTCCCATTGAAAAAACTACATTTTGTCAGTTAAGGTATACCGCTGAGTACGGGAGCTACAAGAAAGCAGGAAGGCAGACCCCAGCTACAGCAGCAAGTAGGTCCCCATGCAGTCTATCAGCCAGCACGGTGTCACATTTGCAGCTGCTTTCCTGTGGGAGCTATCTTCAATACCACACTTTTTCTTCTCAGCTCCCTTTGAAAAAACTACATTTTGTCAGTTAAGGTATACCGCTGAGTACGGGAGCTACAAGAAAGCAGGAAGGCAGACCCCAGCTACAGTAGTAAGTAGATCCCCATGCAGTCTAGCAGCCAGCACGGTGTCACATTTGCAGCTGCTTTCCTGTGGGAGCTATCTTCAATACCACAATTTTTCTCCTCAGTTCCCATTTAAAGAATACATTTGTCAGTTAAGGTATACCGCTGAGTATGGGAGCTACAAGAAAGCAGGAAGGCAGACCCCATCTACAGTAGTAAGTAGGTCCCCATGCAGTCTAGCAGCCAGCACGGTGTCACATTTGCAGCTGCTTTCCTGTGGGAGCTATCTTCAATACCACACTTTTTCTGTTCAGCTCCCATTGAAAAAATACATTTGTCTCTTAAGGTATACCACTGAGTACGGGAGCTACAAGAAAGCAGGAAGGCAGACCCCAGCTACAGTAGTAAGTAGGTCCCCATGCAGTCTAGCAGCCAGCACGGTGTTACATTTGTAGCTGCTTTCCTGTGGTTACTATCTTCAATATCACACTTTTTCTGTTCAGCTCCCATTGAAAAAACTACATTTTGTCTCTTAAGGTATACAACTGAGTATGGGAGCTACAAGAAAGCAGGAAGATAGATCCCAGCTACAGTAGTAAGTAGGTCCCCATGCAGTCTAGCACCCAGCACGGTGTCACATTTGCAGCTGTTTTCCTGTGGGAGCCATCTTCAATACCACATTTTTTCTGTTCAGCTCCCATTGAAAAAACTACATTTTGTCTCTTAAGGTATACAACTTAGTATGGGAGCTACAAGAAAACAATAAGATAGATCCCAGCTACAGTAGTAAGTAGGTCCCCATGCAGTCTAGCAGCCAGCACGGTGTCACATTTGCAGCTGCTTTCCTATGGGAGCTATCTTCAATACCACACTTTTTCAGTTCAACTCCCATTGAATAAACTAGATGTTGACTCTTAAGGTATACAAGTAAGTATGGGAGCTACAAGAAAGCAGGAAGATAGATCCCAGCTACAGTAGTAAGAAGGTCCCGATACAGTCTAGCACGGTGTCACATTTGCAGCTGCTTTCCTGTGGGAGCTATCTTCAATATCACACTTTTTCTGTTCAGCTCCCATTGAAAAAAATACATTTTGTCTCTTAAAGTATACAGCTGAGTATGGGAGCTACAAGAAAGCAAGAAGGCAGACCCCAGCTACAGTAGTAAGTAGGTCCCCATGCAGTCTAGCAGCCAGCACGGTGTCACATTTGCAGCTGCTTTCCTGTGAGAGCTATCTTCAATACCACACTTTTTCAGTTCCCATTGAAAAAACTACGTTTTGTCTCTTAAGGTATACAACTGAGTATGGGAGCTACAAGAAAGTAGGAAGATAGATCCCAGCTACAGTAGTAAGTAGGTCCCCATGCAGTCTAGCAGCCAGCACGGTGTCACATTTGCAGCTGCTTTCCTGTGGGAGCTATCTTCAATACCACACTTTTTCTGTTCAGCTACCATTGAAAGAATACACTTGTCTCTTAAGGTATACCACTGAGTACGGGAGGTACAATAAAGCAGGAAGGCAGACCCCAGCTACAGTAGTAAGTAGGTCCCCATGCAGTCTATCAGCCAGCACGGTGTCACATTTGCAGCTGCTTTCCTGTGGGAGCTATCTTCAATACCACACTTTTTCAGTTCAGCTCCCATTGAAAAAATACATTTGTCAGTTAAGGTATACCACTGAGTACGGGAGCTACAAGAAAGCAGGAAGGCAGACCCCAGCTACAGTAGTAAGTAGGTCCCCATGCAGTCTAGCAGCCAGCACGGTGTCACATTTTCAGCTACTTTCCTATGGGAGCTATCTTCAATAACACACTTTTTCAGCTCCCTTTGAAAAAACTACATTTTGTCTCTTAAAGTATACCACTGAGTATGGGAGCTACAAGAAAGCAGGAAGATAGATCCCAGCTACAGTAGTAGGTACGTCCCCATGCAGTCTAGCAGCCAGCACGGTGTCACATTTGCAGCTGCTTTCCTGTGGGAGCTATCTTCAATACCACACTTTTTCTGTTCAGCTCCCATTGAAAAAATACATTTGTCTCTTAAGGTATACCACTGAGTACGGGAGCTACAATAAAGCAGGAAGGTAGAACCCAGCTACAGTAGTAAGTAGGTCCCCATGCAGTCTAGCAGCTAGCACGGTGTCACATTTGCAGCTGCTTTCCTGTGGGAGCTATCTTCAATACCACACTTATTCTGTTCATCTCCCATTGAAAGAATACATTTGTCAGATAAGGTATACCACTGAGAATGGGAGCTACAAGAAAGCAGGAAGGCAGACCCCAGCTACAGTAGTAAGTAGGTCCCCATGCAGTCTATCAGCCAGCACGGTGTGACATTTGCAGCTGCTTTCCTGTGGGAGCTATCTTCAATACCACACTTTTTCTGTTCAGCTCCCATTGAAAGAATACATTTGTCAGTTAAGGTATACCACTGAGTATGGGAGCTACAAGAAAGCAGGAAGGCAGATCCCAGCTACAGTAGTAAGTAGGTCCCCATGTAGTCTAGCAGCCAGCACGGTGTCACATTTGCAGCTGCTTTCCTGTGGGAGCCATCTTCAATACCACATTTTTTCTGTTCAGCTCCCATTGAAAAAACTACATTTTGTCTCTTAAGGTATACAACTTACTATGGGAGCTACAAGAAAACAATAAGATAGATCCCAGCTACAGTAGTAAGTAGGTCCCCATGCAGTCTATCAGCCAGCACGGTGTCACATTTGCAGCTGCTTTCCTATGGGAGCTATCTTCAATACCACACTTTTTCAGTTCAACTCCCATTGAATAAACTAGATGTTGACTCTTAAGGTATACAAGTAAGTATGGGAGCTACAAGAAAGCAGGAAGATAGATCCCAGCTACAGTAGTAAGAAGGTCCCGATGCAGTCTAGCAGCCAGCACGGTGTCACATTTGCAGCTGCTTTCCTGTGGGAGCTATCTTCAATACCACACTTTTTCAGTTCCCATTGAAAAAACTACATTTTGTATCTTAAGGTATACAACTGAGTATGGGAGCTACAAGAAAGCAGGAAGATAGATCCCAGCTACAGTAGTAAGTAGGTCCCCATGCAGTCTATCAGCCAGTACGGTGTCACATTTGCAGCTGCTTTCCTGTGGGAGCTATCTTCAATACCACACTTTTTCTGTTCAGCTCCCGTTGAAAAAATACATTTGTCTCTTAATGTATACCACTGAGTACGGGAGCTACAAGAAAGCAGGAAGGCAGATCCCAGCTACAGTAGTAAGTAGGTCCCCATGCAGTCTATCAGCCAGCACGGTGTCACATTTGCAGCTGCTTTCCTGTGGGAGCTATCTTCAATACCACACTTTTTCTTCTCAGCTCCCATTGAAAAAACTACATTTTGTCAGTTAAGGTATACCGCTGAGTATGGGAGCTACAAGAAAGCAGGAAGGCAGACCCCAGCTACAGTAGTAAGTAGGTCCCCATGCAGTCTAGCAGCCAGCACGGTGTCACATTTGCAGCTGCTTTCCTCTGGGAGCTATCTTCAATACCACAGTTTTTCTTCTCAGCTGCCATTGAAAAAACTACATTTTGTCAGTTAAGGTATACCACTGAGTACGGGAGCTACAAGAAAGCAGGAAGGCAGACCCCAGCTACAGTAGTAAGTATGTCCCCATGCAGTCTAGCAGCCAGCACGGTGTCACATTTGCAGCTGCTTTCCTGTGGGATCTATCTTCAATACCACACTTTTTTTGTTCAGCTCCCATTGAAAAAATACATTTGTCAGTTAAGGTATACCACTGAGTATGGGAGCTACAAGAAAACAGGAAGGCAGACCCCAGCTACAGTAGCAAGTAGGTCCCCATGCAGTCTAGCAGCCAGCACGGTGTCACATTTGCAGCTGCTTTCCTGTGGGAGCTATCTTCAATACCACACTTTTTCAGTTCAGCTCCCATTGAAAAAATACATTTGTCAGTTAAGGTATACCACTGAGAATGGGAGCTACAAGAAAGCAGGAAGGCAGACCCCAGCTACAGTAGTAAGTAGGTCCCCATGCAGTGTAGCAGCCAGCATGGTGTCACATTTGCAGCTGCTTTCCTGTGGGAGCTATCTTCAATACCACACTTTTTCTGTTCAGCTCCCATTGAAAAAATACATTTGTCTCTTAAGGTATACGACTGAGTACGGGAGCTACAAGAAAGCAGGAAGGCAGACCCCAGCTACAGTAGTAAGTAGGTCCCCATGCAGTCTAGCAGCCAGCACGGTGTCACATTTTCAGCTACTTTCCTATGGGAGCTATCTTCAATACCACACTTTTTCAGCTCCCTTTGAAAAAACTACATTTTGTCTCTTAAAGTATACCACTGAGTATGGGAGCTACAAGAAAGCAGGAAGATAGACCCCAGCTACAGTAGTAAGTAGGTCCCCATGCAGTCTAGCAGCCAGCACGGTGTCACATTTGCAGCTGCTTTCCTGTGGGAGCTATCTTCAATACCACACTTTTTCTGTTCAGCTCCCATTGAAAAAATACATTTGTCTCTTAAGGTATACCACTGTGTACGGGAGCTACAATAAAGCAGGAAGGTAGAACCCAGCTACAGTAGTAAGTAGGTCCCCATGCAGTCTAGCAGCTAGCACGGTGTCACATTTGCAGCTGCTTTCCTGTGGGAGCTATCTTCAATACCACACTTATTCTGTTCAGCTCCCATTGAAAGAATACATTTGTCAGATAAGGTATACCACTGAGTACGGGAGCTACAAGAAAGCAGGAAGGCAGACCCCAGCTACAGTAGTAAGTAGGTCCCCATGCAGTCTATCAGCCAGCACGGTGTGACATTTGCAGCTGCTTTCCTGTGGGAGCTATCTTCAATACCACACTTTTTCTGTTCAGCTCCCATTGAAAGAATACATTTGTCAGTTAAGGTATACCACTGAGTATGGGAGCTACAAGAAAGCAGGAAGGCAGACCCCAGCTACAGTAGTAAGTAGGTCCCCATGTAGTCTAGCAGCCAGCACGGTGTCACATTTGCAGCTGCTTTCCTGTGGGAGCTATCTTCAATACCACACTTATTCTGTTCATCTCCCATTGAAAGAATACATTTGTCAGATAAGGTATACCACTGAGAATGGGAGCTACAAGAAAGCAGGAAGGCAGACCCCAGCTACAGTAGTAAGTAGGTCCCCATGCAGTCTATCAGCCAGCACGGTGTGACATTTGCAGCTGCTTTCCTGTGGGAGCTATCTTCAATACCACACTTTTTCTGTTCAGCTCCCATTGAAAGAATACATTTGTCAGTTAAGGTATACCACTGAGTATGGGAGCTACAAGAAAGCAGGAAGGCAGATCCCAGCTACAGTAGTAAGTAGGTCCCCATGTAGTCTAGCAGCCAGCACGGTGTCACATTTGCAGCTGCTTTCCTGTGGGAGCCATCTTCAATACCACATTTTTTCTGTTCAGCTCCCATTGAAAAAACTACATTTTGTCTCTTAAGGTATACAACTTACTATGGGAGCTACAAGAAAACAATAAGATAGATCCCAGCTACAGTAGTAAGTAGGTCCCCATGCAGTCTATTAGCCAGCACGGTGTCACATTTGCAGCTGCTTTCCTATGGGAGCTATCTTCAATACCACACTTTTTCAGTTCAACTCCCATTGAATAAACTAGATGTTGACTCTTAAGGTATACAAGTAAGTATGGGAGCTACAAGAAAGCAGGAAGATAGATCCCAGCTACAGTAGTAAGAAGGTCCCGATGCAGTCTAGCAGCCAGCACGGTGTCACATTTGCAGCTGCTTTCCTGTGGGAGCTATCTTCAATACCACACTTTTTCAGTTCCCATTGAAAAAACTACATTTTGTATCTTAAGGTATACAACTGAGTATGGGAGCTACAAGAAAGCAGGAAGATAGATCCCAGCTACAGTAGTAAGTAGGTCCCCATGCAGTCTATCAGCCAGTACGGTGTCACATTTGCAGCTGCTTTCCTGTGGGAGCTATCTTCAATACCACACTTTTTCTGTTCAGCTCCCGTTGAAAAAATACATTTGTCTCTTAAGGTATACCACTGAGTACGGGAGCTACAAGAAAGCAGGAAGGCAGATCCCAGCTACAGTAGTAAGTAGGTCCCCATGCAGTCTATCAGCCAGCACGGTGTCACATTTGCAGCTGCTTTCCTGTGGGAGCTATCTTCAATACCACACTTTTTCTTCTCAGCTCCCATTGAAAAAACTACATTTTGTCAGTTAAGGTATACCGCTGAGTATGGGAGCTACAAGAAAGCAGGAAGGCAGACCCCAGCTACAGTAGTAAGTAGGTCCCCATGCAGTCTAGCAGCCAGCACGGTGTCACATTTGCAGCTGCTTTCCTCTGGGAGCTATCTTCAATACCACAGTTTTTCTTCTCAGCTCCCATTGAAAAAACTACATTTTGTCAGTTAAGGTATACCACTGAGTACGGGAGCTACAAGAAAGCAGGAAGGCAGACCCCAGCTACAGTAGTAAGTATGTCCCCATGCAGTCTAGCAGCCAGCACGGTGTCACATTTGCAGCTGCTTTCCTGTGGGATCTATCTTCAATACCACAGTTTTTTTGTTCAGCTCCCATTGAAAAAATACATTTGTCAGTTAAGGTATACCACTGAGTATGGGAGCTACAAGAAAACAGGAAGGCAGACCCCAGCTACAGTAGCAAGTAGGTCCCCATGCAGTCTAGCAGCCAGCACGGTGTCACATTTGCAGCTGCTTTCCTGTGGGAGCTATCTTCAATACCACACTTTTTCTGTTCAGCTCCCATTGAAAGAATACATTTGTCAGTTAAGATATACCACTGAGTATGGGAGCTACAAGAAAGCAGGAAGGCAGACCCCAGCTACAGTAGTAAGTAGGTCCCCATGCAGTCTAGCAGCCAGCACGGTGTCACATTTGCAGCTGCTTTCCTGTGGGAGCTATCTTCAATACCACACTTTTTCTGTTCAGCTCCCATTGAAAAAACTACATTTTGTCAGTTAAGGTATACCGCTGAGTACGGGAGCTACAAGAAAGCAGGAAGGCAGACCCCAGCTACAGCAGCAAGTAGGTCCCCATGCAGTCTATCAGCCAGCACGGTGTCACATTTGCAGCTGCTTTCCTGTGGGAGCTATCTTCAATACCACACTTTTTCTTCTCAGCTCCCATTGAAAAAACTACATTTTGTCAGTTAAGGTATACCGCTGAGTATGGGAGCTACAAGAAAGCAGGAAGGCAGACCCCAGCTACAGTAGTAAGTAGGTCCCCATGCAGTCTTGCAGCCAGCACGGTGTCACATTTGCAGCTGCTTTCCTATGGGAGCTATCTTCAATACCACACTTTTTCAGCTCCCATTGAAAAAACTACATTTTGTCTCTTAAGGTATACAACTGATTATGGGAGCTACAAGAAAGCAGGAAGATAGATCCCAGCTACAGTAGTAAGTAGGTCCCCATGCAGTCTATCAGCCAGCACGGTGTCACATTTACAGCTGCTTTCCTGTGGGAGCTATGTTCAATACCACACTTTTTCTGTTCAGCTCCCATTGAAAGAATACGTTTGTCAGTTAAGGTATACCACTGAGTATGGGAGCTACAAGAAAGCAGGAAGGCAGACCCCAGCTACAGTAGTAAGTAGGTCCCCATGCAGTCTATCAGCCAGCACGGTGTCACATTTGCAGCTGCTTTCCTGTGGGAGCTATCTTCAATACCACACTTTTTCAGTTCAGCTCCCATTGAAAAAACTACATTTTGTCAGTTAAGGTATACCGCTGAGTATGGGAGCTACAGGAAAGCAGGAAGGCAGACCCCAGCTACAGTAGTAAGTAGGTCCCCATGCAGTCTAGCAGCTAGCACGGTGTCACATTTGCAGCTGCTTTCCTGTGGGAGCTATCTTCAATACCACACTTTTTCTGTTCAGCTCCCATTGAAAGAATACATTTGTCAGTTAAGGTATACCACTGAGTATGGGAGCTACAAGAAAGCAGGAAGGCAGACCCCAGCTACAGTAGTAAGTAGGTCCCCATGCAGTCTAGCAGCCAGCACGGTGTCACATTTGCAGCTGCTTTCCTGTGGGAGCTATCTTCAATACCACACTTTTTCAGCTCCCATTGAAAAAACTACATTTTGTCTCTTAAGGTATACAACTGAGTATGGGAGCTACAAGAAAGCAGGAAGATAGATCCCACCTACAGTAGTAAGTAGGTCCCCATGTAGTCTATCAGCCAGCACGGTGTCACATTTGCAGCTGCTTTCCTGTGGGAGCTATCTTCAATACCACACTTTTTCTGTTCAGCTCCCATTGAAAAAACTACATTTTGTCAGTTAAGGTATACCACTGAGTATGGGAGCTACAAGAAAGCAGGAAGGCAGACCCCAGCTACAGTAGTAAGTAGGTCCCCATGCAGTCTAGCAGCCAGCACGGTGTCACATTTGCAGCTGCTTTCCTGTGGGAGCTATCTTCAATACCACACTTTTTCTGTTCAGCTACCATTGAAAGAATACACTTGTCTCTTAAGGTATACCACTGAGTACGGGAGGTACAAGAAGGCAGGAAGGCAGACCCCAGCTACAGTAATAAGTAGGTCCCCATGCAGTCTATCAGCCAGCACGGTGTCACATTTGCAGCTGCTTTCCTGTGGGAGCTATCTTCAATACCACACTTTTTCAGTTCAGCTCCCATTGAAAGAATACATTTGTCAGTTAAGGTATACCACTGAGAATGGGAGCTACAAGAAAGCAGGAAGGCAGACCCCAGCTACAGTAGTAAGTAGGTCCCCATGCAGTCTAGCAGCCAGCACGGTGTCACATTTGCAGCTGCTTTCCTGTGGGAGCTATCTTCAATACCACACTTTTTCTGTTCAGCTCCCATTGAAAAAATACATTTGTCTCTTAAGGTATACCACTGAGTACGGGAGCTACAAGAAAGCAGGAAGGCAGACCCCAGCTACAGTAGTAAGTAGGTCCCCATGCAGTCTAGCAGCCAGCACGGTGTCACATTTGCAGCTGCTTTCCTGTGGGAGCTATCTTCAATACCACACTTTTTCAGCTCCCATTGAAAAAATACATTTGTCTCTTAAGGTATACCACTGAGTACGGGAGCTACAAGAAAGCAGGAAGGCAGACCCCAGCTACAGTAGTAAGTAGGTCCCCATGCAGTCTAGCAGCCAGCACGGTGTCACATTTGCAGGTGCTTTCCTGTGGGAGCTATCTTCAATACCACACTTTTTCTTCTCAGCTCCCATTGAAAAAACTACATTTTGTCAGTTAAGGTATACCGCTGAGTATGGGAGCTACAAGAAAGCAGGAAGGCAGACCCCAGCTACAGTAGTAAGTAGGTCCCCATGCAGTCTATCAGCCAGCACGGTGTCACATTTGCAGCTGCTTTCCTGTGGGAGCTATCTTCAATACCACAGTTTTTTTGTTCAGCTCCCATTGAAAAAATACATTTCTCAGTTAAGGTATACCACTGAGTATGAGAGCTACAAGAAAGCAGGAAGGCAGACCCCAGCTACAGTAGCAAGTAGGTCCCCATGCAGTCTAGCAGCCAGCACGGTGTCACATTTGCAGCTGCTTTCCTGTGGGAGCTATCTTCAATACCACACTTTTTCAGCTCCCATTGAAAAAACTACATTTTGTCTCTTAAGGTATACAACTGAGTATGGGAGCTACAAGAAAGCAGGAAGATAGATCCCAGCTACAGTAGTAAGTAGGTCCCCATGTAGTCTATCAGCCAGCACGGTGTCACATTTGCAGCTGCTTTCCTGTGGGAGCTATCTTCAATACCACACTTTTTCAGTTCAGCTCCCATTGAAAAAAATACATTTTGTCAGTTAAGGTATACCACTGAGTATGGGAGCTACAAGAAAGCAGGAAGGCAGACCCCAGCTACAGTAGTAAGTAGGTCCCCATGCAGTCTAGCAGCCAGCACGGTGTCACATTTGCAGCTGCTTTCCTGTGGGAGCTATCTTCAATACCACACTTTTTCAGTTCAGCTCCCATTGAAAAAATACATTTGTCTCTTAAGGTATACCACTGAGTACGGGAGCTACAAGAAAGCAGGAAGGCAGACCCCAGCTACAGTAGTAAGTAGGTCCCCATGCAGTCTAGCAGCCAGCACGGTGTCACATTTGCAGCTACTTTCCTGTGGGAGCTATCTTCAATACCACACTTTTTCAGCTCCCATTGAAAAAATACATTTGTCTCTTAAGGTATACCACTGAGTACGGGAGCTACAAGAAAGCAGGAAGGCAGACCCCAGCTACAGTAGTAAGTAGGTCCCCATGCAGTCTAGCAGCCAGCACGGTGTCACATTTGCAGGTGCTTTCCTGTGGGAGCTATCTTCAATACCACACTTTTTCTTCTCAGCTCCCATTGAAAAAACTACATTTTGTCAGTTAAGGTATACCGCTGAGTATGGGAGCTACAAGAAAGCAGGAAGGCAGACCCCAGCTACAGTAGTAAGTAGGTCCCCATGCAGTCTAGCAGCCAGCACGGTGTCACATTTGCAGCTGCTTTCCTGTGGGAGCTATCTTCAATACCACAGTTTTTTTGTTCAGCTCCCATTGAAAAAATACATTTGTCAGTTAAGGTATACCACTGAGTATGGGAGCTACAAGAAAGCAGGAAGGCAGACCCCAGCTACAGTAGCAAGTAGGTCCCCATGCAGTCTAGCAGCCAGCACGGTGTCACATTTGCAGCTGCTTTCCTGTGGGAGCTATCTTCAATACCACACTTTTTCTGTTCAGCTCCCATTGAAAGAATACATTTGTCAGTTAAGGTATACCACTGAGTATGGGAGCTACAAGAAAGCAGGAAGGCAGACCCCAGCTACAGTAGTAAGTAGGTCCCCATGCAGTCTAGCAGCCAGCACGGTGTCACATTTGCAGCTGCTTTCCTATGGGAGCTATCTTCAATACCACACTTTTTCTTCTCAGCTCCCATTGAAAAAACTACATTTTGTCAGTTAAGGTATACCGCTGAGTACGGGATCTACAAGAAAGCAGGAAGGCAGACCCCAGCTGCAGTAGTAAGTAGATCCCCATGCAGTCTAGCAGCCAGCATGGTGTCACATTTGCAGCTGCTTTCCTGTGGGAGCTATCTTCAATACCACACTTTTTCAGCTCCCATTGAAAAAACTACATTTTGTCTCTTAAGGTATACAACTGATTATGGGAGCTACAAGAAAGCAGGAAGATAGATCCCAGCTACAGCAGTAAGTAGGTCCCCATGCAGTCTATCAGCCAGCACGGTGTCACATTTGCAGCTGCTTTCGTGTGGGAGCTATCTTCAATACCACACTTTTTCAGTTCAGCTCCCATTGAAAAAATACATTTGTCTCTTAAGGTATACCACTGAGTACGGGAGCTACAAGAAAGCAGGAAGGCAGACCCCAGCTACAGTAGTAAGTAGGTCCCCATGCAGTCTAGCAGCCAGCACGGTGTCACATTTGCAGCTGCTTTCCTGTGGGAACTATCTTCAATACCACACTTTTTCTCCTCAGTTCCCATTTAAAGAATACATTTGTCAGTTAAGGTATACCACTGAGTATGGGAGCTACAAGAAAGCAGGAAGGCAGATCCCAGCTTCAGCAGCAAGTAGGTCCCCATGCAGTCTATCAGCCAGCACGGTGTCACATTTGCAGCTGCTTTCCTGTGGGAGCTGTCTTCAATACCACACTTTTTCTTCTCAGCTCCCTTTGAAAAAACTACATTTTGTCAGTTAAGGTATACCGCTGAGTACGGGAGCTACAAGAAAGCAGGAAGGCAGACCCCAGCTACAGTAGTAAGTAGATCCCCATGCAGTCTAGCAGCCAGCACGGTGTCACATTTGCAGCTGCTTTCCTGTGGGAGCTATCTTCAATACCACAATTTTTCTCCTCAGTTCCCATTTAAAGAATACATTTGTCAGTTAAGGTATACCGCTGAGTATGGGAGCTACAAGAAAGCAGGAAGGCAGACCCCAGCTACAGTAGTAAGTAGGTCCCCATGCAGTCTATCAGCCAGCACGGTGTCACATTTGCAGCTGCTTTCCTGTGGGAGCTATCTTCAATACCACACTTTTTCTGTTCAGCTCCCATTGAAAAAATACATTTGTCTCTTAAAGTATACCACTGAGTACGGGAGCTACAAGAAAGGAGGAAGGCAGACCCCAGCTACAGTAGTAAGTAGGTCCCCATGCAGTCTAGCAGCCAGCACGGTGTCACATTTGCAGCTGCTTTCCTGTGGGAGCTATCTTCAATACCACACTTTTTCAGCTCCCATTGAAAAAACTACATTTTGTCTCTTAAGGTATACAACTGATTATGGGAGCTACAAGAAAGCAGGAAGATAGATCCCAGCTACAGCAGTAAGTAGGTCCCCATGCAGTCTATCAGCCAGCACGGTGTCACATTTGCAGCTGCTTTCGTGTGGGAGCTATCTTCAATACCACACTTTTTCAGTTCAGCTCCCATTGAAAAAATACATTTGTCTCTTAAGGTATACCACTGAGTACGGGAGCTACAAGAAAGCAGGAAGGCAGACCCCAGCTTCAGCAGCAAGTAGGTCCCCATGCAGTCTATCAGCCAGCACGGTGTCACATTTGCAGCTGCTTTCCTGTGGGAGCTGTCTTCAATACCACACTTTTTCTTCTCAGCTCCCTTTGAAAAAACTACATTTTGTCAGTTAAGGTATACCGCTGAGTACGGGAGCTACAAGAAAGCAGGAAGGCAGACCCCAGCTACAGTAGTAAGTAGGTCCCCATGCAGTCTAGCAGCCAGCACGGTGTCACATTTGCAGCTGCTTTCCTGTGGGAGCTATCTTCAATACCACAGTTTTTTTGTTCAGCTCCCATTGAAAAAATACATTTGTCAGTTAAGGTATACCACTGAGTATGGGAGCTACAAGAAAGCAGGAAGGCAGACCCCAGCTACAGTAGTAAGTAGGTCCCCATGCAGTCTAGCAGCCAGCACGGTGTCACGTTTGCAGCTGCTTTCCTGTGGGAGCTATCTTCAATACCACACTTTTTCTTCTCAGCTCCCATTGAAAAAACTACATTTTGTCAGTTAAGGTATACCGCTGAGTACGGGATCTACAAGAAAGCAGGAAGGCAGACCCCAGCTGCAGTAGTAAGTAGATCCCCATGCAGTCTAGCAGCCAGCATGGTGTCACATTTGCAGCTGCTTTCCTGTGGGAGCTATCTTCAATACCACAGTTTTTTTGTTCAGCTCCCATTGAAAAAATACATTTCTCAGTTAAGGTATACCACTGAGTATGAGAGCTACAAGAAAGCAGGAAGGCAGACCCCAGCTACAGTAGCAAGTAGGTCCCCATGCAGTCTAGCAGCCAGCACGGTGTCACATTTGCAGCTGCTTTCCTGTGGGAGCTATCTTCAATACCACACTTTTTCAGCTCCCATTGAAAAAACTACATTTTGTCTCTTAAGGTATACAACTGAGTATGGGAGCTACAAGAAAGCAGGAAGATAGATCCCAGCTACAGTAGTAAGTAGGTCCCCATGTAGTCTATCAGCCAGCACGGTGTCACATTTGCAGCTGCTTTCCTGTGGGAGCTATCTTCAATACCACACTTTTTCAGTTCAGCTCCCATTGAAAAAAATACATTTTGTCAGTTAAGGTATACCACTGAGTATGGGAGCTACAAGAAAGCAGGAAGGCAGACCCCAGCTACAGTAGTAAGTAGGTCCCCATGCAGTCTAGCAGCCAGCACGGTGTCACATTTGCAGCTGCTTTCCTGTGGGAGCTATCTTCAATACCACACTTTTTCAGCTCCCATTGAAAAAATACATTTGTCTCTTAAGGTATACCACTGAGTACGGGAGCTACAAGAAAGCAGGAAGGCAGACCCCAGCTACAGTAGTAAGTAGGTCCCCATGCAGTCTAGCAGCCAGCACGGTGTCACATTTGCAGGTGCTTTCCTGTGGGAGCTATCTTCAATACCACACTTTTTCTTCTCAGCTCCCATTGAAAAAACTACATTTTGTCAGTTAAGGTATACCGCTGAGTATGGGAGCTACAAGAAAGCAGGAAGGCAGACCCCAGCTACAGTAGTAAGTAGGTCCCCATGCAGTCTAGCAGCCAGCACGGTGTCACATTTGCAGCTGCTTTCCTGTGGGAGCTATCTTCAATACCACAGTTTTTTTGTTCAGCTCCCATTGAAAAAATACATTTGTCAGTTAAGGTATACCACTGAGTATGGGAGCTACAAGAAAGCAGGAAGGCAGACCCCAGCTACAGTAGTAAGTAGGTCCCCATGCAGTCTAGCAGCCAGCACGGTGTCACGTTTGCAGCTGCTTTCCTGTGGGAGCTATCTTCAATACCACACTTTTTCTTCTCAGCTCCCATTGAAAAAACTACATTTTGTCAGTTAAGGTATACCGCTGAGTACGGGATCTACAAGAAAGCAGGAAGGCAGACCCCAGCTGCAGTAGTAAGTAGATCCCCATGCAGTCTAGCAGCCAGCATGGTGTCACATTTGCAGCTGCTTTCCTGTGGGAGCTATCTTCAATACCACACTTTTTCTCCTCAGTTCCCATTTAAAGAATACATTTGTCAGTTAAGGTATACCACTGAGTATGGGAGCTACAAGAAAGCAGGAAGGCAGACCCCAGCTTCAGCAGCAAGTAGGTCCCCATGCAGTCTATCAGCCAGCACGGTGTCACATTTGCAGCTGCTTTCCTGTGGGAGCTGTCTTCAATACCACACTTTTTCTTCTCAGCTCCCTTTGAAAAAACTACATTTTGTCAGTTAAGGTATACCGCTGAGTACGGGAGCTACAAGAAAGCAGGAAGGCAGACCCCAGCTACAGTAGTAAGTAGGTCCCCATGCAGTCTAGCAGCCAGCACGGTGTCACATTTGCAGCTGCTTTCCTGTGGGAGCTATCTTCAATACCACAATTTTTCTCCTCAGTTCCCATTTAAAGAATACATTTGTCAGTTAAGGTATACCGCTGAGTATGGGAGCTACAAGAAAGCAGGAAGGCAGACCCCAGCTACAGTAGTAAGTAGGTCCCCATGCAGTCTATCAGCCAGCACGGTGTCACATTTGCAGCTGCTTTCCTGTGGGAGCTATCTTCAATACCACACTTTTTCAGTTCAGCTCCCATTGAAAAAATACATTTGTCTCTTAAAGTATACCACTGAGTACGGGAGCTACAAGAAAGGAGGAAGGCAGACCCCAGCTACACTAGTAAGTAGGTCCCCATGCAGTCTAGCAGCCAGCACGGTGTCACATTTGCAGCTGCTTTCCTGTGGTTACTATCTTCAATATCACTCTTTTTCTGTTCAGCTCCCATTGAAAAAACTACATTTTGTCTCTTAAGGTATACAACTGAGTATGGGAGCTACAAGAAAGCAGGAAGATAGATCCCAGTTACAGTAGTAAGTAGGTCCCCATGCAGTCTAGCAGCCAGCACGGTGTCACATTTGCAGCTGCTTTCCTGTGGGAGCTATCTTCAATACCAAACTTTTTCAGCTCCCATTGAAAAAATACATTTGTCTCTTAAGGTATACCACTGAGTACGGGAGCTACAAGAAAGCAGGAAGGCAGACCCCAGCTACAGTAGTAAGTAGGTCCCCATGCAGTCTATCAGCCAGCACGGTGTCACATTTGCACCTGCTTTCCTGTGGGAGCTATCTTCAATACCACACTTTTTCTTCACAGCTCCCATTGAAAAAACTACATTTTGTCAGTTAAGGTATACCACTGAGTATGGGAGCTACAAGAAAGCAGGAAGGCAGACCCCAGCTACAGTAGTAAGTAGGTCCCCATGCAGTCTAGCAGCCAGCACGGTGTCACATTTGCAGCTGCTTTCCTGTGGGAGCTATCTTCAATACCACACTTTTTCTGTTCAGCTCCCATTGAAAAAACTACATTTTGTCAGTTAAGGTATACCACTGAGTACGGGAGCTACAAGAAAGCAGGAAGGCAGACCCCAGCTACAGTAGTAAGTAGGTCCCCATGCAGTCTAGCAGCCAGCACGGTGTCACATTTGCAGCTGCTTTCCTGTGGGAGCTATCTTCAATACCACACTTTTTCTGTTCAGCTCCCATTGAAAAAATAAATTTGTCTCTTAAGGTATACCACTGAGTACGGGAGCTACAAGAAAGCAGGAAGGCAGACCCCAGCTACAGTAGTAAGTAGGTCCCCATGCAGTCAAGCAGCCAGCACAGTGTTACATTTGCAGCTGCTTTCCTGTGGGACCTATCTTTAATATCACACTTTTTCTGTTCAGCTCCCATTGAAAAAACTACATTTTGTCTCTTAAGGTATACAACTGAGTTTGGGAGCTACAAGAAAGCAGGAAGGCAGATCCCAGCTACAGTAGTAAGTAGGTCCCCATGCAGTCTAGCAGCCAGCACGGTGTCACATTTGCAGCTGCTTTCCTGTGGGAGCTATCTTCAATACCACACTTTTTCTTCTCAGCTCCCATTGAAAAAACTACATTTTGTCAGTTAAGGTATACCGCTGAGTATGGGAGCTACAAGAAAGCAGGAAGGCAGACCCCAGCTACAGTAGTAAGTAGGTCCCCATGCAGTCTTGCAGCCAGCACGGTGTCACATTTACAGCTGCTTTCCTATGGGAGCTATCTTCAATACCACACTTTTTCAGCTCCCATTGAAAAAACTACATTTTGTCTCTTAAGGTATACAACTGATTATGGGAGCTACAAGAAAGCAGGAAGATAGATCCCAGCTACAGTAGTAAGTAGGTCCCCATGCAGTCTATCAGCCAGCACGGTGTCACATTTACAGCTGCTTTCCTGTGGGAGCTATGTTCAATACCACACTTTTTCTGTTCAGCTCCCATTGAAAGAATACATTTGTCAGTTAAGGTATACCACTGAGTATGGGAGCTACAAGAAAGCAGGAAGGCAGACCCCAGCTACAGTAGTAAGTAGGTCCCCATGCAGTCTATCAGCCAGCACGGTGTCACATTTGCAGCTGCTTTCCTGTGGGAGCTATCTTCAATACCACACTTTTTCAGTTCAGCTCCCATTGAAAAAACTACATTTTGTCAGTTAAGGTATACCGCTGAGTATGGGAGCTACAGGAAAGCAGGAAGGCAGACCCCAGCTACAGTAGTAAGTAGGTCCCCATGCAGTCTAGCAGCTAGCACGGTGTCACATTTGCAGCTGCTTTCCTGTGGGAGCTATCTTCAATACCACACTTTTTCTGTTCAGCTCCCATTGAAAGAATACATTTGTCAGTTAAGGTATACCACTGAGTATGGGAGCTACAAGAAAGCAGGAAGGCAGACCCCAGCTACAGTAGTAAGTAGGTCCCCATGCAGTCTAGCAGCCAGCACGGTGTCACATTTGCAGCTGCTTTCCTGTGGGAGCTATCTTCAATACCACACTTTTCCTGTTCAGCTCCCATTGAAAGAATACATTTGTCAGTTAAGGTATACCACTGAGCATGGGAGCTACAAGAAAGCAGGAAGGCAGACCCCAGCTACAGTAGTAAGTAGGTCCCCATGCAGTCTAGCAGCCAGCACGGTGTCACATTTGCAGCTGCTTTCCTGTGGGAGCTATCTTCAATATCACACTTTTTCAGCTCCCATTGAAAAAACTACATTTTGTCTCTTAAGGTATACAACTGAGTATGGGAGCTACAAGAAAGCAGGAAGATAGATCCCACCTACAGTAGTAAGTAGGTCCCCATGTAGTCTATCAACCAGCACGGTGTCACATTTGCAGCTGCTTTCCTGTGGGAGCTATCTTCAATACCACACTTTTTCTGTTCAGCTCCCATTGAAAAAACTACATTTTGTCAGTTAAGGTATACCACTGAGTATGGGAGCTACAAGAAAGCAGGAAGGCAGACCCCAGCTACAGTAGTAAGTAGGTCCCCATGCAGTCTAGCAGCCAGCACGGTGTCACATTTGCAGCTGCTTTCCTGTGGGAGCTATCTTCAATACCACACTTTTTCTGTTCAGCTACCATTGAAAGAATACACTTGTCTCTTAAGGTATACCACTGAGTACGGGAGGTACAAGAAGGCAGGAAGGCAGACCCCAGCTACAGTAATAAGTAGGTCCCCATGCAGTCTATCAGGCAGCACGGTGTCACATTTGCAGCTGCTTTCCTGTGGGAGCTATCTTCAATACCACACTTTTTCAGTTCAGCTCCCATTGAAAGAATACATTTGTCAGTTAAGGTATACCACTGAGAATGGGAGCTACAAGAAAGCAGGAAGGCAGACCCCAGCTACAGTAGTAAGTAGGTCCCCATGCAGTCTAGCAGCCAGCACGGTGTCACATTTGCAGCTGCTTTCCTGTGGGAGCTATCTTCAATACCACACTTTTTCTGTTCAGCTCCCATTGAAAAAATACATTTGTCTCTTAAGGTATACCACTGAGTACGGGAGCTACAAGAAAGCAGGAAGGCAGACCCCAGCTACAGTAGTAAGTAGGTCCCCATGCAGTCTAGCAGCCAGCACGGTGTCACATTTGCAGCTGCTTTCCTGTGGGAGCTATCTTCAATACCACACTTTTTCAGCTCCCATTGAAAAAATACATTTGTCAGTTAAGGTATACCACTGAGTACGGGAGCTACAAGAAAGCAGGAAGGCAGACCCCAGCTACAGTAGTAAGTAGGTCCCCATGCAGTCTAGCAGCCAGCACGGTGTCACATTTGCAGGTGCTTTCCTGTGGGAGCTATCTTCAATACCACACTTTTTCTTCTCAGCTCCCATTGAAAAAACTACATTTTGTCAGTTAAGGTATACCGCTGAGTATGGGAGCTACAAGAAAGCAGGAAGGCAGACCCCAGCTACAGTAGTAAGTAGGTCCCCATGCAGTCTATCAGCCAGCACGGTGTCACATTTGCAGCTGCTTTCCTGTGGGAGCTATCTTCAATACCACAGTTTTTTTGTTCAGCTCCCATTGAAAAAATACATTTCTCAGTTAAGGTATACCACTGAGTATGAGAGCTACAAGAAAGCAGGAAGGCAGACCCCAGCTACAGTAGCAAGTAGGTCCCCATGCAGTCTAGCAGCCAGCACGGTGTCACATTTGCAGCTGCTTTCCTGTGGGAGCTATCTTCAATACCACACTTTTTCAGCTCCCATTGAAAAAACTACATTTTGTCTCTTAAGGTATACAACTGAGTATGGGAGCTACAAGAAAGCAGGAAGATAGATCCCAGCTACAGTAGTAAGTAGGTCCCCATGTAGTCTATCAGCCAGCACGGTGTCACATTTGCAGCTGCTTTCCTGTGGGAGCTATCTTCAATACCACACTTTTTCAGTTCAGCTCCCATTGAAAAAAATACATTTTGTCAGTTAAGGTATACCACTGAGTATGGGAGCTACAAGAAAGCAGGAAGGCAGACCCCAGCTACAGTAGTAAGTAGGTCCCCATGCAGTCTAGCAGCCAGCACGGTGTCACATTTGCAGCTGCTTTCCTGTGGGAGCTATCTTCAATACCACACTTTTTCAGCTCCCATTGAAAAAATACATTTGTCTCTTAAGGTATACCACTGAGTACGGGAGCTACAAGAAAGCAGGAAGGCAGACCCCAGCTACAGTAGTAAGTAGGTCCCCATGCAGTCTAGCAGCCAGCACGGTGTCACATTTGCAGGTGCTTTCCTGTGGGAGCTATCTTCAATACCACACTTTTTCTTCTCAGCTCCCATTGAAAAAACTACATTTTGTCAGTTAAGGTATACCGCTGAGTATGGGAGCTACAAGAAAGCAGGAAGGCAGACCCCAGCTACAGTAGTAAGTAGGTCCCCATGCAGTCTAGCAGCCAGCACGGTGTCACATTTGCAGCTGCTTTCCTGTGGGAGCTATCTTCAATACCACAGTTTTTTTGTTCAGCTCCCATTGAAAAAATACATTTGTCAGTTAAGGTATACCACTGAGTATGGGAGCTACAAGAAAGCAGGAAGGCAGACCCCAGCTACAGTAGTAAGTAGGTCCCCATGCAGTCTAGCAGCCAGCACGGTGTCACGTTTGCAGCTGCTTTCCTGTGGGAGCTATCTTCAATACCACACTTTTTCTTCTCAGCTCCCATTGAAAAAACTACATTTTGTCAGTTAAGGTATACCGCTGAGTACGGGATCTACAAGAAAGCAGGAAGGCAGACCCCAGCTGCAGTAGTAAGTAGATCCCCATGCAGTCTAGCAGCCAGCATGGTGTCACATTTGCAGCTGCTTTCCTGTGGGAGCTATCTTCAATACCACACTTTTTCAGCTCCCATTGAAAAAACTACATTTTGTCTCTTAAGGTATACAACTGATTATGGGAGCTACAAGAAAGCAGGAAGATAGATCCCAGCTACAGCAGTAAGTAGGTCCCCATGCAGTCTATCAGCCAGCACGGTGTCACATTTGCAGCTGCTTTCGTGTGGGAGCTATCTTCAATACCACACTTTTTCAGTTCAGCTCCCATTGAAAAAATACATTTGTCTCTTAAGGTATACCACTGAGTACGGGAGCTACAAGAAAGCAGGAAGGCAGACCCCAGCTACAGTAGTAAGTAGGTCCCCATGCAGTCTAGCAGCCAGCACGGTGTCACATTTGCAGCTGCTTTCCTGTGGGAGCTATCTTCAATACCACAATTTTTCTCCTCAGTTCCCATTTAAAGAATACATTTGTCAGTTAAGGTATACCGCTGAGTATGGGAGCTACAAGAAAGCAGGAAGGCAGACCCCAGCTACAGTAGTAAGTAGGTCCCCATGCAGTCTATCAGCCAGCACGGTGTCACATTTGCAGCTGCTTTCCTGTGGGAGCTATCTTCAATACCACACTTTTTCTGTTCAGCTCCCATTGAAAAAATACATTTGTCTCTTAAAGTATACCACTGAGTACGGGAGCTACAAGAAAGGAGGAAGGCAGACCCCAGCTACAGTAGTAAGTAGGTCCCCATGCAGTCTAGCAGCCAGCACGGTGTCACATTTGCAGCTGCTTTCCTGTGGTTACTATCTTCAATATCACTCTTTTTCTGTTCAGCTCCCATTGAAAAAACTACATTTTGTCTCTTAAGGTATACAACTGAGTATGGGAGCTACAAGAAAGCAGGAAGATAGATCCCAGTTACAGTAGTAAGTAGGTCCCCATGCAGTCTAGCAGCCAGCACGGTGTCACATTTGCAGCTGCTTTCCTGTGGGAGCTATCTTCAATACCAAACTTTTTCAGCTCCCATTGAAAAAATACATTTGTCTCTTAAGGTATACCACTGAGTACGGGAGCTACAAGAAAGCAGGAAGGCAGACCCCAGCTACAGTAGTAAGTAGGTCCCCATGCAGTCTATCAGCCAGCACGGTGTCACATTTGCACCTGCTTTCCTGTGGGAGCTATCTTCAATACCACACTTTTTCTTCACAGCTCCCATTGAAAAAACTACATTTTGTCAGTTAAGGTATACCGCTGAGTATGGGAGCTACAAAAAAGCAGGAAGGCAGACCCCAGCTACAGTAGTAAGTAGGTCCCCATGCAGTCTAGCAGCCAGCACGGTGTCACATTTGCAGCTGCTTTCCTGTGGGAGCTATCTTCAATACCACACTTTTTCTGTTCAGCTCCCATTGAAAAAACTACATTTTGTCGGTTAAGGTATACCACTGAGTACGGGAGCTACAAGAAAGCAGGAAGGCAGACCCCAGCTACAGTAGTAAGTAGGTCCCCATGCAGTCTAGCAGCCAGCACGGTGTCACATTTGCAGCTGCTTTCCTGTGGGAGCTATCTTCAATACCACAGTTTTTTTGTTCAGCTCCCATTGAAAAAATACATTTGTCAGTTAAGGTATACCACTGAGTATGGGAGCTACAAGAAAGCAGGAAGGCAGACCCCAGCTACAGTAGTAAGTAGGTCCCCATGCAGTCTAGCAGCCAGCACGGTGTCACATTTGCAGCTGCTTTCCTGTGGGAGCTATCTTCAATACCACACTTTTTCTTCTCAGCTCCCATTGAAAAAACTACATTTTGTCAGTTAAGGTATACCGCTGAGTACGGGATCTACAAGAAAGCAGGAAGGCAGACCCCAGCTACAGTAGTAAGTAGATCCCCATGCAGTCTATCAGCCAGCACGGTGTCACATTTGCAGCTGCTTTCCTGTGGGAGCTATCTTCAATACCACACTTTTTCAGCTCCCATTGAAAAAACTACATTTTGTCTCTTAAGGTATACAACTGAGTACGGGAGCTACAAGAAAGCAGGAAGATAGATCCCAGCTACAGTAGTAAGTAGGTCCCCATGCAGTCTATCAGCCAGCACGGTGTCACATTTGCAGCTGCTTTCCTGTGGGAGCTATCTTCAATACCACACTTTCTCTGTTCAGCTCCCATTGAAAAAATACATTTGTCAGTTAAGGTATACCACTGAGTATGGGAGCTACAAGAAAGCAGGAAGGCAGACCCCAGCTACAGTAGTAAGTAGGTCCCCATGCAGTCTAGCAGCCAGCACGGTGTCACATTTGCAGCTGCTTTCGTGTGGGAGCTATCTTCAATACCACACTTTTTCAGTTCAGCTCCCATTGAAAAAATACATTTGTCTCTTAAGGTATACCACTGAGTACGGGAGCTACAAGAAAGCAGGAAGGCAGACCCCAGCTACAGTAGTAAGTAGGTCCCCATGCAGTCTAGCAGCCAGCACGGTGTCACATTTGCAGCTGCTTTCCTGTGGGAGCTAGCTTCAATACCACACTTTTTATCCTCAATTCCCATTTAAAGAATACATTTGTCAGTTAAGGTATACCACTGAGTATGGGAGCTACAAGAAAGCAGGAAGGCAGACCCCAGCTACAGCAGCAAGTAGGTCCCCATGCAGTCTATCAGCCAGCACGGTGTCACATTTGCAGCTGCTTTCCTGTGGGAGCTGTCTTCAATACCACACTTTTTCTTCTCAGCTCCCATTGAAAAAACTACATTTTGTCTCTTAAGGTATACAACTGAGTATGGGAGCTACAAGAAAGCAGGAAGATAGATCCCAGTTACAGTAGTAAGTAGGTCCCCATGCAGTCTAGCAGCCAGCACGGTGTCACATTTGCAGCTGCTTTCCTGTGGGAGCTATCTTCAATACCAAACTTTTTCAGCTCCCATTGAAAAAATACATTTGTCTCTTAAGGTATACCACTGAGTACGGGAGCTACAAGAAAGCAGGAAGGCAGACCCCAGCTACAGTAGTAAGTAGGTCCCCATGCAGTCTATCAGCCAGCACGGTGTCACATTTGCACCTGCTTTCCTGTGGGAGCTATCTTCAATACCACACTTTTTCTTCACAGCTCCCATTGAAAAAACTACATTTTGTCAGTTAAGGTATACCGCTGAGTATGGGAGCTACAAGAAAGCAGGAAGGCAGACCCCAGCTACAGTAGTAAGTAGGTCCCCATGCAGTCTAGCAGCCAGCACGGTGTCACATTTGCAGCTGCTTTCCTGTGGGAGCTATCTTCAATACCACACTTTTTCTGTTCAGCTCCCATTGAAAAAACTACATTTTGTCAGTTAAGGTATACCACTGAGTACGGGAGCTACAAGAAAGCAGGAAGGCAGACCCCAGCTACAGTAGTAAGTAGGTCCCCATGCAGTCTAGCAGCCAGCACGGTGTCACATTTGCAGCTGCTTTCCTGTGGGAGCTATCTTCAATACCACACTTTTTCTGTTCAGCTCCCATTGAAAAAATAAATTTGTCTCTTAAGGTATACCACTGAGTACGGGAGCTACAAGAAAGCAGGAAGGCAGACCCCAGCTACAGTAGTAAGTAGGTCCCCATGCAGTCAAGCAGCCAGCACGGTGTTACATTTGCAGCTGCTTTCCTGTGGGAGCTATCTTTAATATCACACTTTTTCTGTTCAGCTCCCATTGAAAAAACTACATTTTGTCTCTTAAGGTATACAACTGAGTTTGGGAGCTACAAGAAAGCAGGAAGGCAGATCCCAGCTACAGTAGTAAGTAGGTCCCCATGCAGTCTAGCAGCCAGCACGGTGTCACATTTGCAGCTGCTTTCCTGTGGGAGCTATCTTCAATACCACACTTTTTCTTCTCAGCTCCCATTGAAAAAACTACATTTTGTCAGTTAAGGTATACCGCTGAGTATGGGAGCTACAAGAAAGCAGGAAGGCAGACCCCAGCTACAGTAGTAAGTAGGTCCCCATGCAGTCTTGCAGCCAGCACGGTGTCACATTTACAGCTGCTTTCCTATGGGAGCTATCTTCAATACCACACTTTTTCAGCTCCCATTGAAAAAACTACATTTTGTCTCTTAAGGTATACAACTGATTATGGGAGCTACAAGAAAGCAGGAAGATAGATCCCAGCTACAGTAGTAAGTAGGTCCCCATGCAGTCTATCAGCCAGCACGGTGTCACATTTACAGCTGCTTTCCTGTGGGAGCTATCTTCAATACCACACTTTTTCTGTTCAGCTCCCATTGAAAGAATACATTTGTCAGTTAAGGTATACCACTGAGTATGGGAGCTACAAGAAAGCAGGAAGGCAGACCCCAGCTACAGTAGTAAGTAGGTCCCCATGCAGTCTATCAGCCAGCACGGTGTCACATTTGCAGCTGCTTTCCTGTGGGAGCTATCTTCAATACCACACTTTTTCAGTTCAGCTCCCATTGAAAAAACTACATTTTGTCAGTTAAGGTATACCGCTGAGTATGGGAGCTACAGGAAAGCAGGAAGGCAGACCCCAGCTACAGTAGTAAGTAGGTCCCCATGCAGTCTAGCAGCTAGCACGGTGTCACATTTGCAGCTGCTTTCCTGTGGGAGCTATCTTCAATACCACACTTTTTCAGTTCAGCTCCCATTGAAAGAATACATTTGTCAGTTAAGGTATACCACTGAGAATGGGAGCTACAAGAAAGCAGGAAGGCAGACCCCAGCTACAGTAGTAAGTAGGTCCCCATGCAGTCTAGCAGCCAGCACGGTGTCACATTTGCAGCTGCTTTCCTGTGGGAGCTATCTTCAATACCACACTTTTTCTGTTCAGCTCCCATTGAAAAAATACATTTGTCTCTTAAGGTATACCACTGAGTACGGGAGCTACAAGAAAGCAGGAAGGCAGACCCCAGCTACAGTAGTAAGTAGGTCCCCACGCAGTCTAGCAGCCAGCACGGTGTCACATTTGCAGCTGCTTTCCTGTGGGAGCTATCTTCAATACCACACTTTTTCAGCTCCCATTGAAAAAATACATTTGTCTCTTAAGGTATACCACTGAGTACGGGAGCTACAAGAAAGCAGGAAGGCAGACCCCAGCTACAGTAGTAAGTAGGTCCCCATGCAGTCTAGCAGCCAGCACGGTGTCACATTTGCAGGTGCTTTCCTGTGGGAGCTATCTTCAATACCACACTTTTTCTTCTCAGCTCCCATTGAAAAAACTACATTTTGTCAGTTAAGGTATACCGCTGAGTATGGGAGCTACAAGAAAGCAGGAAGGCAGACCCCAGCTACAGTAGTAAGTAGGTCCCCATGCAGTCTATCAGCCAGCACGGTGTCACATTTGCAGCTGCTTTCCTGTGGGAGCTATCTTCAATACCACAGTTTTTTTGTTCAGCTCCCATTGAAAAAATACATTTCTCAGTTAATGTATACCACTGAGTATGAGAGCTACAAGAAAGCAGGAAGGCAGACCCCAGCTACAGTAGCAAGTAGGTCCCCATGCAGTCTAGCAGCCAGCACGGTGTCACATTTGCAGCTGCTTTCCTGTGGGAGCTATCTTCAATACCACACTTTTTCAGCTCCCATTGAAAAAACTACATTTTGTCTCTTAAGGTATACAACTGAGTATGGGAGCTACAAGAAAGCAGGAAGATAGATCCCAGCTACAGTAGTAAGTAGGTCCCCATGTAGTCTATCAGCCAGCACGGTGTCACATTTGCAGCTGCTTTCCTGTGGGAGCTATCTTCAATACCACACTTTTTCAGTTCAGCTCCCATTGAAAAAAATACATTTTGTCAGTTAAGGTATACCACTGAGTATGGGAGCTACAAGAAAGCAGGAAGGCAGACCCCAGCTACAGTAGTAAATAGGTCCCCATGCAGTCTAGCAGCCAGCACGGTGTCACATTTGCAGCTGCTTTCCTGTGGGAGCTATCTTCAATACCACACTTTTTCAGTTCAGCTCCCATTGAAAAAATACATTTGTCTCTTAAGGTATACCACTGAGTACGGGAGCTACAAGAAAGCAGGAAGGCAGACCCCAGCTACAGTAGTAAGTAGGTCCCCATGCAGTCTAGCAGCCAGCACGGTGTCACATTTGCAGATACTTTCCTGTGGGAGCTATCTTCAATACCACACTTTTTCAGCTCCCATTGAAAAAATACATTTGTCTCTTAAGGTATACCACTGAGTACGGGAGCTACAAGAAAGCAGGAAGGCAGACCCCAGCTACAGTAGTAAGTAGGTCCCCATGCAGTCTAGCAGCCAGCACGGTGTCACATTTGCAGGTGCTTTCCTGTGGGAGCTATCTTCAATACCACACTTTTTCTTCTCAGCTCCCATTGAAAAAACTACATTTTGTCAGTTAAGGTATACCGCTGAGTATGGGAGCTACAAGAAAGCAGGAAGGCAGACCCCAGCTACAGTAGTAAGTAGGTCCCCATGCAGTCTATCAGCCAGCACGGTGTCACATTTGCAGCTGCTTTCCTGTGGGAGCTATCTTCAATACCACAGTTTTTTTGTTCAGCTCCCATTGAAAAAATACATTTGTCAGTTAAGGTATACCACTGAGTATGGGAGCTACAAGAAAGCAGGAAGGCAGACCCCAGCTACAGTAGTAAGTAGGTCCCCATGCAGTCTAGCAGCCAGCACGGTGTCACATTTGCAGCTGCTTTCCTGTGGGAGCTATCTTCAATACCACACTTTTTCTTCTCAGCTCCCATTGAAAAAACTACATTTTGTCAGTTAAGGTATACCGCTGAGTACGGGATCTACAAGAAAGCAGGAAGGCAGACCCCAGCTGCAGTAGTAAGTAGATCCCCATGCAGTCTAGCAGCCAGCATGGTGTCACATTTGCAGCTGCTTTCCTGTGGGAGCTATCTTCAATACCACACTTTTTCAGCTCCCATTGAAAAAACTACATTTTGTCTCTTAAGGTATACAACTGATTATGGGAGCTACAAGAAAGCAGGAAGATAGATCCCAGCTACAGCAGTAAGTAGGTCCCCATGCAGTCTATCAGCCAGCACGGTGTCACATTTGCAGCTGCTTTCGTGTGGGAGCTATCTTCAATACCACACTTTTTCAGTTCAGCTCCCATTGAAAAAATACATTTGTCTCTTAAGGTATACCACTGAGTACGGGAGCTACAAGAAAGCAGGAAGACAGACCCCAGCTACAGTAGTAAGTAGGTCCCCATGCAGTCTAGCAGCCAGCACGGTGTCACATTTGCAGCTGCTTTCCTGTGGGAACTATCTTCAATACCACACTTTTTCTCCTCAGTTCCCATTTAAAGAATACATTTGTCAGTTAAGGTATACCACTGAGTATGGGAGCTACAAGAAAGCAGGAAGGCAGACCCCAGCTTCAGCAGCAAGTAGGTCCCCATGCAGTCTATCAGCCAGCACGGTGTCACATTTGCAGCTGCTTTCCTGTGGGAGCTGTCTTCAATACCACACTTTTTCTTCTCAGCTCCCATTGAAAAAACTACATTTTGTCAGTTAAGGTATACCGCTGAGTACGGGAGCTACAAGAAAGCAGGAAGGCAGACCCCAGCTACAGTAGTAAGTAGGTCCCCATGCAGTCTATCAGCCAGCACGGTGTCACATTTGCAGCTGCTTTCCTGTGGGAGCTATCTTCAATACCACACTTTTTCTGTTCAGCTCCCATTGAAAAAATACATTTGTCTCTTAAAGTATACCACTGAGTACGGGAGCTACAAGAAAGGAGGAAGGCAGACCCCAGCTACAGTAGTAAGTAGGTCCCCATGCAGTCTAGCAGCCAGCACGGTGTCACATTTGCAGCTGCTTTCCTGTGGTTACTATCTTCAATATCACTCTTTTTCTGTTCAGCTCCCATTGAAAAAACTACATTTTGTCTCTTAAGGTATACAACTGAGTATGGGAGCTACAAGAAAGCAGGAAGATAGATCCCAGTTACAGTAGTAAGTAGGTCCCCATGCAGTCTAGCAGCCAGCACGGTGTCACATTTGCAGCTGCTTTCCTGTGGGAGCTATCTTCAATACCAAACTTTTTCAGCTCCCATTGAAAAAATACATTTGTCTCTTAAGGTATACCACTGAGTACGGGAGCTACAAGAAAGCAGGAAGGCAGACCCCAGCTACAGTAGTAAGTAGGTCCCCATGCAGTCTATCAGCCAGCACGGTGTCACATTTGCACCTGCTTTCCTGTGGGAGCTATCTTCAATACCACACTTTTTCTTCACAGCTCCCATTGAAAAAACTACATTTTGTCAGTTAAGGTATACCGCTGAGTATGGGAGCTACAAGAAAGCAGGAAGGCAGACCCCAGCTACAGTAGTAAGTAGGTCCCCATGCAGTCTAGCAGCCAGCACGGTGTCACATTTGCAGCTGCTTTCCTGTGGGAGCTATCTTCAATACCACACTTTTTCTGTTCAGCTCCCATTGAAAAAACTACATTTTGTCAGTTAAGGTATACCACTGAGTACGGGAGCTACAAGAAAGCAGGAAGGCAGACCCCAGCTACAGTAGTAAGTAGGTCCCCATGCAGTCTAGCAGCCAGCACGGTGTCACATTTGCAGCTGCTTTCCTGTGGGAGCTATCTTCAATACCACAGTTTTTTTGTTCAGCTCCCATTGAAAAAATACATTTGTCAGTTAAGGTATACCACTGAGTATGGGAGCTACAAGAAAGCAGGAAGGCAGACCCCAGCTACAGTAGTAAGTAGGTCCCCATGCAGTCTAGCAGCCAGCACGGTGTCACATTTGCAGCTGCTTTCCTGTGGGAGCTATCTTCAATACCACACTTTTTCTTCTCAGCTCCCATTGAAAAAACTACATTTTGTCTCTTAAGGTATACAACTGAGTACGGGAGCTACAAGAAAGCAGGAAGATAGATCCCAGCTACAGTAGTAAGTAGGTCCCCATGCAGTCTATCAGCCAGCACGGTGTCACATTTGCAGCTGCTTTCCTGTGGGAGCTATCTTCAATACCACACTTTTTCTGTTCAGCTCCCATTGAAAAAATACATTTGTCAGTTAAGGTATACCACTGAGTATGGGAGCTACAAGAAAGCAGGAAGGCAGACCCCAGCTACAGTAGTAAGTAGGTCCCCATGCAGTCTAGCAGCCAGCACGGTGTCACATTTGCAGCTACTTTCCTGTGGGAGCTATCTTCAATACCACACTTTTTCAGCTCCCATTGAAAAAACTACATTTTGTCTCTTAAGGTATACAACTGAGTATGGGAGCTACAAGAAAGCAGGAAGATAGATCCCAGCTACAGTAGTAAGTAGGTCCCCATGCAGTCTAGCAGCCAGCACGGTGTCACATTTGCAGCTGCTTTCCTGTGGGAGCTATCTTCAATACCACACTTTTTCAGTTCAGCTCCCATTGAAAAAATACATTTGTCTCTTAAGGTATACCACTGAGTACGGGAGCTACAAGAAAGCAGGAAGGCAGACCCCAGCTACAGTAGTAAGTAGGTCCCCATGCAGTCTAGCAGCCAGCACGGTGTCACATTTGCAGCTGCTTTCCTGTGGGAACTATCTTCAATACCACACTTTTTATCCTCAATTCCCATTTAAAGAATACATTTGTCAGTTAAGGTATACCACTGAGTATGGGAGCTACAAGAAAGCAGGAAGGCAGACCCCAGCTACAGCAGCAAGTAGGTCCCCATGCAGTCTATCAGCCAGCACGGTGTCACATTTGCAGCTGCTTTCCTGTGGGAGCTGTCTTCAATACCACACTTTTTCTTCTCAGCTCCCATTGAAAAAACTACATTTTGTCAGTTAAGGTATACCGCTGAGTACAGGAGCTACAAGAAAGCAGGAAGGCAGACCCCAGCTACAGTAGTAAGTAGATCCCCATGCAGTCTAGCAGCCAGCACGGTGTCACATTTGCAGCTGCTTTCCTGTGGGAGCTATCTTCAATACCACACTTTTTCTGTTCAGTTCCCATTTAAAGAATACATTTGTCAGTTAAGGTATACCGCTGAGTATGGGAGCTACAAGAAAGCAGGAAGGCAGACCCCAGCTACAGTAGTAAGTAGGTCCCCATGCAGTCTAGCAGCCAGCACGGTGTCACATTTGCAGCTGCTTTCCTGTGGGAGCTATCTTCAATACCACACTCTTTCTGTTCAGCTCCCATTGAAAAAATACATTTGTCTCTTAAGGTATACCACTGAGTACGGGAGCTACAAGAAAGCAGGAAGGCAGACCCCAGCTACAGTAGTAAGTAGGTCCCCATGCAGTCTAGCAGCCAGCACGGTGTTACATTTGCAGCTGCTTTCCTGTGGTTACTATCTTCAATATCACACTTTTTCTGTTCAGCTCCCATTGAAAAAACTACATTTTGTCTCTTAAGGTATACAACTGAGTATGGGAGCTACAAGAAAGCAGGAAGATAGATCCCAGTTACAGTAGTAAGTAGGTCCCCATGCAGTCTAGCAGCCAGCACGGTGTCACATTTGCAGCTGCTTTCCTGTGGGAGCTATCTTCAATACCACACTTTTTCTGTTCAGCTCCCATTTAAAAAATACATTTGTCTCTTAAGGTATACCACTGAGTACGGGAGCTACAAGAAAGCAGGAAGGCAGACCCCAGCTACAGTAGTAAGTAGGTCCCCATGCAGTCTAGCAGCCAGCACGGTGTCACATTTGCAGCTGCTTTCCTGTGGGAGCTATCTTCAATACCACACTTTTTTTGTTCAGCTCCCATTGAAAAAACTACATTTTGTCAGTTAAGGTATACCGCTGAGTATGGGAGCTACAAGAAAGCAGGAAGGCAGACCCCAGCTACAGTAGTAAGTAGGTCCCCATGCAGTCTTACAGCCAGCACGGTGTCACATTTGCAGCTGCTTTCCTGTGGGAGCTATCTTTAATACCACACTTTTTCTGTTCAGCTCCCATTGAAAGAATACATTTGTCAGTTAAGGTATACCACTGAGTATGGGAGCTACAAGAAAGCAGGAAGGCAGACCCCAGCTACAGTAGTAAGTAGGTCCCCATGCAGTCTAGCAGCCAGCACGGTGTCACATTTGCAGCTGCTTTCCTGTGGGAGCTATCTTCAATACCACACTTTTTCAGCTCCCATTGAAAAAACTACATTTTGTCTCTTAAGGTATACAACTGAGTATGGGAGCTACAAGACAGCAGGAAGATAGATCCCAGCTACAGTAGTAAGTAGGTCCCCATGCAGTCTAGCAGCCAGCACGGTGTCACATTTACAGCTGCTTTCCCGTGGGAGCTATCTTCAATACCACACTTTTTCTGTTCAGCTCCCATTGAAAGAATACATTTCTCAGTTAAGGTATACTACTGAGTATGGGAGCTACAAGAAAGCAGGAAGGCAGACCCCAGCTACAGTAGTAAGTAGGTCCCCATGCAGTCTAGCAGCCAGCACGGTGTCACATTTGCAGCTGCTTTCCTGTGGGAGCTATCTTCAATACCACACTTTTTCTTCTCAGCTCCCATTGAAAAAACTACATTTTGTCAGTTAAGGTATACCGCTGAGTATGGGAGCTACAAGAAAGCAGGAAGGCAGACCCCAGCTACAGTAGTAAGTAGGTCCCCATGCAGTCTAGCAGCCAGCACGGTGTGACATTTGCAGCTGCTTTCCTGTGGGAGCTATCTTCAATACCACACTTTTCCTGTTCAACTCCCATTGAAAGAATACATTTGTCAGTTAAGGTATACCACTGAGTACGGGAGCTACAAAAAAGCAGGAAGGCAGACCCCAGCTACAGTAGTAAGTAGGTCCCCATGCAGTCTAGCAGCCAGCACGGTGTCACATTTGCAGCTGCTTTCCTGTGGGAGCTATCTTCAATACCACAGTTTTTTTGTTCAGCTCCCATTGAAAAAATACATTTGTCAGTTAAGGTATACCACTGAGTATGGGAGCTACAAGAAAGCAGGAAGGCAGACCCCAGCTACAGTAGCAAGTAGGTCCCCATGCAGTCTAGCAGCCAGCACGGTGTCACATTTGCAGCTGCTTTCCTGTGGGAGCTATCTTCAATACCACACTTTTTCTGTTCAGCTCCCATTGAAAGAATACATTTGTCAGTTAAGTTATACCACTGAGTATGGGAGCTACAAGAAAGCAGGAAGGCAGACCCCAGCTACAGTAGTAAGTAGGTCCCCATGCAGTCTAGCAGCCAGCACGGTGTCACATTTGCAGCTGCTTTCCTGTGGGAGCTATCTTCAATACCACACTTTTTCTTCTCAGCTCCCATTGAAAAAACTATATTTTGTCAGTTAAGGTATACCGCTGAGTATGGGAGCTACAAGAAAGCAGGAAGGCAGACCCCAGCTACAGTAGTAAGTAGATCCCCAAGCAGTCTAGCAGCCAGCACGGTGTCACATTTGCAGCTGCTTTCCTGTGGGAGCTATCTTCAATACCACACTTTTTCAGCTCCCATTGAAAAAACTACATTTTGTCTCTTAAGGTATACAACTGAGTATGGGAGCTACAAGAAAGCAGGAAGATAGATCCCAGTTACAGTAGTAAGTAGGTCCCCATGCAGTCTAGCAGCCAGCACGGTGTCACATTTGCAGCTGCTTTCCTGTGGGAGCTATCTTCAATACCACACTTTTTCTGTTCAGCTCCCATTTAAAAAATACATTTGTCTCTTAAGGTATACCACTGAGTACGGGAGCTACAAGAAAGCAGGAAGGCAGACCCCAGCTACAGTAGTAAGTAGGTCCCCATGCAGTCTAGCAGCCAGCACGGTGTCACATTTGCAGCTGCTTTCCTGTGGGAGCTATCTTCAATACCACACTTTTTTTGTTCAGCTCCCATTGAAAAAACTACATTTTGTCAGTTAAGGTATACCGCTGAGTATGGGAGCTACAAGAAAGCAGGAAGGCAGACCCCAGCTACAGTAGTAAGTAGGTCCCCATGCAGTCTTACAGCCAGCACGGTGTCACATTTGCAGCTGCTTTCCTGTGGGAGCTATCTTTAATACCACACTTTTTCTGTTCAGCTCCCATTGAAAGAATACATTTGTCAGTTAAGGTATACCACTGAGTATGGGAGCTACAAGAAAGCAGGAAGGCAGACCCCAGCTACAGTAGTAAGTAGGTCCCCATGCAGTCTAGCAGCCAGCACGGTGTCACATTTGCAGCTGCTTTCCTGTGGGAGCTATCTTCAATACCACACTTTTTCAGCTCCCATTGAAAAAACTACATTTTGTCTCTTAAGGTATACAACTGAGTATGGGAGCTACAAGACAGCAGGAAGATAGATCCCAGCTACAGTAGTAAGTAGGTCCCCATGCAGTCTAGCAGCCAGCACGGTGTCACATTTGCAGCTGCTTTCCTGTGGGAGCTATCTTCAATACCACACTTTTTCTGTTCAGCTCCCATTGAAAGAATACATTTCTCAGTTAAGGTATACCACTGAGTACGGGAGCTACAAGAAAGCAGGAAGGCAGACCCCAGCTACAGTAGTAAGTAGGTCCCCATGCAGTCTAGCAGCCAGCACGGTGTCACATTTGCAGCTGCTTTCCTGTGGGAGCTATCTTCAATACCACACTTTTTCTTCTCAGCTCCCATTGAAAAAACTACATTTTGTCAGTTAAGGTATACCGCTGAGTATGGGAGCTACAAGAAAGCAGGAAGGCAGACCCCAGCTACAGTAGTAAGTAGGTCCCCATGCAGTCTAGCAGCCAGCACGGTGTGACATTTGCAGCTGCTTTCCTGTGGGAGCTATCTTCAATACCACACTTTTCCTGTTCAGCTCCCATTGAAAGAATACATTTGTCAGTTAAGGTATACCACTGAGTACGGGAGCTACAAAAAAGCAGGAAGGCAGACCCCAGCTACAGTAGTAAGTAGGTCCCCATGCAGTCTAGCAGCCAGCACGGTGTCACATTTGCAGCTGCTTTCCTGTGGGAGCTATCTTCAATACCACAGTTTTTTTGTTCAGCTCCCATTGAAAAAATACATTTGTCAGTTAAGGTATACCACTGAGTATGGGAGCTACAAGAAAGCAGGAAGGCAGACCCCAGCTACAGTAGCAAGTAGGTCCCCATGCAGTCTAGCAGCCAGCACGGTGTCACATTTGCAGCTGCTTTCCTGTGGGAGCTATCTTCAATACCACACTTTTTCTGTTCAGCTCCCATTGAAAGAATACATTTGTCAGTTAAGTTATACCACTGAGTATGGGAGCTACAAGAAAGCAGGAAGGCAGACCCCAGCTACAGTAGTAAGTAGGTCCCCATGCAGTCTAGCAGCCAGCACGGTGTCACATTTGCAGCTGCTTTCCTGTGGGAGCTATCTTCAATACCACACTTTTTCTTCTCAGCTCCCATTGAAAAAACTATATTTTGTCAGTTAAGGTATACCGCTGAGTACGGGATCTACAAGAAAGCAGGAAGGCAGACCCCAGCTACAGTAGTAAGTAGATCCCCAAGCAGTCTAGCAGCCAGCACGGTGTCACATTTGCAGCTGCTTTCCTGTGGGAGCTATCTTCAATACCACACTTTTTCAGCTCCCATTGAAAAAACTACATTTTGTCTCTTAAGGTATACAACTGAGTATGGGAGCTACAAGAAAGCAGGAAGATAGATCCCAGTTACAGTAGTAAGTAGGTCCCCATGCAGTCTAGCAGCCAGCACGGTGTCACATTTGCAGCTGCTTTCCTGTGGGAGCTATCTTCAATACCACACTTTTTCTGTTCAGCTCCCATTTAAAAAATACATTTGTCTCTTAAGGTATACCACTGAGTACGGGAGCTACAAGAAAGCAGGAAGGCAGACCCCAGCTACAGTAGTAAGTAGGTCCCCATGCAGTCTAGCAGCCAGCACGGTGTCACATTTGCAGCTGCTTTCCTGTGGGAGCTATCTTCAATACCACACTTTTTTTGTTCAGCTCCCATTGAAAAAACTACATTTTGTCAGTTAAGGTATACCGCTGAGTATGGGAGCTACAAGAAAGCAGGAAGGCAGACCCCAGCTACAGTAGTAAGTAGGTCCCCATGCAGTCTTACAGCCAGCACGGTGTGACATTTGCAGCTGCTTTCCTGTGGGAGCTATCTTTAATACCACACTTTTTCTGTTCAGCTCCCATTGAAAGAATACATTTGTCAGTTAAGGTATACCACTGAGTATGGGAGCTACAAGAAAGCAGGAAGGCAGACCCCAGCTACAGTAGTAAGTAGGTCCCCATGCAGTCTAGCAGCCAGCACGGTGTCACATTTGCAGCTGCTTTCCTGTGGGAGCTATCTTCAATACCACACTTTTTCAGCTCCCATTGAAAAAACTACATTTTGTCTCTTAAGGTATACAACTGAGTATGGGAGCTACAAGACAGCAGGAAGATAGATCCCAGCTACAGTAGTAAGTAGGTCCCCATGCAGTCTAGCAGCCAGCACGGTGTCACATTTACAGCTGCTTTCCCGTGGGAGCTATCTTCAATACCACACTTTTTCTGTTCAGCTCCCATTGAAAGAATACATTTCTCAGTTAAGGTATACCACTGAGTATGGGAGCTACAAGAAAGCAGGAAGGCAGACCCCAGCTACAGTAGTAAGTAGGTCCCCATGCAGTCTAGCAGCCAGCACGGTGTGACATTTGCAGCTGCTTTCCTGTGGGAGCTATCTTCAATACCACACTTTTCCTGTTCAGCTCCCATTGAAAGAATACATTTGTCAGTTAAGGTATACCACTGAGTACGGGAGCTACAAAAAAGCAGGAAGGCAGACCCCAGCTACAGTAGTAAGTAGGTCCCCATGCAGTCTAGCAGCCAGCACGGTGTCACATTTGCAGCTGCTTTCCTGTGGGAGCTATCTTCAATACCACAGTTTTTTTGTTCAGCTCCCATTGAAAAAATACATTTGTCAGTTAAGGTATACCACTGAGTATGGGAGCTACAAGAAAGCAGGAAGGCAGACCCCAGCTACAGTAGCAAGTAGGTCCCCATGCAGTCTAGCAGCCAGCACGGTGTCACATTTGCAGCTGCTTTCCTGTGGGAGCTATCTTCAATACCACACTTTTTCTGTTCAGCTCCCATTGAAAGAATACATTTGTCAGTTAAGTTATACCACTGAGTATGGGAGCTACAAGAAAGCAGGAAGGCAGACCCCAGCTACAGTAGTAAGTAGGTCCCCATGCAGTCTAGCAGCCAGCACGGTGTCACATTTGCAGCTGCTTTCCTGTGGGAGCTATCTTCAATACCACACTTTTTCTTCTCAGCTCCCATTGAAAAAACTATATTTTGTCAGTTAAGGTATACCGCTGAGTACGGGATCTACAAGAAAGCAGGAAGGCAGACCCCAGCTACAGTAGTAAGTAGATCCCCAAGCAGTCTAGCAGCCAGCACGGTGTCACATTTGCAGCTGCTTTCCTGTGGGAGCTATCTTCAATACCACACTTTTTCAGCTCCCATTGAAAAAACTACATTTTATCTCTTAAGGTATACAACTGAGTACAGGAGCTACAAGAAAGCAGGAAGATAGATCCCAGCTACAGTAGTAAGTAGGTCCCCATGCAGTCTATCAGCCAGCACGGTGTCACATTTGCAGCTGCTTTCCTGTGGGAGCTATCTTCAATACCACACTTTTTCTGTTCAGCTCCCATTGAAAAAATACATTTGTCAGTTAAGGTATACCACTGAGTATGGGAGCTACAAGAAAGCAGGAAGGCAGACCCCAGCTACAGTAGTAAGTAGGTCCCCATGCAGTCTAGCAGCCAGCACGGTGTCACATTTGCAGCTACTTTCCTGTGGGAGCTATCTTCAATACCACACTTTTTCAGCTCCCATTGAAAAAACTACATTTTGTCTCTTAAGGTATACAACTGAGTATGGGAGCTACAAGAAAGCAGGAAGATAGATCCCAGCTACAGTAGTAAGTAGGTCCCCATGCAGTCTAGCAGCCAGCACGGTGTCACATTTGCAGCTGCTTTCCTGTGGGAGCTATCTTCAATACCACACTTTTTCAGTTCAGCTCCCATTGAAAAAATACATTTGTCTCTTAAGGTATACCACTGAGTACGGGAGCTACAAGAAAGCAGGAAGGCAGACCCCAGCTACAATAGTAAGTAGGTCCCCATGCAGTCTAGCAGCCAGCACGGTGTCACATTTGCAGCTGCTTTCCTGTGGGAACTATCTTCAATACCACACTTTTTATCCTCAATTCCCATTTAAAGAATACATTTGTCAGTTAAGGTATACCACTGAGTATGGGAGCTACAAGAAAGCAGGAAGGCAGACCCCAGCTACAGTAGTAAGTAGGTCCCCATGCAGTCTAGCAGCCAGCACGGTGTCACATTTGCAGCTGCTTTCCTGTGGGAGCTATCTTCAATACCACACTTTTTCAGCTCCCATTGAAAAAACTACATTTTGTCTCTTAAGGTATACAACTGAGTATGGGAGCTACAAGACAGCAGGAAGATAGATCCCAGCTACAGTAGTAAGTAGGTCCCCATGCAGTCTAGCAGCCAGCACGGTGTCACATTTACAGCTGCTTTCCCGTGGGAGCTATCTTCAATACCACACTTTTTCTGTTCAGCTCCCATTGAAAGAATACATTTCTCAGTTAAGGTATACCACTGAGTATGGGAGCTACAAGAAAGCAGGAAGGCAGACCCCAGCTACAGTAGTAAGTAGGTCCCCATGCAGTCTAGCAGCCAGCACGGTGTCACATTTGCAGCTGCTTTCCTGTGGGAGCTATCTTCAATACCACACTTTTTCTTCTCAGCTCCCATTGAAAAAACTACATTTTGTCAGTTAAGGTATACCGCTGATTATGGGAGCTACAAGAAAGCAGGAAGGCAGACCCCAGCTACAGTAGTAAGTAGGTCCCCATGCAGTCTAGCAGCCAGCACGGTGTGACATTTGCAGCTGCTTTCCTGTGGGAGCTATCTTCAATACCACACTTTTCCTGTTCAGCTCCCATTGAAAGAATACATTTGTCAGTTAAGGTATACCACTGAGTACGGGAGCTACAAAAAAGCAGGAAGGCAGACCCCAGCTACAGTAGTAAGTAGGTCCCCATGCAGTCTAGCAGCCAGCACGGTGTCACATTTGCAGCTGCTTTCCTGTGGGAGCTATCTTCAATACCACAGTTTTTTTGTTCAGCCCCCATTGAAAAAATACATTTGTCAGTTAAGGTATACCACTGAGTATGGGAGCTACAAGAAAGCAGGAAGGCAGACCCCAGCTACAGTAGCAAGTAGGTCCCCATGCAGTCTAGCAGCCAGCACGGTGTCACATTTGCAGCTGCTTTCCTGTGGGAGCTATCTTCAATACCACACTTTTTCTGTTCAGCTCCCATTGAAAGAATACATTTGTCAGTTAAGTTATACCACTGAGTATGGGAGCTACAAGAAAGCAGGAAGGCAGACCCCAGCTACAGTAGTAAGTAGGTCCCCATGCAGTCTAGCAGCCAGCACGGTGTCACATTTGCAGCTGCTTTCCTGTGGGAGCTATCTTCAATACCACACTTTTTCTTCTCAGCTCCCATTGAAAAAACTATATTTTGTCAGTTAAGGTATACCGCAGAGTACGGGATCTACAAGAAAGCAGGAAGGCAGACCCCAGCTACAGTAGTAAGTAGATCCCCAAGCAGTCTAGCAGCCAGCACGGTGTCACATTTGCAGCTGCTTTCCTGTGGGAGCTATCTTCAATACCACACTTTTTCAGCTCCCATTGAAAAAACTACATTTTGTCTCTTAAGGTATACAACTGAGTATGGGAGCTACAAGAAAGCAGGAAGATAGATACCAGTTACAGTAGTAAGTAGGTCCCCATGCAGTCTAGCAGCCAGCACGGTGTCACATTTGCAGCTGCTTTCCTGTGGGAGCTATCTTCAATACCACACTTTTTCTGTTCAGCTCCCATTTAAAAAATACATTTGTCTCTTAAGGTATACCACTGAGTACGGGAGCTACAAGAAAGCAGGAAGGCAGACCCCAGCTACAGTAGTAAGTAGGTCCCCATGCAGTCTAGCAGCCAGCACGGTGTCACATTTGCAGCTGCTTTCCTGTGGGAGCTATCTTCAATACCACACTTTTTCTTCTCAGCTCCCATTGAAAAAACTACATTTTGTCAGTTAAGGTATACCGCTGAGTATGGGAGCTACAAGAAAGCAGGAAGGCAGACCCCAGCTACAGTAGTAAGTAGGTCCCCATGCAGTCTAGCAGCCAGCACGGTGTGACATTTGCAGCTGCTTTCCTGTGGGAGCTATCTTCAATACCACACTTTTCCTGTTCAGCTCCCATTGAAAGAATACATTTGTCAGTTAAGGTATACCACTGAGTACGGGAGCTACAAAAAAGCAGGAAGGCAGACCCCAGCTACAGTAGTAAGTAGGTCCCCATGCAGTCTAGCAGCCAGCACGGTGTCACATTTGCAGCTGCTTTCCTGTGGGAGCTATCTTCAATACCACAGTTTTTTTGTTCAGCTCCCATTGAAAAAATACATTTGTCAGTTAAGGTATACCACTGAGTATGGGAGCTACAAGAAAGCAGGAAGGCAGACCCCAGCTACAGTAGCAAGTAGGTCCCCATGCAGTCTAGCAGCCAGCACGGTGTCACATTTGCAGCTGCTTTCCTGTGGGAGCTATCTTCAATACCACACTTTTTCTGTTCAGCTCCCATTGAAAGAATACATTTGTCAGTTAAGTTATACCACTGAGTATGGGAGCTACAAGAAAGCAGGAAGGCAGACCCCAGCTACAGTAGTAAGTAGGTCCCCATGCAGTCTAGCAGCCAGCACGGTGTCACATTTGCAGCTGCTTTCCTGTGGGAGCTATCTTCAATACCACACTTTTTCTTCTCAGCTCCCATTGAAAAAACTATATTTTGTCAGTTAAGGTATACCGCTGAGTACGGGATCTACAAGAAAGCAGGAAGGCAGACCCCAGCTACAGTAGTAAGTAGATCCCCAAGCAGTCTAGCAGCCAGCACGGTGTCACATTTGCAGCTGCTTTCCTGTGGGAGCTATCTTCAATACCACACTTTTTCAGCTCCCATTGAAAAAACTACATTTTGTCTCTTAAGGTATACAACTGAGTACGGGAGCTACAAGAAAGCAGGAAGATAGATCCCAGCTACAGTAGTAAGTAGGTCCCCATGCAGTCTATCAGCCAGCACGGTGTCACATTTGCAGCTGCTTTCCTGTGGGAGCTATCTTTAATACCACACTTTTTCTGTTCAGCTCCCATTGAAAGAATACATTTGTCTCTTAAGGTATACCACTGAGTACGGGAACTACAAGAAAGCAGGAAGGCAGACCCCAGCTACAGTAGTAAGTAGGTCCCCATGCAGTCTATCAGCCAGCAGGGTGTCACATTTGCAGCTGCTTTCCTGTGGGAACTATCTTCAATACCACACTTTTTCTCCTCAGTTCCCATTTAAAGAATACATTTGTCAGTTAAGGTATACCGCTGAGTATGGGAGCTACAAGAAAGCAGGAAGGCAGACCCCAGCTACACTAGTAAGTAGGTCCCCATGCAGTCTATCAGCCAGCACGGTGTCACATTTGCAGCTGCTTTCCTGTGGGAGCTATCTTCAATACCACACTTTTTCAGTTCAGCTCCCATTGAAAAAATACATTTGTCTCTTAAGGTATACCACTGAGTACGGGAGCTACAAGAAAGCAGGAAGGCAGACCCCAGCTACAGTAGTAAGTAGGTCCCCATGCAGTCTAGCAGCCAATACGGTGTTACATTTGCAGCTGCTTTCCTGTGGTTACTATCTTCAATACCACACTTTTTCTGTTCAGCTCCCATTGAAAAAACTACATTTTGTCTCTTAAGGTATACAACTGAGTATGTGAGCTACAAGAAAGCAGGAAGATAGATACCAGTTACAGTAGTAAGTAGGTCCCCATGCAGTCTAGCAGCCAGCACGGTGTCACATTTGCAGCTGCTTTCCTGTGGGAGCTATCTTCAATACCACACTTTTTCTTCTCAGCTCCCATTGAAAGAATACATTTGTCAGTTAAGGTATACCGCTGACTATGGGAGCTACAAGAAAGATGGAAGGCAGACCCCAGCTACAGTAGTAAGTAGGTCCCCATGCAGTCTAGCAGCCAGCGCGGTGTCACATTTGCAGCTGCTTTCCTGTGGGAGCTATCTTCACTACCACACTTTTTCTGTTCAGCTCCCATTGAAAGAATACACTTGTCTCTTAAGGTATACCACTGAGTACGGGAGCTACAAGAAAGCAGGAAGGCAGACCCCAGCTACAGTAGTAAGTAGGTCCCCATGCAGTCTAGCAGCCAGCACGGTGTCACATTTGCAGCTGCTTTCCTGTGGGAGCTATCTTCAATACCACACTTTTTCTGTTGAGGTCCCATTGAAAAAACTACATTTTGTCTCTTAAGGTATACAACTGAGTTTGGGAGCTACAAGAAAGCAGGAAGATAGATCCCAGCTACAGTAGTAAGTAGATCCCCATGCAGTCTAGCAGCCAGCACGGTGTCACATTTGCAGCTGCTTTCCTGTGGGAGCTATCTTCAATACCACAGTTTTTCAGCTCCCATTGAAAAAACTACATTTTGTCTCTTAAGATATACAACTGAGTATGGGAGCTACAAGAAAGCAGGAAGATAGATCCCAGCTACAGTAGTAAGTAGGTCCCCATGCAGTCTAGCAGCCAGCACGTTCTCACATTTGCAGCTGCTTTCCTGTGGGAGCTATCTTCAATACCACACTTTTTCTTCTCAGCTCCCATTGAAAGAATACATTTGTCAGTTAAGGTATACCACTGAGTATGGGAGCTACAAGAAAGCAGGAAGGCAGACCCCAGCTACAGTAGTAAGTAGGTCCCCATGCAGTCTAGCAGCCAGCACGGTGTCACATTTGCAGCTGCTTTCCTGTGGGAGCTATCTTCAATACCACACTTTTTCTGTTCAGCTCCCATTGAAAAAATACATTTCTCTCTTAAGGTATACCACTGAGTACGGGAGCTACAAGAAAGCAGGAAGGCAGACCCCAGCTACAGTAGTAAGTAGGTCCCCATGCAGTCTAGCAGCCAGCACGGTGTCACATTTGCAGCTGCTTTCCTGTGGGAGCTATCTTCAATACCACACTTTTTCTGTTCAGCTCCCATTGAAAGAATACATTTGCCAGTTAAGGTATACCACTGTGTATGGGAGCTACAAGAAAGCAGGAAGGCAGACCCCAGCTACAGTAGTAAGTAGGTCCCCATGCAGTCTATCAGCCAGCACGGTGTCACATTTGCAGCTGCTTTCCTGTGGGAGCTATCTTCAATACCACACTTTTTCTGTTCAGCTCCCATTGAAAAAATACATTTGTCTCTTAAGGTATACCACTGAGTACGGGAGCTACAAGAAAGCAGGAAGGCAGACCCCAGCTACAGTAGTAAGTAGGTCCCCATGCAGTCAAGCAGCCAGCACGGTGTTACATTTGCAGCTGCTTTCCTGTGGGAGCTATCTTCAATACCACACTTTTTCTGTTCAGCTCCCATTGAAAAAATACATTTGTCTCTTAAGGTATACCACTGAGTACGGGAGCTACAAGAAAGCAGGAAGGCAGATCCCAGCTACAGTAGTAAGTAGGTCCCCATGCAGTTTATCAGCCAGCACGGTGTCACATTTGCAGCTGCTTTCCTGTGGGAGCTATCTTCAATACCACACTTTTTCTTCTCAGCTCCCATTGAAAAAACTACATTTTGTCAGTTAAGGTATACCGCTGAGTATGGGAGCTACAAGAAAGCAGGAAGGCAGACCCCAGCTACAGTAGTAAGTAGGTCCCCATGCAGTCTTGCAGCCAGCACGGTGTCACATTTGCAGCTGCTTTCCTGTGGGAGCTATCTTCAATACCACACTTTTTCAGTTCAGCTCCCATTGAAAGAATACATTTGTCAGTTAAGGTATACCACTGAGTATGGGAGCTACAAGAAAGCAGGAAGGCAGACCCCAGCTACAGTAGTAAGTAGGTCCCCATGCAGTCTAGCAGCCAGCACGGTGTCACATTTGCAGCTGCTTTCCTGTGGGAGCTATCTTCAATACCACACTTTTTCTGTTCAGCTCCCATTGAAAGAATACATTTGTCAGTTAAGGTATACCACTGAGTATGGGAGCTACAAGAAAGCAGGAAGGCAGACCCCAGCTACAGTAGTAAGTAGGTCCCCATGCAGTCTAGCAGCCAGCACGGTGTCACATTTGCAGCTGCTTTCCTGTGGGAGCTATCTTTAATACCACACTTTTTCTGTTCAGCTCCCATTGAAAGAATACATTTGTCTCTTAAGGTATACCACTGAGTACGGGAACTACAAGAAAGCAGGAAGATAGACCCCAGCTACAGTAGTAAGTAGGTCCCCATGCAGTCTATCAGCCAGCACGGTGTCACATTTGCAGCTGCTTTCCTGTGGGAACTATCTTCAATACCACACTTTTTCAGCTCCCATTGAAAAAACTACATTTTGTCTCTTAAGGTATAAAACTGAGTATGGGAGCTACAAGAAAGCAGGAAGATAGATCCCAGCTACAGTAGTAAGTAGGTCCCCATGCAGTCTATCAGCCAGCACGGTGTCACATTTGCAGCTGCTTTCGTGTGGGAGCTATCTTCAATACCACACTTTTTCAGTTCAGCTCCCATTGAAAAAATACATTTGTCTCTTAAGGTATACCACTGAGTACGGGAGCTACAAGAAAGCAGGAAGGCAGACCCCAGCTACAGTAGTAAGTAGGTCCCCATGCAGTCTAGCAGCCAGCACGGTGTCACATTTGCAGCTGCTTTCCTGTGGGAACTATCTTCAATACCACACTTTTTCTCCTCAGTTCCCATTTAAAGAATACATTTGTCAGTTAAGGTATACCGCTGAGTATGGGAGCTACAAGAAAGCAGGAAGGCAGACCCCAGCTACACTAGTAAGTAGGTCCCCATGCAGTCTATCAGCCAGCACGGTGTCACATTTGCAGCTGCTTTCCTGTGGGAGCTATCTTCAATACCACACTTTTTCAGTTCAGCTCCCATTGAAAAAATACATTTGTCTCTTAAGGTATACCACTGAGTACGGGAGCTACAAGAAAGCAGGAAGGCAGACCCCAGCTACAGTAGTAAGTAGGTCCCCATGCAGTCTAGCAGCCAGCACGGTGTTACATTTGCAGCTGCTTTCCTGTGGTTAGTATCTTCAATATCACACTTTTTCTGTTCAGCTCCCATTGAAAAAACTACATTTTGTCTCTTAAGGTATACAACTGAGTATGGGAGCTACAAGAAAGCAGGAAGATATATCCCAGTTATAGTAGTAAGTAGGTCCCCATGCAGTCTAGCAGCCAGCACGGTGTCACATTTGCAGCTGCTTTCCTGTGGGAGCTATCTTCAATACCACACTTTTTCTGTTCAGCTCCCATTGAAAAAATACATTTGTCTCTTAAGGTATACCACTGAGTACGGGAGCTACAAGAAAGCAGGAAGGCAGACCCCAGCTACAGTATTAAGTAGGTCCCCATGCAGTCTTGCAGCCAGCACGGTGTCACATTTGCAGCTGCTTTCCTGTGAGAGCTATCTTTAATACCACACTTTTTCTGTTCAGCTCCCATTGAAAGAATACATTTGTCAGTTAAGGTATACCACTGAGTATGGGAGCTACAAGAAAGCAGGAAGGCAGACCCCAGCTACAGTAGTAAGTAGGTCCCCATGCAGTCTAGCAGCCAGCACGGTGTGACATTTGCAGCTGCTTTCCTGTGGGAGCTATCTTCAATATCACACTTTTTCTGTTCAGCTCCCATTGAAAAAACTACATTTTGTCTCTTAAGGTATACCGCTGAGTATGGGAGCTACAAGAAAGCAGGAAGGCAGACCCCAGCTAAGTAGTAAGTAGGTCCCCATGCAGTCTAGCAGCCAGCACGGTGTCACATTTGCAGCTGCTTTCCTGTGGGAGCTATCTTCAATACCACACTTTTTCTTCTCAGCTCCCATTGAAAGAATACATTTGTCAGTTAAGGTATACCACTGAGTACAGGAGCTACAAGAAAGCAGGAAGGCAGACCCCAGCTACAGTAGTAAGTAGGTCCCCATGCAGTCTAGCAGCCAGCACGGTGTCACATTTGCAGCTGCTTTCCTGTGGGAGCTATCTTCAATACCACACTTTTCTCCTCAGTTCCCATTGAAAGAATACATTTGTCAGTTAAGGTATACCGCTGACTATGGGAGCTACAAGAAAGATGGAAGGCAGACCCCAGCTACAGTAGTAAGTAGGTCCCCATGCAGTCTAGCAGCCAGCGCGGTGTCACATTTGCAGCTGCTTTCCTGTGGGAGCTATCTTCACTACCACACTTTTTCTGTTCAGCTCCCATTGAAAGAATACACTTGTCTCTTAAGGTATACCACTGAGTACGGGAGCTACAAGAAAGCAGGAAGGCAGACCCCAGCTACAGTAGTAAGTAGGTCCCCATGCAGTCTAGCAGCCAGCACGGTGTCACATTTGCAGCTGCTTTCCTGTGGGAGCTATCTTCAATACCACACTTTTTCTGTTGAGGTCCCATTGAAAAAACTACATTTTGTCTCTTAAGGTATACAACTGAGTTTGGGAGCTACAAGAAAGCAGGAAGATAGATCCCAGCTACAGTAGTAAGTAGATCCCCATGCAGTCTAGCAGCCAGCACGGTGTCACATTTGCAGCTGCTTTCCTGTGGGAGCTATCTTCAATACCACACTTTTTCAGCTCCCATTGAAAAAACTACATTTTGTCTCTTAAGATATACAACTGAGTATGGGAGCTACAAGAAAGCAGGAAGATAGATCCCAGCTACAGTAGTAAGTAGGTCCCCATGCAGTCTAGCAGCCAGCACGTTCTCACATTTGCAGCTGCTTTCCTGTGGGAGCTATCTTCAATACCACACTTTTTCTGTTCAGCTCCCATTGAAAGAATACATTTGTCAGTTAAGGTATACCACTGAGTATGGGAGCTACAAGAAAGCAGGAAGGCAGACCCCAGCTACAGTAGTAAGTAGGTCCCCATGCAGTCTATCAGCCAGCACGGTGTCACATTTGCAGCTGCTTTCCTGTGGGAGCTATCTTCAATACCACACTTTTTCTGTTCAGCTCCCATTGAAAAAATACATTTCTCTCTTAAGGTATACCACTGAGTACGGGAGCTACAAGAAAGCAGGAAGGCAGACCCCAGCTACAGTAGTAAGTAGGTCCCCATGCAGTCTAGCAGCCAGCACGGTGTCACATTTGCAGCTGCTTTCCTGTGGGAGCTATCTTCAATACCACACTTTTTCTGTTCAGCTCCCATTGAAAGAATACATTTGTCTCTTAAGGTATACCACTGTGTATGGGAGCTACAAGAAAGCAGGAAGGCAGACCCCAGCTACAGTAGTAAGTAGGTCCCCATGCAGTCTAGCAGCCAGCACGGTGTCACATTTGCAGCTGCTTTCCTGTGGGAGCTATCTTCAATACCACACTTTTTCTGTTCAGCTCCCATTGAAAAAATACATTTGTCTCTTAAGGTATACCACTGAGTACGGGAGCTACAAGAAAGCAGGAAGGCAGACCCCAGCTACAGTAGTAAGTAGGTCCCCATGCAGTCAAGCAGCCAGCACGGTGTTACATTTGCAGCTGCTTTCCTGTGGGAGCTATCTTCAATACCACACTTTTTCTGTTCAGCTCCCATTGAAAAAATACATTTGTCTCTTAAGGTATACCACTGAGTACGGGAGCTACAAGAAAGCAGGAAGGCAGATCCCAGCTACAGTAGTAAGTAGGTCCCCATGCAGTTTATCAGCCAGCACGGTGTCACATTTGCAGCTGCTTTCCTGTGGGAGCTATCTTCAATACCACACTTTTTCTTCTCAGCTCCCATTGAAAAAACTACATTTTGTCAGTTAAGGTATACCGCTGAGTATGGGAGCTACAAGAAAGCAGGAAGGCAGACCCCAGCTACAGTAGTAAGTAGGTCCCCATGCAGTCTTGCAGCCAGCACGGTGTCACATTTGCAGCTGCTTTCCTGTGGGAGCTATCTTCAATACCACACTTTTTCTGTTCAGCTCCCATTGAAAGAATACATTTGTCAGTCAAGGTATACCACTGAGTATGGGAGCTACAAGAAAGCAGGAAGGCAGACCCCAGCTACAGTAGTAAGTAGGTCCCCATGCAGTCTAGCAGCCAGCACGGTGTCACATTTGCAGCTGCTTTCCTGTGGGAGCTATCTTCAATACCACACTTTTTCTGTTCAGCTCCCATTGAAAAAATACATTTGTCTCTTAAGGTATACCACTGAGTACGGGAGCTACAAGAAAGCAGGAAGGCAGATCCCAGCTACAGTAGTAAGTAGGTCCCCATGCAGTCTATCAGCCAGCACGGTGTCACATTTGCAGCTGCTTTCCTGTGGGAGCTATCTTCAATACCACACTTTTTCTTCTCAGCTCCCATTGAAAAAACTACATTTTGTCAGTTAAGGTATACCGCTGAGTATGGGAGCTACAAGAAAGCAGGAAGGCAGACCCCAGCTACAGTAGTAAGTAGGTCCCCATGCAGTCTTGCAGCCAGCACGGTGTCACATTTGCAGCTGCTTTCCTGTGGGAGCTATCTTCAATACCACACTTTTTCAGTTCAGCTCCCATTGAAAGAATACATTTGTCAGTTAAGGTATACCACTGAGTATGGGAGCTACAAGAAAGCAGGAAGGCAGACCCCAGCTACAGTAGTAAGTAGGTCCCCATGCAGTCTAGCAGCCAGCACGGTGTCACATTTGCAGCTGCTTTCCTGTGGGAGCTATCTTCAATACCACACTTTTTCTGTTCAGCTCCCATTGAAAGAATACATTTGTCAGTTAAGGTATACCACTGAGTATGGGAGCTACAAGAAAGCAGGAAGGCAGACCCCAGCTACAGTAGTAAGTAGGTCCCCATGCAGTCTAGCAGCCAGCACGGTGTCACATTTGCAGCTGCTTTCCTGTGGGAGCTATCTTCAATACCACACTTTTTCTGTTCAGCTCCCATTGAAAAAATACATTTGTCTCTTAAGGTATACCACTGAGTACGGGAGCTACAAGAAAGCAGGAAGGCAGATCCCAGCTACAGTAGTAAGTAGGTCCCCATGCAGTCTATCAGCCAGCACGGTGTCACATTTGCAGCTGCTTTCCTGTGGGAGCTATCTTCAATACCACACTTTTTCTTCTCAGCTCCCATTGAAAAAACTACATTTTGTCAGTTAAGGTATACCGCTGAGTATGGGAGCTACAAGAAAGCAGGAAGGCAGACCCCAGCTACAGTAGTAAGTAGGTCCCCATGCAGTCTTGCAGCCAGCACGGTGTCACATTTGCAGCTGCTTTCCTGTGGGAGCTATCTTCAATACCACACTTTTTCAGTTCAGCTCCCATTGAAAGAATACATTTGTCAGTTAAGGTATACCACTGAGTATGGGAGCTACAAGAAAGCAGGAAGGCAGACCCCAGCTACAGTAGTAAGTAGGTCCCCATGCAGTCTAGCAGCCAGCACGGTGTCACATTTGCAGCTGCTTTCCTGTGGGAGCTATCTTCAATACCACACTTTTTCTGTTCAGCTCCCATTGAAAGAATACATTTGTCAGTTAAGGTATACCACTGAGTATGGGAGCTACAAGAAAGCAGGAAGGCAGACCCCAGCTACAGTAATAAGTAGGTCCCCATGCAGTCTAGCAGCCAGCACGGTGTCACATTTGCAGCTGCTTTCCTGTGGGAGCTATCTTCAATACCACACGTTTTCTGTTCAGCTCCCATTGAAAGAATACATTTGTCAGTTAAGGTATACCACTGAGTATGGGAGCTACAAGAAAGCAGGAAGGCAGACCCCAGCTACAGTAGTAAGTAGGTCCCCATGCAGTCTAGCAGCCAGCACGGTGTCACATTTGCAGCTGCTTTCCTGTGGGAGCTATCTTCAATACCACACTTTTTCAGCTCCCATTGAAAAAACTACATTTTGTCTCTTAAGGTATACAACTGAGTATGGGAGCTACAAGAAAGCAGGAAGATAGATCCCAGCTACAGTAGTAAGTAGGTCCCCATGCAGTCTAGCAGCCAGCACGGTGTCACATTTGCAGCTGCTTTCCTGTGGGAGCTATCTTCAATACCACACTTTTTCAGTTCAGCTCCCATTGAAAAAATACATTTGTCTCTTAAGGTATACCACTGAGTACGGGAGCTACAAGAAAGCAGGAAGGCAGACCCCAGCTACAGTAGTAAGTAGGTCCCCATGCAGTCTATCAGCCAGCACGGTGTGACATTTGCAGCTGCTTTCCTGTGGGAGCTATCTTCAATACCACACTTTTTCTGTTCAGCTCCCATTGAAAAAATACATTTGTCTCTTAAGGTATACCACTGAGTACGGGAGCTACAAGAAAGCAGGAAGGCAGACCCCAGCTACAGTATTAAGTAGGTCCCCATGCAGTCTAGCAGCCAGCACGGTGTCACATTTGCAGCTGCTTTCCTGTGGGAGCTATCTTCAATACCACACTTTTTCTTCTCAGCTCCCATTTAAAGAATACATTTGTCAGTTAAGGTATACCGCTGAGTATGGGAGCTACAAGAAAGCAGGAAGGCAGACCCCAGCTACAGTAGTAAGTAGGTCCCCATGCAGTCTAGCAGCCAGCACGGTGTCACATTTGCAGCTGCTTTCCTGTGGGAGCTATCTTCAATACCACACTTTTTCTGTTGAGGTCCCATTGAAAAAACTACATTTTGTCTCTTAAGGTATACAACTGAGTTTGGGAGCTACAAGAAAGCAGGAAGATAGATCCCAGCTACAGTAGTAAGTAGATCCCCATGCAGTCTAGCAGCCAGCACGGTGTCACATTTGCAGCTGCTTTCCTGTGGGAGCTATCTTCAATACCACACTTTTTCAGCTCCCATTGAAAAAACTACATTTTGTCTCTTAAGATATACAACTGAGTATGGGAGCTACAAGAAAGCAGGAAGATAGATCCCAGCTACAGTAGTAAGTAGGTCCCCATGCAGTCTAGCAGCCAGCACGTTCTCACATTTGCAGCTGCTTTCCTGTGGGAGCTATCTTCAATACCACACTTTTTCTGTTCAGCTCCCATTGAAAGAATACATTTGTCAGTTAAGGTATACCACTGAGTATGGGAGGTACAAGAAAGCAGGAAGGCAGACCCCAGCTACAGTAGTAAGTAGGTCCCCATGCAGTCTATCAGCCAGCACGGTGTCACATTTGCAGCTGCTTTCCTGTGGGAGCTATCTTCAATACCACACTTTTTCTGTTCAGCTCCCATTGAAAAAATACATTTCTCTCTTAAGGTATACCACTGAGTACGGGAGCTACAAGAAAGCAGGAAGGCAGACCCCAGCTACAGTAGTAAGTAGGTCCCCATGCAGTCTATCAGCCAGCACGGTGTCACATTTGCAGCTGCTTTCCTGTGGGAGCTATCTTCAATACCACACTTTTTCTGTTCAGCTCCCATTGAAAAAATACATTTCTCTCTTAAGGTATACCACTGAGTACGGGAGCTACAAGAAAGCAGGAAGGCAGACCCCAGCTACAGTAGTAAGTAGGTCCCCATGCAGTCTATCAGCCAGCACGGTGTCACATTTGCAGCTGCTTTCCTGTGGGAGCTATCTTCAATACCACACTTTTTCTTCTCAGCTCCCATTGAAAAAACTACATTTTGTCAGTTAAGGTATACCGCTGAGTATGGGAGCTACAAGAAAGCAGGAAGGCAGACCCCAGCTACAGTAGTAAGTAGGTCCCCATGCAGTCTTGCAGCCAGCACGGTGTCACATTTGCAGCTGCTTTCCTGTGGGAGCTATCTTCAATACCACACTTTTTCTGTTCAGCTCCCATTGAAAGAATACATTTGTCAGTCAAGGTATACCACTGAGTATGGGAGCTACAAGAAAGCAGGAAGGCAGACCCCAGCTACAGTAGTAAGTAGGTCCCCATGCAGTCTAGCAGCCAGCACGGTGTCACATTTGCAGCTGCTTTCCTGTGGGAGCTATCTTCAATACCACACTTTTTCTGTTCAGCTCCCATTGAAAAAATACATTTGTCTCTTAAGGTATACCACTGAGTACGGGAGCTACAAGAAAGCAGGAAGGCAGATCCCAGCTACAGTAGTAAGTAGGTCCCCATGCAGTCTATCAGCCAGCACGGTGTCACATTTGCAGCTGCTTTCCTGTGGGAGCTATCTTCAATACCACACTTTTTCTTCTCAGCTCCCATTGAAAAAACTACATTTTGTCAGTTAAGGTATACCGCTGAGTATGGGAGCTACAAGAAAGCAGGAAGGCAGACCCCAGCTACAGTAGTAAGTAGGTCCCCATGCAGTCTTGCAGCCAGCACGGTGTCACATTTGCAGCTGCTTTCCTGTGGGAGCTATCTTCAATACCACACTTTTTCAGTTCAGCTCCCATTGAAAGAATACATTTGTCAGTTAAGGTATACCACTGAGTATGGGAGCTACAAGAAAGCAGGAAGGCAGACCCCAGCTACAGTAGTAAGTAGGTCCCCATGCAGTCTAGCAGCCAGCACGGTGTCACATTTGCAGCTGCTTTCCTGTGGGAGCTATCTTCAATACCACACTTTTTCTGTTCAGCTCCCATTGAAAGAATACACTTGTCTCTTAAGGTATACCGCTGAGTACGGGAGCTACAAGAAAGCAGGAAGGCAGACCCCAGCTACAGTAGTAAGTAGGTCCCCATGCAGTCTAGCAGCCAGCACGGTGTCACATTTGCAGCTGCTTTCCTGTGGGAGCTATCTTCAATACCACACTTTTTCTGTTCAACTCCCATTGAAAGAATACATTTGTCAGTTAAGGTATACCACTGAGTATGGGAGCTACAAGAAAGCAGGAAGGCAGACCCCAGCTACAGTAGTAAGTAGGTCCCCATGCAGTCTAGCAGCCAGCACGGTGTCACATTTGCAGCTGCTTTCCTGTGGGAGCTATCTTCAATACCACACTTTTTCAGCTCCCATTGAAAAAACTACATTTTGTCTCTTAAGGTATACAACTGAGTATGGGAGCTACAAGAAAGCAGGAAGATAGATCCCAGCTACAGTAGTAAGTAGGTCCCCATGCAGTCTAGCAGCCAGCACGGTGTCACATTTGCAGCTGCTTTCCTGTGGGAGCTATCTTCAATACCACACTTTTTCAGTTCAGCTCCCATTGAAAAAATACATTTGTCTCTTAAGGTATACCACTGAGTACGGGAGCTACAAGAAAGCAGGAAGGCAGACCCCAGCTACAGTAGTAAGTAGGTCCCCATGCAGTCTAGCAGCCAGCACGGTGTCACATTTGCAGCTGCTTTCCTGTGGGAGCTATCTTCAATACCACACTTTTTCTGTTCAGCTCCCATTGAAAGAATACATTTGCCAGTTAAGGTATACCACTGTGTATGGGAGCTACAAGAAAGCAGGAAGGCAGACCCCAGCTACAGTAGTAAGTAGGTCCCCATGCAGTCTAGCAGCCAGCACGGTGTCACATTTGCAGCTGCTTTCCTGTGGGAGCTATCTTCAATACCACACTTTTTCTGTTCAGCTCCCATTGAAAAAATACATTTGTCTCTTAAGGTATACCACTGAGTACGGGAGCTACAAGAAAGCAGGAAGGCAGACCCCAGCTACAGTAGTAAGTAGGTCCCCATGCAGTCAAGCAGCCAGCACGGTGTTACATTTGCAGCTGCTTTCCTGTGGGAGCTATCTTCAATACCACACTTTTTCTGTTCAGCTCCCATTGAAAAAATACATTTGTCTCTTAAGGTATACCACTGAGTACGGGAGCTACAAGAAAGCAGGAAGGCAGATCCCAGCTACAGTAGTAAGTAGGTCCCCATGCAGTCTATCAGCCAGCACGGTGTCACATTTGCAGCTGCTTTCCTGTGGGAGCTATCTTCAATACCACACTTTTTCTTCTCAGCTCCCATTGAAAAAACTACATTTTGTCAGTTAAGGTATACCGCTGAGTATGGGAGCTACAAGAAAGCAGGAAGGCAGACCCCAGCTACAGTAGTAAGTAGGTCCCCATGCAGTCTTGCAGCCAGCACGGTGTCACATTTGCAGCTGCTTTCCTGTGGGAGCTATCTTCAATACCACACTTTTTCTGTTCAGCTCCCATTGAAAGAATACATTTGTCAGTCAAGGTATACCACTGAGTATGGGAGCTACAAGAAAGCAGGAAGGCAGACCCCAGCTACAGTAGTAAGTAGGTCCCCATGCAGTCTAGCAGCCAGCACGGTGTCACATTTGCAGCTGCTTTCCTGTGGGAGCTATCTTCAATACCACACTTTTTCTGTTCAGCTCCCATTGAAAAAATACATTTGTCTCTTAAGGTATACCACTGAGTACGGGAGCTACAAGAAAGCAGGAAGGCAGATCCCAGCTACAGTAGTAAGTAGGTCCCCATGCAGTCTATCAGCCAGCACGGTGTCACATTTGCAGCTGCTTTCCTGTGGGAGCTATCTTCAATACCACACTTTTTCTTCTCAGCTCCCATTGAAAAAACTACATTTTGTCAGTTAAGGTATACCACTGAGTATGGGAGCTACAAGAAAGCAGGAAGGCAGACCCCAGCTACAGTAGTAAGTAGGTCCCCATGCAGTCTAGCAGCCAGCACGGTGTCACATTTGCAGCTGCTTTCCTGTGGGAGCTATCTTCAATACCACACTTTTTCTGTTCAGCTCCCATTGAAAAAATACATTTGTCTCTTAAGGTATACCGCTGAGTATGGGAGCTACAAGAAAGCAGGAAGGCAGACCCCAGCTACAGTAGTAAGTAGGTCCCCATGCAGTCTTGCAGCCAGCACGGTGTCACATTTGCAGCTGCTTTCCTGTGGGAGCTATCTTCAATACCACACTTTTTCAGTTCAGCTCCCATTGAAAGAATACATTTGTCAGTTAAGGTATACCACTGAGTATGGGAGCTACAAGAAAGCAGGAAGGCAGACCCCAGCTACAGTAGTAAGTAGGTCCCCATGCAGTCTAGCAGCCAGCACGGTGTCACATTTGCAGCTGCTTTCCTGTGGGAGCTATCTTCAATACCACACTTTTTCTGTTCAGCTCCCATTGAAAGAATACACTTGTCTCTTAAGGTATACCGCTGAGTACGGGAGCTACAAGAAAGCAGGAAGGCAGACCCCAGCTACAGTAGTAAGTAGGTCCCCATGCAGTCTAGCAGCCAGCACGGTGTCACATTTGCAGCTGCTTTCCTGTGGGAGCTATCTTCAATACCACACTTTTTCTGTTCAACTCCCATTGAAAGAATACATTTGTCAGTTAAGGTATACCACTGAGTATGGGAGCTACAAGAAAGCAGGAAGGCAGACCCCAGCTACAGTAGTAAGTAGGTCCCCATGCAGTCTAGCAGCCAGCACGGTGTCACATTTGCAGCTGCTTTCCTGTGGGAGCTATCTTCAATACCACACTTTTTCAGCTCCCATTGAAAAAACTACATTTTGTCTCTTAAGGTATACAACTGAGTATGGGAGCTACAAGAAAGCAGGAAGATAGATCCCAGCTACAGTAGTAAGTAGGTCCCCATGCAGTCTAGCAGCCAGCACGGTGTCACATTTGCAGCTGCTTTCCTGTGGGAGCTATCTTCAATACCACACTTTTTCAGTTCAGCTCCCATTGAAAAAATACATTTGTCTCTTAAGGTATACCACTGAGTACAGGAGCTACAAGAAAGCAGGAAGGCAGACCCCAGCTACAGTAGTAAGTAGGTCCCCATGCAGTCTATCAGCCAGCACGGTGTGACATTTGCAGCTGCTTTCCTGTGGGAGCTATCTTCAATACCACACTTTTTCTGTTCAGCTCCCATTGAAAAAATACATTTGTCTCTTAAGGTATACCACTGAGTACGGGAGCTACAAGAAAGCAGGAAGGCAGACCCCAGCTACAGTAGTAAGTAGGTCCCCATGCAGTCTAGCAGCCAGCATGGTGTCACATTTGCAGCTGCTTTCCTGTGGGAGCTATCTTCAATACCACACTTTTTCTGTTCAGCTCCCATTGAAAAAATACATTTGTCTCTTAAGGTATACCACTGAGTACGGGAGCTACAAGAAAGCAGGAAGGCAGACCCCAGCTACAGTATTAAGTAGGTCCCCATGCAGTCTAGCAGCCAGCACGGTGTCACATTTGCAGCTGCTTTCCTGTGGGAGCTATCTTCAATACCACACTTTTTCTTCTCAGCTCCCATTGAAAGAATACATTTGTCAGTTAAGGTATACCACTGAGTACAGGAGTTACAAGAAAGCAGGAAGGCAGACCCCAGCTACAGTAGTAAGTAGGTCCCCATCCAGTCTAGCAGCCAGCACGGTGTCACATTTGCAGCTGCTTTCCTGTGGGAGCTATCTTCAATACCACACTTTTTCTCCTCAGTTCCCATTTAAAGAATACATTTGTCAGTTAAGGTATACCGCTGATTATGGGAGCTACAAGAAAGCAGGAAGGCAGACCCCAGCTACAGTAGTAAGTAGGTCCCCATGCAGTCTAGCAGCCAGCACGGTGTCACATTTGCAGCTGCTTTCCTGTGGGAGCTATCTTCAATACCACACTTTTTCTCCTCAGTTCCCATTTAAAGAATACATTTTGTCTCTTAAGGTATACCACTGAGTATGGGAGCTACAAGAAAGCAGGAAGGCAGACCCCAGCTACTGTAGTAAGTAGATCCCCATGCAGTCTAGCAGCCAGCACGGTGTCACATTTGCAGCTGCTTTCCTGTGGGAGCTATCTTCAATACCACACTTTTTCAGCTCCCATTGAAAAAACTACATTTTGTCTCTTAAGGTATACAACTGAGTATGGGAGCTACAGGAAAGCAGGAAGATAGATCCCAGCTACAGTAGTAAGTAGGTCCCCATGCAGTCTAGCAGCCAGCACGGTGTCACATTTACAGCTGCTTTCCTGTGGGAGCTATCTTCAATATCACAATTTTTCTGTTCAGCTCCCATTGAAATAACTACATTTTGTCTCTTAAGGTATACCACTGAGTATGGGAGCTACAAGAAAGCAGGAAGATAGATCCCAGCTACAGTAGTAAGTAGGTCCCCATGCAGTCTATCAGCCAGCACGGTGTCACATTTGCAGCTGCTTTCCTGTGGGAGCTATCTTCAATATCACACTTTTTCTGTTCAGCTCCCATTGAAATAACTACATTTTGTCTCTTAAGGTATACAACTGAGTATGGGAGCTACAAGAAAGCAGGAAGATAGATCCCAGCTACAGTAGTAAGTAGGTCCCCATGCAGTCTATCAGCCAGCACGGTGTCACATTTGCAGCTGCTTTCCTGTGGGAGCTATCTTCAATACCACACTTTTTCTTCTCAGCTCCCATTGAAAGAATACATTTGTCAGTTAAGGTATACCACTGAGTACAGGAGTTACAAGAAAGCAGGAAGGCAGACCCCACCTACAGTAGTAAGTAGGTCCCCATCCAGTCTAGCAGCCAGCACGGTGTCACATTTGCAGCTGCTTTCCTGTGGGAGCTATCTTCAATACCACACTTTTTCTCCTCAGTTCCCATTTAAAGAATACATTTGTCAGTTAAGGTATACCGCTGAGTATGGGAGCTACAAGAAAGCAGGAAGGCAGACCCCAGCTACAGTAGTAAGTAGGTCCCCATGCAGTCTAGCAGCCAGCACGGTGTGACATTTGCAGCTGCTTTCCTGTGGGAGCTATCTTCAATATCACACTTTTTCTGTTCAGCTCCCATTGAAAAAATACATTTGTCTCTTAAGGTATACCACTGAGTACAGGAGCTACAAGAAAGCAGGAAGGCAGACCCCAGCTACAGTAGTAAGTAGGTCCCCATGCAGTCTAGCAGCCAGCACAGTGTTACATTTGCAGCTGCTTTCCTGTGGGAGCTATCTTCAATACCACACTTTTTCTGTTCAGCTCCCATTGAAAAAATACATTTGTCTCTTAAGGTATACCACTGAGTAAGGGAGCTACAAGAAAGCAGGAAGGCAGACCCCAGCTACAGTAGTAAGTAGGTCCCCATGCAGTCTAGCAGCCAGCATGGTGTCACATTTGCAGCTGCTTTCCTGTGGGAGCTATCTTCAATACCACACTTTTTCTTATCAGCTCCCATTGAAATAATACATTTTGTCTCTTAAGGTATACAACTGAGTATGGGAGCTACAAGAAAGCAGGAAGGCAGACCCCAGCTACAGTAGTAAGTAGGTCCCCATGCAGTCTAGCAGCCAGCACGGTGTCACATTTGCAGCTGCTTTCCTGTGGGAGCTATCTTCAATACCACACTTTTTCTGTTCAGCTCCCATTGAAAAAATACATTTGTCTCTTAAGGTATACCACTGAGTACGGGAGCTACAAGAAAGCAGGAAGGCAGACCCCAGCTACAGTAGTAAGTAGGTCCCCATGCAGTCTATCAGCCAGCACGGTGTGACATTTGCAGCTGCTTTCCTGTGGGAGCTATCTTCAATACCACACTTTTTCTGTTCAGCTCCCATTGAAAAAATACATTTGTCTCTTAAGGTATACCACTGAGTACGGGAGCTACAAGAAAGCAGGAAGGCAGACCCCAGCTACAGTAGTAAGTAGGTCCCCATGCAGTCTAGCAGCCAGCATGGTGTCACATTTGCAGCTGCTTTCCTGTGGGAGCTATCTTCAATACCACACTTTTTCTGTTCAGCTCCCATTGAAAAAATACATTTGTCTCTTAAGGTATACCACTGAGTACGGGAGCTACAAGAAAGCAGGAAGGCAGACCCCAGCTACAGTATTAAGTAGGTCCCCATGCAGTCTAGCAGCCAGCACGGTGTCACATTTGCAGCTGCTTTCCTGTGGGAGCTATCTTCAATACCACACTTTTTCTTCTCAGCTCCCATTTAAAGAATACATTTGTCAGTTAAGGTATACCGCTGAGTATGGGAGCTACAAGAAAGCAGGAAGGCAGACCCCAGCTACAGTAGTAAGTAGGTCCCCATGCAGTCTAGCAGCCAGCACGGTGTCACATTTGCAGCTGCTTTCCTGTGGGAGCTATCTTCAATACCACACTTTTTCTGTTCAGCTACCATTGAAAAAATACATTTGTCTCTTAAGGTATACCACTGAGTACGGGAGCTACAAGAAAGCAGGAAGGCAGACCCCAGCTACAGTAGTAAGTAGGTCCCCATGCAGTCTAGCAGCCAGCACGGTGTTACATTTGCAGCTGCTTTCCTGTGGGAGCTATCTTCAATATCACACTTTTTCTGTTCAGCTCCCATTGAAATAACTACATTTTGTCTCTTAAGGTATACAACTGAGTATGGGAGCTACAAGAAAGCAGGAAGATAGATCCCAGCTACAGTAGTAAGTAGGTCCCCATGCAGTCTAGCAGCCAGCACGGTGTCACATTTGCAGCTGCTTTCCTGTGGGAGCTATCTTCAATACCACACTTTTTCTTCTCAGCTCCCATTGAAAGAATACATTTGTCAGTTAAGGTATACCACTGAGTACAGGAGTTACAAGAAAGCAGGAAGGCAGACCCCAGCTACAGTAGTAAGTAGGTCCCCATCCAGTCTAGCAGCCAGCACGGTGTCACATTTGCAGCTGCTTTCCTGTGGGAGCTATCTTCAATACCACACTTTTTCTCCTCAGTTCCCATTTAAAGAATACATTTGTCAGTTAAGGTATACCGCTGATTATGGGAGCTACAAGAAAGCAGGAAGGCAGACCCCAGCTACAGTAGTAAGTAGGTCCCCATGCAGTCTAGCAGCCAGCACGGTGTCACATTTGCAGCTGCTTTCCTGTGGGAGCTATCTTCAATACCACACTTTTTCAGCTCCCATTGAAAAAACTACATTTTGTCTCTTAAGGTATACCACTGAGTATGGGAGCTACAGGAAAGCAGGAAGATAGATCCCAGCTACAGTAGTAAGTAGGTCCCCATGCAGTCTAGCAGCCAGCACGGTGTCACATTTACAGCTGCTTTCCTGTGGGAGCTATCTTCAATATCACAATTTTTCTGTTCAGCTCCCATTGAAATAACTACATTTTGTCTCTTAAGGTATACCACTGAGTATGGGAGCTACAAGAAAGCAGGAAGATAGATCCCAGCTACAGTAGTAAGTAGGTCCCCATGCAGTCTATCAGCCAGCACGGTGTCACATTTGCAGCTGCTTTCCTGTGGGAGCTATCTTCAATACCACACTTTTTCTGTTCAACTCCCATTGAAAGAATACATTTGTCAGTTAAGGTATACCACTGAGTATGGGAGCTACAAGAAAGCAGGAAGGCAGACCCCAGCTACAGTAGTAAGTAGGTCCCCATGCAGTCTAGCAGCCAGCACGGTGTCACATTTGCAGCTGCTTTCCTGTGGGAGCTATCTTCAATACCACACTTTTTCAGCTCCCATTGAAAAAACTACATTTTGTCTCTTAAGGTATACAACTGAGTATGGGAGCTACAAGAAAGCAGGAAGATAGATCCCAGCTACAGTAGTAAGTAGGTCCCCATGCAGTCTAGCAGCCAGCACGGTGTCACATTTGCAGCTGCTTTCCTGTGGGAGCTATCTTCAATACCACACTTTTTCAGTTCAGCTCCCATTGAAAAAATACATTTGTCTCTTAAGGTATACCACTGAGTACGGGAGCTACAAGAAAGCAGGAAGGCAGACCCCAGCTACAGTAGTAAGTAGGTCCCCATGCAGTCTATCAGCCAGCACGGTGTGACATTTGCAGCTGCTTTCCTGTGGGAGCTATCTTCAATACCACACTTTTTCTGTTCAGCTCCCATTGAAAAAATACATTTGTCTCTTAAGGTATACCACTGAGTACGGGAGCTACAAGAAAGCAGGAAGGCAGACCCCAGCTACAGTATTAAGTAGGTCCCCATGCAGTCTAGCAGCCAGCACGGTGTCACATTTGCAGCTGCTTTCCTGTGGGAGCTATCTTCAATACCACACTTTTTCTTCTCAGCTCCCATTGAAAAAACTACATTTTGTCAGTTAAGGTATACCGCTGAGTATGGGAGCTACAAGAAAGCAGGAAGGCAGACCCCAGCTACAGTAGTAAGTAGGTCCCCATGCAGTCTTGCAGCCAGCACGGTGTCACATTTGCAGCTGCTTTCCTGTGGGAGCTATCTTCAATACCACACTTTTTCAGTTCAGCTCCCATTGAAAGAATACATTTGTCAGTTAAGGTATACCACTGAGTATGGGAGCTACAAGAAAGCAGGAAGGCAGACCCCAGCTACAGTAGTAAGTAGGTCCCCATGCAGTCTAGCAGCCAGCACGGTGTCACATTTGCAGCTGCTTTCCTGTGGGAGCTATCTTCAATACCACACTTTTTCTGTTCAGCTCCCATTGAAAGAATACATTTGTCAGTTAAGGTATACCACTGAGTATGGGAGCTACAAGAAAGCAGGAAGGCAGACCCCAGCTACAGTAGTAAGTAGGTCCCCATGCAGTCTAGCAGCCAGCACGGTGTCACATTTGCAGCTGCTTTCCTGTGGGAGCTATCTTCAATACCACACTTTTTCTGTTCAGCTCCCATTGAAAAAATACATTTGTCTCTTAAGGTATACCACTGAGTACGGGAGCTACAAGAAAGCAGGAAGGCAGACCCCAGCTACAGTAGTAAGTAGGTCCCCATGCAGTCTATCAGCCAGCACGGTGTCACATTTGCAGCTGCTTTCCTGTGGGAGCTATCTTCAATACCACACTTTTTCTTCTCAGCTCCCATTGAAAAAACTACATTTTGTCAGTTAAGGTATACCGCTGAGTATGGGAGCTACAAGAAAGCAGGAAGGCAGACCCCAGCTACAGTAGTAAGTAGGTCCCCATGCAGTCTTGCAGCCAGCACGGTGTCACATTTGCAGCTGCTTTCCTGTGGGAGCTATCTTCAATACCACACTTTTTCAGTTCAGCTCCCATTGAAAGAATACATTTGTCAGTTAAGGTATACCACTGAGTATGGGAGCTACAAGAAAGCAGGAAGGCAGACCCCAGCTACAGTAGTAAGTAGGTCCCCATGCAGTCTAGCAGCCAGCACGGTGTCACATTTGCAGCTGCTTTCCTGTGGGAGCTATCTTCAATACCACACTTTTTCTGTTCAGCTCCCATTGAAAGAATACATTTGTCAGTTAAGGTATACCACTGAGTATGGGAGCTACAAGAAAGCAGGAAGGCAGACCCCAGCTACAGTAATAAGTAGGTCCCCATGCAGTCTAGCAGCCAGCACGGTGTCACATTTGCAGCTGCTTTCCTGTGGGAGCTATCTTCAATACCACACGTTTTCTGTTCAGCTCCCATTGAAAGAATACATTTGTCAGTTAAGGTATACCACTGAGTATGGGAGCTACAAGAAAGCAGGAAGGCAGACCCCAGCTACAGTAGTAAGTAGGTCCCCATGCAGTCTATCAGCCAGCACGGTGTCACATTTGCAGCTGCTTTCCTGTGGGAGCTATCTTCAATACCACACTTTTTCTGTTCAGCTCCCATTGAAAGAATACATTTGTCAGTTAAGGTATACCACTGAGTATGGGAGCTACAAGAAAGCAGGAAGGCAGACCCCAGCTACAGTAGTAAGTAGGTCCCCATGCAGTATAGCAGCCAGCACGGTGTCACATTTGCAGCTGCTTTCCTGTGGGAGCTATCTTCAATACCACACTTTTTCTGTTCAGCTCCCATTGAAAGAATACACTTGTCTCTTAAGGTATACCGCTGAGTACGGGAGCTACAAGAAAGCAGGAAGGCAGACCCCAGCTACAGTAGTAAGTAGGTCCCCATGCAGTCTAGCAGCCAGCACGGTGTCACATTTGCAGCTGCTTTCCTGTGGGAGCTATCTTCAATACCACACTTTTTCTGTTCAACTCCCATTGAAAGAATACATTTGTCAGTTAAGGTATACCACTGAGTATGGGAGCTACAAGAAAGCAGGAAGGCAGACCCCAGCTACAGTAGTAAGTAGGTCCCCATGCAGTCTAGCAGCCAGCACGGTGTCACATTTGCAGCTGCTTTCCTGTGGGAGCTATCTTCAATACCACACTTTTTCAGCTCCCATTGAAAAAACTACATTTTGTCTCTTAAGGTATACAACTGAGTATGGGAGCTACAAGAAAGCAGGAAGATAGATCCCAGCTACAGTAGTAAGTAGGTCCCCATGCAGTCTAGCAGCCAGCACGGTGTCACATTTGCAGCTGCTTTCCTGTGGGAGCTATCTTCAATACCACACTTTTTCAGTTCAGCTCCCATTGAAAAAATACATTTGTCTCTTAAGGTATACCACTGAGTACGGGAGCTACAAGAAAGCAGGAAGGCAGACCCCAGCTACAGTAGTAAGTAGGTCCCCATGCAGTCTAGCAGCCAGCACGGTGTGACATTTGCAGCTGCTTTCCTGTGGGAGCTATCTTCAATACCACACTTTTTCAGTTCAGCTCCCATTGAAAAAATACATTTGTCTCTTAAGGTATACCGCTGAGTATGGGAGCTACAAGAAAGCAGGAAGGCAGACCCCAGCTACAGTATTAAGTAGGTCCCCATGCAGTCTAGCAGCCAGCACGGTGTCACATTTGCAGCTGCTTTCCTGTGGGAGCTATCTTCAATACCACACTTTTTCTTCTCAGCTCCCATTTAAAGAATACATTTGTCAGTTAAGGTATACCGCTGAGTATGGGAGCTACAAGAAAGCAGGAAGGCAGACCCCAGCTACAGTAGTAAGTAGGTCCCCATGCAGTCTAGCAGCCAGCACGGTGTCACATTTGCAGCTGCTTTCCTGTGGGAGCTATCTTCAATACCACACTTTTTCTGTTGAGGTCCCATTGAAAAAACTACATTTTGTCTCTTAAGGTATACAACTGAGTTTGGGAGCTACAAGAAAGCAGGAAGATAGATCCCAGCTACAGTAGTAAGTAGATCCCCATGCAGTCTAGCAGCCAGCACGGTGTCACATTTGCAGCTGCTTTCCTGTGGGAGCTATCTTCAATACCACACTTTTTCAGCTCCCATTGAAAAAACTACATTTTGTCTCTTAAGATATACAACTGAGTATGGGAGCTACAAGAAAGCAGGAAGATAGATCCCAGCTACAGTAGTAAGTAGGTCCCCATGCAGTCTAGCAGCCAGCACGTTCTCACATTTGCAGCTGCTTTCCTGTGGGAGCTATCTTCAATACCACACTTTTTCTGTTCAGCTCCCATTGAAAGAATACATTTGTCAGTTAAGGTATACCACTGAGTATGGGAGCTACAAGAAAGCAGGAAGGCAGACCCCAGCTACAGTAGTAAGTAGGTCCCCATGCAGTCTATCAGCCAGCACGGTGTCACATTTGCAGCTGCTTTCCTGTGGGAGCTATCTTCAATACCACACTTTTTCTGTTCAGCTCCCATTGAAAAAATACATTTCTCTCTTAAGGTATACCACTGAGTACGGGAGCTACAAGAAAGCAGGAAGGCAGACCCCAGCTACAGTAGTAAGTAGGTCCCCATGCAGTCTAGCAGCCAGCACGGTGTCACATTTGCAGCTGCTTTCCTGTGGGAGCTATCTTCAATACCACACTTTTTCTGTTCATCTCCCATTGAAAGAATACATTTGCCAGTTAAGGTATACCACTGTGTATGGGAGCTACAAGAAAGCAGGAAGGCAGACCCCAGCTACAGTAGTAAGTAGGTCCCCATGCAGTCTAGCAGCCAGCACGGTGTCACATTTGCAGCTGCTTTCCTGTGGGAGCTATCTTCAATACCACACTTTTTCTGTTCAGCTCCCATTGAAAAAATACATTTGTCTCTTAAGGTATACCACTGAGTACGGGAGCTACAAGAAAGCAGGAAGGCAGACCCCAGCTACAGTAGTAAGTAGGTCCCCATGCAGTCAAGCAGCCAGCACGGTGTTACATTTGCAGCTGCTTTCCTGTGGGAGCTATCTTCAATACCACACTTTTTCTGTTCAGCTCCCATTGAAAAAATACATTTGTCTCTTAAGGTATACCACTGAGTACGGGAGCTACAAGAAAGCAGGAAGGCAGATCCCAGCTACAGTAGTAAGTAGGTCCCCATGCAGTCTATCAGCCAGCACGGTGTCACATTTGCAGCTGCTTTCCTGTGGGAGCTATCTTCAATACCACACTTTTTCTTCTCAGCTCCCATTGAAAAAACTACATTTTGTCAGTTAAGGTATACCGCTGAGTATGGGAGCTACAAGAAAGCAGGAAGGCAGACCCCAGCTACAGTAGTAAGTAGGTCCCCATGCAGTCTTGCAGCCAGCACGGTGTCACATTTGCAGCTGCTTTCCTGTGGGAGCTATCTTCAATACCACACTTTTTCTGTTCAGCTCCCATTGAAAGAATACATTTGTCAGTCAAGGTATACCACTGAGTATGGGAGCTACAAGAAAGCAGGAAGGCAGACCCCAGCTACAGTAGTAAGTAGGTCCCCATGCAGTCTAGCAGCCAGCACGGTGTCACATTTGCAGCTGCTTTCCTGTGGGAGCTATCTTCAATACCACACTTTTTCTGTTCAGCTCCCATTGAAAAAATACATTTGTCTCTTAAGGTATACCACTGAGTACGGGAGCTACAAGAAAGCAGGAAGGCAGATCCCAGCTACAGTAGTAAGTAGGTCCCCATGCAGTCTATCAGCCAGCACGGTGTCACATTTGCAGCTGCTTTCCTGTGGGAGCTATCTTCAATACCACACTTTTTCTTCTCAGCTCCCATTGAAAAAACTACATTTTGTCAGTTAAGGTATACCGCTGAGTATGGGAGCTACAAGAAAGCAGGAAGGCAGACCCCAGCTACAGTAGTAAGTAGGTCCCCATGCAGTCTTGCAGCCAGCACGGTGTCACATTTGCAGCTGCTTTCCTGTGGGAGCTATCTTCAATACCACACTTTTTCAGTTCAGCTCCCATTGAAAGAATACATTTGTCAGTTAAGGTATACCACTGAGTATGGGAGCTACAAGAAAGCAGGAAGGCAGACCCCAGCTACAGTAGTAAGTAGGTCCCCATGCAGTCTAGCAGCCAGCACGGTGTCACATTTGCAGCTGCTTTCCTGTGGGAGCTATCTTCAATACCACACTTTTTCTGTTCAGCTCCCATTGAAAGAATACACTTGTCTCTTAAGGTATACCGCTGAGTACGGGAGCTACAAGAAAGCAGGAAGGCAGACCCCAGCTACAGTAGTAAGTAGGTCCCCATGCAGTCTAGCAGCCAGCACGGTGTCACATTTGCAGCTGCTTTCCTGTGGGAGCTATCTTCAATACCACACTTTTTCTGTTCAACTCCCATTGAAAGAATACATTTGTCAGTTAAGGTATACCACTGAGTATGGGAGCTACAAGAAAGCAGGAAGGCAGACCCCAGCTACAGTAGTAAGTAGGTCCCCATGCAGTCTAGCAGCCAGCACGGTGTCACATTTGCAGCTGCTTTCCTGTGGGAGCTATCTTCAATACCACACTTTTTCAGCTCCCATTGAAAAAACTACATTTTGTCTCTTAAGGTATACAACTGAGTATGGGAGCTACAAGAAAGCAGGAAGATAGATCCCAGCTACAGTAGTAAGTAGGTCCCCATGCAGTCTAGCAGCCAGCACGGTGTCACATTTGCAGCTGCTTTCCTGTGGGAGCTATCTTCAATACCACACTTTTTCAGTTCAGCTCCCATTGAAAAAATACATTTGTCTCTTAAGGTATACCACTGAGTACGGGAGCTACAAGAAAGCAGGAAGGCAGACCCCAGCTACAGTAGTAAGTAGGTCCCCATGCAGTCTATCAGCCAGCACGGTGTGACATTTGCAGCTGCTTTCCTGTGGGAGCTATCTTCAATACCACACTTTTTCTGTTCAGCTCCCATTGAAAAAATACATTTGTCTCTTAAGGTATACCACTGAGTACGGGAGCTACAAGAAAGCAGGAAGGCAGACCCCAGCTACAGTAGTAAGTAGGTCCCCATGCAGTCTAGCAGCCAGCATGGTGTCACATTTGCAGCTGCTTTCCTGTGGGAGCTATCTTCAATACCACACTTTTTCTGTTCAGCTCCCATTGAAAAAATACATTTGTCTCTTAAGGTATACCACTGAGTACGGGAGCTACAAGAAAGCAGGAAGGCAGACCCCAGCTACAGTATTAAGTAGGTCCCCATGCAGTCTAGCAGCCAGCACGGTGTCACATTTGCAGCTGCTTTCCTGTGGGAGCTATCTTCAATACCACACTTTTTCTTCTCAGCTCCCATTTAAAGAATACATTTGTCAGTTAAGGTATACCGCTGAGTATGGGAGCTACAAGAAAGCAGGAAGGCAGACCCCAGCTACAGTAGTAAGTAGGTCCCCATGCAGTCTAGCAGCCAGCACGGTGTCACATTTGCAGCTGCTTTCCTGTGGGAGCTATCTTCAATACCACACTTTTTCTGTTCAGCTACCATTGAAAAAATACATTTGTCTCTTAAGGTATACCACTGAGTACGGGAGCTACAAGAAAGCAGGAAGGCAGACCCCAGCTACAGTAGTAAGTAGGTCCCCATGCAGTCTAGCAGCCAGCACGGTGTTACATTTGCAGCTGCTTTCCTGTGGGAGCTATCTTCAATATCACACTTTTTCTGTTCAGCTCCCATTGAAATAACTACATTTTGTCTCTTAAGGTATACAACTAAGTATGGGAGCTGCAAGAAAGCAGGAAGATAGATCCCAGCTACAGTAGTAAGTAGGTCCCCATGCAGTCTAGCAGCCAGCACGGTGTCACATTTGCAGCTGCTTTCCTGTGGGAGCTATCTTCAATACCACACTTTTTCTTCTCAGCTCCCATTGAAAGAATACATTTGTCAGTTAAGGTATACCACTGAGTACAGGAGTTACAAGAAAGCAGGAAGGCAGACCCCAGCTACAGTAGTAAGTAGGTCCCCATCCAGTCTAGCAGCCAGCACGGTGTCACATTTGCAGCTGCTTTCCTGTGGGAGCTATCTTCAATACCACACTTTTTCTCCTCAGTTCCCATTTAAAGAATACATTTTGTCTCTTAAGGTATACCACTGAGTATGGGAGCTACAAGAAAGCAGGAAGGCAGACCCCAGCTACTGTAGTAAGTAGATCCCCATGCAGTCTAGCAGCCAGCACGGTGTCACATTTGCAGCTGCTTTCCTGTGGGAGCTATCTTCAATACCACACTTTTTCAGCTCCCATTGAAAAAACTACATTTTGTCTCTTAAGGTATACAACTGAGTATGGGAGCTACAGGAAAGCAGGAAGATAGATCCCAGCTACAGTAGTAAGTAGGTCCCCATGCAGTCTAGCAGCCAGCACGGTGTCACATTTACAGCTGCTTTCCTGTGGGAGCTATCTTCAATATCACAATTTTTCTGTTCAGCTCCCATTGAAATAACTACATTTTGTCTCTTAAGGTATACCACTGAGTATGGGAGCTACAAGAAAGCAGGAAGATAGATCCCAGCTACAGTAGTAAGTAGGTCCCCATGCAGTCTATCAGCCAGCACGGTGTCACATTTGCAGCTGCTTTCCTGTGGGAGCTATCTTCAATATCACACTTTTTCTGTTCAGCTCCCATTGAAATAACTACATTTTGTCTCTTAAGGTATACAACTGAGTATGGGAGCTACAAGAAAGCAGGAAGATAGATCCCAGCTACAGTAGTAAGTAGGTCCCCATGCAGTCTATCAGCCAGCACGGTGTCACATTTGCAGCTGCTTTCCTGTGGGAGCTATCTTCAATACCACACTTTTTCTTCTCAGCTCCCATTGAAAGAATACATTTGTCAGTTAAGGTATACCACTGAGTACAGGAGTTACAAGAAAGCAGGAAGGCAGACCCCACCTACAGTAGTAAGTAGGTCCCCATCCAGTCTAGCAGCCAGCACGGTGTCACATTTGCAGCTGCTTTCCTGTGGGAGCTATCTTCAATACCACACTTTTTCTCCTCAGTTCCCATTTAAAGAATACATTTGTCAGTTAAGGTATACCGCTGAGTATGGGAGCTACAAGAAAGCAGGAAGGCAGACCCCAGCTACAGTAGTAAGTAGGTCCCCATGCAGTCTAGCAGCCAGCACGGTGTGACATTTGCAGCTGCTTTCCTGTGGGAGCTATCTTCAATATCACACTTTTTCTGTTCAGCTCCCATTGAAAAAATACATTTGTCTCTTAAGGTATACCACTGAGTACGGGAGCTACAAGAAAGCAGGAAGGCAGACCCCAGCTACAGTAGTAAGTAGGTCCCCATGCAGTCTAGCAGCCAGCACAGTGTTACATTTGCAGCTGCTTTCCTGTGGGAGCTATCTTCAATATCACACTTTTTCTGTTCAGCTCCCATTGAAATAATACATTTTGTCTCTTAAGGTATACAACTGAGTATGGGAGCTACAAGAAAGCAGGAAGGCAGACCCCAGCTACAGTAGTAAGTAGGTCCCCATGCAGTCTAGCAGCCAGCACGGTGTCACATTTGCAGCTGCTTTCCTGTGGGAGCTATCTTCAATACCACACTTTTTCTGTTCAGCTCCCATTGAAAAAATACATTTGTCTCTTAAGGTATACCACTGAGTACGGGAGCTACAAGAAAGCAGGAAGGCAGACCCCAGCTACAGTAGTAAGTAGGTCCCCATGCAGTCTATCAGCCAGCACGGTGTTACATTTGCAGCTGCTTTCCTGTGGGAGCTATCTTCAATACCACACTTTTTCTGTTCAGCTCCCATTGAAAAAATACATTTGTCTCTTAAGGTATACCACTGAGTACGGGAGCTACAAGAAAGCAGGAAGGCAGACCCCAGCTACAGTAGTAAGTAGGTCCCCATGCAGTCTAGCAGCCAGCATGGTGTCACATTTGCAGCTGCTTTCCTGTGGGAGCTATCTTCAATACCACACTTTTTCTGTTCAGCTCCCATTGAAAAAATACATTTGTCTCTTAAGGTATACCACTGAGTAAGGGAGCTACAAGAAAGCAGGAAGGCAGACCCCACCTACAGTAGTAAGTAGGTCCCCATGCAGTCTAGCAGCCAGCACGGTGTCACATTTGCAGCTGCTTTCCTGTGGGAGCTATCTTCAATACCACACTTTTTCTTCTCAGCTCCCATTGAAATAATACATTTTGTCTCTTAAGGTATACAACTGAGTATGGGAGCTACAAGAAAGCAGGAAGGCAGACCCCAGCTACAGTAGTAAGTAGGTCCCCATGCAGTCTAGCAGCCAGCACGGTGTCACATTTGCAGCTGCTTTCCTGTGGGAGCTATCTTCAATACCACACTTTTTCTGTTCAGCTCCCATTGAAAAAATACATTTGTCTCTTAAGGTATACCACTGAGTACGGGAGCTACAAGAAAGCAGGAAGGCAGACCCCAGCTACAGTAGTAAGTAGGTCCCCATGCAGTCTATCAGCCAGCACGGTGTGACATTTGCAGCTGCTTTCCTGTGGGAGCTATCTTCAATACCACACTTTTTCTGTTCAGCTCCCATTGAAAAAATACATTTGTCTCTTAAGGTATACCACTGAGTACGGGAGCTACAAGAAAGCAGGAAGGCAGACCCCAGCTACAGTAGTAAGTAGGTCCCCATGCAGTCTAGCAGCCAGCATGGTGTCACATTTGCAGCTGCTTTCCTGTGGGAGCTATCTTCAATACCACACTTTTTCTGTTCAGCTCCCATTGAAAAAATACATTTGTCTCTTAAGGTATACCACTGAGTACGGGAGCTACAAGAAAGCAGGAAGGCAGACCCCAGCTACAGTATTAAGTAGGTCCCCATGCAGTCTAGCAGCCAGCACGGTGTCACATTTGCAGCTGCTTTCCTGTGGGAGCTATCTTCAATACCACACTTTTTCTTCTCAGCTCCCATTTAAAGAATACATTTGTCAGTTAAGGTATACCGCTGAGTATGGGAGCTACAAGAAAGCAGGAAGGCAGACCCCAGCTACAGTAGTAAGTAGGTCCCCATGCAGTCTAGCAGCCAGCACGGTGTCACATTTGCAGCTGCTTTCCTGTGGGAGCTATCTTCAATACCACACTTTTTCTGTTCAGCTACCATTGAAAAAATACATTTGTCTCTTAAGGTATACCACTGAGTACGGGAGCTACAAGAAAGCAGGAAGGCAGACCCCAGCTACAGTAGTAAGTAGGTCCCCATGCAGTCTAGCAGCCAGCACGGTGTTACATTTGCAGCTGCTTTCCTGTGGGAGCTATCTTCAATATCACACTTTTTCTGTTCAGCTCCCATTGAAATAACTACATTTTGTCTCTTAAGGTATACAACTGAGTATGGGAGCTACAAGAAAGCAGGAAGATAGATCCCAGCTACAGTAGTAAGTAGGTCCCCATGCAGTCTAGCAGCCAGCACGGTGTCACATTTGCAGCTGCTTTCCTGTGGGAGCTATCTTCAATACCACACTTTTTCTTCTCAGCTCCCATTGAAAGAATACATTTGTCAGTTAAGGTATACCACTGAGTACAGGAGTTACAAGAAAGCAGGAAGGCAGACCCCAGCTACAGTAGTAAGTAGGTCCCCATCCAGTCTAGCAGCCAGCACGGTGTCACATTTGCAGCTGCTTTCCTGTGGGAGCTATCTTCAATACCACACTTTTTCTCCTCAGTTCCCATTTAAAGAATACATTTGTCAGTTAAGGTATACCGCTGATTATGGGAGCTACAAGAAAGCAGGAAGGCAGACCCCAGCTACAGTAGTAAGTAGGTCCCCATGCAGTCTAGCAGCCAGCACGGTGTCACATTTGCAGCTGCTTTCCTGTGGGAGCTATCTTCAATACCACACTTTTTCAGCTCCCATTGAAAAAACTACATTTTGTCTCTTAAGGTATACCACTGAGTATGGGAGCTACAGGAAAGCAGGAAGATAGATCCCAGCTACAGTAGTAAGTAGGTCCCCATGCAGTCTAGCAGCCAGCACGGTGTCACATTTACAGCTGCTTTCCTGTGGGAGCTATCTTCAATATCACAATTTTTCTGTTCAGCTCCCATTGAAATAACTACATTTTGTCTCTTAAGGTATACCACTGAGTATGGGAGCTACAAGAAAGCAGGAAGATAGATCCCAGCTACAGTAGTAAGTAGGTCCCCATGCAGTCTATCAGCCAGCACGGTGTCACATTTGCAGCTGCTTTCCTGTGGGAGCTATCTTCAATATCACACTTTTTCTGTTCAGCTCCCATTGAAATAACTACATTTTGTCTCTTAAGGTATACCACTGAGTACGGGAGCTACAAGAAAGCAGGAAGGCAGACCCCAGCTACAGTATTAAGTAGGTCCCCATGCAGTCTAGCAGCCAGCACGGTGTCACATTTGCAGCTGCTTTCCTGTGGGAGCTATCTTCAATATCACACTTTTTCTGTTCAGCTCCCATTGAAATAACTACATTTTGTCTCTTAAGGTATACCACTGAGTACGGGAGCTACAAGAAAGCAGGAAGGCAGACCCCAGCTACAGTATTAAGTAGGTCCCCATGCAGTCTAGCAGCCAGCACGGTGTCACATTTGCAGCTGCTTTCCTGTGGGAGCTATCTTCAATACCACACTTTTTCTGTTCAGCTCCCATTGAAAAAATACATTTGTCTCTTAAGGTATACCACTGAGTACGGGAGCTACAAGAAAGCAGGAAGGCAGACCCCAGCTACAGTAGTAAGTAGGTCCCCATGCAGTCTATCAGCCAGCACGGTGTGACATTTGCAGCTGCTTTCCTGTGGGAGCTATCTTCAATACCACACTTTTTCTGTTCAGCTCCCATTGAAAAAATACATTTGTCTCTTAAGGTATACCACTGAGTACGGGAGCTACAAGAAAGCAGGAAGGCAGACCCCAGCTACAGTAGTAAGTAGGTCCCCATGCAGTCTAGCAGCCAGCATGGTGTCACATTTGCAGCTGCTTTCCTGTGGGAGCTATCTTCAATACCACACTTTTTCTGTTCAGCTCCCATTGAAAAAATACATTTGTCTCTTAAGGTATACCACTGAGTAAGGGAGCTACAAGAAAGCAGGAAGGCAGACCCCAGCTACAGTAGTAAGTAGGTCCCCATGCAGTCTAGCAGCCAGCACGGTGTCACATTTGCAGCTGCTTTCCTGTGGGAGCTATCTTCAATACCACACTTTTTCTTCTCAGCTCCTATTTAAAGAATACATTTGTCAGTTAAGGTATACCGCTGAGTATGGGAGCTACAAGAAAGCAGGAAGGCAGACCCCAGCTACAGTAGTAAGTAGGTCCCCATGCAGTCTACCAGCCAGCACGGTGTCACATTTGCAGCTGCTTTCCTGTGGGAGCTATCTTCAATACCACACTTTTTCTGTTCAGCTACCATTCAAAAAATACATTTGTCTCTTAAGGTATACCACTGAGTACGGGAGCTACAAGAAAGCAGGAAGGCAGACCCCAGCTACAGTAGTAAGTAGGTCCCCATGCAGTCTAGCAGCCAGCACGGTGTTACATTTGCAGCTGCTTTCCTGTGGGAGCTATCTTCAATATCACACTTTTTCTGTTCAGCTCCCATTGAAATAACTACATTTTGTCTCTTAAGGTATACAACTGAGTATGGGAGCTACAAGAAAGCAGGAAGATAGATCCCAGCTACAGTAGTAAGTAGGTCCCCATGCAGTCTAGCAGCCAGCACGGTGTCACATTTGCAGCTGCTTTCCTGTGGGAGCTATCTTCAATACCACACTTTTTCAGTTCAGCTCCCATTGAAAGAATACATTTGTCAGTTAAGGTATACCACTGAGTACAGGAGTTACAAGAAAGCAGGAAGGCAGACCCCAGCTACAGTAGTAAGTAGGTCCCCATCCAGTCTAGCAGCCAGCACGGTGTCACATTTGCAGCTGCTTTCCTGTGAGAGCTATCTTCAATACCACACTTTTTCTCCTCAGTTCCCATTTAAAGAATACATTTGTCAGTTAAGGTATACCGCTGATTATGGGAGCTACAAGAAAGCAGGAAGGCAGACCCCAGCTACAGTAGTAAGTAGGTCCCCATGCAGTCTAGCAGCCAGCACGGTGTCACATTTGCAGCTGCTTTCCTGTGGGAGCTATCTTCAATACCACACTTTTTCTCCTCAGTTCCCATTTAAAGAATACATTTTGTCTCTTAAGGTATACCACTGAGTATGGGAGCTACAAGAAAGCAGGAAGGCAGACCCCAGCTACAGTAGTAAGTAGGTCCCCATGCAGTCTAGCAGCCAGCATGGTGTCACATTTGCAGCTGCTTTCCTGTGGGAGCTATCTTCAATACCACACTTTTTCTGTTCAGCTCCCATTGAAAAAATACATTTGTCTCTTAAGGTATACCACTGAGTAAGGGAGCTACAAGAAAGCAGGAAGGCAGACCCCACCTACAGTAGTAAGTAGGTCCCCATGCAGTCTAGCAGCCAGCACGGTGTCACATTTGCAGCTGCTTTCCTGTGGGAGCTATCTTCAATACCACACTTTTTCTTCTCAGCTCCCATTGAAATAATACATTTTGTCTCTTAAGGTATACAACTGAGTATGGGAGCTACAAGAAAGCAGGAAGGCAGACCCCAGCTACAGTAGTAAGTAGGTCCCCATGCAGTCTAGCAGCCAGCACGGTGTCACATTTGCAGCTGCTTTCCTGTGGGAGCTATCTTCAATACCACACTTTTTCTGTTCAGCTCCCATTGAAAAAATACATTTGTCTCTTAAGGTATACCACTGAGTACGGGAGCTACAAGAAAGCAGGAAGGCAGACCCCAGCTACAGTAGTAAGTAGGTCCCCATGCAGTCTAGCAGCCAGCATGGTGTCACATTTGCAGCTGCTTTCCTGTGGGAGCTATCTTCAATACCACACTTTTTCTGTTCAGCTCCCATTGAAAAAATACATTTGTCTCTTAAGGTATACCACTGAGTATGGGAGCTACAAGAAAGCAGGAAGGCAGACCCCAGCTACAGTATTAAGTAGGTCCCCATGCAGTCTAGCAGCCAGCACGGTGTCACATTTGCAGCTGCTTTCCTGTGGGAGCTATCTTCAATACCACACTTTTTCTGTTCAGCTCCCATTGAAAAAATACATTTGTCTCTTAAGGTATACCACTGAGTATGGGAGCTACAAGAAAGCAGGAAGGCAGACCCCAGCTACAGTAGTAAGTAGGTCCCCATGCAGTCTAGCAGCCAGCACGGTGTCACATTTGCAGCTGCTTTCCTGTGGGAGCTATCTTCAATACCACACTTTTTCTGTTCAGCTCCCATTGAAAAAATACATTTGTCTCTTAAGGTATACCACTGAGTACGGGAGCTACAAGAAAGCAGGAAGGCAGACCCCAGCTACAGTAGTAAGTAGGTCCCCATGCAGTCTAGCAGCCAGCATGGTGTCACATTTGCAGCTGCTTTCCTGTGGGAGCTATCTTCAATACCACACTTTTTCTGTTCAGCTCCCATTGAAAAAATACATTTGTCTCTTAAGGTATACCACTGAGTATGGGAGCTACAAGAAAGCAGGAAGGCAGACCCCAGCTACAGTATTAAGTAGGTCCCCATGCAGTCTAGCAGCCAGCACGGTGTCACATTTGCAGCTGCTTTCCTGTGGGAGCTATCTTCAATACCACACTTTTTCTGTTCAGCTCCCATTGAAAAAATACATTTGTCTCTTAAGGTATACCACTGAGTATGGGAGCTACAAGAAAGCAGGAAGGCAGACCCCAGCTACAGTATTAAGTAGGTCCCCATGCAGTCTAGCAGCCAGCACGGTGTCACATTTGCAGCTGCTTTCCTGTGGGAGCTATCTTCAATACCACACTTTTTCTTCTCAGCTCCCATTGAAATAATACATTTTGTCTCTTAAGGTATACAACTGAGTATGGGAGCTACAAGAAAGCAGGAAGGCAGACCCCAGCTACAGTAGTAAGTAGGTCCCCATGCAGTCTAGCAGCCAGCACGGTGTCACATTTGCAGCTGCTTTCCTGTGGGAGCTATCTTCAATACCACACTTTTTCTGTTCAGCTCCCATTGAAAAAATACATTTGTCTCTTAAGGTATACCACTGAGTACGGGAGCTACAAGAAAGCAGGAAGGCAGACCCCAGCTACAGTAGTAAGTAGGTCCCCATGCAGTCTATCAGCCAGCACGGTGTGACATTTGCAGCTGCTTTCCTGTGGGAGCTATCTTCAATACCACACTTTTTCTGTTCAGCTCCCATTGAAAAAATACATTTGTCTCTTAAGGTATACCACTGAGTACGGGAGCTACAAGAAAGCAGGAAGGCAGACCCCAGCTACAGTAGTAAGTAGGTCCCCATGCAGTCTAGCAGCCAGCATGGTGTCACATTTGCAGCTGCTTTCCTGTGGGAGCTATCTTCAATACCACACTTTTTCTGTTCAGCTCCCATTGAAAAAATACATTTGTCTCTTAAGGTATACCACTGAGTATGGGAGCTACAAGAAAGCAGGAAGGCAGACCCCAGCTACAGTATTAAGTAGGTCCCCATGCAGTCTAGCAGCCAGCACGGTGTCACATTTGCAGCTGCTTTCCTGTGGGAGCTATCTTCAATACCACACTTTTTCTTCTCAGCTCCCATTTAAAGAATACATTTGTCAGTTAAGGTATACCGCTGAGTATGGGAGCTACAAGAAAGCAGGAAGGCAGACCCCAGCTACAGTAGTAAGTAGGTCCCCATGCAGTCTAGCAGCCAGCACGGTGTCACATTTGCAGCTGCTTTCCTGTGGGAGCTATCTTCAATACCACACTTTTTCTGTTCAGCTACCATTGAAAAAATACATTTGTCTCTTAAGGTATACCACTGAGTACGGGAGCTACAAGAAAGCAGGAAGGCAGACCCCAGCTACAGTAGTAAGTAGGTCCCCATGCAGTCTAGCAGCCAGCACGGTGTTACATTTGCAGCTGCTTTCCTGTGGGAGCTATCTTCAATATCACACTTTTTCTGTTCAGCTCCCATTGAAATAACTACATTTTGTCTCTTAAGGTATACAACTGAGTATGGGAGCTACAAGAAAGCAGGAAGATAGATCCCAGCTACAGTAGTAAGTAGGTCCCCATGCAGTCTAGCAGCCAGCACGGTGTCACATTTGCAGCTGCTTTCCTGTGGGAGCTATCTTCAATACCACACTTTTTCTTCTCAGCTCCCATTGAAAGAATACATTTGTCAGTTAAGGTATACCACTGAGTACAGGAGTTACAAGAAAGCAGGAAGGCAGACCCCAGCTACAGTAGTAAGTAGGTCCCCATCCAGTCTAGCAGCCAGCACGGTGTCACATTTGCAGCTGCTTTCCTGTGGGAGCTATCTTCAATACCACACTTTTTCTCCTCAGTTCCCATTTAAAGAATACATTTGTCAGTTAAGGTATACCGCTGATTATGGGAGCTACAAGAAAGCAGGAAGGCAGACCCCAGCTACAGTAGTAAGTAGGTCCCCATGCAGTCTAGCAGCCAGCACGGTGTCACATTTGCAGCTGCTTTCCTGTGGGAGCTATCTTCAATACCACACTTTTTCAGCTCCCATTGAAAAAACTACATTTTGTCTCTTAAGGTATACCACTGAGTATGGGAGCTACAGGAAAGCAGGAAGATAGATCCCAGCTACAGTAGTAAGTAGGTCCCCATGCAGTCTAGCAGCCAGCACGGTGTCACATTTACAGCTGCTTTCCTGTGGGAGCTATCTTCAATATCACAATTTTTCTGTTCAGCTCCCATTGAAATAACTACATTTTGTCTCTTAAGGTATACCACTGAGTATGGGAGCTACAAGAAAGCAGGAAGATAGATCCCAGCTACAGTAGTAAGTAGGTCCCCATGCAGTCTATCAGCCAGCACGGTGTCACATTTGCAGCTGCTTTCCTGTGGGAGCTATCTTCAATATCACACTTTTTCTGTTCAGCTCCCATTGAAATAACTACATTTTGTCTCTTAAGGTATACCACTGAGTATGGGAGCTACAAGAAAGCAGGAAGGCAGACCCCAGCTACAGTAGTAAGTAGGTCCCCATGCAGTCTAGCAGCCAGCACGGTGTCACATTTGCAGCTGCTTTCCTGTGGGAGCTATCTTCAATACCACACTTTTTCTCCTCAGTTCCCATTTAAAGAATACATTTTGTCTCTTAAGGTATACCACTGAGTATGGGAGCTACAAGAAAGCAGGAAGGCAGACCCCAGCTACAGTAGTAAGTAGGTCCCCATGCAGTCTAGCAGCCAGCATGGTGTCACATTTGCAGCTGCTTTCCTGTGGGAGCTATCTTCAATACCACACTTTTTCTGTTCAGCTCCCATTGAAAAAATACATTTGTCTCTTAAGGTATACCACTGAGTAAGGGAGCTACAAGAAAGCAGGAAGGCAGACCCCACCTACAGTAGTAAGTAGGTCCCCATGCAGTCTAGCAGCCAGCACGGTGTCACATTTGCAGCTGCTTTCCTGTGGGAGCTATCTTCAATACCACACTTTTTCTTCTCAGCTCCCATTGAAATAATACATTTTGTCTCTTAAGGTATACAACTGAGTATGGGAGCTACAAGAAAGCAGGAAGGCAGACCCCAGCTACAGTAGTAAGTAGGTCCCCATGCAGTCTAGCAGCCAGCACGGTGTCACATTTGCAGCTGCTTTCCTGTGGGAGCTATCTTCAATACCACACTTTTTCTGTTCAGCTCCCATTGAAAAAATACATTTGTCTCTTAAGGTATACCACTGAGTACGGGAGCTACAAGAAAGCAGGAAGGCAGACCCCAGCTACAGTAGTAAGTAGGTCCCCATGCAGTCTAGCAGCCAGCATGGTGTCACATTTGCAGCTGCTTTCCTGTGGGAGCTATCTTCAATACCACACTTTTTCTGTTCAGCTCCCATTGAAAAAATACATTTGTCTCTTAAGGTATACCACTGAGTATGGGAGCTACAAGAAAGCAGGAAGGCAGACCCCAGCTACAGTATTAAGTAGGTCCCCATGCAGTCTAGCAGCCAGCACGGTGTCACATTTGCAGCTGCTTTCCTGTGGGAGCTATCTTCAATACCACACTTTTTCTGTTCAGCTCCCATTGAAAAAATACATTTGTCTCTTAAGGTATACCACTGAGTATGGGAGCTACAAGAAAGCAGGAAGGCAGACCCCAGCTACAGTATTAAGTAGGTCCCCATGCAGTCTAGCAGCCAGCACGGTGTCACATTTGCAGCTGCTTTCCTGTGGGAGCTATCTTCAATACCACACTTTTTCTTCTCAGCTCCCATTGAAATAATACATTTTGTCTCTTAAGGTATACAACTGAGTATGGGAGCTACAAGAAAGCAGGAAGGCAGACCCCAGCTACAGTAGTAAGTAGGTCCCCATGCAGTCTAGCAGCCAGCACGGTGTCACATTTGCAGCTGCTTTCCTGTGGGAGCTATCTTCAATACCACACTTTTTCTGTTCAGCTCCCATTGAAAAAATACATTTGTCTCTTAAGGTATACCACTGAGTACGGGAGCTACAAGAAAGCAGGAAGGCAGACCCCAGCTACAGTAGTAAGTAGGTCCCCATGCAGTCTATCAGCCAGCACGGTGTGACATTTGCAGCTGCTTTCCTGTGGGAGCTATCTTCAATACCACACTTTTTCTGTTCAGCTCCCATTGAAAAAATACATTTGTCTCTTAAGGTATACCACTGAGTACGGGAGCTACAAGAAAGCAGGAAGGCAGACCCCAGCTACAGTAGTAAGTAGGTCCCCATGCAGTCTAGCAGCCAGCATGGTGTCACATTTGCAGCTGCTTTCCTGTGGGAGCTATCTTCAATACCACACTTTTTCTGTTCAGCTCCCATTGAAAAAATACATTTGTCTCTTAAGGTATACCACTGAGTATGGGAGCTACAAGAAAGCAGGAAGGCAGACCCCAGCTACAGTATTAAGTAGGTCCCCATGCAGTCTAGCAGCCAGCACGGTGTCACATTTGCAGCTGCTTTCCTGTGGGAGCTATCTTCAATACCACACTTTTTCTTCTCAGCTCCCATTTAAAGAATACATTTGTCAGTTAAGGTATACCGCTGAGTATGGGAGCTACAAGAAAGCAGGAAGGCAGACCCCAGCTACAGTAGTAAGTAGGTCCCCATGCAGTCTAGCAGCCAGCACGGTGTCACATTTGCAGCTGCTTTCCTGTGGGAGCTATCTTCAATACCACACTTTTTCTGTTCAGCTACCATTGAAAAAATACATTTGTCTCTTAAGGTATACCACTGAGTACGGGAGCTACAAGAAAGCAGGAAGGCAGACCCCAGCTACAGTAGTAAGTAGGTCCCCATGCAGTCTAGCAGCCAGCACGGTGTTACATTTGCAGCTGCTTTCCTGTGGGAGCTATCTTCAATATCACACTTTTTCTGTTCAGCTCCCATTGAAATAACTACATTTTGTCTCTTAAGGTATACAACTGAGTATGGGAGCTACAAGAAAGCAGGAAGATAGATCCCAGCTACAGTAGTAAGTAGGTCCCCATGCAGTCTAGCAGCCAGCACGGTGTCACATTTGCAGCTGCTTTCCTGTGGGAGCTATCTTCAATACCACACTTTTTCTTCTCAGCTCCCATTGAAAGAATACATTTGTCAGTTAAGGTATACCACTGAGTACAGGAGTTACAAGAAAGCAGGAAGGCAGACCCCAGCTACAGTAGTAAGTAGGTCCCCATCCAGTCTAGCAGCCAGCACGGTGTCACATTTGCAGCTGCTTTCCTGTGGGAGCTATCTTCAATACCACACTTTTTCTCCTCAGTTCCCATTTAAAGAATACATTTGTCAGTTAAGGTATACCGCTGATTATGGGAGCTACAAGAAAGCAGGAAGGCAGACCCCAGCTACAGTAGTAAGTAGGTCCCCATGCAGTCTAGCAGCCAGCACGGTGTCACATTTGCAGCTGCTTTCCTGTGGGAGCTATCTTCAATACCACACTTTTTCAGCTCCCATTGAAAAAACTACATTTTGTCTCTTAAGGTATACCACTGAGTATGGGAGCTACAGGAAAGCAGGAAGATAGATCCCAGCTACAGTAGTAAGTAGGTCCCCATGCAGTCTAGCAGCCAGCACGGTGTCACATTTACAGCTGCTTTCCTGTGGGAGCTATCTTCAATATCACAATTTTTCTGTTCAGCTCCCATTGAAATAACTACATTTTGTCTCTTAAGGTATACCACTGAGTATGGGAGCTACAAGAAAGCAGGAAGATAGATCCCAGCTACAGTAGTAAGTAGGTCCCCATGCAGTCTATCAGCCAGCACGGTGTCACATTTGCAGCTGCTTTCCTGTGGGAGCTATCTTCAATATCACACTTTTTCTGTTCAGCTCCCATTGAAATAACTACATTTTGTCTCTTAAGGTATACCACTGAGTACGGGAGCTACAAGAAAGCAGGAAGGCAGACCCCAGCTACAGTATTAAGTAGGTCCCCATGCAGTCTAGCAGCCAGCACGGTGTCACATTTGCAGCTGCTTTCCTGTGGGAGCTATCTTCAATATCACACTTTTTCTGTTCAGCTCCCATTGAAATAACTACATTTTGTCTCTTAAGGTATACCACTGAGTACGGGAGCTACAAGAAAGCAGGAAGGCAGACCCCAGCTACAGTATTAAGTAGGTCCCCATGCAGTCTAGCAGCCAGCACGGTGTCACATTTGCAGCTGCTTTCCTGTGGGAGCTATCTTCAATACCACACTTTTTCTGTTCAGCTCCCATTGAAAAAATACATTTGTCTCTTAAGGTATACCACTGAGTACGGGAGCTACAAGAAAGCAGGAAGGCAGACCCCAGCTACAGTAGTAAGTAGGTCCCCATGCAGTCTATCAGCCAGCACGGTGTGACATTTGCAGCTGCTTTCCTGTGGGAGCTATCTTCAATACCACACTTTTTCTGTTCAGCTCCCATTGAAAAAATACATTTGTCTCTTAAGGTATACCACTGAGTACGGGAGCTACAAGAAAGCAGGAAGGCAGACCCCAGCTACAGTAGTAAGTAGGTCCCCATGCAGTCTAGCAGCCAGCATGGTGTCACATTTGCAGCTGCTTTCCTGTGGGAGCTATCTTCAATACCACACTTTTTCTGTTCAGCTCCCATTGAAAAAATACATTTGTCTCTTAAGGTATACCACTGAGTAAGGGAGCTACAAGAAAGCAGGAAGGCAGACCCCAGCTACAGTAGTAAGTAGGTCCCCATGCAGTCTAGCAGCCAGCACGGTGTCACATTTGCAGCTGCTTTCCTGTGGGAGCTATCTTCAATACCACACTTTTTCTTCTCAGCTCCTATTTAAAGAATACATTTGTCAGTTAAGGTATACCGCTGAGTATGGGAGCTACAAGAAAGCAGGAAGGCAGACCCCAGCTACAGTAGTAAGTAGGTCCCCATGCAGTCTACCAGCCAGCACGGTGTCACATTTGCAGCTGCTTTCCTGTGGGAGCTATCTTCAATACCACACTTTTTCTGTTCAGCTACCATTCAAAAAATACATTTGTCTCTTAAGGTATACCACTGAGTACGGGAGCTACAAGAAAGCAGGAAGGCAGACCCCAGCTACAGTAGTAAGTAGGTCCCCATGCAGTCTAGCAGCCAGCACGGTGTTACATTTGCAGCTGCTTTCCTGTGGGAGCTATCTTCAATATCACACTTTTTCTGTTCAGCTCCCATTGAAATAACTACATTTTGTCTCTTAAGGTATACAACTGAGTATGGGAGCTACAAGAAAGCAGGAAGATAGATCCCAGCTACAGTAGTAAGTAGGTCCCCATGCAGTCTAGCAGCCAGCACGGTGTCACATTTGCAGCTGCTTTCCTGTGGGAGCTATCTTCAATACCACACTTTTTCTTCTCAGCTCCCATTGAAAGAATACATTTGTCAGTTAAGGTATACCACTGAGTACAGGAGTTACAAGAAAGCAGGAAGGCAGACCCCAGCTACAGTAGTAAGTAGGTCCCCATCCAGTCTAGCAGCCAGCACGGTGTCACATTTGCAGCTGCTTTCCTGTGGGAGCTATCTTCAATACCACACTTTTTCTCCTCAGTTCCCATTTAAAGAATACATTTGTCAGTTAAGGTATACCGCTGAGTATGGGAGCTACAAGAAAGCAGGAAGGCAGACCCCAGCTACAGTAGTAAGTAGGTCCCCATGCAGTCTAGCAGCCAGCACGGTGTCACATTTGCAGCTGCTTTCCTGTGGGAGCTATCTTCAATACCACACTTTTTCAGCTCCCATTGAAAAAACTACATTTTGTCTCTTAAGGTATACCACTGAGTATGGGAGCTACAGGAAAGCAGGAAGATAGATCCCAGCTACAGTAGTAAGTAGGTCCCCATGCAGTCTAGCAGCCAGCACGGTGTCACATTTACAGCTGCTTTCCTGTGGGAGCTATCTTCAATATCACAATTTTTCTGTTCAGCTCCCATTGAAATAACTACATTTTGTCTCTTAAGGTATACCACTGAGTATGGGAGCTACAAGAAAGCAGGAAGATAGATCCCAGCTACAGTAGTAAGTAGGTCCCCATGCAGTCTATCAGCCAGCACGGTGTCACATTTGCAGCTGCTTTCCTGTGGGAGCTATCTTCAATATCACACTTTTTCTGTTCAGCTCCCATTGAAATAACTACATTTTGTCTCTTAAGGTATACCACTGAGTACGGGAGCTACAAGAAAGCAGGAAGGCAGACCCCAGCTACAGTATTAAGTAGGTCCCCATGCAGTCTAGCAGCCAGCACGGTGTCACATTTGCAGCTGCTTTCCTGTGGGAGCTATCTTCAATATCACACTTTTTCTGTTCAGCTCCCATTGAAATAACTACATTTTGTCTCTTAAGGTACACCACTGAGTACGGGAGCTACAAGAAAGCAGGAAGGCAGACCCCAGCTACAGTATTAAGTAGGTCCCCATGCAGTCTAGCAGCCAGCACGGTGTCACATTTGCAGCTGCTTTCCTGTGGGAGCTATCTTCAATACCACACTTTTTCTGTACAGCTCCCATTGAAAAAATACATTTGTCTCTTAAGGTATACCACTGAGTACGGGAGCTACAAGAAAGCAGGAAGGCAGACCCCAGCTACAGTAGTAAGTAGGTCCCCATGCAGTCTATCAGCCAGCACGGTGTGACATTTGCAGCTGCTTTCCTGTGGGAGCTATCTTCAATACCACACTTTTTCTGTTCAGCTCCCATTGAAAAAATACATTTGTCTCTTAAGGTATACCACTGAGTACGGGAGCTACAAGAAAGCAGGAAGGCAGACCCCAGCTACAGTAGTAAGTAGGTCCCCATGCAGTCTAGCAGCCAGCATGGTGTCACATTTGCAGCTGCTTTCCTGTGGGAGCTATCTTCAATACCACACTTTTTCTGTTCAGCTCCCATTGAAAAAATACATTTGTCTCTTAAGGTATACCACTGAGTAAGGGAGCTACAAGAAAGCAGGAAGGCAGACCCCAGCTACAGTAGTAAGTAGGTCCCCATGCAGTCTAGCAGCCAGCACGGTGTCACATTTGCAGCTGCTTTCCTGTGGGAGCTATCTTCAATACCACACTTTTTCTTCTCAGCTCCTATTTAAAGAATACATTTGTCAGTTAAGGTATACCGCTGAGTATGGGAGCTACAAGAAAGCAGGAAGGCAGACCCCAGCTACAGTAGTAAGTAGGTCCCCATGCAGTCTACCAGCCAGCACGGTGTCACATTTGCAGCTGCTTTCCTGTGGGAGCTATCTTCAATACCACACTTTTTCTGTTCAGCTACCATTCAAAAAATACATTTGTCTCTTAAGGTATACCACTGAGTACGGGAGCTACAAGAAAGCAGGAAGGCAGACCCCAGCTACAGTAGTAAGTAGGTCCCCATGCAGTCTAGCAGCCAGCACGGTGTTACATTTGCAGCTGCTTTCCTGTGGGAGCTATCTTCAATATCACACTTTTTCTGTTCAGCTCCCATTGAAATAACTACATTTTGTCTCTTAAGGTATACAACTGAGTATGGGAGCTACAAGAAAGCAGGAAGATAGATCCCAGCTACAGTAGTAAGTAGGTCCCCATGCAGTCTAGCAGCCAGCACGGTGTCACATTTGCAGCTGCTTTCCTGTGGGAGCTATCTTCAATACCACACTTTTTCTTCTCAGCTCCCATTGAAAGAATACATTTGTCAGTTAAGGTATACCACTGAGTACAGGAGTTACAAGAAAGCAGGAAGGCAGACCCCACCTACAGTAGTAAGTAGGTCCCCATCCAGTCTAGCAGCCAGCACGGTGTCACATTTGCAGCTGCTTTCCTGTGAGAGCTATCTTCAATACCACACTTTTTCTCCTCAGTTCCCATTTAAAGAATACATTTGTCAGTTAAGGTATACCGCTGATTATGGGAGCTACAAGAAAGCAGGAAGGCAGACCCCAGCTACAGTAGTAAGTAGGTCCCCATGCAGTCTAGCAGCCAGCACGGTGTCACATTTGCAGCTGCTTTCCTGTGGGAGCTATCTTCAATACCACACTTTTTCTCCTCAGTTCCCATTTAAAGAATACATTTTGTCTCTTAAGGTATACCACTGAGTATGGGAGCTACAAGAAAGCAGGAAGGCAGACCCCAGCTACAGTAGTAAGTAGATCCCCATGCAGTCTAGCAGCCAGCACGGTGTCACATTTGCAGCTGCTTTCCTGTGGGAGCTATCTTCAATACCACACTTTTTCAGCTCCCATTGAAAAAACTACATTTTGTCTCTTAAGGTATACAACTGAGTATGGCAGCTACAGGAAAGCAGGAAGATAGATCCCAGCTACAGTAGTAAGTAGGTCCCCATGCAGTCTAGCAGCCAGCACGGTGTCACATTTACAGCTGCTTTCCTGTGGGAGCTATCTTCAATATCACAATTTTTCTGTTCAGCTCCCATTGAAATAACTACATTTTGTCTCTTAAGGTATACCACTGAGTATGGGAGCTACAAGAAAGCAGGAAGATAGATCCCAGCTACAGTAGTAAGTAGGTCCCCATGCAGTCTATCAGCCAGCACGGTGTCACATTTGCAGCTGCTTTCCTGTGGGAGCTATCTTCAATATCACACTTTTTCTGTTCAGCTCCCATTGAAATAACTACATTTTGTCTCTTAAGGTATACAACTGAGTATGGGAGCTACAAGAAAGCAGGAAGATAGATCCCAGCTACAGTAGTAAGTAGGTCCCCATGCAGTCTATCAGCCAGCACGGTGTCACATTTGCAGCTGCTTTCCTGTGGGAGCTATCTTCAATACCACACTTTTTCTTCTCAGCTCCCATTGAAAGAATACATTTGTCAGTTAAGGTATACCACTGAGTACAGGAGTTACAAGAAAGCAGGAAGGCAGACCCCAGCTACAGTAGTAAGTAGGTCCCCATCCAGTCTAGCAGCCAGCACGGTGTCACATTTGCAGCTGCTTTCCTGTGGGAGCTATCTTCAATACCACACTTTTTCTCCTCAGTTCCCATTTAAAGAATACATTTGTCAGTTAAGGTATACCGCTGATTATGGGAGCTACAAGAAAGCAGGAAGGCAGACCCCAGCTACAGTAGTAAGTAGGTCCCCATGCAGTCTAGCAGCCAGCACGGTGTCACATTTGCAGCTGCTTTCCTGTGGGAGCTATCTTCAATACCACACTTTTTCTCCTCAGTTCCCATTTAAAGAATACATTTTGTCTCTTAAGGTATACCACTGAGTATGGGAGCTACAAGAAAGCAGGAAGGCAGACCCCAGCTACAGTAGTAAGTAGATCCCCATGCAGTCTAGCAGCCAGCACGGTGTCACATTTGCAGCTGCTTTCCTGTGGGAGCTATCTTCAATACCACACTTTTTCAGCTCCCTTTGAAAAAACTACATTTTGTCTCTTAAGGTATACAACTGAGTATGGCAGCTACAGGAAAGCAGGAAGATAGATCCCAGCTACAGTAGTAAGTAGGTCCCCATGCAGTCTAGCAGCCAGCACGGTGTCACATTTACAGCTGCTTTCCTGTGGGAGCTATCTTCAATATCACAATTTTTCTGTTCAGCTCCCATTGAAATAACTACATTTTGTCTCTTAAGGTATACCACTGAGTATGGGAGCTACAAGAAAGCAGGAAGATAGATCCCAGCTACAGTAGTAAGTAGGTCCCCATGCAGTCTATCAGCCAGCACGGTGTCACATTTGCAGCTGCTTTCCTGTGGGAGCTATCTTCAATATCACACTTTTTCTGTTCAGCTCCCATTGAAATAACTACATTTTGTCTCTTAAGGTATACAACTGAGTATGGGAGCTACAAGAAAGCAGGAAGATAGATCCCAGCTACAGTAGTAAGTAGGTCCCCATGCAGTCTATCAGCCAGCACGGTGTCACATTTGCAGCTGCTTTCCTGTGGGAGCTATCTTCAATACCACACTTTTTCTTCTCAGCTCCCATTGAAAGAATACATTTGTCAGTTAAGGTATACCACTGAGTACAGGAGTTACAAGAAAGCAGGAAGGCAGACCCCAGCTACAGTAGTAAGTAGGTCCCCATCCAGTCTACAGCCAGCACGGTGTCACATTTGCAGCTGCTTTCCTGTGGGAGCTATCTTCAATACCACACTTTTTCTCCTCAGTTCCCATTTAAAGAATACATTTGTCAGTTAAGGTATACCGCTGATTATGGGAGCTACAAGAAAGCAGGAAGGCAGACCCCAGCTACAGTAGTAAGTAGGTCCCCATGCAGTCTACCAGCCAGCACGGTGTCACATTTGCAGCTGCTTTCCTGTGGGAGCTATCTTCAATACCACACTTTTTCTCCTCAGTTCCCATTTAAAGAATACATTTTGTCTCTTAAGGTATACCACTGAGTATGGGAGCTACAAGAAAGCAGGAAGGCAGACCCCAGCTACAGTAGTAAGTAGATCCCCATGCAGTCTAGCAGCCAGCACGGTGTCACATTTGCAGCTGCTTTCCTGTGGGAGCTATCTTCAATACCACACTTTTTCAGCTCCCATTGAAAAAACTACATTTTGTCTCTTAAGGTATACAACTGAGTATGGGAGCTACAGGAAAGCAGGAAGATAGATCCCAGCTACAGTAGTAAGTAGGTCCCCATGCAGTCTAGCAGCCAGCACGGTGTCACATTTACAGCTGCTTTCCTGTGGGAGCTATCTTCAATATCACAATTTTTCTGTTCAGCTCCCATTGAAATAACTACATTTTGTCTCTTAAGGTATACCACTGAGTATGGGAGCTACAAGAAAGCAGGAAGATAGATCCCAGCTACAGTAGTAAGTAGGTCCCCATGCAGTCTATCAGCCAGCACGGTGTCACATTTGCAGCTGCTTTCCTGTGGGAGCTATCTTCAATATCACACTTTTTCTGTTCAGCTCCCATTGAAATAACTACATTTTGTCTCTTAAGGTATACAACTGAGTATGGGAGCTACAAGAAAGCAGGAAGATAGATCCCAGCTACAGTAGTAAGTAGGTCCCCATGCAGTCTATCAGCCAGCACGGTGTCACATTTGCAGCTGCTTTCCTGTGGGAGCTATCTTCAATACCACACTTTTTCTTCTCAGCTCCCATTGAAAGAATACATTTGTCAGTTAAGGTATACCACTGAGTACAGGAGTTACAAGAAAGCAGGAAGGCAGACCCCACCTACAGTAGTAAGTAGGTCCCCATCCAGTCTAGCAGCCAGCACGGTGTCACATTTGCAGCTGCTTTCCTGTGGGAGCTATCTTCAATACCACACTTTTTCTCCTCAGTTCCCATTTAAAGAATACATTTGTCAGTTAAGGTATACCGCTGAGTATGGGAGCTACAAGAAAGCAGGAAGGCAGACCCCAGCTACAGTAGTAAGTAGGTCCCCATGCAGTCTAGCAGCCAGCACGGTGTCACATTTGCAGCTGCTTTCCTGTGGGAGCTATCTTCAATATCACACTTTTTCTGTTCAGCTCCCATTGAAAAAATACATTTGTCTCTTAAGGTATACCACTGAGTACGGGAGCTACAAGAAAGCAGGAAGGCAGACCCCAGCTACAGTAGTAAGTAGGTCCCCATGCAGTCTAGCAGCCAGCACAGTGTTACATTTGCAGCTGCTTTCCTGTGGGAGCTATCTTCAATATCACACTTTTTCAGTTCAGCTCCCATTGAAATAATACATTTTGTCTCTTAAGGTATACAACTGAGTATGGGAGCTACAAGAAAGCAGGAAGGCAGACCCCAGCTACAGTAGTAAGTAGGTCCCCATGCAGTCTAGCAGCCAGCACGGTGTCACATTTGCAGCTGCTTTCCTGTGGGAGCTATCTTCAATACCACACTTTTTCTGTTCAGCTCCCATTGAAAAAATACATTTGTCTCTTAAGGTATACCACTGAGTACGGGAGCTACAAGAAAGCAGGAAGGCAGACCCCAGCTACAGTAGTAAGTAGGTCCCCATGCAGTCTAGCAGCCAGCACGGTGTGACATTTGCAGCTGCTTTCCTGTGGGAGCTATCTTCAATACCACACTTTTTCTGTTCAGCTCCCATTGAAAAAATACATTTGTCTCTTAAGGTATACCACTGAGTATGGGTGCTACAAGAAAGCAGGAAGGCAGACCCCAGCTACAGTAGTAAGTAGGTCCCCATGCAGTCTAGCAGCCAGCATGGTGTCACATTTGCAGCTGCTTTCCTGTGGGAGCTATCTTCAATACCACACTTTTTCTGTTCAGCTCCCATTGAAAAAATACATTTGTCTCTTAAGGTATACCACTGAGTAAGGGAGCTACAAGAAAGCAGGAAGGCAGACCCCAGCTACAGTAGTAAGTAGGTCCCCATGCAGTCTATCAGCCAGCACGGTGTGACATTTGCAGCTGCTTTCCTGTGGGAGCTATCTTCAATACCACACTTTTTCTTCTCAGCTCCCATTGAAATAATACATTTTGTCTCTTAAGGTATACAACTGAGTATGGGAGCTACAAGAAAGCAGGAAGGCAGACCCCAGCTACAGTAGTAAGTAGGTCCCCATGCAGTCTAGCAGCCAGCATGGTGTCACATTTGCAGCTGCTTTCCTGTGGGAGCTATCTTCAATACCACACTTTTTCTGTTCAGCTCCCATTGAAAAAATACATTTGTCTCTTAAGGTATACCACTGAGTACGGGAGCTACAAGAAAGCAGGAAGGCAGACCCCAGCTACAGTAGTAAGTAGGTCCCCATGCAGTCTATCAGCCAGCACGGTGTGACATTTGCAGCTGCTTTCCTGTGGGAGCTATCTTCAATACCACACTTTTTCTGTTCAGCTCCCATTGAAAAAATACATTTGTCTCTTAAGGTATACCACTGAGTACGGGAGCTACAAGAAAGCAGGAAGGCAGACCCCAGCTACAGTAGTAAGTAGGTCCCCATGCAGTCTAGCAGCCAGCATGGTGTCACATTTGCAGCTGCTTTCCTGTGGGAGCTATCTTCAATACCACACTTTTTCTGTTCAGCTCCCATTGAAAAAATACATTTGTCTCTTAAGGTATACCACTGAGTACGGGAGCTACAAGAAAGCAGGAAGGCAGACCCCAGCTACAGTATTAAGTAGGTCCCCATGCAGTCTAGCAGCCAGCACGGTGTCACATTTGCAGCTGCTTTCCTGTGGGAGCTATCTTCAATACCACACTTTTTCTTCTCAGCTCCCATTTAAAGAATACATTTGTCAGTTAAGGTATACCGCTGAGTATGGGAGCTACAAGAAAGCAGGAAGGCAGACCCCAGCTACAGTAGTAAGTAGGTCCCCATGCAGTCTAGCAGCCAGCACGGTGTCACATTTGCAGCTGCTATCCTGTGGGAGCTATCTTCAATACCACACTTTTTCTGTTCAGCTACCATTGAAAAAATACATTTGTCTCTTAAGGTATACCACTGAGTACGGGAGCTACAAGAAAGCAGGAAGGCAGACCCCAGCTACAGTAGTAAGTAGGTCCCCATGCAGTCTATCAGCCAGCACGGTGTTACATTTGCAGCTGCTTTCCTGTGGGAGCTATCTTCAATATCACACTTTTTCTGTTCAGCTCCCATTGAAATAACTACATTTTGTCTCTTAAGGTATACAACTGAGTATGGGAGCTACAAGAAAGCAGGAAGATAGATCCCAGCTACAGTAGTAAGTAGGTCCCCATGCAGTCTAGCAGCCAGCACGGTGTCACATTTGCAGCTGCTTTCCTGTGGGAGCTATCTTCAATACCACACTTTTTCTTCTCAGCTCCCATTGAAAGAATACATTTGTCAGTCAAGGTATACCACTGAGTACAGGAGTTACAAGAAAGCAGGAAGGCAGACCCCAGCTACAGTAGTAAGTAGGTCCCCATCCAGTCTAGCAGCCAGCACGGTGTCACATTTGCAGCTGCTTTCCTGTGGGAGCTATCTTCAATACCACACTTTTTCTCCTCAGTTCCCATTTAAAGAATACATTTGTCAGTTAAGGTATACCGCTGATTATGGGAGCTACAAGAAAGCAGGAAGGCAGACCCCAGCTACAGTAGTAAGTAGGTCCCCATGCAGTCTAGCAGCCAGCACGGTGTCACATTTGCAGCTGCTTTCCTGTGGGAGCTATCTTCAATACCACACTTTTTCAGCTCCCATTGAAAAAACTACATTTTGTCTCTTAAGGTATACAACTGAGTATGGGAGCTACAGGAAAGCAGGAAGATAGATCCCAGCTACAGTAGTAAGTAGGTCCCCATGCAGTCTAGCAGCCAGCACGGTGTCACATTTACAGCTGCTTTCCTGTGGGAGCTATCTTCAATATCACAATTTTTCTGTTCAGCTCCCATTGAAATAACTACATTTTGTCTCTTAAGGTATACCACTGAGTATGGGAGCTACAAGAAAGCAGGAAGATAGATCCCAGCTACAGTAGTAAGTAGGTCCCCATGCAGTCTATCAGCCAGCACGGTGTCACATTTGCAGCTGCTTTCCTGTGGGAGCTATCTTCAATATCACACTTTTTCTGTTCAGCTCCCATTGAAATAACTACATTTTGTCTCTTAAGGTATACAACTGAGTATGGGAGCTACAAGAAAGCAGGAAGATAGATCCCAGCTACAGTAGTAAGTAGGTCCCCATGCAGTCTAGCAGCCAGCACGGTGTCACATTTGCAGCTGCTTTCCTGTGGGAGCTATCTTCAATACCACACTTTTTCTTCTCAGCTCCCATTGAAAGAATACATTTGTCAGTTAAGGTATACCACTGAGTACAGGAGTTACAAGAAAGCAGGAAGGCAGACCCCACCTACAGTAGTAAGTAGGTCCCCATCCAGTCTAGCAGCCAGCACGGTGTCACATTTGCAGCTGCTTTCCTGTGGGAGCTATCTTCAATACCACACTTTTTCTCCTCAGTTCCCATTTAAAGAATACATTTGTCAGTTAAGGTATACCGCTGAGTATGGGAGCTACAAGAAAGCAGGAAGGCAGACCCCAGCTACAGTAGTAAGTAGGTCCCCATGCAGTCTAGCAGCCAGCACGGTGTCACATTTGCAGCTGCTTTCCTGTGGGAGCTATCTTCAATACCACACTTTTTCTTCTCAGCTCCCATTTAAAGAATACATTTGTCAGTTAAGGTATACCGCTGAGTATGGGAGCTACAAGAAAGCAGGAAGGCAGACCCCAGCTACAGTAGTAAGTAGGTCCCCATGCAGTCTAGCAGCCAGCACGGTGTCACATTTGCAGCTGCTATCCTGTGGGAGCTATCTTCAATACCACACTTTTTCTGTTCAGCTACCATTGAAAAAATACATTTGTCTCTTAAGGTATACCACTGAGTACGGGAGCTACAAGAAAGCAGGAAGGCAGACCCCAGCTACAGTAGTAAGTAGGTCCCCATGCAGTCTATCAGCCAGCACGGTGTTACATTTGCAGCTGCTTTCCTGTGGGAGCTATCTTCAATATCACACTTTTTCTGTTCAGCTCCCATTGAAATAACTACATTTTGTCTCTTAAGGTATACAACTGAGTATGGGAGCTACAAGAAAGCAGGAAGATAGATCCCAGCTACAGTAGTAAGTAGGTCCCCATGCAGTCTAGCAGCCAGCACGGTGTCACATTTGCAGCTGCTTTCCTGTGGGAGCTATCTTCAATACCACACTTTTTCTTCTCAGCTCCCATTGAAAGAATACATTTGTCAGTCAAGGTATACCACTGAGTACAGGAGTTACAAGAAAGCAGGAAGGCAGACCCCAGCTACAGTAGTAAGTAGGTCCCCATCCAGTCTAGCAGCCAGCACGGTGTCACATTTGCAGCTGCTTTCCTGTGGGAGCTATCTTCAATACCACACTTTTTCTCCTCAGTTCCCATTTAAAGAATACATTTGTCAGTTAAGGTATACCGCTGATTATGGGAGCTACAAGAAAGCAGGAAGGCAGACCCCAGCTACAGTAGTAAGTAGGTCCCCATGCAGTCTAGCAGCCAGCACGGTGTCACATTTGCAGCTGCTTTCCTGTGGGAGCTATCTTCAATACCACACTTTTTCAGCTCCCATTGAAAAAACTACATTTTGTCTCTTAAGGTATACAACTGAGTATGGGAGCTACAGGAAAGCAGGAAGATAGATCCCAGCTACAGTAGTAAGTAGGTCCCCATGCAGTCTAGCAGCCAGCACGGTGTCACATTTACAGCTGCTTTCCTGTGGGAGCTATCTTCAATATCACAATTTTTCTGTTCAGCTCCCATTGAAATAACTACATTTTGTCTCTTAAGGTATACCACTGAGTATGGGAGCTACAAGAAAGCAGGAAGATAGATCCCAGCTACAGTAGTAAGTAGGTCCCCATGCAGTCTATCAGCCAGCACGGTGTCACATTTGCAGCTGCTTTCCTGTGGGAGCTATCTTCAATATCACACTTTTTCTGTTCAGCTCCCATTGAAATAACTACATTTTGTCTCTTAAGGTATACAACTGAGTATGGGAGCTACAAGAAAGCAGGAAGATAGATCCCAGCTACAGTAGTAAGTAGGTCCCCATGCAGTCTATCAGCCAGCACGGTGTCACATTTGCAGCTGCTTTCCTGTGGGAGCTATCTTCAATACCACACTTTTTCTTCTCAGCTCCCATTGAAAGAATACATTTGTCAGTTAAGGTATACCACTGAGTACAGGAGTTACAAGAAAGCAGGAAGGCAGACCCCACCTACAGTAGTAAGTAGGTCCCCATCCAGTCTAGCAGCCAGCACGGTGTCACATTTGCAGCTGCTTTCCTGTGGGAGCTATCTTCAATACCACACTTTTTCTCCTCAGTTCCCATTTAAAGAATACATTTGTCAGTTAAGGTATACCGCTGAGTATGGGAGCTACAAGAAAGCAGGAAGGCAGACCCCAGCTACAGTAGTAAGTAGGTCCCCATGCAGTCTAGCAGCCAGCACGGTGTGACATTTGCAGCTGCTTTCCTGTGGGAGCTATCTTCAATATCACACTTTTTCTGTTCAGCTCCCATTGAAAAAATACATTTGTCTCTTAAGGTATACCACTGAGTACGGGAGCTACAAGAAAGCAGGAAGGCAGACCCCAGCTACAGTAGTAAGTAGGTCCCCATGCAGTCTAGCAGCCAGCACAGTGTTACATTTGCAGCTGCTTTCCTGTGGGAGCTATCTTCAATATCACACTTTTTCTGTTCAGCTCCCATTGAAATAATACATTTTGTCTCTTAAGGTATACAACTGAGTATGGGAGCTACAAGAAAGCAGGAAGGCAGACCCCAGCTACAGTAGTAAGTAGGTCCCCATGCAGTCTAGCAGCCAGCACGGTGTCACATTTGCAGCTGCTTTCCTGTGGGAGCTATCTTCAATACCACACTTTTTCTGTTCAGCTCCCATTGAAAATATACATTTGTCTCTTAAGGTATACCACTGAGTACGGGAGCTACAAGAAAGCAGGAAGGCAGACCCCAGCTACAGTAGTAAGTAGGTCCCCATGCAGTCTATCAGCCAGCACGGTGTGACATTTGCAGCTGCTTTCCTGTGGGAGCTATCTTCAATACCACACTTTTTCTGTTCAGCTCCCATTGAAAAAATACATTTGTCTCTTAAGGTATACCACTGAGTACGGGAGCTACAAGAAAGCAGGAAGGCAGACCCCAGCTACAGTAGTAAGTAGGTCCCCATGCAGTCTAGCAGCCAGCATGGTGTCACATTTGCAGCTGCTTTCCTGTGGGAGCTATCTTCAATACCACACTTTTTCTGTTCAGCTCCCATTGAAAAAATACATTTGTCTCTTAAGGTATACCACTGAGTAAGGGAGCTACAAGAAAGCAGGAAGGCAGACCCCAGCTACAGTAGTAAGTAGGTCCCCATGCAGTCTAGCAGCCAGCACGGTGTCACATTTGCAGCTGCTTTCCTGTGGGAGCTATCTTCAATACCACACTTTTTCTTCTCAGCTTCCATTTAGAGAATACATTTGTCAGTTAAGGTATACCGCTGAGTATGGGAGCTACAAGAAAGCAGGAAGGCAGACCCCAGCTACAGTAGTAAGTAGGTCCCCATGCAGTCTAGCAGCCAGCACGGTGTCACATTTGCAGCTGCTTTCCTGTGGGAGCTATCTTCAATACCACACTTTTTCTGTTCAGCTACCATTCAAAAAATACATTTGTCTCTTAAGGTATACCACTGAGTACGGGAGCTACAAGAAAGCAGGAAGGCAGACCCCAGCTACAGTAGTAAGTAGGTCCCCATGCAGTCTAGCAGCCAGCACGGTGTTACATTTGCAGCTGCTTTCCTGTGGGAGCTATCTTCAATATCACACTTTTTCTGTTCAGCTCCCATTGAAATAACTACATTTTGTCTCTTAAGGTATACAACTGAGTATGGGAGCTACAAGAAAGCAGGAAGATAGATCCCAGCTACAGTAGTAAGTAGGTCCCCATGCAGTCTAGCAGCCAGCACGGTGTCACATTTGCAGCTGCTTTCCTGTGGGAGCTATCTTCAATACCACACTTTTTCTTCTCAGCTCCCATTGAAAGAATACATTTGTCAGTTAAGGTATACCACTGAGTACAGGAGTTACAAGAAAGCAGGAAGGCAGACCCCAGCTACAGTAGTAAGTAGGTCCCCATCCAGTCTAGCAGCCAGCACGGTGTCACATTTGCAGCTGCTTTCCTGTGGGAGCTATCTTCAATACCACACTTTTTCTCCTCAGTTCCCATTTAAAGAATACATTTGTCAGTTAAGGTATACCGCTGAGTATGGGAGCTACAAGAAAGCAGGAAGGCAGACCCCAGCTACAGTAGTAAGTAGGTCCCCATGCAGTCTAGCAGCCAGCACGGTGTCACATTTGCAGCTGCTTTCCTGTGGGAGCTATCTTCAATACCACACTTTTTCTCCTCAGTTCCCATTTAAAGAATACATTTTGTCTCTTAAGGTATACCGCTGAGTATGGGAGTTACAAGAAAGCAGGAAGGCAGACCCCAGCTACAGTAGTAAGTAGGTCCCCATGCAGTCTAGCAGCCAGCACGGTGTCACATTTGCAGCTGCTTTCCTGTGGCAGCTATCTTCAACACCACACGTTTTCTGTTCAGCTCCCATTGAAAGAATACGTTTGTCAGTTAAGGTTTACCACTGAGTATGGGAGCTACAAGAAAGCAGGAAGGCAGACCCTAGCTACAGTAGTAAGTAGGTCCCCATGCAGTCTTGCAGCCAGCATGGTGTCACATTTGCAGCTGCTTTCCTGTGGGAGCTATCTTCAATACCACACTTTTTCTGTTCAGCTCCCATTGAAAGAATACATTTGTCAGTTAAGGTATACCACTGAGTATGGGAGCTACAAGAAAGCAGGAAGGCAGACCCCAGCTACAGTAGTAAGTAGGTCCCCATGCAGTCTATCAGCCAGCACGGTGTTACATTTGCAGCTGCTTTCCTGTGGGAGCTATCTTCAATACCACACTTTTTCTGTTCAGCTCCCATTGAAAGAATACATTTGTCAGTTAAGGTATACCACTGAGTATGGGAGCTACAAGAAAGCAGGAAGGAAGACCCCAGATACAGTAGTAAGTAGATCCCCATGCAGTCTAGCAGCCAGCACGGTGTCACATTTGCAGCTGCTTTCCTGTGGGAGCTATCTTCAATACCACACTTTTTCTGTTCAGCTCCCATTGAAAAAATACATTTGTCTCTTAAGGTATACCACTGAGTACGGGAGCTACAAGAAAGCAGGAAGGCAGACCCCAGCTACAGTAGTAAGTAGGTCCCCATGCAGTCTAGCAGCCAGCACGGTGTCACATTTACAGCTGCTTTCCTGTGGGAGCTATCTTCAATACCACACTTTTTCTGTTCAGCTCCCATTGAAAAAATACATTTGTCTCTTAAGGTATACCACTGAGTACGGGAGCTACAAGAAAGCAGGAAGGCAGACCCCAGCTACAGTATTAAGTAGGTCCCCATGCAGTCTAGCAGCCAGCACGGTGTCACATTTACAGCTGCTTTCCTGTGGGAGCTATCTTCAATATCACACTTTTTCTCTTCAGCTCCCATTGAAATAACTACATTTTGTCTCTTAAGGTATACAACTGAGTATGGGAGCTACAAGAAAGCAGGAAGATAGATCCCAGCTACAGTAGTAAGTAGGTCCCCATGCAGTCTAGCAGCCAGCACGGTGTCACATTTGCAGCTGCTTTCCTGTGGGAGCTATCTTCAATACCACACTTTTTCTTCTCAGCTCCCATTGAAAGAATACATTTGTCAGTTAAGGTATACCACTGAGTACAGGAGTTACAAGAAAGCAGGAAGGCAGACCCCAGCTACAGTAGTAAGTAGGTCCCCATCCAGTCTAGCAGCCAGCACGGTGTCACATTTGCAGCTGCTTTCCTGTGGGAGCTATCTTCAATACCACACTTTTTCTCCTCAGTTCCCATTTAAAGAATACATTTGTCAGTTAAGGTATACCGCTGATTATGGGAGCTACAAGAAAGCAGGAAGGCAGACCCCAGCTACAGTAGTAAGTAGGTCCCCATGCAGTCTAGCAGCCAGCACGGTGTCACATTTGCAGCTGCTTTCCTGTGGGAGCTATCTTCAATACCACACTTTTTCAGCTCCCATTGAAAAAACTACATTTTGTCTCTTAAGGTATACAACTGAGTATGGGAGCTACAGGAAAGCAGGAAGATAGATCCCAGCTACAGTAGTAAGTAGGTCCCCATGCAGTCTAGCAGCCAGCACGGTGTCACATTTACAGCTGCTTTCCTGTGGGAGCTATCTTCAATATCACAATTTTTCTGTTCAGCTCCCATTGAAATAACTACATTTTGTCTCTTAAGGTATACCACTGAGTATGGGAGCTACAAGAAAGCAGGAAGATAGATCCCAGCTAGAGTAGTAAGTAGGTCCCCATGCAGTCTATCAGCCAGCACGGTGTCACATTTGCAGCTGCTTTCCTGTGGGAGCTATCTTCAATATCACACTTTTTCTGTTCAGCTCCCATTGAAATAACTACATTTTGTCTCTTAAGGTATACAACTGAGTATGGGAGCTACAAGAAAGCAGGAATATAGATCCCAGCTACAGTAGTAAGTAGGTCCCCATGCAGTCTAGCAGCCAGCACGGTGTCACATTTGCAGCTGCTTTCCTGTGGGAGCTATCTTCAATACCACACTTTTTCTTCTCAGCTCCCATTGAAAGAATACATTTGTCAGTCAAGGTATACCACTGAGTACAGGAGTTACAAGAAAGCAGGAAGGCAGACCCCAGCTACAGTAGTAAGTAGGTCCCCATCCAGTCTAGCAGCCAGCACGGTGTCACATTTGCAGCTGCTTTCCTGTGGGAGCTATCTTCAATACCACACTTTTTCTCCTCAGTTCCCATTTAAAGAATACATTTGTCAGTTAAGGTATACCGCTGATTATGGGAGCTACAAGAAAGCAGGAAGGCAGACCCCAGCTACAGTAGTAAGTAGGTCCCCATGCAGTCTAGCAGCCAGCACGGTGTCACATTTGCAGCTGCTTTCCTGTGGGAGCTATCTTCAATACCACACTTTTTCAGCTCCCATTGAAAAAACTACATTTTGTCTCTTAAGGTATACAACTGAGTATGGGAGCTACAGGAAAGCAGGAAGATAGATCCCAGCTACAGTAGTAAGTAGGTCCCCATGCAGTCTAGCAGCCAGCACGGTGTCACATTTACAGCTGCTTTCCTGTGGGAGCTATCTTCAATATCACAATTTTTCTGTTCAGCTCCCATTGAAATAACTACATTTTGTCTCTTAAGGTATACCACTGAGTATGGGAGCTACAAGAAAGCAGGAAGATAGATCCCAGCTACAGTAGTAAGTAGGTCCCCATGCAGTCTATCAGCCAGCACGGTGTCACATTTGCAGCTGCTTTCCTGTGGGAGCTATCTTCAATATCACACTTTTTCTGTTCAGCTCCCATTGAAATAACTACATTTTGTCTCTTAAGGTATACAACTGAGTATGGGAGCTACAAGAAAGCAGGAAGATAGATCCCAGCTACAGTAGTAAGTAGGTCCCCATGCAGTCTATCAGCCAGCACGGTGTCACATTTGCAGCTGCTTTCCTGTGGGAGCTATCTTCAATACCACACTTTTTCTTCTCAGCTCCCATTGAAAGAATACATTTGTCAGTTAAGGTATACCACTGAGTACAGGAGTTACAAGAAAGCAGGAAGGCAGACCCCACCTACAGTAGTAAGTAGGTCCCCATCCAGTCTAGCAGCCAGCACGGTGTCACATTTGCAGCTGCTTTCCTGTGGGAGCTATCTTCAATACCACACTTTTTCTCCTCAGTTCCCATTTAAAGAATACATTTGTCAGTTAAGGTATACCGCTGAGTATGGGAGCTACAAGAAAGCAGGAAGGCAGACCCCAGCTACAGTAGTAAGTAGGTCCCCATGCAGTCTAGCAGCCAGCACGGTGTGACATTTGCAGCTGCTTTCCTGTGGGAGCTATCTTCAATATCACACTTTTTCTGTTCAGCTCCCATTGAAAAAATACATTTGTCTCTTAAGGTATACCACTGAGTACGGGAGCTACAAGAAAGCAGGAAGGCAGACCCCAGCTACAGTAGTAAGTAGGTCCCCATGCAGTCTAGCAGCCAGCACAGTGTTACATTTGCAGCTGCTTTCCTGTGGGAGCTATCTTCAATATCACACTTTTTCTGTTCAGCTCCCATTGAAATAATACATTTTGTCTCTTAAGGTATACAACTGAGTATGGGAGCTACAAGAAAGCAGGAAGGCAGACCCCAGCTACAGTAGTAAGTAGGTCCCCATGCAGTCTAGCAGCCAGCACGGTGTCACATTTGCAGCTGCTTTCCTGTGGGAGCTATCTTCAATACCACACTTTTTCTGTTCAGCTCCCATTGAAAATATACATTTGTCTCTTAAGGTATACCACTGAGTACGGGAGCTACAAGAAAGCAGGAAGGCAGACCCCAGCTACAGTAGTAAGTAGGTCCCCATGCAGTCTATCAGCCAGCACGGTGTGACATTTGCAGCTGCTTTCCTGTGGGAGCTATCTTCAATACCACACTTTTTCTGTTCAGCTCCCATTGAAAAAATACATTTGTCTCTTAAGGTATACCACTGAGTACGGGAGCTACAAGAAAGCAGGAAGGCAGACCCCAGCTACAGTAGTAAGTAGGTCCCCATGCAGTCTAGCAGCCAGCATGGTGTCACATTTGCAGCTGCTTTCCTGTGGGAGCTATCTTCAATACCACACTTTTTCTGTTCAGCTCCCATTGAAAAAATACATTTGTCTCTTAAGGTATACCACTGAGTAAGGGAGCTACAAGAAAGCAGGAAGGCAGACCCCAGCTACAGTAGTAAGTAGGTCCCCATGCAGTCTAGCAGCCAGCACGGTGTCACATTTGCAGCTGCTTTCCTGTGGGAGCTATCTTCAATACCACACTTTTTCTTCTCAGCTTCCATTTAGAGAATACATTTGTCAGTTAAGGTATACCGCTGAGTATGGGAGCTACAAGAAAGCAGGAAGGCAGACCCCAGCTACAGTAGTAAGTAGGTCCCCATGCAGTCTAGCAGCCAGCACGGTGTCACATTTGCAGCTGCTTTCCTGTGGGAGCTATCTTCAATACCACACTTTTTCTGTTCAGCTACCATTCAAAAAATACATTTGTCTCTTAAGGTATACCACTGAGTACGGGAGCTACAAGAAAGCAGGAAGGCAGACCCCAGCTACAGTAGTAAGTAGGTCCCCATGCAGTCTAGCAGCCAGCACGGTGTTACATTTGCAGCTGCTTTCCTGTGGGAGCTATCTTCAATATCACACTTTTTCTGTTCAGCTCCCTTTGAAATAACTACATTTTGTCTCTTAAGGTATACAACTGAGTATGGGAGCTACAAGAAAGCAGGAAGATAGATCCCAGCTACAGTAGTAAGTAGGTCCCCATGCAGTCTAGCAGCCAGCACGGTGTCACATTTGCAGCTGCTTTCCTGTGGGAGCTATCTTCAATACCACACTTTTTCTTCTCAGCTCCCATTGAAAGAATACATTTGTCAGTTAAGGTATACCACTGAGTACAGGAGTTACAAGAAAGCAGGAAGGCAGACCCCAGCTACAGTAGTAAGTAGGTCCCCATCCAGTCTAGCAGCCAGCACGGTGTCACATTTGCAGCTGCTTTCCTGTGGGAGCTATCTTCAATACCACACTTTTTCTCCTCAGTTCCCATTTAAAGAATACATTTGTCAGTTAAGGTATACCGCTGAGTATGGGAGCTACAAGAAAGCAGGAAGGCAGACCCCAGCTACAGTAGTAAGTAGGTCCCCATGCAGTCTAGCAGCCAGCACGGTGTCACATTTGCAGCTGCTTTCCTGTGGGAGCTATCTTCAATACCACACTTTTTCTCCTCAGTTCCCATTTAAAGAATACATTTTGTCTCTTAAGGTATACCGCTGAGTATGGGAGTTACAAGAAAGCAGGAAGGCAGACCCCAGCTACAGTAGTAAGTAGGTCCCCATGCAGTCTAGCAGCCAGCACGGTGTCACATTTGCAGCTGCTTTCCTGTGGGAGCTATCTTCAATACCACACTTTTTCAGCTCCCATTGAAAAAACTACATTTTGTCTCTTAAGGTATACAACTGAGTATGGGAGCTACAGGAAAGCAGGAAGATAGATCCCAGCTACAGTAGTAAGTAGGTCCCCATGCAGTCTAGCAGCCAGCACGGTGTCACATTTACAGCTGCTTTCCTGTGGGAGCTATCTTCAATATCACAATTTTTCTGTTCAGCTCCCATTGAAATAACTACATTTTGTCTCTTAAGGTATAACACTGAGTACGGGAGCTACAAGAAAGCAGGAAGATAGATCCCAGCTACAGTAGTAAGTAGGTCCCCATGCAGTCTAGCAGCCAGCACGGTGTCACATTTGCAGCTGCTTTCCTGTGGGAGCTATCTTCAATACCACACTTTTTCTGTTCAGCTCCCATTGAAAAAATACATTTGTCTCTTAAGGTATACCACTGAGTACGGGAGCTACAAGAAAGCAGGAAGGCAGACCCCAGCTACAGTAGTAAGTAGGTCCCCATGCAGTCTAGCAGCCAGCACGGTGTCACATTTACAGCTGCTTTCCTGTGGGAGCTATCTTCAATACCACACTTTTTCTGTTCAGCTCCCATTGAAAAAATACATTTGTCTCTTAAGGTATACCACTGAGTACGGGAGCTACAAGAAAGCAGGAAGGCAGACCCCAGCTACAGTATTAAGTAGGTCCCCATGCAGTCTAGCAGCCAGCACGGTGTCACATTTACAGCTGCTTTCCTGTGGGAGCTATCTTCAATATCACACTTTTTCTCTTCAGCTCCCATTGAAATAACTACATTTTGTCTCTTAAGGTATACAACTGAGTATGGGAGCTACAAGAAAGCAGGAAGATAGATCCCAGCTACAGTAGTAAGTAGGTCCCCATGCAGTCTAGCAGCCAGCACGGTGTCACATTTGCAGCTGCTTTCCTGTGGGAGCTATCTTCAATACCACACTTTTTCTTCTCAGCTCCCATTGAAAGAATACATTTGTCAGTTAAGGTATACCACTGAGTACAGGAGTTACAAGAAAGCAGGAAGGCAGACCCCAGCTACAGTAGTAAGTAGGTCCCCATGCAGTCTAGCAGCCAGCACGGTGTCACATTTGCAGCTGCTTTCCTGTGGGAGCTATCTTCAATACCACACTTTTTCTCCTCAGTTCCCATTTAAAGAATACATTTGTCAGTTAAGGTATACCGCTGATTATGGGAGCTACAAGAAAGCAGGAAGGCAGACCCCAGCTACAGTAGTAAGTAGGTCCCCATGCAGTCTAGCAGCCAGCACGGTGTCACATTTGCAGCTGCTTTCCTGTGGGAGCTATCTTCAATACCACACTTTTTCAGCTCCCATTGAAAAAACTACATTTTGTCTCTTAAGGTATACAACTGAGTATGGGAGCTACAGGAAAGCAGGAAGATAGATCCCAGCTACAGTAGTAAGTAGGTCCCCATGCAGTCTAGCAGCCAGCACGGTGTCACATTTACAGCTGCTTTCCTGTGGGAGCTATCTTCAATATCACAATTTTTCTGTTCAGCTCCCATTGAAATAACTACATTTTGTCTCTTAAGGTATACCACTGAGTATGGGAGCTACAAGAAAGCAGGAAGATAGATCCCAGCTACAGTAGTAAGTAGGTCCCCATGCAGTCTATCAGCCAGCACGGTGTCACATTTGCAGCTGCTTTCCTGTGGGAGCTATCTTCAATATCACACTTTTTCTGTTCAGCTCCCATTGAAATAACTACATTTTGTCTCTTAAGGTATACAACTGAGTATGGGAGCTACAAGAAAGCAGGAAGATAGATCCCAGCTACAGTAGTAAGTAGGTCCCCATGCAGTCTAGCAGCCAGCACGGTGTCACATTTGCAGCTGCTTTCCTGTGGGAGCTATCTTCAATACCACACTTTTTCTTCTCAGCTCCCATTGAAAGAATACATTTGTCAGTTAAGGTATACCACTGAGTACAGGAGTTACAAGAAAGCAGGAAGGCAGACCCCACCTACAGTAGTAAGTAGGTCCCCATCCAGTCTAGCAGCCAGCACGGTGTCACATTTGCAGCTGCTTTCCTGTGGGAGCTATCTTCAATACCACACTTTTTCTCCTCAGTTCCCATTTAAAGAATACATTTGTCAGTTAAGGTATACCGCTGAGTATGGGAGCTACAAGAAAGCAGGAAGGCAGACCCCAGCTACAGTAGTAAGTAGGTCCCCATGCAGTCTAGCAGCCAGCACGGTGTCACATTTGCAGCTGCTTTCCTGTGGCAGCTATCTTCAACACCACACGTTTTCTGTTCAGCTCCCATTGAAAGAATACGTTTGTCAGTTAAGGTTTACCACTGAGTATGGGAGCTACAAGAAAGCAGGAAGGCAGACCCTAGCTACAGTAGTAAGTAGGTCCCCATGCAGTCTATCAGCCAGCACGGTGTTACATTTGCAGCTGCTTTCCTGTGGGAGCTATCTTCAATACCACACTTTTTCTGTTCAGCTCCCATTGAAAGAATACATTTGTCAGTTAAGGTATACCACTGAGTATGGGAGCTACAAGAAAGCAGGAAGGCAGACCCCAGCTACAGTAGTAAGTAGATCCCCATGCAGTCTAGCAGGCAGCACGTTGTCACATTTGCAGCTGCTTTCCTGTGGGAGCTATCTTCAATACCACACTTTTTCAGCTCCCATTGAAAAAACTACATTTTGTCTCTTAAGGTATACAACTGAGTATGGGAGCTACAGGAAAGCAGGAAGATAGATCCCAGCTACAGTAGTAAGTAGGTCCCCATGCAGTCTAGCAGCCAGCACGGTGTCACATTTACAGCTGCTTTCCTGTGGGAGCTATCTTCAATATCACAATTTTTCTGTTCAGCTTCCATTGAAATAACTACATTTTGTCTCTTAAGGTATAACACTGAGTACGGGAGCTAGAAGAAAGCAGGAAGATAGATCCCAGCTACAGTAGTAAGTAGGTCCCCATGCAGTCTAGCAGCCAGCACGGTGTCACATTTGCAGCTGCTTTCCTGTGGGAGCTATCTTCAATACCACACTTTTTCTGTTCAGCTCCCATTGAAAAAATACATTTGTCTCTTAAGGTATACCACTGAGTACGGGAGCTACAAGAAAGCAGGAAGGCAGACCCCAGCTACAGTAGTAAGTAGGTCCCCATGCAGTCTATCAGCCAGCACGGTGTGACATTTGCAGCTGCTTTCCTGTGGGAGCTATCTTCAATACCACACTTTTTCTGTTCAGCTCCCATTGAAAAAATACATTTGTCTCTTAAGGTATACCACTGAGTACGGGAGCTACAAGAAAGCAGGAAGGCAGACCCCAGCTACAGTAGTAAGTAGGTCCCCATGCAGTCTAGCAGCCAGCATGGTGTCACATTTGCAGCTGCTTTCCTGTGGGAGCTATCTTCAATACCACACTTTTTCTGTTCAGCTCCCATTGAAAAAATACATTTGTCTCTTAAGGTATAAAACTGAGTACGGGAGCTACAAGAAAGCAGGAAGGCAGACCCCAGCTACAGTAGTAAGTAGGTCCCCATGCAGTCTATCAGCCAGCATGGTGTTACATTTGCAGCTGCTTTCCTGTGGGAGCTATCTTCAATATCACACTTTTTCTGTTCAGCTCCCATTGAAATAACTACATTTTGTCTCTTAAGGTATACAACTGAGTATGGGAGCTACAAGAAAGCAGGAAGATAGATCCCAGCTACAGTAGTAAGTAGGTCCCCATGCAGTCTAGCAGCCAGCACGGTGTCACATTTGCAGCTGCTTTCCTGTGGGAGCTATCTTCAATACCACACTTTTTCTGTTCAGCTCCCATTGAAAAAATACATTTGTCTCTTAAGGTATACCACTGAGTATGGGAGCTACAAGAAAGCAGGAAGGCAGACCCCAGCTACAGTAGTAAGTAGGTCCCCATGCAGTCTATCAGCCAGCACGGTGTGACATTTGCAGCTGCTTTCCTGTGGGAGCTATCTTCAATACCACACTTTTTCTGTTCAGCTCCCATTTAAAGAATACATTTGTCAGTTAAGGTATACCGCTGAGTATGGGAGCTACAAGAAAGCAGGAAGGCAGACCCCAGCTACAGTAGTAAGTAGGTCCCCATGCAGTCTATCAGCCAGCACGGTGTCACATTTGCAGCTGCTTTCCTGTGGGAGCTATCTTCAATACCACACTTTTTCTGTTCAGCTCCCACTGAAAAAATACATTTGTCTCTTAAGGTATACCACTGAGTACGGGAGCTACAAGAAAGCAGGAAGGCAGACCCCAGCTACAGTAGTAAGTAGGTCCCCATGCAGTCTATCAGCCAGCATGGTGTTACATTTGCAGCTGCTTTCCTGTGGGAGCTATCTTCAATATCACACTTTTTCTGTTCAGCTCCCATTGAAATAACTACATTTTGTCTCTTAAGGTATACAACTGAGTATGGGAGCTACAAGAAAGCAGGAAGATAGATCCCAGCTACAGTAGTAAGTAGGTCCCCATGCAGTCTATCAGCCAGCACGGTGTCACATTTGCAGCTGCTTTCCTGTGGGAGCTATCTTCAATACCACACTTTTTCTGTTCAGCTCCCATTGAAAGAATACATTTGTCAGTTAAGGTATACCACTGAGTACAGGAGTTACAAGAAAGCAGGAAGGCAGACCCCAGCTACAGTAGTAAGTAGGTCCCCATCCAGTCTAGCAGCCAGCACGGTGTCACATTTGCAGCTGCTTTCCTGTGGGAGCTATCTTCAATACCACACTTTTTCTCCTCAGTTCCCATTTAAAGAATACATTTGTCAGTTAAGGTATACCGCTGAGTATGGGAGCTACAAGAAAGCAGGAAGGCAGACCCCAGCTACAGTAGTAAGTAGGTCCCCATGCAGTCTAGCAGCCAGCACGGTGTGACATTTGCAGCTTCTCTCCTATGGGAGCTATCTTCAATATCACACTTTTTCTGTTCAGCTCCCATTGAAAAAACTACATTTTGTCTCTTAAGGTATACAGCTGAGTATGGGAGCTACAAGAAAGCAGGAAGGCAGACCCCAGCTACAGTAGTAAGTAGGTCCCCATGCAGTCTAGCAGCCAGCACGGTGTCACATTTGCAGCTGCTTTCCTGTGGGAGCTATCTTCAATACCACACGTTTTCTGTTCAGCTCCCATTGAAAGAATACGTTTGTCAGTTAAGGTTTACCACTGAGTATGGGAGCTACAAGAAAGCAGGAAGGCAGACCCCAGCTACAGTAGTAAGTAGGTCCCCATGCAGTCTTGCAGCCAGCACGGTGTCACATTTGCAGCTGCTTTCCTGTGGGAGCTATCTTCAATACCACACTTTTTCTGTTCAGCTCCCATTGAAAAAATACATTTGTCAGTTAAGGTATACCACTGAGTATGGGAGCTACAAGAAAGCAGGAAGGCAGACCCCAGCTACAGTAGTAAGTAGGTCCCCATGCAGTCTAGCAGCCAGCACGGTGTCACATTTGCAGCTGCTTTCCTGTGGGAGCTATCTTCAATACCACACGTTTTCTGTTCAGCTCCCATTGAAAGAATACGTTTGTCAGTTAAGGTTTACCACTGAGTATGGGAGCTACAAGAAAGCAGGAAGGCAGACCCCAGCTACAGTAGTAAGTAGGTCCCCATGCAGTCTTGCAGCCAGCACGGTGTCACATTTGCAGTTGCTTTCCTGTGGGAGCTATCTTCAATACCACACTTTTTCTGTTCAGCTCCCATTGAAAGAATACATTTGTCAGTTAAGGTATACCACTGAGTATGGGAGCTACAAGAAAGCAGGAAGGCAGACCCCAGCTACAGTAGTAAGTAGGTCCCCATGCAGTCTAGCAGCCAGCACGGTGTCACATTTGCAGCTGCTTTCCTGTGGGAGCTATCTTCAATACCACACTTTTTCTTCTCAGCTCCCATTGAAAGAATACATTTGTCAGTTAAGGTATACTACTGAGTATGGGAGCTACAAGAAAGCAGGAAGGCAGACCCCAGCTACAGTAGTAAGCAGGTCCCCATGCAGTCTAGCAGCCAGCACGGTGTCACATTTGCAGCTGCTTTCCTGTGGGAGCTATCTTCAATACCACACTTTTTCAGCTCCCATTGAAAAAACTACATTTTGTCTCTTAAGGTATACAACTGAGTATGGGAGCTACAAGAAAGCAGGAAGATAGATCCCAGCTATAGTAGTAAGTAGGTCCCCATGCAGTCTAGCAGCCAGCACGGTGTCACATTTACAGCTGCTTTCCTGTGGGAGCTATCTTCAATATCACACTTTTTCTGTTCAGCTCCCATTGAAATAACTACATTTTGTCTCTTAAGGTATACAACTGAGTATGGGAACTACAAGAAAGCAGGAAGATAGATCCCAGCTACAGTAGTAAGTAGGTCCCCATGCAGTCTAGCAGCCAGCACGGTGTCACATTTGCAGCTGCTTTCCTGTGGGAGCTATCTTCAATACCACACTTTTTCAGCTCCCATTGAAAAAACTACATTTTGTCTCTTAAGGTATACAACTGAGTATGGGAGCTACAAGAAAGCAGGAAGATAGATCCCAGCTACAGTAGTAAGTAGGTCCCCATGCAGTCTATCAGCCAGCACGGTGTTACATTTGCAGCTGCTTTCCTGTGGGAGCTATCTTCAATACCACCCTTTTTCTGTTCAGCTCCCATTGAAAGAATACATTTATCTCTTAAGGTATACCACTGAGTACGGGAGCTACAAGAAAGCAGGAAGGCAGACCCCAGCTACAGTAGTAAGTAGGTCCCCATGCAGTCTAGCAGCCAGCACGGTGTCACATTTGCAGCTGCTTTCCTGTGGGAGCTATCTTCAATACCACACTTTTTTTTCTCAGCTCCCATTGAAAAAACTACATTTTGTCAGTTAAGGTATACCGCTGAGTATGGGAGCTACAAGAAAGCAGGAAGGCAGACCCCAGCTACAGTAGTAAGTAGGTCCCCATGCAGTCTAGCAGCCAGCACGGTGTCACATTTGCAGCTGCTTTCCTGTGGGAGCTATCTTCAATACCACACTTTTTCTGTTCAGCTCCCATTGAAAGAATACATTTGTCAGTTAAGGTATACCACTGAGTATGGGAGCTACAGGAAAGCAGGAAGGCAGACCCCAGCTACAGTAGTAAGTAGGTCCCCATGCAGTCTAGCAGCCAGCACGGTGTCACATTTGCAGCTGCTTTCCTGTGGGAGCTATCTTCAATACCACACTTTTTCTGTTCAGCTCCCATTGAAAAAATACATTTGTCTCTTAAGGTATACCACTGAGTACGGGAGCTACAAGAAAGCAGGAAGGCAGACCCCAGCTACAGTAGTAAGTAGGTCCCCATGCAGTCTAGCAGCCAGCACGGTGTCACATTTACAGCTGCTTTCCTGTGGGAGCTATCTTCAATATCACACTTTTTCTCTTCAGCTCCCATTGAAATAACTACATTTTGTCTCTTAAGGTATACAACTGAGTATGGGAGCTAAAAGAAAGCAGGAAGATAGATCCCAGCTACAGTAGTAAGTAGGTCCCCATGCAGTCTAGCAGCCAGCACGGTGTCACATTTGCAGCTGCTTTCCTGTGGGAGCTATCTTCAATACCACACTTTTTCTGTTCAGCTCCCATTGAAAAAATACATTTGTCTCTTAAGGTATACCACTGAGTATGGGAGCTACAAGAAAGCAGGAAGGCAGACCCCAGCTACAGTAGTAAGTAGGTCCCCATGCAGTCTAGCAGCCAGCACGGTGTCACATTTGCAGCTGCTTTCCTGTGGGAGCTATCTTCAATACCACACTTTTTCTGTTCAGCTCCCATTGAAAGAATACATTTGTCAGTTAAGGTATACCGCTGAGTATGGGAGCTACAAGAAAGCAGGAAGGCAGACCCCAGCTACAGTAGTAAGTAGGTCCCCATGCAGTCTACCAGCCAGCACGGTGTGACATTTGCAGCTGCTTTCCTGTGGGAGCTATCTTCAATACCACACTTTTTCTGTTCAGCTCCCACTGAAAAAATACATTTGTCTCTTAAGGTATACCACTGAGTACGGGAGCTACAAGAAAGCAGGAAGGCAGACCCCAGCTACAGTAGTAAGTAGGTCCCCATGCAGTCTATCAGCCAGCATGGTGTTACATTTGCAGCTGCTTTCCTGTGGGAGCTATCTTCAATATCACACTTTTTCTGTTCAGCTCCCATTGAAATAACTACATTTTGTCTCTTAAGGTATACAACTGAGTATGGGAGCTACAAGAAAGCAGGAAGATAGATCCCAGCTACAGTAGTAAGTAGGTCCCCATGCAGTCTATCAGCCAGCACGGTGTCACATTTGCAGCTGCTTTCCTGTGGGAGCTATCTTCAATACCACACTTTTTCTGTTCAGCTCCCATTGAAAGAATACATTTGTCAGTTAAGGTATACCACTGAGTACAGGAGTTACAAGAAAGCAGGAAGGCAGACCCCAGCTACAGTAGTAAGTAGGTCCCCATGCAGTCTAGCAGCCAGCATGGTGTCACATTTGCAGCTGCTTTCCTGTGGGAGCTATCTTCAATACCACACTTTTTCTCCTCAGTTCCCATTTAAAGAATACATTTGTCAGTTAAGGTATACCGCTGAGTATGGGAGCTACAAGAAAGCAGGAAGGCAGACCCCAGCTACAGTAGTAAGTAGGTCCCCATGCAGTCTAGCAGCCAGCACGGTGTGACATTTGCAGCTCCTCTCCTATGGGAGCTATCTTCAATATCACACTTTTTCTGTTCAGCTCCCATTGAAAAAACTACATTTTGTCTCTTAAGGTATACAGCTGAGTATGGGAGCTACAAGAAAGCAGGAAGGCAGACCCCAGCTACAGTAGTAAGTAGGTCCCCATGCAGTCTAGCAGCCAGCACGGTGTCACATTTGCAGCTGCTTTCCTGTGGGAGCTATCTTCAATACCACACGTTTTCTGTTCAGCTCCCATTGAAAGAATACGTTTGTCAGTTAAGGTTTACCACTGAGTATGGGAGCTACAAGAAAGCAGGAAGGCAGACCCCAGCTACAGTAGTAAGTAGGTCCCCATGCAGTCTTGCAGCCAGCACGGTGTCACATTTGCAGCTGCTTTCCTGTGGGAGCTATCTTCAATACCACACTTTTTCTGTTCAGCTCCCATTGAAAGAATACATTTGTCAGTTAAGGTATACCACTGAGTATGGGAGCTACAAGAAAGCAGGAAGGCAGACCCCAGCTACAGTAGTAAGTAGGTCCCCATGCAGTCTAGCAGCCAGCACGGTGTCACATTTGCAGCTGCTTTCCTGTGGGAGCTATCTTCAATACCACACTTTTTCTGTTCAGCTCCCATTGAAAGAATACATATGTCAGTTAAGGTATACTACTGAGTATGGGAGCTACAAGAAAGCAGGAAGGCAGACCCCAGCTACAGTAGTAAGCAGGTCCCCATGCAGTCTAGCAGCCAGCACGGTGTCACATTTGCAGCTGCTTTCCTGTGGGAGCTATCTTCAATACCACACTTTTTCAGCTCCCATTGAAAAAACTACATTTTGTCTCTTAAGGTATACAACTGAGTATGGGAGCTACAAGAAAGCAGGAAGATAGATCCCAGCTATAGTAGTAAGTAGGTCCCCATGCAGTCTAGCAGCCAGCACGGTGTCACATTTACAGCTGCTTTCCTGTGGGAGCTATCTTCAATATCACACTTTTTCTGTTCAGCTCCCATTGAAATAACTACATTTTGTCTCTTAAGGTATACAACTGAGTATGGGAACTACAAGAAAGCAGGAAGATAGATCCCAGCTACAGTAGTAAGTAGGTCCCCATGCAGTCTAGCAGTCAGCACGGTGTCACATTTGCAGCTGCTTTCCTGTGGGAGCTATCTTCAATACCACACTTTTTCAGCTCCCATTGAAAAAACTACATTTTGTCTCTTAAGGTATACAACTGAGTATGGGAGCTACAAGAAAGCAGGAAGATAGATCCCAGCTACAGTAGTAAGTAGGTCCCCATGCAGTCTCTCAGCCAGCACGGTGTTACAATTGCAGCTGCTTTCCTGTGGGAGCTATCTTCAATACCACCCTTTTTCTGTTCAGCTCCCATTGAAAGAATACATTTATCTCTTAAGGTATACCACTGAGTACGGGAGCTACAAGAAAGCAGGAAGGCAGACCCCAGCTACAGTAGTAAGTAGGTCCCCATGCAGTCTATCAGCCAGCACGGTGTCACATTTGCAGCTGCTTTCCTGTGGGAGCTATCTTCAATACCACACTTTTTCTTCTCAGCTCCCATTGAAAAAACTACATTTTGTCAGTTAAGGTATACCGCTGAGTATGGGAGCTACAAGAAAGCAGGAAGGCAGACCCCAGCTACAGTAGTAAGTAGGTCCCCATGCAGTCTAGCAGCCAGCACGGTGTGACATTTGCAGCTGCTTTCCTGTGGGAGCTATCTTCAATACCACACTTTTTCTGTTCAGCTCCCATTGAAAGAATACATTTGTCAGTTAAGGTATACCACTGAGTATGGGAGTTACAAGAAAGCAGGAAGGCAGACCCCAGCTACAGTAGTAAGTAGGTCCCCATGCAGTCTAGCAGCCAGCACGGTGTCACATTTGCAGCTGCTTTCCTGTGGGAGCTATCTTCAATACCACACTTTTTCTGTTCAGCTCCCATTGAAAGAATACATTTGTCAGTTAAGGTATACCACTGAGTATGGGAGCTACAAGAAAGCAGGAAGGCAGACCCCAGCTACAGTAGTAAGTAGGTCCCCATGCAGTCTAGCAGCCAGCACCGTGTGACATTTGCAGCTGCTTTCCTGTGGGAGCTATCTTCAATACCACACTTTTTTTGTTCAGCTCCCATTGAAAAAATACATTTGTCTCTTAAGGTATACCACTGAGTACGGGAGCTACAAGAAAGCAGGAAGGCAGACCCCAGGTACAGTAGTAAGTAGGTCCCCATGCAGTCTATCAGCCAGCACGGTGTTACATTTGCAGCTGCTTTCCTGTGGGAGCTATCTTCAATATCACAATTTTCAGTTCAGCTCCCATTGAAAAAACTACATTTTGTCTCTTAAGTTATAGAACTGAGTTTGGGAGCTACAAGAAAGCAGGAAGGCAGACCCCAGCTACAGTAGTAAGTAGGTCCTCATGCAGTCTAGCAGCCAGCACGGTGTTACATTTGCAGCTGCTTTCCTGTGGGAGCTATCTTCAATATCACACTTTTTCTGTTCAGCTCCCATTGAAAAAACTACATTTTGTCTCTTAAGGTATACAACTGAGTTTGGGAGCTACAAGAAAGCAGGAAGATAGATCCCAGCTACAGTAGTAAGTAGGTCCCCATGCAGTCTAGCAGCCAGCACGGTGTCACATTTGCAGCTGCTTTCCTGTGGGAGCTATCTTCAATACCACACTTTTTCTGTTCAGCTCCCATTGAAAAAACTACATTTTGTCAGTTAAGGTATACCGCTGAGTATGGGAGCTACAAGAAAGCAGGAAGGCAGACCCCAGCTACAGTAGTAAGTAGGTCCCCATGCAGTCTATCAGCCAGCACGGTGTCACATTTGCAGCTGCTTTCCTGTGGGAGCTATCTTCAATACCACACTTTTTCTGTTCAGCTCCCATTGAAAGAATACATTTGTCAGTTAAGGTATACCACTGAGTATGGGAGTTACAAGAATGCAGGAAGGGAGACCCCAGCTACAGTAGTAAGTAGGTCCCCATGCAGTCTATCAGCCAGCACGGTGTCACATTTGCAGCTGCTTTCCTGTGGGAGCTATCTTCAATACCACACTTTTTCTTCTCAGCTCCCATTGAAAAAACTACATTTTGTCAGTTAAGGTATACCGCTGAGTATGGGAGCTACAAGAAAGCAGGAAGGCAGACCCTAGCTACAGTAGTAAGTAGGTCCCCATGCAGTCTTGCAGCCAGCACGGTGTCACATTTGCAGCTGCTTTCCTGTGGGAGCTATCTTCAATACCACACTTTTTCTGTTCAGCTCCCATTGAAAGAATACATTTGTCAGTTAAGGTATACCACTGAGTATGGGAGCTACAAGAAAGCAGGAAGGCAGACCCCAGCTACAGTAGTAAGTAGGTCCCCATGCAGTCTATCAGCCAGCACGGTGTTACATTTGCAGCTGCTTTCCTGTGGGAGCTATCTTCAATACCACACTTTTTCTGTTCAGCTCCCATTGAAAGAATACATTTGTCAGTTAAGGTATACAACTGAGTATGGGAGCTACAAGAAAGCAGGAAGATAGATCCCAGCTACAGTAGTAAGTAGGTCCCCATGCAGTCTAGCAGCCAGCACGGTGTCACATTTACAGCTGCTTTCCTGTGGGAGCTATCTTCAATATCACAATTTTTCTGTTCAGCTCCCATTGAAATAACTACATTTTGTCTCTTAAGGTATACCACTGAGTATGGGAGCTACAAGAAAGCAGGAAGACAGATCCCAGCTACAGTAGTAAGTAGGTCCCCATGCAGTCTATCAGCCAGCACGGTGTCACATTTGCAGCTGCTTTCCTGTGGGAGCTATCTTCAATACCACACTTTTTCTGTTCAGCTCCCATTGAAAAAATACATTTGTCTCTTAAAGTATACCACTGAGTACGGGAGCTACAAGAAAGCAGGAAGGCAGACCCCAGCTACAGTAGTAAGTAGGTCCCCATGCAGTCTAGCAGCCAGCATGGTGTCACATTTGCAGCTGCTTTCCTGTGGGAGCTATCTTCAATACCACACTTTTTCTGTTCAGCTCCCATTTAAAGAATACATTTGTCAGTTAAGGTATACTGCTGAGTATGGGAGCTACAAGAAAGCAGGAAGGCAGACCCCAGCTACAGTAGTAAGTAGGTCCCCATGCAGTCTAGCAGCCAGCACGGTGTCACATTTGCAGCTGCTTTCCTGTGGGAGCTATCTTCAATACCACACTTTTTCTGTTCAGCTCCCATTGAAAAAATACATTTGTCTCTTAAGGTATACCACTGAGTACGGGAGCTACAAGAAAGCAGGAAGGCAGACCCCAGCTACAGTAGTAAGTAGGTCCCCATGCAGTCTAGCAGCCAGCACGGTGTGACATTTGCAGCTGCTTTCCTGTGGGAGCTATCTTCAATATCACACTTTTTCTGTTCAGCTCCCATTGAAAAAACTACATTTTGTCTCTTAAGGTATACCGCTGAGTATGGGAGCTACAAGAAAGCAGGAAGGCAGACCCCAGCTACAGTAGTAAGTAGGTCCCCATGCAGTCTAGCAGCCAGCACGGTGTCACATTTGCAGCTGCTTTCCTGTGGGAGCTATCTTCAATACCACACGTTTTCTGTTCAGCTCCCATTGAAAGAATACGTTTGTCAGTTAAGGTTTACCACTGAGTATGGGAGCTACAAGAAAGCAGGAAGGCAGACCCCAGCTACAGTAGTAAGTAGGTCCCCATGCAGTCTAGCAGCCAGCACGGTGTCACATTTGCAGCTGCTTTCCTGTGGGAGCTATCTTCAATACCACACTTTTTCTGTTCAGCTCCCATTGAAAGAATACATTTGTCAGTTAAGGTATACTACTGAGTATGGGAGCTACAAGAAAGCAGGAAGGCAGACCCCAGCTAGAGTAGTAAGCAGGTCCCCATGCAGTCTAGCAGCCAGCACGGTGTCACATTTGCAGCTGCTTTCCTGTGGGAGCTATCTTCAATACCACACTTTTTCAGCTCCCATTGAAAAAACTACATTTTGTCTCTTAAGGTATACAACTGAGTATGGGAGCTACAAGAAAGCAGGAAGATAGATCCCAGCTACAGTAGTAAGTAGGTCCCCATGCAGTCTCTCAGCCAGCACGGTGTTACAATTGCAGCTGCTTTCCTGTGGGAGCTATCTTCAATACCACCCTTTTTCTGTTCAGCTCCCATTGAAAGAATACATTTATCTCTTAAGGTATACCACTGAGTACGGGAGCTACAAGAAAGCAGGAAGGCAGACCCCAGCTACAGTAGTAAGTAGGTCCCCATGCAGTCTATCAGCCAGCACGGTGTCACATTTGCAGCTGCTTTCCTGTGGGAGCTATCTTCAATACCACACTTTTTCTTCTCAGCTCCCATTGAAAAAACTACATTTTGTCAGTTAAGGTATACCGCTGAGTATGGGAGCTACAAGAAAGCAGGAAGGCAGACCCCAGCTACAGTAGTAAGTAGGTCCCCATGCAGTCTAGCAGCCAGCACGGTGTGACATTTGCAGCTGCTTTCCTGTGGGAGCTATCTTCAATACCACACTTTTTCTGTTCAGCTCCCATTGAAAGAATACATTTGTCAGTTAAGGTATACCACTGAGTATGGGAGTTACAAGAAAGCAGGAAGGCAGACCCCAGCTACAGTAGTAAGTAGGTCCCCATGCAGTCTAGCAGCCAGCACGGTGTCACATTTGCAGCTGCTTTCCTGTGGGAGCTATCTTCAATACCACACTTTTTCTGTTCAGCTCCCATTGAAAGAATACATTTGTCAGTTAAGGTATACCACTGAGTATGGGAGCTACAAGAAAGCAGGAAGGCAGACCCCAGCTACAGTAGTAAGTAGGTCCCCATGCAGTCTAGCAGCCAGCACCGTGTGACATTTGCAGCTGCTTTCCTGTGGGAGCTATCTTCAATACCACACTTTTTTTGTTCAGCTCCCATTGAAAAAATACATTTGTCTCTTAAGGTATACCACTGAGTACGGGAGCTACAAGAAAGCAGGAAGGCAGACCCCAGGTACAGTAGTAAGTAGGTCCCCATGCAGTCTATCAGCCAGCACGGTGTTACATTTGCAGCTGCTTTCCTGTGGGAGCTATCTTCAATATCACAATTTTCAGTTCAGCTCCCATTGAAAAAACTACATTTTGTCTCTTAAGTTATAGAACTGAGTTTGGGAGCTACAAGAAAGCAGGAAGGCAGACCCCAGCTACAGTAGTAAGTAGGTCCTCATGCAGTCTAGCAGCCAGCACGGTGTTACATTTGCAGCTGCTTTCCTGTGGGAGCTATCTTCAATATCACACTTTTTCTGTTCAGCTCCCATTGAAAAAACTACATTTTGTCTCTTAAGGTATACAACTGAGTTTGGGAGCTACAAGAAAGCAGGAAGATAGATCCCAGCTACAGTAGTAAGTAGGTCCCCATGCAGTCTATCAGCCAGCACGGTGTCACATTTGCAGCTGCTTTCCTGTGGGAGCTATCTTCAATACCACACTTTTTCTTCTCAGCTCCCATTGAAAAAACTACATTTTGTCAGTTAAGGTATACCGCTGAGTATGGGAGCTACAAGAAAGCAGGAAGGCAGACCCCAGCTACAGTAGTAAGTAGGTCCCCATGCAGTCTATCAGCCAGCACGGTGTCACATTTGCAGCTGCTTTCCTGTGGGAGCTATCTTCAATACCACACTTTTTCTGTTCAGCTCCCATTGAAAGAATACATTTGTCAGTTAAGGTATACCACTGAGTATGGGAGTTACAAGAATGCAGGAAGGGAGACCCCAGCTACAGTAGTAAGTAGGTCCCCATGCAGTCTATCAGCCAGCACGGTGTCACATTTGCAGCTGCTTTCCTGTGGGAGCTATCTTCAATACCACACTTTTTCTTCTCAGCTCCCATTGAAAAAACTACATTTTGTCAGTTAAGGTATACCGCTGAGTATGGGAGCTACAAGAAAGCAGGAAGGCAGACCCTAGCTACAGTAGTAAGTAGGTCCCCATGCAGTCTTGCAGCCAGCACGGTGTCACATTTGCAGCTGCTTTCCTGTGGGAGCTATCTTCAATACCACACTTTTTCTGTTCAGCTCCCATTGAAAGAATACATTTGTCAGTTAAGGTATACAACTGAGTATGGGAGCTACAAGAAAGCAGGAAGATAGATCCCAGCTACAGTAGTAAGTAGGTCCCCATGCAGTCTAGCAGCCAGCACGGTGTCACATTTACAGCTGCTTTCCTGTGGGAGCTATCTTCAATATCACAATTTTTCTGTTCAGCTCCCATTGAAATAACTACATTTTGTCTCTTAAGGTATACCACTGAGTATGGGAGCTACAAGAAAGCAGGAAGACAGATCCCAGCTACAGTAGTAAGTAGGTCCCCATGCAGTCTATCAGCCAGCACGGTGTCACATTTGCAGCTGCTTTCCTGTGGGAGCTATCTTCAATACCACACTTTTTCTGTTCAGCTCCCATTGAAAAAATACATTTGTCTCTTAAAGTATACCACTGAGTACGGGAGCTACAAGAAAGCAGGAAGGCAGACCCCAGCTACAGTAGTAAGTAGGTCCCCATGCAGTCTAGCAGCCAGCATGGTGTCACATTTGCAGCTGCTTTCCTGTGGGAGCTATCTTCAATACCACACTTTTTCTGTTCAGCTCCCATTTAAAGAATACATTTGTCAGTTAAGGTATACTGCTGAGTATGGGAGCTACAAGAAAGCAGGAAGGCAGACCCCAGCTACAGTAGTAAGTAGGTCCCCATGCAGTCTAGCAGCCAGCACGGTGTCACATTTGCAGCTGCTTTCCTGTGGGAGCTATCTTCAATATCACACTTTTTCTGTTCAGCTCCCATTGAAAAAACTACATTTTGTCTCTTAAGGTATACCGCTGAGTATGGGAGCTACAAGAAAGCAGGAAGGCAGACCCCAGCTACAGTAGTAAGTAGGTCCCCATGCAGTCTAGCAGCCAGCACGGTGTCACATTTGCAGCTGCTTTCCTGTGGGAGCTATCTTCAATACCACACGTTTTCTGTTCAGCTCCCATTGAAAGAATACGTTTGTCAGTTAAGGTTTACCACTGAGTATGGGAGCTACAAGAAAGCAGGAAGGCAGACCCCAGCTACAGTAGTAAGTAGGTCCCCATGCAGTCTAGCAGCCAGCACGGTGTCACATTTGCAGCTGCTTTCCTGTGGGAGCTATCTTCAATACCACACTTTTTCTGTTCAGCTCCCATTGAAAGAATACATTTGTCAGTTAAGGTATACTACTGAGTATGGGAGCTACAAGAAAGCAGGAAGGCAGACCCCAGCTAGAGTAGTAAGCAGGTCCCCATGCAGTCTAGCAGCCAGCACGGTGTCACATTTGCAGCTGCTTTCCTGTGGGAGCTATCTTCAATACCACACTTTTTCAGCTCCCATTGAAAAAACTACATTTTGTCTCTTAAGGTATACAACTGAGTATGGGAGCTACAAGAAAGCAGGAAGATAGATCCCAGCTACAGTAGTAAGTAGGTCCCCATGCAGTCTCTCAGCCAGCACGGTGTTACAATTGCAGCTGCTTTCCTGTGGGAGCTATCTTCAATACCACCCTTTTTCTGTTCAGCTCCCATTGAAAGAATACATTTATCTCTTAAGGTATACCACTGAGTACGGGAGCTACAAGAAAGCAGGAAGGCAGACCCCAGCTACAGTAGTAAGTAGGTCCCCATGCAGTCTATCAGCCAGCACGGTGTCACATTTGCAGCTGCTTTCCTGTGGGAGCTATCTTCAATACCACACTTTTTCTTCTCAGCTCCCATTGAAAAAACTACATTTTGTCAGTTAAGGTATACCGCTGAGTATGGGAGCTACAAGAAAGCAGGAAGGCAGACCCCAGCTACAGTAGTAAGTAGGTCCCCATGCAGTCTAGCAGCCAGCACGGTGTGACATTTGCAGCTGCTTTCCTGTGGGAGCTATCTTCAATACCACACTTTTTCTGTTCAGCTCCCATTGAAAGAATACATTTGTCAGTTAAGGTATACCACTGAGTATGGGAGTTACAAGAAAGCAGGAAGGCAGACCCCAGCTACAGTAGTAAGTAGGTCCCCATGCAGTCTAGCAGCCAGCACGGTGTCACATTTGCAGCTGCTTTCCTGTGGGAGCTATCTTCAATACCACACTTTTTCTGTTCAGCTCCCATTGAAAGAATACATTTGTCAGTTAAGGTATACCACTGAGTATGGGAGCTACAAGAAAGCAGGAAGGCAGACCCCAGCTACAGTAGTAAGTAGGTCCCCATGCAGTCTAGCAGCCAGCACCGTGTGACATTTGCAGCTGCTTTCCTGTGGGAGCTATCTTCAATACCACACTTTTTTTGTTCAGCTCCCATTGAAAAAATACATTTGTCTCTTAAGGTATACCACTGAGTACGGGAGCTACAAGAAAGCAGGAAGGCAGACCCCAGGTACAGTAGTAAGTAGGTCCCCATGCAGTCTATCAGCCAGCACGGTGTTACATTTGCAGCTGCTTTCCTGTGGGAGCTATCTTCAATATCACAATTTTCAGTTCAGCTCCCATTGAAAAAACTACATTTTGTCTCTTAAGTTATAGAACTGAGTTTGGGAGCTACAAGAAAGCAGGAAGGCAGACCCCAGCTACAGTAGTAAGTAGGTCCTCATGCAGTCTAGCAGCCAGCACGGTGTTACATTTGCAGCTGCTTTCCTGTGGGAGCTATCTTCAATATCACACTTTTTCTGTTCAGCTCCCATTGAAAAAACTACATTTTGTCTCTTAAGGTATACAACTGAGTTTGGGAGCTACAAGAAAGCAGGAAGATAGATCCCAGCTACAGTAGTAAGTAGGTCCCCATGCAGTCTAGCAGCCAGCACGGTGTCACATTTGCAGCTGCTTTCCTGTGGGAGCTATCTTCAATACCACACTTTTTCTGTTCAGCTCCCATTGAAAAAACTACATTTTGTCAGTTAAGGTATACCGCTGAGTATGGGAGCTACAAGAAAGCAGGAAGGCAGACCCCAGCTACAGTAGTAAGTAGGTCCCCATGCAGTCTATCAGCCAGCACGGTGTCACATTTGCAGCTGCTTTCCTGTGGGAGCTATCTTCAATACCACACTTTTTCTGTTCAGCTCCCATTGAAAGAATACATTTGTCAGTTAAGGTATACCACTGAGTATGGGAGTTACAAGAATGCAGGAAGGGAGACCCCAGCTACAGTAGTAAGTAGGTCCCCATGCAGTCTATCAGCCAGCACGGTGTCACATTTGCAGCTGCTTTCCTGTGGGAGCTATCTTCAATACCACACTTTTTCTTCTCAGCTCCCATTGAAAAAACTACATTTTGTCAGTTAAGGTATACCGCTGAGTATGGGAGCTACAAGAAAGCAGGAAGGCAGACCCTAGCTACAGTAGTAAGTAGGTCCCCATGCAGTCTTGCAGCCAGCACGGTGTCACATTTGCAGCTGCTTTCCTGTGGGAGCTATCTTCAATACCACACTTTTTCTGTTCAGCTCCCATTGAAAGAATACATTTGTCAGTTAAGGTATACAACTGAGTATGGGAGCTACAAGAAAGCAGGAAGATAGATCCCAGCTACAGTAGTAAGTAGGTCCCCATGCAGTCTAGCAGCCAGCACGGTGTCACATTTACAGCTGCTTTCCTGTGGGAGCTATCTTCAATATCACAATTTTTCTGTTCAGCTCCCATTGAAACAACTACATTTTGTCTCTTAAGGTATACCACTGAGTATGGGAGCTACAAGAAAGCAGGAAGACAGATCCCAGCTACAGTAGTAAGTAGGTCCCCATGCAGTCTATCAGCCAGCACGGTGTCACATTTGCAGCTGCTTTCCTGTGGGAGCTATCTTCAATACCACACTTTTTCTGTTCAGCTCCCATTGAAAAAATACATTTGTCTCTTAAAGTATACCACTGAGTACGGGAGCTACAAGAAAGCAGGAAGGCAGACCCCAGCTACAGTAGTAAGTAGGTCCCCATGCAGTCTAGCAGCCAGCATGGTGTCACATTTGCAGCTGCTTTCCTGTGGGAGCTATCTTCAATACCACACTTTTTCTGTTCAGCTCCCATTGAAAGAATACATTTGTCAGTTAAGGTATACTACTGAGTATGGGAGCTACAAGAAAGCAGGAAGGCAGACCCCAGCTACAGTAGTAAGCAGGTCCCCATGCAGTCTAGCAGCCAGCACGGTGTCACATTTGCAGCTGCTTTCCTGTGGGTGCTATCTTCAATACCACACTTTTTCAGCTCCCATTGAAAAAACTACATTTTGTCTCTTAAGGTATACAACTGAGTATGGGAGCTACAAGAAAGCAGGAAGATAGACCCCAGCTATAGTAGTAAGTAGGTCCCCATGCAGTCTAGCAGCCAGCACGGTGTCACATTTACAGCTGCTTTCCTGTGGGAGCTATCTTCAATACCACACTTTTTCTGTTCAGCTCCCATTGAAATAACTACATTTTGTCTCTTAAAGTATACAACTGAGTATGGGAACTACAAGAAAGCAGGAAGATAGATCCCAGCTACAGTAGTAAGTAGGTCCCCATGCAGTCTAGCAGCCAGCACGGTGTCACATTTGCAGCTGCTTTCCTGTGGGAGCTATCTTCAATACCACACTTTTTTTTATCAGCTCCCATTTAGAGAATACATTTGTCAGTTAAGGTATACCGCTGAGTATGGGAGCTACAAGAAAGCAGGAAGGCAGACCCCAGCTACAGTAGTAAGTAGGTCCCCATGCAGTCTAGCAGCCAGCACGGTGTTACATTTGCAGCTGCTTTCCTGTGGGAGCTATCTTCAATATCACACTTTTTCTGTTCAGCTCCCATTGAAAAAACTACATTTTGTCTCTTAAGGTATACAACTGAGTTTGGGAGCTACAAGAAAGCAGGAAGATAGATCCCAGCTACAGTAGTAAGTAGGTCCCCATGCAGTCTAGCAGCCAGCACGGTGTCACATTTGCAGCTGCTTTCCTGTGGGAGCTATCTTCAATACCACACTTTTTCTGTTCAGCTCCCATTGAAAAAATACATTTGTCAGTTAAGGTATACCACTGAGTATGGGAGCTACAAGAAAGCAGGAAGGCAGACCCCAGCTACAGTAGTAAGTAGGTCCCTATGCAGTCTAGCAGCCAGCACGGTGTCACATTTGCAGCTGCTTTCCTGTGGGAGCTATCTTCTATACCACACTTTTTCAGCTCCCATTGAAGAAACTACATTTTGTCTCTTAAGGTATACAACTGAGTATGGGAGCTACAAGAAAGCAGGAAGATAGATCCCAGCTACAGTAGTAAGTAGGTCCCCATGCAGTCTAGCAGCCAGCATGGTGTCACATTTGCAGCTGCTTTCCTGTGGGAGCTATCTTCAATACCACACTTTTTCTTCTCAGCTCCCATTGAAAAAACTACATTTTGTCAGTTAAGGTATACCGCTGAGTATGGGAGCTACAAGAAAGCAGGAAGGCAGACCCCAGCTACAGTAGTAAGTAGGTCCCCATGCAGTCTAGCAGCCAGCACGGTGTCACATTTGCAGCTGCTTTCCTGTGGGAGTTATCTTCAATACCACACTTTTTCTGTTCAGCTCCCATTGAAAAAATACATTTGTCTCTTAAGGTATACCACTGAGTATGGGAGCTACAACAAAGCAGGAAGATAGATCCCAGCTACAGTAGTAAGTAGGTCCCCATGCAGTCTAGCAGCCAGCATGGTGTCACATTTGCAGCTGCTTTCCTGTGGGAGCTATCTTCAATACCACACTTTTTCTTCTCAGCTCCCATTGAAAAAACTACATTTTGTCAGTTAAGGTATACCGCTGAGTATGGGAGCTACAAGAAAGCAGGAAGGCAGACCCCAGCTACAGTAGTAAGTAGGTCCCCATGCAGTCTAGCAGCCAGCACGGTGTCACATTTGCAGCTGCTTTCCTGTGGGAGCTATCTTCAATACCACACTTTTTCAGCTCCCATTGAAAAAACTACATTTTGTCTCTTAAGGTATACAACTGAGTATGGGAGCTACAAGAAAGCAGGAAGATAGATCCCAGCTACAGTAGTAAGTAGGTCCCCATGCAGTATAGCAGCCAGCACGGTGTTACATTTGCAGCTGCTTTCCTGTGGGACCTATCTTCAATACCACACTTTTTCTTCTCAGCTCCCATTGAAAAAATACATTTATCTCTTAAGGTATACCACTGAGTACGGGAGCTACAAGAAAGCAGGAAGGCAGACCCCAGCTACAGTAGTAAGTAGGTCCCCATGCAGTCTAGCAGCCAGCACGGTGTCACATTTGCAGCTGCTTTCCTGTGGGAGCTATCTTCAATACCACACTTTTTCTGTTCAGCTCCCATTGAAAGAATACATTTGTCTCTTAAGGTATACCACTGAGTATGGGAGCTACAAGAAAGCAGGAAGGCAGACCCCAGCTACAGTAGTAAGTAGGTCCCCATGCAGTCTAGCAGCCAGCACGGTGTCACATTTGCAGCTGCTTTCCTGTGGGAGCTATCTTCAATACCACACTTTTTCTGTTCAGCTCCCATTGAAAAAATACATTTGTCTCTTAAGGTATACCACTGAGTACGGGAGCTACAAGAAAGCAGGAAGGCAGACCCCAGCTACAGTAGTAAGTAGGTCCCCATGCAGTCTAGCAGCCAGCACGGTGTCACATTTGCAGCTGCTTTCCTGTGGGAGCTATCTTCAATACCACACTTTTTCTGTTCAGCTCCCATTGAAAAAACTACATTTTGTCTCTTAAGGTATACAACTGAGTATGGGAGCTACAAGAAAGCAGGAAGATAGATCCCAGCTACAGTAGTAAGTAGGTCCCCATGCAGTCTCTCAGCCAGCACGGTGTTACAATTGCAGCTGCTTTCCTGTGGGAGCTATCTTCAATACCACCCTTTTTCTGTTCAGCTCCCATTGAAAGAATACATTTATCTCTTAAGGTATACCACTGAGTACGGGAGCTACAAGAAAGCAGGAAGGCAGACCCCAGCTACAGTAGTAAGTAGGTCCCCATGCAGTCTATCAGCCAGCACGGTGTCACATTTGCAGCTGCTTTCCTGTGGGAGCTATCTTCAATACCACACTTTTTCTTCTCAGCTCCCATTGAAAAAACTACATTTTGTCAGTTAAGGTATACCGCTGAGTATGGGAGCTACAAGAAAGCAGGAAGGCAGACCCCAGCTACAGTAGTAAGTAGGTCCCCATGCAGTCTAGCAGCCAGCACGGTGTGACATTTGCAGCTGCTTTCCTGTGGGAGCTATCTTCAATACCACACTTTTTCTGTTCAGCTCCCATTGAAAGAATACATTTGTCAGTTAAGGTATACCACTGAGTATGGGAGTTACAAGAAAGCAGGAAGGCAGACCCCAGCTACAGTAGTAAGTAGGTCCCCATGCAGTCTAGCAGCCAGCACGGTGTCACATTTGCAGCTGCTTTCCTGTGGGAGCTATCTTCAATACCACACTTTTTCTGTTCAGCTCCCATTGAAAGAATACATTTGTCAGTTAAGGTATACCACTGAGTATGGGAGCTACAAGAAAGCAGGAAGGCAGACCCCAGCTACAGTAGTAAGTAGGTCCCCATGCAGTCTAGCAGCCAGCACCGTGTGACATTTGCAGCTGCTTTCCTGTGGGAGCTATCTTCAATACCACACTTTTTTTGTTCAGCTCCCATTGAAAAAATACATTTGTCTCTTAAGGTATACCACTGAGTACGGGAGCTACAAGAAAGCAGGAAGGCAGACCCCAGGTACAGTAGTAAGTAGGTCCCCATGCAGTCTATCAGCCAGCACGGTGTTACATTTGCAGCTGCTTTCCTGTGGGAGCTATCTTCAATATCACAATTTTCAGTTCAGCTCCCATTGAAAAAACTACATTTTGTCTCTTAAGTTATAGAACTGAGTTTGGGAGCTACAAGAAAGCAGGAAGGCAGACCCCAGCTACAGTAGTAAGTAGGTCCTCATGCAGTCTAGCAGCCAGCACGGTGTTACATTTGCAGCTGCTTTCCTGTGGGAGCTATCTTCAATATCACACTTTTTCTGTTCAGCTCCCATTGAAAAAACTACATTTTGTCTCTTAAGGTATACAACTGAGTTTGGGAGCTACAAGAAAGCAGGAAGATAGATCCCAGCTACAGTAGTAAGTAGGTCCCCATGCAGTCTAGCAGCCAGCACGGTGTCACATTTGCAGCTGCTTTCCTGTGGGAGCTATCTTCAATACCACACTTTTTCTGTTCAGCTCCCATTGAAAAAACTACATTTTGTCAGTTAAGGTATACCGCTGAGTATGGGAGCTACAAGAAAGCAGGAAGGCAGACCCCAGCTACAGTAGTAAGTAGGTCCCCATGCAGTCTATCAGCCAGCACGGTGTCACATTTGCAGCTGCTTTCCTGTGGGAGCTATCTTCAATACCACACTTTTTCTGTTCAGCTCCCATTGAAAGAATACATTTGTCAGTTAAGGTATACCACTGAGTATGGGAGTTACAAGAATGCAGGAAGGGAGACCCCAGCTACAGTAGTAAGTAGGTCCCCATGCAGTCTATCAGCCAGCACGGTGTCACATTTGCAGCTGCTTTCCTGTGGGAGCTATCTTCAATACCACACTTTTTCTTCTCAGCTCCCATTGAAAAAACTACATTTTGTCAGTTAAGGTATACCGCTGAGTATGGGAGCTACAAGAAAGCAGGAAGGCAGACCCTAGCTACAGTAGTAAGTAGGTCCCCATGCAGTCTTGCAGCCAGCACGGTGTCACATTTGCAGCTGCTTTCCTGTGGGAGCTATCTTCAATACCACACTTTTTCTGTTCAGCTCCCATTGAAAGAATACATTTGTCAGTTAAGGTATACAACTGAGTATGGGAGCTACAAGAAAGCAGGAAGATAGATCCCAGCTACAGTAGTAAGTAGGTCCCCATGCAGTCTAGCAGCCAGCACGGTGTCACATTTACAGCTGCTTTCCTGTGGGAGCTATCTTCAATATCACAATTTTTCTGTTCAGCTCCCATTGAAACAACTACATTTTGTCTCTTAAGGTATACCACTGAGTATGGGAGCTACAAGAAAGCAGGAAGACAGATCCCAGCTACAGTAGTAAGTAGGTCCCCATGCAGTCTATCAGCCAGCACGGTGTCACATTTGCAGCTGCTTTCCTGTGGGAGCTATCTTCAATACCACACTTTTTCTGTTCAGCTCCCATTGAAAAAATACATTTGTCTCTTAAAGTATACCACTGAGTACGGGAGCTACAAGAAAGCAGGAAGGCAGACCCCAGCTACAGTAGTAAGTAGGTCCCCATGCAGTCTAGCAGCCAGCATGGTGTCACATTTGCAGCTGCTTTCCTGTGGGAGCTATCTTCAATACCACACTTTTTCTGTTCAGCTCCCATTGAAAGAATACATTTGTCAGTTAAGGTATACTACTGAGTATGGGAGCTACAAGAAAGCAGGAAGGCAGACCCCAGCTACAGTAGTAAGCAGGTCCCCATGCAGTCTAGCAGCCAGCACGGTGTCACATTTGCAGCTGCTTTCCTGTGGGTGCTATCTTCAATACCACACTTTTTCAGCTCCCATTGAAAAAACTACATTTTGTCTCTTAAGGTATACAACTGAGTATGGGAGCTACAAGAAAGCAGGAAGATAGACCCCAGCTATAGTAGTAAGTAGGTCCCCATGCAGTCTAGCAGCCAGCACGGTGTCACATTTACAGCTGCTTTCCTGTGGGAGCTATCTTCAATACCACACTTTTTCTGTTCAGCTCCCATTGAAATAACTACATTTTGTCTCTTAAAGTATACAACTGAGTATGGGAACTACAAGAAAGCAGGAAGATAGATCCCAGCTACAGTAGTAAGTAGGTCCCCATGCAGTCTAGCAGCCAGCACGGTGTCACATTTGCAGCTGCTTTCCTGTGGGAGCTATCTTCAATACCACACTTTTTTTTATCAGCTCCCATTTAGAGAATACATTTGTCAGTTAAGGTATACCGCTGAGTATGGGAGCTACAAGAAAGCAGGAAGGCAGACCCCAGCTACAGTAGTAAGTAGGTCCCCATGCAGTCTAGCAGCCAGCACGGTGTTACATTTGCAGCTGCTTTCCTGTGGGAGCTATCTTCAATATCACACTTTTTCTGTTCAGCTCCCATTGAAAAAACTACATTTTGTCTCTTAAGGTATACAACTGAGTTTGGGAGCTACAAGAAAGCAGGAAGATAGATCCCAGCTACAGTAGTAAGTAGGTCCCCATGCAGTCTAGCAGCCAGCACGGTGTCACATTTGCAGCTGCTTTCCTGTGGGAGCTATCTTCAATACCACACTTTTTCTGTTCAGCTCCCATTGAAAAAATACATTTGTCAGTTAAGGTATACCACTGAGTATGGGAGCTACAAGAAAGCAGGAAGGCAGACCCCAGCTACAGTAGTAAGTAGGTCCCTATGCAGTCTAGCAGCCAGCACGGTGTCACATTTGCAGCTGCTTTCCTGTGGGAGCTATCTTCTATACCACACTTTTTCAGCTCCCATTGAAGAAACTACATTTTGTCTCTTAAGGTATACAACTGAGTATGGGAGCTACAAGAAAGCAGGAAGATAGATCCCAGCTACAGTAGTAAGTAGGTCCCCATGCAGTCTAGCAGCCAGCATGGTGTCACATTTGCAGCTGCTTTCCTGTGGGAGCTATCTTCAATACCACACTTTTTCTTCTCAGCTCCCATTGAAAAAACTACATTTTGTCAGTTAAGGTATACCGCTGAGTATGGGAGCTACAAGAAAGCAGGAAGGCAGACCCCAGCTACAGTAGTAAGTAGGTCCCCATGCAGTCTAGCAGCCAGCACGGTGTCACATTTGCAGCTGCTTTCCTGTGGGAGTTATCTTCAATACCACACTTTTTCTGTTCAGCTCCCATTGAAAAAATACATTTGTCTCTTAAGGTATACCACTGAGTATGGGAGCTACAACAAAGCAGGAAGATAGATCCCAGCTACAGTAGTAAGTAGGTCCCCATGCAGTCTAGCAGCCAGCATGGTGTCACATTTGCAGCTGCTTTCCTGTGGGAGCTATCTTCAATACCACACTTTTTCTTCTCAGCTCCCATTGAAAAAACTACATTTTGTCAGTTAAGGTATACCGCTGAGTATGGGAGCTACAAGAAAGCAGGAAGGCAGACCCCAGCTACAGTAGTAAGTAGGTCCCCATGCAGTCTAGCAGCCAGCACGGTGTCACATTTGCAGCTGCTTTCCTGTGGGAGCTATCTTCAATACCACACTTTTTCAGCTCCCATTGAAAAAACTACATTTTGTCTCTTAAGGTATACAACTGAGTATGGGAGCTACAAGAAAGCAGGAAGATAGATCCCAGCTACAGTAGTAAGTAGGTCCCCATGCAGTATAGCAGCCAGCACGGTGTTACATTTGCAGCTGCTTTCCTGTGGGACCTATCTTCAATACCACACTTTTTCTTCTCAGCTCCCATTGAAAAAATACATTTATCTCTTAAGGTATACCACTGAGTACGGGAGCTACAAGAAAGCAGGAAGGCAGACCCCAGCTACAGTAGTAAGTAGGTCCCCATGCAGTCTAGCAGCCAGCACGGTGTCACATTTGCAGCTGCTTTCCTGTGGGAGCTATCTTCAATACCACACTTTTTCTGTTCAGCTCCCATTGAAAGAATACATTTGTCTCTTAAGGTATACCACTGAGTATGGGAGCTACAAGAAAGCAGGAAGGCAGACCCCAGCTACAGTAGTAAGTAGGTCCCCATGCAGTCTAGCAGCCAGCACGGTGTCACATTTGCAGCTGCTTTCCTGTGGGAGCTATCTTCAATACCACACTTTTTCTGTTCAGCTCCCATTGAAAAAATACATTTGTCTCTTAAGGTATACCACTGAGTACGGGAGCTACAAGAAAGCAGGAAGGCAGACCCCAGCTACAGTAGTAAGTAGGTCCCCATGCAGTCTAGCAGCCAGCACGGTGTCACATTTGCAGCTGCTTTCCTGTGGGAGCTATCTTCAATACCACACTTTTTCTGTTCAGCTCCCATTGAAAAAACTACATTTTGTCAGTTAAGGTATACCGCTGAGTATGGGAGCTACAAGAAAGCAGGAAGGCAGACCCCAGCTACAGTAGTAAGTAGGTCCCCATGCAGTCTAGCAGCCAGCACGGTGTCACATTTGCAGCTGCTTTCCTGTGGGAGCTATCTTCAATACCACACTTTTTCTGTTCAGCTCCCATTGAAAGAATACATTTGTCAGTTAAGGTATACCACTGAGTATGGGAGTTACAAGAAAGCAGGAAGGGAGACCCCAGCTACAGTAGTAAGTAGGTCCCCATGCAGTCTAGCAGCCAGCACGGTGTCACATTTGCAGCTGCTTTCCTGTGGGAGGTATCTTCAATACCACACTTTTTCTTCCCAGCTCCCATTGAAAAAACTACATTTTGTCAGTTAAGGTATACCGCTGAGTATGGGAGCTACAAGAAAGCAGGAAGGCAGACCCCAGCTACAGTAGTAAGTAGGTCCCCATGCAGTCTAGCAGCCAGCATGGTGTCACATTTGCAGCTGCTTTCCTGTGGGAGCTATCTTCAATACCACACTTTTTCTTCTCAGCTCCCATTGAAAAAACTACATTTTGTCAGTTAAGGTATACCGCTGAGTATGGGAGCTACAAGAAAGCAGGAAGGCAGACCCCAGCTACAGTAGTAAGTAGGTCCCCATGCAGTCTATCAGCCAGCACGGTGTCACATTTGCAGCTGCTTTCCTGTGGGAGTTATCTTCAATACCACACTTTTTCTGTTCAGCTCCCATTGAAAAAATACATTTGTCTCTTAAGGTATACCACTGAGTATGGGAGCTACAACAAAGCAGGAAGATAGATCCCAGCTACAGTAGTAAGTAGGTCCCCATGCAGTCTAGCAGCCAGCACGGTGTCACATTTGCAGCTGCTTTCCTGTGGGAGCTATCTTCAATACCACACTTTTTCTGTTCAGCTCCCATTGAAAAAATACATTTGTCTCTTAAGGTATACCACTGAGTACGGGAGCTACAAGAAAGCAGGAAGGCAGACCCCAGCTACAGTAGTAAGTAGGTCCCCATGCAGTCTAGCAGCCAGCACGGTGTCACATTTGCAGCTGCTTTCCTGTAGGAGCTATCTTCAATACCACACTTTTTCTTCTCAGCTCCCATTGAAAAAACTACATTTTGTCAGTTAAGGTATACCGCTGAGTATGGGAGCTACAAGAAAGCAGGAAGGCAGACCCCAGCTACAGTAGTAAGTAGGTCCCCATGCAGTCTAGCAGCCAGCACGGTGTCACATTTGCAGCTGCTTTCCTGTGGGAGCTATCTTCAATACCACACTTTTTCTGTTCAGCTCCCATTGAAAGAATACATTTGTCAGTTAAGGTATACCATTGAGTATGGGAGCTACAAGAAAGCAGGAAGGCAGACCCCAGCTACAGTAGTAAGTAGGTCCCCATGCAGTTTATCAGCCAGCACGGTGTTACATTTGCAGCTGCTTTCCTGTGGGAGCTATCTTCAATACCACACTTTTTCAGTTCAGCTCCCATTGAAAAAATACATTTGTCTCTTAAGGTATACCACTGAGTATGGGAGCTACAAGAAAGCAGGAAGGCAGACCCCAGCTACAGTAGTAAGTAGGTCCCCATGCAGTCTAGCAGCCAGCACGGTGTCACATTTGCAGCTGCTTTCCTGTGGGAGCTATCTTCAATACCACACTTTTTCTGTTCAGCTCCCATTGAAAGAATACATTTGTCAGTTAAGGTATACCACTGAGTATGGGAGCTACAAGAATGCAGGAAGATAGATCCCAGCTACAGTAGTAAGTAGGTCCCCATGCAGTCTAGCAGCCAGCACGGTGTCACATTTGCAGCTGCTTTCCTGTGGGAGCTATCTTCAATACCACACTTTTTCTGTTCAGCTCCCATTGAAAAAATACATTTGTCTCTTAAGTTATACCACTGAGTACGGGAGCTGCAAGAAAGCAGGAAGGCAGACCCCAGCTACAGTAGTAAGTAGGTCCCCATGCAGTCTAGCAGCCAGCACGGTGTCACATTTGCAGCTGCTTTCCTGTAGGAGCTATCTTCAATACCACACTTTTTCTTCTCAGCTCCCATTGAAAAAACTACATTTTGTCAGTTAAGGTATACCGCTGATTATGGGAGCTACAGGAAAGCAGGAAGATAGATCCCAGCTACAGTAGTAAGTAGGTCCCCATGCAGTCTAGCAGCCAGCACGGTGTCACATTTACAGCTGCTTTCCTGTGGGAGCTATCTTCAATACCAAACTTTTTCTGTTCAGCTCCCATTGAAAGAATACATTTGTCAGTTAAGGTATACAACTGAGTATGGGAGCTACAGGAAAGCAGGAAGATAGATCCCAGCTACAGTAGTAAGTAGGTCCCCATGCAGTCTAGCAGCCAGCACGGTGTCACATTTGCAGTTGCTTTCCTGTGGGAGCTATCTTCAATACCACACTTTTTCTATTCAGCTCCCATTAAAAGAATACACTTGTCTCTTAAGGTATACCACTGAGTACGGGAGCTACAAGAACGCAGGAAGGCAGACCCCAGCTACAGTAGTAAGTAGGTCCCCATGCAGTCTAGCAGCCAGCACGGTGTCACATTTGCAGCTGCTTTCCTGTGGGAGCTATCTTCAATACCACACTTTTTCTGTTCAGCTCCCATTGAAAAAATACATTTGTCTCTTAAGGTATACCACTGAGTACGGGAGCTACAAGAAAGCAGGAAGGCAGACCCCAGCTACAGTAGTAAGTAGGTCCCCATGCAGTCTAGCAGCCAGCACGGTGTCACATTTGCAGCTGCTTTCCTGTGGGAGCTATCTTCAATACCACACTTTTTCTGTTCAGCTCCCATTGAAAGAATACATTTGTCAGTTAAGGTATACCACTGAGTATGGGAGCTACAAGAAAGCAGGAAGGCAGACCCCAGCTACAGTAGTAAGTAGGTCCCCATGCAGTCTAGCAGCCAGCACGGTGTCACATTTGCAGCTGCTTTCCTGTGGGAGCTATCTTCAATACCACACTTTTTCTGTTCAGCTCCCATTGAAAAAACTACATTTTGTCAGTTAAGGTATACTGCTGAGTACGGGAGCTACAAGAAAGCAGGAAGATAGATCCCAGCTACAGTAGTAAGTAGGTCCCCATGCAGTCTAGCAGCCAGCACGGTGTCACATTTGCAGCTGCTTTCCTGTGGGAGCTATCTTCAATACCACACTTTTTCTGTTCAGCTCCCATTGAAAAAACTACATTTTGTCTCTTAAGTTATACCACTGAGTACGGGAGCTACAAGAAAGCAGGAAGGCAGACCCCAGCTACAGTAGTAAGTAGGTCCCCATGCAGTCTAGCGGCCAACACGGTGTCACATTTGCAACTGCTTTCCTGTGGGAGCTATCTTCAATACCACACTTTTTCTGTTCAGCTCCCATTGAAAAAACTACATTTTGTCTCTTAAAGTATACAACTGAGTATGGGAGCTACGAGAAAGCAGGAAGGCAGACCCCAGCTACAGTAGTAAGTAGGTCCCCATGCAGTCTAGCAGCCAGCACGGTGTCACATTTGCAGCTGCTTTCCTGTGGGAGCTATCTTCAATACCACACTTTTTCTCTTCAGCTCCCATTGAAAGAATACATTTGTCAGTTAAGGTATACCACTGAGTATGGGAGCTACAAGAAAGCAGGAAGGCAGACCCCAGCTACAGTAGTAAGTAGGTCCCTATGCAGTCTAGCAGCCAGCACGGTGTCACATTTGCAGCTGCTTTCCTGTGGGAGCTATCTTCAATACCACACTTTTTCAGCTCCCATTGAAAAAACTACATTTTGTCTCTTAAGGTATACAACTGAGTATGGGAGCTACAAGAAAGCAGGAAGATAGATCCCAGCTACAGTAGTAAGTAGGTCCCCATGCAGTCTATCAGCCAGCACGGTGTTACATTTGCAGCTGCTTTCCTGTGGGACCTATCTTCAATACCACACTTTTTCTGTTCAGCTCCCATTGAAAAAATACATTTGTCTCTTAAGGTATACCACTGAGTACGGGAGCTACAAGAAAGCAGGAAGGCAGACCCCAGCTACAGTAGTAAGTAGGTCCCCATGCAGTCTAGCAGCCAGCACGGTGTCACATTTGCAGCTGCTTTCCTGTAGGAGCTATCTTCAATACCACACTTTTTCTTCTCAGCTCCCATTGAAAAAACTACATTTTGTCAGTTAAGGTATACCGCTGAGTATGGGAGCTACAAGAAAGCAGGAAGGCAGACCCCAGCTACAGTAGTAAGTAGGTCCCCATGCAGTCTAGCAGCCAGCACGGTGTCACATTTGCAGCTGCTTTCCTGTGGGAGCTATCTTCAATACCACACTTTTTCTGTTCAGCTCCCATTGAAAGAATACATTTGTCAGTTAAGGTATACCATTGAGTATGGGAGCTACAAGAAAGCAGGAAGGCAGACCCCAGCTACAGTAGTAAGTAGGTCCCCATGCAGTTTATCAGCCAGCACGGTGTTACATTTGCAGCTGCTTTCCTGTGGGAGCTATCTTCAATACCACACTTTTTCAGTTCAGCTCCCATTGAAAAAATACATTTGTCTCTTAAGGTATACCACTGAGTACGGGAGCTACAAGAAAGCAGGAAGGCAGACCCCAGCTACAGTATTAAGTAGGTCCCCATGCAGTCTAGCAGCCAGCACGGTGTCACATTTGCAGCTGCTTTCCTGTGGGAGCTATCTTCAATACCACACTTTTTCTGTTCAGCTCCCATTGAAAGAATACATTTGTCAGTTAAGGTATACCACTGAGTATGGGAGCTACAAGAATGCAGGAAGATAGATCCCAGCTACAGTAGTAAGTAGGTCCCCATGCAGTCTAGCAGCCAGCACGGTGTTACATTTGCAGCTGCTTTCCTGTGGGAGCTATCTTCAATACCACACTTTTTCTTTTCAGCTCCCATTGAAAAAATACATTTGTCTCTTAAGTTATACCACTGAGTACGGGAGCTGCAAGAAAGCAGGAAGGCAGACCCCAGCTACAGTAGTAAGTAGGTCCCCATGCAGTCTAGCAGCCAGCACGGTGTCACATTTGCAGCTGCTTTCCTGTAGGAGCTATCTTCAATACCACACTTTTTCTTCTCAGCTCCCATTGAAAAAACTACATTTTGTCAGTTAAGGTATACCGCTGATTATGGGAGCTACAAGAAAGCAGGAAGGCAGACCCCAGCTAAAGTAGTAAGTAGGTCCCCATGCAGTCTAGCAGCCAGCACGGTGTCACATTTACAGCTGCTTTCCTGTGGGAGCTATCTTCAATACCAAACTTTTTCTGTTCAGCTCCCATTGAAAGAATACATTTGTCAGTTAAGGTATACAACTGAGTATGGGAGCTACAGGAAAGCAGGAAGATAGATCCCAGCTACAGTAGTAAGTAGGTCCCCATGCAGTCTAGCAGCCAGCACGGTGTCACATTTGCAGCTGCTTTCCTGTGGGAGCTATCTTCAATACCACACTTTTTCTATTCAGCTCCCATTAAAAGAATACACTTGTCTCTTAAGGTATACCACTGAGTACGGGAGCTACAAGAAAGCAGGAAGGCAGACCCCAGCTACAGTAGTAAGTAGGTCCCCATGCAGTCTAGCAGCCAGCACGGTGTCACATTTGCAGCTGCTTTCCTGTGGGAGCTATCTTCAATACCACACTTTTTCTGTTCAGCTCCCATTGAAAAAATACATTTGTCTCTTAAGGTATACAACTGAGTACGGGAGCTACAAGAAAGCAGGAAGGCAGACCCCAGCTACAGTAGTAAGTAGGTCCCCATGCAGTCTATCAGCCAGCACGGTGTCACATTTGCAGCTGCTTTCCTGTGGGAGCTATCTTCAATACCACACTTTTTCTGTTCAGCTCCCATTGAAAGAATACATTTGTCAGTTAAGGTATACCACTGAGTATGGGAGCTACAAGAAAGCAGGAAGGCAGACCCCAGCTACAGTAGTAAGTAGGTCCCCATGCAGTCTATCAGCCAGCACGGTGTCACATTTGCAGCTGCTTTCCTGTGGGAGCTATCTTCAATACCACACTTTTTCTGTTCAGCTCCCATTGAAAAAACTACATTTTGTCAGTTAAGGTATACTGCTGAGTACGGGAGCTACAAGAAAGCAGGAAGATAGATCCCAGCTACAGTAGTAAGTAGGTCCCCATGCAGTCTAGCAGCCAGCACGGTGTCACATTTGCAGCTGCTTTCCTGTGGGAGCTATCTTCAATACCACACTTTTTCTGTTCAGCTCCCATTGAAAAAACTACATTTTGTCTCTTAAGGTATACAACTGAGTATGGGAGCTACAAGAAAGCAGGAAGATAGATCCCAGCTACAGTAGTAAGTAGGTCCCCATGCAGTCTATCAGCCAGCACGGTGTTACATTTGCAGCTGCTTTCCTGTGGGACCTATCTTCAATACCACACTTTTTCTGTTCAGCTCCCATTGAAAAAATACATTTGTCTCTTAAGGTATACCACTGAGTACGGGAGCTACAAGAAAGCAGGAAGGCAGACCCCAGCTACAGTAGTAAGTAGGTCCCCATGCAGTCTAGCAGCCAGCACGGTGTCACATTTGCAGCTGCTTTCCTGTGGGAGCTATCTTCAATACCACACTTTTTCTTCTCAGCTCCCATTGAAAAAACTACATTTTGTCAGTTAAGGTATACCGCTGAGTATGGGAGCTACAAGAAAGCAGGAAGGCAGACCCCAGCTACAGTAGTAAGTAGGTCCCCATGCAGTCTAGCAGCCAGCACGGTGTCACATTTGCAGCTGCTTTCCTGTGGGAGCTATCTTCAATACCACACTTTTTCAGCTCCCATTGAAAAAACTACATTTTGTCTCTTAAGGTATACAACTGAGTATGGGAGCTACAAGAAAGCAGGAAGATAGATCCCAGCTACAGTAGTAAGTAGGTCCCCATGCAGTCTATCAGCCAGCACGGTGTTACATTTGCAGCTGCTTTCCTGTGGGAGCTATCTTCAATACCACACTTTTTCTGTTCAGCTCCCATTGAAAGAATACATTTGTCAGTTAAGGTATACCACTGAGTATGGGAGCTACAAGAAAGCAGGAAGATAGATCCCAGCTACAGTAGTAAGTAGGTCCCCATGCAGTCTAGCAGCCAGCACGGTGTCACATTTGCAGCTGCTTTCCTGTGGGAGCTATCTTCAATACCACACTTTTTCTGTTCAGCTCCCATTGAAAAAATACATTTGTCTCTTAAGGTATACCACTGAGTACGGGAGCTACAAGAAAGCAGGAAGGCAGACCCCAGCTACAGTAGTAAGTAGGTCCCCATGCAGTCTAGCAGCCAGCACGGTGTCACATTTGCAGCTGCTTTCCTGTGGGAGCTATCTTCAATACCACACTTTTTCTTCTCAGCTCCCATTGAAAAAACTACATTTTGTCAGTTAAGGTATACCGCTGAGTATGGGAGCTACAAGAAAGCAGGAAGGCAGACCCCAGCTACAGTAGTAAGTAGGTCCCCATGCAGTCTAGCAGCCAGCACGGTGTCACATTTGCAGCTGCTTTCCTGTGGGAGCTATCTTCAATACCACACTTTTTCTGTTCAGCTCCCATTGAAAGAACACATTTGTCAGTTAAGGTATACCACTGAGTATGGGAGTTACAAGAAAGCAGGAAGGCAGACCCCAGCTACAGTAGTAAGTAGGTCCCCATGCAGTCTAGCAGCCAGCACGGTGTCACATTTGCAGCTGCTTTCCTGTGGGAGCTATCTTCAATACCACACTTTTTCTGTTCAGCTCCCATTGAAAGAATACATTTGTCAGTTAAGGTATACCACTGAGTATGGGAGTTACAAGAAAGCAGGAAGGCAGACCCCAGCTACAGTAGTAAGTAGGTCCCCATGCAGTCTAGCAGCCAGCACGGTGTCACATTTGCAGCTGCTTTCCTGTGGGAGCTATCTTCAATATCACACTTTTTCAGTTCAGCTCCCATTGAAAAAACTACATTTTGTCTCTTAAGGTATAGAACTGAGTTTGGGAGCTACAAGAAAGCAGGAAGGCAGACCCCAGCTACAGTAGTAAGTAGGTCCCCATGCAGTCTAGCAGCCAGCACGGTGTTACATTTGCAGCTGCTTTCCTGTGGGAGCTATCTTCAATATCACACTTTTTCTGTTCAGCTCCCATTGAAAAAACTACATTTTGTCTCTTAAGGTATAAAACTGAGTTTGGGAGCTACAAGAAAGCAGGAAGATAGATCCCAGCTACAGTAGTAAGTAGGTCCCCATGCAGTCTAGCAGCCAGCACGGTGTCACATTTGCAGCTGCTTTCCTGTGGGAGCTATCTTCAATACCACACTTTTTCTGTTCAGCTCCCATTGAAAAAACTACATTTTGTCAGTTAAGGTATACCGCTGAGTATGGGAGCTACAAGAAAGCAGGAAGGCAGACCCCAGCTACAGTAGTAAGTAGGTCCCCATGCAGTCTAGCAGCCAGCACGGTGTCACATTTGCAGCTGCTTTCCTGTGGGAGCTATCTTCAATACCACACTTTTTCTGTTCAGTTCCCATTGAAAAAACTACATTTTGTCTCTTAAGGTATACAACTGAGTATGGGAGCTACAAGAAAGCAGGAAGATAGACCCCAGCTACAGTAGTAAGTAGGTCCCCATGCAGTCTATCAGCCAGCACGGTGTTACATTTGCAGCTGCTTTCCTGTGGGAGCTATCTTCAATACCACACTTTTTCAGTTCAGCTCCCATTGAAAAAATACATTTGTCTCTTAAGGTATACCACTGAGTACGGGAGCTACAAGAAAGCAGGAAGGCAGACCCCAGCTACAGTAGTAAGTAGGTCCCCATGCAGTCTAGCAGCCAGCACGGTGTCACATTTGCAGCTGCTTTCCTGTGGGAGCTATCTTCAATACCACACTTTTTCTGTTCAGCTCCCATTGAAAGAATAGATTTGTCAGTTAAGGTATACCACTGAGCATGGGAGCTACAAGAATGCAGGAAGATAGATCCCAGCTACAGTAGTAAGTAGGTCCCCATGCAGTCTAGCAGCCAGCACGGTGTCACATTTGCAGCTGCTTTCCTGTGGGAGCTATCTTCAATACCACACTTTTTCTGTTCAGCTCCCATTGAAAAAACACATTTGTCTCTTAAGGTATACCACTGAGTACGGGAGCTGCAAGAAAGCAGGAAGGCAGACCCCAGCTACAGTAGTAAGTAGGTCCCCATGCAGTCTAGCAGCCAGCACGGTGTCACATTTGCAGCTGCTTTCCTGTAGGAGCTATCTTCAATACCACACTTTTTCTTCTCAGCTCCCATTGAAAAAACTACATTTTGTCAGTTAAGGTATATCGCTGAGTATGGGAGCTACAAGAAAGCAGGAAGGCAGACCCCAGCTACAGTAGTAAGTAGGTCCCCATGCAGTCTATCAGCCAGCACGGTGTCACATTTACAGCTGCTTTCCTGTGGGAGCTATCTTCAATACCAAACTTTTTCTGTTCAGCTCCCATTGAAAGAATACATTTGTCAGTTAAGGTATACCACTGAGTATGGGAGCTACAAGACAGCAGGAAGGCAGACCCCAGCTACAGTAGTAAGTAGGTCCCCATGCAGTCTTGCAGCCAGCACGGTGTCACATTTGCAGCTGCTTTCCTGTGGGAGCTATCTTCAATACCACACTTTTTCTATTCAGCTCCCATTGAAAGAATACACTTGTCTCTTAAGGTATACCACTGAGTACGGGAGCTACAAGAAAGCAGGAAGGCAGACCCCAGCTACAGTAGTAAGTAGGTCCCCATGCAGTCTAGCAGCCAGCACGGTGTCACATTTGCAGCTGCTTTCCTGTGGGAGCTAGCTTCAATACCACACTTTTTCTGTTCAGCTCCCATTGAAAAAATACATTTGTCTCTTAAGGTATACCACTGAGTACGGGAGCTACAAGAAAGCAGGAAGGCAGACCCCAGCTACAGTAGTAAGTAGGTCCCCATGCAGTCTAGCAGCCAGCACGGTGTCACATTTGCAGCTGCTTTCCTGTGGGAGCTATCTTCAATACCACACTTTTTCTCTTCAGCTCCCATTGAAAGAATACATTTGTCAGTTAAGGTATACCACTGAGTATGGGAGCTACAAGAAAGCAGGAAGATAGATCCCAGCTACAGTAGTAAGTAGGTCCCCATGCAGTCTAGCAGCCAGCACGGTGTCACATTTGCAGCTGCTTTCCTGTGGGAGCTATCTTCAATATCACACTTTTTCTGTTCAGCTCCCATTGAAAAAACTACATTTTGTCTCTTAAAGTATACAACTGAGTATGGGAGCTAAAAGTAAGCAGGAAGATAGATCCCAGCTACAGTAGTAAGTAGGTCCCCATGCAGTCTAGCAGCCAGCACGGTGTCACATTTGCAGCTGCTTTCCTGTGGGAGCTATCTTCAATACCACACTTTTTCTGTTCAGCTCCCATTGAAAAAATACATTTGTCTCTTAAGGTCTACCACTGAGTACGGGAGCTACAAGAAAGCAGGAAGGCAGACCCCAGCTACAGTAGTAAGTAGGTCCCCATGCAGTCTAGCAGCCAGCACGGTGTCACATTTGCAGCTGCTTTCCTGTGGGAGCTATCTTCAATACCACACTTTTTCTGTTCAGCTCCCATTGAAAGAATACATTTGTCAATTAAGGTATACCACTGAGTATGGGAGCTACAAGAATGCAGGAAGATAGATCCCAGCTACAGTAGTAAGTAGGTCCCCATGCAGTCTAGCAGCCAGCACGGTGTCACATTTGCAGCTGCTTTCCTGTGGGAGCTAGCTTCAATACCACACTTTTTCTGTTCAGCTCCCATTGAAAAAATACATTTGTCTCTTAAGGTATACCACTGAGTACGGGAGCTACAAGAAAGCAGGAAGGCAGACCCCAGCTACAGTAGTAAGTAGGTCCCCATGCAGTCTAGCAGCCAGCACGGTGTCACATTTGCAGCTGCTTTCCTGTGGGAGCTATCTTCAATACCACACTTTTTCTGTTCAGCTCCCATTGAAAGAATACATTTGTCAGTTAAGGTATACCACTGAGTATGGGAGCTACAAGAAAGCAGGAAGATAGATCCCAGCTACAGTAGTAAGTAGGTCCCCATGCAGTCTAGCAGCCAGCACGGTGTCACATTTGCAGCTGCTTTCCTGTGGGAGCTATCTTCAATATCACACTTTTTCTGTTCAGCTCCCATTGAAAAAACTACATTTTGTCTCTTAAAGTATACAACTGAGTATGGGAGCTAAAAGTAAGCAGGAAGATAGATCCCAGCTACAGTAGTAAGTAGGTCCCCATGCAGTCTAGCAGCCAGCACGGTGTCACATTTGCAGCTGCTTTCCTGTGGGAGCTATCTTCAATACCACACTTTTTCTGTTCAGCTCCCATTGAAAAAATACATTTGTCTCTTAAGGTCTACCACTGAGTACGGGAGCTACAAGAAAGCAGGAAGGCAGACCCCAGCTACAGTAGTAAGTAGGTCCCCATGCAGTCTAGCAGCCAGCACGGTGTCACATTTGCAGCTGCTTTCCTGTGGGAGCTATCTTCAATACCACACTTTTTCTGTTCAGCTCCCATTGAAAGAATACATTTGTCAGTTAAGGTATACCACTGAGTATGGGAGCTACAAGAAAGCAGGAAGATAGATCCCAGCTACAGTAGTAAGTAGGTCCCCATGCAGTCTAGCAGCCAGCACGGTGTCACATTTGCAGCTGTTTTCCTGTGGGAGCTATCTTCAATACCACACTTTTTCTGTTCAGCTCCCATTGAAAAAATACATTTGTCTCTTAAGGTATACCACTGAGTACGGGAGCTACAAGAAAGCAGGAAGGCAGACCCCAGCTACAGTAGTAAGTAGGTCCCCATGCAGTCTAGCAGCCAGCACGGTGTCACATTTGCAGCTGCTTTCCTGTGGGAGCTATCTTCAATACCACACTTTTTCTGTTCAGCTCCCATTGAAAAAACTACATTTTGTCAGTTAAGGTATACCGCTGAGTACGGGAGCTACAAGAAAGCAGGAAGGCAGAACCCAGCTACAGTAGTAAGTAGGTCCCCATGCAGTCTAGCAGCCAGCACGGTGTCACATTTGCAGCTGCTTTCCTGTGGGAGCTATCTTCAATACCACACTTTTTCTGTTCAGCTCCCATTGAAAGAATACATTTGTCAATTAAGGTATACCACTGAGTATGGGAGCTACAAGAAAGCAGGAAGATAGATCCCAGCTACAGTAGTAAGTAGGTCCCCATGCAGTCTAGCAGCCAGCACGGTGTCACATTTGCAGCTGCTTTCCTGTGGGAGCTATCTTCAATACCACACTTTTTCTGTTTAGCTCCCATTGAAAAAACTACATTTGTCTCTTAAGGTATACCACTGAGTAAGGGAGCTACAAGAAAGCAGGAAGGCAGACCCCAGCTACAGTAGTAAGTAGGTCCCCATGCAGTCTAGCAGCCAGCACGGTGTCACATTTGCAGCTGCTTTCCTGTGGGAGCTATCTTCAATATCACACTTTTTCTGTTCAGCTCCCATTGAAAAAACTACATTTTGTCTCTTAAAGTATACAATTGAGTATGGGAGCTAAAAGTAAGCAGGAAGATAGATCCCAGCTACAGTAGTAAGTAGGTCCCCATGCAGTCTAGCAGCCAGCACGGTGTCACATTTGCAGCTGCTTTCCTGTGGGAGCTATCTTCAATACCACACTTTTTCTGTTCAGCTCCCATTGAAAAAATACATTTGTCTCTTAAGGTCTACCACTGAGTACGGGAGCTACAAGAAAGCAGGAAGGCAGACCCCAGCTACAGTAGTAAGTAGGTCCCCATGCAGTCTATCAGCCAGTACGGTGTCACATTTGCAGCTGCTTTCCTGTGGGAGCTATCTTCAATACCACACTTTTTCTGTTCAGCTCCCATTGAAAGAATACATTTGTCAGTTAAGGTATACAACTGAGTATGGGAGCTACAAGAAAGCAGGAAGATAGATCCCAGCTACAGTAGTAAGTAGGTCCCCATGCAGTCTAGCAGCCAGCACGGTGTCACATTTGCAGCTGTTTTCCTGTGGGAGCTATCTTCAATACCACACTTTTTCTGTTCAGCTCCCATTGAAAGAATACATTTGTCAATTAAGGTATACCACTGAGTATGGGAGCTACAAGAAAGCAGGAAGATAGATCCCAGCTACAGTAGTAAGTAGGTCCCCATGCAGTCTAGCAGCCAGCACGGTGTCACATTTGCAGCTGCTTTCCTGTGGGAGCTATCTTCAATATCACACTTTTTCTGTTCAGCTCCCATTGAAAAAACTACATTTTGTCTCTTAAAGTATACAATTGAGTATGGGAGCTAAAAGTAAGCAGGAAGATAGATCCCAGCTACAGTAGTAAGTAGGTCCCCATGCAGTCTAGCAGCCAGCACGGTGTCACATTTGCAGCTGCTTTCCTGTAGGAGCTATCTTCAATACCACACTTTTTCTTCTCAGCTCCCATTGAAAAAACTACATTTTGTCAGTTAAGGTATATCGCTGAGTATGGGAGCTACAAGAAAGCAGGAAGGCAGACCCCAGCTACAGTAGTAAGTAGGTCCCCATGCAGTCTATCAGCCAGCACGGTGTCACATTTACAGCTGCTTTCCTGTGGGAGCTATCTTCAATACCAAACTTTTTCTGTTCAGCTCCCATTGAAAGAATACATTTGTCAGTTAAGGTATACCACTGAGTATGGGAGCTACAAGACAGCAGGAAGGCAGACCCCAGCTACAGTAGTAAGTAGGTCCCCATGCAGTCTTGCAGCCAGCACGGTGTCACATTTGCAGCTGCTTTCCTGTGGGAGCTATCTTCAATACCACACTTTTTCTATTCAGCTCCCATTGAAAGAATACACTTGTCTCTTAAGGTATACCACTGAGTACGGGAGCTACAAGAAAGCAGGAAGGCAGACCCCAGCTACAGTAGTAAGTAGGTCCCCATGCAGTCTAGCAGCCAGCACGGTGTCACATTTGCAGCTGCTTTCCTGTGGGAGCTAGCTTCAATACCACACTTTTTCTGTTCAGCTCCCATTGAAAAAATACATTTGTCTCTTAAGGTATACCACTGAGTACGGGAGCTACAAGAAAGCAGGAAGGCAGACCCCAGCTACAGTAGTAAGTAGGTCCCCATGCAGTCTAGCAGCCAGCACGGTGTCACATTTGCAGCTGCTTTCCTGTGGGAGCTATCTTCAATACCACACTTTTTCTGTTCAGCTCCCATTGAAAGAATACATTTGTCAGTTAAGGTATACCACTGAGTATGGGAGCTACAAGAAAGCAGGAAGATAGATCCCAGCTACAGTAGTAAGTAGGTCCCCATGCAGTCTAGCAGCCAGCACGGTGTCACATTTGCAGCTGCTTTCCTGTGGGAGCTATCTTCAATATCACACTTTTTCTGTTCAGCTCCCATTGAAAAAACTACATTTTGTCTCTTAAAGTATACAACTGAGTATGGGAGCTACGAGAAAGCAGGAAGATAGATCCCAGCTACAGTAGTAAGTAGGTCCCCATGCAGTCTAGCAGCCAGCACGGTGTCACATTTGCAGCTGCTTTCCTGTGGGAGCTATCTTCAATACCACACTTTTTCTGTTCAGCTCCCATTGAAAAAATACATTTGTCTCTTAAGGTCTACCACTGAGTACGGGAGCTACAAGAAAGCAGGAAGGCAGACCCCAGCTACAGTAGTAAGTAGGTCCCCATGCAGTCTAGCAGCCAGCACGGTGTCACATTTGCAGCTGCTTTCCTGTGGGAGCTATCTTCAATACCACACTTTTTCTGTTCAGCTCCCATTGAAAGAATACATTTGTCAGTTAAGGTATACCACTGAGTATGGGAGCTACAAGAAAGCAGGAAGATAGATCCCAGCTACAGTAGTAAGTAGGTCCCCATGCAGTCTAGCAGCCAGCACGGTGTCACATTTGCAGCTGTTTTCCTGTGGGAGCTATCTTCAATACCACACTTTTTCTGTTCAGCTCCCATTGAAAAAATACATTTGTCTCTTAAGGTATACCACTGAGTACGGGAGCTACAAGAAAGCAGGAAGGCAGACCCCAGCTACAGTAGTAAGTAGGTCCCCATGCAGTCTAGCAGCCAGCACGGTGTCACATTTGCAGCTGCTTTCCTGTGGGAGCTATCTTCAATACCACACTTTTTCTGTTCAGCTCCCATTGAAAAAACTACATTTTGTCAGTTAAGGTATACCGCTGAGTACGGGAGCTACAAGAAAGCAGGAAGGCAGAACCCAGCTACAGTAGTAAGTAGGTCCCCATGCAGTCTAGCAGCCAGCACGGTGTCACATTTGCAGCTGCTTTCCTGTGGGAGCTAGCTTCAATACCACACTTTTTCTGTTCAGCTCCCATTCAAAAAATACATTTGTCTCTTAAGGTATACCACTGAGTACGGGAGCTACAAGAAAGCAGGAAGGCAGACCCCAGCTACAGTAGTAAGTAGGTCCCCATGCAGTCTAGCAGCCAGCACGGTGTCACATTTGCAGCTGCTTTCCTGTGGGAGCTATCTTCAATACCACACTTTTTCTGTTCAGCTCCCATTGAAAGAATACATTTGTCAGTTAAGGTATACCACTGAGTATGGGAGCTACAAGAAAGCAGGAAGATAGATCCCAGCTACAGTAGTAAGTAGGTCCCCATGCAGTCTAGCAGCCAGCACGGTGTCACATTTGCAGCTGCTTTCCTGTGGGAGCTATCTTCAATATCACACTTTTTCTGTTCAGCTCCCATTGAAAAAACTACATTTTGTCTCTTAAAGTATACAACTGAGTATGGGAGTTAAAAGTAAGCAGGAAGATAGATCCCAGCTACAGTAGTAAGTAGGTCCCCATGCAGTCTAGCAGCCAGCACGGTGTCACATTTGCAGCTGCTTTCCTGTGGGAGCTATCTTCAATACCACACTTTTTCTGTTCAGCTCCCATTGAAAAAATACATTTGTCTCTTAAGGTCTACCACTGAGTACGGGAGCTACAAGAAAGCAGGAAGGCAGACCCCAGCTACAGTAGTAAGTAGGTCCCCATGCAGTCTAGCAGCCAGCACGGTGTCACATTTGCAGCTGCTTTCCTGTGGGAGCTATCTTCAATACCACACTTTTTCTGTTCAGCTCCCATTGAAAGAATACATTTGTCAGTTAAGGTATACCACTGAGTATGGGAGCTACAAGAAAGCAGGAAGATAGATCCCAGCTACAGTAGTAAGTAGGTCCCCATGCAGTCTAGCAGCCAGCACGGTGTCACATTTGCAGCTGTTTTCCTGTGGGAGCTATCTTCAATACCACACTTTTTCTGTTCAGCTCCCATTGAAAAAATACATTTGTCTCTTAAGGTATACCACTGAGTACGGGAGCTACAAGAAAGCAGGAAGGCAGACCCCAGCTACAGTAGTAAGTAGGTCCCCATGCAGTCTAGCAGCCAGCACGGTGTCACATTTGCAGCTGCTTTCCTGTGGGAGCTATCTTCAATACCACACTTTTTCTGTTCAGCTCCCATTGAAAAAACTACATTTTGTCAGTTAAGGTATACCGCTGAGTACGGGAGCTACAAGAAAGCAGGAAGGCAGAACCCAGCTACAGTAGTAAGTAGGTCCCCATGCAGTCTAGCAGCCAGCACGGTGTCACATTTGCAGCTGCTTTCCTGTGGGAGCTATCTTCAATACCACACTTTTTCTGTTCAGCTCCCATTGAAAGAATACATTTGTCAATTAAGGTATACCACTGAGTATGGGAGCTACAAGAAAGCAGGAAGATAGATCCCAGCTACAGTAGTAAGTAGGTCCCCATGCAGTCTAGCAGCCAGCACGGTGTCACATTTGCAGCTGCTTTCCTGTGGGAGCTATCTTCAATACCACACTTTTTCTGTTTAGCTCCCATTGAAAAAACTACATTTGTCTCTTAAGGTATACCACTGAGTAAGGGAGCTACAAGAAAGCAGGAAGGCAGACCCCAGCTACAGTAGTAAGTAGGTCCCCATGCAGTCTAGCAGCCAGCACGGTGTCACATTTGCAGCTGCTTTCCTGTGGGAGCTATCTTCAATATAACACTTTTTCTGTTCAGCTCCCATTGAAAAAACTACATTTTGTCTCTTAAAGTATACAATTGAGTATGGGAGCTAAAAGTAAGCAGGAAGATAGATCCCAGCTACAGTAGTAAGTAGGTCCCCATGCAGTCTATCAGCCAGCACGGTGTCACATTTGCAGCTGCTTTCCTGTGGGAGCTATCTTCAATACCACACTTTTTCTGTTCAGCTCCCATTGAAAAAATACATTTGTCTCTTAAGGTCTACCACTGAGTACGGGAGCTACAAGAAAGCAGGAAGGCAGACCCCAGCTACAGTAGTAAGTAGGTCCCCATGCAGTCTATCAGCCAGTACGGTGTCACATTTGCAGCTGCTTTCCTGTGGGAGCTATCTTCAATACCACACTTTTTCTGTTCAGCTCCCATTGAAAGAATACATTTGTCAGTTAAGGTATACAACTGAGTATGGGAGCTACAAGAAAGCAGGAAGATAGATCCCAGCTACAGTAGTAAGTAGGTCCCCATGCAGTCTAGCAGCCAGCACGGTGTCACATTTGCAGCTGTTTTCCTGTGGGAGCTATCTTCAATACCACACTTTTTCTGTTCAGCTCCCATTGAAAAAATACATTTGTCTCTTAAGGTATACCACTGAGTACGGGAGCTACAAGAAAGCAGGAAGGCAGACCCCAGCTACAGTAGTAAGTAGGTCCCCATGCAGTCTAGCAGCCAGCACGGTGTCACATTTGCAGCTGCTTTCCTGTGGGAGCTATCTTCAATACCACACTTTTTCTGTTCAGCTCCCATTGAAAAAACTACATTTTGTCAGTTAAGGTATACCGCTGAGTACGGGAGCTACAAGAAAGCAGGAAGGCAGAACCCAGCTACAGTAGTAAGTAGGTCCCCATGCAGTCTAGCAGCCAGCACGGTGTCACATTTGCAGCTGCTTTCCTGTGGGAGCTATCTTCAATACCACACTTTTTCTGTTCAGCTCCCATTGAAAGAATACATTTGTCAATTAAGGTATACCACTGAGTATGGGAGCTACAAGAAAGCAGGAAGATAGATCCCAGCTACAGTAGTAAGTAGGTCCCCATGCAGTCTAGCAGCCAGCACGGTGTCACATTTGCAGCTGCTTTCCTGTGGGAGCTATCTTCAATACCACACTTTTTCTGTTTAGCTCCCATTGAAAAAACTACATTTGTCTCTTAAGGTATACCACTGAGTAAGGGAGCTACAAGAAAGCAGGAAGGCAGACCCCAGCTACAGTAGTAAGTAGGTCCCCATGCAGTCTAGCAGCCAGCACGGTGTCACATTTGCAGCTGCTTTCCTGTGGGAGCTATCTTCAATATAACACTTTTTCTGTTCAGCTCCCATTGAAAAAACTACATTTTGTCTCTTAAAGTATACAATTGAGTATGGGAGCTAAAAGTAAGCAGGAAGATAGATCCCAGCTACAGTAGTAAGTAGGTCCCCATGCAGTCTATCAGCCAGCACGGTGTCACATTTGCAGCTGCTTTCCTGTGGGAGCTATCTTCAATACCACACTTTTTCTGTTCAGCTCCCATTGAAAAAATACATTTGTCTCTTAAGGTCTACCACTGAGTACGGGAGCTACAAGAAAGCAGGAAGGCAGACCCCAGCTACAGTAGTAAGTAGGTCCCCATGCAGTCTATCAGCCAGTACGGTGTCACATTTGCAGCTGCTTTCCTGTGGGAGCTATCTTCAATACCACACTTTTTCTGTTCAGCTCCCATTGAAAGAATACATTTGTCAGTTAAGGTATACAACTGAGTATGGGAGCTACAAGAAAGCAGGAAGATAGATCCCAGCTACAGTAGTAAGTAGGTCCCCATGCAGTCTAGCAGCCAGCACGGTGTCACATTTGCAGCTGTTTTCCTGTGGGAGCTATCTTCAATACCACACTTTTTCTGTTTAGCTCCCATTGAAAAAACTACATTTGTCTCTTAAGGTATACCACTGAGTAAGGGAGCTACAAGAAAGCAGGAAGGCAGACCCCAGCTACAGTAGTAAGTAGGTCCCCATGCAGTCTAGCAGCCAGCACGGTGTCACATTTGCAGCTGCTTTCCTGTGGGAGCTATCTTCAATATCACACTTTTTCTGTTCAGCTCCCATTGAAAAAACTACATTTTGTCTCTTAAAGTATACAATTGAGTATGGGAGCTAAAAGTAAGCAGGAAGATAGATCCCAGCTACAGTAGTAAGTAGGTCCCCATGCAGTCTAGCAGCCAGCACGGTGTCACATTTGCAGCTGCTTTCCTGTGGGAGCTATCTTCAATACCACACTTTTTCTGTTCACATCCCATTGAAAAAATACATTTGTCTCTTAAGGTCTACCACTGAGTACGGGAGCTACAAGAAAGCAGGAAGGCAGACCCCAGCTACAGTAGTAAGTAGGTCCCCATGCAGTCTATCAGCCAGCACGGTGTCACATTTGCAGCTGCTTTCCTGTGGGAGCTATCTTCAATACCACACTTTTTCTGTTCAGCTCCCATTGAAAGAATACATTTGTCAGTTAAGGTATACCACTGAGTATGGGAGCTACAAGAAAGCAGGAAGATAGATCCCAGCTACAGTAGTAAGTAGGTCCCCATGCAGTCTAGCAGCCAGCACGGTGTCACATTTGCAGCTGTTTTCCTGTGGGAGCTATCTTCAATACCACACTTTTTCTGTTCAGCTCCCATTGAAAAAATACATTTGTCTCTTAAGGTATACCACTGAGTACGGGAGCTACAAGAAAGCAGGAAGGCAGACCCCAGCTACAGTAGTAAGTAGGTCCCCATGCAGTCTAGCAGCCAGCACGGTGTCACATTTGCAGCTGCTTTCCTGTGGGAGCTATCTTCAATACCACACTTTTTCTGTTCAGCTCCCATTGAAAAAATACATTTGTCTCTTAAGGTCTACCACTGAGTACGGGAGCTACAAGAAAGCAGGAAGGCAGACCCCAGCTACAGTAGTAAGTAGGTCCCCATGCAGTCTAGCAGCCAGCACGGTGTCACATTTGCAGCTGCTTTCCTGTGGGAGCTATCTTCAATACCACACTTTTTCTGTTCAGCTCCCATTGAAAGAATACATTTGTCAGTTAAGGTATACCACTGAGTATGGGAGCTACAAGAAAGCAGGAAGATAGATCCCAGCTACAGTAGTAAGTAGGTCCCCATGCAGTCTAGCAGCCAGCACGGTGTTACATTTGCAGCTGCTTTCCTGTGGGAGCTATCTTCAATACCACACTTTTTCAGTTCAGCTCCCATTGAAAAAATACATTTGTCTCTTAAGGTATACAACTGAGTATGGGAGCTACAAGAAAGCAGGAAGATAGATCCCAGCTACAGTAGTAAGTAGGTCCCCATGCAGTCTAGCAGCCAGCACGGTGTCACATTTGCAGCTGCTTTCCTGTGGGAGCTATCTTCAATACCACACTTTTTCTGTTCAGCTCCCATTGAAAAAATACATTTTGGCAGTTAAGGTATACCGCTGAGTATGGGAGCTACAAGAAAGTAGGAAGATAGATCCCAGCTACAGTAGTAAGTAGGTCCCCATGCAGTCTAGCAGCCAGCACGGTGTTACATTTGCAGCTGCTTTCCTGTGGGAGCTATCTTCAATATCACACTTTTTCTGTTCAGCTCCCATTGAAAAAACTACATTTTGTCTCTTAAGGTATACAACTGAGTTTGGGAGCTACAAGAAAGCAGGAAGATAGATCCCAGCTACAGTAGTAAGTAGGTCCCCATGCAGTCTAGCAGCCAGCACGGTGTCACATTTGCAGCTGCTTTCCTGTGGGAGCTATCTTCAATACCACACTTTTTCTGTTCAGCTCCCATTGAAAGAATACATTTGTCAGTTAAGGTATACCGCTGAGTATGGGAGCTACAAGAAAGCAGGAAGGCAGACCCCAGCTACAGTAGTAAGTAGGTCCCTATGCAGTCTAGCAGCCAGCACGGTGTCACATTTGCAGCTGCTTTCCTGTGGGAGCTATCTTCAATACCACACTTTTTCAGCTCCCATTGAAAAAACTACATTTTGTCTCTTAAGGTATACCACTGAGTACGGGAGCTACAAGAAAGCAGGAAGGCAGACCCCAGCTACAGTAGTAAGTAGGTCCCCATGCAGTCTATCAGCCAGCACGGTGTTACATTTGCAGCTGCTTTCCTGTGGGACCTATCTTCAATACCACACTTTTTCTTCTCAGCTCCCATTGAAAAAATACATTTATCTCTTAAGGTATACCACTGAGTACGGGAGCTACAAGAAAGCAGGAAGGCAGACCCCAGCTACAGTAGTAAGTAGGTCCCCATGCAGTCTAGCAGCCAGCACGGTGTCACATTTGCAGCTGCTTTCCTGTGGGAGCTATCTTCAATACCACACTTTTTCTGTTCAGCTCCCATTGAAAAAACTACATTTTGTCAGTTAAGGTATACCGCTGAGTATGGGAGCTACAAGAAAGCAGGAAGGCAGACCCCAGCTACAGTAGTAAGTAGGTCCCCATGCAGTCTAGCAGCCAGCACGGTGTTACATTTGCAGCTGCTTTCCTGTGGGAGCTATCTTCAATACCACACTTTTTCTGTTCAGCTCCCATTGAAAGTATACATTTGTCAGTTAAGGTATACCACTGAGTATGGGAGCTACAAGAAAGCAGGAAGATAGATCCCAGCTACAGTAGTAAGTAGGTCCCCATGCAGTCTAGCAGCCAGCACGGTGTCACATTTGCAGCTGCTTTCCTGTGGGAGCTATCTTCAATACCACACTTTTTCTGTTTAACTCCCATTGAAAAAACTACATTTGTCTCTTAAGGTATACCACTGAGTAAGGGAGCTACAAGAAAGCAGGAAGGCAGACCCCAGCTACAGTAGTAAGTAGGTCCCCATGCAGTCTAGCAGCCAGCACGGTGTCACATTTGCAGCTGCTTTCCTGTGGGAGCTATCTTCAATATCACACTTTTTCTGTTCAGCTCCCATTGAAAAAACTACATTTTGTCTCTTAAAGTATACAACTGAGTATGGGAGCTAAAAGTAAGCAGGAAGATAGATCCCAGCTACAGTAGTAAGTAGGTCCCCATGCAGTCTAGCAGCCAGCACGGTGTCACATTTGCAGCTGCTTTCCTGTGGGAGCTATCTTCAATACCACACTTTTTCTGTTCAGCTCCCATTGAAAAAATACATTTGTCTCTTAAGGTATACCACTGAGTACGGGAGCTACAAGAAAGCAGGAATGCAGACCCCAGCTACAGTAGTAAGTAGGTTCCCATGCAGTCTAGAGCCAGCATGGTGTCACATTTGCAGCTGCTTTCCTGTGGGAGCTATCTTCAATACCACACTTTTCCTGTTCAGCTCCCATTGAAAGAATACATTTGTCAGTTAAGGTATACCACTGAGTATGGGAGCTACAAGAAAGCAGGAAGGCAGACCCCAGCTACAGTAGTAAGTAGGTCCCCATGCAGTCTAGCAGCCAGCACGATGTCACATTTGCAGCTGCTTTCCTGTAGGAGCTATCTTCAATACCACACTTTTTCTTCTCAGCTCCCATTGAAAAAACTACATTTTGTCAGTTAAGGTATACAGCTGAGTATGGGACCTACAAGAAAGCAGTAAGGGAGACCCCAGCTACAGTAGTAAGTAGGTCCCCATGCAGTTTAGCAGCCAGCACAGTGTCACATTTGCAGCTGCTTTCCTGTGGGAGCTATCTTCAATACCACACTTTTTTTGTTCAGCTCCCATTGAAAGAATACATTTGTCAGTTAAGGTATACCACTGAGTATGGGAGCTACAAGAAAGCAGGGAGGCAGACCCCAGCTACAGTAGTAAGTAGGTCCCCATGCAGTCTAGCAGCCAGCACGGTGTCACATTTGCAGCTGCTTTCCTGTGGGAGCTATCTTCAATATCACACTTTTTCTGTTCAGCTCCCATTGAAAGAATACATTTGTCAGTTAAGGTATACCACTGAGTATGGGAGCTACAAGAAAGCAGGAAGATAGATCCCAGCTACAGTAGTAAGTAGGTCCCCATGCAGTCTAGCAGCCAGCACGGTGTCACATTTGCAGCTGCTTTCCTGTGGGAGCTATCTTCAATACCACACTTTTTCAGTTCAGCTCCCATTGAAAAAATACATTTGTCAGTTAAGGTATACCACTGAGTACGGGAGCTACAAGAAAGCAGGAAGGCAGACCCCAGCTACAGTAGTAAGTAGGTCCCCATGCAGTCTAGCAGCCAGCACGGTGTCACATTTACAGCTGCTTTCCTGTGGGAGCTATCTTCAATACCAAACTTTTTCTGTTCAGCTCCCATTGAAAGAATACATTTGTCTCTTAAGGTATACCACTGAGTATGGGAGCTACAAGAAAGCAGGAAGGCAGACCCCAGCTACAGTAGTAAGTAGGTCCCCATGCAGTCTAGCAGCCAGCACGGTGTCACATTTGCAGCTGCTTTCCTGTGGGAGCTATCTTCAATATCACACTTTTTCTGTTCAGCTCCCATTGAAAAAACTACATTTTGTCTCTTAAAGTATACAACTGAGTATGGGAGCTACAAGAAAGCAAGAAGATAGATCCCAGCTACAGTAGTAAGTAGGTCCCCATGCAGTCTAGCAGCCAGCACGGTGTCACATTTGCAGCTGCTTTCCTGTGGGAGATATCTTCAATACCACACTTTTTCTGTTCAGCTCCCATTGAAAAAATACATTTGTCTCTTAAGGTCTACCACTGTGTACGGGAGCTACAAGAAAGCAGGAAGGCAGACCCCAGCTACAGTAGTAAGTAGGTCCCCATGCAGTCTATCAGCCAGCACGGTGTCACATTTACATCTGCTTTCCTGTGGGAGCTATCTTCAATACCACACTTTTTCTGTTCAGCCCCCATTGAAAAAACTACATTTGTCTCTTAAGGTATACCACTGAGTACGGGAGCTACAAGAAAGCAGGAAGGCAGACCCCGGCTACAGTAGTAAGTAGGTCCCCATGCAGTCTAGCAGCCAGCACGGTGTCACATTTGCAGCTGCTTTCCTGTGGGAGCTATCTTCAATATCACACTTTTTCTGTTCAGCTCCCATTGAAAAAACTACATTTTGTCTCTTAAAGTATACAACTGAGTATGGGAGCTACAAGAAAGCAGGAAGATAGATCCCAGCTACAGTAGTAAGTAGGTCCCCATGCAGTCTATCAGCCAGCACGGTGTCACATTTGCAGCTGCTTTCCTGTGGGAGCTATCTTCAATACCACACTTTTTCTGTTCAGCTCCCATTGAAAAAATACATTTGTCTCTTAAGGTCTACCACTGAGTACGGGAGCTACAAGAAAGCAGGAAAGCAGACCCCAGCTACAGTAGTAAGTAGGTCCCCATGCAGTCTAGCAGCCAGCACGGTGTCACATTTGCAGCTGCTTTCCTGTGGGAGCTATCTTCAATACCACACTTTTCCTGTTCAGCTCCCTTTGAAAAAATACATTTGTCTCTTAAGGTATACCACTGAGTACGGGAGCTACAAGAAAGCAGGAAGGCAGACCCCAGCTACAGTAGTAAGTAGGTCCCCATGCAGTCTAGCAGCCAGCACGGTGTCACATTTGCAGCTGCTTTCCTGTGGGAGCTATCTTCAATACCACACTTTTCCTGTTCAGCTCCCTTTGAAAAAATACATTTGTCTCTTAAGGTATACCACTGAGTACGGGAGCTACAAGAAAGCAGGAAGGCAGACCCCAGCTACAGTAGTAAGTAGGTCCCCATGCAGTCTAGCAGCCAGCACGGTGTCACATTTGCAGCTGCTTTCCTGTGGGAGCTATCTTCAATACCACACTTTTTCTTCTCAGCTCCCATTGAAAAAAGTACATTTTGTCAGTTAAGGTATACCGCTGAGTATGGGAGCTACAAGAAAGCAGGAAGGCAGACCCCAGCTACAGTAGTAAGTAGGTCCCCATGCAGTCTAGCAGCCAGCACGGTGTCACATTTGCAGCTGCTTTCCTGTGGGACCTATCTTCAATACCACACTTTTTCTCTTCAGTTCCCAATGAAAAAACTACATTTTGTCTCTTAAGGTATACAACTGAGTATGGGAGCTACAAGAAAGCAGGAAGATAGATCCCAGCTACAGTAGTAAGTAGGTCCCCATGCAGTCTATCAGCCAGCACGGTGTTACATTTGCAGCTGCTTTCCTGTGGGAGCTATCTTCAATACCACACTTTTTCAGTTCAGCTCCCATTGAAAAAATACATTTGTCTCTTAAGGTATACAACTGAGTATGGGAGCTACAAGAAAGCAGGAAGATAGATCCCAGCTACAGTAGTAAGTAGGTCCCCATGCAGTCTAGCAGCCAGCACGGTGTCACATTTGCAGCTGCTTTCCTGTGGGAGCTATCTTCAATACCACACTTTTTCTGTTCAGCTCCCATTGAAAAAATACATTTTGGCAGTTAAGGTATACCGCTGAGTATGGGAGCTACAAGAAAGTAGGAAGGCAGACCCCAGCTACAGTAGTAAGTAGGTCCCCATGCAGTCTAGCAGCCAGCACGGTGTCACATTTGCAGCTGCTTTCCTGTGGGAGCTATCTTCAATACCACACTTTTTCTGTTCAGCTCCCATTGAAAGAATACATTTGTCAGTTAAGGTATACCACTGAGTATGGGAGCTACAAGAAAGCAGGAAGGCAGACCCCAGCTACAGTAGTAAGTAGGTCCCCATGCAGTCTAGCAGCCAGCACGGTGTTACATTTGCAGCTGCTTTCCTGTGGGAGCTATCTTCAATATCACACTTTTTCTGTTCAGCTCCCATTGAAAAAACTACATTTTGTCTCTTAAGGTATACAACTGAGTTTGGGAGCTACAAGAAAGCAGGAAGATAGATCCCAGCTACAGTAGTAAGTAGGTCCCCATGCAGTCTAGCAGCCAGCACGGTGTCACATTTGCAGCTGCTTTCCTGTGGGAGCTATCTTCAATACCACACTTTTTCTGTTCAGCTCCCATTGAAAGAATACATTTGTCAGTTAAGGTATACCGCTGAGTATGGGAGCTACAAGAAAGCAGGAAGGCAGACCCCAGCTACAGTAGTAAGTAGGTCCCTATGCAGTCTAGCAGCCAGCACGGTGTCACATTTGCAGCTGCTTTCCTGTGGGAGCTATCTTCAATACCACACTTTTTCAGCTCCCATTGAAAAAAATACATTTTGTCTCTTAAGGTATACAACTGAGTATGGGAGCTACAAGAAAGCAGGAAGATAGATCCCAGCTACAGTAGTAAGTAGGTCCCCATGCAGTCTAGCAGCCAGCACGGTGTTACATTTGCAGCTGCTTTCCTGTGGGACCTATCTTCAATACCACACTTTTTCTTCTCAGCTCCCATTGAAAAAATACATTTATCTCTTAAGGTATACCACTGAGTACGGGAGCTACAAGAAAGCAGGAAGGCAGACCCCAGCTACAGTAGTAAGTAGGTCCCCATGCAGTCTAGCAGCCAGCACGGTGTCACATTTGCAGCTGCTTTCCTGTGGGAGCTATCTTCAATACCACACTTTTACTTCTCAGCTCCCATTGAAAAAACTACATTTTGTCAGTTAAGGTATACCGCTGAGTATGGGAGCTACAAGAAAGCAGGAAGGCAGACCCCAGCTACAGTAGTAAGTAGGTCCCCATGCAGTCTAGCAGCCAGCACGGTGTCACATTTGCAGCTGCTTTCCTGTGGGAGCTATCTTCAATACCACACTTTTACTTCTCAGCTCCCATTGAAAAAACTACATTTTTTCAGTTAAGGTATACCGCTGAGTATGGGAGCTACAAGAAAGCAGGAAGGCAGACCCCAGCTACAGTAGTAAGTAGGTCCCCATGCAGTCTAGCAGCCAGCACGGTGTCACATTTGCAGCTGCTTTCCTGTGGGAGCTATCTTCAATACCACACTTTTTCTGTTCAGCTCCCATTGAAAGAATACATTTGTCAGTTAAGGTATACCACTGAGTATGGGAGTTACAAGAAAGCAGGAAGGCAGACCCCAGCTACAGTAGTAAGTAGGTCCCCATGCAGTCTAGCAGCCAGCACGGTGTCACATTTGCAGCTGCTTTCCTGTGGGAGCTATCTTCAATACCACACTTTTTTTGTTCAGCTCCCATTGAAAAAATACATTTGTCTCTTAAGGTATACCACTGAGTACGGGAGCTACAAGAAAGCAGGAAGGCAGACCCCAGCTACAGTAGTAAGTAGGTCCCCATGCAGTCTAGCAGCCAGCACGGTGTTACATTTGCAGCTGCTTTCCTGTGGGAGCTATCTTCAATATCACACTTTTTCAGTTCAGCTCCCATTGAAAAAACTACATTTTGTCTCTTAAGGTATAGAACTGAGTTTGAGGGCTACAAGAAAGCAGGAAGGCAGACCCCAGCTACAGTAGTAAGTAGGTCCCCATGCAGTCTAGCAGCCAGCACGGTGTTACATTTGCAGCTGCTTTCCTGTGGGAGCTATCTTCAATACCACAATTTTTCTCTTCAGTTCCCATTTAAAGAATACATTTGTCAGTTAAGGTATACCGCTGAGTATGGGAGCTACAAGAAAGCAGGAAGGCAGACCCCAGCTACACTAGTAAGTAGGTCCCCATGCAGTCTATCAGCCAGCACGGTGTCACATTTGCAGCTGCTTTCCTGTGGGAGCTATCTTCAATACCACACTTTTTCTGTTCAGCTCCCATTGAAAGAATACATTTGTCAGTTAAGGTATACCACTGAGTATGGGAGCTACAAGAAAGCAGGAAGATAGATCCCAGCTACAGTAGTAAGTAGGTCCCCATGCAGTCTAGCAGCCAGCACGGTGTCACATTTGCAGCTGTTTTCCTGTGGGAGCTATCTTCAATACCACACTTTTTCTGTTCAGCTCCCATTGAAAAAATACATTTGTCTCTTAAGGTATACCACTGAGTACGGGAGCTACAAGAAAGCAGGAAGGCAGACCCCAGCTACAGTAGTAAGTAGGTCCCCATGCAGTCTAGCAGCCAGCACGGTGTCACATTTGCAGCTGCTTTCCTGTGGGAGCTATCTTCAATACCACACTTTTTCTGTTCAGCTCCCATTGAAAGAATACATTTGTCAGTTAAGGTATACCGCTGAGTATGGGAGCTACAAGAAAGCAGGAAGGCAGACCCCAGCTACAGTAGTAAGTAGGTCCCCATTCAGTCTAGCAGCCAGCACGGTGTCACATTTGCAGCTGCTTTCCTGTGGGAGCTATCTTCAATACCACACTTTTTCTGTTCAGCTCCCATTGAAAGAATACATTTGTCAGTTAAGGTATACCACTGAGTATGGGAGCTACAAGAAAGCAGGAAGGCAGACCCCAGCTACAGTAGTAAGTAGGTCCCCATGCAGTCTAGCAGCCAGCACGGTGTCACATTTGCAGCTGCTTTCCTGTGGGAGCTATCTTCAATACCACACTTTTCCTGTTCAGCTCCCATTGAAAGAATACATTTGTCAGTTAAGGTATACCGCTGAGTATGGGAGCTACAAGAAAGCAGGAAGGCAGACCCCAGCTACAGTAGTAAGTAGGTCCCTATGCAGTCTAGCAGCCAGCACGGTGTCACATTTGCAGCTGCTTTCCTGTGGGAGCTATCTTCAATACCACACTTTTTCAGCTCCCATTGAAAAAACTACATTTTGTCTCTTAAGGTATACAACTGAGTATGGGAGCTACAAGAAAGCAGGAAGATAGATCCCAGCTACAGTAGTAAGTAGGTCCCCATGCAGTCTATCAGCCAGCACGGTGTTACATTTGCAGCTGCTTTCCTGTGGGACCTATCTTCAATACCACACTTTTTCTTCTCAGCTCCCATTGAAAAAATACATTTATCTCTTAAGGTATACCACTGAGTACGGGAGCTACAAGAAAGCAGGAAGGCAGACCCCAGCTACAGTAGTAAGTAGGTCCCCATGCAGTCTAGCAGCCAGCACGGTGTCACATTTGCAGCTGCTTTCCTGTGGGAGCTATCTTCAATACCACACTTTTACTTCTCAGCTCCCATTGAAAAAACTACATTTTGTCAGTTAAGGTATACCGCTGAGTATGGGAGCTACAAGAAAGCAGGAAGGCAGACCCCAGCTACAGTAGTAAGTAGGTCCCCATGCAGTCTAGCAGCCAGCACGGTGTCACATTTGCAGCTGCTTTCCTGTGGGAGCTATCTTCAATACCACACTTTTTCTGTTCAGCTCCCATTGAAAGAATACATTTGTCAGTTAAGGTATACCACTGAGTATGGGAGTTACAAGAAAGCAGGAAGGCAGACCCCAGCTACACTAGTAAGTAGGTCCCCATGCAGTCTATCAGCCAGCACGGTGTCACATTTGCAGCTGCTTTCCTGTGGGAGCTATCTTCAATACCACACTTTTTCTGTTCAGCTCCCATTGAAAGAATACATTTGTCAGTTAAGGTATACCACTGAGTATGGGAGCTACAAGAAAGCAGGAAGGCAGACCCCAGCTACAGTAGTAAGTAGGTCCCCATGCAGTCTAGCAGCCAGCACGGTGTCACATTTGCAGCTGCTTTCCTGTGGGAGCTATCTTCAATACCACACTTTTTTTGTTCAGCTCCCATTGAAAAAATACATTTGTCTCTTAAGGTATACCACTGAGTACGAGAGCTACAAGAAAGCAGGAATGCAGACCCCAGCTACAGTAGTAAGTAGGTTCCCATGCAGTCTAGCAGCCAGCATGGTGTCACATTTGCAGCTGCTTTCCTGTGGGAGCTATCTTCAATACCACACTTTTCCTGTTCAGCTCCCATTGAAAGAATACATTTGTCAGTTAAGGTATACCACTGAGTATGGGAGCTACAAGAAAGCAGGAAGGCAGACCCCAGCTACAGTAGTAAGTAGGTCCCCATGCAGTCTAGCAGCCAGCACGATGTCACATTTGCAGCTGCTTTCCTGTAGGAGCTATCTTCAATACCACACTTTTTCTTCTCAGCTCCCATTGAAAAAACTACATTTTGTCAGTTAAGGTATACCGCTGAGTATGGGAGCTACAAGAAAGCAGTAAGGGAGACCCCAGCTACAGTAGTAAGTAGGTCCCCATGCAGTCTAGCAGCCAGCACAGTGTCACATTTGCAGCTGCTTTCCTGTGGGAGCTATCTTCAATACCACACTTTTTCTGTTCAGCTCCCATTGAAAGAATACATTTGTCAGTTAAGGTATACCACTGAGTATGGGAGCTACAAGAAAGCAGGGAGGCAGACCCCAGCTACAGTAGTAAGTAGGTCCCCATGCAGTCTAGCAGCCAGCACGGTGTCACATTTGCAGCTGCTTTCCTGTGGGAGCTATCTTCAATACCACACTTTTTTTGTTCAGCTCCCATTGAAAAAATACATTTGTCTCTTAAGGTATACCACTGAGTATGGGAGCTACAAGAAAGCAGGAAGGCAGACCCCAGCTACAGTAGTAAGTAGGTCCCCATGCAGTCTTGCAGCCAGCACGGTGTCACATTTGCAGCTGCTTTCCTGTGGGAGCTATCTTCAATACCACACTTTTTCTGTTCAGCTCCCATTGAAAGAATACATTTGTCAGTTAAGGTATACCACTGAGTATGGGAGCTACAAGAAAGCAGGAAGATAGATCCCAGCTACAGTAGTAAGTAGGTCCCCATGCAGTCTAGCAGCCAGCACGGTGTCACATTTGCAGCTGTTTTCCTGTGGGAGCTATCTTCAATACCACACTTTTTCAGTTCAGCTCCCATTGAAAAAATACATTTGTCAGTTAAGGTATACCACTGTGTACGGGAGCTACAAGAAAGCAGGAAGGCAGACCCCAGCTACAGTAGTAAGTAGGTCCCCATGCAGTCTAGCAGCCAGCACGGTGTCACATTTACAGCTGCTTTCCTGTGGGAGCTATCTTCAATACCAAACTTTTTCTGTTCAGCTCCCATTGAAAGAATACATTTGTCAGTTAAGGTATACCACTGAGTATGGGAGCTACAAGAAAGCAGGAAGGCAGACCCCAGCTACAGTAGTAAGTAGGTCCCCATGCAGTCTAGCAGCCAGCACGGTGTCACATTTGCAGCTGCTTTCCTGTGGGAGCTATCTTCAATATCACACTTTTTCTGTTCAGCTCCCATTGAAAAAACTACATTTTGTCTCTTAAAGTATACAACTGAGTATGGGAGCTACAAGAAAGCAGGAAGATAGATCCCAGCTACAGTAGTAAGTAGGTCCCCATGCAGTCTAGCAGCCAGCACGGTGTCACATTTGCAGCTGCTTTCCTGTGGGAGCTATCTTCAATACCACACTTTTTCTGTTCAGCTCCCATTGAAAAAATACATTTGTCTCTTAAGGTCTACCACTGTGTACGGGAGCTACAAGAAAGCAGGAAGGCAGACCCCAGCTACAGTAGTAAGTAGGTCCCCATGCAGTCTAGCAGCCAGCACGGTGTCACATTTGCAGCTGCTTTCCTGTGGGAGCTATCTTCAATACCACACTTTTTCTGTTCAGCTCCCATTGAAAGAATACATTTGTCAGTTAAGGTATACCACTGAGTATGGGAGCTACAAGAAAGCAGGAAGATAGATCCCAGCTACAGTAGTAAGTAGGTCCCCATGCAGTCTAGCAGCCAGCACGGTGTCACATTTGCAGCTGCTTTCCTGTGGGAGCTATCTTCAATACCACACTTTTTCTGTTCAGCTCCCTTTGAAAAAATACATTTGTCTCTTAAGGTATACCAGTGAGTACGGGAGCTACAAGAAAGCAGGAAGGCAGACCCCAGCTACAGTAGTAAGTAGGTCCCCATGCAGTCTATCAGCCAGCACGGTGTCACATTTGCAGCTGCTTTCCTGTGGGAGCTATCTTCAATACCACACTTTTTCTTCTCATCTCCCATTGAAAAAACTACATTTTGTCAGTTAAGGTATACCGCTGAGTATGGGAGCTACAAGAAAGCAGGAAGGCAGACCCCAGCTACAGTAGTAAGTAGGTCCCCATGCAGTCTATCAGCCAGCACGGTGTTACATTTGCAGCTGCTTTCCTGTGGGAGCTATCTTCAATACCACACTTTTTCAGTTCAGCTCCCATTGAAAAAATACATTTGTCTCTTAAGGTATACAACTGACTATGGGAGCTACAAGAAAGCAGGAAGATAGATCCCAGCTACAGTAGTAAGTAGGTCCCCATGCAGTCTAGCAGCCAGCACGGTGTCACATTTGCAGCTGCTTTCCTGTGGGAGCTATCTTCAATACCACACTTTTTCTGTTCAGCTCCCATTGAAAGAATACATTTGTCAGTTAAGGTATACCACTGAGTATGGGAGCTACAAGAAAGCAGGAAGATAAATCCCAGCTACAGTAGTAAGTAGGTCCCCATGCAGTCTAGCAGCCAGCACGGTGTCACATTTGCAGCTGTTTTCCTGTGGGAGCTATCTTCAATACCACACTTTTTCTGTTCAGCTCCCATTGAAAAAATACATTTGTCTCTTAAGGTATACCACTGAGTACGGGAGCTACAAGAAAGCAGGAAGGCAGACCCCAGCTACAGTAGTAAGTAGGTCCCCATGCAGTCTATCAGCCAGCACGGTGTCACATTTGCAGCTGCTTTCCTGTGGGAGCTATCTTCAATACCACACTTTTTCTGTTCAGCTCCCATTGAAAGAATACATTTGTCAGTTAAGGTATACCACTGAGTATGGGAGCTACAAGAAAGCAGGAAGGCAGACCCCAGCTACAGTAGTAAGTAGGTCCCCATGCAGTGTAGCAGCCAGCACGGTGTCACATTTGCAGCTGCTTTCCTGTGGGAGCTATCTTCAATACCACACTTTTTCTGTTCAGCTCCCATTGAAAAAACTACATTTTGTCAGTTAAGGTATACCGCTGAGTACGGGAGCTACAAGAAAGCAGGAAGGCAGAACCCAGCTACAGTAGTAAGTAGGTCCCCATGCAGTCTAGCAGCCAGCACGGTGTCACATTTGCAGCTGCTTTCCTGTGGGAGCTATCTTCAATACCACACTTTTTCTGTTCAGCTCCCATTGAAAGAATACATTTGTCAGTTAAGGTATACCACTGAGTATGGGAGCTACAAGAAAGCAGGAAGATAGATCCCAGCTACAGTAGTAAGTAGGTCCCCATGCAGTCTATCAGCCAGCACGGTGTCACATTTGCAGCTGCTTTCCTGTGGGAGCTATCTTCAATACCACACTTTTTTTGTTCATCCCCCATTAAAAAAACTACATTTGTCTCTTAAGGTATACCACTGAGTACGGGAGCTACAAGAAAGCAGGAAGGCAGACCCCGGCTACAGTAGTAAGTAGGTCCCCATGCAGTCTAGCAGCCAGCACGGTGTCACATTTGCAGCTGCTTTCCTGTGGGAGCTATCTTCAATACCACACTTTTTCTGTTCAGCTCCCATTGAAAGAATACATTTGTCAGTTAAGGTATACCACTGAGTATGGGAGCTACAAGAAAGCAGGAAGATAGATCCCAGCTACAGTAGTAAGTAGGTCCCCATGCAGTCTAGCAGCCAGCACGGTGTCACATTTGCAGCTGTTTTCCTGTGGGAGCTATCTTCAATACCACACTTTTTCTGTTCAGCTCCCTTTGAAAAAATACATTTGTCTCTTAAGGTATACCACTGAGTACGGGAGCTACAAGAAAGCAGGAAGGCAGACCCCAGCTACAGTAGTAAGTAGGTCCCCATGCAGTCTATCAGCCAGCACGGTGTCACATTTGCAGCTGCTTTCCTGTGGGAGCTATCTTCAATACCACACTTTTTCTTCTCATCTCCCATTGAAAAAACTACATTTTGTCTCTTAAGGTATACCGCTGAGTATGGGAGCTACAAGAAAGCAGGAAGGCAGACCCCAGCTACAGTAGTAAGTAGGTCCCCATGCAGTCTATCAGCCAGCACGGTGTTACATTTGCAGCTGCTTTCCTGTGGGAGCTATCTTCAATACCACACTTTTTCAGTTCAGCTCCCATTGAAAAAATACATTTGTCTCTTAAGGTATACAACTGAGTATGGGAGCTACAAGAAAGCAGGAAGATAGATCCCAGCTACAGTAGTAAGTAGGTCCCCATGCAGTCTAGCAGCCAGCACGGTGTCACATTTGCAGCTGCTTTCCTGTGGGAGCTATCTTCAATACCACACTTTTTCTGTTCAGCTCCCATTGAAAAAATACATTTTGTCAGTTAAGGTATACCGCTGAGTATGGGAGCTACAAGAAAGCAGGAAGGCAGACCCCAGCTACAGTAGTAAGCAGGTCCCCATGCAGTCTAGCAGCCAGCACGGTGTCACATTTGCAGCTGCTTTCCTGTGGGAGCTATCTTCAATACCACACTTTTTCTGTTCAGCTCCCATTGAAAGAATACATTTGTCAGTTAAGGTATACCACTGAGTATGGGAGCTACAAGAAAGCAGGAAGGCAGACCCCAGCTACAGTAGTAAGTAGGTCCCCATGCAGTCTAGCAGCCAGCACGGTGTCACATTTGCAGCTGCTTTCCTGTGGGAGCTATCTTCAATACAACACTTTTTCTGTTCAGCTCCCATTGAAAGAATACATTTGTCAGTTAAGGTATACCACTGAGTATGGGAGCTACAAGAAAGTAGGAAGATAGATCCCAGCTACAGTAGTAAGTAGGTCCCCATGCAGTCTATCAGCCAGCACGGTGTCACATTTGCAGCTGCTTTCCTGTGGGAGCTATCTTCAATACCACACTTTTTCTGTTCAGCTCCCATTGAAAGAATACATTTGTCAGTTAAGGTATACCACTGAGTATGGGAGCTACAAGAAAGCAGGAAGATAGATCCCAGCTACAGTAGTAAGTAGGTCCCCATGCAGTCTAGCAGCCAGCACGGTGTCACATTTGCAGCTGCTTTCCTGTGGGAGCTATCTTCAATACCACACTTTTTCTGTTTAGCTCCCATTGAAAAAACTACATTTGTCTCTTAAGGTATACCACTGAGTAAGGGAGCTACAAGAAAGCAGGAAGGCAGACCCCAGCTACAGTAGTAAGTAGGTCCCCATGCAGTCTAGCAGCCAGCACGGTGTCACATTTGCAGCTGCTTTCCTGTGGGAGCTATCTTCAATATCACACTTTTTCTGTTCAACTCCCATTGAAAAAACTACATTTTGTCTCTTAAAGTATACAACTGAGTATGGGAGCTAAAAGTAAGCAGGAAGATAGATCCCAGCTACAGTAGTAAGTAGGTCCCCATGCAGTCTAGCAGCCAGCACGGTGTCACATTTGCAGCTGCTTTCCTGTGGGAGCTATCTTCAATACCACACTTTTTCTGTTCAGCTCCCATTGAAAGAATACATTTGTCAGTTAAGGTATACCACTGAGTATGGGAGCTACAAGAAAGCAGGAAGGCAGACCCCAGCTACAGTAGTAAGTAGGTCCCCATGCAGTGTAGCAGCCAGCACGGTGTCACATTTGCAGCTGCTTTCCTGTGGGAGCTATCTTCAATACCACACTTTTTCTGTTCAGCTCCCATTGAAAAAACTACATTTTGTCAGTTAAGGTATACCGCTGAGTACGGGAGCTACAAGAAAGCAGGAAGGCAGAACCCAGCTACAGTAGTAAGTAGGTCCCCATGCAGTCTAGCAGCCAGCACGGTGTCACATTTGCAGCTGCTTTCCTGTGGGAGCTATCTTCAATACCACACTTTTTCTGTTCAGCTCCCATTGAAAGAATACATTTGTCAGTTAAGGTATACCACTGAGTATGGGAGCTACAAGAAAGCAGGAAGATAGATCCCAGCTACAGTAGTAAGTAGGTCCCCATGCAGTCTAGCAGCCAGCACGGTGTCACATTTGCAGCTGCTTTCCTGTGGGAGCTATCTTCAATACCACACTTTTTCTGTTTAGCTCCCATTGAAAAAACTACATTTGTCTCTTAAGGTATACCACTGAGTAAGGGAGCTACAAGAAAGCAGGAAGGCAGACCCCAGCTACAGTAGTAAGTAGGTCCCCATGCAGTCTAGCAGCCAGCACGGTGTCACATTTGCAGCTGCTTTCCTGTGGGAGCTATCTTCAATATCACACTTTTTCTGTTCAACTCCCATTGAAAAAACTACATTTTGTCTCTTAAAGTATACAACTGAGTATGGGAGCTAAAAGTAAGCAGGAAGATAGATCCCAGCTACAGTAGTAAGTAGGTCCCCATGCAGTCTAGCAGCCAGCACGGTGTCACATTTGCAGCTGCTTTCCTGTGGGAGCTATCTTCAATACCACACTTTTTCTGTTCAGCTCCCATTGAAAGAATACATTTGTCAGTTAAGGTATACCACTGAGTATGGGAGCTACAAGAAAGCAGGAAGGCAGACCCCAGCTACAGTAGTAAGTAGGTCCCCATGCAGTGTAGCAGCCAGCACGGTGTCACATTTGCAGCTGCTTTCCTGTGGGAGCTATCTTCAATACCACACTTTTTCTGTTCAGCTCCCATTGAAAAAACTACATTTTGTCAGTTAAGGTATACCGCTGAGTACGGGAGCTACAAGAAAGCAGGAAGGCAGAACCCAGCTACAGTAGTAAGTAGGTCCCCATGCAGTCTAGCAGCCAGCACGGTGTCACATTTGCAGCTGCTTTCCTGTGGGAGCTATCTTCAATACCACACTTTTTCTGTTCAGCTCCCATTGAAAGAATACATTTGTCAGTTAAGGTATACCACTGAGTATGGGAGCTACAAGAAAGCAGGAAGATAGATCCCAGCTACAGTAGTAAGTAGGTCCCCATGCAGTCTATCAGCCAGCACGGTGTCACATTTGCAGCTGCTTTCCTGTGGGAGCTATCTTCAATACCACACTTTTTTTGTTCATCCCCCATTGAAAAAACTACATTTGTCTCTTAAGGTATACCACTGAGTACGGGAGCTACAAGAAAGCAGGAAGGCAGACCCCGGCTACAGTAGTAAGTAGGTCCCCATGCAGTCTAGCAGCCAGCAAGGTGTCACATTTGCAGCTGCTTTCCTGTGGGAGCTATCTTCAATATCACACTTTTTCTATTCAGCTCCCATTGAAAAAACTACATTTTGTCTCTTAAGGTATAAAACTGAGTATGGGAGCTACAAGAAAGCAGGAAGATAGATCCCAGCTACAGTAGTAAGTAGGTCCCCATGCAGTCTAGCAGCCAGCACGGTGTCACATTTGCAGCTGCTTTCCTGTGGGAGCTATCTTCAATACCACACTTTTTCTGTTCAGCTCCCATTGAAAGAATACATTTGTCAGTTAAGGTATACCACTGAGTATGGGAGCTACAAGAAAGCAGGAAGATAGATCCCAGCTACAGTAGTAAGTAGGTCGCCATGCAGTCTAGCAGCCAGCACGGTGTCACATTTGCAGCTGCTTTCCTGTGGGAGCTATCTTCAATACCACACTTTTTCTGTTCAGCTCCCTTTGAAAAAATACATTTGTCTCTTAAGGTATACCACTGAGTACGGGAGCTACAAGAAAGCAGGAAGGCAGACCCCAGCTACAGTAGTAAGTAGGTCCCCATGCAGTCTAGCAGCCAGCACGGTGTCACATTTGCAGCTGCTTTCCTGTGGGAGCTATCTTCAATACCACACATTTTCTTCTCAGCTCCCATTGAAAAAACTACATTTTGTCAGTTAAGGTATACCGCTGAGTATGGGAGCTACAAGAAAGCAGGAAGGCAGACCCCAGCTACAGTAGTAAGTAGGTCCCCATGCAGTCTAGCAGCCAGCACGGTGTCACATTTGCAGCTGCTTTCCTGTGGGAGCTATCTTCAATACCACACTTTTTCTGTTCAGTTCCCATTGAAATAACTACATTTTGTCTCTTAAGGTATACAACTGAGTATGGGAGCTACAAGAAAGCAGGAAGATAGATCCCAGCTACAGTAGTAAGTAGGTCCCCATGCAGTCTATCAGCCAGCACGGTGTTACATTTGCAGCTGCTTTCCTGTGGGAGCTATCTTCAATACCACACTTTTTCAGTTCAGCTCCCATTGAAAAAATACATTTGTCTCTTAAGGTATACAACTGAGTATGGGAGCTACAAGAAAGCAGGAAGATAGATCCCAGCTACAGTAGTAAGTAGGTCCCCATGCAGTCTAGCAGCCAGCACGGTGTCACATTTGCAGCTGCTTTCCTGTGGGAGCTATCTTCAATACCACACTTTTTCTGTTCAGCTCCCATTGAAAAAATACATTTTGTCAGTTAAGGTATACCGCTGAGTATGGGAGCTACAAGAAAGCAGAAAGGCAGACCACAGCTACAGTAGTAAGTAGGTCCCCATGCAGTCTAGCAGCCAGCACGGTGTCACATTTACAGCTGCTTTCCTGTGGGAGCTATCTTCAATACCACACTTTTTCTTCTCATCTCCCATTGAAAGAATACATTTGTCTCTTAAGGTATACCACTGAGTATGGGAGCTACAAGAAAGCAGGAAGGCAGACCCCAGCTACAGTAGTAAGTAGGTCCCCATGCAGTCTAGCAGCCAGCACGGTGTCACATTTGCAGCTGCTTTCCTGTGGGAGCTATCTTCAATATCACACTTTTTCTGTTCAGCTCCCATTGAAAAAACTACATTTTGTCTCTTAAAGTATACAACTGAGTATGGGAGCTACAAGAAAGCAGGAAGATAGATCCCAGCTACAGTAGTAAGTAGGTCCCCATGCAGTCTAGCAGCCAGCACGGTGTCACATTTGCAGCTGCTTTCCTGTGGGAGCTATCTTCAATACCACACTTTTTCTGTTCAGCTCCCATTGAAAAAATACATTTGTCTCTTAAGGTCTACCACTGAGTACGGGAGCTACAAGAAAGCAGGAAGGCAGACCCCAGCTACAGTAGTAAGTAGGTCCCCATGCAGTCTAGCAGCCAGCACGGTGTCACATTTGCAGCTGCTTTCCTGTGGGAGCTATCTTCAATACCACACTTTTTCTGTTCAGCTCCCATTGAAAGAATACATTTGTCAGTTAAGGTATACCACTGAGTATGGGAGCTACAAGAAAGCAGGAAGATAGATCCCAGCTACAGTAGTAAGTAGGTCCCCATGCAGTCTAGCAGCCAGCACGGTGTCACATTTGCAGCTGCTTTCCTGTGGGAGCTATCTTCAATACCACACTTTTTCTGTTCAGCTCCCTTTGAAAAAATACATTTGTCTCTTAAGGTATACCACTGAGTACGGGAGCTACAAGAAAGCAGGAAGGCAGACCCCAGCTACAGTAGTAAGTAGGTCCCCATGCAGTCTATCAGCCAGCACGGTGTCACATTTGCAGCTGCTTTCCTGTGGGAGCTATCTTCAATACCACACTTTTTCTTCTCAGCTCCCATTGAAAAAACTACATTTTGTCAGTTAAGGTATACCGCTGAGTATGGGAGCTACAAGAAAGCAGGAAGGCAGACCCCAGCTACAGTAGTAAGTAGGTCCCCATGCAGTCTAGCAGCCAGCACGGTGTCACATTTGCAGCTGCTTTCCTGTGGGACCTATCTTCAATACCACACTTTTTCTGTTCAGTTCCCATTGAAAAAACTACATTTTGTCTCTTAAGGTATACAACTGAGTATGGGAGCTACAAGAAAGCAGGAAGATAGATCCCAGCTACAGTAGTAAGTAGGTCCCAATGCAGTCTATCAGCCAGCACGGTGTTACATTTGCAGCTGCTTTCCTGTGGGAGCTATCTTCAATACCACACTTTTTCAGTTCAGCTCCCATTGAAAAAATACATTTGTCTCTTAAGGTATACAACTGAGTATGGGAGCTACAAGAAAGCAGGAAGATAGATCCCAGCTACAGTAGTAAGTAGGTCCCCATGCAGTCTAGCAGCCAGCACGGTGTCACATTTGCAGCTGCTTTCCTGTGGGAGCTATCTTCAATACCACACTTTTTCTGTTCAGCTCCCATTGAAAAAATACATTTTGTCAGTTAAGGTATACCGCTGAGTATGGGAGCTACAAGAAAGCAGGAAGGCAGACCCCAGCTACAGTAGTAAGTAGGTCCCCATGCAGTCTAGCAGCCAGCACGGTGTCACATTTGCAGCTGCTTTCCTGTGGGAGCTATCTTCAATACCACACTTTTTCTGTTCAGCTCCCATTGAAAGAATACATTTGTCAGTTAAGGTATACCACTGAGTATGGGAGCTACAAGAAAGCAGGAAGGCAGACCCCAGCTACAGTAGTAAGTAGGTCCCCATGCAGTCTAGCAGCCAGCACGGTGTCACATTTGCAGCTGCTTTCCTGTGGGAGCTATCTTCAATACCACACTTTTTCTGTTCAGCTCCCATTGAAAGAATACATTTGTCTCTTAAGGTATACCACTGAGTATGGGAGCTACAAGAAAGTAGGAAGATAGATCCCAGCTACAGTAGTAAGTAGGTCCCCATGCAGTCTATCAGCCAGCACGGTGTCACATTTGCAGCTGCTTTCCTGTGGGAGCTATCTTCAATACCACACTTTTTCTGTTCAGCTCCCATTGAAAAAATACATTTGTCTCTTAAGGTCTACCACTGAGTACGGGAGCTACAAGAAAGCAGGAATGCAGACCCCAGCTACAGTAGTAAGTAGGTCCCCATGCAGTCTAGCAGCCAGCACGGTGTCACATTTGCAGCTGCTTTCCTGTGGGAGCTATCTTCAATACCACACTTTTTCTGTTCAGCTCCCATTGAAAGAATACATTTGTCAGTTAAGGTATACCACTGAGTATGGGAGCTACAAGAAAGCAGGGAGGCAGACCCCAGCTACAGTAGTAAGTAGGTCCCCATGCAGTCTAGCAGCCAGCACGGTGTCACATTTGCAGCTGCTTTCCTGTGGGAGCTATCTTCAATACCACACTTTTTTTGTTCAGCTCCCATTGAAAAAATACATTTGTCTCTTAAGGTATACCACTGAGTATGGGAGCTACAAGAAAGCAGGAAGGCAGACCCCAGCTACAGTAGTAAGTACGTCCCCATGCAGTCTATCAGCCAGCACGGTGTCACATTTGCAGCTGCTTTCCTGTGGGAGCTATCTTCAATACCACAGTTTTTCTTCTCAGCTCCCATTGAAAAAACTACATTTTGTCAGTTAAGGTATACCGCTGAGTATGGGAGCTACAAGAAAGCAGGAAGGCAGACCCCAGCTACAGTAGTAAGTAGGTCCCCATGCAGTCTAGCAGCCAGCACGGTGTCACATTTGCAGCTGCTTTCCTGTGGGACCTATCTTCAATACCACACTTTTTCTGTTCAGTTCCCATTGAAAAAACTACATTTTGTCTGTTAAGGTATACAACTGAGTATGGGAGCTACAAGAAAGCAGGAAGATAGATCCCAGCTACAGTAGTAAGTAGGTCCCCATGCAGTCTAGCAGCCAGCACGGTGTTACATTTGCAGCTGCTTTCCTGTGGGAGCTATCTTCAATACCACACTTTTTCAGTTCAGCTCCCATTGAAAAAATACATTTGTCTCTTAAGGTATACAACTGAGTATGGGAGCTACAAGAAAGCAGGAAGATAGATCCCAGCTACAGTAGTAAGTAGGTCCCCATGCAGTCTAGCAGCCAGCACGGTGTCACATTTGCAGCTGCTTTCCTGTGGGAGCTATCTTCAATACCACACTTTTTCTGTTCAGCTCCCATTGAAAAAATACATTTTGTCAGTTAAGGTATACCGCTGAGTATGGGAGCTACAAGAAAGCAGGAAGGCAGACCCCAGCTACAGTAGTAAGTAGGTCCCCATGCAGTCTAGCAGCCAGCACGGTGTCACATTTGCAGCTGCTTTCCTGTGGGAGCTATCTTCAATACCACACTTTTTCTGTTCAGCTCCCATTGAAAGAATACATTTGTCAGTTAAGGTATACCACTGAGTATGGGAGCTACAAGAAAGCAGGAAGGCAGACCCCAGCTACAGTAGTAAGTAGGTCCCCATGCAGTCTAGCAGCCAGCACGGTGTGACATTTGCAGCTGCTTTCCTGTGGGAGCTATCTTCAATACCACACTTTTTCTGTTCAGCTCCCATTGAAAGAATACATTTGTCAGTTAAGGTATACCACTGAGTATGGGAGCTACAAGAAAGTAAGAAGATAGATCCCAGCTACAGTAGTAAGTAGGTCCCCATGCAGTCTATCAGCCAGCACGGTGTCACATTTGCAGCTGCTTTCCTGTGGGAGCTATCTTCAATACCACACTTTTTCTGTTCAGCTCCCATTGAAAAAATACATTTGTCTCTTAAGGTATACCACTGAGTACGGGAGCTACAAGAAAGCAGGAATGCAGACCCCAGCTACAGTAGTAAGTATGTCCCCATGCAGTCTAGCAGCCAGCACGGTGTCACATTTTCAGCTGCTTTCCTGTGGGAGCTATCTTCAATACCACACTTTTTCTGTTCAGCTCCCATTGAAAGAATACATTTGTCAGTTAAGGTATACCACTGAGTATGGGAGCTACAAGAAAGCAGGGAGGCAGACCCCAGCTACAGTAGTAAGTAGGTCCCCATGCAGTCTATCAGCCAGCACGGTGTCACATTTGCAGCTGCTTTCCTGTGGGAGCTATCTTCAATACCACACTTTTTTTGTTCAGCTCCCATTGAAAAAATACATTTGTCTCTTAAGGTATACCACTGAGTATGGGAGCTACAAGAAAGCAGGAAGGCAGACCCCAGCTACAGTAGTAAGTACGTCCCCATGCAGTCTTGCAGCCAGCACGGTGTCACATTTGCAGCTGCTTTCCTATGGGAGCTATCTTCAATACCACACTTTTTCTGTTCAGCTCCCATTGAAAGAATACATTTGTCTCTTAAGGTATACCACTGAGTATGGGAGCTACAAGAAAGCAGGAACATAGATCCCAGCTACAGTAGTAAGTAGGTCCCCATGCAGTCTATCAGCCAGCACGGTGTCACATTTGCAGCTGCTTTCCTGTGGGAGCTATCTTCAATACCACACTTTTTCTTTTCAGCTCCCATTGAAAAAATACATTTGTCAGTTAAGGTATACCACTGAGTACGGGAGCTACAAGAAAGCAGGAAGGCAGACCCCAGCTACAGTAGTAAGTAGGTCCCCATGCAGTCTAGCAGCCAGCACGGTGTCACATTTACAGCTGCTTTCCTGTGGGAGCTATCTTCAATACCAAACTTTTTCTGTTCAGCTCCCATTGAAAGAATACATTTGTCTCTTAAGGTATACCACTGAGTATGGGAGCTACAAGAAAGCAGGAAGGCAGACCCCAGCTACAGTATTAACTAGGTCCCCATGCAGTCTAGCAGCCAGCACGGTGTCACATTTGCAGCTGCTTTCCTGTGGGAGCTATCTTCAATACCACACTTTTTCTGTTCAGCTCCCATTGAAATAATACACTTGTCTCTTAAGGTATACCACTGAGTACGGGAGCTACAAGAAAGCAGGAAGGCAGACCCCAGCTACAGTAGTAAGTAGGTCCCCATGCAGTCTATCAGCCAGCACGGTGTCACATTTGCAGCTGCTTTCCTGTGGGAGCTATCTTCAATACCACACTTTTTCTGTTCAGCTCCCGTTGAAAAAATACATTTGTCTCTTAAGGTATACCACTGAGTATGGGAGCTACAAGAAAGCAGGAAGGTAGACCCCAGCTACAGTAGTAAGTAGGTCCCCATGCAGTCTAGCAGCCAGCACGGTGTCACATTTGCAGCTGCTTTCCTGTGGGAGCTATCTTCAATACCACACTTTTTCTGTTCAACTCCCATTGAAAGAATACATTTGTCAGTTAAGGTATACCACTGAGTATGGGAGCTACAAGAAAGCAGGAAGGCAGACCCCAGCTACAGTAGTAAGTAGGTCCCCATGCAGTCTAGCAGCCAGCACGGTGTCACATTTGCAGCTGCTTTCCTGTGGGAGCTATCTTCAATACCACACTTTTTCTTCTCAGCTCCCATTGAAAAAACTACATTTTGTCAGTTAAGGTATACCGCTGAGTACGGGAGCTACAAGAAAGCAGGAAGGCAGACCCCAGCTACAGTAGTAAGTAGGTCCCCATGCAGTCTAGCAGCCAGCACGGTGTCACATTTGCAGCTGCTTTCCTGTGGGAGCTATCTTCAATACCACAATTTTTCTCTTCAGTTCCCATTTAAAGAATACATTTGTCAGTTAAGGTATACCGCTGAGTATGGGAGCTACAAGAAAGCAGGAAGGCAGACCCCAGCTACAGTAGTAAGTAGGTCCCCATGCAGTCTAGCAGCCAGCACGGTGTCACATTTGCAGCTGCTTTCCTGTGGGAGCTATCTTCAATATCACACTTTTTCTGTTCAGCTCCCATTGAAAAAACTACATTTTGTCTCTTAAAGTATAAAACTGAGTATGGGAGCTACAAGAAAGCAGGAAGATAGATCCCAGCTACAGTAGTAAGTAGGTCCCCATGCAGTCTAGCAGCCAGCACGGTGTCACATTTGCAGCTGCTTTCCTGTGGGAGCTATCTTCAATACCACACTTTTTCTTCTCAGCTCCCATTGAAAAAACTACATTTTGTCAGTTAAGGTATACCGCTGAGTATGGGAGCTACAAGAATGCAGGAAGGGAGACCCCAGCTACAGTAGTAAGTAGGTCCCCATGCAGTCTAGCAGCCAGCACGGTGTCACATTTGCAGCTGCTTTCCTGTGGGAGCTATCTTCAATACCACACTTTTTCTTCTCAGCTCCCATTGAAAAAACTACATTTTGTCAGTTAAGGTATACCGCTGAGTATGGGAGCTACAAGAAAGCAGGAAGGCAGACCCCAGCTACAGTAGTAAGTAGGTCCCCATGCAGTCTAGCAGCCAGCATGGTGTCACATTTGCAGCTGCTTTCCTGTGGGAGCTATCTTCAATACCACACTTTTTCTGTTCAGCTCCCATTGAAAGAATACATTTGTCTCTTAAGGTATACCACTGAGTACGGGAGCTACAAGAAAGCAGGAAGGCAGACCCCAGCTACAGTAGTAAGTAGGTCCCCATGCAGTCTAGCAGCCAGCACGGTGTCACATTTGCAGCTGCTTTCCTGTGGGAGCTATCTTCAATACCACACTTTTTCTGTTCAGCTCCCATTGAAAGAATACATTTGTCAGTTAAGGTATACCACTGAGTATGGGAGCTACAAGAAAGCAGGAAGATAGATCCCAGCTACAGTAGTAAGTAGATCCCCATGCAGTCTATCAGCCAGCACGGTGTCACATTTGCAGCTGCTTTCCTGTGGGAGCTATCTTCAATACCACACTTTTTCTTCTCAGCTCCCATTGAAAAAACTACATTTTGTCAGTTAAGGTATACCGCTGATTATGGGAGCTACAAGAAAGCAGGAAGGCAGACCCCAGCTACAGTAGTAAGTAGGTCCCCATGCAGTCTAGCAGCCAGCACGGTGTCACATTTGCAGCTGCTTTCCTGTGGGAGCTATCTTCAATACCACACTTTTTCTGTTCAGCTCCCATTGAAAGAATACATTTGTCAGTTAAGGTATACCACTGAGTATGGGAGCTACAAGAAAGCAGGAAGGCAGACCCCAGCTACAGTAGTAAGTAGGTCCCCATGCAGTCTAGCAGCCAGCACGGTGTCACATTTGCAGCTGCTTTCCTGTGGGAGCTATCTTCAATACCACACTTTTTCTGTTCAGCTCCCATTGAAAGAATACATTTGTCAGTTACGGTATACCGCTGAGTATGGGAGCTACAAGAAAGCAGGAAGGCAGACCCCAGCTACAGTAGTAAGTAGGTCCCCATGCAGTCTAGCAGCCAGCACGGTGTCACATTTGCAGCTGCTTTCCTGTGGGAGCTATCTTCAATACCACACTTTTTCTGTTCAGCTCCCATTGAAAGAATACATTTGTCAGTTAAGGTATACCACTGAGTATGGGAGCTACAAGAAAGCAGGAAGGCAGACCCCAGCTACAGTAGTAAGTAGGTCCCCATGCAGTCTAGCAGCCAGCACGTTGTCACATTTGCAGCTGCTTTCCTGTGGGACCTATCTTCAATACCACACTTTTTCAGTTCAGCTCCCATTGAAAAAATACATTTGTCTCTTAAGGTATACAACTGAGTATGGGAGCTACAAGAAAGCAGGAAGGCAGACCCCAGCTACAGTAGTAAGTAGGTCCCCATGCAGTCTATCAGCCAGCACGGTGTCACATTTGCAGCTGCTTTCCTGTGGGAGCTATCTTCAATACCACACTTTTTCTTCTCAGCTCCCATTGAAAAAACTACATTTTGTCAGTTAAGGTATACCGCTGAGTATGGGAGCTACAAGAAAGCAGGAAGGCAGACCCCAGCTACAGTAGTAAGTAGGTCCCCATGCAGTCTAGCAGCCAGCACGGTGTCACATTTGCAGCTGCTTTCCTGTGGGAGCTATCTTCAATACCACACTTTTTCTGTTCAGCTCCCATTGAAAGAATACATTTGTCAGTTAAGGTATACCACTGAGTATGGGAGCTACAAGAAAGCAGGAAGGCAGACCCCAGCTACAGTAGTAAGTAGGTCCCCATGCAGTCTAGCAGCCAGCACGGTGTCACATTTGCAGCTGCTTTCCTGTGGGAGCTATCTTCAATATCACACTTTTTCTGTTCAGCTCCCATTGAAAAAACTACATTTTGTCTCTTAAGATATACAACTGAGTATGGGAGCTACAAGAAAGCAGGAAGATAGATCCCAGCTACAGTAGTAAGTAGGTCCCCATGCAGTCTATCAGCCAGCACGGTGTCACATTTACAGCTGCTTTCCTGTGGGAGCTATCTTCAATACCACACTTTTTCTGTTCAGCTCCCATTGAAAAAATTCATTTGTCTCTTAAGGTATACCACTGAGTACGGGAGCTACAAGAAAGCAGGAAGGCAGACCCCAGCTACAGTAGTAAGTAGGTCCCCATGCAGTCTAGCAGCCAGCACGGTGTCACATTTGCAGCTGCTTTCCTGTGGGAGCTATCTTCAATACCACACTTTTTATGTTCAGCTCCCATTGAAAGAATACATTTGTCAGTTAAGGTATACCACTGAGTACGGGAGCTACAAGAAAGCAGGAAGGCAGATCCCAGCTACAGTAGTAAGTAGGTCCCCATGCAGTCTAGCAGCCAGCACGGTGTCACATTTGCAGCTGCTTTCCTGTGGGAGCTATCTTCAATACCACACTTTTTCTTCTCAGCTCCCATTGAAAAAACTACATTTTGTCAGTTAAGGTATACCGCTGATTATGGGAGCTACAAGAAAGCAGGAAGGCAGACCCCAGCTACAGTAGTAAGTAGGTCCCCATGCAGTCTTGCAGCCAGCACGGTGTCACATTTGCAGCTGCTTTCCTGTGGGAGCTATCTTCAATACCACACTTTTTCTGTTCAGCTCCCATTGAAAGAATACATTTGTCAGTTAAGGTATACCACTGAGTATGGGAGCTACAAGAAAGCAGGAAGATAGATCCCAGCTACAGTAGTAAGTAGGTCCCCATGCAGTCTATCAGCCAGCACGGTGTCACATTTGCAGCTGCTTTCCTGTGGGAGCTATCTTCAATACCAAACTTTTTCTGTTCAGCTCCCATTGAAAAAACTACATTTTGTCAGTTAAGGTATACCGCTGAGTATGGGAGCTACAAGAAAGCAGGAAGGCAGACCCCAGCTACAGTAGTAAGTAGGTCCCCATGCAGTCTATCAGCCAGCACGGTGTCACATTTGCAGCTGCTTTCCTGTGGGAGCTATCTTCAATACCACACTTTTTCTGTTCAGCTCCCATTGAAAGAATACATTTGTCTCTTAAGGTATACCGCTGAGTACGGGAGCTACAAGAAAGCAGGAAGGCAGATCCCAGCTACAGTAGTAAGTAGGTCCCCATGCAGTCTAGCAGCCAGCACGGTGTCACATTTGCAGCTGCTTTCCTGTGGGAGCTATCTTCAATACCACACTTTTTCTTCTCAGCTCCCATTGAAAAAACTACATTTTGTCAGTTAAGGTATACCGCTGAGTATGGGAGCTACAAGAAAGCAGGAAGGCAGACCCCAGCTACAGTAGTAAGTAGGTCCCCATGCAGTCTAGCAGCCAGCACGGTGTCACATTTGCAGCTGCTTTCCTGTGGGAGCTATCTTCAATACCACACTTTTTCTGTTCAGCTCCCATTGAAAGAATACATTTGTCTCTTAAGGTATACCACTGAGTATGGGAGCTACAAGAAAGCAGGAAGGCAGACCCCACCTACAGTAGTAAGTAGGTCCCCATGCAGTCTAGCAGCCAGCACGGTGTCACATTTGCAGCTGCTTTCCTGTGGGACCTATCTTCAATACCACACTTTTTCTGTTCAGCTCCCATTGAAAGAATACATTTGTCTCTTAAGGTCTACCACTGAGAACGGGAGCTACAAGAAAGCAGGAAGGCAGACCCCAGCTACAGTAGTAAGTAGGTCCCCATGCAGTCTAGCAGCCAGCACGGTGTCACATTTGCAGCTGCTTTCCTGTGGGAGCTATCTTCAATACCACACTTTTTCTTCTCAGCTCCCATTGAAAAAACTACATTTTGTCATTAAGGTATACCGCTGATTATGGGAGCTACAAGAAAGCAGGAAGGCAGACCCCAGCTACAGTAGTAAGTAGGTCCCCATGCAGTCTAGCAGCCAGCACGGTGTCACATTTGCAGCTGCTTTCCTGTGGGAGCTATCTTCAATACCACACTTTTTCTGTTCAGCTCCCATTGAAAGAATACATTTGTCAGTTACGGTATACCGCTGAGTATGGGAGCTACAAGAAAGCAGGAAGGCAGACCCCAGCTACAGTAGTAAGTAGGTCCCCATGCAGTCTAGCAGCCAGCACGGTGTCACATTTGCAGCTGCTTTCCTGTGGGAGCTATCTTCAATACCACACTTTTTCTGTTCAGCTCCCATTGAAAGAATACATTTGTCAGTTAAGGTATACCACTGAGTATGGGAGCTACAAGAAAGCAGGAAGGCAGACCCCAGCTACAGTAGTAAGTAGGTCCCCATGCAGTCTAGCAGCCAGCACGGTGTCACATTTGCAGCTGCTTTCCTGTGGGACCTATCTTCAATACCACACTTTTTCTGTTCAGCTCCCATTGAAAAAATACATTTGTCTCTTAAGGTATACAACTGAGTATGGGAGCTACAAGAAAGCAGGAAGATAGATCCCAGCTACAGTAGTAAGTAGGTCCCCATGCAGTCTAGCAGCCAGCACGGTGTCACATTTGCAGCTGCTTTCCTGTGGGAGCTATCTTCAATACCACACTTTTTCTGTTCAGCTCCCATTGAAAGAATACATTTGTCTCTTAAGGTATACCACTGAGTACGGGAGCTACAAGAAAGCAGGAAGGCAGACCCCAGCTACAGTAGTAAGTAGGTCCCCATGCAGTCTAGCAGCCAGCACGGTGTCACATTTGCAGCTGCTTTCCTGTGGGAGCTATCTTCAATACCACACTTTTTCTGTTCAGCTCCCATTGAAAGAATACATTTGTCAGTTAAGGTATACCACTGAGTACGGGAGCTACAAGAAAGTAGGAAGATAGATCCCAGCTACAGTAGTAAGTAGGTCCCCATGCAGTCTAGCAGCCAGCACGGTGTCACATTTGCAGCTGCTTTCCTGTGGGAGCTATCTTCAATACCACACTTTTTCTGTTCAGCTCCCATTGAAAGAATACATTTGTCAGTTAAGGTATACCACTGAGTATGGGAGCTACAAGAAAGCAGGAAGGCAGACCCCAGCTACAGTAGTAAGTAGGTCCCCATGCAGTCTAGCAGCCAGCACGGTGTCACATTTGCAGCTGCTTTCCTGTGGGAGCTATCTTCAATACCACACTTTTTCTGTTCAGCTCCCATTGAAAGAATACATTTGTCAGTTAAGGTATACCACTGAGTATGGGAGCTACAAGAAAGCAGGAAGGCAGACCCCAGCTACAGTAGTAAGTAGGTCCCCATGCAGTCTAGCAGCCAGCACGGTGTCACATTTGCAGCTGCTTTCCTGTGGGACCTATCTTCAATACCACACTTTTTCTGTTCAGTTCCCATTGAAAAAACTACATTTTGTCTCTTAAGGTATACAACTGAGTATGGGAGCTACAAGAAAGCAGGAAGATAGATCCCAGCTACAGTAGTGAGTAGGTCCCCATGCAGTCTATCAACCAGCACGGTGTTACATTTGCAGCTGCTTTCCTGTGGGAGCTATCTTCAATACCACACTTTTTCAGTTCAGCTCCCATTGAAAAAATACATTTGTCTCTTAAGGTATACAACTGAGTATGGGAGCTACAAGAAAGCAGGAAGATAGATCCCAGCTACAGTAGTAAGTAGGTCCCCATGCAGTCTAGCAGCCAGCACGGTGTCACATTTGCAGCTGCTTTCCTGTGGGAGCTATCTTCAATACCACACTTTTTCTGTTCAGCTCCCATTGAAAAAATACATTTGTCTCTTAAAGTATACCGCTGAGTATGGGAGCTACAAGAAAGCAGGAAGGCAGACCCCAGCTACAGTAGCAAGTAGGTCCCCATGCAGTCTATCAGCCAGCACGGTGTCACATTTGCAGCTGCTTTCCTGTGGGAGCTATCTTCAATACCACACTTTTTCTTCTCAGCTCCCATTGAAAAAACTACATTTTGTCAGTTAAGGTATACCGCTGAGTATGGGAGCTACAAGAAAGCAGGAAGGCAGACCCCAGCTACAGTAGTAAGTAGGTCCCCATGCAGTCTAGCAGCCAGCACGGTGTCACATTTGCAGCTGCTTTCCTGTGGGAGCTATCTTCAATACCACACTTTTTCTGTTCAGCTCCCATTGAAAGAATACATTTGTCAGTTAAGGTATACCACTGAGTATGGGAGCTACAAGAAAGCAGGAAGGCAGACCCCAGCTACAGTAGTAAGTAGGTCCCCATGCAGTCTAGCAGCCAGCACGGTGTCACATTTGCAGCTGCTTTCCTGTGGGAGCTATCTTCAATATCACACTTTTTCTGTTCAGCTCCCATTGAAAAAATTCATTTGTCTCTTAAGGTATACCACTGAGTACGGGAGCTACAAGAAAGCAGGAAGGCAGACCCCAGCTACAGTAGTAAGTAGGTCCCCATGCAGTCTAGCAGCCAGCACGGTGTCACATTTGCAGCTGCTTTCCTGTGGGAGCTATCTTCAATACCACACTTTTTCTGTTCAGCTCCCATTGAAAGAATACATTTGTCAGTTAAGGTATACCACTGAGTACGGGAGCTACAAGAAAGCAGGAAGGCAGATCCCAGCTACAGTAGTAAGTAGGTCCCCATGCAGTCTAGCAGCCAGCACGGTGTCACATTTGCAGCTGCTTTCCTGTGGGAGCTATCTTCAATACCACACTTTTTCTTCTCAGCTCCCATTGAAAAAACTACATTTTGTCAGTTAAGGTATACCGCTGATTATGGGAGCTACAAGAAAGCAGGAAGGCAGACCCCAGCTACAGTAGTAAGTAGGTCCCCATGCAGTCTTGCAGCCAGCACGGTGTCACATTTGCAGCTGCTTTCCTGTGGGAGCTATCTTCAATACCACACTTTTTCTGTTCAGCTCCCATTGAAAGAATACATTTGTCAGTTAAGGTATACCACTGAGTATGGGAGCTACAAGAAAGCAGGAAGATAGATCCCAGCTACAGTAGTAAGTAGGTCCCCATGCAGTCTATCAGCCAGCACGGTGTCACATTTGCAGCTGCTTTCCTGTGGGAGCTATCTTCAATACCAAACTTTTTCTGTTCAGCTCCCATTGAAAGAATACATTTGTCAGTTAAGGTATACCACTGAGTATGGGAGCTACAAGAAAGCAGGAAGGCAGACCCCACCTACAGTAGTAAGTAGGTCCCCATGCAGTCTTGCAGCCAGCACGGTGTGACATTTGCAGCTGATTTCCTGTGGGAGCTATCTTCAATACCACACTTTTTCTGATCAGCTCCCATTGAAAGAATACACTTGTCTCTTAAGGTATACCACTGAGTACGGGAGCTACAAGAAAGCAGGAAGGCAGACCCCAGCTACAGTACTAAGTAGGTCCCCATGCAGTCTAGCAGCCAGCACGGTGTCACATTTGCAGCTGCTTTCCTGTGGGAGCTATCTTCAATATCACACTTTTTCTGTTCAGCTCCCATTGAAAAAACTACATTTTGTCTCTTAAAGTATACAACTGAGTATGGGAGCTACAAGAAAGCAGGAAGATAGATCCCAGCTACAGTAGTAAGTAGGTCCCCATGCAGTCTAGCAGCCAGCACGGTGTCACACTTGCAGCTGCTTTCCTGTGGGAGCTATCTTCAATACCACACTTTTTCAGTTCAGCTCCCATTGAAAAAACTACATTTTGTCTCTTAAGGTATACAAGTGAATATGGGAGCTACAAGAAAGCAGGAAGATAGATCCCAGCTACAGCAGTAAGTAGGTCCCCATGCAGTCTAGCAGCCAGCACGGTGTCATATTTGCAGCTGCTTTCCTGTGGGAGCTATCTTCAATACCACACTTTTTCAGTTCAGCTCCCATTGAAAGAATACAGTTGTCAGTTAAGGTACACCACTGAGAATGGGAGCTACAAGAAAGTAGGAAGGCAGACCCCAGCTACAGTAGTAAGTAGGTCTCCATGCAGTCTATCAGCCAGCACGGTGTCACATTTGCAGCTGCTTTCCTGTGGGAGCTATCTTCAATACCACACTTTTTCAATTCAGCTCCCATTGAAAAAATACATTTGTCTCTTAAGATATACCACTGAGTACGGGAGTTACAAGAAAGCAGGAAGGCAGACCCCAGCTACAGTAGTAAGTAGGTCCCCATGCAGTCTATCAGCCAGCACGGTGTCACATTTACAGCTGCTTTCCTGTGGGAGCTATCTTCAATACCAAACTTTTTCTGTTCAGCTCCCATTGAAAGAATACATTTGTCAGTTAAGGTATACCGCTGAGTATGGGAGCTACAAGAAACCAGGAAGGCAGACCCCAGCTACAGTAGTAAGTAGGTCCCCATGCAGTCTTGCAGCCAGCACGGTGTCACATTTGCAGCTGCTTTCCTGTGGGAGCTATCTTCAATACCACACTTTTTCTGTTCAGCTCCCATTGAAAAAACTACATTTGTCTCTTAAGGTATACCACTGAGTACGGGAGCTACAAGAAAGCAGGAAGGCAGACCCCAGCTACAGTAGTAAGTAGGTCCCCATGCAGTCTAGCAGCCAGCACGGTGTCACATTTGCAGCTGCTTTCCTATGGGAGCTATCTTCAATATCACACTTTTTCTGTTCAGCTCCCATTGAAAAAACTACATTTTGTCTCTTAAGGTATACAACTGAGTATGGGAGCTACAAGAAAGCAGGAAGATAGATCCCAGCTATAGTAGTAAGTAGGTCCCCATGCAGTCTAGCAGCCAGCACGGTGTCACATTTGCAGCTGCTTTCCTGTGGGAGCTATCTTCAATACCACACTTTTTCTGTGCAGCTCCCATTGAAAAAATACATTTGTCAGTTAAGGTATACCACTGAGTATGGGAGCTACAAGAAAGCAGGAAGGCAGACCCCAGCTACAGTAGTAAGTAGATCCCCATGCAGTCTATCAGCCAGCACGGTGTCACATTTGCAGCTGCTTTCGTGTGGGAGCTATCTTCAATACCAGAGTTTTTCTGTTCAGCTCCCATTGAAAAAATACATTTGTCTCTTAAGGTATACCACTGAGTACTGGACCTACAAGAAAGCAGGAAGGCAGACCCCAGCTACAGTAGTAAGTAGGTCCCCATGCAGTCTAGCAGCCAGCACGGTTTCACATTTACAGCTGCTTTTCTGTGGGAGCTATCTTCAATACCACACTTTTTCTGTTCAGCTCCCATTGAAAGAATACATTTGTCAGTTAAGGTATACCACTGAGTATGGGAGCTACAAGAAAGCAGGAAGGCAGACCCCAGCTACAGTAGTAAGTAGGTCCCCATGCAGTCTAGCAGCCAGCACGGTGTCACACTTGCAGCTGCTTTCCTGTGGGAGCTATCTTCAATACCACACTTTTTCTGTTCAGCTCCCATTGAAAAAACTACATTTTGTCTCTTAAGGTATACAACTGAATATGGGAGCTACAAGAAAGCAGGAAGATAGTTCCCAGCTACAGTAGTAAGTAGGTCCCCATGCAGTCTAGCAGCCAGCACGGTGTCACATTTGCAGCTGCTTTCCTGTGGGAGCTATCTTCAATACCACACTTTTTCAGTTCAGCTCCCATTGAAAGAATACAGTTGTCAGTTAAGGTACACCACTGAGAATGGGAGCTACAAGAAAGCAGGAAGGCAGACCCCAGCTACAGTAGTAAGTAGGTCCCCATGCAGTCTAGCAGCCAGCACGGTGTCACATTTGCAGCTGCTTTCCTGTGGGAGCTATCTTCAATACCACACTTTTTCTGTTCAGCTCCCATTGAAAAAATACATTTGTCTCTTAAGGTATACCACTGAGTACGGGAGCTACAAGAAAGCAGGAAGATAGATCCCAGCTACAGTAGTAAGTAGGTCCCCATGCAGTCTAGCAGCCAGCACGGTGTCACATTTGCAGCTGCTTTCCTGTGGGAGCTATCTTCAATACCACACTTTTTCTGTTCAGCTCCCATTGAAAGAATACATTTGTCAGTTAAGGTATACCACTGAGTACAGGAGCTACAAGAAAGCAGGAAGGCAGACCCCAGCTACAGTAGTAAGTAGGTCCCCATGCAGTCTAGCAGCCAGCACGGTGTCACATTTGCAGCTGCTTTCCTGTGGGAGCTATCTTCAATATCACACTTTTCCTGTTCAGCTCCCATTGAAAAAACTACATTTTGTCTCTTAAAGTATACAACTGAGTATGGGAGCTACAAGAAAGCAGGAAGATAGATCCCAGCTACAGTAGTAAGTAGGTCCCCATGCAGTCTAGCAGCCAGCACGGTGTCACATTTGCAGCTGTTTTCCTGTGGGAGCTATCTTCAATACCACACTTTTTCAGTTCAGCTCCCATTGAAAAAATACATTTGTCAGTTAAGGTATACCACTGTGTACGGGAGCTACAAGAAAGCAGGAAGGCAGACCCCAGCTACAGTAGTAAGTAGGTCCCCATGCAGTCTAGCAGCCAGCACGGTGTCACATTTACAGCTGCTTTCCTGTGGGAGCTATCTTCAATACCAAACTTTTTCTGTTCAGCTCCCATTGAAAGAATACATTTGTCAGTTAAGGTATACCACTGAGTATGGGAGCTACAAGAAAGCAGGAAGGCAGATCCCAGCTACAGTAGTAAGTAGGTCCCCATGCAGTCTAGCAGCCAGCACGGTGTCACATTTGCAGCTGCTTTCCTGTGGGAGCTATCTTCAATATCACACTTTTTCTGTTCAGCTCCCATTGAAAAAACTACATTTTGTCTCTTAAAGTATACAACTGAGTATGGGAGCTACAAGAAAGCAGGAAGATAGATCCCAGCTACAGTAGTAAGTAGGTCCCCATGCAGTCTAGCAGCCAGCACGGTGTCACATTTGCAGCTGCTTTCCTGTGGGAGCTATCTTCAATACCACACTTTTTCTGTTCAGCTCCCATTGAAAAAATACATTTGTCTCTTAAGGTATACCACTGTGTACGGGAGCTACAAGAAAGCAGGAAGGCAGACCCCAGCTACAGTAGTAAGTAGGTCCCCATGCAGTCTAGCAGCCAGCACGGTGTCACATTTGCAGCTGCTTTCCTGTGGGAGCTATCTTCAATACCACACTTTTTCTGTTCAGCTCCCATTGAAAGAATACATTTGTCAGTTAAGGTATACCACTGAGTATGGGAGCTACAAGAAAGCAGGAAGATAGATCCCAGCTACAGTAGTAAGTAGGTCCCCATGCAGTCTAGCAGCCAGCACGGTGTCACATTTGCAGCTGCTTTCCTGTGGGAGCTATCTTCAATACCACACTTTTTCTGTTCAGCTCCCTTTGAAAAAATACATTTGTCTCTTAAGGTATACCAGTGAGTACGGGAGCTACAAGAAAGCAGGAAGGCAGACCCCAGCTACAGTAGTAAGTAGGTCCCCATGCAGTCTATCAGCCAGCACGGTGTCACATTTGCAGCTGCTTTCCTGTGGGAGCTATCTTCAATACCACACTTTTTCTTCTCATCTCCCATTGAAAAAACTACATTTTGTCAGTTAAGGTATACCGCTGAGTATGGGAGCTACAAGAAAGCAGGAAGGCAGACCCCAGCTACAGTAGTAAGTAGGTCCCCATGCAGTCTATCAGCCAGCACGGTGTTACATTTGCAGCTGCTTTCCTGTGGGAGCTATCTTCAATACCACACTTTTTCAGTTCAGCTCCCATTGAAAAAATACATTTGTCTCTTAAGGTATACAACTGACTATGGGAGCTACAAGAAAGCAGGAAGATAGATCCCAGCTACAGTAGTAAGTAGGTCCCCATGCAGTCTAGCAGCCAGCACGGTGTCACATTTGCAGCTGCTTTCCTGTGGGACCTATCTTCAATACCACACTTTTTCTGTTCAGCTCCCATTGAAAGAATACATTTGTCAGTTAAGGTATACCACTGAGTATGGGAGCTACAAGAAAGCAGGAAGATAAATCCCAGCTACAGTAGTAAGTAGGTCCCCATGCAGTCTAGCAGCCAGCACGGTGTCACATTTGCAGCTGTTTTCCTGTGGGAGCTATCTTCAATACCACACTTTTTCTGTTCAGCTCCCATTGAAAAAATACATTTGTCTCTTAAGGTATACCACTGAGTACGGGAGCTACAAGAAAGCAGGAAGGCAGACCCCAGCTACAGTAGTAAGTAGGTCCCCATGCAGTCTATCAGCCAGCACGGTGTCACATTTGCAGCTGCTTTCCTGTGGGAGCTATCTTCAATACCACACTTTTTCTGTTCAGCTCCCATTGAAAGAATACATTTGTCAGTTAAGGTATACCACTGAGTATGGGAGCTACAAGAAAGCAGGAAGGCAGACCCCAGCTACAGTAGTAAGTAGGTCCCCATGCAGTGTAGCAGCCAGCACGGTGTCACATTTGCAGCTGCTTTCCTGTGGGAGCTATCTTCAATACCACACTTTTTCTGTTCAGCTCCCATTGAAAAAACTACATTTTGTCAGTTAAGGTATACCGCTGAGTACGGGAGCTACAAGAAAGCAGGAAGGCAGAACCCAGCTACAGTAGTAAGTAGGTCCCCATGCAGTCTAGCAGCCAGCACGGTGTCACATTTGCAGCTGCTTTCCTGTGGGAGCTATCTTCAATACCACACTTTTTCTGTTCAGCTCCCATTGAAAGAATACATTTGTCAGTTAAGGTATACCACTGAGTATGGGAGCTACAAGAAAGCAGGAAGATAGATCCCAGCTACAGTAGTAAGTAGGTCCCCATGCAGTCTATCAGCCAGCACGGTGTCACATTTGCAGCTGCTTTCCTGTGGGAGCTATCTTCAATACCACACTTTTTTTGTTCATCCCCCATTAAAAAAACTACATTTGTCTCTTAAGGTATACCACTGAGTACGGGAGCTACAAGAAAGCAGGAAGGCAGACCCCGGCTACAGTAGTAAGTAGGTCCCCATGCAGTCTAGCAGCCAGCACGGTGTCACATTTGCAGCTGCTTTCCTGTGGGAGCTATCTTCAATACCACACTTTTTCTGTTCAGCTCCCATTGAAAGAATACATTTGTCAGTTAAGGTATACCACTGAGTATGGGAGCTACAAGAAAGCAGGAAGATAGATCCCAGCTACAGTAGTAAGTAGGTCCCCATGCAGTCTAGCAGCCAGCACGGTGTCACATTTGCAGCTGTTTTCCTGTGGGAGCTATCTTCAATACCACACTTTTTCTGTTCAGCTCCCTTTGAAAAAATACATTTGTCTCTTAAGGTATACCACTGAGTACGGGAGCTACAAGAAAGCAGGAAGGCAGACCCCAGCTACAGTAGTAAGTAGGTCCCCATGCAGTCTATCAGCCAGCACGGTGTCACATTTGCAGCTGCTTTCCTGTGGGAGCTATCTTCAATACCACACTTTTTCTTCTCATCTCCCATTGAAAAAACTACATTTTGTCTCTTAAGGTATACCGCTGAGTATGGGAGCTACAAGAAAGCAGGAAGGCAGACCCCAGCTACAGTAGTAAGTAGGTCCCCATGCAGTCTATCAGCCAGCACGGTGTTACATTTGCAGCTGCTTTCCTGTGGGAGCTATCTTCAATACCACACTTTTTCAGTTCAGCTCCCATTGAAAAAATACATTTGTCTCTTAAGGTATACAACTGAGTATGGGAGCTACAAGAAAGCAGGAAGATAGATCCCAGCTACAGTAGTAAGTAGGTCCCCATGCAGTCTAGCAGCCAGCACGGTGTCACATTTGCAGCTGCTTTCCTGTGGGAGCTATCTTCAATACCACACTTTTTCTGTTCAGCTCCCATTGAAAAAATACATTTTGTCAGTTAAGGTATACCGCTGAGTATGGGAGCTACAAGAAAGCAGGAAGGCAGACCCCAGCTACAGTAGTAAGCAGGTCCCCATGCAGTCTAGCAGCCAGCACGGTGTCACATTTGCAGCTGCTTTCCTGTGGGAGCTATCTTCAATACCACACTTTTTCTGTTCAGCTCCCATTGAAAGAATACATTTGTCAGTTAAGGTATACCACTGAGTATGGGAGCTACAAGAAAGCAGGAAGGCAGACCCCAGCTACAGTAGTAAGTAGGTCCCCATGCAGTCTAGCAGCCAGCACGGTGTCACATTTGCAGCTGCTTTCCTGTGGGAGCTATCTTCAATACAACACTTTTTCTGTTCAGCTCCCATTGAAAGAATACATTTGTCAGTTAAGGTATACCACTGAGTATGGGAGCTACAAGAAAGTAGGAAGATAGATCCCAGCTACAGTAGTAAGTAGGTCCCCATGCAGTCTATCAGCCAGCACGGTGTCACATTTGCAGCTGCTTTCCTGTGGGAGCTATCTTCAATACCACACTTTTTCTGTTCAGCTCCCATTGAAAGAATACATTTGTCAGTTAAGGTATACCACTGAGTATGGGAGCTACAAGAAAGCAGGAAGATAGATCCCAGCTACAGTAGTAAGTAGGTCCCCATGCAGTCTAGCAGCCAGCACGGTGTCACATTTGCAGCTGCTTTCCTGTGGGAGCTATCTTCAATACCACACTTTTTCTGTTTAGCTCCCATTGAAAAAACTACATTTGTCTCTTAAGGTATACCACTGAGTAAGGGAGCTACAAGAAAGCAGGAAGGCAGACCCCAGCTACAGTAGTAAGTAGGTCCCCATGCAGTCTAGCAGCCAGCACGGTGTCACATTTGCAGCTGCTTTCCTGTGGGAGCTATCTTCAATATCACACTTTTTCTGTTCAACTCCCATTGAAAAAACTACATTTTGTCTCTTAAAGTATACAACTGAGTATGGGAGCTAAAAGTAAGCAGGAAGATAGATCCCAGCTACAGTAGTAAGTAGGTCCCCATGCAGTCTAGCAGCCAGCACGGTGTCACATTTGCAGCTGCTTTCCTGTGGGAGCTATCTTCAATACCACACTTTTTCTGTTCAGCTCCCATTGAAAGAATACATTTGTCAGTTAAGGTATACCACTGAGTATGGGAGCTACAAGAAAGCAGGAAGGCAGACCCCAGCTACAGTAGTAAGTAGGTCCCCATGCAGTGTAGCAGCCAGCACGGTGTCACATTTGCAGCTGCTTTCCTGTGGGAGCTATCTTCAATACCACACTTTTTCTGTTCAGCTCCCATTGAAAAAACTACATTTTGTCAGTTAAGGTATACCGCTGAGTACGGGAGCTACAAGAAAGCAGGAAGGCAGAACCCAGCTACAGTAGTAAGTAGGTCCCCATGCAGTCTAGCAGCCAGCACGGTGTCACATTTGCAGCTGCTTTCCTGTGGGAGCTATCTTCAATACCACACTTTTTCTGTTCAGCTCCCATTGAAAGAATACATTTGTCAGTTAAGGTATACCACTGAGTATGGGAGCTACAAGAAAGCAGGAAGATAGATCCCAGCTACAGTAGTAAGTAGGTCCCCATGCAGTCTAGCAGCCAGCACGGTGTCACATTTGCAGCTGCTTTCCTGTGGGAGCTATCTTCAATACCACACTTTTTCTGTTTAGCTCCCATTGAAAAAACTACATTTGTCTCTTAAGGTATACCACTGAGTAAGGGAGCTACAAGAAAGCAGGAAGGCAGACCCCAGCTACAGTAGTAAGTAGGTCCCCATGCAGTCTAGCAGCCAGCACGGTGTCACATTTGCAGCTGCTTTCCTGTGGGAGCTATCTTCAATATCACACTTTTTCTGTTCAACTCCCATTGAAAAAACTACATTTTGTCTCTTAAAGTATACAACTGAGTATGGGAGCTAAAAGTAAGCAGGAAGATAGATCCCAGCTACAGTAGTAAGTAGGTCCCCATGCAGTCTAGCAGCCAGCACGGTGTCACATTTGCAGCTGCTTTCCTGTGGGAGCTATCTTCAATACCACACTTTTTCTGTTCAGCTCCCATTGAAAGAATACATTTGTCAGTTAAGGTATACCACTGAGTATGGGAGCTACAAGAAAGCAGGAAGGCAGACCCCAGCTACAGTAGTAAGTAGGTCCCCATGCAGTGTAGCAGCCAGCACGGTGTCACATTTGCAGCTGCTTTCCTGTGGGAGCTATCTTCAATACCACACTTTTTCTGTTCAGCTCCCATTGAAAAAACTACATTTTGTCAGTTAAGGTATACCGCTGAGTACGGGAGCTACAAGAAAGCAGGAAGGCAGAACCCAGCTACAGTAGTAAGTAGGTCCCCATGCAGTCTAGCAGCCAGCACGGTGTCACATTTGCAGCTGCTTTCCTGTGGGAGCTATCTTCAATACCACACTTTTTCTGTTCAGCTCCCATTGAAAGAATACATTTGTCAGTTAAGGTATACCACTGAGTATGGGAGCTACAAGAAAGCAGGAAGATAGATCCCAGCTACAGTAGTAAGTAGGTCCCCATGCAGTCTATCAGCCAGCACGGTGTCACATTTGCAGCTGCTTTCCTGTGGGAGCTATCTTCAATACCACACTTTTTTTGTTCATCCCCCATTGAAAAAACTACATTTGTCTCTTAAGGTATACCACTGAGTACGGGAGCTACAAGAAAGCAGGAAGGCAGACCCCGGCTACAGTAGTAAGTAGGTCCCCATGCAGTCTAGCAGCCAGCAAGGTGTCACATTTGCAGCTGCTTTCCTGTGGGAGCTATCTTCAATATCACACTTTTTCTATTCAGCTCCCATTGAAAAAACTACATTTTGTCTCTTAAGGTATAAAACTGAGTATGGGAGCTACAAGAAAGCAGGAAGATAGATCCCAGCTACAGTAGTAAGTAGGTCCCCATGCAGTCTAGCAGCCAGCACGGTGTCACATTTGCAGCTGCTTTCCTATGGGAGCTATCTTCAATACCACACTTTTTCTGTTCAGCTCCCATTGAAAGAATACATTTGTCAGTTAAGGTATACCACTGAGTATGGGAGCTACAAGAAAGCAGGAAGATAGATCCCAGCTACAGTAGTAAGTAGGTCGCCATGCAGTCTAGCAGCCAGCACGGTGTCACATTTGCAGCTGCTTTCCTGTGGGAGCTATCTTCAATACCACACTTTTTCTGTTCAGCTCCCTTTGAAAAAATACATTTGTCTCTTAAGGTATACCACTGAGTACGGGAGCTACAAGAAAGCAGGAAGGCAGACCCCAGCTACAGTAGTAAGTAGGTCCCCATGCAGTCTAGCAGCCAGCACGGTGTCACATTTGCAGCTGCTTTCCTGTGGGAGCTATCTTCAATACCACACATTTTCTTCTCAGCTCCCATTGAAAAAACTACATTTTGTCAGTTAAGGTATACCGCTGAGTATGGGAGCTACAAGAAAGCAGGAAGGCAGACCCCAGCTACAGTAGTAAGTAGGTCCCCATGCAGTCTAGCAGCCAGCACGGTGTCACATTTGCAGCTGCTTTCCTGTGGGAGCTATCTTCAATACCACACTTTTTCTGTTCAGTTCCCATTGAAATAACTACATTTTGTCTCTTAAGGTATACAACTGAGTATGGGAGCTACAAGAAAGCAGGAAGATAGATCCCAGCTACAGTAGTAAGTAGGTCCCCATGCAGTCTATCAGCCAGCACGGTGTTACATTTGCAGCTGCTTTCCTGTGGGAGCTATCTTCAATACCACACTTTTTCAGTTCAGCTCCCATTGAAAAAATACATTTGTCTCTTAAGGTATACAACTGAGTATGGGAGCTACAAGAAAGCAGGAAGATAGATCCCAGCTACAGTAGTAAGTAGGTCCCCATGCAGTCTAGCAGCCAGCACGGTGTCACATTTGCAGCTGCTTTCCTGTGGGAGCTATCTTCAATACCACACTTTTTCTGTTCAGCTCCCATTGAAAAAATACATTTTGTCAGTTAAGGTATACCGCTGAGTATGGGAGCTACAAGAAAGCAGAAAGGCAGACCACAGCTACAGTAGTAAGTAGGTCCCCATGCAGTCTAGCAGCCAGCACGGTGTCACATTTACAGCTGCTTTCCTGTGGGAGCTATCTTCAATACCACACTTTTTCTTCTCATCTACCATTGAAAGAATACATTTGTCTCTTAAGGTATACCACTGAGTATGGGAGCTACAAGAAAGCAGGAAGGCAGACCCCAGCTACAGTAGTAAGTAGGTCCCCATGCAGTCTAGCAGCCAGCACGGTGTCACATTTGCAGCTGCTTTCCTGTGGGAGCTATCTTCAATATCACACTTTTTCTGTTCAGCTCCCATTGAAAAAACTACATTTTGTCTCTTAAAGTATACAACTGAGTATGGGAGCTACAAGAAAGCAGGAAGATAGATCCCAGCTACAGTAGTAAGTAGGTCCCCATGCAGTCTAGCAGCCAGCACGGTGTCACATTTGCAGCTGCTTTCCTGTGGGAGCTATCTTCAATACCACACTTTTTCTGTTCAGCTCCCATTGAAAAAATACATTTGTCTCTTAAGGTCTACCACTGAGTACGGGAGCTACAAGAAAGCAGGAAGGCAGACCCCAGCTACAGTAGTAAGTAGGTCCCCATGCAGTCTAGCAGCCAGCACGGTGTCACATTTGCAGCTGCTTTCCTGTGGGAGCTATCTTCAATACCACACTTTTTCTGTTCAGCTCCCATTGAAAGAATACATTTGTCAGTTAAGGTATACCACTGAGTATGGGAGCTACAAGAAAGCAGGAAGATAGATCCCAGCTACAGTAGTAAGTAGGTCCCCATGCAGTCTAGCAGCCAGCACGGTGTCACATTTGCAGCTGCTTTCCTGTGGGAGCTATCTTCAATACCACACTTTTTCTGTTCAGCTCCCTTTGAAAAAATACATTTGTCTCTTAAGGTATACCACTGAGTACGGGAGCTACAAGAAAGCAGGAAGGCAGACCCCAGCTACAGTAGTAAGTAGGTCCCCATGCAGTCTATCAGCCAGCACGGTGTCACATTTGCAGCTGCTTTCCTGTGGGAGCTATCTTCAATACCACACTTTTTCTTCTCAGCTCCCATTGAAAAAACTACATTTTGTCAGTTAAGGTATACCGCTGAGTATGGGAGCTACAAGAAAGCAGGAAGGCAGACCCCAGCTACAGTAGTAAGTAGGTCCCCATGCAGTCTAGCAGCCAGCACGGTGTCACATTTGCAGCTGCTTTCCTGTGGGACCTATCTTCAATACCACACTTTTTCTGTTCAGTTCCCATTGAAAAAACTACATTTTGTCTCTTAAGGTATACAACTGAGTATGGGAGCTACAAGAAAGCAGGAAGATAGATCCCAGCTACAGTAGTAAGTAGGTCCCAATGCAGTCTATCAGCCAGCACGGTGTTACATTTGCAGCTGCTTTCCTGTGGGAGCTATCTTCAATACCACACTTTTTCAGTTCAGCTCCCATTGAAAAAATACATTTGTCTCTTAAGGTATACAACTGAGTATGGGAGCTACAAGAAAGCAGGAAGATAGATCCCAGCTACAGTAGTAAGTAGGTCCCCATGCAGTCTAGCAGCCAGCACGGTGTCACATTTGCAGCTGCTTTCCTGTGGGAGCTATCTTCAATACCACACTTTTTCTGTTCAGCTCCCATTGAAAAAATACATTTTGTCAGTTAAGGTATACCGCTGAGTATGGGAGCTACAAGAAAGCAGGAAGGCAGACCCCAGCTACAGTAGTAAGTAGGTCCCCATGCAGTCTAGCAGCCAGCACGGTGTCACATTTGCAGCTGCTTTCCTGTGGGAGCTATCTTCAATACCACACTTTTTCTGTTCAGCTCCCATTGAAAGAATACATTTGTCAGTTAAGGTATACCACTGAGTATGGGAGCTACAAGAAAGCAGGAAGGCAGACCCCAGCTACAGTAGTAAGTAGGTCCCCATGCAGTCTAGCAGCCAGCACGGTGTCACATTTGCAGCTGCTTTCCTGTGGGAGCTATCTTCAATACCACACTTTTTCTGTTCAGCTCCCATTGAAAGAATACATTTGTCTCTTAAGGTATACCACTGAGTATGGGAGCTACAAGAAAGTAGGAAGATAGATCCCAGCTACAGTAGTAAGTAGGTCCCCATGCAGTCTATCAGCCAGCACGGTGTCACATTTGCAGCTGCTTTCCTGTGGGAGCTATCTTCAATACCACACTTTTTCTGTTCAGCTCCCATTGAAAAAATACATTTGTCTCTTAAGGTCTACCACTGAGTACGGGAGCTACAAGAAAGCAGGAATGCAGACCCCAGCTACAGTAGTAAGTAGGTCCCCATGCAGTCTAGCAGCCAGCACGGTGTCACATTTGCAGCTGCTTTCCTGTGGGAGCTATCTTCAATACCACACTTTTTCTGTTCAGCTCCCATTGAAAGAATACATTTGTCAGTTAAGGTATACCACTGAGTATGGGAGCTACAAGAAAGCAGGGAGGCAGACCCCAGCTACAGTAGTAAGTAGGTCCCCATGCAGTCTAGCAGCCAGCACGGTGTCACATTTGCAGCTGCTTTCCTGTGGGAGCTATCTTCAATACCACACTTTTTTTGTTCAGCTCCCATTGAAAAAATACATTTGTCTCTTAAGGTATACCACTGAGTATGGGAGCTACAAGAAAGCAGGAAGGCAGACCCCAGCTACAGTAGTAAGTACGTCCCCATGCAGTCTATCAGCCAGCACGGTGTCACATTTGCAGCTGCTTTCCTGTGGGAGCTATCTTCAATACCACAGTTTTTCTTCTCAGCTCCCATTGAAAAAACTACATTTTGTCAGTTAAGGTATACCGCTGAGTATGGGAGCTACAAGAAAGCAGGAAGGCAGACCCCAGCTACAGTAGTAAGTAGGTCCCCATGCAGTCTAGCAGCCAGCACGGTGTCACATTTGCAGCTGCTTTCCTGTGGGACCTATCTTCAATACCACACTTTTTCTGTTCAGTTCCCATTGAAAAAACTACATTTTGTCTGTTAAGGTATACAACTGAGTATGGGAGCTACAAGAAAGCAGGAAGATAGATCCCAGCTACAGTAGTAAGTAGGTCCCCATGCAGTCTAGCAGCCAGCACGGTGTTACATTTGCAGCTGCTTTCCTGTGGGAGCTATCTTCAATACCACACTTTTTCAGTTCAGCTCCCATTGAAAAAATACATTTGTCTCTTAAGGTATACAACTGAGTATGGGAGCTACAAGAAAGCAGGAAGATAGATCCCAGCTACAGTAGTAAGTAGGTCCCCATGCAGTCTAGCAGCCAGCACGGTGTCACATTTGCAGCTGCTTTCCTGTGGGAGCTATCTTCAATACCACACTTTTTCTGTTCAGCTCCCATTGAAAAAATACATTTTGTCAGTTAAGGTATACCGCTGAGTATGGGAGCTACAAGAAAGCAGGAAGGCAGACCCCAGCTACAGTAGTAAGTAGGTCCCCATGCAGTCTAGCAGCCAGCACGGTGTCACATTTGCAGCTGCTTTCCTGTGGGAGCTATCTTCAATACCACACTTTTTCTGTTCAGCTCCCATTGAAAGAATACATTTGTCAGTTAAGGTATACCACTGAGTATGGGAGCTACAAGAAAGCAGGAAGGCAGACCCCAGCTACAGTAGTAAGTAGGTCCCCATGCAGTCTAGCAGCCAGCACGGTGTGACATTTGCAGCTGCTTTCCTGTGGGAGCTATCTTCAATACCACACTTTTTCTGTTCAGCTCCCATTGAAAGAATACATTTGTCAGTTAAGGTATACCACTGAGTATGGGAGCTACAAGAAAGTAAGAAGATAGATCCCAGCTACAGTAGTAAGTAGGTCCCCATGCAGTCTATCAGCCAGCACGGTGTCACATTTGCAGCTGCTTTCCTGTGGGAGCTATCTTCAATACCACACTTTTTCTGTTCAGCTCCCATTGAAAAAATACATTTGTCTCTTAAGGTATACCACTGAGTACGGGAGCTACAAGAAAGCAGGAATGCAGACCCCAGCTACAGTAGTAAGTATGTCCCCATGCAGTCTAGCAGCCAGCACGGTGTCACATTTTCAGCTGCTTTCCTGTGGGAGCTATCTTCAATACCACACTTTTTCTGTTCAGCTCCCATTGAAAGAATACATTTGTCAGTTAAGGTATACCACTGAGTATGGGAGCTACAAGAAAGCAGGGAGGCAGACCCCAGCTACAGTAGTAAGTAGGTCCCCATGCAGTCTATCAGCCAGCACGGTGTCACATTTGCAGCTGCTTTCCTGTGGGAGCTATCTTCAATACCACACTTTTTTTGTTCAGCTCCCATTGAAAAAATACATTTGTCTCTTAAGGTATACCACTGAGTATGGGAGCTACAAGAAAGCAGGAAGGCAGACCCCAGCTACAGTAGTAAGTACGTCCCCATGCAGTCTTGCAGCCAGCACGGTGTCACATTTGCAGCTGCTTTCCTATGGGAGCTATCTTCAATACCACACTTTTTCTGTTCAGCTCCCATTGAAAGAATACATTTGTCTCTTAAGGTATACCACTGAGTATGGGAGCTACAAGAAAGCAGGAACATAGATCCCAGCTACAGTAGTAAGTAGGTCCCCATGCAGTCTATCAGCCAGCACGGTGTCACATTTGCAGCTGCTTTCCTGTGGGAGCTATCTTCAATACCACACTTTTTCTTTTCAGCTCCCATTGAAAAAATACATTTGTCAGTTAAGGTATACCACTGAGTACGGGAGCTACAAGAAAGCAGGAAGGCAGACCCCAGCTACAGTAGTAAGTAGGTCCCCATGCAGTCTAGCAGCCAGCACGGTGTCACATTTACAGCTGCTTTCCTGTGGGAGCTATCTTCAATACCAAACTTTTTCTGTTCAGCTCCCATTGAAAGAATACATTTGTCTCTTAAGGTATACCACTGAGTATGGGAGCTACAAGAAAGCAGGAAGGCAGACCCCAGCTACAGTATTAACTAGGTCCCCATGCAGTCTAGCAGCCAGCACGGTGTCACATTTGCAGCTGCTTTCCTGTGGGAGCTATCTTCAATACCACACTTTTTCTGTTCAGCTCCCATTGAAAGAATACATTTGTCAGTTAAGGTATACCACTGAGTATGGGAGCTACAAGAAAGCAGGGAGGCAGACCCCAGCTACAGTAGTAAGTAGGTCCCCATGCAGTCTAGCAGCCAGCACGGTGTCACATTTGCAGCTGCTTTCCTGTGGGAGCTATCTTCAATACCACACTTTTTTTGTTCAGCTCCCATTGAAAAAATACATTTGTCTCTTAAGGTATACCACTGAGTATGGGAGCTACAAGAAAGCAGGAAGGCAGACCCCAGCTACAGTAGTAAGTACGTCCCCATGCAGTCTATCAGCCAGCACGGTGTCACATTTGCAGCTGCTTTCCTGTGGGAGCTATCTTCAATACCACAGTTTTTCTTCTCAGCTCCCATTGAAAAAACTACATTTTGTCAGTTAAGGTATACCGCTGAGTATGGGAGCTACAAGAAAGCAGGAAGGCAGACCCCAGCTACAGTAGTAAGTAGGTCCCCATGCAGTCTAGCAGCCAGCACGGTGTCACATTTGCAGCTGCTTTCCTGTGGGACCTATCTTCAATACCACACTTTTTCTGTTCAGTTCCCATTGAAAAAACTACATTTTGTCTGTTAAGGTATACAACTGAGTATGGGAGCTACAAGAAAGCAGGAAGATAGATCCCAGCTACAGTAGTAAGTAGGTCCCCATGCAGTCTAGCAGCCAGCACGGTGTTACATTTGCAGCTGCTTTCCTGTGGGAGCTATCTTCAATACCACACTTTTTCAGTTCAGCTCCCATTGAAAAAATACATTTGTCTCTTAAGGTATACAACTGAGTATGGGAGCTACAAGAAAGCAGGAAGATAGATCCCAGCTACAGTAGTAAGTAGGTCCCCATGCAGTCTAGCAGCCAGCACGGTGTCACATTTGCAGCTGCTTTCCTGTGGGAGCTATCTTCAATACCACACTTTTTCTGTTCAGCTCCCATTGAAAAAATACATTTTGTCAGTTAAGGTATACCGCTGAGTATGGGAGCTACAAGAAAGCAGGAAGGCAGACCCCAGCTACAGTAGTAAGTAGGTCCCCATGCAGTCTAGCAGCCAGCACGGTGTCACATTTGCAGCTGCTTTCCTGTGGGAGCTATCTTCAATACCACACTTTTTCTGTTCAGCTCCCATTGAAAGAATACATTTGTCAGTTAAGGTATACCACTGAGTATGGGAGCTACAAGAAAGCAGGAAGGCAGACCCCAGCTACAGTAGTAAGTAGGTCCCCATGCAGTCTAGCAGCCAGCACGGTGTGACATTTGCAGCTGCTTTCCTGTGGGAGCTATCTTCAATACCACACTTTTTCTGTTCAGCTCCCATTGAAAGAATACATTTGTCAGTTAAGGTATACCACTGAGTATGGGAGCTACAAGAAAGTAAGAAGATAGATCCCAGCTACAGTAGTAAGTAGGTCCCCATGCAGTCTATCAGCCAGCACGGTGTCACATTTGCAGCTGCTTTCCTGTGGGAGCTATCTTCAATACCACACTTTTTCTGTTCAGCTCCCATTGAAAAAATACATTTGTCTCTTAAGGTATACCACTGAGTACGGGAGCTACAAGAAAGCAGGAATGCAGACCCCAGCTACAGTAGTAAGTATGTCCCCATGCAGTCTAGCAGCCAGCACGGTGTCACATTTTCAGCTGCTTTCCTGTGGGAGCTATCTTCAATACCACACTTTTTCTGTTCAGCTCCCATTGAAAGAATACATTTGTCAGTTAAGGTATACCACTGAGTATGGGAGCTACAAGAAAGCAGGGAGGCAGACCCCAGCTACAGTAGTAAGTAGGTCCCCATGCAGTCTATCAGCCAGCACGGTGTCACATTTGCAGCTGCTTTCCTGTGGGAGCTATCTTCAATACCACACTTTTTTTGTTCAGCTCCCATTGAAAAAATACATTTGTCTCTTAAGGTATACCACTGAGTATGGGAGCTACAAGAAAGCAGGAAGGCAGACCCCAGCTACAGTAGTAAGTACGTCCCCATGCAGTCTTGCAGCCAGCACGGTGTCACATTTGCAGCTGCTTTCCTATGGGAGCTATCTTCAATACCACACTTTTTCTGTTCAGCTCCCATTGAAAGAATACATTTGTCTCTTAAGGTATACCACTGAGTATGGGAGCTACAAGAAAGCAGGAACATAGATCCCAGCTACAGTAGTAAGTAGGTCCCCATGCAGTCTATCAGCCAGCACGGTGTCACATTTGCAGCTGCTTTCCTGTGGGAGCTATCTTCAATACCACACTTTTTCTTTTCAGCTCCCATTGAAAAAATACATTTGTCAGTTAAGGTATACCACTGAGTACGGGAGCTACAAGAAAGCAGGAAGGCAGACCCCAGCTACAGTAGTAAGTAGGTCCCCATGCAGTCTAGCAGCCAGCACGGTGTCACATTTACAGCTGCTTTCCTGTGGGAGCTATCTTCAATACCAAACTTTTTCTGTTCAGCTCCCATTGAAAGAATACATTTGTCTCTTAAGGTATACCACTGAGTATGGGAGCTACAAGAAAGCAGGAAGGCAGACCCCAGCTACAGTATTAACTAGGTCCCCATGCAGTCTAGCAGCCAGCACGGTGTCACATTTGCAGCTGCTTTCCTGTGGGAGCTATCTTCAATACCACACTTTTTCTGTTCAGCTCCCATTGAAATAATACACTTGTCTCTTAAGGTATACCACTGAGTACGGGAGCTACAAGAAAGCAGGAAGGCAGACCCCAGCTACAGTAGTAAGTAGGTCCCCATGCAGTCTATCAGCCAGCACGGTGTCACATTTGCAGCTGCTTTCCTGTGGGAGCTATCTTCAATACCACACTTTTTCTGTTCAGCTCCCGTTGAAAAAATACATTTGTCTCTTAAGGTATACCACTGAGTATGGGAGCTACAAGAAAGCAGGAAGGTAGACCCCAGCTACAGTAGTAAGTAGGTCCCCATGCAGTCTAGCAGCCAGCACGGTGTCACATTTGCAGCTGCTTTCCTGTGGGAGCTATCTTCAATACCACACTTTTTCTGTTCAACTCCCATTGAAAGAATACATTTGTCAGTTAAGGTATACCACTGAGTATGGGAGCTACAAGAAAGCAGGAAGGCAGACCCCAGCTACAGTAGTAAGTAGGTCCCCATGCAGTCTAGCAGCCAGCACGGTGTCACATTTGCAGCTGCTTTCCTGTGGGAGCTATCTTCAATACCACACTTTTTCTTCTCAGCTCCCATTGAAAAAACTACATTTTGTCAGTTAAGGTATACCGCTGAGTACGGGAGCTACAAGAAAGCAGGAAGGCAGACCCCAGCTACAGTAGTAAGTAGGTCCCCATGCAGTCTAGCAGCCAGCACGGTGTCACATTTGCAGCTGCTTTCCTGTGGGAGCTATCTTCAATACCACAATTTTTCTCTTCAGTTCCCATTTAAAGAATACATTTGTCAGTTAAGGTATACCGCTGAGTATGGGAGCTACAAGAAAGCAGGAAGGCAGACCCCAGCTACAGTAGTAAGTAGGTCCCCATGCAGTCTAGCAGCCAGCACGGTGTCACATTTGCAGCTGCTTTCCTGTGGGAGCTATCTTCAATATCACACTTTTTCTGTTCAGCTCCCATTGAAAAAACTACATTTTGTCTCTTAAAGTATAAAACTGAGTATGGGAGCTACAAGAAAGCAGGAAGATAGATCCCAGCTACAGTAGTAAGTAGGTCCCCATGCAGTCTAGCAGCCAGCACGGTGTCACATTTGCAGCTGCTTTCCTGTGGGAGCTATCTTCAATACCACACTTTTTCTTCTCAGCTCCCATTGAAAAAACTACATTTTGTCAGTTAAGGTATACCGCTGAGTATGGGAGCTACAAGAATGCAGGAAGGGAGACCCCAGCTACAGTAGTAAGTAGGTCCCCATGCAGTCTAGCAGCCAGCACGGTGTCACATTTGCAGCTGCTTTCCTGTGGGAGCTATCTTCAATACCACACTTTTTCTTCTCAGCTCCCATTGAAAAAACTACATTTTGTCAGTTAAGGTATACCGCTGAGTATGGGAGCTACAAGAAAGCAGGAAGGCAGACCCCAGCTACAGTAGTAAGTAGGTCCCCATGCAGTCTAGCAGCCAGCATGGTGTCACATTTGCAGCTGCTTTCCTGTGGGAGCTATCTTCAATACCACACTTTTTCTGTTCAGCTCCCATTGAAAGAATACATTTGTCTCTTAAGGTATACCACTGAGTACGGGAGCTACAAGAAAGCAGGAAGGCAGACCCCAGCTACAGTAGTAAGTAGGTCCCCATGCAGTCTAGCAGCCAGCACGGTGTCACATTTGCAGCTGCTTTCCTGTGGGAGCTATCTTCAATACCACACTTTTTCTGTTCAGCTCCCATTGAAAGAATACATTTGTCAGTTAAGGTATACCACTGAGTATGGGAGCTACAAGAAAGCAGGAAGATAGATCCCAGCTACAGTAGTAAGTAGATCCCCATGCAGTCTATCAGCCAGCACGGTGTCACATTTGCAGCTGCTTTCCTGTGGGAGCTATCTTCAATACCACACTTTTTCTTCTCAGCTCCCATTGAAAAAACTACATTTTGTCAGTTAAGGTATACCGCTGATTATGGGAGCTACAAGAAAGCAGGAAGGCAGACCCCAGCTACAGTAGTAAGTAGGTCCCCATGCAGTCTAGCAGCCAGCACGGTGTCACATTTGCAGCTGCTTTCCTGTGGGAGCTATCTTCAATACCACACTTTTTCTGTTCAGCTCCCATTGAAAGAATACATTTGTCAGTTACGGTATACCGCTGAGTATGGGAGCTACAAGAAAGCAGGAAGGCAGACCCCAGCTACAGTAGTAAGTAGGTCCCCATGCAGTCTAGCAGCCAGCACGGTGTCACATTTGCAGCTGCTTTCCTGTGGGAGCTATCTTCAATACCACACTTTTTCTGTTCAGCTCCCATTGAAAGAATACATTTGTCAGTTAAGGTATACCACTGAGTATGGGAGCTACAAGAAAGCAGGAAGGCAGACCCCAGCTACAGTAGTAAGTAGGTCCCCATGCAGTCTAGCAGCCAGCACGGTGTCACATTTGCAGCTGCTTTCCTGTGGGACCTATCTTCAATACCACACTTTTTCAGTTCAGCTCCCATTGAAAAAATACATTTGTCTCTTAAGGTATACAACTGAGTATGGGAGCTACAAGAAAGCAGGAAGGCAGACCCCAGCTACAGTAGTAAGTAGGTCCCCATGCAGTCTATCAGCCAGCACGGTGTCACATTTGCAGCTGCTTTCCTGTGGGAGCTATCTTCAATACCACACTTTTTCTTCTCAGCTCCCATTGAAAAAACTACATTTTGTCAGTTAAGGTATACCGCTGAGTATGGGAGCTACAAGAAAGCAGGAAGGCAGACCCCAGCTACAGTAGTAAGTAGGTCCCCATGCAGTCTAGCAGCCAGCACGGTGTCACATTTGCAGCTGCTTTCCTGTGGGAGCTATCTTCAATACCACACTTTTTCTGTTCAGCTCCCATTGAAAGAATACATTTGTCAGTTAAGGTATACCACTGAGTATGGGAGCTACAAGAAAGCAGGAAGGCAGACCCCAGCTACAGTAGTAAGTAGGTCCCCATGCAGTCTAGCAGCCAGCACGGTGTCACATTTGCAGCTGCTTTCCTGTGGGAGCTATCTTCAATATCACACTTTTTCTGTTCAGCTCCCATTGAAAAAACTACATTTTGTCTCTTAAGATATACAACTGAGTATGGGAGCTACAAGAAAGCAGGAAGATAGATCCCAGCTACAGTAGTAAGTAGGTCCCCATGCAGTCTATCAGCCAGCACGGTGTCACATTTACAGCTGCTTTCCTGTGGGAGCTATCTTCAATACCACACTTTTTCTGTTCAGCTCCCATTGAAAAAATTCATTTGTCTCTTAAGGTATACCACTGAGTACGGGAGCTACAAGAAAGCAGGAAGGCAGACCCCAGCTACAGTAGTAAGTAGGTCCCCATGCAGTCTAGCAGCCAGCACGGTGTCACATTTGCAGCTGCTTTCCTGTGGGAGCTATCTTCAATACCACACTTTTTATGTTCAGCTCCCATTGAAAGAATACATTTGTCAGTTAAGGTATACCACTGAGTACGGGAGCTACAAGAAAGCAGGAAGGCAGATCCCAGCTACAGTAGTAAGTAGGTCCCCATGCAGTCTAGCAGCCAGCACGGTGTCACATTTGCAGCTGCTTTCCTGTGGGAGCTATCTTCAATACCACACTTTTTCTTCTCAGCTCCCATTGAAAAAACTACATTTTGTCAGTTAAGGTATACCGCTGATTATGGGAGCTACAAGAAAGCAGGAAGGCAGACCCCAGCTACAGTAGTAAGTAGGTCCCCATGCAGTCTTGCAGCCAGCACGGTGTCACATTTGCAGCTGCTTTCCTGTGGGAGCTATCTTCAATACCACACTTTTTCTGTTCAGCTCCCATTGAAAGAATACATTTGTCAGTTAAGGTATACCACTGAGTATGGGAGCTACAAGAAAGCAGGAAGATAGATCCCAGCTACAGTAGTAAGTAGGTCCCCATGCAGTCTATCAGCCAGCACGGTGTCACATTTGCAGCTGCTTTCCTGTGGGAGCTATCTTCAATACCAAACTTTTTCTGTTCAGCTCCCATTGAAAAAACTACATTTTGTCAGTTAAGGTATACCGCTGAGTATGGGAGCTACAAGAAAGCAGGAAGGCAGACCCCAGCTACAGTAGTAAGTAGGTCCCCATGCAGTCTATCAGCCAGCACGGTGTCACATTTGCAGCTGCTTTCCTGTGGGAGCTATCTTCAATACCACACTTTTTCTGTTCAGCTCCCATTGAAAGAATACATTTGTCTCTTAAGGTATACCGCTGAGTACGGGAGCTACAAGAAAGCAGGAAGGCAGATCCCAGCTACAGTAGTAAGTAGGTCCCCATGCAGTCTAGCAGCCAGCACGGTGTCACATTTGCAGCTGCTTTCCTGTGGGAGCTATCTTCAATACCACACTTTTTCTTCTCAGCTCCCATTGAAAAAACTACATTTTGTCAGTTAAGGTATACCGCTGAGTATGGGAGCTACAAGAAAGCAGGAAGGCAGACCCCAGCTACAGTAGTAAGTAGGTCCCCATGCAGTCTAGCAGCCAGCACGGTGTCACATTTGCAGCTGCTTTCCTGTGGGAGCTATCTTCAATACCACACTTTTTCTGTTCAGCTCCCATTGAAAGAATACATTTGTCTCTTAAGGTATACCACTGAGTATGGGAGCTACAAGAAAGCAGGAAGGCAGACCCCACCTACAGTAGTAAGTAGGTCCCCATGCAGTCTAGCAGCCAGCACGGTGTCACATTTGCAGCTGCTTTCCTGTGGGACCTATCTTCAATACCACACTTTTTCTGTTCAGCTCCCATTGAAAGAATACATTTGTCTCTTAAGGTCTACCACTGAGAACGGGAGCTACAAGAAAGCAGGAAGGCAGACCCCAGCTACAGTAGTAAGTAGGTCCCCATGCAGTCTAGCAGCCAGCACGGTGTCACATTTGCAGCTGCTTTCCTGTGGGAGCTATCTTCAATACCACACTTTTTCTTCTCAGCTCCCATTGAAAAAACTACATTTTGTCATTAAGGTATACCGCTGATTATGGGAGCTACAAGAAAGCAGGAAGGCAGACCCCAGCTACAGTAGTAAGTAGGTCCCCATGCAGTCTAGCAGCCAGCACGGTGTCACATTTGCAGCTGCTTTCCTGTGGGAGCTATCTTCAATACCACACTTTTTCTGTTCAGCTCCCATTGAAAGAATACATTTGTCAGTTACGGTATACCGCTGAGTATGGGAGCTACAAGAAAGCAGGAAGGCAGACCCCAGCTACAGTAGTAAGTAGGTCCCCATGCAGTCTAGCAGCCAGCACGGTGTCACATTTGCAGCTGCTTTCCTGTGGGAGCTATCTTCAATACCACACTTTTTCTGTTCAGCTCCCATTGAAAGAATACATTTGTCAGTTAAGGTATACCACTGAGTATGGGAGCTACAAGAAAGCAGGAAGGCAGACCCCAGCTACAGTAGTAAGTAGGTCCCCATGCAGTCTAGCAGCCAGCACGGTGTCACATTTGCAGCTGCTTTCCTGTGGGACCTATCTTCAATACCACACTTTTTCTGTTCAGCTCCCATTGAAAAAATACATTTGTCTCTTAAGGTATACAACTGAGTATGGGAGCTACAAGAAAGCAGGAAGATAGATCCCAGCTACAGTAGTAAGTAGGTCCCCATGCAGTCTAGCAGCCAGCACGGTGTCACATTTGCAGCTGCTTTCCTGTGGGAGCTATCTTCAATACCACACTTTTTCTGTTCAGCTCCCATTGAAAGAATACATTTGTCTCTTAAGGTATACCACTGAGTACGGGAGCTACAAGAAAGCAGGAAGGCAGACCCCAGCTACAGTAGTAAGTAGGTCCCCATGCAGTCTAGCAGCCAGCACGGTGTCACATTTGCAGCTGCTTTCCTGTGGGAGCTATCTTCAATACCACACTTTTTCTGTTCAGCTCCCATTGAAAGAATACATTTGTCAGTTAAGGTATACCACTGAGTACGGGAGCTACAAGAAAGTAGGAAGATAGATCCCAGCTACAGTAGTAAGTAGGTCCCCATGCAGTCTAGCAGCCAGCACGGTGTCACATTTGCAGCTGCTTTCCTGTGGGAGCTATCTTCAATACCACACTTTTTCTGTTCAGCTCCCATTGAAAGAATACATTTGTCAGTTAAGGTATACCACTGAGTATGGGAGCTACAAGAAAGCAGGAAGGCAGACCCCAGCTACAGTAGTAAGTAGGTCCCCATGCAGTCTAGCAGCCAGCACGGTGTCACATTTGCAGCTGCTTTCCTGTGGGAGCTATCTTCAATACCACACTTTTTCTGTTCAGCTCCCATTGAAAGAATACATTTGTCAGTTAAGGTATACCACTGAGTATGGGAGCTACAAGAAAGCAGGAAGGCAGACCCCAGCTACAGTAGTAAGTAGGTCCCCATGCAGTCTAGCAGCCAGCACGGTGTCACATTTGCAGCTGCTTTCCTGTGGGACCTATCTTCAATACCACACTTTTTCTGTTCAGTTCCCATTGAAAAAACTACATTTTGTCTCTTAAGGTATACAACTGAGTATGGGAGCTACAAGAAAGCAGGAAGATAGATCCCAGCTACAGTAGTGAGTAGGTCCCCATGCAGTCTATCAACCAGCACGGTGTTACATTTGCAGCTGCTTTCCTGTGGGAGCTATCTTCAATACCACACTTTTTCAGTTCAGCTCCCATTGAAAAAATACATTTGTCTCTTAAGGTATACAACTGAGTATGGGAGCTACAAGAAAGCAGGAAGATAGATCCCAGCTACAGTAGTAAGTAGGTCCCCATGCAGTCTAGCAGCCAGCACGGTGTCACATTTGCAGCTGCTTTCCTGTGGGAGCTATCTTCAATACCACACTTTTTCTGTTCAGCTCCCATTGAAAAAATACATTTGTCTCTTAAAGTATACCGCTGAGTATGGGAGCTACAAGAAAGCAGGAAGGCAGACCCCAGCTACAGTAGCAAGTAGGTCCCCATGCAGTCTATCAGCCAGCACGGTGTCACATTTGCAGCTGCTTTCCTGTGGGAGCTATCTTCAATACCACACTTTTTCTTCTCAGCTCCCATTGAAAAAACTACATTTTGTCAGTTAAGGTATACCGCTGAGTATGGGAGCTACAAGAAAGCAGGAAGGCAGACCCCAGCTACAGTAGTAAGTAGGTCCCCATGCAGTCTAGCAGCCAGCACGGTGTCACATTTGCAGCTGCTTTCCTGTGGGAGCTATCTTCAATACCACACTTTTTCTGTTCAGCTCCCATTGAAAGAATACATTTGTCAGTTAAGGTATACCACTGAGTATGGGAGCTACAAGAAAGCAGGAAGGCAGACCCCAGCTACAGTAGTAAGTAGGTCCCCATGCAGTCTAGCAGCCAGCACGGTGTCACATTTGCAGCTGCTTTCCTGTGGGAGCTATCTTCAATATCACACTTTTTCTGTTCAGCTCCCATTGAAAAAATTCATTTGTCTCTTAAGGTATACCACTGAGTACGGGAGCTACAAGAAAGCAGGAAGGCAGACCCCAGCTACAGTAGTAAGTAGGTCCCCATGCAGTCTAGCAGCCAGCACGGTGTCACATTTGCAGCTGCTTTCCTGTGGGAGCTATCTTCAATACCACACTTTTTCTGTTCAGCTCCCATTGAAAGAATACATTTGTCAGTTAAGGTATACCACTGAGTACGGGAGCTACAAGAAAGCAGGAAGGCAGATCCCAGCTACAGTAGTAAGTAGGTCCCCATGCAGTCTAGCAGCCAGCACGGTGTCACATTTGCAGCTGCTTTCCTGTGGGAGCTATCTTCAATACCACACTTTTTCTTCTCAGCTCCCATTGAAAAAACTACATTTTGTCAGTTAAGGTATACCGCTGATTATGGGAGCTACAAGAAAGCAGGAAGGCAGACCCCAGCTACAGTAGTAAGTAGGTCCCCATGCAGTCTTGCAGCCAGCACGGTGTCACATTTGCAGCTGCTTTCCTGTGGGAGCTATCTTCAATACCACACTTTTTCTGTTCAGCTCCCATTGAAAGAATACATTTGTCAGTTAAGGTATACCACTGAGTATGGGAGCTACAAGAAAGCAGGAAGATAGATCCCAGCTACAGTAGTAAGTAGGTCCCCATGCAGTCTATCAGCCAGCACGGTGTCACATTTGCAGCTGCTTTCCTGTGGGAGCTATCTTCAATACCAAACTTTTTCTGTTCAGCTCCCATTGAAAGAATACATTTGTCAGTTAAGGTATACCACTGAGTATGGGAGCTACAAGAAAGCAGGAAGGCAGACCCCACCTACAGTAGTAAGTAGGTCCCCATGCAGTCTTGCAGCCAGCACGGTGTGACATTTGCAGCTGATTTCCTGTGGGAGCTATCTTCAATACCACACTTTTTCTGATCAGCTCCCATTGAAAGAATACACTTGTCTCTTAAGGTATACCACTGAGTACGGGAGCTACAAGAAAGCAGGAAGGCAGACCCCAGCTACAGTACTAAGTAGGTCCCCATGCAGTCTAGCAGCCAGCACGGTGTCACATTTGCAGCTGCTTTCCTGTGGGAGCTATCTTCAATATCACACTTTTTCTGTTCAGCTCCCATTGAAAAAACTACATTTTGTCTCTTAAAGTATACAACTGAGTATGGGAGCTACAAGAAAGCAGGAAGATAGATCCCAGCTACAGTAGTAAGTAGGTCCCCATGCAGTCTAGCAGCCAGCACGGTGTCACACTTGCAGCTGCTTTCCTGTGGGAGCTATCTTCAATACCACACTTTTTCAGTTCAGCTCCCATTGAAAAAACTACATTTTGTCTCTTAAGGTATACAAGTGAATATGGGAGCTACAAGAAAGCAGGAAGATAGATCCCAGCTACAGCAGTAAGTAGGTCCCCATGCAGTCTAGCAGCCAGCACGGTGTCATATTTGCAGCTGCTTTCCTGTGGGAGCTATCTTCAATACCACACTTTTTCAGTTCAGCTCCCATTGAAAGAATACAGTTGTCAGTTAAGGTACACCACTGAGAATGGGAGCTACAAGAAAGTAGGAAGGCAGACCCCAGCTACAGTAGTAAGTAGGTCTCCATGCAGTCTATCAGCCAGCACGGTGTCACATTTGCAGCTGCTTTCCTGTGGGAGCTATCTTCAATACCACACTTTTTCAATTCAGCTCCCATTGAAAAAATACATTTGTCTCTTAAGATATACCACTGAGTACGGGAGTTACAAGAAAGCAGGAAGGCAGACCCCAGCTACAGTAGTAAGTAGGTCCCCATGCAGTCTATCAGCCAGCACGGTGTCACATTTACAGCTGCTTTCCTGTGGGAGCTATCTTCAATACCAAACTTTTTCTGTTCAGCTCCCATTGAAAGAATACATTTGTCAGTTAAGGTATACCGCTGAGTATGGGAGCTACAAGAAACCAGGAAGGCAGACCCCAGCTACAGTAGTAAGTAGGTCCCCATGCAGTCTTGCAGCCAGCACGGTGTCACATTTGCAGCTGCTTTCCTGTGGGAGCTATCTTCAATACCACACTTTTTCTGTTCAGCTCCCATTGAAAAAACTACATTTGTCTCTTAAGGTATACCACTGAGTACGGGAGCTACAAGAAAGCAGGAAGGCAGACCCCAGCTACAGTAGTAAGTAGGTCCCCATGCAGTCTAGCAGCCAGCACGGTGTCACATTTGCAGCTGCTTTCCTATGGGAGCTATCTTCAATATCACACTTTTTCTGTTCAGCTCCCATTGAAAAAACTACATTTTGTCTCTTAAGGTATACAACTGAGTATGGGAGCTACAAGAAAGCAGGAAGATAGATCCCAGCTATAGTAGTAAGTAGGTCCCCATGCAGTCTAGCAGCCAGCACGGTGTCACATTTGCAGCTGCTTTCCTGTGGGAGCTATCTTCAATACCACACTTTTTCTGTGCAGCTCCCATTGAAAAAATACATTTGTCAGTTAAGGTATACCACTGAGTATGGGAGCTACAAGAAAGCAGGAAGGCAGACCCCAGCTACAGTAGTAAGTAGATCCCCATGCAGTCTATCAGCCAGCACGGTGTCACATTTGCAGCTGCTTTCGTGTGGGAGCTATCTTCAATACCAGAGTTTTTCTGTTCAGCTCCCATTGAAAAAATACATTTGTCTCTTAAGGTATACCACTGAGTACTGGACCTACAAGAAAGCAGGAAGGCAGACCCCAGCTACAGTAGTAAGTAGGTCCCCATGCAGTCTAGCAGCCAGCACGGTTTCACATTTACAGCTGCTTTTCTGTGGGAGCTATCTTCAATACCACACTTTTTCTGTTCAGCTCCCATTGAAAGAATACATTTGTCAGTTAAGGTATACCACTGAGTATGGGAGCTACAAGAAAGCAGGAAGGCAGACCCCAGCTACAGTAGTAAGTAGGTCCCCATGCAGTCTAGCAGCCAGCACGGTGTCACACTTGCAGCTGCTTTCCTGTGGGAGCTATCTTCAATACCACACTTTTTCTGTTCAGCTCCCATTGAAAAAACTACATTTTGTCTCTTAAGGTATACAACTGAATATGGGAGCTACAAGAAAGCAGGAAGATAGTTCCCAGCTACAGTAGTAAGTAGGTCCCCATGCAGTCTAGCAGCCAGCACGGTGTCACATTTGCAGCTGCTTTCCTGTGGGAGCTATCTTCAATACCACACTTTTTCAGTTCAGCTCCCATTGAAAGAATACAGTTGTCAGTTAAGGTACACCACTGAGAATGGGAGCTACAAGAAAGCAGGAAGGCAGACCCCAGCTACAGTAGTAAGTAGGTCCCCATGCAGTCTAGCAGCCAGCACGGTGTCACATTTGCAGCTGCTTTCCTGTGGGAGCTATCTTCAATACCACACTTTTTCTGTTCAGCTCCCATTGAAAAAATACATTTGTCTCTTAAGGTATACCACTGAGTACGGGAGCTACAAGAAAGCAGGAAGATAGATCCCAGCTACAGTAGTAAGTAGGTCCCCATGCAGTCTAGCAGCCAGCACGGTGTCACATTTGCAGCTGCTTTCCTGTGGGAGCTATCTTCAATACCACACTTTTTCTGTTCAGCTCCCATTGAAAGAATACATTTGTCAGTTAAGGTATACCACTGAGTACAGGAGCTACAAGAAAGCAGGAAGGCAGACCCCAGCTACAGTAGTAAGTAGGTCCCCATGCAGTCTAGCAGCCAGCACGGTGTCACATTTGCAGCTGCTTTCCTGTGGGAGCTATCTTCAATATCACACTTTTCCTGTTCAGCTCCCATTGAAAAAACTACATTTTGTCTCTTAAAGTATACAACTGAGTATGGGAGCTACAAGAAAGCAGGAAGATAGATCCCAGCTACAGTAGTAAGTAGGTCCCCATGCAGTCTATCAGCCAGCACGGTGTCACATTTGCAGCTGCTTTCCTGTGGGAGCTATCTTCAATACTACACTTTTTCTGTTCAGCTCCCATTGAAAGAATACATTTGTCAGTTAAGGTATACCACTGAGTATGGGAGCTACAAGAAAGCAGGAAGGCAGACCCCAGCTACAGTAGTAAGTAGGTCCCCATGCAGTCTAGCAGCCAGCACGGTGTCACACTTGCAGCTGCTTTCCTGTGGGAGCTATCTTCAATACCACACTTTTTCAGTTCAGCTCCCATTGAAAAAACTACATTTTGTCTCTTAAGGTATACAAGTGAATATGGGAGCTACAAGAAAGCAGGAAGATAGATCCCAGCTACAGCAGTAAGTAGGTCCCCATGCAGTCTAGCAGCCAGCTCGGTGTCACATTTGCAGCTGCTTTCCTGTGGGAGCTATCTTCAATACCACACTTTTTCAGTTCAGCTCCCATTGAAAAAATACATTTGTCTCTTAAGATATACCACTGAGTACGGGAGTTACAAGAAAGCAGGAAGGCAGACCCCAGCTACAGTAGTAAGTAGGTCCCCATGCAGTCTATCAGCCAGCACGGTGTCACATTTACAGCTGCTTTCCTGTGGGAGCTATCTTCAATACCAAACTTTTTCTGTTCAGCTCCCATTGAAAGAATACATTTGTCAGTTAAGGTATACCTCTGAGTATGGGAGCTACAAGAAACCAGGAAGGCAGACCCCAGCTACAGTAGTAAGTAGGTCCCCATGCAGTCTTGCAGCCAGCACGGTGTCACATTTGCAGCTGCTTTCCTGTGGGAGCTATCTTCAATACCACACTTTTTCTGTTCAGCTCCCATTGAAAGAATACACTTGTCTCTTAAGGTATACCACTGAGTACGGGAGCTACAAGAAAGCAGGAAGGCAGACCCCAGCTACAGTAGTATGTAGGTCCCCATGCAGTCTAGCAGCCAGCACGGTGTCACATTTGCAGCTGCTTTCCTGTGGGAGCTATCCTCAATACCACACTTTTTCTGTTCAGCTCCCATTGAAAAAACTACATTTGTCTCTTAAGGTATACCACTGAGTACGGGAGCTACAAGAAAGCAGGAAGGCAGACCCCAGCTACAGTAGTAAGTAGGTCCCCATGCAGTCTAGCAGCCAGCACGGTGTCACATTTGCAGCTGCTTTCCTGTGGGAGCTATCTTCAATATCACACTTTTTCTATTCAGCTCCCATTGAAAGAATACATTTGTCAGTTAAGGTATACCACTGAGTATGGGAGCTACAAGAAAGCAGGAAGGAAGACCCCAGATACAGTAGTAAGTAGGTCCCCATGCAGTCTAGCAGCCAGCACGGTTTCACATTTGCAGCTGCTTTCCTGTGGGAGCTATCTTCAATACCACACTTTTTCTGTTCAGCTCCCATTGAAAAAATTCATTTGTCTCTTAAGGTATACCACTGAGTATGGGAGCTACAAGAAAGCAGGAAGGCAGACCCCAGCTACAGTAGTAAGTAGGTCCCCATGCAGTCTAGCAGCCAGCACGGTGTCACACTTGCAGCTGCTTTCCTGTGGGAGCTATCTTCAATACCACACTTTTTCTGTTCAGCTCCCATTGAAAAAACTACATTTTGTCTCTTAAGGTATACAACTGAATATGGGAGCTACAAGAAAGCAGGAAGATAGATCCCAGCTACAGTAGTAAGTAGGTCCCCATGCAGTCTTGCAGCCAGCACGGTGTCACATTTGCAGCTGCTTTCCTGTGGGAGCTATCTTCAATACCACACTTTTTCAGTTCAGCTCCCATTGAAAGAATACAGTTGTCAGTTAAGGTACACCACTGAGAATGGGAGCTACAAGAAAGCAGGAAGGCAGACCCCAGCTACAGTAGTAAGTAGGTCCCCATGCAGTCTAGCAGCCAGCACGGTGTCACATTTGCAGCTGCTTTCCTGTGGGAGCTATCTTCAATACCACACTTTTTCTGTTCAGCTCCCATTGAAAAAATACATTTGTCTCTTAAGGTATACCACTGAGTACGGGAGCTACAAGAAAGCAGGAAGGCAGACCCCAGCTACAGTAGTAAGTAGGTCCCCATGCAGTCTATCAGCCAGCACGGTGTCACATTTGCAGCTGCTTTCCTGTGGGAGCTATCTTCAATACCACACTTTTTCTGTTCAGCTCCCATTGAAAGAATACATTTGTCAGTTAAGGTATACCACTGAGTACAGCAGCTACAAGAAAGCAGGAAGGCAGACCCCAGCTACAGTAGTAAGTAGGTCCCCATGCAATCTAGCAGCCAGCACGGTGTCACATTTGCAGCTGCTTTCCTGTGGGAGCTATCTTCAATATCACACTTTTTCTGTTCAGCTCCCATTGAAAAAACTACATTTTGTCTCTTAAAGTATACAACTGAGTATGGGAGCTACAAGAAAGCAGGAAGATAGATCCCAGCTACAGTAGTAAGTAGGTCCCCATGCAGTCTATCAGCCAGCACGGTGTCACATTTGCAGCTGCTTTCCTGTGGGAGCTATCTTCAATACCACACTTTTTCTGTTCAGCTCCCATTGAAAGAATACATTTGTCAGTTAAGGTATACCACTGAGTATGGGAGCTACAAGAAAGCAGGAAGGCAGACCCCAGCTACAGTAGTAAGTAGGTCCCCATGCAGTCTAGCAGCCAGCACGGTGTCACACTTGCAGCTGCTTTCCTGTGGGAGCTATCTTCAATACCACACTTTTTCAGTTCAGCTCCCATTGAAAAAACTACATTTTGTCTCTTAAGGTATACAAGTGAATATGGGAGCTACAAGAAAGCAGGAAGATAGATCCCAGCTACAGCAGTAAGTAGGTCCCCATGCAGTCTAGCAGCCAGCACGGTGTCACATTTGCAGCTGCTTTCCTGTGGGAGCTATCTTCAATACCACACTTTTTCAGTTCAGCTCCCATTGAAAGAATACAGTTGTCAGTTAAGGTACACCACTGAGAATGGGAGCTATAAGAAAGCAGGAAGGCAGACCCCAGCTACAGTAGTAAGTAGGTCCCCATGCAGTCTAGCAGCCAGCACGGTGTCACATTTGCAGCTGCTTTCCTGTGGGAGCTATCTTCAATACCACACTTTTTCAGTTCAGCTCCCATTGAAAAAACTACATTTTGTCTCTTAAGGTATACAAGTGAATATGGGAGCTACAAGAAAGCAGGAAGATAGATCCCAGCTACAGCAGTAAGTAGGTCCCCATGCAGTCTAGCAGCCAGCACGGTGTCACATTTGCAGCTGCTTTCCTGTGGGAGCTATCTTCAATACCACACTTTTTCAGTTCAGCTCCCATTGAAAGAATACAGTTGTCAGTTAAGGTACACCACTGAGAATGGGAGCTACAAGAAAGCAGGAAGGCAGACCCCAGCTACAGTAGTAAGTAGGTCCCCATGCAGTCTATCAGCCAGCACGGTGTCACATTTGCAGCTGCTTTCCTGTGGGAGCTATCTTCAATACCACACTTTTTCAGTTCAGCTCCCATTGAAAAAATACATTTGTCTCTTAAGATATACCACTGAGTACGGGAGTTACAAGAAAGCAGGAAGGCAGACCCCAGCTACAGTAGTAAGTAGGTCCCCATGCAGTCTATCAGCCAGCACGGTGTCACATTTACAGCTGCTTTCCTGTGGGAGCTATCTTCAATACCAAACTTTTTCTGTTCAGCTCCCATTGAAAGAATACATTTGTCAGTTAAGGTATACCGCTGAGTATGGGAGCTACAAGAAACCAGGAAGGCAGACCCCAGCTACAGTAATAAGTAGGTCCCCATGCAGTCTTGCAGCCAGCACGGTGTCACATTTGCAGCTGCTTTCCTGTGGGAGCTATCTTCAATACCACACTTTTTCTGTTCAGCTCCCATTGAAAGAATACACTTGTCTCTTAAGGTATACCACTGAGTACGGGAGCTACAAGAAAGCAGGAAGGCAGACCCCAGCTACAGTAGTAAGTAGGTCCCCATGCAGTCTAGCAGCCAGCACGGTGTCACACTTGCAGCTGCTTTCCTGTGGGAGCTATCTTCAATACCACACTTTTTCTGTTCAGCTCCCATTGAAAAAACTACATTTTGTCTCTTAAGGTATACAACTGAATATGGGAGCTACAAGAAAGCAGGAAGATAGATCCCAGCTACAGTAGTAAGTAGGTCCCCATGCAGTCTAGCAGCCAGCACGGTGTCACATTTGCAGCTGCTTTCCTGTGGGAGCTATCTTCAATACCACACTTTTTCAGTTCAGCTCCCATTGAAAGAATACAGTTGTCAGTTAAGGTACACCACTGAGAATGGGAGCTACAAGAAAGCAGGAAGGCAGACCCCAGCTACAGTAGTAAGTAGGTCCCCATGCAGTCTAGCAGCCAGCACGGTGTCACATTTGCAGCTGCTTTCCTGTGGGAGCTATCTTCAATACCACACTTTTTCTGTTCAGCTCCCATTGAAAAAATACATTTGTCTCTTAAGGTATACCACTGAGTACGGGAGCTACAAGAAAGCAGGAAGGCAGACCCCAGCTACAGTAGTAAGTAGGTCCCCATGCAGTCTAGCAGCCAGCACGGTGTCACATTTGCAGCTGCTTTCATGTGGGAGCTATCTTCAATACCACACTTTTTCTGTTCAGCTCCCATTGAAAGAATACATTTGTCAGTTAAGGTATACCACTGAGTACGGGAGCTACAAGAAAGCAGGAAGGCAGACCCCAGCTACAGTAGTAAGTAGGTCCCCATGCAGTCTAGCAGCCAGCACGGTGTCACATTTGCAGCTGCTTTCCTGTGGGAGCTATCTTCAATAACACACGTTTTCTGTTCAGCTCCCATTGAAAGAATACATTTGTCACTTAAGGTATACCACTGAGTATGAGAGCTACAAGAAAGCAGGAAGGCAGACCCCAGCTACAGTAGTAAGTAGGTCCCCATGCAGTCTAGCAGCCAGCACGGTGTCACATTTGCAGCTGCTTTCCTGTGGGAGCTATCTTCAATACCACACTTTTTCTTCTCAGCTCCCATTTAAAGAATACATTTGTCAGTTAAGGTATACCGCTGATTATGGGAGCTACAAGAAAGCAGGAAGGCAGACCCCAGCTACAGTAGTAAGTAGGTCCCCATGCAGTCTAGCAGCCAGCACGGTGTCACATTTGCAGCTGCTTTCCTGTGGGAGCTATCTTCAATATCACACTTTTTCTGTTCAGCTCCCATTGAAAAAACTACATTTTGTCTCTTAAGGTATACAACTGAGTATGGGAGCTACAAGAAAGCAGGAAGATAGATCCCAGCTACAGTAGTAAGTAGGTCCCCATGCAGTCTAGCAGCCAGCACGGTGTCACATTTGCAGCTGCTTTCCTGTGGGAGCTATCTTCAATACCACACTTTTTCTGTTCAGCTCCCATTGAAAGAATACATTTGTCTCTTAAGGTATACCACTGAGTACGGGAGCTACAAGAAAGCAGGAAGGCAGACCCCAGCTACAGTAGTAAGTAGGTCCCCATGCAGTCTTGCAGCCAGCACGGTGTCACATTTGCAGCTGCTTTCCTGTGGGAGCTATCTTCAATACCACACTTTTTCTGTTCAGCTCCCATTGAAAGAATACACTTGTCTCTTAAGGTATACCACTGAGTACGGGAGCTACAAGAAAGCAGGAAGGCAGACTCCAGCTACAGTAGTAAGTAGGTCCCCATGCAGTCTATCAGCCAGCATGGTGTCACATTTGCAGCTGCTTTCCTGTGGCAGCTATCTTCAATACCACAATTTTTCTTTTCAGCTCCCATTGAAACAACTACATTTGACTCTTAAGGTATAACACTGAGTACGGGAGCTACAAGAAAGCAGGAAGGCAGACCCCAGCTACAGTAGTAAGTAGGTCCCCATGCAGTCTAGCAGCCAGCACGGTGTCACATTTGCAGCTGCTTTCCTGTGGGAGCTATCTTCAATACCACACTTTTTCTTCTCAGCTCCCATTGAAAAAACTACATTTTGTCAGTTAAGGTATACCGCTGAGTATGGGAGCTACAAGAAAGCAGGAAGGCAGACCCCAGCTACAGTAGTAAGTAGGTCCCCATGCAGTCTAGCAGCCAGCACGGTGTCACATTTGCAGCTGCTTTCCTGTGGGAGCTATCTTCAATACCACACTTTTTCTTCTCAGCTCCCATTGAAAAAACTACATTTTGTCAGTTAAGGTATACCACTGAGTATGGGAGCTACAAGAAAGCAGGAAGGCAGACCCCAGCTACAGTAGTAAGTAGGTCCCCATGCAGTCTAGCAGCCAGCACGGTGTCACATTTGCAGCTGCTTTCCTGTGGGAGCTATCTTCAATACCACACATTTTCTGTTCAGCTCCCATTGAAAAAACTACATTTGTCTCTTAAGTTATACCACTGAGTACGGGAGCTACAAGAAAGCAGGAAGGCAGACCCCAGCTACAGTAGTAAGTAGGTCCCCATGCAGTCTAGCAGCCAGCACGGTGTCACATTTGCAGCTGCTTTCCTGTGGGAGCTATCTTCAATATCACACTTTTTCTGTTCAGCTCCCATTGAAAAAACTACATTTTGTCTCTTAAAGTATACAACTGAGTATGGGAGCTACAAGAAAGCAGGAAGATAGATCCCAGCTACAGTAGTAAGTAGGTCCCCATGCAATCTAGCAGCCAGCACGGTGTCACATTTGCAGCTGCTTTCCTGTGGGAGCTATCTTCAATACCACACTTTTTCTTCTCAGCTCCCATTGAAAAAACTACATTTTGTCAGTTAAGGTACACCGCTGAGTACGGGAGCTACAAGAAAGCAGGAAGGCAGACCCCAGCTACAGTAGTAAGTAGGTCCCCATGCGGTCTAGCAGCCAGCACGGTGTCACATTTGCAGCTGCTTTCCTGTGGGAGCTATCTTCAATACCACACTTTTTCTGTTCAGCTCCCATTGAAAGAATACATTTGTCAGTTATGGTATACCACTGAGTATGGGAGCTACAAGAAAGCAGGAAGATAGATCCCAGCTACAGTAGTAAGTAGGTCCCCATGCAGTCTATCAGCCAGCACGGTGTCACATTTGCAGCTGCTTTCCTGTGGGAGCTATCTTCAATACCACACTTTTTCTTCTCAGCTCCCATTGAAAAAACTACATTTTGTCAGTTAAGGTATACCGCTGAGTATGGGAGCTACAAGAAAGCAGGAAGGCAGACCCCAGCTACAGTAGTAAGTAGGTCCCCATGCAGTCTAGCAGCCAGCACGGTGTTACATTTGCAGCTGCTTTCCTGTGGGAGCTATCTTCAATACCACACTTTTTCTGTTCAGCTCCCATTGAAAGAATACATTTGTCAGTTAAGGTATACCACTGAGTACAGGAGCTACAAGAAAGCAGGAAGGCAGACCCCAGCTACAGTAGTAAGTAGGTCCCCATGCAGTCTAGCAGCCAGCACGGTGTCACATTTGCAGCTGCTTTCCTGTGGGAGCTATCTTCAATACCACACTTTTTCTTCTCAGCTCCCATTTAAAGAATACATTTGTCAGTTAAGGTATACCACTGAGTACGGGAGCTACAAGAAAGCGGGAAGGCAGACCCCAGCTACAGTAGTAAGTAGGTCCCCATGCAGTCTAGCAGCCAGCACGGTGTCACATTTGCAGCTGCTTTCCTGTGGGAGCTATCTTCAATACCACACTTTTTCTGTTCAGCTCCCATTGAAAGAATACATTTGTCAGTTAAGGTATACCACTGAGTATGGGAGCTACAAGAAAGCAGGAAGATAGATCCCAGCTACAGTAGTAAGTAGGTCCCCATGCAGTCTAGCAGCCAGCACGGTGTTACATTTGCAGCTGCTTTCCTGTGGGAGCTATCTTCAATATCACACTTTTTAGTTCAGCTCCCATTAAAAAAACTACATTTTGTCTCTTAAGGTATACAACTGAGTATGGGAGCTACAAGAAAGCAGGAAGTAGATCCCAGCTACAGTAGTAAGTAGGTCCCCATGCAGTCTAGCAGCCAGCACGGTGTCACATTTGCAGCTGCTTTCCTGTGGGAGCTATCTTCAATACCACACTTTTTCTGTTCAGCTCCCATTGAAAGAATACATTTGTCAGTTAAGGTATGCCACTGAGTACGGGACCTACAAGAAAGCAGGAAGGCAGACTCCAGCTACAGTAGTAAGTAGGTCCCCATGCAGTCTAGCAGCCAGCATGGTGTCACATTTGCAGCTGCTTTCCTGTGGGAGCTATCTTCAATACCACACTTTTTCTGTTCAGCTCCCATTGAAAAAATACATTTGTCTCTTAAGGTATACCACTGAGTACGGGAGCTACAAGAAAGCAGGAAGATAGATCCCAGCTACAGTAGTAAGTAGGTCCCCATGCAGTCTAGCAGCCAGCACGGTGTCACATTTGCAGCTGCTTTCCTGTGGGAGCTATCTTCAATACCACACTTTTTCTTCTCAGCTCCCATTGAAAGAATACATTTGTCTCTTAAGGTATACCACTGAGTACAGGAGCTACAAGAAAGCAGGAAGGCAGATCCCAGCTACAGTAGTAAGTAGGTCCCCATGCAGTCTAGCAGCCAGCACGGTGTCACATTTGCAGCTGCTTTCCTGTGGGAGCTATCTTCAATACCACACTTTTTCTCTTCAGCTCCCATTGAAAAAATACATTTGTCTCTTATGGTATACCACTGAGTACGGGAGCTACAAGAAAGCAGGAAGGCAGACCCCAGCTACAGTAGTAAGTAGGTCCCCATGCAGTCTAGCAGCCAGCACGGTGTTACATTTGCAGCTGCTTTCCTGTGGGAGCTATCTTCAATATCACACTTTTTCTGTTCAGCTCCTATTGAAAAAACTACATTTTGACTCTTAAAGTATACAACTGAGTATGGGAGCTACAAGAAAGCAGGAAGATAGATCCCAGCTACAGTAGTAAGTAGGTCCCCATGCAGTCTAGCAGCCAGCACGGTGTCACATTTGCAGCTGCTTTCCTGTGGGAGCTATCTTCAATACCACACTTTTTCTGTTCAGCTCCCATTGAAAGAATACATTTGTCTCTTAAGGTATACCACTGAGTACAGGAGCTACAAGAAAGCAGGAAGGCAGACCCCAGCTACAGTAGTAAGTAGGTCCCCATGCAGTCTAGCAGCCAGCACGGTGTCACATTTGCAGCTGCTTTCCTGTGGGAGCTATCTTCAATACCACACTTTTTCTTCTCAGCTCACATTGAAAAAAGTACATTTTGTCAGTTAAGGTATACCGCTGAGTACGGGAGCTACAAGAAAGCAGGAAGGCAGACCCCAGCTACAGTAGTAAGTAGGTCCCCATGCAGTCTAGCAGCCAGCACGGTGTTACATTTGCAGCTGCTTTCCTGTGGGAGCTATCTTCAATACCACACTTTTTCTGTTCAGCTCCCATTGAAAGAATACATTTGTCAGTTAAGGTATACCACTGAGTACAGGAGCTACAAGAAAGCAGGAAGGCAGACCCCAGCTACAGTAGTAAGTAGGTCCCCATGCAGTCTAGCAGCCAGCACGGTGTCACATTTGCAGCTGCTTTCCTGTGGGACCTATCTTCAATACCACACTTTTTCTGTTCAGCTCCCATTGAAAAAATACATTTGTCTCTTAAGGTATACCACTGAGTACGGGAGCTACAAGAAAGCAGGAAGGCAGACCCCAGCTACAGTAGTAAGTAGGTCCCCATGTAATCTAGCAGCCAGCAGGGTGTCACATTTGCAGCTGCTTTCCTGTGGGAGCTATCTTCAATACCACACGTTTTCTGTTCAGCTCCCATTGAAAGAATACATTTGTCAGTTAAGGTATACCACTGAGTATGGGAGTTACAAGAAAGCAGGAAGGCAGACCCCAGCTACAGTAGTAAGTAGGTCCCCATGCAGTGTAGCAGCCAGCACGGTGTCACATTTGCGGCTGCTTTCCTGTGGGAGCTATCTTCAATACCACACTTTTTCTGTTCAGCTCCCATTGAAAAAATACATTTGTCTCTTAAGGTATACCACTGAGTACGGGAGCTACAAGAAAGCGGGAAGGCAGACCCCAGCTACAGTAGTAAGTAGGTCCCCATGCAGTCTAGCAGCCAGCACGGTGTCACATTTGCAGCTGCTTTCCTGTGGGAGCTATCTTCAATACCACACTTTTTCTGTTCAGCTCCCATTGAAAGAATACATTTGTCAGTTAAGGTATACCACTGAGTATGGGAGCTACAAGAAAGCAGGAAGATAGATCCCAGCTACAGTAGTAAGTAGGTCCCCATGCAGTCTAGCAGCCAGCACGGTGTCACATTTGCAGCTGCTTTCCTGTGGGAGCTATCTTCAATACCACACTTTTTCTGTTCAGCTCCCATTGAAAAAATACATTTGTCTCTTAAGGTCTACCACTGAGTACGGGAGCTACAAGAAAGCAGGAAGGCAGACCCCAGCTACAGTAGTAAGTAGGTCCCCATGCAGTCTAGCAGCCAGCACGGTGTCACATTTGCAGCTGCTTTCCTGTGGGAGCTATCTTCAATACCACACTTTTTTTGTTCAGCTCCCATTGAAAAAATACATTTGTCTCTTAAGGTATACCACTGAGTACAGGACCTACAAGAAAGCAGGAAGGCAGACCCCAGCTACAGTAGTAAGTAGGTCCCCATGCAGTCTAGCAGCCAGCACGGTGTCACATTTGCAGCTGCTTTCCTGTGGGAGCTATCTTCAATACCACACTTTTTCTGTTCAACTCCCATTGAAAAAATACATTTGTCTCTTAAGGTATACCACTGAGTACGGGAGCTACAAGAAAGCAGGAAGGCAGACCCCAGCTACAGTAGTAAGTAGGTCCCCATGCAGTCTAGCAGCCAGCACGGTGTCACATTTGCAGCTGCTTTCCTGTGGGAGCTATCTTCAATACCACACTTTTTCTTCTCAGCTCCCATTGAAAAAACTACATTTTGTCAGTTAAGGTATACCGCTGAGTATGGGAGCTACAAGGAAGCAGGAAGGCAGATCCCAGCTACAGTAGTAAGTAGGTCCCCATGCAGTCTAGCAGCCAGCACGGTGTCACATTTGCAGCTGCTTTCCTGTGGGAGCTATCTTCAATACCACACTTTTTCTCTTCAGCTCCCATTGAAAAAATACATTTGTCTCTTATGGTATACCACTGAGTACGGGAGCTACAAGAAAGCAGGAAGGCAGACCCCAGCTACAGTAGTAAGTAGGTCCCCATGCAGTCTAGCAGCCAGCACGGTGTTACATTTGCAGCTGCTTTCCTGTGGGAGCTATCTTCAATACCACACTTTTTCTGTTCAGCTCCCATTGAAAGAATACATTTGTCAGTTAAGGTATACCACTGAGTACAGGAGCTACAAGAAAGCAGGAAGGCAGACCCCAGCTACAGTAGTAAGTAGGTCCCCATGCAGTCTAGCAGCCAGCACGGTGTCACATTTGCAGCTGCTTTCCTGTTGGACCTATCTTCAATACCACACTTTTTCTGTTCAGCTCCCATTGAAAAAATACATTTGTCTCTTAAGGTATACCACTGAGTACGGGAGCTACAAGAAAGCAGGAAGGCAGACCCCAGCTACAGTAGTAAGTAGGTCCCCATGTAATCTAGCAGCCAGCAGGGTGTCACATTTGCAGCTGCTTTCCTGTGGGAGCTATCTTCAATACCACACGTTTTCTGTTCAGCTCCCATTGAAAGAATACATTTGTCAGTTAAGGTATACCACTGAGTATGGGAGTTACAAGAAAGCAGGAAGGCAGACCCCAGCTACAGTAGTAAGTAGGTCCCCATGCAGTGTAGCAGCCAGCACGGTGTCACATTTGCGGCTGCTTTCCTGTGGGAGCTATCTTCAATACCACACTTTTTCTGTTCAGCTCCCATTGAAAAAATACATTTGTCTCTTAAGGTATACCACTGAGTACGGGAGCTACAAGAAAGCGGGAAGGCAGACCCCAGCTACAGTAGTAAGTAGGTCCCCATGCAGTCTAGCAGCCAGCACGGTGTCACATTTGCAGCTGCTTTCCTGTGGGAGCTATCTTCAATACCACACTTTTTCTGTTCAGCTCCCATTGAAAGAATACATTTGTCAGTTAAGGTATACCACTGAGTATGGGAGCTACAAGAAAGCAGGAAGATAGATCCCAGCTACAGTAGTAAGTAGGTCCCCATGCAGTCTAGCAGCCAGCACGGTGTCACATTTGCAGCTGCTTTCCTGTGGGAGCTATCTTCAATACCACACTTTTTCTGTTCAGCTCCCATTGAAAAAATACATTTGTCTCTTAAGGTCTACCACTGAGTACGGGAGCTACAAGAAAGCAGGAAGGCAGACCCCAGCTACAGTAGTAAGTAGGTCCCCATGCAGTCTAGCAGCCAGCACGGTGTCACATTTGCAGCTGCTTTCCTGTGGGAGCTATCTTCAATACCACACGTTTTCTGTTCAGCTCCCATTGAAAGAATACATTTGTCAGTTAAGGTATACCACTGAGTATGGGAGTTACAAGAAAGCAGGAAGGCAGACCCCAGCTACAGTAGTAAGTAGGTCCCCATGCAGTGTAGCAGCCAGCACGGTGTCACATTTGCGGCTGCTTTCCTGTGGGAGCTATCTTCAATACCACACTTTTTCTGTTCAGCTCCCATTGAAAAAATACATTTGTCTCTTAAGGTATACCACTGAGTACGGGAGCTACAAGAAAGCGGGAAGGCAGACCCCAGCTACAGTAGTAAGTAGGTCCCCATGCAGTCTAGCAGCCAGCACGGTGTCACATTTGCAGCTGCTTTCCTGTGGGAGCTATCTTCAATACCACACTTTTTCTGTTCAGCTCCCATTGAAAGAATACATTTGTCAGTTAAGGTATACCACTGAGTATGGGAGCTACAAGAAAGCAGGAAGATAGATCCCAGCTACAGTAGTAAGTAGGTCCCCATGCAGTCTAGCAGCCAGCACGGTGTCACATTTGCAGCTGCTTTCCTGTGGGAGCTATCTTCAATACCACACTTTTTCTGTTCAGCTCCCATTGAAAAAATACATTTGTCTCTTAAGGTCTACCACTGAGTACGGGAGCTACAAGAAAGCAGGAAGGCAGACCCCAGCTACAGTAGTAAGTAGGTCCCCATGCAGTCTAGCAGCCAGCACGGTGTCACATTTGCAGCTGCTTTCCTGTGGGAGCTATCTTCAATACCACACTTTTTTTGTTCAGCTCCCATTGAAAAAATACATTTGTCTCTTAAGGTATACCACTGAGTACAGGACCTACAAGAAAGCAGGAAGGCAGACCCCAGCTACAGTAGTAAGTAGGTCCCCATGCAGTCTAGCAGCCAGCACGGTGTCACATTTGCAGCTGCTTTCCTGTGGGAGCTATCTTCAATACCACACTTTTTCTGTTCAACTCCCATTGAAAAAATACATTTGTCTCTTAAGGTATACCACTGAGTACGGGAGCTACAAGAAAGCAGGAAGGCAGACCCCAGCTACAGTAGTAAGTAGGTCCCCATGCAGTCTAGCAGCCAGCACGGTGTCACATTTGCAGCTGCTTTCCTGTGGGAGCTATCTTCAATACCACACTTTTTCTTCTCAGCTCCCATTGAAAAAACTACATTTTGTCAGTTAAGGTATACCGCTGAGTATGGGAGCTACAAGGAAGCAGGAAGGCAGATCCCAGCTACAGTAGTAAGTAGGTCCCCATGCAGTCTAGCAGCCAGCACGGTGTCACATTTGCAGCTGCTTTCCTGTGGGAGCTATCTTCAATACCACACTTTTTCTCTTCAGCTCCCATTGAAAAAATACATTTGTCTCTTATGGTATACCACTGAGTACGGGAGCTACAAGAAAGCAGGAAGGCAGACCCCAGCTACAGTAGTAAGTAGGTCCCCATGCAGTCTAGCAGCCAGCACGGTGTTACATTTGCAGCTGCTTTCCTGTGGGAGCTATCTTCAATATCACACTTTTTCTGTTCAGCTCCTATTGAAAAAACTACATTTTGACTCTTAAAGTATACAACTGAGTATGGGAGCTACAAGAAAGCAGGAAGATAGATCCCAGCTACAGTAGTAAGTAGGTCCCCATGCAGTCTAGCAGCCAGCACGGTGTCACATTTGCAGCTGCTTTCCTGTGGAAGCTATCTTCAATACCACACTTTTTCTGTTCAGCTCCCATTGAAAGAATACATTTGTCTCTTAAGGTATACCACTGAGTACAGGAGCTACAAGAAAGCAGGAAGGCAGACCCCAGCTACAGTAGTAAGTAGGTCCCCATGCAGTCTAGCAGCCAGCACGGTGTCACATTTGCAGCTGCTTTCCTGTGGGAGCTATCTTCAATACCACACTTTTTCTTCTCAGCTCACATTGAAAAAAGTACATTTTGTCAGTTAAGGTATACCGCTGAGTACGGGAGCTACAAGAAAGCAGGAAGGCAGACCCCAGCTACAGTAGTAAGTAGGTCCCCATGCAGTCTAGCAGCCAGCACGGTGTTACATTTGCAGCTGCTTTCCTGTGGGAGCTATCTTCAATACCACACTTTTTCTGTTCAGCTCCCATTGAAAGAATACATTTGTCAGTTAAGGTATACCACTGAGTACAGGAGCTACAAGAAAGCAGGAAGGCAGACCCCAGCTACAGTAGTAAGTAGGTCCCCATGCAGTCTAGCAGCCAGCACGGTGTCACATTTGCAGCTGCTTTCCTGTGGGACCTATCTTCAATACCACACTTTTTCTGTTCAGCTCCCATTGAAAAAATACATTTGTCTCTTAAGGTATACCACTGAGTACGGGAGCTACAAGAAAGCAGGAAGGCAGACCCCAGCTACAGTAGTAAGTAGGTCCCCATGTAATCTAGCAGCCAGCACGGTGTCACATTTGCAGCTGCTTTCCTGTGGGAGCTATCTTCAATACCACACTTTTTCTGTTCAGCTCCCATTGAAAGAATACATTTGTCAGTTAAGGTATACCACTGAGTATGGGAGCTACAAGAAAGCAGGAAGATAGATCCCAGCTACAGTAGTAAGTAGGTCCCCATGCAGTCTAGCAGCCAGCACGGTGTCACATTTGCAGCTGCTTTCCTGTGGGAGCTATCTTCAATACCACACTTTTTCTGTTCAGCTCCCATTGAAAAAATACATTTGTCTCTTAAGGTCTACCACTGAGTACGGGAGCTACAAGAAAGCAGGAAGGCAGACCCCAGCTACAGTAGTAAGTAGGTCCCCATGCAGTCTAGCAGCCAGCACGGTGTCACATTTGCAGCTGCTTTCCTGTGGGAGCTATCTTCAATACCACACTTTTTTTGTTCAGCTCCCATTGAAAAAATACATTTGTCTCTTAAGGTATACCACTGAGTACAGGACCTACAAGAAAGCAGGAAGGCAGACCCCAGCTACAGTAGTAAGTAGGTCCCCATGCAGTCTAGCAGCCAGCACGGTGTCACATTTGCAGCTGCTTTCCTGTGGGAGCTATCTTCAATACCACACTTTTTCTGTTCAACTCCCATTGAAAAAATACATTTGTCTCTTAAGGTATACCACTGAGTACGGGAGCTACAAGAAAGCAGGAAGGCAGACCCCAGCTACAGTAGTAAGTAGGTCCCCATGCAGTCTAGCAGCCAGCACGGTGTCACATTTGCAGCTGCTTTCCTGTGGGAGCTATCTTCAATACCACACTTTTTCTTCTCAGCTCCCATTGAAAAAACTACATTTTGTCAGTTAAGGTATACCGCTGAGTATGGGAGCTACAAGGAAGCAGGAAGGCAGACCCCAGCTACAGTAGTAAGTAGGTCCCCATGCAGTCTAGCAGCCAGCACGGTGTCACATTTGCAGCTGCTTTCCTGTGGGAGCTATCTTCAATACCACACTTTTTCTCTTCAGCTCCCATTGAAAAAATACATTTGTCTCTTATGGTATACCACTGAGTACGGGAGCTACAAGAAAGCAGGAAGGCAGACCCCAGCTACAGTAGTAAGTAGGTCCCCATGCAGTCTAGCAGCCAGCACGGTGTTACATTTGCAGCTGCTTTCCTGTGGGAGCTATCTTCAATATCACACTTTTTCTGTTCAGCTCCTATTGAAAAAACTACATTTTGTCTCTTAAGGTATACAACTGAGTATGGGAGCTACAAGAAAGCAGGAAGATAGATCCCAGCTACAGTAGTAAGTAGGTCCCCATGCAGTCTAGCAGCCAGCACGGTGTCACATTTGCAGCTGCTTTCCTGTGGGAGCTATCTTCAATACCACACTTTTTCTTCTCAGCTCACATTGAAAAAACTACATTTTGTCAGTTAAGGTATACCGCTGAGTACGGGAGCTACAAGAAAGCAGGAAGGCAGACCCCAGCTACAGTAGTAAGTAGGTCCCCATGCAGTCTAGCAGCCAGCACGGTGTTACATTTGCAGCTGCTTTCCTGTGGGAGCTATCTTCAATACCACACTTTTTCTGTTCAGCTCCCATTGAAAGAATACATTTGTCAGTTAAGGTATACCACTGAGTACAGGAGCTACAAGAAAGCAGGAAGGCAGACCCCAGCTACAGTAGTAAGTAGGTCCCCATGCAGTCTAGCAGCCAGCACGGTGTCACATTTGCAGCTGCTTTCCTGTGGGAGCTATCTTCAATACCACACTTTTTCTGTTCAGCTCCCATTGAAAAAATACATTTGTCTCTTAAGGTATACCACTGAGTACGGGAGCTACAAGAAAGCAGGAAGGCAGACCCCAGCTACAGTAGTAAGTAGGTCCCCATGCAGTCTAGCAGCCAGCACGGTGTCACATTTGCAGCTGCTTTCCTGTGGGAGCTATCTTCAATACCACACGTTTTCTGTTCAGCTCCCATTGAAAGAATACATTTGTCAGTTAAGGTATACCACTGAGTATGGGAGCTACAAGAAAGCAGGAAGATAGATCCCAGCTACCGTAGTAAGTAGGTCCCCATGCAGTCTAGCAGCCAGCACGGTGTCACATTTGCAGCTGCTTTCCTGTGGGAGCTATCTTCAATACCACACTTTTTCTGTTCAGCTCCCATTGAAAAAATACATTTGTCTCTTAAGGTCTACCACTGAGTACGGGAGCTACAAGAAAGGAGGAAGGCAGACCGCAGCTACAGTAGTAAGTAGGTCCCCATGCAGTCTAGCAGCCAGCACGGTGTCACATTTGCAGCTGCTTTCCTGTGGGAGCTATCTTCAATACCACACTTTTTCTTCTCACCTCCCATTGAAAAAACTACATTTTGTCAGTTAAGGTATACCGCTGAGTATGGGAGCTACAAGAAAGCAGGAAGGCAGACCCCAGCTACAGTAGTAAGTAGGTCCCCATGCAGTCTAGCAGCCAGCACGGTGTCACATTTGCAGCTGCTTTCCTGTGGGAGCTATCTTCAATACCACACTTTTTCTGTTCAGCTCCCATTGAAAGAATACATTTGTCAGTTAAGGTATACCACTGAGTATGGGAGCTACAAGGAAGGAGGAAGGCAGACCCCAGCTACAGTAGTAAGTAGGTCCCCATGCAGTCTAGCAGCCAGCACGGTGTCACATTTGCAGCTCCTTTCCTGTGGGAGCTATCGTCAATACCACACTTTTTCTGTTCAGCTCCCATTGAAAGAATACATTTGTCAGTTAAGGTATACCACTGAGTACGGGAGCTACAAGAAAGCAGGAAGGCAGACCCCAGCTACAGTAGTAAGTAGGTCCCCATGCAGTCTAGCAGCCAGCACGGTGTCACATTTGCAGCTGCTTTCCTGTGGGAGCTATCTTCAATACCACACTTTTTCAGCTCCCATTGAAAAAACTACATTTTGTTTCTTAAGATATACAAATGAGTATGGGAGCTACAAGAAAGCAGGAAGATAGATCCCAGCTACAGTAGTAAGTAGGTCCCCATGCAGTCTAGCAGCCAGCACGGTGTTACATTTGCAGCTGCTTTCCTGTGGGAGCTATCTTCAATACCACACTTTTTCTGTTCAGCTCCCATTGAAAAAATACATTTGTCTCTTAAGGTATACCACTGAGTACAGGACCTACAAGAAAGCAGGAAGGCAGACCCCAGCTACAGTAGTAAGTAGGTCCCCATGCAGTCTAGCAGCCAGCACGGTGTCACATTTGCAGCTGCTTTCCTGTGGGAGCTATCTTCAATACCACACTTTTTCTGTTCAGCTCCCATTGAAAAAATACATTTGTCTCTTAAGGTATACCACTGAGTACGGGAGCTACAAGAAAGCAGGAAGGCAGACCCCAGCTACAGTAGTAAGTAGGTCCCCATGCAGTCTAGCAGCCAGCACGGTGTCACATTTGCAGCTGCTTTCCTGTGGGAGCTATCTTCAATACCACACTTTTTCTGTTCAGCTCCCATTGAAAAAACGACATTTGTCTCTTAAGTTATACCACTGAGTATGGGAGCTACAAGAAAGCAGGAAGATAGATCCCAGCTACAGTAGTAAGTAGGTCCCCATGCAGTCTAGCAGCCAGCACGGTGTCACATTTGCAGCTGCTTTCCTGTGGGACCTATCTTCAATACCACACTTTTTCTGTTCAGCTCCCATTGAAAGAATACATTTGTCAGTTAAGGTATACCACTGAGTATGGGAGCTACAAGGAAGGAGGAAGGCAGACCCCAGCTACAGTAGTAAGTAGGTCCCCATGCAGTCTAGCAGCCAGCACGGTGTCACATTTGCAGCTCCTTTCCTGTGGGAGCTATCGTCAATACCACACTTTTTCTGTTCAGCTCCCATTGAAAGAATACATTTGTCAGTTAAGGTATACCACTGAGTACGGGACCTACAAGAAAGCAGGAAGGCAGACCCCAGCTACAGTAGTAAGTAGGTCCCCATGCAGTCTATCAGCCAGCACGGTGTCACATTTGCAGCTGCTTTCCTGTGGGAGCTATCTTCAATACCACACTTTTTCAGCTCCCATTGAAAAAACTACATTTTGTTTCTTAAGATATACAAATGAGTATGGGAGCTACAAGAAAGCAGGAAGATAGATCCCAGCTACAGTAGTAAGTAGGTCCCCATGCAGTCTAGCAGCCAGCACGGTGTTACATTTGCAGCTGCTTTCCTGTGGGAGCTATCTTCAATACCACACTTTTTCAGTTCAGCTCCCATTGAAAAAATACATTTGTCTCTTAAGGTATACCACTGAGTACAGGACCTACAAGAAAGCAGGAAGGCAGACCCCAGCTACAGTAGTAAGTAGGTCCCCATGCAGTCTAGCAGCCAGCACGGTGTCACATTTGCAGCTGCTTTCCTGTGGGAGCTATCTTCAATACCACACTTTTTCTGTTCAGCTCCCATTGAAAAAACGACATTTGTCTCTTAAGTTATACCACTGAGTATGGGAGCTACAAGAAAGCAGGAAGATAGATCCCAGGTACAGTAGTAAGTAGGTCCCCATGCAGTCTATCAGCCAGCACGGTGTCACATTTGCAGCTGCTTTCCTGTGGGAGCTATCTTCAATATCACACTTTTTCTGTTCAGCTCCCTTTGAAAAAACTACATTTTGTCTCTTAAAGTATACAACTGAGTATGGGAGCTACAAAAAAGCAGGAAGATAGATCCCAGCTACAGTAGTAAGTAGGTCCCCATGCAGTCTAGCAGCCAGCACGGTGTCACATTTGCAGCTGCTTTCCTGTGGGAGCTATCTTCAATACCACACTTTTTCTGTTCAGCTCCCATTGAAAGAATACATTTGTCAGTTAAGGTATACCACTGAGTATGGGAGCTACAAGAAAGCAGGAAGGCAGACCCCAGCTACAGTAGTAAGTAGGTCCCCATGCAGTCTAGCAGCCAGCACGGTGTCACATTTGCAGCTCCTTTCCTGTGGGAGCTATCGTCAATACCACACTTTTTCTGTTCAGCTCCCATTGAAAGAATACATTTGTCAGTTAAGGTATACAACTGAGTACGGGACCTACAAGAAAGCAGGAAGGCAGACCCCAGCTACAGTAGTAAGTAGGTCCCCATGCAGTCTATCAGCCAGCACGGTGTCACATTTGCAGCTGCTTTCCTGTGGGAGCTATCTTTAATACCACACTTTTTCAGCTCCCATTGAAAAAACTACATTTTGTTTCTTAAGGTATACAAATGAGTATGGGAGCTACAAGAAAGCAGGAAGATAGATCCCAGCTACAGTAGTAAGTAGGTCCCCATGCAGTCTAGCAGCCAGCACGGTGTTACATTTGCAGCTGCTTTCCTGTGGGAGCTATCTTCAATACCACACTTTTTCAGTTCAGCTCCCATTGAAAAAATACATTTGTCTCTTAAGGTATACCACTGAGTACAGGACCTACAAGAAAGCAGGAAGGCAGACCCCAGCTACAGTAGTAAGTAGGTCCCCATGCAGTCTAGCAGCCAGCACAGTGTCACATTTGCAGCTGCTTTCCTGTGGGAGCTATCTTCAATACCACACTTTTTCTGTTCAGCTCCCATTGAAAAAATACATTTGTCTCTTAAGGTATACCACTGAGTACGGGAGCTACAAGAAAGCAGGAAGGCAGACCCCAGCTACAGTAGTACGTAGGTCCCCATGCAGTCTAGCAGCCAGCACGGTGTCACATTTGCAGCTGCTTTCCTGTGGGAGCTATCTTCAATATCACACTTTTTCTGTTCAGCTCCCATTGAAAAAACTACATTTTGTCTCTTAAAGTATACAACTGAGTATGGGAGCTACAAAAAAGCAGGAAGATAGATCCCAGCTACAGTAGTAAGTAGGTCCCCATGCAGTCTAGCAGCCAGCACGGTGTCACATTTGCAGCTGCTTTCCTGTGGGAGCTATCTTCAATACCACACTTTTTCTGTTCAGCTCCCATTGAAAGAATACATTTGTCAGTTAAGGTATACCACTGAGTATGGGAGCTACAAGAAAGCAGGAAGGCAGACCCCAGCTACAGTAGTAAGTAGGTCCCCATGCAGTCTAGCAGCCAGCACGGTGTCACATTTGCAGCTGCTTTCCTGTGGGAGCTATCTTCAATACCACACTTTTTTTGTTCAGCTCCCATTGAAAAAATACATTTGTCTCTTAAGGTATACCACTGAGTACGGGACCTACAAGAAAGCAGGAAGGCAGACCCCAGCTACAGTAGTAAGTAGGTCCCCATGCAGTCTAGCAGCCAGCACGGTGTCACATTTGCAGCTGCTTTCCTGTGGGAGCTATCTTCAATACCACACTTTTTCTGTTCAGCTCCCATTGAAAAAATACATTTGTCTCTTAAGGTATACCACTGAGTACGGGAGCTACAAGAAAGCAGGAAGGCAGATCCCAGCTACAGTAGTAAGTAGGTCCCCATGCAGTCTAGCAGCCAGCACGGTGTCACATTTGCAGCTGCTTTCCTGTGGGAGCTGTCTTCAATACCACACTTTTTCTTCTCAGCTCCCATTGAAAAAACTACATTTTGTCAGTTAAGGTATACCGCTGAGTATGGGAGCTACAAGAAAGCAGGAAGATAGATCCCAGCTACAGTAGTAAGTAGGTCCCCATGCAGTCTAGCAGCCAGCACGGTGTCACATTTGCAGCTGCTTTCCTGTGGGAGCTATCTTCAATACCACACTTTTTCAGTTCAGCTCCCATTGAAAGAATACACTTGTCTCTTAAGGTATACCAGTGAGTACGGGAGCTACAAGAAAGCAGGAAGGCAGACCCCACCTACAGTAGTAAGTAGGTCCCCATGCAGTCTATCAGCCAGCACGGTGTCACATTTGCAGCTGCTTTCCTTTGGGAGCTATCTTCAATATCACACTTTTTCTGTTCATCTCCCATTGGAAAAACTACATTTTGTCTCTTAAAGTATACAACTGAGTATGGCAGCTACAAAAAAGCAGGAAGATAGATCCCAGCTACAGTAGTAAATAGGTCCCCATGCAGTCTAGCAGCCAGCACGGTGTCACATTTGCAGCTGCTTTCCTGTGGGAGCTATCTTCAATACCACACTTTTTCTGTTCAGCTCCCATTGAAAGAATACATTTGTCAGTTAAGGTATACCACTGAGTATGGGAGCTACAAGAAAGCAGGAAGGCAGACCCCAGCTACAGTAGTAAGTAGGTCCCCATGCAGTGTAGCAGCCAGCACGGTGTCACATTTGCGGCTGCTTTCCTGTGGGAGCTATCTTCAATACCACACTTTTTCTGTTCAGCTCCCATTGAAAAAATACATTTGTCTCTTAAGGTATACCACTGAGTACGGGACCTACAAGAAAGCAGGAAGGCAGACCCCAGCTACAGTAGTAAGTAGGTCCCCATGCAGTCTATCAGCCAGCACGGTGTCACATTTGCAGCTGCTTTCCTGTGGGAGCTATCTTCAATACCACACTTTTTCTGTTCAGCTCCCATTGAAAATATACATTTGTTTCTTAAGGTATACCACTGAGTACGGGAGCTACAAGAAAGCAGGAAGGCAGATCCCAGCTACAGTAGTAAGTAGGTCCCCATGCAGTCTATCAGCCAGCACGGTGTCACATTTGCAGCTGCTTTCCTGTGGGAGCTATCTTCAATACCACACTTTTTCTTCTCAGCTCCCATTGAAAAAACTACATTTTGTCAGTTAAGGTATACCGCTGAGTATGGGAGCTACAAGAAAGCAGGAAGATAGATCCCAGCTACAGTAGTAAGTAGGTCCCCATGCAGTCTAGCAGCCAGCACGGTGTCACATTTGCAGCTGCTTTCCTGTGGGAGCTATCTTCAATATCACACTTTTTCTGTTCAGCTCCCATTGAAAAAACTACATTTTGTCTCTTAAAGTATACAACTGAGTATGGGAGCTACAAGAAAGCAGGAAGATAGATCCCAGCTACAGTAGTAAGTAGGTCCCCATGCAGTCTAGCAGCCAGCACGGTGTCACATTTGCAGCTGCTTTCCTGTGGGAGCTATCTTCAATACCACACTTTTTCTGTTCAGCTCCCATTGAAATAATACATTTGTCTCTTAAGGTCTACCACTGAGTACGGGAGCTACAAGAAAGCAGGAAGGCAGACCCCAGCTACAGTAGTAAGTAGGTCCCCACGCAGTCTAGCAGCCAGCACGGTGTGACATTTGCAGCTCCTTTCCTGTGGGAGCTATCTTCAATACCACACTTTTTCTGTTCAGCTCCCATTGAAAGAATACATTTGTCAGTTAAGGTATACCACTGAGTATGGGAGCTACAAGAAAGCAGGAAGGCAGACCCCAGCTACAGTAGTAAGTAGGTCCCCATGCAGTCTAGCAGCCAGCACGGTGTCACACTTGCAGCTGCTTTCCTGTGGGAGCTATCTTCAATACCACACTTTTTCTGTTCAGCTCCCATTGAAAAAACTACATTTTATCTCTTAAGGTATACAACTGAATATGGGAGCTACAAGAAAGCAGGAAGATAGATCCCAGCTACAGTAGTAAGTAGGTCCCCATGCAGTCTAGCAGCCAGCACGGTGTCACATTTGCAGCTGCTTTCCTGTGGGAGCTATCTTCAATACCACACTTTTTCAGTTCAGCTCCCATTGAAAGAATACAGTTGTCAGTTAAGGTACACCACTGAGAATGGGAGCTACAAGAAAGCAAGAAGGCAGACCCCAGCTACAGTAGTAAGTAGGTCCCCATGCAGTCTAGCAGCCAGCACGGTGTCACATTTGCAGCTCCTTTCCTGTGGGAGCTATCTTCAATACCACACTTTTTCTGTTCAGCTCCCATTGAAAGAATACATTTGTCAGTTAAGGTATACCACTGAGTATGGGAGCTACAAGAAAGCAGGAAGGCAGACCCCAGCTACAGTAGTAAGTAGGTCCCCATGCAGTCTAGCAGCCAGCACGGTGTCACATTTGCAGCTGCTTTCCTGTGGGAGCTATCTTTAATACCACACTTTTTCAGCTCCCATTGAAAAAACTACATTTTGTTTCTTAAAGTATACAACTGAGTATGGGAGCTACAAGAAAGCAGGAAGATAGATCCCAGCTACAGTAGTAAGTAGGTCCCCATGCAGTCTAGCAGCCAGCACGGTGTTACATTTGCAGCTGCTTTCCTGTGGGAGCTATCTTCAATACCACACTTTTTCAGTTCAACTCCCATTGAAAAAATACATTTGTCTCTTAAGGTATACCACTGAGTACGGGAGCTACAAGAAAGCAGGAAGGCAGACCCCAGCTACAGTAGTAAGTAGGTCCCCATGCAGTCTATCAGCAAGCACGGTGTCACATTTGCAGCTGCTTTCCTGTGGGAGCTATCTTCAATACCACACTTTTTCTCTTCAGCTCCCTTTGAAAAAATACATTTGTCTCTTAAGGTATACAACTGAGTATGGGAGCTACAAGAAAGCAGGAAGATAGATCCCAACTACAGTAGGAAGTAGGTCCCCATGCAGTCTAGCAGCCAGCACGGTGTTACATTTGCTGTTGCTTTCCTGTGGGAGCTATCTTCAATATCACACTTTTCTGTTCAGCTCCCATTGAAAAACCTACATTTTGTCTCTTAAGGTATACAACTGAATATGGGAGCTACAAGAAAGCAGGAAGATAGATCCCAGCTACAGTAGTAAGTAGGTCCCCATGCAGTCTATCAGCCAGCACGGTGTCACATTTGCAGCTGCTTTCCTGTGGGAGCTATCTTCAATACCACACTTTTTCAGTTCAGCTCCCATTGAAAGAATACAGTTGTCAGTTAAGGTACACCACTGAGTATGGGAGCTACAAGAAAGCAGGAAGGCAGACCCCAGCTACAGTAGTAAGTAGGTCCCCATGCAGTCCATCAGCCAGCACGGTGTCACATTTGCAGCTGCTTTCCTGTGGGAGCTATCTTTAATACCACACTTTTTCAGCTCCCATTGAAAAAACTACATTTTGTTTCTAAAAGTATACAACTGAGTATGGGAGCTACAAGAAAGCAGGAAGATAGATCCCAGCTACAGTAGTAAGTAGGTCCCCATGCAGTCTAGCAGCCAGCAAGGTGTTACATTTGCAGCTGCTTTCCTGTGGGAGCTATCTTCAATACCACACTTTTTCAGTTCAACTCCCATTGAAAAAATACATTTGTCTCTTAAGGTATACCACTGAGTACGGGAGCTACAAGAAAGCAGGAAGGCAGACCCCAGCTACAGTAGTAAGTAGGTCCCCATGCAGTCTAGCAGCCAGCACGGTGTCACATTTGCGGCTGCTTTCCTGTGGGAGCTATCTTCAATACCACACTTTTTCTCTTCAGCTCCCATTGAAAAAATACATTTGTCTCTTAAGGTATACAACTGAGTATGGGAGCTACAAGAAAGCAGGAAGATAGATCCCAGCTACAGTAGGAAGTAGGTCCCCATGCAGTCTAGCAGCCAGCACGGTGTTACATTTGCAGTTGCTTTCCTGTGGGAGCTATCTTCAATATCACACTTTTTTGTTCAGCTCCCATTGAAAAAACTACATTTTGTCTCTTAAGGTATACAACTGAGTATGGGAGCTACAAGAAAGCAGGAAGATAGATCCCAGCTACAGTAGTAAGTAGGTCCCCATGCAGTCTAGCAGCCAGCACGGTGTCACATTTGCAGCTGCTTTCCTGTGGGAGCTATCTTCAATACCACACTTTTTCTGTTCAGCTCCCATTGAAAAAATACATTTGTCAGTTAAGGTATACCACTGAGTACGGGAGCTACAAGAAAGCAGGAAGGCAGACCCCAGCTACAGTAGTAAGTAGGTCCCCATGCAGTCTATCAGCCAGCACGGTGTCACATTTGCAGCTGCTTTCCTGTGGGAGCTATCTTCAATACCACACTTTTTCTGTTCAGCTCCCATTGAAAAAACTACATTTGTCTCTTAAGGTATACCACTGAGTACGGGAGCTACAAGAAAGCAGGAAGGCAGACCCCAGCTACAGTAGTAAGTAGGTCCCCATGCAGTCTAGCAGCCAGCATGGTGTCACATTTGCAGCTGCTTTCCTGTGGGAGCTATCTTCAATACCACACTTTTTCTTCTCAGCTCCCATTTAAAGAATACTTTTGTCAGTTAAGGTATACCGCTGAGTATGGGAGCTACAAGAAAGCAGGAAGGCAGACCCCAGCTACAGTAGTAAGTAGGTCCCCATGCAGTCTAGCAGCCAGCACGGTGTCACATTTGCAGCTGCTTTCCTGTGGGAGCTATCTTCAATATCACACTTTTTCTGTTCAGCTCCTATTGAAAAAACTACATTTTGTCTCTTAAGGTATACAACTGAGTATGGGAGCTACAAGAAAGCAGGAAGATAGATCCCAGCTACAGTAGTAAGTAGGTCCCCATGCAGTCTAGCAGCCAGCACGGTGTCACATTTGCAGCTGCTTTCCTGTGGGAGCTATCTTCAATACCACACTTTTTCCTCTCAGCTCCCATTGAAAGAATACATTTGTCTCTTAAGGTATACCACTGAGTACAGGAGCTACAAGAAAGCAGGAAGGCAGACCCCAGCTACAGTAGTAAGTAGGTCCCCATGCAGTCTAGCAGCCAGCACGGTGTTACATTTTCAGCTGCTTTCCTGTGGGAGCTATCTTTAATACCACACTTTTTCTGTTCAGCTCCCATTGAAAGAATACATTTGTCAGTTAAGGTATACCACTGAGTACAGGAGCTACAAGAAAGCAGGAAGGCAGACCCCAGCTACAGTAGTAAGTAGGTCCCCATGCAGTGTAGCAGCCAGCACGGTGTCACATTTGCGGCTGCTTTGCTGTGGGAGCTATCTTCAATACCACACTTTTTCTGTTCAGCTCCCATTAAAAAAATACATTTGTCTTTTAAGGTATACCACTGAGTACGGGAGCTACAAGAAAGCGGGAAGGCAGACCCCAGCTACAGTAGTAAGTAGGTCCCCATGCAGTCTATCAGCCAGCACGGTGTCACATTTGCAGCTGCTTTCCTGTGGGAGCTATCTTCAATACCACACTTTTTCAGCTCCCATTGAAAAAACTACATTTTGTTTCTAAAAGTATACAACTGAGTATGGGAGCTACAAGAAAGCAGGAAGATAGATCCCAGCTACAGTAGTAAGTAGGTCCCCATGCAGTCTAGCAGCCAGCACGGTGTTACATTTGCAGCTGCTTTCCTGTGGGAGCTATCTTCAATACCACACTTTTTCTCTTCAGCTCCCATTGAAAAAATACATTTGTCTCTTAAGGTATACCACTGAGTACGGGAGCTACAAGAAAGCAGGAAGGCAGACCCCAGCTACAGTAGTAAGTAGGTCCCCATGCAGTCTATCAGCCAGCACGGTGTCACATTTGCAGCTGCTTTCCTGTGGGAGTTATCTTCAATACCACACTTTTTCTTCTCAGCTCCCTTTGAAAAAACTACATTTTGTCAGTTAAGGTATACCGCTGAGTACGGGAGCTACAAGAAAGCAGGAAGGCAGATCCCAGCTACAGTAGTAAGTAGGTCCCCATGCAGTCTAGCAGCCAGCACGGTGTCACATTTGCAGCTGCTTTCCTGTGGGAGCTGTCTTCAATACCACACTTTTTCTTCTCAGCTCCCATTGAAAAAACTACATTTTGTCAGTTAAGGTATACCGCTGAGTATGGGAGCTACAAGAAAGCAGGAAGATAGATCCCAGCTACAGTAGTAAGTAGGTCCCCATGCAGTCTAGCAGCCAGCACGGTGTCACATTTGCAGCTGCTTTCCTGTGGGAGCTATCTTCAATACCACACTTTTTCAGTTCAGCTCCCATTGAAAGAATACACTTGTCTCTTAAGGTATACCAGTGAGTACGGGAGCTACAAGAAAGCAGGAAGGCAGACCCCACCTACAGTAGTAAGTAGGTCCCCATGCAGTCTATCAGCCAGCACGGTGTCACATTTGCAGCTGCTTTCCTTTGGGAGCTATCTTCAATATCACACTTTTTCTGTTCATCTCCCATTGGAAAAACTACATTTTGTCTCTTAAAGTATACAACTGAGTATGGCAGCTACAAAAAAGCAGGAAGATAGATCCCAGCTACAGTAGTAAATAGGTCCCCATGCAGTCTAGCAGCCAGCACGGTGTCACATTTGCAGCTGCTTTCCTGTGGGAGCTATCTTCAATACCACACTTTTTCTGTTCAGCTCCCATTGAAAGAATACATTTGTCAGTTAAGGTATACCACTGAGTATGGGAGCTACAAGAAAGCAGGAAGGCAGACCCCAGCTACAGTAGTAAGTAGGTCCCCATGCAGTGTAGCAGCCAGCACGGTGTCACATTTGCGGCTGCTTTCCTGTGGGAGCTATCTTCAATACCACACTTTTTCTGTTCAGCTCCCATTGAAAAAATACATTTGTCTCTTAAGGTATACCACTGAGTACGGGACCTACAAGAAAGCAGGAAGGCAGACCCCAGCTACAGTAGTAAGTAGGTCCCCATGCAGTCTATCAGCCAGCACGGTGTCACATTTGCAGCTGCTTTCCTGTGGGAGCTATCTTCAATACCACACTTTTTCTGTTCAGCTCCCATTGAAAATATACATTTGTTTCTTAAGGTATACCACTGAGTACGGGAGCTACAAGAAAGCAGGAAGGCAGATCCCAGCTACAGTAGTAAGTAGGTCCCCATGCAGTCTATCAGCCAGCACGGTGTCACATTTGCAGCTGCTTTCCTGTGGGAGCTATCTTCAATACCACACTTTTTCTTCTCAGCTCCCATTGAAAAAACTACATTTTGTCAGTTAAGGTATACCGCTGAGTATGGGAGCTACAAGAAAGCAGGAAGATAGATCCCAGCTACAGTAGTAAGTAGGTCCCCATGCAGTCTAGCAGCCAGCACGGTGTCACATTTGCAGCTGCTTTCCTGTGGGAGCTATCTTCAATATCACACTTTTTCTGTTCAGCTCCCATTGAAAAAACTACATTTTGTCTCTTAAAGTATACAACTGAGTATGGGAGCTACAAGAAAGCAGGAAGATAGATCCCAGCTACAGTAGTAAGTAGGTCCCCATGCAGTCTAGCAGCCAGCACGGTGTCACATTTGCAGCTGCTTTCCTGTGGGAGCTATCTTCAATACCACACTTTTTCTGTTCAGCTCCCATTGAAATAATACATTTGTCTCTTAAGGTCTACCACTGAGTACGGGAGCTACAAGAAAGCAGGAAGGCAGACCCCAGCTACAGTAGTAAGTAGGTCCCCACGCAGTCTAGCAGCCAGCACGGTGTGACATTTGCAGCTCCTTTCCTGTGGGAGCTATCTTCAATACCACACTTTTTCTGTTCAGCTCCCATTGAAAGAATACATTTGTCAGTTAAGGTATACCACTGAGTATGGGAGCTACAAGAAAGCAGGAAGGCAGACCCCAGCTACAGTAGTAAGTAGGTCCCCATGCAGTCTAGCAGCCAGCACGGTGTCACACTTGCAGCTGCTTTCCTGTGGGAGCTATCTTCAATACCACACTTTTTCTGTTCAGCTCCCATTGAAAAAACTACATTTTATCTCTTAAGGTATACAACTGAATATGGGAGCTACAAGAAAGCAGGAAGATAGATCCCAGCTACAGTAGTAAGTAGGTCCCCATGCAGTCTAGCAGCCAGCACGGTGTCACATTTGCAGCTGCTTTCCTGTGGGAGCTATCTTCAATACCACACTTTTTCAGTTCAGCTCCCATTGAAAGAATACAGTTGTCAGTTAAGGTACACCACTGAGAATGGGAGCTACAAGAAAGCAAGAAGGCAGACCCCAGCTACAGTAGTAAGTAGGTCCCCATGCAGTCTAGCAGCCAGCACGGTGTCACATTTGCAGCTCCTTTCCTGTGGGAGCTATCTTCAATACCACACTTTTTCTGTTCAGCTCCCATTGAAAGAATACATTTGTCAGTTAAGGTATACCACTGAGTATGGGAGCTACAAGAAAGCAGGAAGGCAGACCCCAGCTACAGTAGTAAGTAGGTCCCCATGCAGTCTAGCAGCCAGCACGGTGTCACATTTGCAGCTGCTTTCCTGTGGGAGCTATCTTTAATACCACACTTTTTCAGCTCCCATTGAAAAAACTACATTTTGTTTCTTAAAGTATACAACTGAGTATGGGAGCTACAAGAAAGCAGGAAGATAGATCCCAGCTACAGTAGTAAGTAGGTCCCCATGCAGTCTAGCAGCCAGCACGGTGTTACATTTGCAGCTGCTTTCCTGTGGGAGCTATCTTCAATACCACACTTTTTCAGTTCAACTCCCATTGAAAAAATACATTTGTCTCTTAAGGTATACCACTGAGTACGGGAGCTACAAGAAAGCAGGAAGGCAGACCCCAGCTACAGTAGTAAGTAGGTCCCCATGCAGTCTATCAGCAAGCACGGTGTCACATTTGCAGCTGCTTTCCTGTGGGAGCTATCTTCAATACCACACTTTTTCTCTTCAGCTCCCTTTGAAAAAATACATTTGTCTCTTAAGGTATACAACTGAGTATGGGAGCTACAAGAAAGCAGGAAGATAGATCCCAACTACAGTAGGAAGTAGGTCCCCATGCAGTCTAGCAGCCAGCACGGTGTTACATTTGCTGTTGCTTTCCTGTGGGAGCTATCTTCAATATCACACTTTTCTGTTCAGCTCCCATTGAAAAACCTACATTTTGTCTCTTAAGGTATACAACTGAATATGGGAGCTACAAGAAAGCAGGAAGATAGATCCCAGCTACAGTAGTAAGTAGGTCCCCATGCAGTCTATCAGCCAGCACGGTGTCACATTTGCAGCTGCTTTCCTGTGGGAGCTATCTTCAATACCACACTTTTTCAGTTCAGCTCCCATTGAAAGAATACAGTTGTCAGTTAAGGTACACCACTGAGTATGGGAGCTACAAGAAAGCAGGAAGGCAGACCCCAGCTACAGTAGTAAGTAGGTCCCCATGCAGTCCATCAGCCAGCACGGTGTCACATTTGCAGCTGCTTTCCTGTGGGAGCTATCTTTAATACCACACTTTTTCAGCTCCCATTGAAAAAACTACATTTTGTTTCTAAAAGTATACAACTGAGTATGGGAGCTACAAGAAAGCAGGAAGATAGATCCCAGCTACAGTAGTAAGTAGGTCCCCATGCAGTCTAGCAGCCAGCAAGGTGTTACATTTGCAGCTGCTTTCCTGTGGGAGCTATCTTCAATACCACACTTTTTCAGTTCAACTCCCATTGAAAAAATACATTTGTCTCTTAAGGTATACCACTGAGTACGGGAGCTACAAGAAAGCAGGAAGGCAGACCCCAGCTACAGTAGTAAGTAGGTCCCCATGCAGTCTAGCAGCCAGCACGGTGTCACATTTGCGGCTGCTTTCCTGTGGGAGCTATCTTCAATACCACACTTTTTCTCTTCAGCTCCCATTGAAAAAATACATTTGTCTCTTAAGGTATACAACTGAGTATGGGAGCTACAAGAAAGCAGGAAGATAGATCCCAGCTACAGTAGGAAGTAGGTCCCCATGCAGTCTAGCAGCCAGCACGGTGTTACATTTGCAGTTGCTTTCCTGTGGGAGCTATCTTCAATATCACACTTTTTTGTTCAGCTCCCATTGAAAAAACTACATTTTGTCTCTTAAGGTATACAACTGAGTATGGGAGCTACAAGAAAGCAGGAAGATAGATCCCAGCTACAGTAGTAAGTAGGTCCCCATGCAGTCTAGCAGCCAGCACGGTGTCACATTTGCAGCTGCTTTCCTGTGGGAGCTATCTTCAATACCACACTTTTTCTGTTCAGCTCCCATTGAAAAAATACATTTGTCAGTTAAGGTATACCACTGAGTACGGGAGCTACAAGAAAGCAGGAAGGCAGACCCCAGCTACAGTAGTAAGTAGGTCCCCATGCAGTCTATCAGCCAGCACGGTGTCACATTTGCAGCTGCTTTCCTGTGGGAGCTATCTTCAATACCACACTTTTTCTGTTCAGCTCCCATTGAAAAAACTACATTTGTCTCTTAAGGTATACCACTGAGTACGGGAGCTACAAGAAAGCAGGAAGGCAGACCCCAGCTACAGTAGTAAGTAGGTCCCCATGCAGTCTAGCAGCCAGCATGGTGTCACATTTGCAGCTGCTTTCCTGTGGGAGCTATCTTCAATACCACACTTTTTCTTCTCAGCTCCCATTTAAAGAATACTTTTGTCAGTTAAGGTATACCGCTGAGTATGGGAGCTACAAGAAAGCAGGAAGGCAGACCCCAGCTACAGTAGTAAGTAGGTCCCCATGCAGTCTAGCAGCCAGCACGGTGTCACATTTGCAGCTGCTTTCCTGTGGGAGCTATCTTCAATATCACACTTTTTCTGTTCAGCTCCTATTGAAAAAACTACATTTTGTCTCTTAAGGTATACAACTGAGTATGGGAGCTACAAGAAAGCAGGAAGATAGATCCCAGCTACAGTAGTAAGTAGGTCCCCATGCAGTCTAGCAGCCAGCACGGTGTCACATTTGCAGCTGCTTTCCTGTGGGAGCTATCTTCAATACCACACTTTTTCCTCTCAGCTCCCATTGAAAGAATACATTTGTCTCTTAAGGTATACCACTGAGTACAGGAGCTACAAGAAAGCAGGAAGGCAGACCCCAGCTACAGTAGTAAGTAGGTCCCCATGCAGTCTAGCAGCCAGCACGGTGTTACATTTTCAGCTGCTTTCCTGTGGGAGCTATCTTTAATACCACACTTTTTCTGTTCAGCTCCCATTGAAAGAATACATTTGTCAGTTAAGGTATACCACTGAGTACAGGAGCTACAAGAAAGCAGGAAGGCAGACCCCAGCTACAGTAGTAAGTAGGTCCCCATGCAGTGTAGCAGCCAGCACGGTGTCACATTTGCGGCTGCTTTGCTGTGGGAGCTATCTTCAATACCACACTTTTTCTGTTCAGCTCCCATTAAAAAAATACATTTGTCTTTTAAGGTATACCACTGAGTACGGGAGCTACAAGAAAGCGGGAAGGCAGACCCCAGCTACAGTAGTAAGTAGGTCCCCATGCAGTCTATCAGCCAGCACGGTGTCACATTTGCAGCTGCTTTCCTGTGGGAGCTATCTTCAATACCACACTTTTTCAGCTCCCATTGAAAAAACTACATTTTGTTTCTAAAAGTATACAACTGAGTATGGGAGCTACAAGAAAGCAGGAAGATAGATCCCAGCTACAGTAGTAAGTAGGTCCCCATGCAGTCTAGCAGCCAGCACGGTGTTACATTTGCAGCTGCTTTCCTGTGGGAGCTATCTTCAATACCACACTTTTTCTCTTCAGCTCCCATTGAAAAAATACATTTGTCTCTTAAGGTATACCACTGAGTACGGGAGCTACAAGAAAGCAGGAAGGCAGACCCCAGCTACAGTAGTAAGTAGGTCCCCATGCAGTCTATCAGCCAGCACGGTGTCACATTTGCAGCTGCTTTCCTGTGGGAGTTATCTTCAATACCACACTTTTTCTTCTCAGCTCCCTTTGAAAAAACTACATTTTGTCAGTTAAGGTATACCGCTGAGTACGGGAGCTACAAGAAAGCAGGAAGATAGATCCCAGCTACAGTAGTAAGTAGGTCCCCATGCAGTCTATCAGCCAGCACGGTGTCACATTTGCAGCTGCTTTCCTGTGGGAGCTATCTTCACTACCACACTTTTTCTGTTCAGCTCCCATTGAAAGAATACATTTGTCAGTTAAGGTATACCACTGAGTACGGGAGCTACAAGAAAGCAGGAAGGCAGACCCCAGCTACAGTAGTAAGTAGGTCCCCATGCAGTCTAGCAGCCAGCACGGTGTCACATTTGCAGCTGCTTTCCTGTGGGAGCTATCTTCAATACCACACTTATTCTGTTCAGCTCCCATTGAAAAAACGACATTTGTCTCTTAAGTTATACCACTGAGTACGGGAGCTACAAGAAAGCAGGAAGGCAGACCCCAGCTACAGTAGTAAGTAGGTCCCCATGCAGTCTATCAGCCAGCACGGTGTCACATTTGCAGCTGCTTTCCTGTGGGAGCTATCTTCAATATCACACTTTTTCTGTTCAGCTCCCATTGAAAAAACTACATTTTGTCTCTTAAGGTATACAACTGAGTATGGGAGCTACAAAAAAGCAGGAAGATAGATCCCAGCTACAGTAGTAAGTAGGTCCCCATGCAGTCTAGCAGCCAGCACGGTGTCACATTTGCAGCTGCTTTCCTGTGGGACCTATCTTCAATACCACACTTTTTCTGTTCAGCTCCCATTGAAAGAATACATTTGTCAGTTAAGGTATACCACTGAGTATGGGAGCTACAAGAAAGCAGGAAGGCAGACCCCAGCTACAGTAGTAAGTAGGTCCCCATGCAGTCTAGCAGCCAGCACGGTGTCACATTTGCAGCTGCTTTCCTGTGGGAGCTATCTTCAATACCACACTTTTTTTGTTCAGCTCCCATTGAAAAAATACATTTGTCTCTTAAGGTATACCACTGAGTACGGGACCTACAAGAAAGCAGGAAGGCAGACCCCAGCTACAGTAGTAAGTAGGTCCCCATGCAGTCTATCAGCCAGCACGGTGTCACATTTGCAGCTGCTTTCCTGTGGGAGCTATCTTCAATACCACACTTTTTCTGTTCAGCTCCCATTGAAAAAACTACATTTGTCTCTTAAGGTATACCACTGAGTACGGGAGCTACAAGAAAGCAGGAAGGCAGACCCCAGCTACAGTAGTAAGTAGGTCCCCATGCAGTCTAGCAGCCAGCATGGTGTCACATTTGCAGCTGCTTTCCTGTGGGAGCTATCTTCAATACCACACTTTTTCTTCTCAGCTCCCATTTAAAGAATACTTTTGTCAGTTAAGGTATACCGCTGAGTATGGGAGCTACAAGAAAGCAGGAAGGCAGACCCCAGCTACAGTAGTAAGTAGGTCCCCATGCAGTCTAGCAGCCAGCACGGTGTCACATTTGCAGCTGCTTTCCTGTGGGAGCTATCTTCACTACCACACTTTTTCTGTTCAGCTCCCATTGAAAGAATACATTTGTCAGTTAAGGTATACCACTGAGTACGGGAGCTACAAGAAAGCAGGAAGGCAGACCCCAGCTACAGTAGTAAGTAGGTCCCCATGCAGTCTAGCAGCCAGCACGGTGTCACATTTGCAGCTGCTTTCCTGTGGGAGCTATCTTCAATATCACACTTTTTCTGTTCAGCTCCCATTGAAAAAACTACATTTTGTCTCTTAAGGTATACAACTGAGTATGGGAGCTACAAAAAAGCAGGAAGATAGATCCCAGCTACAGTAGTAAGTAGGTCCCCATGCAGTCTAGCAGCCAGCACGGTGTCACATTTGCAGCTGCTTTCCTGTGGGACCTATCTTCAATACCACACTTTTTCTGTTCAGCTCCCATTGAAAGAATACATTTGTCAGTTAAGGTATACCACTGAGTATGGGAGCTACAAGAAAGCAGGAAGGCAGACCCCAGCTACAGTAGTAAGTAGGTCCCCATGCAGTCTATCAGCCAGCACGGTGTCACATTTGCAGCTGCTTTCCTGTGGGAGCTATCTTCAATACCACACTTTTTCTGTTGAGCTCCCATTGAAAAAACTACATTTGTCTCTTAAGGTATACCACTGAGTACGGGAGCTACAAGAAAGCAGGAAGGCAGACCCCAGCTACAGTAGTAAGTAGGTCCCCATGCAGTCTAGCAGCCAGCACGGTGTCACATTTGCAGCTGCTTTCCTGTGGGAGCTATCTTCAATACCACACTTTTTCTTCTCAGCTCACATTGAAAAAACTACATTTTGTCAGTTAAGGTATACCGCTGAGTACGGGAGTTACAAGAAAGCAGGAAGGCAGACCCCAGCTACAGTAGTAAGTAGGTCCCCATGCAGTCTAGCAGCCAGCACGGTGTTACATTTGCAGCTGCTTTCCTGTGGGAGCTATCTTTAATACCACACTTTTTCAGTTCAGCTCCCATTGAAAGAATACATTTGTCAGTTAAGGTATACCACTGAGTACAGGAGCTACAAGAAAGCAGGAAGGCAGACCCCAGCTACAGTAGTAAGTAGGTCCCCATGCAGTGTAGCAGCCAGCACGGTGTCACATTTGCGGCTGCTTTCCTGTGGGAGCTATCTTCAATACCACACTTTTTTTGTTCAGCTCCCATTAAAAAAATACATTTGTCTCTTAAGGTATACCACTGAGTACGGGAGCTACAAGAAAGCGGGAAGGCAGACCCCAGCTACAGTAGTAAGTAGGTCCCCATGCAGTCTAGCAGCCAGCACGGTGTCACATTTGCAGCTGCTTTCCTGTGGGAGCTATCTTCACTACCACACTTTTTCTGTTCAGCTCCCATTGAAAGAATACATTTGTCAGTTAAGGTATACCACTGAGTACGGGAGCTACAAGAAAGCAGGAAGGCAGACCCCAGCTACAGTAGTAAGTAGGTCCCCATGCAGTCTAGCAGCCAGCACGGTGTCACATTTGCAGCTGCTTTCCTGTGGGAGCTATCTTCAATACCACACTTTTTCTGTTCAGCTCCCATTGAAAAAACGACATTTGTCTCTTAAGTTATACCACTGAGTAAGGGAGCTACAAGAAAGCAGGAAGGCAGACCCCAGCTACAGTAGTAAGTAGGTCCCCATGCAGTCTATCAGCCAGCACGGTGTCACATTTGCAGCTGCTTTCCTGTGGGAGCTATCTTCAATATCACACTTTTTCTGTTCAGCTCCCATTGAAAAAACTACATTTTGTCTCTTAAGGTATACAACTGAGTATGGGAGCTACAAAAAAGCAGGAAGATAGATCCCAGCTACAGTAGTAAGTAGGTCCCCATGCAGTCTAGCAGCCAGCACGGTGTCACATTTGCAGCTGCTTTCCTGTGGGACCTATCTTCAATACCACACTTTTTCTGTTCAGCTCCCATTGAAAGAATACATTTGTCAGTTAAGGTATACCACTGAGTATGGGAGCTACAAGAAAGCAGGAAGGCAGACCCCAGCTACAGTAGTAAGTAGGTCCCCATGCAGTCTAGCAGCCAGCACGGTGTCACATTTGCAGCTGCTTTCCTGTGGGAGCTATCTTCAATACCACACTTTTTTTGTTCAGCTCCCATTGAAAAAATACATTTGTCTCTTAAGGTATACCACTGAGTACGGGACCTACAAGAAAGCAGGAAGGCAGACCCCAGCTACAGTAGTAAGTAGGTCCCCATGCAGTCTATCAGCCAGCACGGTGTCACATTTGCAGCTGCTTTCCTGTGGGAGCTATCTTCAATATAACACTTTTTCTGTTCAGCTCCCATTGAAAAAACTACATTTTGTCTCTTAAAGTATACAACTGAGTATGGGAGCTACAAAAAAGCAGGAAGATACATCCCACCTACAGTAGTAAGTAGGTCCCCATGCAGTCTATCAGCCAGCACGGTGTCACATTTGCAGCTGCTTTCGTGTGGGAGCTATCTTCAATACCAGAGTTTTTCTGTTCAGCTCCCATTGAAAGAATACATTTGTCAGTTAAGGTATACCACTGAGTACGGGACCTACAAGAAAGCAGGAAGGCAGACCCCAGCTACAGTAGTAAGTAGGTCCCCATGCAGTCTATCAGCCAGCACGGTGTCACATTTGCAGCTGCTTTCCTGTGGGAGCTATCTTCAATACCACACTTTTTCAGCTCCCATTCAAAAAACTACATTTTGTTTCTTAAGGTATACAACTGAGTATGGGAGCTACAAGAAAGCAGGAAGATAGATCCCAGCTACAGTAGTAAGTAGGTCCCCATGCAGTCTAGCAGCCAGCACGGTGTTACATTTGCAGCTGCTTTCCTGTGGGAGCTATCTTCAATACCACACTTTTTCTCTTCAGCTCCCATTGAAAAAATACATTTGTCTCTTAAGGTATACCACTGAGTACGGGAGCTACAAGAAAGCAGGAAGGCAGACCCCAGCTACAGTAGTAAGTAGGTCCCCATGCAGTCTATCAGCCAGCACGGTGTCACATTTGCAGCTGCTTTCCTGTGGGAGTTATCTTCAATACCACACTTTTTCTTCTCAGCTCCCTTTGAAAAAACTACATTTTGTCAGTTAAGGTATACCGCTGAGTACGGGAGCTACAAGAAAGCAGGAAGATAGATCCCAGCTACAGTAGTAAGTAGGTCCCCATGCAGTCTATCAGCCAGCACGGTGTCACATTTGCAACTGCTTTCCTGTGGGAGCTATCTTCACTACCACACTTTTTCTGTTCAGCTCCCATTGAAAGAATACATTTGTCAGTTAAGGTATACCACTGAGTACGGGAGCTACAAGAAAGCAGGAAGGCAGACCCCAGCTACAGTAGTAAGTAGGTCCCCATGCAGTCTATCAGCCAGCACGGTGTCACATTTGCAGCTGCTTTCCTGTGGGAGCTATCTTCAATACCACACTTATTCTGTTCAGCTCCCATTGAAAAAACGACATTTGTCTCTTAAGTTATACCACTGACTACGGGAGCTACAAGAAAGCAGGAAGGCAGACCCCAGCTACAGTAGTAAGTAGGTCCCCATGCAGTCTATCAGCCAGCACGGTGTCACATTTGCAGCTGCTTTCCTGTGGGAGCTATCTTCAATATCACACTTTTTCTGTTCAGCTCCCATTGAAAAAACTACATTTTGTCTCTTAAGGTATACAACTGAGTATGGGAGCTACAAAAAAGCAGGAAGATAGATCCCAGCTACAGTAGTAAGTAGGTCCCCATGCAGTCTAGCAGCCAGCACGGTGTCACATTTGCAGCTGCTTTCCTGTGGGACCTATCTTCAATACCACACTTTTTCTGTTCAGCTCCCATTGAAAGAATACATTTGTCAGTTAAGGTATACCACTGAGTATGGGAGCTACAAGAAAGCAGGAAGGCAGACCCCAGCTACAGTAGTAAGTAGGTCCCCATGCAGTCTAGCAGCCAGCACGGTGTCACATTTGCAGCTGCTTTCCTGTGGGAGCTATCTTCAATACCACACTTTTTTTGTTCAGCTCCCATTGAAAAAATACATTTGTCTCTTAAGGTATACCACTGAGTACGGGACCTAAAAGAAAGCAGGAAGGCAGACCCCAGCTACAGTAGTAAGTAGGTCCCCATGCAGTCTATCAGCCAGCACGGTGTCACATTTGCAGCTGCTTTCCTGTGGGAGCTATCTTCAATATCACACTTTTTCTGTTCAGCTCCCATTGAAAAAACTACATTTTGTCTCTTAAAGTATACAACTGAGTATGGGAGCTACAAAAAAGCAGGAAGATACATCCCAGCTACAGTAGTAAGTAGGTCCCCATGCAGTCTAGCAGCCAGCACGGTGTCACATTTGCAGCTGCTTTCCTGTGGGAGCTATCTTCAATACCACACTTTTTCTGTTCAGCTCCCATTGAAAGAATACATTTGTCAGTTAAGGTATACCACTGAGTATGGGAGCTACAAGAAAGCAGGAAGGCAGACCCCAGCTACAGTAGTAAGTAGGTCCCCATGCAGTCTAGCAGCCAGCACGGTGTCACATTTGCAGCTGCTTTCCTGTGGGAGCTATCTTCAATACCACACTTTTTCTGTTCAGCTCCCATTGAAAAAATACATTTGTCTCTTAAGGTATACCACTGAGTACGGGACCTACAAGAAAGCAGGAAGGCAGACCCCAGCTACAGTAGTAAGTAGGTCCCCATGCAGTCTATCAGCCAGCACGGTGTCACATTTGCAGCTGCTTTCCTGTGGGAGCTATCTTCAATACCACACTTTTTCTGTTCAGCTCCCATTGAAAAAATACATTTGTCTTTTAAGGTATACCACTGAGTACGGGACCTACAAGAAAGCAGGAAGGCAGACCCCAGCTACAGTAGTAAGTAGGTCCCCATGCAGTCTATCAGCCAGCACGGTGTCACATTTGCAGCTGCTTTCCTGTGGGAGCTATCTTCAATACCACACTTTTTCAGCTCCCATTGAAAAAACTACATTTTGTTTCTTAAGGTATACAACTGAGTATGGGAGCTACAAGAAAGCAGGAAGATAGATCCCAGCTACAGTAGTAAGTAGGTCCCCATGCAGTCTAGCAGCCAGCACGGTGTTACATTTGCAGCTGCTTTCCTGTGGGAGCTATCTTCAATACCACACTTTTTCTCTTCAGCTCCCATTGAAAAAATACATTTGTCTCTTAAGGTATACCACTGAGTACGGGAGCTACAAGAAAGCAGGAAGGCAGACCCCAGCTACAGTAGTAAGTAGGTCCCCATGCAGTCTATCAGCCAGCACGGTGTCACATTTGCAGCTGCTTTCCTGTGGGAGTTATCTTCAATACCACACTTTTTCTTCTCAGCTCCCTTTGAAAAAACTACATTTTGTCAGTTAAGGTATACCGCTGAGTACGGGAGCTACAAGAAAGCAGGAAGATAGATCCCAGCTACAGTAGTAAGTAGGTCCCCATGCAGTCTATCAGCCAGCACGGTGTCACATTTGCAACTGCTTTCCTGTGGGAGCTATCTTCACTACCACACTTTTTCTGTTCAGCTCCCATTGAAAGAATACATTTGTCAGTTAAGGTATACCACTGAGTACGGGAGCTACAAGAAAGCAGGAAGGCAGACCCCAGCTACAGTAGTAAGTAGGTCCCCATGCAGTCTAGCAGCCAGCACGGTGTCACATTTGCAGCTGCTTTCCTGTGGGAGCTATCTTCAATACCACACTTATTCTGTTCAGCTCCCATTGAAAAAACGACATTTGTCTCTTAAGTTATACCACTGACTACGGGAGCTACAAGAAAGCAGGAAGGCAGACCCCAGCTACAGTAGTAAGTAGGTCCCCATGCAGTCTATCAGCCAGCACGGTGTCACATTTGCAGCTGCTTTCCTGTGGGAGCTATCTTCAATATCACACTTTTTCTGTTCAGCTCCCATTGAAAAAACTACATTTTGTCTCTTAAGGTATACAACTGAGTATGGGAGCTACAAAAAAGCAGGAAGATAGATCCCAGCTACAGTAGTAAGTAGGTCCCCATGCAGTCTAGCAGCCAGCACGGTGTCACATTTGTAGCTGCTTTCCTGTGGGAGCTATCTTCAATACCACACTTTTTCTGTTCAGCTCCCATTGAAAGAATACATTTGTCAGTTAAGGTATACCACTGAGTATGGGAGCTACAAGAAAGCAGGAAGGCAGACCCCAGCTACAGTAGTAAGTAGGTCCCCATGCAGTCTAGCAGCCAGCACGGTGTCACATTTGCAGCTGCTTTCCTGTGGGAGCTATCTTCAATACCACACTTTTTCTGTTAAGCTCCCATTGAAAAAATACATTTGTCTCTTAAGGTATACCACTGAGTACGGGACCTACAAGAAAGCAGGAAGGCAGACCCCAGCTACAGTAATAAGTAGGTCCCCATGCAGTCTATCAGCCAGCACGGTGTCACATTTGCAGCTGCTTTCCTGTGGGAGCTATCTTCAATACCACACTTTTTCTGTTCAGCTCCCATTGAAAAAATACATTTGTCTCTTAAGGTATACCACTGAGTACGGGACCTACAAGAAAGCAGGAAGGCAGACCCCAGCTACAGTAGTAAGTAGGTCCCCATGCAGTCTATCAGCCAGCACGGTGTCACATTTGCAGCTGCTTTCCTGTGGGAGCTATCTTCAATACCACACTTTTTCTTCTCAGCTCCCATTGAAAAAACTACATTTTGTCAGTTAAGGTATACCGCTGAGTATGGGAGCTACAAGAAAGCAGGAAGGCAGACCCCAGCTACAGTAGTAAGTAGGTCCCCATGCAGTCTATCAGCCAGCACGGTGTCACATTTGCAGCTGCTTTCCTGTGGGAGCTATCTTCAATATCACACTTTTTCTGTTCAGCTCCCATTGAAAAAACTACATTTTCTCTCTTAAAGTATACAACTGAGTATGGGAGCTACAAGAAAGCAGGAAGATAGATCCCAGCTACAGTAGTAAGTAGGTCCCCATGCAGTCTAGCAGCCAGCACGGTGTCACATTTGCAGCTGCTTTCCTGTGGGAGATATCTTCAATACCACACTTTTTCAGTTCAGCTCCCATTGAAAGAATACAGTTGTCAGTTAAGGTACACCACTGAGAATGGGAGCTACAAGAAAGCAGGAAGGCAGACCCCAGCTACAGTAGTAAGTAGGTCCCCATGCAGTCTAGCAGCCAGCACGGTGTCACATTTGCAGCTCCTTTCCTGTGGGAGCTATCTTCAATACCACACTTTTTCTGTTCAGCTCCCATTGAAAGAATACATTTGTCAGTTAAGGTATACCACTGAGTATGGGAGCTACAAGAAAGCAGGAAGGCAGACCCCAGCTACAGTAGTAAGTAGGTCCCCATGCAGTCCATCAGCCAGCACGGTGTCACATTTGCAGCTGCTTTCCTGTGGGAGCTATCTTTAATAACACACTTTTTCAGCTCCCATTGAAAAAACTACATTTTGTTTCTAAAAGTATACAACTGAGTATGGGAGCTACAAGAAAGCAGGAAGATAGATCCCAGCTACAGTAGTAAGTAGGTCCCCATGCAGTCTAGCAGCCAGCACGGTGTTACATTTGCAGCTGCTTTCCTGTGGGAGCTATCTTCAATACCACACTTTTTCAGTTCAACTCCCATTGAAAAAATACATTTGTCTCTAAAGGTATACCACTGAGTACGGGAGCTACAAGAAAGCAGGAAGGCAGACCCCAGCTACAGTAGTAAGTAGGTCCCCATGCAGTCTATCAGCCAGCACGGTGTCACATTTGCAGCTGCTTTCCTGTGGGAGCTATCTTCAATACCACACTTTTTCCTCTCAGCTCCCTTTGAAAAAACTACATTTTGTCAGTTAAGGTATACCGCTGAGTATGGGAGCTACAAGAAAGCAGGAAGATAGATCCCAGCTACAGTAGTAAGTAGGTCCCCATGCAGTCTAGCAGCCAGCACGGTGTCACATTTGCAGCTGCTTTCCTGTGGGAGCTATCTTCACTACCACACTTTTTCTGTTCAGTTCCCATTGAAAGAATACATTTGTCAGTTAAGGTATACCACTGAGTATGGGAGCTACAAGAAAGCAGGAAGGCAGACCCCAGCTACAGTAGTAAGTAGGTCCCCATGCAGTCTAGCAGCCAGCACGGTGTCACATTTGCAGCTGCTTTCCTGTAGGAGCTATCTTCAATACCACTCTTTTTCTTCTCAGCTCACATTTAAAGAATACATTTGTCAGTTAAGGTATACCGCTGAGTATGGGAGCTACAAGAAAGCAGGAAGGCAGACCCCAGCTACAGTAGTAAGTAGGTCCCCATGCAGTCTAGCAGCCATCACGGTATCACATTTGGAGCTGCTTTCCTGTGGGAGCTATCTTCAATACCACACTTTTTCTGTTCAGCTCCCATTGAAAGAATACATTTGTCAGTTAAGGTATACCACTGAGTATGGGAGCTACAAGAAAGCAGGAAGGCAGACCCCAGCTACAGTAGTAAGTAGGTCCCCATGCAGTCTAGCAGCCAGCACGGTGTCACATTTGCAGCTGCTTTCCTGTGGGAGCTATCTTCAATACCACACTTTTTCTTCTCAGCTCCCATTGAAAAAACTACATTTTGTCAGTTAAGGTATACCGCTGAGTATGGGAGCTACAAGAAAGCAGGAAGGCAGACCCCAGCTACAGTAGTAAGTAGGTCCCCATGCAGTCTAGCAGCCAGCACGGTGTCACATTTGCGGCTGCTTTCCTGTGGGAGCTATCTTCAATACCACACTTTTTCTCTTCAGCTCCCATTGAAAAAATACATTTGTCTCTTAAGGTATACAACTGAGTATGGGAGCTACAAGAAAGCAGGAAGATAGATCCCAGCTACAGTAGTAAGTAGGTCCCCATGCAGTCTAGCAGCCAGCACGGTGTCACATTTGCAGCTGCTTTCCTGTAGGAGCTATCTTCAATACCACACTTTTTCTGTTCAGCTCCCATTGAAAGAATACATTTGTCAGTTAAGGTATACCACTGAGTACGGGACCCACAAGAAAGCAGGAAGGCAGACTCCAGCTACAGTAGTAAGTAGGTCCCCATGCAGTCTAGCAGCCAGCATGGTGTCACATTTGCAGCTGCTTTCCTGTGGGAGCTATCTTCAATACCACACTTTTTCTGTTCAGCTCCCATTGAAAAAATACATTTGTCTCTTAAGGTATACCACTGAGTACGGGAGCTACAAGAAAGCGGGAAGGCAGACCCCAGCTACAGTAGTAAGTAGGTCCCCATGCAGTCTAGCAGCCAGCACGGTGTGACATTTGCAGCTGCTTTCCTGTGGGAGCTATCTTCAATACCACACATTTTCTATTCAGCTCCCATTGAAAGAATACATTTGTCAGTTAAGGTATACCACTGAGTATGGGAGCTACAAGAAAGCAGGAAGGCAGACCCCAGCTACAGTAGTAAGTAGGTCCCCATGCAGTCTAGCAGCCAGCATGGTGTCACATTTGCAGCTGCTTTCCTGTGGGAGCTATCTTCAATACCACACTTTTTCTTCTCAGCTCCCATTTAAAGAATACTTTTGTCAGTTAAGGTATACCGCTGAGTATGGGAGCTACAAGAAAGCAGGAAGGCAGACCCCAGCTACAGTAGTAAGTAGGTCCCCATGCAGTCTAGCAGCCAGCACGGTGTCACATTTGCAGCTGCTTTCCTGTGGGAGCTATCTTCAATACCACACTTTTTCTCTTCAGCTCCCATTAAAAAAATACATTTGTCTCTTATGGTATACCACTGAGTACGGGAGCTACAAGAAAGCAGGAAGGCAGACCCCAGCTACAGTAGTAAGTAGGTCCCCATGCAGTCTAGCAGCCAGCACGGTGTTACATTTGCAGCTGCTTTCCTGTGGGAGCTATCTTCAATATCACACTTTTTCTGTTCAGCTCCTATTGAAAAAACTACATTTTGTCTCTTAAGGTATACAACTGAGTATGGGAGCTACAAGAAAGCAGGAAGATAGATCCCAGCTACAGTAGTAAGTAGGTCCCCATGCAGTCTAGCAGCCAGCACGGTGTCACATTTGCAGCTGCTTTCCTGTGGGAGCTATCTTCAATACCACACTTTTTCTTCTCAGCTCCCATTGAAAGAATACATTTGTCTCTTAAGGTATACCACTGAGTACAGGAGCTACAAGAAAGCAGGAAGGCAGACCCCAGCTACAGTAGTAAGTAGGTCCCCATGCAGTCTAACAGCCAGCACGGTGTCACATTTGCATCTGTTTTCCTGTGGGAGCTATCTTCAATACCACACTTTTTCTTCTCAGCTCACATTGAAAAAACTACATTTTGTCAGTTAAGGTATACCGCTGAGTACGGGAGCTACAAGAAAGCAGGAAGGCAGACCCCAGCTACAGTAGTAAGTAGGTCCCCATGCAGTCTAGCAGCCAGCACGGTGTTACATTTGCAGCTGCTTTCCTGTGGGAGCTATCTTCAATACCACACTTTTTCTGTTCAGCTCCCATTGAAAGAATACATTTGTCTGTTAAGGTATACCACTGAGTATGGGAGCTACAAGAAAGCAGGAAGGCAGACCCCAGCTACTGTAGTAAGTAGGTCTCCATGCAGTGTAGCAGCCAGCATGGTGTCACATTTACGGCTGCTTTCCTGTGGGAGCTATCTTCAATACCACACTTTTTCTGTTCAGCTCCCTTTGAAAAAATACATTTGTCAGTTAAGGTATACCACTGAGTACGGGAGCTACAAGAAAGCAGGAAGATAGATCCCAGCTACAGTAGTAAGTAGGTCCCCATGCAGTCTAGCAGCCAGCACGGTGTCACATTTGCGGCTGCTTTCCTGTGGGAGCTATCTTCAATACCACACTTTTTCTGTTCAGCTCCCATTGAAAAAACTACATTTGTCAGTTAAGGTATACCACTGAGTACGGGACCTACAAGAAAGCAGGAAGGCAGACCCCAGCTACAGTAGTAAGTAGGTCCCCATGCAGTCTAGCAGCCAGCACGGTGTCACATTTGCAGCTGCTTTCCTGTGGGAGCTATCTTCAATACCACACTTTTTCTGTTCAGCTCCCATTGAAAAAACTACATTTGTCTCTTAAGGTTTACCACTGAGTACGGGAGCTACAAGAAAGCAGGAAGGCAGACCCCAGCTACAGTAGTAAGTAGGTCCCCATGCAGTCTAGCAGCCAGCACGGTGTCACATTTGCAGCTGCTTTCCTGTGGGAGCTATCTTCAATACCACACTTTTTCTTCTCAGCTCCCTTTGAAAAAACTACATTTTGTCAGTTAAGGTATACCGCTGAGTATGGGAGCTACAAGAAAGCAGGAAGGCAGACCCCAGCTACAGTAGTAAGTAGGTCCCCATGCAGTCTAGCAGCCAGCACGGTGTCACACTTGCAGCTGCTTTCCTGTGGGAGCTATCTTCAATACCACACTTTTTCTGTTCAGCTCCCATTGAAAAAACTACATTTTGTCTCTTAAGGTATACAACTGAATATGGGAGCTACAAGAAAGCAGGAAGATAGATCCCAGCTACAGTAGTAAGTAGGTCCCCATGCAGTCTATCAGCCAGCACGGTGTCACATTTGCAGCTGCTTTCCTGTGGGAGCTATCTTCAATACCACACTTTTTCTTCTCAGCTCCCATTGAAAAAACTACATATTGTCAGTTAAGGTATATCGCTGAGTATGGGAGCTACAAGAAAGCAGGAAGGCAGACCCCAGCTACAGTAGTAAGTAGGTCCCCATGCAGTCTAGCAGCCAGCACGGTGTCACATTTGCAGCTGCTTTCCTGTGGGAGCTATCTTCAATACCACACTTTTTCTGTTAAGCTCCCATTGAAAAAATACATTTGTCTCTTAAGGTATACCACTGAGTACGGGACCTACAAGAAAGCAGGAAGGCAGACCCCAGCTACAGTAATAAGTAGGTCCCCATGCAGTCTATCAGCCAGCACGGTGTCACATTTGCAGCTGCTTTCCTGTGGGAGCTATCTTCAATACCACACTTTTTCTGTTCAGCTCCCATTGAAAAAATACATTTGTCTCTTAAGGTATACCACTGAGTACGGGACCTACAAGAAAGCAGGAAGGCAGACCCCAGCTACAGTAGTAAGTAGGTCCCCATGCAGTCTATCAGCCAGCACGGTGTCACATTTGCAGCTGCTTTCCTGTGGGAGCTATCTTCAATACCACACTTTTTCTTCTCAGCTCCCATTGAAAAAACTACATTTTGTCAGTTAAGGTATACCGCTGAGTATGGGAGCTACAAGAAAGCAGGAAGGCAGACCCCAGCTACAGTAGTAAGTAGGTCCCCATGCAGTCTATCAGCCAGCACGGTGTCACATTTGCAGCTGCTTTCCTGTGGGAGCTATCTTCAATATCACACTTTTTCTGTTCAGCTCCCATTGAAAAAACTACATTTTCTCTCTTAAAGTATACAACTGAGTATGGGAGCTACAAGAAAGCAGGAAGATAGATCCCAGCTACAGTAGTAAGTAGGTCCCCATGCAGTCTAGCAGCCAGCACGGTGTCACATTTGCAGCTGCTTTCCTGTGGGAGCTATCTTCAATATCACACTTTTTCTGTTCAGCTCCCATTGAAAAAACTACATTTTGTCTCTTAAAGTATACAACTGAGTATGGGAGCTACAAGAAAGCAGGAAGATAGATCCCAGCTACAGTAGTAAGTAGGTCCCCATGCAGTCTATCAGCCAGCACGGTGTCACATTTGCAGCTGCTTTCCTGTGGGAGATATCTTCAATACCACACTTTTTCAGTTCAGCTCCCATTGAAAGAATACAGTTGTCAGTTAAGGTACACCACTGAGAATGGGAGCTACAAGAAAGCAGGAAGGCAGACCCCAGCTACAGTAGTAAGTAGGTCCCCATGCAGTCTATCAGCCAGCACGGTGTCACATTTGCAGCTCCTTTCCTGTGGGAGCTATCTTCAATACCACACTTTTTCTGTTCAGCTCCCATTGAAAGAATACATTTGTCAGTTAAGGTATACCACTGAGTATGGGAGCTACAAGAAAGCAGGAAGGCAGACCCCAGCTACAGTAGTAAGTAGGTCCCCATGCAGTCCATCAGCCAGCACGGTGTCACATTTGCAGCTGCTTTCCTGTGGGAGCTATCTTTAATAACACACTTTTTCAGCTCCCATTGAAAAAACTACATTTTGTTTCTAAAAGTATACAACTGAGTATGGGAGCTACAAGAAAGCAGGAAGATAGATCCCAGCTACAGTAGTAAGTAGGTCCCCATGCAGTCTAGCAGCCAGCACGGTGTTACATTTGCAGCTGCTTTCCTGTGGGAGCTATCTTCAATACCACACTTTTTCAGTTCAACTCCCATTGAAAAAATACATTTGTCTCTTAAGGTATACCACTGAGTACGGGAGCTACAAGAAAGCAGGAAGGCAGACCCCAGCTACAGTAGTAAGTAGGTCCCCATGCAGTCTAGCAGCCAGCACGGTGTCACATTTGCAGCTGCTTTCCTGTGGGAGCTATCTTTAATACCACACTTTTTCAGTTCCACTCCCATTGAAAAAATACATTTGTCTCTTAAAGTATACCACTGAGTACGGGAGCTACAAGAAAGCAGGAAGGCAGACCCCAGCTACAGTAGTAAGTAGGTCCCCATGCAGTCTATCAGCCAGCACGGTGTCACATTTGCAGCTGCTTTCCTGTGGGAGCTATCTTCAATACCACACTTTTTCCTCTCAGCTCCCTTTGAAAAAACTACATTTTGTCAGTTAAGGTATACCGCTGAGTATGGGAGCTACAAGAAAGCAGGAAGATAGATCCCAGCTACAGTAGTAAGTAGGTCCCCATGCAGTCTAGCAGCCAGCACGGTGTCACATTTGCAGCTGCTTTCCTGTGGGAGCTATCTTCACTACCACACTTTTTCTGTTCAGTTCCCATTGAAAGAATACATTTGTCAGTTAAGGTATACCACTGAGTATGGGAGCTACAAGAAAGCAGGAAGGCAGACCCCAGCTACAGTAGTAAGTAGGTCCCCATGCAGTCTAGCAGCCAGCACGGTGTCACATTTGCAGCTGCTTTCCTGTAGGAGCTATCTTCAATACCACACTTTTTCTTCTCAGCTCACATTTAAAGAATACATTTGTCAGTTAAGGTATACCGCTGAGTATGGGAGCTACAAGAAAGCAGGAAGGCAGACCCCAGCTACAGTAGTAAGTAGGTCCCCATGCAGTCTAGCAGCCATCACGGTATCACATTTGGAGCTGCTTTCCTGTGGGAGCTATCTTCAATACCACACTTTTTCTGTTCAGCTCCCATTGAAAGAATACATTTGTCAGTTAAGGTATACCACTGAGTATGGGAGCTACAAGAAAGCAGGAAGGCAGACCCCAGCTACAGTAGTAAGTAGGTCCCCATGCAGTCTATCAGCCAGCACGGTGTCACATTTGCAGCTGCTTTCCTGTGGGAGCTATCTTCAATACCACACTTTTTCTTCTCAGCTCCCATTGAAAAAACTACATTTTGTCAGTTAAGGTATACCGCTGAGTATGGGAGCTACAAGAAAGCAGGAAGGCAGACCCCAGCTACAGTAGTAAGTAGGTCCCCATGCAGTCTAGCAGCCAGCACGGTGTCACATTTGCGGCTGCTTTCCTGTGGGAGCTATCTTCAATACCACACTTTTTCTCTTCAGCTCCCATTGAAAAAATACATTTGTCTCTTAAGGTATACAACTGAGTATGGGAGCTACAAGAAAGCAGGAAGATAGATCCCAGCTACAGTAGTAAGTAGGTCCCCATGCAGTCTAGCAGCCAGCACGGTGTCACATTTGCAGCTGCTTTCCTGTAGGAGCTATCTTCAATACCACACTTTTTCTGTTCAGCTCCCATTGAAAGAATACATTTGTCAGTTAAGGTATACCACTGAGTACGGGACCCACAAGAAAGCAGGAAGGCAGACTCCAGCTACAGTAGTAAGTAGGTCCCCATGCAGTCTAGCAGCCAGCATGGTGTCACATTTGCAGCTGCTTTCCTGTGGGAGCTATCTTCAATACCACACTTTTTCTGTTCAGCTCCCATTGAAAAAATACATTTGTCTCTTAAGGTATACCACTGAGTACGGGAGCTACAAGAAAGCGGGAAGGCAGACCCCAGCTACAGTAGTAAGTAGGTCCCCATGCAGTCTAGCAGCCAGCACGGTGTGACATTTGCAGCTGCTTTCCTGTGGGAGCTATCTTCAATACCACACATTTTCTATTCAGCTCCCATTGAAAGAATACATTTGTCAGTTAAGGTATACCACTGAGTATGGGAGCTACAAGAAAGCAGGAAGGCAGACCCCAGCTACAGTAGTAAGTAGGTCCCCATGCAGTCTAGCAGCCAGCATGGTGTCACATTTGCAGCTGCTTTCCTGTGGGAGCTATCTTCAATACCACACTTTTTCTTCTCAGCTCCCATTTAAAGAATACTTTTGTCAGTTAAGGTATACCGCTGAGTATGGGAGCTACAAGAAAGCAGGAAGGCAGACCCCAGCTACAGTAGTAAGTAGGTCCCCATGCAGTCTAGCAGCCAGCACGGTGTCACATTTGCAGCTGCTTTCCTGTGGGAGCTATCTTCAATACCACACTTTTTCTCTTCAGCTCCCATTAAAAAAATACATTTGTCTCTTATGGTATACCACTGAGTACGGGAGCTACAAGAAAGCAGGAAGGCAGACCCCAGCTACAGTAGTAAGTAGGTCCCCATGCAGTCTAGCAGCCAGCACGGTGTTACATTTGCAGCTGCTTTCCTGTGGGAGCTATCTTCAATATCACACTTTTTCTGTTCAGCTCCTATTGAAAAAACTACATTTTGTCTCTTAAGGTATACAACTGAGTATGGGAGCTACAAGAAAGCAGGAAGATAGATCCCAGCTACAGTAGTAAGTAGGTCCCCATGCAGTCTAGCAGCCAGCACGGTGTCACATTTGCAGCTGCTTTCCTGTGGGAGCTATCTTCAATACCACACTTTTTCTTCTCAGCTCCCATTGAAAGAATACATTTGTCTCTTAAGGTATACCACTGAGCACAGGAGCTACAAGAAAGCAGGAAGGCAGACCCCAGCTACAGTAGTAAGTAGGTCCCCATGCAGTCTAACAGCCAGCACGGTGTCACATTTGCATCTGTTTTCCTGTGGGAGCTATCTTCAATACCACACTTTTTCTTCTCAGCTCACATTGAAAAAACTACATTTTGTCAGTTAAGGTATACCGCTGAGTACGGGAGCTACAAGAAAGCAGGAAGGCAGACCCCAGCTACAGTAGTAAGTAGGTCCCCATGCAGTCTAGCAGCCAGCACGGTGTTACATTTGCAGCTGCTTTCCTGTGGGAGCTATCTTCAATACCACACTTTTTCTGTTCAGCTCCCATTGAAAGAATACATTTGTCTGTTAAGGTATACCACTGAGTATGGGAGCTACAAGAAAGCAGGAAGGCAGACCCCAGCTACTGTAGTAAGTAGGTCCCCATGCAGTGTAGCAGCCAGCATGGTGTCACATTTACGGCTGCTTTCCTGTGGGAGCTATCTTCAATACCACACTTTTTCTGTTCAGCTCCCTTTGAAAAAATACATTTGTCAGTTAAGGTATACCACTGAGTACGGGAGCTACAAGAAAGCAGGAAGATAGATCCCAGCTACAGTAGTAAGTAGGTCCCCATGCAGTCTAGCAGCCAGCACGGTGTCACATTTGCGGCTGCTTTCCTGTGGGAGCTATCTTCAATACCACACTTTTTCTGTTCAGCTCCCATTGAAAAAACTACATTTGTCAGTTAAGGTATACCACTGAGTACGGGACCTACAAGAAAGCAGGAAGGCAGACCCCAGCTACAGTAGTAAGTAGGTCCCCATGCAGTCTAGCAGCCAGCACGGTGTCACATTTGCAGCTGCTTTCCTGTGGGAGCTATCTTCAATACCACACTTTTTCTGTTCAGCTCCCATTGAAAAAACTACATTTGTCTCTTAAGGTTTACCACTGAGTACGGGAGCTACAAGAAAGCAGGAAGGCAGACCCCAGCTACAGTAGTAAGTAGGTCCCCATGCAGTCTAGCAGCCAGCACGGTGTCACATTTGCAGCTGCTTTCCTGTGGGAGCTATCTTCAATACCACACTTTTTCTTCTCAGCTCCCTTTGAAAAAACTACATTTTGTCAGTTAAGGTATACCGCTGAGTATGGGAGCTACAAGAAAGCAGGAAGGCAGACCCCAGCTACAGTAGTAAGTAGGTCCCCATGCAGTCTAGCAGCCAGCACGGTGTCACACTTGCAGCTGCTTTCCTGTGGGAGCTATCTTCAATACCACACTTTTTCTGTTCAGCTCCCATTGAAAAAACTACATTTTGTCTCTTAAGGTATACAACTGAATATGGGAGCTACAAGAAAGCAGGAAGATAGATCCCAGCTACAGTAGTAAGTAGGTCCCCATGCAGTCTATCAGCCAGCACGGTGTCACATTTGCAGCTGCTTTCCTGTGGGAGCTATCTTCAATACCACACTTTTTCTTCTCAGCTCCCATTGAAAAAACTACATTTTGTCAGTTAAGGTATATCGCTGAGTATGGGAGCTACAAGAAAGCAGGAAGGCAGACCCCAGCTACAGTAGTAAGTAGGTCCCCATGCAGTCTAGCAGCCAGCACGGTGTCACATTTGCAGCTGCTTTCCTGTGGGAGCTATCTTCAATACCACACTTTTTCAGTTCAACTCCCATTGAAAAAATACATTTGTCTCTTAAGGTATACCACTGAGTACGGGAGCTACAAGAAAGCAGGAAGGCAGACCCCAGCTACAGTAGTAAGTAGGTCCCCATGCAGTCTATCAGCCAGCAAGGTGTCACATTTGCAGCTGCTTTCCTGTGGGAGCTATCTTCAATACCACACTTTTTCTTCTCAGCTCCCTTTGAAAAAACTACATTTTGTCAGTTAAGGTATACCGCTGAGTATGGGAGCTACAAGAAAGCAGGAAGGCAGACCCCAGCTACAGTAGTAAGTAGGTCCCCATGCAGTCTAGCAGCCAGCACGGTGTCACATTTGCAGCTCCTTTCCTGTAGGAGCTATCTTCAATACCACACTTTTTCTTCTCAGCTCCCATTTAAAGAATACATTTGTCAGTTAAGGTATACCGCTGAGTATGGGAGCTACAAGAAAGCAGGAAGGCAGACCCCAGCTACAGTAGTAAGTAGGTCCCCATGCAGTCAATCAGCCAGCACGGTGTCACATTTGCAGCTGCTTTCCTGTGGGAGCTATCTTCAATACCACACTTTTTCTGTTCAGCTCCCATTGAAAGAATACCTTTGTCAGTTAAGGTATACCACTGAGTATGGGAGCTACAAGAAAGCAGGAAGGCAGACCCCAGCTACAGTAGTAAGTAGGTCCCCATGCAGTCTATCAGCCAGCACGGTGTCACATTTGCAGCTGCTTTCCTGTGGGAGCTATCTTCAATACCACGCTTTTTCTTCTCAGCTCCCGTTGAAAAAACTACATTTTGTCAGATAAGGTGTACCGCTGAGTACGGGAGCTACAAGAAAGCAGGAAGACAGACCCCAGCTACAGTAGTAAGTAGGTCCCCATGCAGTCTAGCAGCCAGCACGGTGTCACGTTTGCGGCTGCTTTCCTGTGGGAGCTATCTTCAATACCACACTTTTTCAGTTCAGCTCCCATTGAAAAAATACATTTGTCTCTTAAGGTATACCACTGAGTACGGGAGCTACAAGAAAGCAGGAAGGCAGACCCCAGCTACAGTAGTAAGTAGGTCCCCATCCAGTCTAGCAGCCAGCACGGTGTTACATTTGCAGCTGCTTTCCTGTGGGAGCTATCTTCAATAGCACACTTTTTTGTTCAGCTCCCATTGAAAAAACTACATTTTGTCTCTTAAGGTATACAACTGAGTATGGGAGCTACAAGAAAGCAGGAAGATAGATCCCAGCTAGAGTAGTAAGTAGGTCCCCATGCAGTCTATGAGCCAGCACGGTGTCACATTTGCAGCTGCTTTCCTGTGGGAGCTATCTTCAATACCACACTTTTTCTGTTCAACTCCCATTGAAAAAATACATTTGTCAGTTAAGGTATACCACTGAGTACGGGAGCTACAAGAAAGCAGGAAGGCAGACCCCAGCTACAGTAGTAAGTAGGTCCCCATGCAGTCTAGCAGCCAGCACGGTGTCACATTTGCAGCTGCTTTCCTGTGGGAGCTATCTTCAATACCACACTTTTTCTGTTCAGCTCCCATTGAAAGAATACATTTGTCAGTTAAGGTATACCACTGAGTATGGGAGCTACAAGAAAGCAGGAAGATAGATCCCAGCTACAGTAGTAAGTAGGTCCCCATGCAGTCTAGCAGCCAGCATGGTGTCACATTTGCAGCTGCTTTCCTGTGGGAGTTATCTTCAATACCACACTTTTTCTGTTCAGCTCCCATTGAATAAATACATTTGTCTCTTAAGGTATACCACTGAGTACGGGAGCTACAAGAAAGCGGGAAGGCAGACCCCAGCTACAGTAGTAAGTAGGTCCCCATGCAGTCTAGCAGCCAGCACGGTGTGACATTTGCAGCTGCTTTCCTGTGGGAGCTATCTTCAATACCACACATTTTCTATTCAGCTCCCGTTGAAAGAATACATTTGTCAGTTAAGGTATACCACTGAGTATGGGAGCTACAAGAAAGCAGGAAGGCAGACCCCAGCTACAGTAGTAAGTAGGTCCCCATGCAGTCTAGCAGCCAGCATGGTGTCACATTTGCAGCTGCTTTCCTGTGGGAGCTATCTTCAATACCACACTTTTTCTTCTCAGCTCCCATTTAAAGAATACTTTTGTCAGTTAAGGTATACCGCTGAGTATGGGAGCTACAAGAAAGCAGGAAGGCAGACCCCAGCTACAGTAGTAAGTAGGTCCCCATGCAGTCTATCAGCCAGCACGGTGTCACATTTGCAGCTGCTTTCCTGTGGGAGCTATCTTCAATACCACACTTTTTCTCTTCAGCTCCCATTGAAAAAATACATTTGTCTCTTATGGTATACCACTGAGTACGGGAGCTAGAAGAAAGCAGGAAGACAGACCCCAGCTACAGTAGTAAGTAGGTCCCCATGCAGTCTATCAGCCAGCACGGTGTTACATTTGCAGCTGCTTTCCTGTGGGAGCTATCTTCAATATCACACTTTTTCTGTTCAGCTCCTATTGAAAAAACTACATTTTGTCTCTTAAGGTATACAACTGAGTATGGGAGCTACAAGAAAGCAGGAAGATAGATCCCAGCTACAGTAGTAAGTAGGTCCCCATGCAGTCTATCAGCCAGCACGGTGTGACATTTGCAGCTGCTTTCCTGTGGGAGCTATCTTTAATACCACACTTTTTCTTCTCAGCTCCCATTGAAAGAATACATTTGTCTCTTAAGGTATACCACTGAGTACAGGAGCTACAAGAAAGCAGGAAGGCAGATCCCAGCTACAGTAGTAAGTAGGTCCCCATGCAGTCTAGCAGCCAGCACGGTGTCACATTTGCAGCTGCTTTCCTGTGGGAGCTATCTTCAATACCACACTTTTTCTTCTCAGCTCCCTTTGAAAGAATACATTTGTCTCTTAAGGTATACCACTGAGTACAGGAGCTACAAGAAAGCAGGAAGGCAGATCCCAGCTACAATAGTAAGTAGGTCCCCATGCAGTCTAGCAGCCAGCACGGTGTCACACTTGCAGCTGCTTTCCTGTGGGAGCTATCTTCAATACCACACTTTTTCAGTTCAGCTCCCATTGAAAAAACTACATTTTGTCTCTTAAGGTATACAACTGAATATGGGAGCTACAAGAAAGCAGGAAGATAGATCCCAGCTACAGTAGTAAGTAGGTCCCCATGCAGTCTATCAGCCAGCACGGTGTCACATTTGCAGCTGCTTTCCTGTGGGAGCTATCTTCAATACCACACTTTTTCTTCTCAGCTCCCTTTGAAAAAACTAAATTTTGTCAGTTAAGGTATACCGCTGAGTATGGGAGCTACAAGAAAGCAGGAAGGCAGACCCCAGCTACAGTAGTAAGTAGGTCCCCATGCAGTCTAGCAGCCAGCACGGTGTCACATTTGCAGCTGCTTTCCTGTGGGAGCTATTTTCAATACCACACTTTTTCAGTTCAACTCCCATTGAAAGAATACATTTGTCTCTTAAGGTATACCACTGAGTACGGGAGCTACAAGAAAGCAGGAAGGCAGACCCCAGCTACAGTAGTAAGTAGGTCCCCATGCAGTCTAGCAGCCAGCACGGTGTCACATTTGCAGCTGCTTTCCTGTGGGAGCTATCTTCAATACCACACTTTTTCTTCTCAGCTCCCTTTGAAAAAACTACATTTTGTCAGTTAAGGTATACCGCTGAGTATGGGAGCTACAAGAAAGCAGGAAGGCAGACCCCAGCTACAGTAGTAAGTAGGTCCCCATGCAGTCTAGCAGCCAGCACGGTGTCACATTTGCAGCTCCTTTCCTGTAGGAGCTATCTTCAATACCACACTTTTTCTTCTCATCTCCCATTTAAAGAATACATTTGTCAGTTAAGGTATACCGCTGAGTATGGGAGCTACAAGAAAGCAGGAAGGCAGACCCCAGCTACAGTAGTAAGTAGGTCCCCATGCAGTCAATCAGCCAGCACGGTGTCACATTTGCAGCTGCTTTCCTGTGGGAGCTATCTTCAATACCACACTTTTTCTGTTCAGCTCCCATTGAAAGAATACATTTGTCAGTTAAGGTATACCACTGAGTATGGGAGCTACAAGAAAGCAGGAAGGCAGACCCCAGCTACAGTAGTAAGTAGGTCCCCATGCAGTCTATCAGCCAGCACGGTGTCACATTTGCAGCTGCTTTCCTGTGGGAGCTATCTTCAATACCACACTTTTTCTTCTCAGCTCCCATTGAAAAAACTACATTTTGTCAGATAAGGTATACCGCTGAGTACGGGAGCTACAAGAAAGCAGGAAGACAGACCCCAGCTACAGTAGTAAGTAGGTCCCCATGCAGTCTAGCAGCCAGCACGGTGTCACGTTTGCGGCTGCTTTCCTGTGGGAGCTATCTTCAATACCACACTTTTTCAGTTCAGCTCCCATTGAAAAAATACATTTGTCTCTTAAGGTATACCACTGAGTACGGGAGCTACAAGAAAGCAGGAAGGCAGACCCCAGCTACAGTAGTAAGTAGGTCCCCATGCAGTCTAGCAGCCAGCACGGTGTTACATTTGCAGCTGCTTTCCTGTGGGAGCTATCTTCAATATCACACTTTTTTGTTCAGCTCCCATTGAAAAAACTACATTTTGTCTCTTAAGGTATACAACTGAGTATGGGAGCTACAAGAAAGCAGGAAGATAGATCCCAGCTACAGTAGTAAGTAGGTCCCCATGCAGTCTATCAGCCAGCACGGTGTCACATTTGCAGCTGCTTTCCTGTGGGAGCTATCTTCAATACCACACTTTTTCTGTTCAGCTCCCATTGAAAAAATACATTTGTCAGTTAAGGTATACCACTGAGTACGGGAGCTACAAGAAAGCAGGAAGGCAGACCCCAGCTACAGTAGTAAGTAGGTCCCCATGCAGTCTAGCAGCCAGCACGGTGTCACATTTGCAGCTGCTTTCCTGTGGGAGCTATCTTCAATACCACACTTTTTCTGTTCAGCTCCCATTGAAAGAATACATTTGTCAGTTAAGGTATACCACTGAGTACGGGACCTACAAGAAAGCAGGAAGGCAGACTCCAGCTACAGTAGTAAGTAGGTCCCCATGCAATCTAGCAGCCAGCATGGTGTCACATTTGCAGCTGCTTTCCTGTGGGAGCTATCTTCAATACCACACTTTTTCTTCTCATCTCCCATTTAAAGAATACTTTTGTCAGTTAAGGTATACCGCTGAGTATGGGAGCTACAAGAAAGCAGGAAGGCAGACCCCAGCTACAGTAGTAAGTAGGTCCCCATGCAGTCTATCAGCCAGCACGGTGTCACATTTGCAGCTGCTTTCCTGTGGGAGCTATCTTCAATACCACACTTTTTCTCTTCAGCTCCCATTGAAAAAATACATTTGTCTCTTATGGTATACCACTGAGTACGGGAGCTAGAAGAAAACAGGAAGGCAGACCCCAGCTACAGTAGTAAGTAGGTCCCCATGCAGTCTAGCAGCCAGCACGGTGTTACATTTGCAGCTGCTTTCCTGTGGGAGCTATCTTCAATATCACACTTTTTCTGTTCAGCTCCTATTGAAAAAACTACATTTTGTCTCTTAAAGTATACAACTGAGTATGGGAGCTACAAGAAAGCAGGAAGATAGATCCCAGCTACAGTAGTAAGTAGGTCCCCATGCAGTCTAGCAGCCAGCATGGTGTCACATTTGCAGCTGCTTTCCTGTGGGAGCTATCTTCAATACCACACTTTTTCTTCTCAGCTCCCATTGAAAGAATACATTTGTCTCTTAAGGTATACCACTGAGTACAGGAGCTACAAGAAAGCAGGAAGGGAGATCCCAGCTACAATAGTAAGTAGGTCCCCATGCAGTCTAGCAGCCAGCATGGTGTCACATTTGCAGCTGCTTTCCTGTGGGAGCTATCTTCAATACCACACTTTTTCTTCTCAGCTCCCATTGAAAGAATACATTTGTCTCTTAAGGTATACCACTGAGTACAGGAGCTACAAGAAAGCAGGAAGGGAGATCCCAGCTACAATAGTAAGTAGGTCCCCATGCAGTCTAGCAGCCAGCACGGTGTCACATTTGCAGCTGCTTTCCTGTGGGATCTATCTTCAATACCACACTTTTTCTTCTCAGCTCCCTTTGAAAGAATACATTTGTCTCTTAAGGTATACCACTGAGTACAGGAGCTACAAGAAAGCAGGAAGGCAGATCCCAGCTACAATAGTAAGTAGGTCCCCATGCAGTCTAGCAGCCAGCACGGTGTCACATTTGCAGCTGCTTTCCTGTGGGAGCTATCTTCAATACCACACTTTTTCTTCTCAGCTCCCTTTGAAAAAACTACATTTTGTCAGTTAAGGTATACCGCTGAGTATGGGAGCTACAAGAAAGCAGGAAGGCAGACCCCAGCTACAGTAGTAAGTAGGTCCCCATGCAGTCTAGCAGCCAGCACGGTGTCACATTTGCAGCTGCTTTCCTGTGGGAGCTATCTTCAATACCACACTTTTTCAGTTCAACTCCCATTGAAAAAATACATTTGTCTCTTAAGGTATACCACTGAGTACGGGAGCTACAAGAAAGCAGGAAGGCAGACCCCAGCTACAGTAGTAAGTAGGTCCCCATGCAGTCTAGCAGCCAGCACGGTGTCACATTTGCAGCTGCTTTCCTGTGGGAGCTATCTTCAATACCACACTTTTTCTTCTCAGCTCCCTTTGAAAAAACTACATTTTGTCAGTTAAGGTATACCGCTGAGTATGGGAGCTACAAGAAAGCAGGAAGGCAGACCCCAGCTACAGTAGTAAGTAGGTCCCCATGCAGTCTAGCAGCCAGCACGGTGTCACATTTGCATCTCCTTTCCTATAGGAGCTATCTTCAATACCACACTTTTTCTTCTCAGCTCCCATTTAAAGAATACATTTGTCAGTTAAGGTATACCGCTGAGTATGGGAGCTACAAGAAAGCAGGAAGGCAGACCCCAGCTACAGTAGTAAGTAGGTCCCCATGCAGTCTAGCAGCCAGCACGGTGTCACATTTGCAGCTGCTTTCATGTGGGAGCTATCTTCAATACCACACTTTTTCTGTTCAGCTCCCATTGAAAGAATACATTTGTCAGTTAAGGTATACCACTGAGTATGGGAGCTACAAGAAAGCAGGAAGGCAGACCCCAGCTACAGTAGTAAGTAGGTCCCCATGCAGTCTATCAGCCAGCACGGTGTCACATTTGCAGCTGCTTTCCTGTGGGAGCTATCTTCAATACCACACTTTTTCAGTTCACCTCCCATTGAATAAACTACATTTTGACTCTTAAGGTATACCGCTGAGTATGGGAGCTACAAGAAAGCAGGAAGATAGATCCCAGCTACAGTAGTAAGTAGGTCCCCATGCAGTCTATCAGCCAGCACGGTGTCACATTTGCAGCTGCTTTCCTGTGGGAGCTATCTTCAATACCACACTTTTTCAGTTCAGCTCCCATTGAAAAAATACATTTGTCTCTTAAGGTATACCACTGAGTACGGGAGCTACAAGAAAGCAGGAAGGCAGACCCCAGCTACAGTAGTAAGTAGGTCCCCATGCAGTCTAGCAGCCAGCACGGTGTCACATTTGCAGCTGCTTTCCTGTGGGAGCTATCTTCAATACCACACTTTTTCTGTTCAGCTCCCATTGAAAAAATACATTTGTCAGTTAAGGTATACCACTGAGTATAGGAGCTACAAGAAAGCAGGAAGGCAGACCCCAGCTACAGTAGTAAGTAGGTCCCCATGCAGTCTAGCAGCCAGCACGGTGTGACAGTTGCAGCTCCTTTCCTGTGGGAGCTATCTTCAATACCACACTTTTTCTGTTCAGCTCCCATTGAAAGAATACATTTGTCAGTTAAGGTATACCACTGAGTATGGGAGCTACAAGAAAGCAGGAAGGGAGAACCCAGCTACAGTAGTAAGTAGGTCCCCATGCAGTCTTGCAGCCAGCACGGTGTGACATTTGCAGCTGCTTTCCTGTGGGAGCTATCTTCAATACCACACTTTTTCTGTTCAGCTCCCGTTGAAAGAATACATTTGTCAGATAAGGTATACCACTGAGTATGGGAGCTACAAGAAAGCAGGAAGGCAGACCCCAGCTACAGTAGTAAGTAGGTCCCCATGCAGTCTAGCAGCCAGCACGGTGTCACATTTGCAGCTGCTTTCCTGTGGGAGCTATCTTCAATACCACACTTTTTCTTTTCAGCTCCCATTGAAAAAACTACATTTTATCTCTTAAGGTATACAACTAAGTATGGGAGCTACAAGAAAGCAGGAAGATAGATCCCAGCTACAGTAGTAAGTAGGTCCCCATGCAGTCTATCAGCCAGCACCGTGTCACATTTGCAGCTGCTTTCCTGTGGGAGCTATCTTCAATACCACACTTTTTCAGTTCACCTCCCATTGAATAAACTACATTTTGACTCTTAAGGTATACAACTAAGTATGGGAGCTACAAGAAAGCAGGAAGATAGATCCCAGCTACAGTAGTAAGTAGGTCCCCATGCAGTCTAGCAGCCAGCACGGTGTCACATTTGCAGCTGCTTTCCTGTGGGAGCTATCTTCAATACCACACTTTTTCTGTTCAGCTCCCATTGAAAAAACTACATTTTGTCAGTTAAGGTATACCACTGAGTATGGGATCTACAAGAAAGCAGGAAGGCAGATCCCAGCTACAGTAGTAAGTAGGTCCCCATGCAGTCTAGCAGCCAGCACGGTGTCACATTTGCAGCTGCTTTCCTGTGGGAGCTATCTTCAGTACCACACTTTTTCTGTTAAGCTCCCATTGAAAGAATACTTTTGTCAGTTAAGGTATACCACTGAGTATGGGAGCTACAAGAAAGCAGGAAGGCAGACCCCAGCTACAGTAGTAAGTAGGTCCCCATGCAGTCTAGCAGCCAGCACGGTGTCACATTTGCAGCTGCTTTCCTGTGGGAGCTATCTTCAATACCACACTTTTTCTTCTCAGCTCCCATTGAAAGAATACTTTTGTCAGATAAGGTATACCACTGAGTATGGGAGCTACAAGAAAGCAGGAAGGCAGACCCCAGCTACAGTAGTAAGTAGGTCCCCATGCAGTCTAGCAGCCAGCACGGTGTCACATTTGCAGCTGCTTTCCTGTGGGAGCTATCTTCAATATCACACTTTATCAGCTCCCATTGAAAAAACTACATTTTGTCTCTTAAGATATACAACTGAGTATGAGAGCTACAAGAAAGCAGGAAGATAGATCCCAGCTACAGTAGTAAGTAGGTCCCCATGCAGTCTATCAGCCAGCACGGTGTCACATTTGCAGCTGCTTTCCTGTGGGAGCTATCTTCAATACCACACTTTTTCTGTTCAGCTCCCATTGAAAGAATACATTTGTCAGTTAAGGTATACCACTGAGTATGGGAGCTACAAGAAAGCAGGAAGGCAGACCCCAGCTACAGTAGTAAGTAGGTCCCCATGCAGTCTAGCAGCCAGCACGGTGTCACATTTGCAGCTGCTTTCCTGTGGGAGCTATCTTCAATACCACACTTTTTCTGTTCAGCTCCCATTGAAAAAACTACATTTTGTCAGTTAAGGTATACCACTGAGTATGGGATCTACAAGAAAGCAGGAAGGCAGATCCCAGCTACAGTAGTAAGTAGGTCCCCATGCAGTCTAGCAGCCAGCACGGTGTCACATTTGCAGCTGCTTTCCTATGGGAGCTATCTTCAATACCACACTTTTTCTTCTCAGCTCCCATTGAAAGAATACATTTGTCAGTTAAGGTATACCGCTGAGTATGGGAGCTACAAGAAAGCAGGAAGGCAGACCCCAGCTACAGTAGTAAGTAGGTCCCCATGCAGTCTAGCAGCCAGCACGGTGTCACATTTGCAGCTGCTTTCCTGTGGGAGCTATCTTCAATACCACACTTTTTCTGTTCAGCTCCCATTGAAAAAACTACATTTTGTCTCTTAAGGTATACCGTTGAGTATGGGAGCTACAAGAAAGCAGGAAGGCAGACCCCAGCTACAGTAGTAAGTAGGTCCCCATGCAGTCTAGCAGCCAGCACGGTGTCACATTTGCAGCTGCTTTCCTGTGGGAGCTATCTTCAATACCACACTTTTTCTTCTCAGCTCCCATTGAAAGAATACATTTGTCAGTTAAGGTATACCGCTGAGTATGGGAGCTACAAGAAAGCAGGAAGGCAGACCCCAGCTACAGTAGTAAGTAGGTCCCCATGCAGTCTAGCAGCCAGCACGGTGTGACATTTGCAGCTGCTTTCCTGTGGGAGCTATCTTCAATACAACACTTTTTCTGTTCAGCTCCCATTGAAAAACTACATTTTGTCTCTTAAGGTATACAACTGAATATGGGAGCTACAAGAAAGCAGGAAGATAGATCCCAGCTACAGTAGTAAGTAGGTCCCCATGCAGTCTATCAGCCAGCACGGTGTCACATTTGCAGCTGCTTTCCTGTGGGAGCTATCTTCAATACCACACTTTTTCTGTTCAGCTCCCATTGAAAAAACTACATTTTGTCAGTTAAGGTATAGCACTGAGTACGGGAGCTACAAGAAAGCAGGAAGGCAGACCCCAGCTACAGTAGTAAGTAGGTCCCCATGCAGTCCAGCAGCCAGCACGGTGTTACATTTGCAGCTGCTTTCCTGTGGGAGCTATCTTCAATATCACACTTTTTCTGTTCAGCTCCCATTGAAAAAACTACATTTTGTCTCTTAAGGAATACAACTGATTATGGGAGCTACAAGAAAGCAGGAAGATAGATCCCAGCTACAGTAGTAAGTAGGTCCCCATGCAGTCTATGAGCCAGCACGGTGTCACATTTGCAGCTGCTTTCCTGTGGGAGCTATCTTCAATACCACACTTTTTCTGTTCAGCTCCCATTGAAAGAATACATTTGTCAGTTAAGGTATACCACTGAGTATGGGAGCTACAAGAAAGCAGGAAGGCAGACCCCAGCTACAGTAGTAAGTAGGTCCCCATGCAGTCTAGCAGCCAGCACGGTGTGACATTTGCAGCTGCTTTCCTGTGGGAGCTATCTTCAATACCACACTTTTTCTGTTCAGCTCCCATTGAAAGAATACATTTCTCAGTTAAGGTATACCACTGAGTATGGGAGCTACAAGAAAGCAGGAAGGCAGACCCCAGCTACAGTAGTAAGTAGGTCCCCATGCAGTCTAGCAGCCAGCACGGTGTCACATTTGCAGCTGCTTTCCTGTGGGAGCTATCTTCAATACCACACTTTTTCTTCTCATCTCCCATTGAAAAAACTACATTTTGTCAGTTAAGGTATACCGCTGAGTATGGGAGCTACAAGAAAGCAGGAAGGCAGACCCCAGCTACAGTAGTAAGTAGGTCCCCATGCAGTCTATCAGCCAGCACCGTGTCACATTTGCAGCTGCTTTCCTGTGGGAGCTATCTTCAATACCACACTTTTTCAGTTCACCTCCCATTGAATAAACTACATTTTGACTCTTAAGGTATACAACTAAGTATGGGAGCTACAAGAAAGCAGGAAGATAGATCCCAGCTACAGTAGTAAGTAGGTCCCCATGCAGTCTAGCAGCCAGCACGGTGTCACATTTGCAGCTGCTTTCCTGTGGGAGCTATCTTCAATACCACACTTTTTCTGTTCAGCTCCCATTGAAAAAACTACATTTTGTCAGTTAAGGTATACCACTGAGTATGGGATCTACAAGAAAGCAGGAAGACAGATCCCAGCTACAGTAGTAAGTAGGTCCCCATGCAGTCTAGCAGCCAGCACGGTGTCACATTTGCAGCTGCTTTCCTGTGGGAGCTATCTTCAATACCACACTTTTTCTGTTAAGCTCCCATTGAAAGAATACTTTTGTCAGTTAAGGTATACCACTGAGTATGGGAGCTACAAGAAAGCAGGAAGGCAGACCCCAGCTACAGTAGTAAGTAGGTCCCCATGCAGTCTAGCAGCCAGCACGGTGTCACATTTGCAGCTGCTTTCCTGTGGGAGCTATCTTCAATACCACACTTTTTCTTCTCAGCTCCCATTGAAAGAATACTTTTGTCAGATAAGGTATACCACTGAGTATGGGAGCTACAAGAAAGCAGGAAGGCAGACCCCAGCTACAGTAGTAAGTAGGTCCCCATGCAGTCTAGCAGCCAGCACGGTGTCACATTTGCAGCTGCTTTCCTGTGGGAGCTATCTTCAATACCACACTTTTTCTTCTCAGCTCCCATTGAAAGAATACTTTTGTCAGATAAGGTATACCACTGAGTATGGGAGCTACAAGAAAGCAGGAAGGCAGACCCCAGCTACAGTAGTAAGTAGGTCCCCATGCAGTCTAGCAGCCAGCACGGTGTCACATTTGCAGCTGCTTTCCTGTGGGAGCTATCTTCAATATCACACTTTATCAGCTCCCATTGAAAAAACTACATTTTGTCTCTTAAGATATACAACTGAGTATGAGAGCTACAAGAAAGCAGGAAGATAGATCCCAGCTACAGTAGTAAGTAGGTCCCCATGCAGTCTATGAGCCAGCACGGTGTCACATTTGCAGCTGCTTTCCTGTGGGAGCTATCTTCAATACCACACTTTTTCTGTTCAGCTCCCATTGAAAGAATACATTTGTCAGTTAAGGTATACCACTGAGTATGGGAGCTACAAGAAAGCAGGAAGGCAGACCCCAGCTACAGTAGTAAGTAGGTCCCCATGCAGTCTAGCAGCCAGCACGGTGTGACATTTGCAGCTGCTTTCCTGTGGGAGCTATCTTCAATACCACACTTTTTCTGTTCAGCTCCCATTGAAAGAATACATTTGTCAGTTAAGGTATACCACTGAGTATGGGAGCTACAAGAAAGCAGGAAGGCAGAACCCAGCTACAGTAGTAAGTAGGTCCCCATGCAGTCTAGCAGCCAGCACGGTGTCACATTTGCAGCTGCTTTCCTGTGGGAGCTATCTTCAATACCACACTTTTTCTTCTCATCTCCCATTGAAAAAACTACATTTTGTCAGTTAAGGTATACCGCTGAGTATGGGAGCTACAAGAAAGCAGGAAGGCAGACCCCAGCTACAGTAGTAAGTAGGTCCCCATGCAGTCTAGCAGCCAGCACGGTATGACATTTGCAGCTGCTTTCCTGTGGGAGCTATCTTCAATACAACACTTTTTCTGTTCAGCTCCCATTGAAAAAACTACATTTTGTCAGTTAAGGTATACCACTGAGTATGGGAGCTACAAGAAAGCAGGAAGGCAGACCCCAGCTACAGTAGTAAGTATGTCCCCATGCAGTCTAGCAGCCAGCACGGTGTCACATTTGCAGCTGCTTTCCTGTGGGAGCTATCTTCAATACCACACTTTTTCTGTTCAGCTCCCATTGAAAAAACTACATTTTGTCAGTTAAGGTATACCACTGAGTATGGGATCTACAAGAAAGCAGGAAGGCAGATCCCAGCTACAGTAGTAAGTAGGTCCCCATGCAGTCTAGCAGCCAGCACGGTGTCACATTTGCAGCTGCTTTCCTGTGGGAGCTATCTTCAATACCACACTTTTTCAGTTCACCTCCCATTGAATAAACTACATTTTGACTCTTAAGGTATACCGCTGAGTATGGGAGCTACAAGAAAGCAGGAAGATAGATCCCAGCTACAGTAGTAAGTAGGTCCCCATGCAGTCTATCAGCCAGCACGGTGTCACATTTGCAGCTGCTTTCCTGTGGGAGCTATCTTCAATACCACACTTTTTCTGTTCAGCTCCCATTGAAAAAACTACATTTTGTCAGTTAAGGTATACCACTGAGTATGGGATCTACAAGAAAGCAGGAAGGCAGATCCCAGCTACAGTAGTAAGTAGGTCCCCATGCAGTCTAGCAGCCAGCACGGTGTCACATTTGCAGCTGCTTTCCTATGGGAGCTATCTTCAATACCACACTTTTTCTTCTCAGCTCCCATTGAAAGAATACATTTGTCAGTTAAGGTATACCACTGAGTATGGGAGCTACAAGAAAGCAGGAAGGCAGACCCCAGCTACAGTAGTAAGTAGGTCCCCATGCAGTCTATCAGCCAGCACGGTGTCACATTTGCAGCTGCTTTCCTGTGGGAGCTATCTTCAATACCACACTTTTTCTGTTCAGCTCCCATTGAAAAAACTACATTTTGTCTCTTAAGGTATACCGTTGAGTATGGGAGCTACAAGAAAGCAGGAAGGCAGACCCCAGCTACAGTAGTAAGTAGGTCCCCATGCAGTCTAGCAGCCAGCACGGTGTCACATTTGCAGCTGCTTTCCTGTGGGAGCTATCTTCAATACCACACTTTTTCTTCTCAGCTCCCATTGAAAGAATACATTTGTCAGTTAAGGTATACCGCTGAGTATGGGAGCTAAAAGAAAGCAGGAAGGCAGACCCCAGCTACAGTAGTAAGTAGGTCCCCATGCAGTCTAGCAGCCAGCACGGTGTGACATTTGCAGCTGCTTTCCTGTGGGAGCTATCTTCAATACAACACTTTTTCTGTTCAGCTCCCACTGAAAAACTACATTTTGTCTCTTAAGGTATACAACTGAGTATGGGAGCTACAAGAAAGCAGGAAGATAGATCCCAGCTACAGTAGTAAGTAGGTCCCCATGCAGTCTATCAGCCAGCACGGTGTCACATTTGCAGCTGCTTTCCTGTGGGAGCTATCTTCAATACCACACTTTTTCACTTCAGCTCCCATTGAATAAACTACATTTTGACTCTTAAGGTATACAACTAAGTATGGGAGCTACAAGAAAGCAGGAAGGCAGACCCCAGCTACAGTAGTAAGTAGGTCCCCATGCAGTCTAGCAGCCAGCACGGTGTCACATTTGCAGCTGCTTTCCTGTGGGAGCTATCTTCAATACCACACTTTTTCTGTTCAGCTCCCATTGAAAAAACTACATTTTGTCAGTTAAGGTATAGCACTGAGTACGGGAGCTACAAGAAAGCAGGAAGGCAGACCCCAGCTACAGTAGTAAGTAGGTCCCCATGCAGTCCAGCAGCCAGCACGGTGTTACATTTGCAGCTGCTTTCCTGTGGAGCTATCTTCAATATCACACTTTTTCTGTTCAGCTCCCATTGAAAAAACTACATTTTGTCTCTTAAGGAATACAACTGATTATGGGAGCTACAAGAAAGCAGGAAGATAGATCCCAGCTACAGTAGTAAGTAGGTCCCCATGCAGTCTATGAGCCAGCACGGTGTCACATTTGCAGCTGCTTTCCTGTGGGAGCTATCTTCAATACCACACTTTTTCTGTTCAGCTCCCATTGAAAGAATACATTTGTCAGTTAAGGTATACCACTGAGTATGGGAGCTACAAGAAAGCAGGAAGGCAGACCCCAGCTACAGTAGTAAGTAGGTCCCCATGCAGTCTAGCAGCCAGCACGGTGTGACATTTGCAGCTGCTTTCCTGTGGGAGCTATCTTCAATACCACACTTTTTCTGTTCAGCTCCCATTGAAAGAATACATTTGTCAGTTAAGGTATACCACTGAGTATGGGAGCTACAAGAAAGCAGGAAGGCAGAACCCAGCTACAGTAGTAAGTAGGTCCCCATGCAGTCTAGCAGCCAGCACGGTGTCACATTTGCAGCTGCTTTCCTGTGGGAGCTATCTTCAATACCACACTTTTTCTGTTCAGCTCCCATTGAAAAAACTACATTTTGTCAGTTAAGGTATACCGCTGAGTATGGGAGCTACAAGAAAGCAGGAAGGCAGACCCCAGCTACAGTAGTAAGTAGGTCCCCATGCAGTCTAGCAGCCAGCACGGTGTAACATTTGCAGCTGCTTTCCTGTGGGAGCTATCTTCAATACAACACTTTTTCTGTTCAGCTCCCATTGAAAAAACTACATTTTGTCAGTTAAGGTATACCACTGAGTATGGGAGCTACAAGAAAGCAGGAAGGCAGACCCCAGCTACAGTAGTAAGTATGTCCCCATGCAGTCTAGCAGCCAGCACGGTGTCACATTTGCAGCTGCTTTCCTGTGGGAGCTATCTTCAATACCACACTTTTTCTGTTCAGCTCCCATTGAAAAAACTACATTTTGTTAGTTAAGGTATACCACTGAGTATGGGATCTACAAGAAAGCAGGAAGGCAGATCACAGCTACAGTAGTAAGTAGGTCCCCATGCAGTCTAGCAGCCAGCACGGTGTCACATTTGCAGCTGCTTTCCTGTGGGAGCTATCTTCAATACCACACTTTTTCACTTCAGCTCCCATTGAATAAACTACATTTTGACTCTTAAGGTATACAACTAAGTATGGGAGCTACAAGAAAGCAGGAAGGCAGACCCCAGCTACAGTAGTAAGTAGGTCCCCATGCAGTCTATCAGCCAGCACAGTGTCACATTTGCAGCTGCTTTCCTGTGGGAGCTATCTTCAATACCACACTTTTTCTGTTCAGCTCCCATTGAAAAAACTACATTTTGTCAGTTAAGGTATACCACTGAGTATGGGAGCTACAAGAAAGCAGGAAGGCAGACCCCAGCTACAGTAGTAAGTATGTCCCCATGCAGTCTAGCAGCCAGCATGGTGTCACATTTACAGCTGCTTTCCTGTGGGAGCTATCTTCAATACCACACTTTTTCTGTTCAGCTCCCATTGAAAAAACTACATTTTGTTAGTTAAGGTATACCACTGAGTATGGGAGCTACAAGAAAGCAGGAAGGCAGATCCCAGCTACAGTAGTAAGTAGGTCCCCATGCAGTCTATCAGCCAGCACGGTGTCACATTTGCAGCTGCTTTCCTGTGGGAGCTATCTTCAATACCACACTTTTTCAGTTCACCTCCCATTGAATAAACTACATTTTGACTCTTAAGGTATACCGCTGAGTATGGGAGCTACAAGAAAGCAGGAAGATAAATCCCAGCTACAGTAGTAAGTAGGTCCCCATGCAGTCTATCAGCCAGCACGGTGTCACATTTGCAGCTGCTTTCCTGTGGGAGCTATCTTCAATACCACACTTTTTCAGTTCAGCTCCCATTGAAAAAATACATTTGTCTCTTAAGGTATACCACTGAGTACGGGAGCTACAAGAAAGCAGGAAGGAAGACCCCAGCTACAGTAGTAAGTAGGTCCCCATGCAGTCTAGCAGGCAGCACGGTGTCACATTTGCAGCTCCTTTCCTGTGGTAGCTATCTTCAATACCACACTTTTTCTGTTCAGCTCCCATTGAAAAAATACATTTGTCAGTTAAGGTATACCACTGAGTATAGGAGCTACAAGAAAGCAGGAAGGCAGACCCCAGCTACAGTAGTAAGTAGGTCCCCATGCAGTCTATGAGCCAGCACGGTGTCACATTTGCAGCTGCTTTCCTGTGGGAGCTATCTTCAATACCACACTTTTTCTGTTCAGCTCCCATTGAAAAAACTACATTTTGTCAGTTAAGGTATACCACTGAGTACGGGAGCTACAAGAAAGCAGGAAGGCAGAACCCAGCTACAGTAGTAAGTAGGTCCCCATGCAGTCCAGCAGCCAGCACGGTGTTACATTTGCAGCTGCTTTCCTGTGGGAGCTATCTTCAATATCACACTTTTTCTGTTCAGCTCCCATTGAAAAAACTACATTTTGTCTCTTAAGGAATACAACTGATTATGGGAGCTACAAGAAAGCAGGAAGATAGACCCCAGCTACAGTAGTAAGTAGGTCCCCATGCAGTCTAGCAGACAGCAAGGTGTCACATTTGCAGCTGCTTTCCTGTGGGAGCTATCTTCAATACCACACTTTTTCTGTTCAGCTCCCATTGAAAGAGTACATTTGTCTCTTAAGGTATACCACTGAGTATGGGAGCTACAAGGAAGCAGGAAGGCAGACCCCAGCTACAGTAGTAAGTAGGTCCCCATGCAGTCTAGCAGCCAGCACGGTGTCACATTTGCAGCTGCTTTCCTGTGGGAGCTATCTTCAATACCACACTTTTTCTTCTCAGCTCCCATTGAAAGAATACATTTGTCAGTTAAGGTATACCGCTGAGTATGGGAGCTACAAGAAAGCAGGAAGGCAGACCCCAGGTACAGTAGTAAGTAGGTCCCCATGCAGTCTATGAGCCAGCACGGTGTCACATTTGCAGCTGCTTTCCTGTGGGAGCTATCTTCAATACCACACTTTTTCTGTTCAGCTCCCATTGAAAAAATACATTTGTCTCTTCAGGTATACCACTGAGTACGGGAGCTACAAGAAAGGAGGAAGGCAGACCCCAGCTACAGTATTAAGTAGGTCCCCATGCAGTCTAGCAGCCAGCACGGTGTCACATTTGCAGCTGCTTTCCTGTGGGAGCTATCTTCAATACCACACTTTTTCACTTCAGCTCCCATTGAATAAACTACATTTTGACTCTTAAGGTATACAACTAAGTATGGGAGCTACAAGAAAGCAGGAAGGCAGACCCCAGCTACAGTAGTAAGTAGGTCCCCATGCAGTCTATCAGCCAGCACAGTGTCACATTTGCAGCTGCTTTCCTGTGGGAGCTATCTTCAATACCACACTTTTTCTGTTCAGCTCCCATTGAAAAAACTACATTTTGTCAGTTAAGGTATACCACTGAGTATGGGAGCTACAAGAAAGCAGGAAGGCAGACCCCAGCTACAGTAGTAAGTATGTCCCCATGCAGTCTAGCAGCCAGCACGGTGTCACATTTAGAGCTGCTTTCCTGTGGGAGCTATCTTCAATACCACACTTTTTCTGTTCAGCTCCCATTGAAAAAACTACATTTTGTTAGTTAAGGTATACCACTGAGTATGGGAGCTACAAGAAAGCAGGAAGGCAGATCCCAGCTACAGTAGTAAGTAGGTCCCCATGCAGTCTATCAGCCAGCACGGTGTCACATTTGCAGCTGCTTTCCTGTGGGAGCTATCTTCAATACCACACTTTTTCAGTTCACCTCCCATTGAATAAACTACATTTTGACTCTTAAGGTATACCGCTGAGTATGGGAGCTACAAGAAAGCAGGAAGATAAATCCCAGCTACAGTAGTAAGTAGGTCCCCATGCAGTCTATCAGCCAGCACGGTGTCACATTTGCAGCTGCTTTCCTGTGGGAGCTATCTTCAATACCACACTTTTTCAGTTCAGCTCCCATTGAAAAAATACATTTGTCTCTTAAGGTATACCACTGAGTACGGGAGCTACAAGAAAGCAGGAAGGAAGACCCCAGCTACAGTAGTAAGTAGGTCCCCATGCAGTCTAGCAGGCAGCACGGTGTCACATTTGCAGCTCCTTTCCTGTGGTAGCTATCTTCAATACCACACTTTTTCTGTTCAGCTCCCATTGAAAAAATACATTTGTCAGTTAAGGTATACCACTGAGTATAGGAGCTACAAGAAAGCAGGAAGGCAGACCCCAGCTACAGTAGTAAGTAGGTCCCCATGCAGTCTATGAGCCAGCACGGTGTCACATTTGCAGCTGCTTTCCTGTGGGAGCTATCTTCAATACCACACTTTTTCTGTTCAGCTCCCATTGAAAAAACTACATTTTGTCAGTTAAGGTATACCACTGAGTACGGGAGCTACAAGAAAGCAGGAAGGCAGAACCCAGCTACAGTAGTAAGTAGGTCCCCATGCAGTCCAGCAGCCAGCACGGTGTTACATTTGCAGCTGCTTTCCTGTGGGAGCTATCTTCAATATCACACTTTTTCTGTTCAGCTCCCATTGAAAAAACTACATTTTGTCTCTTAAGGAATACAACTGATTATGGGAGCTACAAGAAAGCAGGAAGATAGACCCCAGCTACAGTAGTAAGTAGGTCCCCATGCAGTCTAGCAGACAGCAAGGTGTCACATTTGCAGCTGCTTTCCTGTGGGAGCTATCTTCAATACCACACTTTTTCTGTTCAGCTCCCATTGAAAGAGTACATTTGTCTCTTAAGGTATACCACTGAGTATGGGAGCTACAAGGAAGCAGGAAGGCAGACCCCAGCTACAGTAGTAAGTAGGTCCCCATGCAGTCTAGCAGCCAGCACGGTGTCACATTTGCAGCTGCTTTCCTGTGGGAGCTATCTTCAATACCACACTTTTTCTTCTCAGCTCCCATTGAAAGAATACATTTGTCAGTTAAGGTATACCGCTGAGTATGGGAGCTACAAGAAAGCAGGAAGGCAGACCCCAGGTACAGTAGTAAGTAGGTCCCCATGCAGTCTATGAGCCAGCACGGTGTCACATTTGCAGCTGCTTTCCTGTGGGAGCTATCTTCAATACCACACTTTTTCTGTTCAGCTCCCATTGAAAAAATACATTTGTCTCTTCAGGTATACCACTGAGTACGGGAGCTACAAGAAAGGAGGAAGGCAGACCCCAGCTACAGTATTAAGTAGGTCCCCATGCAGTCTAGCAGCCAGCACGGTGTTACATTTGCAGCTGCTTTCCTGTGGGAGCTATCTTCAATATCACACTTTTACTGTTCAGCTCCCATTGAAAGAATACATTTGTCAGTTAAGGTATACCACTGAGTATGGGAGCTACAAGAAAGCAGGAAGATAGATCCCAGCTACAGTAGTAAGTAGGTCCCCATGCAGTCTAGCAGCCAGCACGGTGTCACATTTGCAGCTGCTTTCCTGTGGGAGCTATCTTCAATACCACACGTTTTCTGTTCAGCTCCCATTGAAAGAATACATTTGTCGGTTAAGGTATACCACTGAGTATGGGAGCTACAAGAAAGCAGGAAGGCAGACCCCAGCTACAGTAGTAAGTAGGTCCCCATGCAGTCTAGCAGCCAGCACGGTGTCACATTTGCAGCTGCTTTCCTGTGGGAGCTATCTTCAATATCACACTTTTTCTGTTCAGCTCCCTTTGAAAGAATACATTTGTCAGTTAAGGTATACCACTGAGTATGGGAGCTACAAGAAAGCAGGAAGATAGATCCCAGATACAGTAGTAAGTAGGTCCCCATGCAGTCTAGCAGCCAGCACGGTGTCACATTTGCAGCTGCTTTCCTGTGGGAGCTATCTTCAATACCACACGTTTTCTGTTCAGCTCCCATTGAAAGAATACATTTGTCGGTTAAGGTATACCACTGAGTATGGGAGCTACAAGAAAGCAGGAAGATAGATCCCAGCTACAGTAGTAAGTAGGTCCCCATGCAGTCTAGCAGCCAGCACGGTGTCACATTTGCAGCTGCTTTCCTGTGGGAGCTATCTTCAATACCACACTTTTTCTCCTCAGCTCCCATTTAAAGAATACATTTGTCAGTTAAGGTATACCACTGAGTATGGGAGCTACAAGAAAGCAGGAAGGCAGACCCCAGCTACAGTAGTAAGTAGGTCCCCATGCAGTCTATCAGCCAGCACGGTGTCACATTTGCAGCTGCTTTCCTGTGGGAGCTAGCTTCAATACCACACTTTTTCTCCTCAGCTCCCATTTAAAGAATACATTTGTCAGTTAAGGTATACCACTGAGTATGGGAGCTACAAGAAAGCAGGAAGGCAGACCCCAGCTACAGTAGTAAGTAGGTCCCCATGCAGTCTGTCAGCCAGCACGATGTCACATTTGCAGCTCCTTTCCTGTGGGAGCTATCTTCAATACCACACTTTTTCTCCTCAGTTCCCATTTAAAGAATACATTTGTCAGTTAAGGTATACCGCTGAGTATGGGAGCTACAAGAAAGCAGGAAGGCAGACCCCAGCTACAGTAGTAAGTAGGTCCCCATGCAGTCTAGCAGCCAGCACGGTGTCACATTTGCAGCTGCTTTCCTGTGGGAGCTATCTTCAATACCACACTTTTTCTGTTCAGCTCCCATTGAAAGAATACATTTGTCAGTTAAGGTATACCACTGAGTATGGGAGCTACAAGAAAGCAGGAAGGCAGACCCCAGCTACAGTAGTAAGTAGGTCCCCATGCAGTCTAGCAGCCAGCACGGTGTGACATTTGCAGCTGCTTTCCTGTGGGAGCTATCTTCAATACCACACTTTTTCTGTTCAGCTCCCATTGAAAGAATACATTTGTCAGTTAAGGTATACCACTGAGTATGGGAGCTACAAGAAAGCAGGAAGGCAGACCCCAGCTACAGTAGTAAGTAGGTCCCCATGCAGTCTAGCAGCCAGCACGGTGTCACATTTGCAGCTGCTTTCCTGTGGGAGCTATCTTCAATACCACACTTTTTCTGTTCAGCTCCCATTGAAAAAATACATTTGTCTCTTAAGGTATACCACTGAGTACGGGAGCTACAAGAAAGCAGGAAGGCAGACCCCAGCTACAGTAGTAAGTAGGTCCCCATGCAGTCTATCAGCCAGCACGGTGTTACATTTGCAGCTGCTTTCCTGTGGGAGCTATCTTCAATATCACACTTTTCCTGTTCAGCTCCCATTGAAAAAACTACATTTTGTCTCTTAAGGAATACAACTGATTATGGGAGCTACAAGAAAGCAGGAAGATAGATCCCAGCTACAGTAGTAAGTAGGTCCCCATGCAGTTTAGCAGACAGCAAGGTGTCACATTTGCAGCTGCTTTCCTGTGGGAGCTATCTTCAATACCACACTTTTTCTGTTCAGCTCCCATTGAAAGAGTACATTTGTCTCTTAAGGTATACCACTGAGTATGGGAGCTACAAGGAAGCAGGAAGGCAGACCCCAGCTACAGCAGTAAGTAGGTCCCCATGCAGTCTAGCAGCCAGCACGGTGTCACATTTGCAGCTGCTTTCCTGTGGGAGCTATCTTCAATACCACACTTTTTCTTCTCAGCTCCCATTGAAAGAATACATTTGTCAGTTAAGGTATACCGCTGAGTATGGGAGCTACAAGAAAGCAGGAAGGCAGACCCCAGCTACAGTAGTAAGTAGGTCCCCATGCAGTCTAGCAGCCAGCACGGTGTCACATTTGCAGCTGATTTCCTGTGGGAGCTATCTTCAATACCACACTTTTTCTGTTCAGCTCCCATTGAAAAAATACATTTGTCTCTTCAGGTATACCACTGAGTACGGGAGCTACAAGAAAGCAGGAAAGCAGACCCCAGCTACAGTATTAAGTAGGTCCCCATGCAGTCTAGCAGCCAGCACGGTGTTACATTTGCAGCTGCTTTCCTGTGGGAGCTATCTTCAATATCACACTTTTACTGTTCAGCTCTCATTGAAAGAATACATTTGTCAGTTAAGGTATACCACTGAGTATGGGAGCTACAAGAAAGCAGGAAGATAGATCCCAGCTACAGTAGTAAGTAGGTCCCCATGCAGTCTAGCAGCCAGCACGGTGTCACATTTGCAGCTGCTTTCCTGTGGGAGCTATCTTCAATACCATACGTTTTCTGTTCAGCTCCCATTGAAGAATACATTTGTCGGTTAAGGTATACCACTGAGTATGGGAGCTACAAGAAAGCAGGAAGATAGATCCCAGCTACAGTAGTAAGTAGGTCCCCATGCAGTCTAGCAGCCAGCACGGTGTCACATTTGCAGCTGCTTTCCTGTGGGAGCTATCTTCAATACCACACTTTTTCTGTTCAGCTCCCATTGAAAGAATACGTTTGTCAGTTAAGGTATACCACTGAGTACGGGAGCTACAAGAAAGCAGGAAGGCAGACCCCAGCTACAGTAGTAAGTAGGTCCCCATGCAGTCTAGCAGCCAGCACGGTGTTACATTTGCAGCTGCTTTCCTGTGGGAGCTATCTTCAATATCAAACTTTTTCTGTTCAGCTCCCATTGAAAAAACTACATTTTGTCTCTTAAGGAATACAACTGATTATGGGAGCTACAAGAAAGCAGGAAGATAGATCCCAGCTACAGTAGTAAGTAGGTCCCCATGCAGTCTAGCAGACAGCAAGGTGTCACATTTGCAGCTGCTTTCCTGTGGGAGCTATCTTCAATACCACACTTTTTCTGTTCAGCTCCCATTGAAAGAGTACATTTGTCTCTTAAGGAATACAACTGATTATGGGAGCTACAAGAAAGCAGGAAGGCAGACACCAGCTACAGTAATAAGTAAGTCCCCATGCAGTCTAGCAGCCAGCACGGTGTCACATTTGCAGCTGCTTTCCTGTGGGAGCTATCTTCAATACCACACTTTTTCTGTTCAGCTCCCATTGAAAAAATACATTTGTCTCTTAAGGTATACCACTGAGTACGGGAGCTACAAGAAACCAGGAAGGCAGACCCCAGCTACAGTAGTAAGTAGATCCCCATGCAGTCTACCAGCCAGCACGGTGTTACATTTGCAGCTGCTTTCCTGTGGGAGCTATCTTCAATATCAAACTTTTTCTGTTCAGCTCCCATTGAAAGAATACATTTGTCGGTTAAGGTATACCACTGAGTATGGGAGCTACAAGAAAGCAGGAAGGCAGACCCCAGCTACAGTATTAAGTAGATCCCCATGCAGTCTAGCAGCCAGCACGGTGTGACATTTGCAGCTGCTTTCCTGTGGGAGCTATCTTCAATATCACACTTTTACTGTTCAGCTCCCATTGAAAGAATACATTTGTCAGTTAAGGTATACCACTGAGTATGGGAGCTACAAGAAAGCAGGAAGATAGATCCCAGCTACAGTAGTAAGTAGGTCCCCATGCAGTCTAGCAGCCAGCACGGTGTCACATTTGCAGCTGCTTTCCTGTGGGAGCTATCTTCAATACCATACGTTTTCTGTTCAGCTCCCATTGAAGAATACATTTGTCGGTTAAGGTATACCACTGAGTATGGGAGCTACAAGAAAGCAGGAAGATAGATCCCAGCTACAGTAGTAAGTAGGTCCCCATGCAGTCTAGCAGCCAGCACGGTGTCACATTTGCAGCTGCTTTCCTGTGGGAGCTATCTTCAATACCACACTTTTTCTGTTCAGCTCCCATTGAAAGAATACGTTTGTCAGTTAAGGTATACCACTGAGTACGGGAGCTACAAGAAAGCAGGAAGGCAGACCCCAGCTACAGTAGTAAGTAGGTCCCCATGCAGTCTAGCAGCCAGCACGGTGTTACATTTGCAGCTGCTTTCCTGTGGGAGCTATCTTCAATATCAAACTTTTTCTGTTCAGCTCCCATTGAAAAAACTACATTTTGTCTCTTAAGGAATACAACTGATTATGGGAGCTACAAGAAAGCAGGAAGATAGATCCCAGCTACAGTAGTAAGTAGGTCCCCATGCAGTCTAGCAGACAGCAAGGTGTCACATTTGCAGCTGCTTTCCTGTGGGAGCTATCTTCAATACCACACTTTTTCTGTTCAGCTCCCATTGAAAGAGTACATTTGTCTCTTAAGGAATACAACTGATTATGGGAGCTACAAGAAAGCAGGAAGGCAGACACCAGCTACAGTAATAAGTAAGTCCCCATGCAGTCTAGCAGCCAGCACGGTGTCACATTTGCAGCTGCTTTCCTGTGGGAGCTATCTTCAATACCACACTTTTTCTGTTCAGCTCCCATTGAAAAAATACATTTGTCTCTTAAGGTATACCACTGAGTACGGGAGCTACAAGAAACCAGGAAGGCAGACCCCAGCTACAGTAGTAAGTAGATCCCCATGCAGTCTACCAGCCAGCACGGTGTTACATTTGCAGCTGCTTTCCTGTGGGAGCTATCTTCAATATCAAACTTTTTCTGTTCAGCTCCCATTGAAAGAATACATTTGTCGGTTAAGGTATACCACTGAGTATGGGAGCTACAAGAAAGCAGGAAGGCAGACCCCAGCTACAGTAGTAAGTAGATCCCCATGCAGTCTAGCAGCCAGCACGGTGTGACATTTGCAGCTGCTTTCCTGTGGGAGCTATCTTCAATATCACACTTTTACTGTTCAGCTCCCATTGAAAGAATACATTTGTCAGTTAAGGTATACCACTGAGTATGGGAGCTACAAGAAAGCAGGAAGATAGATCCCAGCTACAGTAGTAAGTAGGTCCCCATGCAGTCTAGCAGCCAGCACGGTGTCACATTTGCAGCTGCTTTCCTGTGGGAGCTATCTTCAATACCATACGTTTTCTGTTCAGCTCCCATTGAAGAATACATTTGTCGGTTAAGGTATACCACTGAGTATGGGAGCTACAAGAAAGCAGGAAGATAGATCCCAGCAACAGTAGTAAGTAGGTCCCCATGCAGTCTAGCAGCCAGCACGGTGTCACATTTGCAGCTGCTTTCCTGTGGGAGCTATCTTCAATACCACACTTTTTCTGTTCAGCTCCCATTGAAAGAATACGTTTGTCAGTTAAGGTATACCACTGAGTACGGGAGCTACAAGAAAGCAGGAAGGCAGACCCCAGCTACAGTAGTAAGTAGGTCCCCATGCAGTCTAGCAGCCAGCACGGTGTTACATTTGCAGCTGCTTTCCTGTGGGAGCTATCTTCAATATCAAACTTTTTCTGTTCAGCTCCCATTGAAAAAACTACATTTTGTCTCTTAAGGAATACAACTGATTATGGGAGCTACAAGAAAGCAGGAAGGCAGACACCAGCTACAGTAGTAAGTAGGTCCCCATGCAGTCTAGCAGCCAGCACGGTGTCACATTTGCAGCTGCTTTCCTGTGGGAGCTATCTTCAATACCACACTTTTTCTGTTCAGCTCCCATTGAAAAAATACATTTGTCTCTTAAGGTCTACCACTGAGTACGGGAGCTACAAGAAAGCAGGAAGGCAGACCCCAGCTACAGTAGTAAGTAGATCCCCATGCAGTCTACCAGCCAGCACGGTGTTACATTTGCAGCTGCTTTCCTGTGGGAGCTATCTTCAATATCAAACTTTTTCTGTTCAGCTCCCATTGAAAGAATACATTTGTCGGTTAAGGTATACCACTGAGTATGGGAGCTACAAGAAAGCAGGAAGGCAGACCCCAGCTACAGTAGTAAGTAGGTCCCCATGCAGTCTAGCAGCCAGCACGGTGTCACATTTGCAGCTGCTTTCCTGTGGGAGCTATCTTCAATACCACACTTATTCTGTTCAGCTCCCATTGAAAAAATACATTTGTCTCTGAAGGTATACCACTGAGTACGGGAGCTACAAGAAAGCAGGAAGGCAGACCCCAGCTACAGTAGTAAGTAGGTCCCCATGCAGTCTATCAGCCAGCACGGTGTTACATTTGCAGCTGCTTTCCTGTGGGAGCTATCTTCAATATCAAACTTTTTCTGTTCAGCTCCCATTGAAAAAACTACATTTTGTCTCTTAAGGAATACAACTGAGTATGGGAGCTACAAGAAAGCAGGAAGATAGATCCCAGCTACAGTAGTAAGTAGGTCCCCATGCAGTCTAGCAGACAGCAAGGTGTCACATTTGCAGCTGCTTTCCTGTGGGAGCTATCTTCAATATCACACTTTTTCTGTTCAGCTCCCATTGAAAGAGTACATTTGTCTCTTAAGGTATACCACTGAGTACGGGAGCTACAAGGAAGCAGGAAGGCAGACCCCAGCTACAGTAGTAAGTAGGTCCCCATGCAGTCTGTCAGCCAGCACGGTGTCACATTTGCAGCTGCTTTCCTGTGGGAGCTATCTTCAATACCACACTTTTTCTCCTCAGTTCCCATTTAAAGAATACATTTGTCAGTTAAGGTATACCGCTGAGTATGGGAGCTACAAGAAAGCAGGAAGGCAGACCCCAGCTACAGTAGTAAGTAGGTCCCCATGCAGTCTAGCAGCCAGCACGGTGTCACATTTGCAGCTGCTTTCCTGTGGGAGCTATCTTCAATACCACACTTTTTCTGTTCAGCTCCCATTGAAAAAACTACATTTTGTCTCTTAAGGTATACCACTGATTATGGGAGCTACAAGAAAGCAGGAAGATAGATCCCAGCTACAGTAGTAAGTAGGTCCCCATGCAGTCTAGCAGCCAGCACGGTGTGACATTTGCAGCTGCTTTCCTGTGGGAGCTATCTTCAATACCACACTTTTTCTGTTCAGCTCCCATTGAAAGAATACTTTTGTAAGTTAAGGTATACCACTGAGTATGGGAGCTACAAGAAAGCAGGAAGGCAGACAGCAGCTACAGTAGTAAGTAGGTCCCCATGCAGTCTAGCAGAGAGCACGGTGTCACATTTGCAGCTGCTTTCCTGTGGGAGCTATCTTCAATACCACACTTTTTCTTCTCAGCTCCCATTGAAAAAAATACATTTTGTCAGTTAAGGTATACCGCTGAGTATGGGAGCTACAAGAAAGCAGGAAGGCAGACCCCAGGTACAGTAGTAAGTAGGTCCCCATGCAGTCTATGAGCCAGCACGGTGTCACATTTGCAGCTGCTTTCCTGTGGGAGCTATCTTCAATACCACACTTTATCAGCTCCCATTGAAAAAACTACATTTTGTCTCTTAAGGTATACAACTGAGTATGAGAGCTACAAGAAAGCAGGAAGATAGATCCCAGCTACAGTAGTAAGTAGGTCCCCATGCAGTCTATCAGCCAGCACGGTGTCACATTTGCAGCTGCTTTCCTGTGGGAGCTATCTTCAATACCACACTTTTTAAGTTCAGCTCCCATTGAAAAAATACATTTGTCTCTTAAGGTATACCACTGAGTACGGGAGCTACAAGAAAGCAGGAAGGCAGACCCCAGCTACAGTAGTAAGTAGGTCCCCATGCAGTCTATCAGCCAGCACGGTGTGACATTTGCAGCTGCTTTCCTGTGGGAGCTATCTTCAATACCACACTTTTTCTGTTCAGCTCCCATTGAAAGAATACTTTTGTCAGTTAAGGTATACCACTGAGTATGGGAGCTACAAGAAAGCAGGAAGGCAGACCCCAGCTACAGTAGTAAGTAGGTCCCCATGCAGTCTGTCAGCCAGCACGGTGTCACATTTGCAGCTGCTTTCCTGTGGGAGCTATCTTCAATACCACACTTTTTCTCCTCAGTTCCCATTTAAAGAATACATTTGTCAGTTAAGGTATACCGCTGAGTATGGGAGCTACAAGAAAGCAGGAAGGCAGACCCCAGCTACAGTAGTAAGTAGGTCCCCATGCAGTCTAGCAGCCAGCACGGTGTCACATTTGCAGCTGCTTTCCTGTGGGAGCTATCTTCAATACCACACTTTTTCTGTTCAGCTCCCATTGAAAGAATACATTTGTTAGTTAAGGTATACCACTGAGTATGGGAGCTACAAGAAAGCAGGAAGGCAGACCCTAGCTACAGTAGTAAGTAGGTCCCCATGCAGTCTATCAGCCAGCACGGTGTCACATTTGCAGCTGCTTTCCTGTGGGAGCTATCTTCAATACCACACTTTTTCTGTTCAGCTCCCATTGAAAGACTACATTTGTCAGTTAAGGTATACCACTGAGTATGGGAGCTACAAGAAAGCAGGAAGGCAGACCCCAGCTACAGTAGTAAGTAGGTCCCCATGCAGTCTGTCAGCCAGCACGGTGTCACATTTGCAGCTGCTTTCCTGTGGGAGCTATCTTCAATACCACACTTTTTCTCCTCAGTTCCCGTTTAAAGAATACATTTGTCAGTTAAGGTATACCGCTGAGTATGGGAGCTACAAGAAAGCAGGAAGATAGATCCCAGCTACAGTAGTAAGTAGGTCCCCATGCAGTCTAGCAGCCAGCACGGTGTCACATTTGCAGCTGCTTTCCTGTGGGAGCTATCTTCAATACCACACTTTATCAGCTCCCATTGAAAAAACTACATTTTGTCTCTTAAGGTATACAACTGAGTATGAGAGCTACAAGAAAGCAGGAAGATAGATCCCAGCTACAGTAGTAAGTAGGTCCCCATGCAGTCTATCAGCCAGCACGGTGTCACATTTGCAGCTGCTTTCCTGTGGGAGTTATCTTCAATACCACACTTTTTATGTTCAGCTCCTATTGAAAGAATACATTTGTCAGTTAAGGTATACCACTGAGTATGGGAGCTACAAGAAAGCAGGAAGGCAGACACCAGCTACAGTAGTAAGTAGGTCCCCATGCAGTCTATCTGCCAGCACGGTGTCACATTTGCAGCTGCTTTCCTGTGGGAGCTATCTTCAATACCACACTTTTCCTTCTCAGCTCCCATTGAAAAAACTACATTTTGTCAGTTAAGATATACCGCTGAGTATGGGAGCTACAAGAAAGCAGGAAGGCAGACCCCAGCTACAGTAGTAAGTAGGTCCCCATGCAGTCTATCAGCCAGCACGGTGTCACATTTGCAGCTGCTTTCCTGTGGGAGCTATCTTCAATACCACACTTTTTCTGTTCAGCTCCCATTGAAAAAACTACATTTTGTCTCTTAAGGTATACAACTGAGTATGGGAGCTACAAGAAAGCAGGAAGATAGACCCCAGCTACAGTAGTAAGTAGGTCCCCATACAGTCTAGCAGACAGCACGGTGTGACATTTGCAGCTGCTTTCCTGTGGGAGCTATCTTCAATACCACACTTTTTCTGTTCAGCTCCCATTGAAAGAATACATTTGTCAATTAAGGTATACCACTGAGTATGGGAGCTACAAGAAAGCAGGAAGGCAGACCCCAGCTACAGTAGTAAGTAGGTCCCCATGCAGTCTATGAGCCAGCACGGTGTCACATTTGCAGCTGCTTTCCTGTGGGAGCTATCTTCAATATCACACTATATCAGCTCCCATTGAAAAAACTACATTTTGTCTCTTAAGGTATACAACTGAGTATGAGAGCTACAAGAAAGCAGGAAGGCAGACCCCAGCTACAGTAGTAAGTAGGTCCCCATGCAGTCTATCAGCCAGCAGGGTGTGACATTTGCAGCTGCTTTCCTGTGGGAGCTATCTTCAATACCACACTTTTTCTGTTCAGCTCCCATTGAAAAAATACATTTGTCTCTTAAGGTATACCACTGAGTACGGGAGCTACAAGAAAGCAGGAAGGCAGACCCCAGCTACAGTAGTATGTAGATCCCCATGCAGTCTACCAGCCAGCACGGTGTTACACTTGCAGCTGCTTTCCTGTGGGAGCTATCTTCAATACCACACTTTTTCTGTTCAGCTCCCATTGAAAGAATACATTTGTCAGTTAAGGTATACCACTGAGTATCGGAGCTACAAGAAAGCAGGAAGGCAGACCCCAGCTACAGTAGTAAGTAGGTCCCCATGCAGTCTGTCAGCCAGCACGGTGTCACATTTGCAGCTGCTTTCCTGTGGGAGCTATCTTCAATACCACACTTTTTCTCCTCAGTTCCCATTTAAAGAATACATTTGTAAGTTAAGGTATACCGCTGAGTATGGGAGCTACAAGAAAGCAGGAAGGCAGACCCCAGCTACAGTAGTAAGTAGGTCCCCATGCAGTCTAGCAGCCAGCACGGTGTCACATTTGCAGCTGCTTTCCTGTGGGAGCTATCTTCAATACCACACTTTTTCTCCTCAGTTCCCGTTTAAAGAATACATTTGTCAGTTAAGGTATACCGCTGAGTATGGGAGCTACAAGAAAGCAGGAAGATAGATCCCAGCTACAGTAGTAAGTAGGTCCCCATGCAGTCTAGCAGCCAGCACGGTGTCACATTTGCAGCTGCTTTCCTGTGGGAGCTATCTTCAATACCACACTTTATCAGCTCCCATTGAAAAAACTACATTTTGTCTCTTAAGGTATACAACTGAGTATGAGAGCTACAAGAAAGCAGGAAGATAGATCCCAGCTACAGTAGTAAGTAGGTCCCCATGCAGTCTATCAGCCAGCACGGTGTCACATTTGCAGCTGCTTTCCTGTGGGAGTTATCTTCAATACCACACTTTTTATGTTCAGCTCCTATTGAAAGAATACATTTGTCAGTTAAGGTATACCACTGAGTATGGGAGCTACAAGAAAGCAGGAAGGCAGACACCAGCTACAGTAGTAAGTAGGTCCCCATGCAGTCTATCTGCCAGCACGGTGTCACATTTGCAGCTGCTTTCCTGTGGGAGCTATCTTCAATACCACACTTTTCCTTCTCAGCTCCCATTGAAAAAACTACATTTTGTCAGTTAAGATATACCGCTGAGTATGGGAGCTACAAGAAAGCAGGAAGGCAGACCCCAGCTACAGTAGTAAGTAGGTCCCCATGCAGTCTATCAGCCAGCACGGTGTCACATTTGCAGCTGCTTTCCTGTGGGAGCTATCTTCAATACCACACTTTTTCTGTTCAGCTCCCATTGAAAAAACTACATTTTGTCTCTTAAGGTATACAACTGAGTATGGGAGCTACAAGAAAGCAGGAAGATAGACCCCAGCTACAGTAGTAAGTAGGTCCCCATACAGTCTAGCAGACAGCACGGTGTGACATTTGCAGCTGCTTTCCTGTGGGAGCTATCTTCAATACCACACTTTTTCTGTTCAGCTCCCATTGAAAGAATACATTTGTCAATTAAGGTATACCACTGAGTATGGGAGCTACAAGAAAGCAGGAAGGCAGACCCCAGCTACAGTAGTAAGTAGGTCCCCATGCAGTCTATGAGCCAGCACGGTGTCACATTTGCAGCTGCTTTCCTGTGGGAGCTATCTTCAATATCACACTATATCAGCTCCCATTGAAAAAACTACATTTTGTCTCTTAAGGTATACAACTGAGTATGAGAGCTACAAGAAAGCAGGAAGGCAGACCCCAGCTACAGTAGTAAGTAGGTCCCCATGCAGTCTATCAGCCAGCAGGGTGTGACATTTGCAGCTGCTTTCCTGTGGGAGCTATCTTCAATACCACACTTTTTCTGTTCAGCTCCCATTGAAAAAATACATTTGTCTCTTAAGGTATACCACTGAGTACGGGAGCTACAAGAAAGCAGGAAGGCAGACCCCAGCTACAGTAGTATGTAGATCCCCATGCAGTCTACCAGCCAGCACGGTGTTACACTTGCAGCTGCTTTCCTGTGGGAGCTATCTTCAATACCACACTTTTTCTGTTCAGCTCCCATTGAAAGAATACATTTGTCAGTTAAGGTATACCACTGAGTATCGGAGCTACAAGAAAGCAGGAAGGCAGACCCCAGCTACAGTAGTAAGTAGGTCCCCATGCAGTCTGTCAGCCAGCACGGTGTCACATTTGCAGCTGCTTTCCTGTGGGAGCTATCTTCAATACCACACTTTTTCTCCTCAGTTCCCATTTAAAGAATACATTTGTAAGTTAAGGTATACCGCTGAGTATGGGAGCTACAAGAAAGCAGGAAGGCAGACCCCAGCTACAGTAGTAAGTAGGTCCCCATGCAGTCTAGCAGCCAGCACGGTGTCACATTTGCAGCTGCTTTCCTGTGGGAGCTATCTTCAATACCACACTTTTTCTCCTCAGCTCCCATTGAAAGAATACATTTGTCAGTTAAGGTATACCACTGAGTATGGGAGCTACAAGAAAGCAGGAAGGCAGACCCCAGCTACAGTAGTAAGTAGGTCCCCATGCAGTCTATCAGCCAGCACGGTTTCACATTTGCAGCTGCTTTCCTGTGGGAGCTATCTTCAATACCACACTTTTTCTGTTCAGCTCCCATTGAAAGAATACATTTGTCAGTTAAGGTATACCACTGAGTATCGGAGCTACAAGAAAGCAGGAAGGCAGACCCCAGCTACAGTAGTAAGTAGGTCCCCATGCAGTCTGTCAGCCAGCACGGTGTCACATTTGCAGCTGCTTTCCTGTGGGAGCTATCTTCAATACCACACTTTTTCTCCTCAGTTCCCATTAAAAGAATACATTTGTCAGTTAAGGTATACCACTGAGTATCGGAGCTACAAGAAAGCAGGAAGGCAGACCCCAGCTACAGTAGTAAGTAGGTCCCCATGCAGTCTGTCAGCCAGCACGGTGTCACATTTGCAGCTGCTTTCCTGTGGGAGCTATCTTCAATACCACACTTTTTCTCCTCAGTTCCCATTTAAAGAATACATTTGTCAGTTAAGGTATACCGCTGAGTATGGGAGCTACAAGAAAGCAGGAAGGCAGACCCCAGCTACAGTAGTAAGTAGGTCCCCATGCAGTCTAGCAGCCAGCACGGTGTCACATTTGCAGCTGCTTTCCTGTGGGAGCTATCTTCAATACCACACTTTTTCTGTTCAGCTCCCATTGAAAGAATACATTTGTTAGTTAAGGTATACCACTGAGTATGGGAGCTACAAGAAAGCAGGAAGGCAGACCCTAGCTACAGTAGTAAGTAGGTCCCCATGCAGTCTATCAGCCAGCACGGTGTCACATTTGCAGCTGCTTTCCTGTGGGAGCTATCTTCAATACCACACTTTTTCTGTTCAGCTCCCATTGAAAGACTACATTTGTCAGTTAAGGTATACCACTGAGTATGGGAGCTACAAGAAAGCAGGAAGGCAGACCCCAGCTACAGTAGTAAGTAGGTCCCCATGCAGTCTGTCAGCCAGCACGGTGTCACATTTGCAGCTGCTTTCCTGTGGGAGCTATCTTCAATACCACACTTTTTCTCCTCAGTTCCCATTTAAAGAATACATTTGTCAGTTAAGGTATACCGCTGAGTATGGGAGCTACAAGAAAGCAGGAAGGCAGACCCAGCTATAGTAGTAAGTAGGTCCCCATGCAGTCTAGCAGCCAGCACGGTGTCACATTTGCAGCTGCTTTCCTGTGGGAGCTATCTTCAATACCACACTTTATCAGCTCCCATTGAAAAAACTACATTTTGTCTCTTAAGGTATACAACTGAGTATGAGAGCTACAAGAAAGCAGGAAGATAGATCCCAGCTACAGTAGTAAGTAGGTCCCCATGCAGTCTATCAGCGAGCACGGTGTCACATTTGCAGCTGCTTTCCTGTGGGAGCTATCTTCAATACCACACTTTTTATGTTCAGCTCCCATTGAAAGAATACATTTGTCAGTTAAGGTATACCACTGAGTATGGGAGCTACAAGAAAGCAGGAAGGCAGACACCAGCTACAGTAGTAAGTAGGTCCCCATGCAGTCTATCTGCCAGCACGGTGTCACATTTGCAGCTGCTTTCCTGTGGGAGCTATCTTCAATACCACACTTTTCCTTCTCAGCTCCCATTGAAAAAACTACATTTTGTCAGTTAAGGTATACCGCTGAGTATGGGAGCTACAAGAAAGCAGGAAGGCAGACCCCAGCTACAGTAGTAAGTAGGTCCCCATGCAGTCTAGCAGCCAGCACGGTGTCACATTTGCAGCTGCTTTCCTGTGGGAGCTATCTTCAATACCACACTTTTTCTTCTCAGCTCCCATTGAAAAAACTACATTTTGTCTCTTAAGGTATACAACTGAGTATGGGAGCTACAAGAAAGCAGGAAGATAGACCCCAGCTACAGTAGTAAGTAGGTCCCCATACAGTCTAGCAGACAGCACGGTGTGACATTTGCAGCTGCTTTCCTGTGGGAGCTATCTTCAATACCACACTTTTTCTGTTCAGCTCCCATTGAAAGAATACATTTGTCAATTAAGGTATACCACTGAGTATGGGAGCTACAAGAAAGCAGGAAGGCAGACCCCAGCTACAGTAGTAAGTAGGTCCCCATGCAGTCTATCAGCCAGCACGGTGTCACATTTGCAGCTGCTTTCCTGTGGGAGCTATCTTCAATATCACACTATATCAGCTCCCATTGAAAAAACTACATTTTGTCTCTTAAGGTATACAACTGAGTATGAGAGCTACAAGAAAGCAGGAAGGCAGACCCCAGCTACAGTAGTAAGTAGGTCCCCATGCAGTCTATCAGCCAGCACGGTGTGACATTTGCAGCTGCTTTCCTGTGGGAGCTATCTTCAATACCACACTTTTTCTGTTCAGCTCCCATTGAAAAAATACATTTGTCTCTTAAGGTATACCACTGAGTACGGGAGCTACAAGAAAGCAGGAAGGCAGACCCCAGCTACAGTAGTATGTACATCCCCATGCAGTCTACCAGCCAGCACGGTGTTACACTTGCAGCTGCTTTCCTGTGGGAGCTATCTTCAATATCAAACTTTTTCTGTTCAGCTCCCATTGAAAGAATACATTTGTCGGTTAAGGTATACCACTGAGTATGGGAGCTACAAGAAAGCAGGAAGGCAGACCCCAGCTACAGTAGTAAGTAGGTCCCCATGCAGTCTAGCAGCCAGCACGGTGTCACATTTGCAGCTGCTTTCCTGTGGGAGCTATCTTCAATACCACACGTTTTCTGTTCAGCTCCCATTGAAAGAATACATTTGTCGGTTAAGGTATACCACTGAGTATGGGAGCTACAAGAAAGCAGGAAGGCAGACCCCAGCTACAGTAGTAAGTAGGTCCCCATGCAGTCTATGAGCCAGCACGGTGTCACATTTGCAGCTGCTTTCCTGTGGGAGCTATCTTCAATACCACACTTTTTCTGTTCAGCTCCCATTGAAAGAATACATTTGTCAGTTAAGGTATACCACTGAGTATGGGAGCTACAAGAAAGCAGGAAGGCAGACCCCAGCTACAGTAGTAAGTAGGTCCCCATGCAGTCTAGCAGCCAGCACGGTGTCACATTTGCAGCTGCTTTCCTGTGGGAGCTATCTTCAATACCACACTTTTTTTGTTCAGCTCCCATTGAAAAAATACATTTGTCTCTTAAGGTATACCACTGAGTACGGGAGCTACAAGAAAGCAGGAAGGCAGACCCCAGCTACAGTAGTAAGTAGGTCCCCATGCAGTCTAGCAGCCAGCACGGTTTCACATTTGCAGCTGCTTTCCTGTGGGAGCTATCTTCAATACCACACTTTTTCTGTTCAGCTCCCATTGAAAGAATACTTTTGTAAGTTAAGGTATGCCGCTGAGTATGGGAGCTACAAGAAAGCAGGAAGGCAGACCCCAGCTACAGTAGTAAGTAGGTCCCCATGCAGTCTATCAGCCAGCACGGTGTCACATTTGCAGCTGCTTTCCTGTGGGAGCTATCTTCAATACCACACTTTATCAGCTCCCTTTGAAAAAACTACATTTTGTCTCTTAAGGTATACAACTGAGTATGAGAGCTACAAGAAAGCAGGAAGATAGATCCCAGCTACAGTAGTAAGTAGGTCCCCATGCAGTCTATCAGTCAGCACGGTGTCACATTTGCAGCTGCTTTCCTGTGGGAGCTATCTTCAATACCACACTTTTTCAGTTCAGCTCCCATTGAAAGAATACATTTGTCTCTTAAGGTATACCACTGAGTACGGGAGCTACAACAAAGCAGGAAGGAAGACCCCAGCTACAGTAGTAAGTAGGTCCCCATGCAGTCTATCAGCCAGCACGGTGTCACATTTGCAGCTGCTTTCCTGTGGGAGCTATCTTCAATACCACACTTTTTATGTTCAGCTCCCATTGAAAGAATACTTTTGTCAGTTAAGGTATACCACTGAGTATGGGAGCTACAAGAAAGCAGGAAGGCAGACACCAGCTACAGTAGTAAGTAGGTCCCCATGCAGTCTATCTGCCAGCACGGTGTCACATTTGCAGCTGCTTTCCTGTGGGAGCTATCTTCAATACCACACTTTTTCTTCTCAGCTCCCATTGAAAAAACTACATTTTGTCAGTTAAGGTATACCGCTGAGTATGGGAGCTACAAGAAAGCAGGAAGGCAGACCCCAGCTACAGTAGTAAGTAGGTCCCCATGCAGTCTAGCAGCCAGCACGGTGTCACATTTGCAGCTGCTTTCCTGTGGGAGCTATCTTCAATACCACACTTTTTCTGTTCAGCTCCCATTGAAAGAATACATTTGTCAGTTAAGGTATACCACTGAGTACGGGAGCTACAAGAAAGCAGGAAGGCAGACCCCAGCTACAGTAGTAAGTAGGTCCCCATGCAGTCTAGCAGCCAGCACGGTGTCACATTTGCAGCTACTTTCCTGTGGGAGCTATCTTCAATACCACAGTTTTTCTTCTCAGCTCCCATTGAAAAAACTACATTTTTTCAGTTAAGGTATACCGCTGAGTATGGGAACTACAAGAAAGCAGGAAGGCAGACCCCAGCTACAGTATTAAGTAGGTCCCCATGCAGTCTATCAGCCAGCACGGTGTCACATTTGCAGCTGCTTTCCTGTGGGAGCTATCTTCAATACCACAGTTTTTCTTCTCAGCTCCCATTGAAAAAACTACATTTTGTCAGTTAAGGTATACCGCTGAGTATGGGAACTACAAGAAAGCAGGAAGGCAGACCCCAGTTACAGTAGTAAGTAGGTCCCCATGCAGTCTAGCAGCCAGCACGGTGTCACATTTGCAGCTGCTTTCCTGTGGGAGCTATCTTCAATACCACACTTTTTCTGTTCAGCTCCCATTGAAAAAACTACATTTTGTCTCTTAAGGTATACAACTGAGTATGGGAGCTACAAGAAAGCAGGAAGATAGATCCCAGCTACAGTAGTAAGTAGGTCCCCATGCAGTCTGTCAGCCAGCACGGTGTCACAATTGCAGCTGCTTTCCTGTGGGAGCTATCTTCAATACCACACCTTTTCAGTTCAGCTCCCATTGAATAAACTACATTTTGACTCTTAAGGTATACAATTAAGTATGGGAGCTACAAGAAAGCAGGAAGATAGATCCCAGCTACAGTAGTAAGTAGGTCCCCATGCAGTCTATCAGCCAGCACGGTGTCACATTTGCAACTGCTTTCCTGTGGGAGCTATCTTCAATACCACACTTTTTCTGTTCAGCTCCCATTGAAAGAATACATTTGTCAGTTAAGGTATACCACTGAGTACGGGAGCTACAAGAAAGCAGGAAGGCAGACCCCAGGTACAGTAGTAAGTAGGTCCCCATGCAGTCTATCAGCCAGCACGGTGTCACATTTGCAGCTGCTTTCCTGTGGGAGCTATCTTCAATACCACACTTTTTCTTCTCAGCTCCCATTGAAAAAACTACATTTTGTCAGTTAAGGTATACCGCTGAGTATGGGAGCTACAAGAAAGCAGGAAGGCAGACCCCAGCTACAGTAGTAAGTAGGTCCCCATGCAGTCTATCAGCCAGCACGGTGTCACATTTGCAGCTGCTTTCCTGTGGGAGCTATCTTCAATACCACACTTTTTCTTCTCAGCTCCCATTGAAAGAATACATTTGTCAGTTAAGGTATACCGCTGAGTATGGGAGCTACAAGAAAGCAGGAAGGCAGACCCCAGCTACAGTAGTAAGTAGGTCCCCATGCAGTCTAGCAGCCAGCACGGTGTCACATTTGCAGCTGCTTTCCTGTGGGAGCTATCTTCAATACCACACTTTATCAGCTCCCATTGAAAAAACTACATTTTGTCTCTTCAGGTATACAACTGAGTATGAGAGCTACAAGAAAGCAGGAAGATAGATCCCAGCTACAGTAGTAAGTAGGTCCCCATGCAGTCTATCAGCCAGCACGGTGTCACATTTGCAGCTGCTTTCCTGTGGGAGCTATCTTCAATACCACACTTTTTCTGTTCAGCTCCCATTGAAAGAATACATTTGTCAGTTAAGGTATACCACTGAGTACGGGAGCTACAAGAAAGCAGGAAGGCAGACCCCAGCTACAGTAGTAAGTAGGTCCCCATGCAGTCTATCAGCCAGCACTGTGTCACATTTGCAGCTGCTTTCCTGTGGGAGCTATCTTCAATACCACACTTTTTCTGTTCAGCTCCCATTGAAAGAATACTTTTGTCAGTTAAGGTATACCACTGAGTATGGGAGCTACAAGAAAGCAGGAAGGCAGACCCCAGCTACAGTAGTAAGTAGGTCCCCATGCAGTCTGTCAGCCAGCACGGTGTCACATTTGCAGCTGCTTTCCTGTGGGAGCTATCTTCAATACCACACTTTTTCTCCTCAGTTCCCATTTAAAGAATACATTTGTCAGTTAAGGTATACCGCTGAGTATGGGAGCTACAAGAAAGCAGGAAGGCAGACCCAGCTACAGTAGTAAGTAGGTCCCCATGCAGTCTATCAGCCAGCACGGTGTCACATTTGCAGCTGCTTTCCTGTGGGAGCTATCTTCAATACCACACTTTATCAGCTCCCTTTGAAAAAACTACATTTTGTCTCTTAAGGTATGCAACTGAGTATGAGAGCTACAAGAAAGCAGGAAGATAGATCCCAGCTACAGTAGTAAGTAGGTCCCCATGCAGTCTATCAGTCAGCACGGTGTCACATTTGCAGCTGCTTTCCTGTGGGAGCTATCTTCAATACCACACTTTTTCAGTTCAGCTCCCATTGAAAGAATACATTTGTCTCTTAAGGTATACCACTGAGTACGGGAGCTACAACAAAGCAGGAAGGAAGACCCCAGCTACAGTAGTAAGTAGGTCCCCATGCAGTCTAGCAGCCAGCACGGTGTCACATTTGCAGCTGCTTTCCTGTGGGAGCTATCTTCAATACCACACTTTTTATGTTCAGCTCCCATTGAAAGAATACTTTTGTCAGTTAAGGTATACCACTGAGTATGGGAGCTACAAGAAAGCAGGAAGGCAGACACCAGCTACAGTAGTAAGTAGGTCCCCATGCAGTCTATCTGCCAGCACGGTGTCACATTTGCAGCTGCTTTCCTGTGGGAGCTATCTTCAATACCACACTTTTTCTTCTCAGCTCCCATTGAAAAAACTACATTTTGTCAGTTAAGGTATACCGCTGAGTATGGGAGCTACAAGAAAGCAGGAAGGCAGACCCCAGCTACAGTAGTAAGTAGGTCCCCATGCAGTCTAGCAGCCAGCACGGTGTCACATTTGCAGCTGCTTTCCTGTGGGAGCTATCTTCAATACCACACTTTTTCTGTTCAGCTCCCATTGAAAGAATACATTTGTCAGTTAAGGTATACCACTGAGTACGGGAGCTACAAGAAAGCAGGAAGGCAGACCCCAGCTACAGTAGTAAGTAGGTCCCCATGCAGTCTAGCAGCCAGCACGGTGTCACATTTGCAGCTACTTTCCTGTGGGAGCTATCTTCAATACCACAGTTTTTCTTCTCAGCTCCCATTGAAAAAACTACATTTTTTCAGTTAAGGTATACCGCTGAGTATGGGAACTACAAGAAAGCAGGAAGGCAGACCCCAGCTACAGTAGTAAGTAGGTCCCCATGCAGTCTATCAGCCAGCACGGTGTCACATTTGCAGCTGCTTTCCTGTGGGAGCTATCTTCAATACCACAGTTTTTCTTCTCAGCTCCCATTGAAAAAACTACATTTTGTCAGTTAAGGTATACCGCTGAGTATGGGAACTACAAGAAAGCAGGAAGGCAGACCCCAGTTACAGTAGTAAGTAGGTCCCCATGCAGTCTAGCAGCCAGCACGGTGTCACATTTGCAGCTGCTTTCCTGTGGGAGCTATCTTCAATACCACACTTTTTCTGTTCAGCTCCCATTGAAAAAACTACATTTTGTCTCTTAAGGTATACAACTGAGTATGGGAGCTACAAGAAAGCAGGAAGATAGATCCCAGCTACAGTAGTAAGTAGGTCCCCATGCAGTCTGTCAGCCAGCACGGTGTCACAATTGCAGCTGCTTTCCTGTGGGAGCTATCTTCAATACCACACCTTTTCAGTTCAGCTCCCATTGAAAAAACTACATTTTGTCAGTTAAGGTATACCGCTGAGTATGGGAGCTACAAGAAAGCAGGAAGGCAGACCCCAGCTACAGTAGTAAGTAGGTCCCCATGCAGTCTAGCAGCCAGCACGGTGTCACATTTGCAGCTGCTTTCCTGTGGGAGCTATCTTCAATACCACACTTTTTCTGTTCAGCTCCCATTGAAAGAATACATTTGTCAGTTAAGGTATACCACTGAGTACGGGAGCTACAAGAAAGCAGGAAGGCAGACCCCAGGTACAGTAGTAAGTAGGTCCCCATGCAGTCTATCAGCCAGCACGGTGTCACATTTGCAGCTGCTTTCCTGTGGGAGCTATCTTCAATACCACACTTTTTCTTCTCAGCTCCCATTGAAAAAACTACATTTTGTCAGTTAAGGTATACCGCTGAGTATGGGAGCTACAAGAAAGCAGGAAGGCAGACCCCAGCTACAGTAGTAAGTAGGTCCCCATGCAGTCTAGCAGCCAGCACGGTGTCACATTTGCAGCTGCTTTCCTGTGGGAGCTATCTTCAATACCACACTTTTTCTTCTCAGCTCCCATTGAAAGAATACATTTGTCAGTTAAGGTATACCGCTGAGTATGGGAGCTACAAGAAAGCAGGAAGGCAGACCCCAGCTACAGTAGTAAGTAGGTCCCCATGCAGTCTAGCAGCCAGCACGGTGTCACATTTGCAGCTGATTTCCTGTGGGAGCTATCTTCAATACCACACTTTTTCTGTTCAGCTCCCATTGAAAAAATACATTTGTCTCTTCAGGTATACCACTGAGTACGGGAGCTACAAGAAAGGAGGAAGGCAGACCCCAGCTACAGTATTAAGTAGGTCCCCATGCAGTCTAGCAGCCAGCACGGTGTTACATTTGCAGCTGCTTTCCTGTGGGAGCTATCTTCAATATCACACTTTTACTGTTCAGCTCCCATTGAAAGAATACATTTGTCAGTTAAGGTATACCACTGAGTATGGGAGCTACAAGAAAGCAGGAAGATAGATCCCAGCTACAGTAGTAAGTAGCTCCCCATGCAGTCTAGCAGCCAGCACGGTGTCACATTTGCAGCTGCTTTCCTGTGGGAGCTATCTTCAATACCACACGTTTTCTGTTCAGCTCCCATTGAAAGAATACATTTGTCAGTTAAGGTATACCACTGAGTATGGGAGCTACAAGAAAGCAGGAAGGCAGACCCCAGCTACAGTAGTAAGTAGGTCCCCATGCAGTCTAGCAGCCAGCACGGTGTCACATTTGCAGCTGCTTTCCTGTGGGAGCTATTTTCAATATCACACTTTTTCTGTTCAGCTCCCATTGAAAAAACTACATTTTGTCTCTTAAGAAATACAACTGATTATGGGAGCTACAAGAAAGCAGGAAGATAGATCCCAGCTACAGTAGTAAGTAGATCCCCATGCAGTCTAGCAGACAGCAAGGTGTCACATTTGCAGCTGCTTTCCTGTGGGAGCTATCTTCAATACCACACTTATTCTGTTCAGCTCCCATTGAAAAAATACATTTGTCTCTTAAGGTATACCACTGAGTACGGGAGCTACAAGAAAGCAGGAAGGTAGATCCCAGCTACAGTAGTAAGTAGGTCCCCATGCAGTCTAGCAGCCAGCACGGTGTTACATTTGCAGCTGCTTTCCTGTGGGAGCTATCTTCAATATCACACTTTTTCTGTTCAGCTCCCATTGAAAAAACTACATTTTGTCTCTTAAGGTATACAACTGTGTATGGGAGCTACAAGAAAGCAGGAAGATAGATCCCAGCTACAGTAGTAAGTAGGTCCCCATGCGGTCTATCAGCCAGAACGGTGTCACATTTGCAGCTGCTTTCCTGTGGGAGCTATCTTCAATACCACACTTTTTCTGTTCAGCTCCCATTGAAAGAATACATTTGTCAGTTAAGGTATACCACTGAGTACGGGAGCTACAAGAAAGCAGGAAGGCAGACCCCAGCTACAGTAGTAAGTAGGTCCCCATGCAGTCTAGCAGCCAGCACGGTGTCACATTTGCAGCTGCTTTCCTGTGGGAGCTATCTTCAATACCACACTTTTTCTGTTCAGCTCCCATTGAAAGAATACATTTGTCAGTTAAGGTATAACGCTGAGTATGGGAGCTACAAGAAAGCAGGAAGGCAGACCCCAGCTACAGTAGTAAGTAGGTCCCCATGCAGTCTAGCAGCCAGCACGGTTTCACATTTGCAGCTGCTTTCCTGTGGGAGCTATCTTCAATACCACACTTTTTCTGTTCAGCTCCCATTGAAAGAATACTTTTGTAAGTTAAGGTATACCACTGAGTATGGGAGCTACAAGAAAGCAGGAAGGCAGACAGCAGTTACAGTAGTAAGTAGGTCCCCATGCAGTCTAGCAGAGAGCACGGTGTCACATTTGCAGCTGCTTTCCTGTGGGAGCTATCTTCAATACCACACTTTTTCTTCTCAGCTCCCATTGAAAAAAATACATTTTGTCAGTTAAGGTATACCGCTGAGTATGGGAGCTACAAGAAAGCAGGAAGGCAGACCCCAGCTACAGTAGTAAGTAGGTCCCCATGCAGTCTATCAGCCAGCACGGTGTCACATTTGCAGCTGCTTTCCTGTGGGAGCTATCTTCAATACCACACTTTATCAGCTCCCAGTGAAAAAACTACATTTTGTCTCTTAAGGTATACAACTCAGTATGAGAGCTACAAGAAAGCAGGAAGATAGATCCCAGCTACAGTAGTAAGTAGGTCCCCATGCAGTCTATCAGCCAGCACGGTGTCACATTTGCAGCTGCTTTCCTGTGGGAGCTATCTTCAATACCACACTTTTTAAGTTCAGCTCCCATTGAAAAAATACATTTGTCTCTTAAGGTATACCACTGAGTACGGGAGCTACAAGAAAGCAGGAAGGCAGACCCCAGCTACAGTAGTAAGTAGGTCCCCATGCAGTCTATCAGCCAGCACTGTGTCACATTTGCAGCTGCTTTCCTGTGGGAGCTATCTTCAATACCACACTTTTTCTGTTCAGCTCCCATTGAAAGAATACTTTTGTCAGTTAAGGTATACCACTGAGTATGGGAGCTACAAGAAAGCAGGAAGGCAGACCCCAGCTACAGTAGTAAGTAGGTCCCCATGCAGTCTGTCAGCCAGCACGGTGTCACATTTGCAGCTGCTTTCCTGTGGGAGCTATCTTCAATACCACACTTTTTCTGTTCAGCTCCCATTGAAAGAATACATTTGTCAGTTAAGGTATACCACTGAGTACGGGAGCTACAAGAAAGCAGGAAGGCAGACCCCAGCTACAGTAGTAAGTAGGTCCCCATGCAGTCTATCAGCCAGCACGGTGTCACATTTGCAGCTGCTTTCCTGTGGGAGCTATCTTCAATACCACACTTTTTCTGTTCAGCTCCCATTGAAAGAATACATTTGTCAGTTAAGGTATACCGCTGAGTATGGGAGCTACAAGAAAGCAGGAAGGCAGACCCCAGCTACAGTAGTAAGTAGGTCCCCATGCAGTCTAGCAGCTAGCACGGTGTCACATTTGCAGCTGCTTTCCTGTGGGAGCTATCTTCAATACCACACTTTTTCTGTTCAGCTCCCATTGAAAAAACTACATTTTGTCTCTTAAGGTATACCACTGAGTATGGGAGCTACAAGAAAGCAGGAAGATAGATCCCAGCTACAGTAGTAAGTAGGTCCCCATGCAGTCTAGCAGCCAGCACGGTTTCACATTTGCAGCTGCTTTCCTGTGGGAGCTATCTTCAATACCACACTTTTTCTGTTCAGCTCCCATTGAAAGAATACTTTTGTAAGTTAAGGTATACCACTGAGTATGGGAGCTACAAGAAAGCAGGAAGGCAGACCCCAGCTACAGTAGTAAGTAGGTCCCCATGCAGTCTATCAGCCAGCACGGTGTCACATTTGCAGCTGCTTTCCTGTGGGAGCTATCTTCAATACCACACTTTATCAGCTCCCATTGAAAAAACTACATTTTGTCTCTTCAGGTATACAACTGAGTATGAGAGCTACAAGAAAGCAGGAAGATAGATCCCAGCTACAGTAGTAAGTAGGTCCCCATGCAGTCTATCAGCCAGCACGGTGTCACATTTGCAGCTGCTTTCCTGTGGGAGCTATCTTCAATACCACACTTTTTCTGTTCTGCTCCCATTGAAAGAATACCTTTGTCAGTTAAGGTATACCACTGAGTACGGGAGCTACAAGAAAGCAGGAAGGCAGACCCCAGCTACAGTAGTAAGTAGGTCCCCATGCAGTCTATCAGCCAGCACTGTGTCACATTTGCAGCTGCTTTCCTGTGGGAGCTATCTTCAATACCACACTTTTTCTGTTCAGCTCCAATTGAAAGAATACTTTTGTCAGTTAAGGTATACCACTGAGTATGGGAGCTACAAGAAAGCAGGAAGGCAGACCCCAGCTACAGTGTTAAGTAGGTCCCCATGCAGTCTGTCAGCCAGCACGGTGTCACATTTGCAGCTGCTTTCCTGTGGGAGCTATCTTCAATACCACACTTTTTCTCCTCAGTTCCCATTTAAAGAATATATTTGTCAGTTAAGGTATACCGCTGAGTATGGGAGCTACAAGAAAGCAGGAAGGCAGACCCAGCTACAGTAGTAAGTAGGTCCCCATGCAGTCTATCAGCCAGCACGGTGTCACATTTGCAGCTGCTTTCCTGTGGGAGCTATCTTCAATACCACACTTTATCAGCTCCCTTTGAAAAAACTACATTTTGTCTCTTAAGGTATACAACTGAGTATCAGAGCTACAAGAAAGCAGGAAGATAGATCCCAGCTACAGTAGTAAGTAGGTCCCCATGCAGTCTATCAGTCAGCACGGTGTCACATTTGCAGCTGCTTTCCTGTGGGAGCTATCTTCAATACCACACTTTTTCAGTTCAGCTCCCATTGAAAGAATACATTTGTCTCTTAAGGTATACCACTGAGTACGGGAGCTACAACAAAGCAGGAAGGAAGACCCCAGCTACAGTAGTAAGTAGGTCCCCATGCAGTCTAGCAGCCAGCATGGTGTCACATTTGCAGCTGCTTTCCTGTGGGAGCTATCTTCAATACCACACTTTTTATGTTCAGCTCCCATTGAAAGAATACTTTTGTCAGTTAAGGTATACCACTGAGTATGGGAGCTACAAGAAAGCAGGAAGGCAGACACCAGCTACAGTAGTAAGTAGGTCCCCATGCAGTCTATCTGCCAGCACGGTGTCACATTTGCAGCTGCTTTCCTGTGGGAGCTATCTTCAATACCACACTTTTTCTTCTCACCTCCCATTGAAAAAACTACATTTTGTCAGTTAAGGTATACCGCTGAGTATGGGAGCTACAAGAAAGCAGGAAGGCAGACCCCAGCTACAGTAGTAAGTAGGTCCCCATGCAGTCTATCAGCCAGCACGGTGTCACATTTGCAGCTGCTTTCCTGTGGGAGCTATCTTCAATACCACAGTTTTTCTTCTCAGCTCCCATTGAAAAAACTACATTTTGTCAGTTAAGGTATACCGCTGAGTATGGGAACTACAAGAAAGCAGGAAGGCAGACCCCAGCTACAGTAGTAAGTAGGTCCCCATGCAGTCTAGCAGCCAGCACGGTGTCACATTTGCAGCTGCTTTCCTGTGGGAGCTATCTTCAATACCACACTTTTTCTGTTCAGCTCCCATTGAAAAAACTACATTTTGTCTCTTAAGGTATACAACTGAGTATGGGAGCTACAAGAAAGCAGGAAGATAGATCCCAGCTACAGTAGTAAGTAGGTCCCCATGCAGTCTGTCAGCCAGCACGGTGTCACAATTGCAGCTGCTTTCCTGTGGGAGCTATCTTCAATACCACACCTTTTCAGTTCAGCTCCCATTGAATAAACTACATTTTGACTCTTAAGGTATACAACTAAGTATGGGAGCTACAAGAAAGCAGGAAGATAGATCCCAGCTACAGTAGTAAGTAGGTCCCCATGCAGTCTATCAGCCAGCACGGTGTCACATTTGCAACTGCTTTCCTGTGGGAGCTATCTTCAATACCACACTTTTTCTGTTCAGCTCCCATTGAAAGAATACATTTGTCAGTTAAGGTATACCACTGAGTACGGGAGCTACAAGAAAGCAGGAAGGCAGACCCCAGGTACAGTAGTAAGTAGGTCCCCATGCAGTCTATCAGCCAGCACGGTGTCACATTTGCAGCTGCTTTCCTGTGGGAGCTATCTTCAATACCACACTTTTTCTTCTCAGCTCCCATTGAAAAAACTACATTTTGTCAGTTAAGGTATACCGCTGAGTATGGGAGCTACAAGAAAGCAGGAAGGCAGACCCCAGCTACAGTAGTAAGTAGGTCCCCATGCAGTCTAGCAGCCAGCACGGTGTCACATTTGCAGCTGCTTTCCTGTGGGAGCTATCTTCAATACCACACTTTTTCTTCTCAGCTCCCATTGAAAGAATACATTTGTCAGTTAAGGTATACCGCTGAGTATGGGAGCTACAAGAAAGCAGGAAGGCAGACCCCAGCTACAGTAGTAAGTAGGTCCCCATGCAGTCTAGCAGCCAGCACGGTGTCACATTTGCAGCTGATTTCCTGTGGGAGCTATCTTCAATACCACACTTTTTCTGTTCAGCTCCCATTGAAAAAATACATTTGTCTCTTCAGGTATACCACTGAGTACGGGAGCTACAAGAAAGGAGGAAGGCAGACCCCAGCTACAGTATTAAGTAGGTCCCCATGCAGTCTAGCAGCCAGCACGGTGTTACATTTGCAGCTGCTTTCCTGTGGGAGCTATCTTCAATATCACACTTTTACTGTTCAGCTCCCATTGAAAGAATACATTTGTCAGTTAAGGTATACCACTGAGTATGGGAGCTACAAGAAAGCAGGAAGATAGATCCCAGCTACAGTAGTAAGTAGCTCCCCATGCAGTCTAGCAGCCAGCACGGTGTCACATTTGCAGCTGCTTTCCTGTGGGAGCTATCTTCAATACCACACGTTTTCTGTTCAGCTCCCATTGAAAGAATACATTTGTCGGTTAAGGTATACCACTGAGTATGGGAGCTACAAGAAAGCAGGAAGGCAGACCCCAGCTACAGTAGTAAGTAGGTCCCCATGCAGTCTAGCAGCCAGCACGGTGTCACATTTGCAGCTGCTTTCCTGTGGGAGCTATTTTCAATATCACACTTTTTCTGTTCAGCTCCCATTGAAAAAACTACATTTTGTCTCTTAAGGAATACAACTGATTATGGGAGCTACAAGAAAGCAGGAAGATAGATCCCAGCTACAGTAGTAAGTAGATCCCCATGCAGTCTAGCAGACAGCAAGGTGTCACATTTGCAGCTGCTTTCCTGTGGGAGCTATCTTCAATACCACACTTATTCTGTTCAGCTCCCATTGAAAAAATACATTTGTCTCTTAAGGTATACCACTGAGTACGGGAGCTACAAGGAAGCAGGAAGGCAGACCCCAGCTACAGTAGTAAGTAGGTCCCCATGCAGTCTAGCAGCCAGCACGGTGTCACATTTGCAGCTGCTTTCCTGTGGGAGCTATCTTCAATACCACACTTTTTCTGTTCAGCTCCCATTGAAAGAATACATTTGTCAGTTAAGGTATACCGCTGAGTATGGGAGCTACAAGAAAGCAGGAAGGCAGACCCCAGCTACAGTAGTAAGTAGGTCCCCATGCAGTCTAGCAGCCAGCACGGTGTCACATTTGCAGCTGATTTCCTGTGGGAGCTATCTTCAATACCACACTTTTTCTGTTCAGCTCCCATTGAAAAAATACATTTGTCTCTTCAGGTATACCACTGAGTACGGGAGCTACAAGAAAGCAGGAAGGCAGACCCCAGCTACAGTATTAAGTAGGTCCCCATGCAGTCTAGCAGCCAGCACGGTGTTACATTTGCAGCTGCTTTTCTGTGGGAGCTATCTTCAATATCACACTTTTACTGTTCAGCTCCCATTGAAAGAATACATTTGTCAGTTAAGGTATACCACTGAGTATGGGAGCTACAAGAAAGCAGGAAGATAGATCCCAGCTACAGTAGTAAGTAGGTCCCCATGCAGTCTAGCAGCCAGCACGGTGTCACATTTGCAGCTGCTTTCCTGTGGGAGCTATCTTCAATACCACATGTTTTCTGTTCAGCTCCCATTGAAGAATACATTTGTCGGTTAAGGTATACCACTGAGTATGGGAGCTACAAGAAAGCAGGAAGATAGATCCCAGCTACAGTAGTAAGTAGGTCCCCATGCAGTCTAGCAGCCAGCACGGTGTCACATTTGCAGCTGCTTTCCTGTGGGAGCTATCTTCAATACCACACTTATTCTGTTCAGCTCCCATTGAAAAAATACATTTGTCTCTTAAGGTATACCACTGAGTACAGGAGCTACATGAAAGCAGGAAGGCAGACCCCAGCTACAGTAGTAAGTAGGTCCCCATGCAGTCTAGCAGCCAGCACGGTGTTACATTTGCAGCTGCTTTCCTGTGGGAGCTATCTTCAATATCAAAATTTTTCTGTTCAGCTCCCATTGAAAAAACTACATTTTGTCTCTTAAGGAATACAACTGATTATGGGAGCTACAAGAAAGCAGGAAGATAGATCCCAGCTACAGTAGTAAGTAGGTCCCCATGCAGTCTAGCAGACAGCAAGGTGTCACATTTGCAGCTGCTTTCCTGTGGGAGCTATCTTCAATACCACAGTTTTTCTGTTCAGCTCCCATTGAAAGAGTACATTTGTCTCTTAAGGAATACAACTGATTATGGGAGCTACAAGAAAGCAGGAAGGTAGACACCAGCTACAGTAGTAAGTAGGTCCCCATGCAGTCTAGCAGCCAGCACGGTGTCACATTTGCAGCTGCTTTCCTGTGGGAGCTATCTTCAATACCACACTTTTTCTGTTCAGCTCCCATTGAAAAAATACATTTGTCTCTTAAGGTATACCACTGAGTACGGGAGCTACAAGAAAGCAGGAAGGCAGACCCCAGCTACAGTAGTAAGTAGGTCCCCATGCAGTCTATCAGCCAGCACTGTGTCACATTTGCAGCTGCTTTCCTGTGGGAGCTATCTTCAATACCACACTTTTTCTGTTCAGCTCCCATTGAAAGAATACTTTTGTCAGTTAAGGTATACCACTGAGTATGGGAGCTACAAGAAAGCAGGAAGGCAGACCCCAGCTACAGTAGTAAGTAGGTCCCCATGCAGTCTGTCAGCCAGCACGGTGTCACATTTGCAGCTGCTTTCCTGTGGGAGCTATCTTCAATACCACACTTTTTCTCCTCAGTTCCCATTTAAAGAATACATTTGTCAGTTAAGGTATACCGCTGAGTATGGGAGCTACAAGAAAGCAGGAAGGCAGACCCAGCTACAGTAGTAAGTAGGTCCCCATGCAGTCTATCAGCCAGCACGGTGTCACATTTGCAGCTGCTTTCCTGTGGGAGCTATCTTCAATACCACACTTTATCAGCTCCCTTTGAAAAAACTACATTTTGTCTCTTAAGGTATACAACTGAGTATCAGAGCTACAAGAAAGCAGGAAGATAGATCCCAGCTACAGTAGTAAGTAGGTCCCCATGCAGTCTAGCAGCCAGCACGGTGTCACATTTGCAGCTGCTTTCCTGTGGGAGCTATCTTCAATACCACACTTTTTCTGTTCAGCTCCCATTGAAAGAATACATTTGTCAGTTAAGGTATACCACTGAGTACGGGAGCTACAAGAAAGCAGGAAGGCAGACCCCAGCTACAGTAGTAAGTAGGTCCCCATGCAGTCTATCAGCCAGCACTGTGTCACATTTGCAGCTGCTTTCCTGTGGGAGCTATCTTCAATACCACACTTTTTCTGTTCAGCTCCCATTGAAAGAATACTTTTGTCAGTTAAGGTATACCACTGAGTATGGGAGCTACAAGAAAGCAGGAAGGCAGACCCCAGCTACAGTAGTAAGTAGGTCCCCATGCAGTCTGTCAGCCAGCACGGTGTCACATTTGCAGCTGCTTTCCTGTGGGAGCTATCTTCAATACCACACTTTTTCTCCTCAGTTCCCATTTAAAGAATACATTTGTCAGTTAAGGTATACCGCTGAGTATGGGAGCTACAAGAAAGCAGGAAGGCAGACCCAGCTACAGTAGTAAGTAGGTCCCCATGCAGTCTATCAGCCAGCACGGTGTCACATTTGCAGCTGCTTTCCTGTGGGAGCTATCTTCAATACCACACTTTATCAGCTCCCTTTGAAAAAACTACATTTTGTCTCTTAAGGTATACAACTGAGTATCAGAGCTACAAGAAAGCAGGAAGATAGATCCCAGCTACAGTAGTAAGTAGGTCCCCATGCAGTCTATCAGTCAGCACGGTGTCACATTTGCAGCTGCTTTCCTGTGGGAGCTATCTTCAATACCACACTTTTTCAGTTCAGCTCCCATTGAAAGAATACATTTGTCTCTTAAGGTATACCACTGAGTACGGGAGCTACAACAAAGCAGGAAGGAAGACCCCAGCTACAGTAGTAAGTAGGTCCCCATGCAGTCTAGCAGCCAGCACGGTGTCACATTTGCAGCTGCTTTCCTGTGGGAGCTATCTTCAATACCACACTTTTTATGTTCAGCTCCCATTGAAAGAATACTTTTGTCAGTTAAGGTATACCACTGAGTATGGGAGCTACAAGAAAGCAGGAAGGCAGACACCAGCTACAGTAGTAAGTAGGTCCCCATGCAGTCTATCTGCCAGCACGGTGTCACATTTGCAGCTGCTTTCCTGTGGGAGCTATCTTCAATACCACACTTTTTCTTCTCAGCTCCCGTTGAAAAAACTACATTTTGTCAGTTAAGGTATACCGCTGAGTATGGGAGCTACAAGAAAGCAGGAAGGCAGACCCCAGCTACAGTAGTAAGTAGGTCCCCATGCAGTCTATCAGCCAGCACGGTGTCACATTTGCAGCTGCTTTCCTGTGGGAGCTATCTTCAATACCACAGTTTTTCTTCTCAGCTCCCATTGAAAAAACTACATTTTGTCAGTTAAGGTATACCGCTGAGTATGGGAACTACAAGAAAGCAGGAAGGCAGACCCCAGCTACAGTAGTAAGTAGGTCCCCATGCAGTCTAGCAGCCAGCACGGTGTCACATTTGCAGCTGCTTTCCTGTGGGAGCTATCTTCAATACCACACTTTTTCTGTTCAGCTCCCATTGAAAAAACTACATTTTGTCTCTTAAGGTATACAACTGAGTATGGGAGCTACAAGAAAGCAGGAAGATAGATCCCAGCTACAGTAGTAAGTAGGTCCCCATGCAGTCTGTCAGCCAGCACGGTGTCACAATTGCAGCTGCTTTCCTGTGGGAGCTATCTTCAATACCACACCTTTTCAGTTCAGCTCCCATTGAATAAACTACATTTTGACTCTTAAGGTATACAACTAAGTATGGGAGCTACAAGAAAGCAGGAAGATAGATCCCAGCTACAGTAGTAAGTAGGTCCCCATGCAGTCTATCAGCCAGCACGGTGTCACATTTGCAACTGCTTTCCTGTGGGAGCTATCTTCAATACCACACTTTTTCTGTTCAGCTCCCATTGAAAGAATACATTTGTCAGTTAAGGTATACCACTGAGTACGGGAGCTACAAGAAAGCAGGAAGGCAGACCCCAGGTACAGTAGTAAGTAGGTCCCCATGCAGTCTATCAGCCAGCACGGTGTCACATTTGCAGCTGCTTTCCTGTGGGAGCTATCTTCAATACCACACTTTTTCTTCTCAGCTCCCATTGAAAAAACTACATTTTGTCAGTTAAGGTATACCGCTGAGTATGGGAGCTACAAGAAAGCAGGAAGGCAGACCCCAGCTACAGTAGTAAGTAGGTCCCCATGCAGTCTAGCAGCCAGCACGGTGTCACATTTGCAGCTGCTTTCCTGTGGGAGCTATCTTCAATACCACACTTTTTCTTCTCAGCTCCCATTGAAAGAATACATTTGTCAGTTAAGGTATACCGCTGAGTATGGGAGCTACAAGAAAGCAGGAAGGCAGACCCCAGCTACAGTAGTAAGTAGGTCCCCATGCAGTCTAGCAGCCAGCACGGTGTCACATTTGCAGCTGATTTCCTGTGGGAGCTATCTTCAATACCACACTTTTTCTTTTCAGCTCCCATTGAAAAAATACATTTGTCTCTTCAGGTATACCACTGAGTACAGGAGCTACAAGAAAGGAGGAAGGCAGACCCCAGCTACAGTATTAAGTAGGTCCCCATGCAGTCTAGCAGCCAGCACGGTGTTACATTTGCAGCTGCTTTCCTGTGGGAGCTATCTTCAATATCACACTTTTACTGTTCAGCTCCCATTGAAAGAATACATTTGTCAGTTAAGGTATACCACTGAGTATGGGAGCTACAAGAAAGCAGGAAGATAGATCCCAGCTACAGTAGTAAGTAGCTCCCCATGCAGTCTAGCAGCCAGCACGGTGTCACATTTGCAGCTGCTTTCCTGTGGGAGCTATCTTCAATACCACACGTTTTCTGTTCAGCTCCCATTGAAAGAATACATTTGTCGGTTAAGGTATACCACTGAGTATGGGAGCTACAAGAAAGCAGGAAGGCAGACCCCAGCTACAGTAGTAAGTAGGTCCCCATGCAGTCTAGCAGCCAGCACGGTGTCACATTTGCAGCTGCTTTCCTGTGGGAGCTATTTTCAATATCACACTTTTTCTGTTCAGCTCCCATTGAAAAAACTACATTTTGTCTCTTAAGGAATACAACTGATTATGGGAGCTACAAGAAAGCAGGAAGATAGATCCCAGCTACAGTAGTAAGTAGATCCCCATGCAGTCTAGCAGACAGCAAGGTGTCACATTTGCAGCTGCTTTCCTGTGGGAGCTATCTTCAATACCACACTTATTCTGTTCAGCTCCCATTGAAAAAATACATTTGTCTCTTAAGGTATACCACTGAGTACGGGAGCTACAAGGAAGCAGGAAGGCAGACCCCAGCTACAGTAGTAAGTAGGTCCCCATGCAGTCTAGCAGCCAGCACGGTGTCACATTTGCAGCTGCTTTCCTGTGGGAGCTATCTTCAATACCACACTTTTTCTTCTCAGCTCCCATTGAAAGAATACATTTGTCAGTTAAGGTATACCGCTGAGTATGGGAGCTACAAGAAAGCAGGAAGGCAGACCCCAGCTACAGTAGTAAGTAGGTCCCCATGCAGTCTAGCAGCCAGCACGGTGTCACATTTGCAGCTGATTTCCTGTGGGAGCTATCTTCAATACCACACTTTTTCTGTTCAGCTCCCATTGAAAAAATACATTTGTCTCTTCAGGTATACCACTGAGTACGGGAGCTACAAGAAAGCAGGAAGGCAGACCCCAGCTACAGTATTAAGTAGGTCCCCATGCAGTCTAGCAGCCAGCACGGTGTTACATTTGCAGCTGCTTTTCTGTGGGAGCTATCTTCAATATCACACTTTTACTGTTCAGCTCCCATTGAAAGAATACATTTGTCAGTTAAGGTATACCACTGAGTATGGGAGCTACAAGAAAGCAGGAAGATAGATCCCAGCTACAGTAGTAAGTAGGTCCCCATGCAGTCTAGCAGCCAGCACGGTGTCACATTTGCAGCTGCTTTCCTGTGGGAGCTATCTTCAATACCACATGTTTTCTGTTCAGCTCCCATTGAAGAATACATTTGTCGGTTAAGGTATACCACTGAGTATGGGAGCTACAAGAAAGCAGGAAGATAGATCCCAGCTACAGTAGTAAGTAGGTCCCCATGCAGTCTAGCAGCCAGCACGGTGTCACATTTGCAGCTGCTTTCCTGTGGGAGCTATCTTCAATACCACACTTATTCTGTTCAGCTCCCATTGAAAAAATACATTTGTCTCTTAAGGTATACCACTGAGTACAGGAGCTACATGAAAGCAGGAAGGCAGACCCCAGCTACAGTAGTAAGTAGGTCCCCATGCAGTCTAGCAGCCAGCACGGTGTTACATTTGCAGCTGCTTTCCTGTGGGAGCTATCTTCAATATCAAAATTTTTCTGTTCAGCTCCCATTGAAAAAACTACATTTTGTCTCTTAAGGAATACAACTGATTATGGGAGCTACAAGAAAGCAGGAAGATAGATCCCAGCTACAGTAGTAAGTAGGTCCCCATGCAGTCTAGCAGACAGCAAGGTGTCACATTTGCAGCTGCTTTCCTGTGGGAGCTATCTTCAATACCACACTTTTTCTGTTCAGCTCCCATTGAAAGAGTACATTTGTCTCTTAAGGAATACAACTGATTATGGGAGCTGCAAGAAAGCAGGAAGGTAGACACCAGCTACAGTAGTAAGTAGGTCCCCATGCAGTCTAGCAGCCAGCACGGTGTCACATTTGCAGCTGCTTTCCTGTGGGAGCTATCTTCAATACCACACTTTTTCTGTTCAGCTCCCATTGAAAAAATACATTTGTCTCTTAAGGTATACCACTGAGTACGGGAGCTACAAGAAAGCAGGAAGGCAGACCCCAGCTACAGTAGTAAGTAGGTCCCCATGCAGTCTATCAGCCAGCACTGTGTCACATTTGCAGCTGCTTTCCTGTGGGAGCTATCTTCAATACCACACTTTTTCTGTTCAGCTCCCATTGAAAGAATACTTTTGTCAGTTAAGGTATACCACTGAGTATGGGAGCTACAAGAAAGCAGGAAGGCAGACCCCAGCTACAGTAGTAAGTAGGTCCCCATGCAGTCTGTCAGCCAGCACGGTGTCACATTTGCAGCTGCTTTCCTGTGGGAGCTATCTTCAATACCACACTTTTTCTCCTCAGTTCCCATTTAAAGAATACATTTGTCAGTTAAGGTATACCGCTGAGTATGGGAGCTACAAGAAAGCAGGAAGGCAGACCCAGCTACAGTAGTAAGTAGGTCCCCATGCAGTCTATCAGCCAGCACGGTGTCACATTTGCAGCTGCTTTCCTGTGGGAGCTATCTTCAATACCACACTTTATCAGCTCCCTTTGAAAAAACTACATTTTGTCTCTTAAGGTATACAACTGAGTATCAGAGCTACAAGAAAGCAGGAAGATAGATCCCAGCTACAGTAGTAAGTAGGTCCCCATGCAGTCTATCAGTCAGCACGGTGTCACATTTGCAGCTGCTTTCCTGTGGGAGCTATCTTCAATACCACACTTTTTCAGTTCAGCTCCCATTGAAAGAATACATTTGTCTCTTAAGGTATACCACTGAGTACGGGAGCTACAACAAAGCAGGAAGGAAGACCCCAGCTACAGTAGTAAGTAGGTCCCCATGCAGTCTAGCAGCCAGCACGGTGTCACATTTGCAGCTGCTTTCCTGTGGGAGCTATCTTCAATACCACACTTTTTATGTTCAGCTCCCATTGAAAGAATACTTTTGTCAGTTAAGGTATACCACTGAGTATGGGAGCTACAAGAAAGCAGGAAGGCAGACACCAGCTACAGTAGTAAGTAGGTCCCCATGCAGTCTATCTGCCAGCACGGTGTCACATTTGCAGCTGCTTTCCTGTGGGAGCTATCTTCAATACCACACTTTTTCTTCTCAGCTCCCATTGAAAAAACTACATTTTGTCAGTTAAGGTATACCGCTGAGTATGGGAGCTACAAGAAAGCAGGAAGGCAGACCCCAGCTACAGTAGTAAGTAGGTCCCCATGCAGTCTAGCAGCCAGCACGGTGTCACATTTGCAGCTGCTTTCCTGTGGGAGCTATCTTCAATACCACACTTTTTCTGTTCAGCTCCCATTGAAAAAACTACATTTTGTCTCTTAAGGTATACAACTGAGTATGGGAGCTACAAGAAAGCAGGAAGATAGATCCCAGCTACAGTAGTAAGTAGGTCCCCATGCAGTCTGTCAGCCAGCACGGTGTCACAATTGCAGCTGCTTTCCTGTGGGAGCTATCTTCAATACCACACCTTTTCAGTTCAGCTCCCATTGAATAAACTACATTTTGACTCTTAAGGTATACAACTAAGTATGGGAGCTACAAGAAAGCAGGAAGATAGATCCCAGCTACAGTAGTAAGTAGGTCCCCATGCAGTCTATCAGCCAGCACGGTGTCACATTTGCAACTGCTTTCCTGTGGGAGCTATCTTCAATACCACACTTTTTCTGTTCAGCTCCCATTGAAAGAATACATTTGTCAGTTAAGGTATACCACTGAGTACGGGAGCTACAAGAAAGCAGGAAGGCAGACCCCAGGTACAGTAGTAAGTAGGTCCCCATGCAGTCTATCAGCCAGCACGGTGTCACATTTGCAGCTGCTTTCCTGTGGGAGCTATCTTCAATACCACACTTTTTCTTCTCAGCTCCCATTGAAAAAACTACATTTTGTCAGTTAAGGTATACCGCTGAGTATGGGAGCTACAAGAAAGCAGGAAGGCAGACCCCAGCTACAGTAGTAAGTAGGTCCCCATGCAGTCTAGCAGCCAGCACGGTGTCACATTTGCAGCTGCTTTCCTGTGGGAGCTATCTTCAATACCACACTTTTTCTTCTCAGCTCCCATTGAAAGAATACATTTGTCAGTTAAGGTATACCGCTGAGTATGGGAGCTACAAGAAAGCAGGAAGGCAGACCCCAGCTACAGTAGTAAGTAGGTCCCCATGCAGTCTAGCAGCCAGCACGGTGTCACATTTGCAGCTGATTTCCTGTGGGAGCTATCTTCAATACCACACTTTTTCTGTTCAGCTCCCATTGAAAAAATACATTTGTCTCTTCAGGTATACCACTGAGTACGGGAGCTACAAGAAAGGAGGAAGGCAGACCCCAGCTACAGTATTAAGTAGGTCCCCATGCAGTCTAGCAGCCAGCACGGTGTTACATATGCAGCTGCTTTCCTGTGGGAGCTATCTTCAATATCACACTTTTACTGTTCAGCTCCCATTGAAAGAATACATTTGTCAGTTAAGGTATACCACTGAGTATGGGAGCTACAAGAAAGCAGGAAGATAGATCCCAGCTACAGTAGTAAGTAGCTCCCCATGCAGTCTAGCAGCCAGCACGGTGTCACATTTGCAGCTGCTTTCCTGTGGGAGCTATCTTCAATACCACACGTTTTCTGTTCAGCTCCCATTGAAAGAATACATTTGTCGGTTAAGGTATACCACTGAGTATGGGAGCTACAAGAAAGCAGGAAGGCAGACCCCAGCTACAGTAGTAAGTAGGTCCCCATGCAGTCTAGCAGCCAGCACGGTGTCACATTTGCAGCTGCTTTCCTGTGGGAGCTATTTTCAATATCACACTTTTTCTGTTCAGCTCCCATTGAAAAAACTACATTTTGTCTCTTAAGGAATACAACTGATTATGGGAGCTACAAGAAAGCAGGAAGATAGATCCCAGGTACAGTAGTAAGTAGATCCCCATGCAGTCTAGCAGACAGCAAGGTGTCACATTTGCAGCTGCTTTCCTGTGGGAGCTATCTTCAATACCACACTTATTCTGTTCAGCTCCCATTGAAAAAATACATTTGTCTCTTAAGGTATACCACTGAGTACGGGAGCTACAAGGAAGCAGGAAGGCAGACCCCAGCTACAGTAGTAAGTAGGTCCCCATGCAGTCTAGCAGCCAGCACGGTGTCACATTTGCAGCTGCTTTCCTGTGGGAGCTATCTTCAATACCACACTTTTTCTTCTCAGCTCCCATTGAAAGAATACATTTGTCAGTTAAGGTATACCGCTGAGTATGGGAGCTACAAGAAAGCAGGAAGGCAGACCCCAGCTACAGTAGTAAGTAGGTCCCCATGCAGTCTAGCAGCCAGCACGGTGTCACATTTGCAGCTGATTTCCTGTGGGAGCTATCTTCAATACCACACTTTTTCTGTTCAGCTCCCATTGAAAAAATACATTTGTCTCTTCAGGTATACCACTGAGTACGGGAGCTACAAGAAAGCAGGAAGGCAGACCCCAGCTACAGTATTAAGTAGGTCCCCATGCAGTCTAGCAGCCAGCACGGTGTTACATTTGCAGCTGCTTTTCTGTGGGAGCTATCTTCAATATCACACTTTTTCTGTTCAGCTCCCATTGAAAGAATACATTTGTCAGTTAAGGTATACCACTGAGTATGGGAGCTACAAGAAAGCAGGAAGATAGATCCCAGCTACAGTACTAAGTAGGTCCCCATGCAGTCTAGCAGCCAGCACGGTGTCACATTTGCAGCTGCTTTCCTGTGGGAGCTATCTTCAATACCACATGTTTTCTGTTCAGCTCCCATTGAAGAATACATTTGTCGGTTAAGGTATACCACTGAGTATGGGAGCTACAAGAAAGCAGGAAGATAGATCCCAGCTACAGTAGTAAGTAGGTCCCCATGCAGTCTATCAGCCAGCACGGTGTCACATTTGCAGCTGCTTTCCTGTGGGAGCTATCTTCAATATCACACTTATTCTGTTCAGCTCCCATTGAAAAAATACATTTGTCTCTTAAGGTATACCACTGAGTACAGGAGCTACATGAAAGCAGGAAGACAGACCCCAGCTACAGTAGTAAGTAGGTCCCCATGCAGTCTAGCAGCCAGCACGGTGTTACATTTGCAGCTGCTTTCCTGTGGGAGCTATCTTCAATATCAAAATTTTTCTGTTCAGCTCCCATTGAAAAAACTACATTTTGTCTCTTAAGGAATACAACTGATTATGGGAGCTACAAGAAAGCAGGAAGATAGATCCCAGCTACAGTAGTAAGTAGGTCCCCATGCAGTCTAGCAGACAGCAAGGTGTCACATTTGCAGCTGCTTTCCTGTGGGAGCTATCTTCAATACCACACTTTTTCTGTTCAGCTCCCATTGAAAGAGTACATTTGTCTCTTAAGGAATACAACTGATTATGGGAGCTACAAGAAAGCAGGAAGGTAGACACCAGCTACAGTAGTAAGTAGGTCCCCATGCAGTCTAGCAGCCAGCACGGTGTCACATTTGCAGCTGCTTTCCTGTGGGAGCTATCTTCAATACCACACTTTTTCTGTTCAGCTCCCATTGAAAAAATACATTTGTCTCTTCAGGTATACCACTGAGTACGGGAGCTACAAGAAAGCAGGAAGGCAGACCCCAGCTACAGTAGTAAGTAGATCCCCATGCAGTCTACCAGCCAGCACGGTGTTACATTTGCAGCTGCTTTCCTGTGGGAGCTATCTTCAATATCAAACTTTTTCTGTTCAGCTCCCATTGAAAGAATACATTTGTCGGTTAAGGTATACCACTGAGTATGGGAGCTACAAGAAAGCAGGAAGGCAGACCCCAGCTACAGTAGTAAGTAGGTCCCCATGCAGTCTAGCAGCCAGCACGGTGTCACATTTGCAGCTGCTTTCCTGTGGGAGCTATCTTCAATACCACACTTATTCTGTTCAGCTCCCATTGAAAGAATACATTTGTCGGTTAAGGTATACCACTGAGTATGGGAGCTACAAGAAAGCAGGAAGGCAGACCCCAGCTACAGTAGTAAGTAGGTCCCCATGCAGTCTATCAGCCAGCACGGTGTCACATTTGCAGCTGCTTTCCTGTGGGAGCTATCTTCAATACCACACTTTTTCTGTTCAGCTCCCATTGAAAAAATACATTTGTATCTTAAGGTATACCACTGAGTACAGGAGCTACAAGAAAGCAGGAAGGCAGACCCCAGCTACAGTATTAAGTAGGTCCCCATGCAGTCTAGCAGCCAGCACGGTGTTACATTTGCAGCTGCTTTTCTGTGGGAGCTATCTTCAATATCACACTTTTACTGTTCAGCTCCCATTGAAAGAATACATTTGTCAGTTAAGGTATACCACTGAGTATGGGAGCTACAAGAAAGCAGGAAGATAGATCCCAGCTACAGTACTAAGTAGGTCCCCATGCAGTCTAGCAGCCAGCACGGTGTCACATTTGCAGCTGCTTTCCTGTGGGAGCTATCTTCAATACCACATGTTTTCTGTTCAGCTCCCATTGAAGAATACATTTGTCGGTTAAGGTATACCACTGAGTATGGGAGCTACAAGAAAGCAGGAAGATAGATCCCAGCTACAGTAGTAAGTAGGTCCCCATGCAGTCTATCAGCCAGCACGGTGTCACATTTGCAGCTGCTTTCCTGTGGGAGCTATCTTCAATACCACACTTATTCTGTTCAGCTCCCATTGAAAAAATACATTTGTCTCTTAAGGTATACCACTGAGTACAGGAGCTACATGAAAGCAGGAAGGCAGACCCCAGCTACAGTAGTAAGTAGGTCCCCATGCAGTCTAGCAGCCAGCACGGTGTTACATTTGCAGCTGCTTTCCTGTGGGAGCTATCTTCAATATCAAAATTTTTCTGTTCAGCTCCCATTGAAAAAACTACATTTTGTCTCTTAAGGAATACAACTGATTATGGGAGCTACAAGAAAGCAGGAAGATAGATCCCAGCTACAGTAGTAAGTAGGTCCCCATGCAGTCTAGCAGACAGCAAGGTGTCACATTTGCAGCTGCTTTCCTGTGGGAGCTATCTTCAATACCACACTTTTTCTGTTCAGCTCCCATTGAAAGAGTACATTTGTCTCTTAAGGAATACAACTGATTATGGGAGCTACAAGAAAGCAGGAAGGTAGACACCAGCTACAGTAGTAAGTAGGTCCCCATGCAGTCTAGCAGCCAGCACGGTGTCACATTTGCAGCTGCTTTCCTGTGGGAGCTATCTTCAATACCACACTTATTCTGTTCAGCTCCCATTGAAAAAATACATTTGTCTCTTAAGGTATACCACTGAGTACGGGAGCTACAAGAAAGCAGGAAGGCAGACCCCAGCTACAGTAGTAAGTAGATCCCCATGCAGTCTACCAGCCAGCACGGTGTTACATTTGCAGCTGCTTTCCTGTGGGAGCTATCTTCAATATCAAACTTTTTCTGTTCAGCTCCCATTGAAAGAATACATTTGTCGGTTAAGGTATACCACTGAGTATGGGAGCTACAAGAAAGCAGGAAGGCAGACCCCAGCTACAGTAGTAAGTAGGTCCCCATGCAGTCTAGCAGCCAGCACGGTGTCACATTTGCAGCTGCTTTCCTGTGGGAGCTATCTTCAATACCACACTTTTTCTGTTCAGCTCCCATTGAAAGAGTACATTTGTCTCTTAAGGAATACAACTGATTATGGGAGCTACAAGAAAGCAGGAAGGTAGACACCAGCTACAGTAGTAAGTAGGTCCCCATGCAGTCTAGCAGCCAGCACGGTGTCACATTTGCAGCTGCTTTCCTGTGGGAGCTATCTTCAATACCACACTTTTTCTGTTCAGCTCCCATTGAAAAAATACATTTGTCTCTTAAGGTATACCACTGAGTACGGGAGCTACAAGAAAGCAGGAAGGCAGACCCCAGCTACAGTAGTAAGTAGATCCCCATGCAGTCTACCAGCCAGCACGGTGTTACATTTGCAGCTGCTTTCCTGTGGGAGCTATCTTCAATATCAAACTTTTTCTGTTCAGCTCCCATTGAAAGAATACATTTGTCGGTTAAGGTATACCACTGAGTATGGGAGCTACAAGAAAGCAGGAAGGCAGACCCCAGCTACAGTAGTAAGTAGGTCCCCATGCAGTCTAGCAGCCAGCACGGTGTCACATTTGCAGCTGCTTTCCTGTGGGAGCTATCTTCAATACCACACTTATTCTGTTCAGCTCCCATTGAAAGAATACATTTGTCGGTTAAGGTATACCACTGAGTATGGGAGCTACAAGAAAGCAGGAAGGCAGACCCCAGCTACAGTAGTAAGTAGGTCCCCATGCAGTCTATCAGCCAGCACGGTGTCACATTTGCAGCTGCTTTCCTGTGGGAGCTATCTTCAATACCACACTTTTTCTGTTCAGCTCCCATTGAAAAAATACATTTGTATCTTAAGGTATACCACTGAGTACAGGAGCTACAAGAAAGCAGGAAGGCAGACCCCAGCTACAGTAGTAAGTAGGTCCCCATGCAGTCTAGCAGCCAGCACGGTGTTACATTTGCAGCTGCTTTCCTGTGGGAGCTATCTTCAATATCAAACTTTTTCTGTTCAGCTCCCATTGAAAAAACTACATTTTGTCTCTTAAGGAATACAATTGAGTATGGGAGCTACAAGAAAGCAGGAAGATAGATCCCAGCTACAGTAGTAAGTAGGTCCCCATGCAGTCTAGCAGACAGCAAGGTGTCACATTTGCAGCTGCTTTCCTGTGGGAGCTATCTTCAATACCACACTTTTTCTGTTCAGCTCCCATTGAAAGAGTACATTTGTCTCTTAAGGTATACCACTGAGTACGGGAGCTACAAGGAAGCAGGAAGGCAGACCCCAGCTACAGTAGTAAGTAGGTCCCCATGCAGTCTGTCAGCCAGCACGATGTCACATTTGCAGCTGCTTTCCTGTGGGAGCTATCTTCAATACCACACTTTTTCTCCTCAGTTCCCATTTAAAGAATACATTTGTCAGTTAAGGTATACCGCTCAGTATGGGAGCTACAAGAAAGCAGGAAGGCAGACCCCAGCTACAGTAGTAAGTAGGTCCCCATGCAGTCTAGCAGCCAGCACGGTGTCACATTTGCAGCTGCTTTCCTGTGGGAACTATCTTCAATACCACACGTTTTCTGTTCAGCTCCCATTGAAAGAATACATTTGTCGGTTAAGGTATACCACTGAGTATGGGAGCTACAAGAAAGCAGGAAGGCAGACCCCAGCTACAGTAGTAAGTAGGTCCCCATGCAGTCTATCAGCCAGCAGGGTGTCACATTTGCAGCTGCTTTCCTGTGGGAGCTATCTTCAATACCACACTTTTTCTGTTCAGCTCCCATTGAAAGAATACATTTGTCAGTTAAGGTATACCACTGAGTATGGGAGCTACAAGAAAGCAGGAAGGCAGACCCCAGCTACAGTAGTAAGTAGGTCCCCATGCAGTCTAACAGCCAGCACGGTGTCACATTTGCAGCTGCTTTCCTGTGGGAGCTATCTTCAATACCACACTTTTTCTGTTCAGCTCCCATTGAAAAAATACATTTGTCTCTTAAGGTATACCACTGAGTACGGGAGCTACAAGAAAGCAGGAAGGCAGACCCCAGCTACAGTAGTAAGTAGGTCCCCATGCAGTCTAGCAGCCAGCACGGTGTTACATTTGCAGCTGATTTCCTGTGGTAGCTATCTTCAATATCACACTTTTTCTGTTCAGCTCCCATTGAAAGAATACATTTGTCAGTTAAGGTATACCACTGAGTATGGGAGCTACAAGAAAGCAGGAAGGCAGACCCCAGCTACAGTAGTAAGTAGGTCCCCATGCAGTCTAGCAGCCAGCACGGTGTCACATTTGCAGCTGCTTTCCTGTGGGAGCTATCTTCAATACCACACTTTTTCTGTTCAGCTCCCATTGAAAGAATACATTTGTCGGTTAAGGTATACCACTGAGTATGGGAGCTATTAGAAAGCAGGAAGGCAGACACCAGCTACAGTAGTAAGTAGGTCCCCATGCAGTCTAGCAGCCAGCACGGTGTCACATTTGCAGCTGCTTTCCTGTGGGAGCTATCTTCAATACCACACTTTTTCTGTTCAGCTCCCATTGAAAGAATACTTTTGTCAGTTAAGGTATACCACTGAGTATGGGAGCTACAAAAAAGCAGGAAGGAAGACACCAGCTACAGTAGTAAGTAGGTCCCCATGCAGTCTAGCAGCCAGCACGGTGTCACTTTTGCAGCTGCTTTCCTGTGGGAGCTATCTTCAATACCACACTTTTTCTGTTCAGCTCCCATTGAAAAAACTACATTTTGTCAGTTAAGGTATACCGCTGAGTATGGGAGCTACAAGAAAGCAGGAAGGCAGACCCCAGCTACAGTAGTAAGTAGGTCCCCATGCAGTCTAGCAGCCAGCACGGTGTCACATTTGCAGCTGCTTTCCTGTGGGAGCTATCTTCAATACCACACTTTTTCTGTTCAGCTCCCATTGAAAAAATACATTTGTCTCTTAAGGTATACCACTGAGTACGGGAGCTACAAGAAAGCAGGAAGGCAGACCCCAGCTACAGTAGTATGTAGATCCCCATGCAGTCTACCAGCCAGCATGGTGTTACATTTGCAGCTGCTTTCCTGTGGGAGCTATCTTCAATATCAAACTTTTTCTGTTCAGCTCCCATTGAAAGAATACATTTGTCAGTTAAGGTATACCACTGAGTATGGGAGCTACAAGAAAGCAGGAAGGCAGACCCCAGCTACAGTAGTAAGAAGGTCCCCATGCAGTCTAGCAGCCAGCACGGTGTCACATTTGCAGCTGCTTTCCTGTGGGAGCTATCTTCAATACCACACGTTTTCTGTTCAGCTCCCATTGAAAGAATACATTTGTCGGTTAAGGTATACCACTGAGTATGGGAGCTACAAGAAAGCAGGAAGGCAGACCCCAGCTACAGTAGTAAGTAGGTCCCCATGCAGTCTATCAGCCAGCAGGGTGTCACATTTGCAGCTGCTTTCCTGTGGGAGCTATCTTCAATACCACACTTTTTCTGTTCAGCTCCCATTGAAAGAATACATTTGTCAGTTAAGGTATACCACTGAGTATGGGAGCTACAAGAAAGCAGGAAGGCAGACCCCAGCTACAGTAGTAAGTAGGTCCCCATGCAGTCTAACAGCCAGCACGGTGTCACATTTGCAGCTGCTTTCCTGTGGGAGCTATCTTCAATACCACACTTTTTCTGTTCAGCTCCCATTGAAAAAATACATTTGTCTCTTAAGGTATACCACTGAGTACGGGAGCTACAAGAAAGCAGGAAGGCAGACCCCAGCTACAGTAGTAAGTAGGTCCCCATGCAGTCTAGCAGCCAGCACGGTGTTACATTTGCAGCTGATTTCCTGTGGGAGCTATCTTCAATATCACACTTTTTCTGTTCAGCTCCCATTGAAAAAACTACATTTTGTCTCTTAAGGTATACAACTGAGTATGGGAGCTACAAGAAAGCAGGAAGATAGATCCCAGCTACAGTAGTAAGTAGGTCCCCATGCAGTCTATCAGCCAGCACGGTGTCACATTTGCAGCTGCTTTCCTGTGGGAGCTATCTTCAATACCACACTTTTTCTGTTCAGCTCCCATTGAAAGAATACATTTGTCAGTTAAGGTATACCACTGAGTACGGGAGCTACAATAAAGCAGGAAGGCAGACCCCAGCTACAGTAGTAAGTAGGTCCCCATGCAGTCTATCAGCCAGCACGGTGTCACATTTGCAGCTGCTTTCCTGTGGGAGCTATCTTCAATACCACACTTTTTCTGTTCAGCTCCCATTGAAAGAATACATTTGTCAGTTAAGCTATACCACTGAGTATCGGAGCTACAAGAAAGCAGGAAGGCAGACCCCAACTACAGTAGTAAGTAGGTCCCCATGCAGTCTGTCAGCCAGCACGGTGTCACATTTGCAGCTGCTTTCCTGTGGGAGCTATCTTCAATACCACACTTTTTCTCCTCAGTTCCCATTTAAAGAATACATTTGTCAGTTAAGGTATACCACTGAGTACAGGAGCTACAAGAAAGCAGGAAGGCAGACCCCAGCTACAGTAGTAAGTAGGTCCCCATGCAGTCTAGCAGCCAGCACGGTGTTACATTTGCAGCTGCTTTCCTGTGGGAGCTATCTTCAATATCAAACTTTTTCTGTTCAGCTCCCATTGAAAAAACTACATTTTGTCTCTTAAGGAATACAACTGATTATGGGAGCTACAAGAAAGCAGGAAGATAGATCCCAGCTACAGTAGTAAGTAGGTCCCCATGCAGTCTAGCAGACAGCAAGGTGTCACATTTGCAGCTGCTTTCCTGTGGGAGCTATCTTCAATACCACACTTTTTCTGTTCAGCTCCCATTGAAAGAGTACATTTGTCTCTTAAGGAATACAACTGATTATGGGAGCTACAAGAAAGCAGGAAGGCAGACACCAGCTACAGTAGTAAGTAGGTCCCCATGCAGTCTGTCAGCCAGCACGGTGTCACATTTGCAGCTGCTTTCCTGTGGGAGCTATCTTCAATACCACACTTTTTCTGTTCAGCTCCCATTGAAAAAATACATTTGTCTCTTAAGGTATACCACTGAGTACGGGAGCTACAAGAAAGCAGGAAGGCAGACCCCAGCTACAGTAGTAAGTAGATCCCCATGCAGTCTACCAGCCAGCACGGTGTTACATTTGCAGCTGCTTTCCTGTGGGAGCTATCTTCAATATCAAACTTTTTCTGTTCAGCTCCCATTGAAAGAATACATTTGTCGGTTAAGGTATACCACTGAGTATGGGAGCTACAAGAAAGCAGGAAGGCAGACCCCAGCTACAGTAGTAAGTAGGTCCCCATGCAGTCTAGCAGCCAGCACGGTGTCACATTTGTAGCTGCTTTCCTGTGGGAGCTATCTTCAATACCACACTTATTCTGTTCAGCTCCCATTGAAAAAATACATTTGTCTCTTAAGGTATACCGCTGAGTACGGGAGCTACAAGAAAGCAGGAAGGCAGACCCCAGCTACAGTAGTAAGTAGGTCCCCATGCAGTCTACCAGCCAGCACGGTGTTACATTTGCAGCTGCTTTCCTGTGGGAGCTATCTTCAATATCAAACTTTTTCTGTTCAGCTCCCATTGAAAAAACTACATTTTGTCTCTTAAGGAATACAACTGAGTATGGGATCTACAAGAAAGCAGGAAGATAGATCCCAGCTACAGTAGTAAGTAGGTCCCCATGCAGTCTAGCAGACAGCAAGGTGTCACATTTGCAGCTGCTTCCCTCTGGGAGCTATCTTCAATACCACACTTTTTCTGTTCAGCTCCCATTGAAAGAGTACATTTGTCTCTTAAGGTATACCACTGACTACGGGAGCTACAAGGAAGCAGGAAGGCAGACCCCAGCTACAGTAGTAAGTAGGTCCCCATGCAGTCTGTCAGCCAGCACGGTGTCACATTTGCAGCTGCTTTCCTGTGGGAGCTATCTTCAATACCACACTTTTTCTGTTCAGCTCCCATTGAAAGAATACATTTGTCGGTTAAGGTATACCACTGAGTATGGGAGCTACAAGAAAGCAGGAAGGCAGACCCCAGCTACAGTAGTAAGTAGGTCCCCATGCAGTCTAGCAGCCAGCACGGTGTCACATTTGCAGCTGCTTTCCTGTGGGAGCTATCTTCAATACCACACTTTTTCTGTTCAGCTCCCATTGAAAGAATACATTTGTCGGTTAAGGTATACCACTGAGTATGGGAGCTACTAGAAAGCAGGAAGGCAGACCCCAGCTACAGTAGTAAGTAGGTCCCCATGCAGTCTAGCAGCCAGCACGGTGTCACATTAGCAGCTGCTTTCCTGTGGGAGCTATCTTCAATACCACACTTTTTCTGTTCAGCTCCCATTGAAAGAATACTTTTGTCAGTTAAGGTATACCACTGAGTATGGGAGCTACAAGAAAGCAAGAAGGCAGACCCCAGCTACAGTAGTAAGTAGGTCCCCATGCAGTCTAGCAGCCAGCACGGTGTCACATTTGCAGCTGCTTTCCTGTGGGAGCTATCTTCAATATCACACATTTTCTGTTCAGCTCCCATTGAAAAAACTACATTTTGTCTCTTAAGGTATACAACTGAGTATGGGAGCTACAAGAAAGCAGGAAGATAGATCCCAGCTACAGTAGTAAGTAGGTCCCCATGCGGTCTATCAGCCAGCACGGTGTCACATTTGCAGCTGCTTTCCTGTGGGAGCTATCTTCAATACCACACTTTTTCTGTTCAGCTCCCATTGAAAGAATACATTTGTCAGTTAAGGTATACCACTGAGTACGGGAGCTACAATAAAGCAGGAAGGCAGACCCCAGCTACAGTAGTAAGTAGGTCCCCATGCAGTCTATCAGCCAGCACGGTGTCACATTTGCAGCTGCTTTCCTGTGGGAGCTATCTTCAATACCACACTTTTTCTGTTCAGCTCCCATTGAAAGAATACATTTGTCAGTTAAGCTATACCACTGAGTATCGGAGCTACAAGAAAGCAGGAAGGCAGACCCCAGCTACAGTAGTAAGTAGGTCCCCATGCAGTCTGTCAGCCAGCACGGTGTCACATTTGCAGCTGCTTTCCTGTGGGAGCTATCTTCAATACCACACTTTTTCTCCTCAGTTCCCATTTAAAGAATACATTTGTCAGTTAAGGTATACCACTGAGTACAGGAGCTACAAGAAAGCAGGAAGGCAGACCCCAGCTACAGTAGTAAGTAGGTCCCCATGCAGTCTAGCAGCCAGCACGGTGTCACATTTGCAGCTGCTTTCCTGTGGGAGCTATCTTCAATACCACACTTTTTCTGTTCAGCTCCCATTGAAAGAATACATTTGTCTCTTAAGGTATACCACTGAGTATGGGAGCTACAAGAAAGCAGGAAGATAGACCCCAGCTACAGTAGTAAGTAGGTCCCCATGCAGTCTGTCAGCCAGCACGGTGTCACATTTGCAGCTGCTTTCCTGTGGGAGCTATCTTCAATACCACACTTTTTATCCTCAGTTCCCATTGAAAGAATACATTTATCAGTTAAGGTATACCGCTGAGTATGGGAGCTACAAGAAAGCAGGAAGGCAGACCCCAGCTACATTAGTAAGTAGGTCCCCATGCAGTCTATGAGCCAGCACGGTGTCACATTTGCAGCTGCTTTCCTGTGGGAGCTATCTTCAATACCACACTTTTTCTGTTCAGCTCCCATTGAAAGAATACATTTGTCAGTTAAGGTATACCGCTGAGTATGGGAGCTACAAGAAAGCAGGAAGGCAGACCCCAGCTACAGTAGTAAGTAGGTCCCCATGCAGTCTAGCAGCCAGCACGGTGTCACATTTGCAGCTGCTTTCCTGTGGGAGCTATCTTCAATACCACACTTTTTCTGTTCAGCTCCCATTGAAAAAACTACATTTTGTCTCTTAAGGTATACCACTGAGTATGGGAGCTACAAGAAAGCAGGAAGATAGATCCCAGCTACAGTAGTAAGTAGGTCCCCATGCAGTCTAGCAGCCAGCACGGTTTCACATTTGCAGCTGCTTTCCTGTGGGAGCTATCTTCAATACCACACTTTTTCTGTTCAGCTCCCATTGAAAGAATACTTTTGTAAGTTAAGGTATACCACTGAGTATGGGAGCTACAAGAAAGCAGGAAGGCAGACCCCAGCTACAGTAGTAAGTAGGTCCCCAGGCAGTCTATCAGTCAGCACGGTGTCACATTTGCAGCTGCTTTCCTGTGGGAGCTATCTTCAATACCACACTTTATTAGCTCCCATTGAAAAAACTACATTTTATCTCTTAAGGTATACAACTGAGTATGACAGCTACAAGAAAGCAGGAAGATAGATCCCAACTACAGTAGTAAGTAGGTCCCCATGCAGTCTATCAGCCAGCACGGTGTCACATTTGCAGCTGCTTTCCTGTGGGAGCTATCTTCAATACCACACTTTTTAAGTTCAGCTCCCATTGAAAAAATACATTTGTCTCTTAAGGTATACCACTGAGTACGGGAGCTACAAGAAAGCAGGAAGGCAGACCCCAGCTACAGTAGTAAGTAGGTCCCCATGCAGTCTATCAACCAGCACTGTGTCACATTTGCAGCTGCTTTCCTGTGGGAGCTATCTTCAATACCACACTTTTTCTGTTCAGCTCCCATTGAAAGAATATATTTGTCAGTTAAGGTATACCACTGAGTATGGGAGCTACAAGAAAGCAGGAAGGCAGACCCCAGCTACAGTAGTAAGTAGGTCCCCATGCAGTCTGTCAGCCAGCACGGTGTCACATTTGCAGGTGTTTCCTGTGGGAGCTATCTTCAATACCACACTTTTTCTCCTCAGTTCCAATTTAAAGAATACATTTGTCAGTTAAGGTATACCGCTGAGTATGGGAGCTACAAGAAATCAGGAAGGCAGACCCCAGCTACAGTAGTAAGTAGGTCCCCATGCAGTCTAGCAGCCAGCACGGTGTCACATTTGCAGCTGCTTTCCTGTGGGAGCTATCTTCAATACCACACTTTTTCTGTTCAGCTCCCATTGAAATAATACATTTGTCAGTTAAGGTATACCACTGAGTATGGGAGTTACAAGAAAGCAGGAAGGCAGACCCCAGCTACAGTAGTAAGTAGGTCCCCATGCAGTCTATCAGCCAGCACGGTGTGACATTTGCAGCTGCTTTCCTGTGGGAGCTATCTTCAATACCACACTTTTTCAGTTCAGCTCCCATTGAAAAAATACATTTGTCTCTTAAGGTATACCACTGAGTACGGGAGCTACAAGAAAGCAGGAAGGAAGACCCCAGCTACAGTAGTAAGTAGGTCCCCATGCAGTCTATCAGCCAGCACGGTGTCACATTTGCAGCTGCTTTCCTGTGGGAGCTATCTTCAATACCACACTTTTTATGTTCAGCCCCCATTGAAAGAATACTTTTGTCAGTTAAGGTATACCACTGAGTATGGGAGCTACAAGAAAGCAAGAAGGCAGACACCAGCTACAGTAGTAAGTAGGTCCCCATGCAGTCTAGCAGCCAGCACGGTGTCACATTTGCAGCTGCTTTCCTGTGGGAGCTATCTTCAATACCACACTTTTTCTTCTCATCTCCCATTGAAAAAACTACATTTTGTCAGTTAAGGTATACCGCTGAGTATGGGAGCTACAAGAAAGCAGGAAGGCAGACCCCAGCTACAGTAGTAAGTAGGTCCCCATGCAGTCTAGCAGCCAGCACGGTGTCACATTTGCAGCTGCTTTCCTGTGGGAGCTATCTTCAATACCACACTTTTTCTGTTCAGCTCCCATTGAAAAAATACATTTGTCTCTTAAGGTATACCACTGAGTACGGGAGCTACAAGAAAGCAGGAAGGCAGACCCCAGCTACAGTAGTAAGTAGGTCCCCATGCAGTCTATCAGCCAGCACGGTGTCACATTTGCAGCTGCTTTCCTGTGGGAGCTATCTTCAATACCACACTTTTTATGTTCACATCCCATTGAAAGAAAACTTTTGTCAATTAAGGTATACCACTGAGTATGGGAGCTACAAGAAAGCAGGAAGGCAGACCCCAGCTACAGTAGTAAGTAGGTCCCCATGCAGTCTAGCAGCCAGCACGGTGTTACATTTGCAGCTGATTTCCTGTGGGAGCTATCTTCAATACCACACTTTTTCTGTTCAGCTCCCATTGAAAAAACTACATTTTGTCAGTTAAGGTATACCACTGAGTATGGGAGCTACAAGAAAGCAGGAAGATAGATCCCAGCTACAGTAGTAAGTAGGTCCCCATGCAGTCTATCAGCCAGCACGGTGTCACATTTGCAGCTGCTTTCCTGTGGGAGCTATCTTCAATACCACACTTTTTCTGTTCAGCTCCCATTGAAAGAATAAATTTGTCAGTTAAGGTATACCGCTGAGTATGGGAGCTACAAGAAAGCAGGAAGGCAGACCCCAGCTACAGTAGTAAGTAGGTCCCCATGCAGTCTATCAGCCAGCACGGTGTCACATTTGCAGCTGCTTTCCTGTGGGAGCTATCTTCAATACCACACTTTATCAGCTCCCATTGAAAAAACTACATTTTGTCTCTTAAGGTATACAACTGAGTATGGGAGCTACAAGAAAGCAGGAAGATAGATCCCAGCTACAGTAGTAAGTAGGTCCCCATGCAGTCTAGCAGCCAGCACGGTGTCACATTTGCAGCTGCTTTCCTGTGGGAGCTATCTTCAATACCACACTTTTTCTGTTCAGCTCCCATTGAAAAAATACATTTGTCTCTTCAGGTATACCACTGAGTACGGGAGCTACAAGAAAGCAGGAAGGAAGACCCCAGCTACAGTAGTAAGTAGGTCCCCATGCAGTCTAGCAGCCAGCACGGTGTCACATTTGCAGCTGCTTTCCTGTGGGAGCTATCTTCAATACCACACTTTTTCTTCTCAGCTCCCATTGAAAAAACTACATTTTGTCAGTTAAGGTATACCGCTGAGTATGGGAGCTACAAGAAAGCAGGAAGGCAGACACCAGCTACAGTAGTAAGTAGATCCCCATGCAGTCTAGCAGCCAGCACGGTGTCACATTGGCAGCTGCTTTCCTGTGGGAGCTATCTTCAATACCACACTTTTTCTGTTCAGTTCCCATTGAAAAAACTACATTTTGTCTCTTAAGGTATACAACTGAGTATGGGAGCTACAAGAAAGCAGGAAGATAGATCCCAGTTACAGTAGTAAGTAAGTCCCCATGCAGTCTAGCAGCCAGCACGGTGTCACATTTGCAGCTGCTTTCCTGTGGGAGCTATCTTCAATACCACACCTTTTCAGTTAAGCTCCCATTGAATAAACTCATTTGTCAGTTAAGGTATACCACTTAGTATGGGAGCTACAAGAAAGCAGGAAGGCAGCCCCCAGCTACAGTAGTAAGTAGGTCCCCATGCAGTCTGTCAGCCAGCACGGTGTCACATTTGCAGCTGTTTCCTGTGGGAGCTATCTTCAATACCACACTTTTTCTCCTCAGTTCCCATTTAAAGAATACATTTGTCAGTTAAGGTATACCGCTGAGTATGGGAGCTACAAGAAAGCAGGAAGGTAGACCCCAGCTACTGTAGTAAGTAGGTCCCCATGCAGTCTAGCAGCCAGCACGGTGTCACATTTGCAGCTGCTTTCCTGTGGGAGCTATCTTCAATACCACACTTTTTATGTTCAGCTCCCATTGAAAAAACTACATTTTGTCAGTTAAGGTATACCGCTGAGTATGGGAGCTACAAGAAAGCAGGAAGGCAGACCCCAGCTACAGTAGTAAGTAGGTCCCCATGCAGTCTATCAGCCAGCACAGTGTCACATTGGCAGCTCCTTTTGCTGTGAGAGCTATCTTCAATACCACACTTTTTCTGTTCAGCTCCCATTGAAAAAACTACATTTTGTCTCTTAAGGTATACAACTGAGTATGGGAGCTACAAGAAAGCAGGAAGATAGATCCCAGCTACAGTAGTGAGTAGGTCCCCATGCAGTCTAGCAGCCAGCACGGTGTCACATTTGCAGCTGCTTTCCTGTGGGAGCTATCTTCAATACCACACCTTTTCAGTTCAGCTCCCATTGAATAAACTACATTTTGACTCTTAAGGTATACAACTAAGTATGGGAGCTACAAGAAAGCAAGAAGATAGATCCCAGCTACAGTAGTAAGTAGGTCCCCATGCAGTCTATCAGCCAGCACGGTGTCACATTTGCAGCTGCTTTCCTGTGGGAGCTATCTTCAATACCACACTTTTTCTGTTCAGCTCCCATTGAAAAAACTACATTTTGTCTCTTAAGGTATACAACTAAGTATGGGAGCTACAAGAAAGCAGGAAGATAGATCCCAGCTACAGTAGTAAGTAGGTCCCCATGCAGTCTAGCAGCCAGCACGGTGTGACATTTGCAGCTGCTTTCCTGTGGGAGCTATCTTCAATACCACACTTTTTCTGTCCAGCTCCCATTGAAAGAATACATTTGTCAGTTAAGGTATACCACTGAGTATGGGAGCTACAAGAAAGCAGGAAGGCAGACCCCAGCTACAGTAGTAAGTAGGTCCCCATGCAGTCTATCAGCCAGCACGGTGTCACATTTGCAGCTGCTTTCCTGTGGGAGCTATCTTCAATACCACACTTTTTCTGTTCAGCTACCATTGAAAAATACATTTGTCTCTTAACGTATACCAATAAGTACGGGAGCTACAAGAAAGCAGGAAGGCAGATCCCAGCTACAGTAGTAAGTAGGTCCCCATGCAGTCTATCAGCCAGCACGGTGTCACATTTGCAGCTGCTTTCCTGTGGGAGCTATCTTCAATACCACACTTTATCAGCTCTCATTGAAAAATCTACATTTTGTCTCTTAAGGTATACAACTGAGTATGAGAGCTACAAGAAAGCAGGAAGATAGATCCCAGCTACAGTAGTAAGTAGGTCCCCATGCAGTCTAGCAGCCAGCACGGTGTCACATTTGCAGCTGCTTTCCTGTGGGAGCTATCTTCAATACCACACTTTTTCTGTTCAGCTCCCATTGAAAGAATACATTTGTCTCTTAAGGTATACCACTGAGTACGGGAGCTACAAGAAAGCAGGAAGGCAGACCCCAGCTACAGTAGTAAGTAGGTCCCCATGCAGTCTATCAGCCAGCACGGTGTCGCATTTGCAGCTGCTTTCCTGTGGGAGCTATCTTCAATACCACACTTTTTCAATTCAGCTCCCATTGAAAAAACTACATTTTGTCAGTTAAGGTATACCGCTGAGTATGGGAGCTACAAGAAAGCAGGAAGGCAGACCCCAGCTACAGTAGTAAGTAGGTCCCCATACAGTCTATCAGCCAGCACGGTGTTACATTTGCAGCTGCTTTCCTGTGGGAGCTATCTTCAATACCACACTTTTTCTGTTCAGCTCCCATTGAAAGAATACATTCGTCAGTTAAGGTATACCACTGAGTATGGGAGCTAGAAGAAAGCAGGAAGGCAGACCCCAGATACAGTAGTAAGTAGGTCCCCATGCAGTCTAGCAGCCAGCACGGTGTCACATTTGCAGCTGCTTTCCTGTGGGAGCTATCTTCAATACCACACTTTTTCTGTTCAGCTCCCATTGAAAGAATACATTTGTCAGTTAAGGTATACCACTGAGTATGGGAGCTACAAGAAAGCAGGAAGGCAGACCCCAGCTACAGTAGTAAGTAGGTCCCCATGCAGTCTGTCAGCCAGCACGGTGTCACATTTGCAGCTGTTTCCTGTGGGAGCTATCTTCAATACCACACTTTTTCTGTTCAGCTCCCATTGAAAGAATACATTTGTCAGTTAAGGTATACCGCTGAGTATGAGAGCTACAAGAAAGCAGGAAGGCAGACCCCAGCTACAGTAGTAAGTAGGTCCCCATGCAGTCTAGCAGCCAGCACGGTGTCACATTTGCAGCTGCTTTCCTGTGGGAGCTATCTTCAATACCACACTTTTTCTGTTCAGCTCCCATTGAAAGAATACATTTGTCAGTTAAGGTATACCCCTGAGTATGGGAGCTACAAGAAAGCAGGAAGACAGACCCCAGCTACAGTAGTAAGTAGGTCCCCATGCAGTCTAGCAGCCAGCACGGTGTCACATTTGCAGCTGCTTTCCTGTGGGAGCTATCTTCAATACCACACTTTATCAGCTCCCATTGAAAAAACTACATTTTGTCTCTTAAGGTATACAACTGAGTATGGGAGCTACAAGAAAGCAGGAAGATAGATCCCAGCTACAGTAGTAAGTAGGTCCCCATGCAGTCTAGCAGCCAGCACGGTGTCACATTTGCAGCTGCTTTCCTGTGGGAGCTATCTTCAATACCACACTTTTTCTGTTCAGCTCCCATTGAAAGAATACATTTGTCAGTTAAGGTATACCACTGAGTATGGGAGCTACAAGAAAGCAGGAAGGCAGACCCCAGCTACAGTAGTAAGTAGGTCCCCATGCAGTCTGTCAGCCAGCACGGTGTCACATTTGCAGCTGTTTCCTGTGGGAGCTATCTTCAATACCACACTTTTTCTGTTCAGCTCCCATTGAAAGAATACATTTGTCAGTTAAGGTATACCGCTGAGTATGGGAGCTACAAGAAAGCAGGAAGGCAGACCCCAGCTACAGTAGTAAGTAGGTCCCCATGCAGTCTAGCAGCCAGCACGGTGTCACATTTGCAGCTGCTTTCCTGTGGGAGCTATCTTCAATACCACACTTTTTCTGTTCAGCTCCCATTGAAAGAATACATTTGTCAGTTAAGGTATACCACTGAGTATGGGAGCTACAAGAAAGCAGGAAGGCAGACCCCAGCTACAGTAGTAAGTAGGTCCCCATGCAGTCTGTCAGCCAGCACGGTGTCACATTTGCAGCTGTTTCCTGTGGGAGCTATCTTCAATACCACACTTTTTCTGTTCAGCTCCCATTGAAAAAACTACATTTTGTCTCTTAAGGTATACAACTGAGTATGGGAGCTACAAGAAAGCAGGAAGATAGATCCCAGCTACAGTAGTAAGTAGGTCCCCATGCAGTCTAGCAGCCAGCACGGTGTCACATTTGCAGCTGCTTTCCTGTGGGAGCTATCTTCAATACCACACTTTTTCTGTTCAGCTCCCATTGAAAGAATACATTTGTCAGTTAAGGTATACCACTGAGTATGGGAGCTACAAGAAAGCAGGAAGGCAGACCCCAGCTACAGTAGTAAGTAGGTCCCCATGCAGTCTGTCAGCCAGCACGGTGTCACATTTGCAGCTGTTTCCTGTGGGAGCTATCTTCAATACCACACTTTTTCTGTTCAGCTCCCATTGAAAGAATACATTTGTCAGTTAAGGTATACCGCTGAGTATGGGAGCTACAAGAAAGCAGGAAGGCAGACCCCAGCTACAGTAGTAAGTAGGTCCCCATGCAGTCTAGCAGCCAGCACGGTGTCACATTTGCAGCTGCTTTCCTGTGGGAGCTATCTTCAATACCACACTTTTTCTGTTCAGCTCCCATTGAAAGAATACATTTGTCAGTTAAGGTATACCCCTGAGTATGGGAGCTACAAGAAAGCAGGAAGACAGACCCCAGCTACAGTAGTAAGTAGGTCCCCATGCAGTCTAGCAGCCAGCACGGTGTCACATTTGCAGCTGCTTTCCTGTGGGAGCTATCTTCAATACCACACTTTATCAGCTCCCATTGAAAAAACTACATTTTGTCTCTTAAGGTATACAACTGAGTATGGGAGCTACAAGAAAGCAGGAAGATAGATCCCAGCTACAGTAGTAAGTAGGTCCCCATGCAGTCTAGCAGCCAGCACGGTGTCACATTTGCAGCTGCTTTCCTGTGGGAGCTATCTTCAATACCACACTTTTTCTGTCCAGCTCCCATTGAAAGAATACATTTGTCAGTTAAGGTATACCACTGAGTATGGGAGCTACAAGAAAGCAGGAAGGCAGACCCCAGCTACAGTAGTAAGTAGGTCCCCATGCAGTCTATCAGCCAGCACGGTGTCACATTTGCAGCTGCTTTCCTGTGGGAGCTATCTTCAATACCACACTTTTTCTGTTCAGCTACCATTGAAAAATACATTTGTCTCTTAACGTATACCAATAAGTACGGGAGCTACAAGAAAGCAGGAAGGCAGACCCCAGCTACAGTAGTAAGTAGGTCCCCATGCAGTCTAGCAGCCAGCACGGTGTTACATTTGCAGCTGTTTTCCTGTGGGAGCAATCTTCAATACCACACTTTTTCTGTTCAGCTCCCATTGAAAAAACTACATTTTGTCAGTTAAGGTATACCACTGAGTACGGGAGCTACAAGAAAGCAAGAAGATAGATCCCAGCTACAGTAGTAAGTAGGTCCCCATGCAGTCTATCAGCCAGCACGGTGTCACATTTGCAGCTGCTTTCCTGTGGGAGCTATCTTCAATACCACACTTTTTCTGTTCAGCTCCCATTGAAAGAATACCTTTGTCTCTTAAGGTATACCACTGAGTACGGGAGCTATAAGAAAGCAGGAAGGAAGACCCCAGCTACAGTAGTAAGTAGGCCCCCATGCAGTCTAGCAGCCAGCACGGTGTCACATTTGCAGCTGCTTTCCTGTGGGAGCTATCTTCAATACCACACTTTTTCTGTTCAGCTCCCATTGAAAGAATACTTTTGTCAATTAAGGTATACCACTGAGTATGGGAGCTACAAGAAAGCAGGAAGGCAGACACCAGCTACAGTAGTAAGTAGGTCCCCATGCAGTCTAGCAGCCAGCACGGTGTGACATTTGCAGCTGCTTTCCTGTGGGAGCTATCTTCAATACCACACTTTTTCTGTTCAGCTCCCATTGAAAGAATACTTTTGTCAATTAAGGTATACAACTGAGTATGGGAGCTACAAGAAAGCAGGAAGATAGATCCCAGCTACAGTAGTAAGTAGGTCCCCATGCAGTCTAGCAGCCAGCACGGTGTCACATTTGCAGCTGCTTTCCTGTGGGAGCTATCTTCAATACCACACCTTTTCAGTTCAGCTCCCATTGAATAAACTACATTTTGACTCTTAAGGTATACAACTAAGTATGGGAGCTACAAGAAAGCAGGAAGATAGATCCCAGCTACAGTAGTAAGTAGGTCCCCATGCAGTCTAGCAGCCAGCACGGTGTGACATTTGCAGCTGCTTTCCTGTGGTAGCTATCTTCAATACCACACTTTTTCTGTTCAGATCCCATTGAAAAAATACATTTGCCAGTTAAGGTATACCACTGAGTATGGGAGCTACAAGAAAGCAGGAAGGCATCCCCCAGCTACAGTAGTAAGTATGTCCCCATGCACTCTGTCAGCCAGCACGGTGTCACATTTGAAGCTGTTTCCTGTGGGATCTATCTTCAATACCACACTTTTTCTCCTCAGTTCCCATTTAAAGAATACATTTGTCAGTTAAGGTATACCGCTGAGTATGGGAGCTACAAGAAAGCAGGAAGGCAGACCCCAGCTACAGTAGTAAGTAGGTCCCCATGCAGTCTAGCAGCCAGCACGGTGTGACATTTGCAGCTGCTTTCCTGTGGGAGCTATCTTCAATACCACACTTTATCAGCTCCCATTGAAAAAACTACATTTTGTCTCTTAAGGTATACAACTGAGTATGGGAGCTACAAGAAAGCAGGAAGATAGATCCCAGCTACAGTAGTAAGTAGGTCCCCATGCAGTCTAGCAGCCAGCACGGTGTCACATTTGCAGCTGCTTTCCTGTGGGAGCTATCTTCAATACCACTCTTTTTCAGTTCAGCTCCCATTGAAAAAATACATTTGTCTCTTAAGGTATACCACTGAGTACGGGAGCTACAAGAAAGCAGGAAGGAAGACCCCAGCTACAGTAGTAAGTAGGTCCCCATGCAGTCTATCAGCCAGCACGGTGTCACATTTGCAGCTGCTTTCCTGTGGGAGCTATCTTCAATACCACACTTTTTATGTTCAGATCCCATTGAAAGAATACTTTTGTCAATTAAGGTATACCACTGAGTATGGGAGCTACAAGAAAGCAGGAAGGCAGACCCCAGCTACAGTAGTAAGTAGGTCCCCATGCAGTCTAGCAGCCAGCACGGTGTCACATTTGCAGCTGCTTTTCTGTGGGAGCTATCTTCAATACCACACTTTTTCTTCTCAGCTCCCATTGAAAAAACTACATTTTGTCAGTTAAGGTATACCGCTGAGTATGGGAGCTACAAGAAAGCAGGAAGACAGACCCCAGCTACAGTAGTAAGTAGGTCCCCATGCAGTCTAGCAGCCAGCACGGTGTCACATTGGCAGCTGCTTTCCTGTGGGAGCTATCTTCAATATCACACTTTTTCTGTTCAGCTCCCATTGAAAAAACTACATTTTGTCTCTTAAGGTATACAACTGAGTATGGGAGCTACAAGAAAGCAGGAAGGCAGACCCCAGCTACAGTAGTAAGTAGGTCCCCATGCAGTCTATCAGCCAGCACGGTGTCACATTTGCAGCTGCTTTCCTGTGGGAGCTATCTTCAATACCACACTTTATCAGCTCCCATTGAAAAAACTACATTTTGTCTCTTAAGGTATACAACTGAGTATGAGAGCTACAAGAAAGCAGGAAGATAGATCCCAGCTACAGTAGTAAGTAGGTCCCCATGCAGTCTATCAGCCAGCACGGTGTCACATTTGCAGCTGCTTTCCTGTGGGAGCTATCTTCAATACCACACTTTTTCAGTTCAGCTCCCATTAAAAAAATACATTTGTCTCTTAAGGTATACCACTGAGTATGGGAGCTACAAGAAAGCAGGAAGGCAGACCCCAGCTACAGTAGTAAGTAGGTCCCCATGCAGTCTATCAGCCAGCACGGTGTCACATTTGCAGCTGCTTTCCTGTGGGAGCTATCTTCAATACCACACTTTTTCAGTTCAGCTCCCATTAAAAAAATACATTTGTCTCTTAAGGTATACCACTGAGTATGGGAGCTACAAGAAAGCAGGAAGGCAGACCCCAGCTACAGTAGTAAGTAGGTCCCCATGCAGTCTATCAGCCAGCACGGTGTCACATTTGCAGCTGCTTTCCTGTGGGAGCTATCTTCAATACCACACTTTTTCTGTTCAGCTCCCATTGAAAAAATACATTTGTCAGTTAAGGTATACCACTGAGTATGGGAGCTACAAGAAAGCAGGAAGGCAGCCCCCAGCTACAGTAGTAAGTAGGTCCCCATGCAGTCTGTCAGCCAGCACGGTGTCACATTTGCAGCTGTTTCCTGTGGGAGCCATCTTCAATACCACACTTTTTCTCCTCAGTTCCCATTTAAAGAATACATTTGTCAGTTAAGGTATACCACTGAGTATGGGAGCTACAAGAAAGCCGGAAGGCAGATCCCAGCTACTGTAGTAAGTAGGTCCCCATACAGTCTAGCAGCCAGCACGGTGTGACATTTGCAGCTGCTTTCCTGTGGGAGCTATCTTCAATACCACACTTTTTCTTCTCAGCTCCCATTGAAAAAACTACATTTTGTCAGTTAAGGTATACCGCTGAGTATGGGAGCTACAAGAAAGCAGGAAGATAGATCCCAGCTACAGTAGTAAGTAGGTCCCCATGCAGTCTAGCAGCCAGCACGGTGTCACATTTGCAGCTGCTTTCCTGTGGGAGCTATCTTCAATACCACACCTTTTCAGTTCAGCTCCCATTGAATAAACTACATTTTGACTCTTAAGGTATACAACTAAGTATGGGAGCTACAAGAAAGCAGGAAGATAGATCCCAGCTACAGTAGTAAGTAGGTCCCCATGCAGTCTAGCAGCCAGCACGGTGTGACATTTGCAGCTGCTTTCCTGTGGGAGCTATCTTCAATACCACACTTTTTCTGTTCAGCTCCCATTGAAAGAATACATTTGTCAGTTAAGGTATACCACTGAGTATGGGAGCTACAAGAAAGCAGGAAGGCAGACCCCAGCTACAGTAGTAAGTAGGTCCCCATGCAGTCTATCAGCCAGCACGGTGTCACATTTGCAGCTGCTTTCCTGTGGGAGCTATCTTCAATACCACACTTTATCAGCTCCCATTGAAAAAACTACATTTTGTCTCTTAAGGTATACAACTGAGTATGAGAGCTACAAGAAAGCAGGAAGATAGATCCCATCTACAGTAGTAAGTAGGTCCCCATGCAGTCTATCAGCCAGCACGGTGTCACATTTGCAGCTGCTTTCCTGTGGGAGCTATCTTCAATACCACACTTTTTCAGTTCAGCTCCCATTGAAAAAATACATTTGTCTCTTAAGGTATACCACTGAGTACGGGAGCTACAAGAAAGCAGGAAGATAGATCCCAGCTACAGTAGTAAGTAGGTCCCCATGCAGTCTATCAGCCAGCACGGTGTCACATTTGCAGCTGCTTTCCTGTGGGAGCTGTCTTCAATACCACACTTTTTATGTTCAGATCCCATTGAAAGAATACTTTTGTCAATTAAGGTATACCACTGAGTATGGGAGCTACAAGAAAGCAGGAAGGCAGACCCCAGCTACAGTAGTAGGTAGGTCCCCATGCAGTCTATCAGCCAGCACGGTGTTACATTTGCAGCTGCTTTCCTGTGGGAGCTATCTTCAATATCACACTTTTTCTGTTCACCTCCCATTGAAAAAACTACATTTTGTCTCTTAAGGTATACAACTGAGTATGGGAGCTACAAGAAAGCAGGAAGATAGACCCCAGCTACAGTAGTAAGTAGGTCCCCATGCAGTCTAGCAGCCAGCACGGTGTGACATTTGCAGCTGCTTTCCTGTGGGAGCTATCTTCAATACCACACTTTTTCTGTTCAGCTCCCATTGAAAGAATACATTTGTCAGTTAAGGTATACCACTGAGTATGGGAGCTACAAGAAAGCAGGAAGGCAGACCCCAGCTACAGTAGTAAGTAGGTCCCCATGCAGTCTAGCAGCCAGCACGGTGTCACATTTGCAGCTGCTTTCCTGTGGGAGCTATCTTCAATACCACACTTTATCAGCTCCCATTAAAAAAACTACATTTTGTCTCTTAAGGTATACAACTGAGTATGAGAGCTACAAGAAAGCAGGAAGATAGATCCCAGCTACAGTAGTAAGTAGGTCCCCATGCAGTCTATCAGCCAGCACGGTGTCACATTTGCAGCTGCTTTCCTGTGGGAGCTATCTTCAATACCACACTTTTTCAGTTCAGCTCCCATTAAAAAAATACATTTGTCTCTTAAAGTATACCACTGAGTATGGGAGCTACAAGAAAGCAGGAAGGCAGACCCCAGCTACAGTAGTAAGTAGGTCCCCATGCAGTCTATCAGCCAGCACGGTGTCACATTTGCAGCTGCTTTCCTGTGGGAGTTATCTTCAATACCACACTTTTTCTGTTCAGCTCCCATTGAAAAAATACATTTGTCAGTTAAGGTATACCACTGAGTATGGGAGCTACAAGAAAGCAGGAAGGCAGCCCCCAGCTACAGTAGTAAGTAGGTCCCCATGCAGTCTGTCAGCCAGCACGGTGTCACATTTGCAGCTGTTTCCTGTGGGAGCCATCTTCAATACCACACTTTTTCTCCTCAGTTCCCATTTAAAGAATACATTTGTCAGTTAAGGTATACCGCTGAGTATGGGAGCTACAAGAAAGCAGGAAGGCAGACCCCAGCTACAGTAGTAAGTAGGTCCCCATGCAGTCTAGCAGCCAGCACGGTGTGACATTTGCAGCTGCTTTCCTGTGGGAGCTATCTTCAATACCACACTTTTTCTGTTCAGCTCCCAATGAAAGAATACATTTGTCAGTTAAGGTATACCACTGAGTATGGGAGCTACAAGAAAGCCGGAAGGCAGACCCCAGCTACTGTAGTAAGTAGGTCCCCATGCAGTCTAGCAACCAGCACGGTGTGACATTTGCAGCTGCTTTCCTGTGGGAGCTATCTTCAATACCACACTTTTTCTTCTCAGCTCCCATTGAAAAAACTACATTTTGTCAGTTAAGGTATACCGCTGAGTATGGGAGCTACAAGAAAGCAGGAAGATAGATCCCAGCTACAGTAGTAAGTAGGTCCCCATGCAGTCTAGCAGCCAGCACGGTGTCACATTTGCAGCTGCTTTCCTGTGGGAGCTATCTTCAATACCACACCTTTTCAGTTCAGCTCCCATTGAATAAACTACATTTTGACTCTTAAGGTATACAACTAAGTATGGGAGCTACAAGAAAGCAGGAAGATAGATCCCAGCTACAGTAGTAAGTAGGTCCCCATGCAGTCTAGCAGCCAGCACGGTGTGACATTTGCAGCTGCTTTCCTGTGGGAGCTATCTTCAATACCACACTTTTTCTTCTCACCTCCCATTGAAAAAATACATTTGTCTCTTAAGGTATACCACTGAGTACGGGAGTTACAAGAAAGCAGGAAGGCAGACCCCAGCTACAGTAGTAAGTAGGTCCCCATGCAGTCTATCAGCCAGCACGGTGTTACATTTGCAGCTGCTTTCCTGTGGGAGCTATCTTCAATATCACACTTTTTCTGTTCAGCTCCCATTGAAAAAACTACATTTTGTCTCTTAAGGTATACAACTGAGTATGGGAGCTACAAGAAAGCAGGAAGATAGACCCCAGCTACAGTAGTAAGTAGGTCCCCATGCAGTCTAGCAGCCAGCACGGTGTGACATTTGCAGCTGCTTTCCTGTGGGAGCTATCTTCAATACCACACTTTTTCTGTTCAGCTCCCATTGATAGAATACATTTGTCAGTTAAGGTATACCACTGAGTATGGGAGCTACAAGAAAGCAGGAAGGCAGACCCCAGCTACAGTAGTAAGTAGGTCCCCATGCAGTCTAGCAGCCAGCACGGTGTCACATTTGCAGCTGCTTTCCTGTGGGAGCTATCTTCAATACCACACTTTTTCAGTTCAGCTCCCATTAAAAAAATACATTTGTCTCTTAAGGTATACCACTGAGTATGGGAGCTACAAGAAAGCAGGAAGGCAGACCCCAGCTACAGTAGTAAGTAGGTCCCCATGCAGTCTATCAGCCAGCACGGTGTCACATTTGCAGCTGCTTTCCTGTGGGAGCTATCTTCAATACCACACTTTTTCTGTTCAGCTCCCATTGAAAAAATACATTTGTCAGTTAAGGTATACCACTGAGTATGGGAGCTACAAGAAAGCAGGAAGGCAGACCCCAGCTACAGTAGTAAGTAGGTCCCCATGCAGTCTGTCAGCCAGCACGGTGTCACATTTCCAGCTGTTTCCTGTGGGAGCCATCTTCAATACCACACTTTTTCTCCTCAGTTCCCATTTAAAGAATACATTTGTCAGTTAAGGTATACCGCTGAGTATGGGAGCTACAAGAAAGCAGGAAGGCAGACCCCAGCTACAGTAGTAAGTAGGTCCCCATGCAGTCTAGCAGCCAGCACGGTGTGACATTTGCAGCTGCTTTCCTGTGGGAGCTATCTTCAATACCACACTTTTTCTGTTCAGCTCCCATTGATAGAATACATTTGTCAGTTAAGGTATACCACTGAGTATGGGAGCTACAAGAAAGCAGGAAGGCAGACCCCAGCTACAGTAGTAAGTAGGTCCCCATGCAGTCTAGCAGCCAGCACGGTGTGACATTTGCAGTTGCTTTCCTGTGGGAGCTATCTTCAATACCACACTTTTTCTTCTCAGCTCCCATTGAAAAAACTACATTTTGTCAGTTAAGGTATACCGCTGAGTATGGGAGCTACAAGAAAGCAGGAAGATAGATCCCAGCTACAGTAGTAAGTAGGTCCCCATGCAGTCTAGCAGCCAGCACGGTGTCACATTTGCAGCTGCTTTCCTGTGGGAGCTATCTTCAATACCACACCTTTTCAGTTCAGCTCCCATTGAATAAACTACATTTTGACTCTTAAGGTATACCACTGAGTATGGGAGCTACAAGAAAGCAGGAAGATAGATCCCAGCTACAGTAGTAAGTAGGTCCCCATGCAGTCTAGCAGCCAGCACGGTGTGACATTTGCAGCTGCTTTCCTGTGGGAGCTATCTTCAATACCACACTTTTTCTTCTCACCTCCCATTGAAAAAATACATTTGTCTCTTAAGGTATACCACTGAGTACGGGAGTTACAAGAAAGCAGGAAGGCAGACCCCAGCTACAGTAGTAAGTAGGTCCCCATGCAGTCTATCAGCCAGCACGGTGTTACATTTGCAGCTGCTTTCCTGTGGGAGCTATCTTCAATATCACACTTTTTCTGTTCAGCTCCCATTGAAAAAACTACATTTTGTCTCTTAAGGTATACAACTGAGTATGGGAGCTACAAGAAAGCAGGAAGATAGACCCCAGCTACAGTAGTAAGTAGGTACCCATGCAGTCTAGCAGCCAGCACGGTGTGACATTTGCAGCTGCTTTCCTGTGGGAGCTATCTTCAATACCACACTTTTTCTGTTCAGCTCCCATTGATAGAATACATTTGTCAGTTAAGGTATACCACTGAGTATGGGAGCTATAAGAAAGCAGGAAGGAAGACCCCAGCTACAGTAGTAAGTAGGTCCCCATGCAGTCTAGCAGCCAGCACGGTGTCACATTTGCAGCTGCTTTCCTGTGGGAGCTATCTTCAATACCACACTTTTTCAGTTCAGCTCCCATTAAAAAAATACATTTGTCTCTTAAGGTATACCACTGAGTATGGGAGCTACAAGAAAGCAGGAAGATAGATCCCAGCTACAGTAGTAAGTAGGCCCCCATGCAGTCTATCAGCCAGCACGGTGTCACATTTGCAGCTGCTTTCCTGTGGGAGCTATCTTCAATACCACACTTTTTCTGTTCAGCTCCCATTGAAAAAATACATTTGTCAGTTAAGGTATACCACTGAGTATGGGAGCTACAAGAAAGCAGGAAGGCATCCCCCAGCTACAGTAGTAAGTAGGTCCCCATGCAGTCTGTCAGCCAGCACGGTGTCACATTTGCAGCTGCTTTCCTGTGGGAGCTATCTTCAATACCACACTTTTTCTTCTCAGCTCCCATTGAAAAAACTACATTTTGTCAGTTAAGGTATACCGCTGAGTATGGGAGCTACAAGAAAGCAGGAAGACAGACCCCAGCTACAGTAGTAAGTAGGTCCCCATGCAGTCTAGCAGCCAGCACGGTGTCACATTGGCAGCTGCTTTCCTGTGGGAGCTATCTTCAATACCACACTTTTTCTCTTCAGTTCCCAATGAAAAAACTACATTTTGTCTCTTAAGGTATACAACTGAGTATGGGAGCTACAAGAAAGCAGGAAGATAGATCCCAGCTACAGTAGTAAGTAGGTCCCCATGCAGTCTAGCAGCCAGCACGGTGTCACATTTGCAGCTGCTTTCCTGTGGGAGCTATCTTCAATACCACAACTTTTCAGTTAAGCTCCCATTGAATAAACTACATTTTGACTCTTAAGGTATACAACTAAGTATGGGAGCTACAAGAAAGCAGGAAGATAGATCCCAGCTACAGTAGTAAGTAGGTCCCCATGCAGTCTAGCAGCCAGCACGGTGTGACATTTGCAGCTGCTTTCCTGTGGGAGCTATCTTCAATATCACACTTTTTCAGTTCAGCTCCCATTGAAAAAATACATTTGTCTCTTAAGGTATACCACTGAGTATGGGAGCTACAAGAAAGCAGGAAGGCAGACCCCAGCTACAGTAGTAAGTAGGTCCCCATGCAGTCTATCAGCCAGCACGGTGTCACATTTGCAGCTGCTTTCCTGTGGGAGCTATCTTCAATACCACACTTTTTCTTCTCAGCTCCCATTGAAAAAACTACATTTTGTCTCTTAAGGTATACAACTGAGTATGGGAGCTACAAGAAAGCAGGAAGATAGACCCCAGCTACAGTAGTAAGTAGGTCCCCATGCAGTCTAGCAGCCAGCACGGTGTGACATTTGCAGCTGCTTTCCTGTGGGAGCTATCTTCAATACCACACTTTTTCTGTTCAGCTCCCATTGATAGAATACATTTGTCAGTTAAGGTATACCACTGAGTATGGGAGCTACAAGAAAGCAGGAAGGCAGACCCCAGCTACAGTAGTAAGTAGGTCCCCATGCAGTCTAGCAGCCAGCACGGTGTCACATTTGCAGCTGCTTTCCTGTGGGAGCTATCTTCAATACCACACTTTTTCAGTTCAGCTCCCATTAAAAAAATACATTTGTCTCTTAAGGTATACCACTGAGTATGGGAGCTACAAGAAAGCAGGAAGGCAGACCCCAGCTACAGTAGTAAGTAGGTCCCCATGCAGTCTATCAGCCAGCACGGTGTCACATTTGCAGCTGCTTTCCTGTGGGAGCTATCTTCAATACCACACTTTTTCTGTTCAGCTCCCATTGAAAAAATACATTTGTCAGTTAAGGTATACCACTGAGTATGGGAGCTACAAGAAAGCAGGAAGGCATCCCCCAGCTACAGTAGTAAGTAGGTCCCCATGCAGTCTGTCAGCCAGCACGGTGTCACATTTCCAGCTGTTTCCTGTGGGAGCCATCTTCAATACCACACTTTTTCTCCTCAGTTCCCATTTAAAGAATACATTTGTCAGTTAAGGTATACCGCTGAGTATGGGAGCTACAAGAAAGCAGGAAGGCAGACCCCAGCTACAGTAGTAAGTAGGTCCCCATGCAGTCTAGCAGCCAGCACGGTGTGACATTTGCAGCTGCTTTCCTGTGGGAGCTATCTTCAATACCACACTTTTTCTGTTCAGCTCCCATTGATAGAATACATTTGTCAGTTAAGGTATACCACTGAGTATGGGAGCTACAAGAAAGCAGGAAGGCAGACCCCAGCTACAGTAGTAAGTAGGTCCCCATGCAGTCTAGCAGCCAGCACGGTGTCACATTTGCAGCTGCTTTCCTGTGGGAGCTATCTTCAATACCACACTTTTTCTTCTCAGCTCCCATTGAAAAAACTACATTTTGTCAGTTAAGGTATACCGCTGAGTATGGGAGCTACAAGAAAGCAGGAAGACAGACCCCAGCTACAGTAGTAAGTAGGTCCCCATGCAGTCTAGCAGCCAGCACGGTGTCACATTGGCAGCTGCTTTCCTGTGGGAGCTATCTTCAATACCACACTTTTTCTCTTCAGTTCCCAATGAAAAAACTACATTTTGTCTCTTAAGGTATACAACTGAGTATGGGAGCTACAAGAAAGCAGGAAGATAGATCCCAGCTACAGTAGTAAGTAGGTCCCCATGCAGTCTAGCAGCCAGCACGGTGTCACATTTGCAGCTGCTTTCCTGTGGGAGCTATCTTCAATACCACACCTTTTCAGTTAAGCTCCCATTGAATAAACTACATTTTGACTCTTAAGGTATACAACTAAGTATGGGAGCTACAAGAAAGCAGGAAGATAGATCCCAGCTACAGTAGTAAGTAGGTCCCCATGCAGTCTAGCAGCCAGCACGGTGTGACATTTGCAGCTGCTTTCCTGTGGGAGCTATCTTCAATACCACACTTTTTCAGTTCAGCTCCCATTGAAAAAATACATTTGTCTCTTAAGGTATACCACTGAGTATGGGAGCTACAAGAAAGCAGGAAGGCAGACCCCAGCTACAGTAGTAAGTAGGTCCCCATGCAGTCTATCAGCCAGCACGGTGTCACATTTGCAGCTGCTTTCCTGTGGGAGCTATCTTCAATACCACACTTTTTCTTCTCAGCTCCCATTGAAAAAACTACATTTTGTCAGTTAAGGTACACCGCTGAGTATGGGAGCTACAAGAAAGCAGGAAGGCAGACCCCAACTACAGTAGTAAGTAGGTCCCCATACAGTCTATCAGCCAGCACGGTGTCACATTTGCAGCTGCTTTCCTGTGGGAGCTATCTTCAATACCACACTTTTTCTGTTCAGCTCCCATTGAAAGAATATATTTGTCAGTTAAGGTATACCGCTGAGTATGGGAGCTACAAGAAAGCAGGAAGATAGATCCCAGCTACAGTAGTAAGTAGGTCCCCATGCAGTCTATCAGCCAGCACGGTGTCACATTTGCAGCTGCTTTCCTGTGGGAGCTATCTTCAATACCACACTTTTTCTTCTCAGCTCCCATTGAAAAAACTACATTTTGTCACTTAAGATATACCGCTGAGTATGGGAGCTACAAGAAAGCAGGAAGGCAGACCCCAGCTACAGTAGTAAGTAGGTCCCCATGCAGTCTAGCAGCCAGCACGGTGTCACATTTGCAGCTGCTTTCCTGTGGGAGCTATCTTCAATACCACACTTTTTCTGTTCAGCTCCCATTGATAGAATACATTTGTCAGTTAAGGTATACCACTGAGTATGGGAGCTACAAGAAAGCAGGAAGGCAGACCCCAGCTACAGTAGTAAGTAGGTCCCCATGCAGTCTAGCAGCCAGCACGGTGTCACATTTGCAGCTGCTTTCCTGTGGGAGCTATCTTCAATACCACACTTTTTCTTCTCAGCTCCCATTGAAAAAACTACATTTTGTCAGTTAAGGTATACCGCTGAGTATGGGAGCTACAAGAAAGCAGGAAGACAGACCCCAGCTACAGTAGTAAGTAGGTCCCCATGCAGTCTAGCAGCCAGCACGGTGTCACATTGGCAGCTGCTTTCCTGTGGGAGCTATCTTCAATACCACACTTTTTCTCTTCAGTTCCCAATGAAAAAACTACATTTTGTCTCTTAAGGTATACAACTGAGTATGGGAGCTACAAGAAAGCAGGAAGATAGATCCCAGCTACAGTAGTAAGTAGGTCCCCATGCAGTCTAGCAGCCAGCACGGTGTCACATTTGCAGCTGCTTTCCTGTGGGAGCTATCTTCAATACCACACCTTTTCAGTTAAGCTCCCATTGAATAAACTACATTTTGACTCTTAAGGTATACAACTCAGTATGGGAGCTACAAGAAAGCAGGAAGATAGATCCCAGCTACAGTAGTAAGTAGGTCCCCATGCAGTCTAGCAGCCAGCACGGTGTGACATTTGCAGCTGCTTTCCTGTGGGAGCTATCTTCAATACCACACTTTTTCAGTTCAGCTCCCATTGAAAAAATACATTTGTCTCTTAAGGTATACCATTGAGTATGGGAGCTACAAGAAAGCAGGAAGGCAGACCCCAGCTACAGTAGTAAGTAGGTCCCCATGCAGTCTATCAGCCAGCACGGTGTCACATTTGCAGCTGCTTTCCTGTGGGAGCTATCTTCAATACCACACTTTTTCTTCTCAGCTCCCATTGAAAAAACTACATTTTGTCAGTTAAGGTACACCGCTGAGTATGGGAGCTACAAGAAAGCAGGAAGGCAGACCCCAACTACAGTAGTAAGTAGGTCCCCATACAGTCTATCAGCCAGCACGGTGTCACATTTGCAGCTGCTTTCCTGTGGGAGCTATCTTCAATACCACACTTTTTCTGTTCAGCTCCCATTGAAAGAATATATTTGTCAGTTAAGGTATACCGCTGAGTATGGGAGCTACAAGAAAGCAGGAAGATAGATCCCAGCTACAGTAGTAAGTAGGTCCCCATGCAGTCTATCAGCCAGCACGGTGTCACATTTGCAGCTGCTTTCCTGTGGGAGCTATCTTCAATACCACACTTTTTCTTCTCAGCTCCCATTGAAAAAACTACATTTTGTCACTTAAGATATACCGCTGAGTATGGGAGCTACAAGAAAGCAGGAAGGCAGACCCCAGCTACAGTAGTAAGTAGGTCCCCATGCAGTCTAGCAGCCAGCACGGTGTCACATTTGCAGCTGCTTTCCTGTGGGAGCTATCTTCAATACCACACTTTTTCTGTTCAGCTCCCATTGAAAGAATACATTTGTCAGTTAAGGTATACCACTGAGTATGGGAGCTACAAGAAAGCAGGAAGGCAGACCCCAGCTACAGTAGTAAGTAGGTCCCCATGCAGTCTGTCAGCCAGCACGGTGTCACATTTGCAGCTGTTTCCTGTGGGAGCTATCTTCAATACCACACTTTTACTGTTCAGCTCCCATTGAAAGAATACATTTGTCAGTTAAGGTATACCGCTGAGTATGGGAGCTACAAGAAAGCAGGAAGGCAGACCCCAGCTACAGTAGTAAGTAGGTCCCCATGCAGTCTAGCAGCCAGCACGGTGTGACATTTGCAGCTGCTTTCCTGTGGGAGCTATCTTCAATACCACACTTTTTCTGTTCAGCTCCCATTGAAAGAATACATTTGTCAGTTAAGGTATACCACTGAGTATGGGAGCTACAAGAAAGCAGGAAGGCAGATCCCAGCTACAGTAGTAAGTAGGTCCCCATGCAGTCTATCAGCCAGCACGGTGTCACATTTGCAGCTGCTTTCCTGTGGGAGCTATCTTCAATACCACACTTTATCAGCTCCCATTGAAAAAACTACATTTTGTCTCTTAAGGTATACAACTGAGTATGAGAGCTACAAGAAAGCAGGAAGATAGATCCCAGCTACAGTAGTAAGTAGGTCCCCATGCAGTCTATCAGCCAGCACGGTGTCACATTTGCAGCTGCTTTCCTGTGGGAGCTATCTTCAATACCACACTTTTTCTGTTCAGCTCCCAATGAAAGAATACATTTGTCAGTTAAGGTATACCACTGAGTATGGGAGCTACAAGAAAGCAGGAAGGCAGACCCCAGCTACAGTAGTAAGTAGGTCCCCATGCAGTCTAGCAGCCAGCACGGTGTGACATTTGCAGCTGCTTTCCTGTGGGAGCTATCTTCAATACCACACTTTTTCTTCTCAGCTCCCATTGAAAAAACTACATTTTGTCAGTTAAGGTATACCGCTGAGTATGGGAGCTACAAGAAAGCAGGAAGGCAGACCCCAGCTACAGTAGTAAGTAGGTCCCCATGCAGTCTAGCAGCCAGCACGGTGTCACATTGGCAGCTGCTTTCCTGTGGGAGCTATCTTCAATACCACACTTTTTCTGTTCAGCTCCCATTGAAAAAACTACATTTTGTCTCTTAAGGTATACAACTGAGTATGGGAGTTACAAGAAAGCAGGAAGGCAGACCCCAGCTACAGTAGTAAGTAGGTCCCCATGCAGTCTAGCAGCCAGCACGGTGTCACATTTGCAGCTGTTTCCTGTGGGAGCTATCTTCAATACCACACTTTTTCTCCTCAGTTCCCATTTAAAGAATACATTTGTCAGTTAAGGTATACCGCTGAGTATGGGAGCTACAAGAAAGCAGGAAGATAGATCCCAGCTACAATAGTAAGTAGGTCCCCATGCAGTCTAGCAGCCAGCACGGTGTGACATTTGCAGCTGCTTTCCTGTGGGAGCTATCTTCAATACCACACTTTTTCTGTTCAGCTCCCATTGAAAGAATACATTTGTCAGTTAAGGTATACCACTGAGTATGGGAGCTACAAGAAAGCAGGAAGGCAGACCCCAGCTACAGTAGTAAGTAGGTCCCCATGCAGTCTGTCAGCCAGCACTGTGTCACATTTGCAGCTGTTTCCTGTGGGAGCTATCTTCAATACCACACTTTTTCTGTTCAGTTCCCATTTAAAGAATACATTTGTCAGTTAAGGTATACCGCTGAGTATGGGAGCTACAAGAAAGCAGCAAGGCAGACCCCAGCTACAGTAGTAAGTAGGTCCCCATGCAGTCTATCAGCCAGCACGGTGTCACATTTGCAGCTGCTTTCCTGTGGGAGCTATCTTCAATACCACACTTTTTCTTCTCACCTCCCATTGAAAAAATACATTTGTCTCTTAAGGTATACCACTGAGTACGGGAGTTACAAGAAAGCAGGAAGATAGATCCCAGCTACAGTAGTAAGTAGGTCCCCATGCAGTCTAGCAGCCAGCACGGTGTTACATTTGCAGCTGATTTCCTGTGGGAGCAATCTTCAATACCACACTTTTTCTGTTCAGCTCCCATTGAAAAAACTACATTTTGTCAGTTAAGGTATACCACTGAGTATGGGAGCTACAAGAAAGCAGGAAGATAGATCCCAGCTACAGTAGTAAGTAGGTCCCCATGCAGTCTAGCAGCCAGCACGGTGTCACATTTGCAGCTGCTTTCCTGTGGGAGCTATCTTCAATACCACACTTTTTCAGTTCAGCTCCCATTGAAAGAATACATTTGTCTCTTAAGGTATACCACTGAGTATGGGAGCTACAAGAAAGCAGGAAGGCAGACCCCACCTACAGTAGTAAGCAGGTCCCCATGCAGTCTATCAGCCAGCACGGTGTCACATTTACAGCTGCTTTCCTGTGGGAGCTATCTTCAATACCACACTTTTTCTGTTCAGCTCCCATTGAAAGAATACATTTGTCAGTTAAGGTATACCACTGAGTATGGGAGCTACAAGAAAGCAGGAAGGCAGACCCCAGCTACAGTAGTAAGTAGGTCCCCATGCAGTCTAGCAGCCAGCACGGTGTGACATTTGCAGCTGCTTTCCTGTGGGAGCTATCTTCAATACCACACTTTTTCTTCTCAGCTCCCATTGAAAAAACTACATTTTGTCACTTAAGATATACCTCTGAGTATGGGAGCTACAAGAAAGCAGGAAGGCAGACCCTAGCTACAGTAGTAAGTAGGTCCCCATGCAGTCTGTCAGCCAGCACGGTGTCACATTTGCAGCTGTTTCCTGTGGGAGCTATCTTCAATACCACACTTTTTCTCCTCAGTTCCCATTTAAAGAATACATTTGTCAGTTAAGGTATACCGCTGAGTATGGGAGCTACAAGAAAGCAGGAAGATAGATCCCAGCTACAGTAGTAAGTAGGTCCCCATGCAGTCTAGCAGCCAGCACGGTGTGACATTTGCAGCTGCTTTCCTGTGGGAGCTATCTTCAATACCACACTTTTTCTGTTCAGCTCCCATTGAAAGAATACATTTGTCAGTTAAGGTATACCACTGAGTATGGGAGCTACAAGAAAGCAGGAAGGCAGACCCCAGCTACAGTAGTAAGTAGGTCCCCATGCAGTCTGTCAGCCAGCACGGTGTCACATTTGCAGCTGTTTCCTGTGGGAGCTATCTTCAATACCACACTTTTTCTGTTCAGTTCCCATTTAAAGAATACATTTGTCAGTTAAGGTATACCGCTGAGTATGGGAGCTACAAGAAAGCAGCAAGGCAGACCCCAGCTACAGTAGTAAGTAGGTCCCCATGCAGTCTATCAGCCAGCACGGTGGCACATTTGCAGCTGCTTTCCTGTGGGAGCTATCTTCAATACCACACTTTATCAGCTCCCATTGAAAAAACTACATTTTGTCTCTTAAGGTATACAACTGAGTATGAGAGCTACAAGAAAGCAGGAACATAGATCCCAGCTACAGTAGTAAGTAGGTCCCCATGCAGTCTAGCAGCCAGCACGGTGTCACATTTGCAGCTGTTTTCCTGTGGGAGCTATCTTCAATACCACACTTTTTCTGTTCAGCTCCCATTGAAAAAATACATTTGACTCTTAACGTATACCACTGAGTACGGGAGCTACAAGAAAGCAGGATGGCAGACCCCATCTACAGTAGTAAGTAGGTCCCCATGCAGTCTATCAGCCAGCACGGTGTCACATTTGCAGCTGCTTTCCTGTGGGAGCTATCTTCAATACCACACTTTTTCTGTTCAGCTCCCATTGAAAAAACTACATTTTGTCAGTTAAGGTATATCGCTGAGTATGGGAGCTACAAGAAAGCAGGAAGGCAGACCCCAGCTACAGTAGTAAGTAGGTCCACATGCAGTCTAGCAGCCAGCACGGTGTCACATTTGCAGCTGCTTTCCTGTGGGAGCTATCTTCAATACCACACTTTTTCTGTTCAGCTCCCATTGAAAGAATACATTCGTCAGTTAAGGTATACCACTGAGTATGGGAGCTACAAGAAAGCAGGAAGGCAGACCCCAGCTACAGTAGTAAGTAGGTCCCCATGCAGTCTAGCAGCCAGCACGGTGTCACATTTGCAGCTGCTTTCCTGTGGGAGCTATCTTCAATACCACACTTTTTCAGTTCAGCTCCCATTGAAAAAACTACATTTTGTCTCTTAAGGTATACAACTGAGTATGGGAGATACAAGAAAGCAGGAAGATAGATCCCAGCTACAGTAGTAAGTAGGTCCCCATGCAGTCTATCAGCCAGCACGGTGTCACATTTGCAGCTGCTTTCCTGTGGGAGCTATCTTCAATAGCACACCTTTTCAGTTCAGCTCCCATTGAATAAACTACATTTTGACTCTTAAGGTATACAACTAAGTCTGGGAGCTACAAGAAAGCAGGAAGATAGATCCCAGCTACAGTAGTAAGTAGGTCCCCATGCAGTCTAGCAGCCAGCACGGTGTCACATTTGCAGCTGCTTTCCTGTGGGAGTTATCTTCAATACCACACTTTTTCTGTTCAGCTCCCATTTAAAGTATACCTTTGTCAGTTAAGGTATACCACTGAGTATGGGAGCTACAAGAAAGCAGGAAGGAAGACCCCAGATACAGTAGTAAATAGGTCCCCATGCAGTCTAGCAGCCAGCACGGTGTCACATTTGCAGCTGCTTTCGTGTGGGAGCTATCTTCAATACCACACTTTTTCTTCTCAGCTCCCATTGAAAAAACTACATTTTGTCAGTTAAGCTATACCGCTGAGTATGGGAGCTACAAGAAAGCAGGAAGATAGATCCCAGCTACAGTAGTAAGTAGGTCCCCATGCAGTCTAGCAGCAAGCACGGTGTCACATTTGCAGCTGCTTTCCTGTGGGAGCTATCTTCAATACCACAGTTTTTCTCCTCAGCTCCCATTGAAAGAATACATTTGTCAGTTAAGGTATACAACTGAGTATGGGAGCTACAAGAAACCAGGAAGATAGATCCCAGTTACAGTAGTAAGTAGGTCCCCATGCAGTCTAGCAGCCAGCACGGTGTCACATTTGCAGCTGCTTTCCTGTGGGAGCTATCTTCAATATCACACTTTTTCTGTTCAGCTCCCATTGAAAAAACTACATTTTGTCAGTTAAGGTATACCGCTGAGTATGGGAGCTACAAGAAAGCAGGAAGGCAGACCCCAGCTACAGTAGTAAGTAGGTCCCCATGCAGTCTATCAGCCAGCACGGTGTCACATTTGCAGCTGCTTTCCTGTGGGAGCTATCTTCAATACCACACTTTTTCAGTTCAGCTCCCATTGAAAAAACTACATTTTGTCAGTTAAGGTATACCGCTGAGTATGGGAGCTACAAGAAAGCAGGAAGGCAGACCCCAGCTACAGTAGTAAGTAGGTCCCCATGCAGTCTAGCAGCCAGCACGGTGTCACATTTGCAGCTGCTTTCCTGTGGGAGCTATCTTCAATACAACAGTTTTTCTCCTCAGCTCCCATTGAAAGAATACATTTGTCAGTTAAGGTATACCACTGAGTATGGGAGCTACAAGAAAGCAGGAAGGAAGACCCCAGCTACAGTAGTAAGTAGGTCCCCATGCAGTCTATCAGCCAGCACGGTGTCACATTTGCAGCTGCTTTCCTGTGGGAGCTATCTTTAATACCACACTTTTTCTGTTCAGTTCCCATTTAAAGAATACATTTGTCTGTTAAGGTATACCGCTGAGTATGGGAGCTTCAAGAAAGCAGAAAGAGAGATCCCAGCTACAGTAGTAAGTAGGTCCCCATGCAGTCTAGCAGCCAGCACGGTGTCACATTTGCAGCTGCTTTCCTGTGGGAGCTATCTTCAATACCACACGTTTTCTTCTCAGCTCCCATTGAAAAAACTACATTTTGTCAGTTAAGGTATACCGCTGAGTATGGGAGCTACAAGAAAGCAGGAAGGCAGACCCCAGCTACAGTAGTAAGTAGGTCCCCATGCAGTCTATCAGCCAGCACGGTGTCACATTTGCAGCTGCTTTCCTGTGGGAGCTATCTTCAATACCACAGTTTTTCTCCTCAGCTCCCATTGAAAAAACTACATTTTGTCTCTTAAGGTATACAACTGAGTATGGGAGCTACAAGAAAGCAGGAAGATAGATCCCAGCTACAGTAGTAAGTAGGTCCCCATGCAGTCTAGCAGCCAGCACGGTGTCACATTTGCAGCTGCTTTCCTGTGGGAGCTATCTTCAATACCACACTTTTTCAGTTCAGCTCCCATTGAAAGAATACATTTGTCTCTTAAGGTATACCACTGAGTATGGGAGCTACAAGAAAGCAGGAAGGCAGACCCCACCTACAGTAGTAAGCAGGTCCCCATGCAGTCTATCAGCCAGCACGGTGTCACATTTACAGCTGCTTTCCTGTGGGAGCTATCTTCAATACCACACTTTTTCTGTTCAGCTCCCATTGAAAGAATACATTTGTCAGTTAAGGTATACCACTGAGTATGGGAGCTACAAGAAAGCAGGAAGGCAGACCCCAGCTACAGTAGTAAGTAGGTCCCCATGCAGTCTAGCAGCCAGCACGGTGTGACATTTGCAGCTGCTTTCCTGTGGGAGCTATCTTCAATACCACACTTTTTCTTCTCAGCTCCCATTGAAAAAACTACATTTTGTCACTTAAGATATACCTCTGAGTATGGGAGCTACAAGAAAGCAGGAAGGCAGACCCTAGCTACAGTAGTAAGTAGGTCCCCATGCAGTCTGTCAGCCAGCACGGTGTCACATTTGCAGCTGTTTCCTGTGGGAGCTATCTTCAATACCACACTTTTTCTCCTCAGTTCCCATTTAAAGAATACATTTGTCAGTTAAGGTATACCGCTGAGTATGGGAGCTACAAGAAAGCAGGAAGATAGATCCCAGCTACAGTAGTAAGTAGGTCCCCATGCAGTCTAGCAGCCAGCACGGTGTGACATTTGCAGCTGCTTTCCTGTGGGAGCTATCTTCAATACCACACTTTTTCTGTTCAGCTCCCATTGAAAGAATACATTTGTCAGTTAAGGTATACCACTGAGTATGGGAGCTACAAGAAAGCAGGAAGGCAGACCCCAGCTACAGTAGTAAGTAGGTCCCCATGCAGTCTGTCAGCCAGCACGGTGTCACATTTGCAGCTGTTTCCTGTGGGAGCTATCTTCAATACCACACTTTTTCTGTTCAGTTCCCATTTAAAGAATACATTTGTCAGTTAAGGTATACCGCTGAGTATGGGAGCTACAAGAAAGCAGCAAGGCAGACCCCAGCTACAGTAGTAAGTAGGTCCCCATGCAGTCTATCAGCCAGCACGGTGTCACATTTGCAGCTGCTTTCCTGTGGGAGCTATCTTCAATACCACACTTTATCAGCTCCCATTGAAAAAACTACATTTTGTCTCTTAAGGTATACAACTGAGTATGAGAGCTACAAGAAAGCAGGAACATAGATCCCAGCTACAGCAGTAAGTAGGTCCCCATGCAGTCTAGCAGCCAGCACGGTGTCACATTTGCAGCTGTTTTCCTGTGGGAGCTATCTTCAATACCACACTTTTTCTGTTCAGCTCCCATTGAAAAAATACATTTGACTCTTAACGTATACCACTGAGTACGGGAGCTACAAGAAAGCAGGATGGCAGACCCCATCTACAGTAGTAAGTAGGTCCCCATGCAGTCTATCAGCCAGCACGGTGTCACATTTGCAGCTGCTTTCCTGTGGGAGCTATCTTCAATACCACACTTTTTCTGTTCAGCTCCCATTGAAAAAACTACATTTTGTCAGTTAAGGTATATCGCTGAGTATGGGAGCTACAAGAAAGCAGGAAGGCAGACCCCAGCTACAGTAGTAAGTAGGTCCACATGCAGTCTAGCAGCCAGCACGGTGTCACATTTGCAGCTGCTTTCCTGTGGGAGCTATCTTCAATACCACACTTTTTCTGTTCAGCTCCCATTGAAAGAATACATTCGTCAGTTAAGGTATACCACTGAGTATGGGAGCTACAAGAAAGCAGGAAGGCAGACCCCAGCTACAGTAGTAAGTAGGTCCCCATGCAGTCTAGCAGCCAGCACGGTGTCACATTTGCAGCTGCTTTCCTGTGGGAGCTATCTTCAATACCACACTTTTTCAGTTCAGCTCCCATTGAAAAAACTACATTTTGTCTCTTAAGGTATACAACTGAGTATGGGAGCTACAAGAAAGCAGGAAGATAGATCCCAGCTACAGTAGTAAGTAGGTCCCCATGCAGTCTATCAGCCAGCACGGTGTCACATTTGCAGCTGCTTTCCTGTGGGAGCTATCTTCAATAGCACACCTTTTCAGTTCAGCTCCCATTGAATAAACTACATTTTGACTCTTAAGGTATACAACTAAGTCTGGGAGCTACAAGAAAGCAGGAAGATAGATCCCAGCTACAGTAGTAAGTAGGTCCCCATGCAGTCTAGCAGCCAGCACGGTGTCACATTTGCAGCTGCTTTCCTGTGGGAGTTATCTTCAATACCACACTTTTTCTGTTCAGCTCCCATTTAAAGTATACCTTTGTCAGTTAAGGTATACCACTGAGTATGGGAGCTACAAGAAAGCAGGAAGGAAGACCCCAGATACAGTAGTAAATAGGTCCCCATGCAGTCTAGCAGCCAGCACGGTGTCACATTTGCAGCTGCTTTCGTGTGGGAGCTATCTTCAATACCACACTTTTTCTTCTCAGCTCCCATTGAAAAAACTACATTTTGTCAGTTAAGCTATACCGCTGAGTATGGGAGCTACAAGAAAGCAGGAAGATAGATCCCAGCTACAGTAGTAAGTAGGTCCCCATGCAGTCTAGCAGCAAGCACGGTGTCACATTTGCAGCTGCTTTCCTGTGGGAGCTATCTTCAATACCACAGTTTTTCTCCTCAGCTCCCATTGAAAGAATACATTTGTCAGTTAAGGTATACAACTGAGTATGGGAGCTACAAGAAACCAGGAAGATAGATCCCAGTTACAGTAGTAAGTAGGTCCCCATGCAGTCTAGCAGCCAGCACGGTGTCACATTTGCAGCTGCTTTCCTGTGGGAGCTATCTTCAATATCACACTTTTTCTGTTCAGCTCCCATTGAAAAAACTACATTTTGTCAGTTAAGGTATACCGCTGAGTATGGGAGCTACAAGAAAGCAGGAAGGCAGACCCCAGCTACAGTAGTAAGTAGGTCCCCATGCAGTCTATCAGCCAGCACGGTGTCACATTTGCAGCTGCTTTCCTGTGGGAGCTATCTTCAATACCACACTTTTTCAGTTCAGCTCCCATTGAAAAAACTACATTTTGTCAGTTAAGGTATACCGCTGAGTATGGGAGCTACAAGAAAGCAGGAAGGCAGACCCCAGCTACAGTAGTAAGTAGGTCCCCATGCAGTCTATCAGCCAGCACGGTGTCACATTTGCAGCTGCTTTCCTGTGGGAGCTATCTTCAATACCACAGTTTTTCTCCTCAGCTCCCATTGAAAAAACTACATTTTGTCTCTTAAGGTATACAACTGAGTATGGGAGCTACAAGAAAGCAGGAAGATAGATCCCAGCTACAGTAGTAAGTAGGTCCCCATGCAGTCTAGCAGCCAGCACAGTGTCACATTTGCAGCTGCTTTCCTGTGGGAGCTATCTTCAATACCACACTTTTTCTGTTCAGCTCCCATTGAAAAAACTACATTTTGTCTCTTAAGGTATACAACTGAGTATGGGAGCTACAAGAAAGCAGGAAGGCAGACCCCAGTTACAGTAGTAAGTAGGTCCCCATGCAGTCTATCAGCCAGCACGGTGTCACATTTGCAGCTGCTTTCCTGTGGGAGCTATCTTCAATAGCACACTTTTTCTGTTCAGCTCCCATTGAAAGAATACATTTGTCAGTAAAGGTATACCACTGAGTATGGGAGCTACAAGAAAGCAGGAAGGCAGATCCAGGCTACAGTAGTAAGTAGGTCCCCATGCAGTCTATCAGCCAGCACGGTGTGACATTTGCAGCTGCTTTCCTGTGGGAGCTATCTTCAATACCACACTTTTTCTGTTCAGCTCCCATTGAAAGAATACATTTGTCAGTTAAGGTATACCACTGAGTATGGGAGCTACAAGAAAGCAGGAAGGCAGCCCCCAGCTACAGTAGTAAGTAGGTCCCCATGCAGTCTAGCAGCCAGCACGGTGTGACATTTGCAGCTGCTTTCCTGTGGGAGCTATCTTCAATACCACACTTTTTCTGTTCAGCTCCCATTGAAAGAATACATTTGTCAGTTAAGGTATACCACTGAGTATGGGAGCTACAAGAAAGCAGGAAGGCAGACCCCAGCTACAGTAGTAAGTAGGTCCCCATGCAGTCTATCATCCAGCACGGTGCCACATTTGTAGCTGCTTTCCTGTGGGAGCTATCTTCAATACCACACTTTATCAGCTCCCATTGAAAAAACTACATTTTGTCTCTTAAGGTATACAACTGAGTATGAGAGCTACAAGAAAGCAGGAAGATAGATCCCAGCTACAGTAGTAAGTAGGTCCCCATGCAGTCTATCAGCCAGCACGGTGTCACATTTGCAGCTGCTTTCCTGTGGGAGCTATCTTCAATACCACACTTTTTCTGTTCAGCTCCCATTGAAAGAATACTTTTGTCAGTTAAGGTATACCACTGAGTATGGGAGCTACAAGAAAGCAGGAAGGCAGACCCCAGCTACAGTAGTAAGTAGGTCCCCATGCAGTCTATCAGCCAGCACGGTGTCACATTTGCAGCTGCTTTCCTGTGGGAGCTATCTTCAATACCACACTTTTTCTGTTCAGCTCCCATTGAAAAAACTACATTTTGTCTCTTAAGGTATACAACTGAGTATGGGAGCTACAAGAAAGCAGGAAGATAGATCCCAGCTACAGTAGTAAGTAGGTCCCCATGCAGTCTAGCAGCCAGCACGGTGTCACATTTGCAGCTGCTTTCCTGTGGGAGCTATCTTCAATACCACACCTTTTCAGTTCAGCTCCCATTGAATAAACTACATTTTGACTCTTAAGGTATACAACTAAGTATGGGAGCTACAAGAAAGCAGGAAGATAGATCCCAGCTACAGTAGTAAGTAGGTCCCCATGCAGTCTAGCAGCCAGCACGGTGTCACATTTGCAGCTGCTTTCCTGTGGGAGCTATCTTCAATACCACACTTTTTCTGTTCAGCTCCCATTTAAAGAATACCTTTGTCTGTTAAGGTATACCACTGAGTATGGGAGCTACAAGAAAGCAGGAAGGAAGACCCCAGATACAGTAGTAAGTAGGTCCCCATGCAGTCTATCAGCCAGCACGGTGTCACATTTGCAGCTGTTTTCCTGTGGGAGCTATCTTCAATACCACACTTTTTCTGTTCAGCTCCCTTTGAAAGAATACATTTGTCAGTTAAGGTATACCACTGAGTATGGGAGCTACAAGAAACAGGAAGATAGATCCAGGCTACAGTAGTAAGTAGGTCCCCATACAGTCTAGCAGCCAGCACGGTGTCACATTTGCAGCTGTTTTCCTGTGGGAGCTATCTTCAATACCACAGTTTTTCTGTTCAGCTCCCATTGAAAAAACTGCATTTTGTCTCTTAAGGTATACAACTGAGTATGGGAGCTACAAGAAAGCAGGAAGATAGATCCCAGCTACATTAGTAAGTAGGTCCCCATGCAGTCTATCAGCCAGCACGGTGTCACATTTGCAGCTGCTTTCCTGTGGGAGCTATCTTCAATACCACACTTTTTCTGTTCAGCTCCCATTGAAAAAACTACATTTTGTCTCTTAAGGTATACCGCTGAGTATGGGAGCTACAAGAAAGCAGGAAGGCAGACCCCAGCTACAGTAGTAAGTAGGTCCCCATGCAGTCTAGCAGCCAGCACGGTGTCACATTTGCAACTGCTTTCCTGTGGGAGCTATCTTCAATACCACACTTTTTCTGTTCAGCTCCCATTGAAAAAACTACATTTTGTCTCTTAAGGTATACAACTGAGTATGGGAGCTACAAGAAAGCAGGAAGATAGATCCCAGCTACATTAGTAAGTAGGTCCCCATGCAGTCTAGCAGCCAGCACGGTGTCACATTTGCAGCTGCTTTCCTGTGGGAGCTATCTTCAATACCACAGTTTTTCTCCTCAGCTCCCATTGAAAGAATACATTTGTCAGTTAAGGTATACCGATGAGTATGGGAGCTACAAGAAAGCAGGAAGGCAGACACCAGCTACAGTAGTAAGTAGGTCCCCGTGCAGTCTAGCAGCCAGCACGGTGTCACATTTGCAGCTGCTTTCCTGTGGGAGCTATCTTCAATAGCACACTTTTTCTGTTCAGCTCCCATTGAAAGAATACATTTCTCAGTTAAGGTATACCACTGAGTATGGGAGCTACAAGAAAGCAGGAAGGCAGACCCCAGCTACAGTAGTAAGTAGGTCCCCATGCAGTCTAGCAGCCAGCACGGTGTCACATTTGCAGCTGCTTTCCTGTGGGAGCTATCTTCAATACCACAGTTTTTCTCCTCAGCTCCCATTGAAAAAACTACATTTTGTCTCTTAAGGTATACAACTGAGTATGGGAGCTACAAGAAAGCAGGAAGATAGATCCCAGCTACAGTAGTAAATAGTTCCCCATGCAGTCTAGCAGCCAGCACGGTGTCACATTTGCAGCTGCTTTCCTGTGGGAGCTATCTTCAATACCACACTTTTTCTGTTCAGCTCCCATTGAAAAAACTACATTTTGTCTCATAAGGTATACAACTGAGTATGGGAGCTACAAGAAAGCAGGAAGGCAGACCCCAGTTACAGTAGTAAGTAGGTCCCCATGCAGTCTATCAGCCAGCACGGTGTCACATTTGCAGCTGTTTTCCTGTGGGAGCTATCTTCAATACCACACTTTTTCTGTTCAGCTCCCATTGAAAGAATACATTTGTCAGTTAAGGTATACCGCTGAGTATGGCAGCTACAAGAAAGCAGGAAGGCAGACCCCAGCTACAGTAGTAAGTAGGTCCCCATGCAGTCTATCAGCCAGCACGGTGTCACATTTGCAGCTGCTTTCCTGTGGGAGCTATCTTCAATACCACACTTTTTCTGTTCAGCTCCCATTGAAAGAAGACATTTGTCAGTTAAGGTATACCACTGAGTATGGGAGCTACAAGAAATCAGGAAGGCAGACCCGAGCTACAGTAGTAAGTAGGTCCCCATGCAGTCTAGCAGCCAGCACGGTGTCACATTTGCAGCTGCTTTCCTGTGGGAGCTATCTTCAATATCACACTTTTTCTGTTCAGTTCCCATTGAAAAAACTACATTTTGTCTCTTAAGGTATACAACTGAGTATGGGAGCTACAAGAAAGCAGGAAGGCAGACCCCAGTTACAGTAGTAAGTAGGTCCCCATGCAGTCTAGCAGCCAGCACGGTGTCACATTTGCAGCTGCTTTCCTGTGGGAGCTATCTTCAATACCACACTTTTTCTGTTCAGCTCTCATTGAAAAAACTACATTTTGTCTCTTAAGGTATACAATTGAGTATGGGAGCTACAAGAAAGCAGGAAGGCAGATCCCAACTACAGTAGTAAGTAGGTCCCCATGCAGTCTAGCAGCCAGCACGGTGTCACATTTGCAGCTGCTTTCCTGTGGGAGCTATCTTCAATACCACACTTTTTCTGTTCAGCTCCCATTGAAAAAAATACATTTTGTCAGTTAAGGTATACCGCTGAGTATGGGAGCTACAAGAAAGCAGGAAGGCAGACCCCAGCTACAGTAGTAAGTAGGTCCCCATGCAGTCTAGCAGCCAGCACGGTGTCACATTTGCAGCTGCTTTCCTGTGGGAGCTATCTTCAATACCACACTTTTTCTGTTCAGCTCCCATTGAAAGAATACATTTGTCAGTTAAGGTATACCGCTGAGTATGGGAGCTACAAGAAAGCAGGAAGGCAGACCCCAGCTACAGTAGTAAGTAGGTCCCCGTGCAGTCTAGCAGCCAGCACGGTGTCACATTTGCAGCTGCTTTCCTGTGGGAGCTATCTTCAATAGCACACTTTTTCTGTTCAGCTCCCATTGAAAGAATACATTTGTCAGTTAAGGTATACCACTGAGTATGGGAGCTACAAGAAAGCAGGAAGGCAGACCCCAGCTACAGTAGTAAGTAGGTCCCCATGCAGTCTATCAGCCAGCACGGTGTCACATTTGCAGCTGCTTTCCTGTGAAAGCTATCTTCAATACCACACTTTTTCGTCTCAGCTCCCATTAAAAAAAATACATTTTGTCAGTTAAGGTATACCGCTGAGTATGGGAGCTACAAGAAAGCAGGAAGGCAGACCCCAGCTACAGTAGTAAGTAGGTCCCCATGCAGTCTAGCAGCCAGCACGGTGTCACATTTGCAGCTGCTTTCCTGTGGGAGCTATCTTCAATACCACACTTTATCAGCTCCCATTGAAAAAACTACATTTTGTCTCTTAAGGTATACAACTGAGTATGGGAGCTACAAGAAAGCAGGAAGGCAGACCCCAGCTACAGTAGTAAGTAGGTCCCCATGCAGTCTAGCAGCCAGCACGGTGTCACATTTGCAGCTGCTTTCCTGTGGGAGCTATCTTCAATACCACACTTTTTCGTCTCAGCTCCCATTAAAAAAAATACATTTTGTCAGTTAAGATATACCGCTGAGTATGGGAGCTACAAGAAAGCAGGAAGGCAGACCCCAGCTACAGTAGTAAGTAGGTCCCCATGCAGTCTAGCAGCCAGCACGGTGTCACATTTGCAGCTGCTTTCCTGTGGGAGCTATCTTCAATACCACACTTTATCAGCTCCCATTGAAAAAACTACATTTTGTCTCTTAAGGTATACAACTGAGTATGGGAGCTACAAGAAAGCAGGAAGGCAGACCCCAGCTACAGTAGTAAGTAGGTCCCCATGCAGTCTAGCAGCCAGCACGGTGTCACATTTGCAGCTGCTTTCCTGTGGGAGCTATCTTCAATACCACACTTTTTCGTCTCAGCTCCCATTAAAAAAAATACATTTTGTCAGTTAAGGTATACCGCTGAGTATGGGAGCTACAAGAAAGCAGGAAGGCAGACCCCAGCTACAGTAGTAAGTAGGTCCCCATGCAGTCTAGCAGCCAGCACGGTGTCACATTTGCAGCTGCTTTCCTGTGGGAGCTATCTTCAATACCACACTTTATCAGCTCCCATTGAAAAAACTACATTTTGTCTCTTAAGGTATACAACTGAGTATGGGAGCTACAAGAAAGCAGGAAGATAGATCCCAGCTACAGTAGTAAGTAGGTCCCCATGCAGTCTATCAGCCAGCACGGTGTCACATTTGCAGCTGCTTTCCTGTGGGAGCTATCTTCAATACCACACTTTTTCAGTTCAGCTCCCATTGAAAAAATTCATTTGTCTCTTAAGGTATACCACTGAGTATGGGAGCTACAAGAAAGCAGGAAGGCAGACCCCAGCTACAGTAGTAAGTAGGTCCCCATGCAGTCTAGCAGCCAGCACGGTGTCACATTTGCAGCTGCTTTCCTGTGGGAGCTATCTTCAATACCACACTTTTTCTGTTCAGCTCCCATTGAAAGAATACATTTGTCAGTTAAGGTATACCACTGAGTATGGGAGCTACAAGAAAGCAGGAAGGCAGACCCCAGCTACAGTAGTAAGTAGGTCCCCATGCAGTCTAGCAGCAAGCACGGTGTCACATTTGCAGCTGCTTTCCTGTGGGAGCTATCTTCAATATCACACTTTTTCTGTTCAGCTCCCATTGAAAAAACTACATTTTGTCTCTTAAGGTATACAACTGAGTATGGGAGCTACAAGAAAGCAGGAAGATAGATCCCAGCTACAGTAGTAAGTAGGTCCCCATGCAGTCTAGCAGCCAGCACGGTGTCACATTTGCAGCTGCTTTCCTGTGGGAGCTATCTTCAATACCACACTTTTTCTTCTCAGCTCCCATTGAAAAAACTACATTTTGTCAGTTAAGGTATACCGCTGAGTATGGGAGCTACAAGAAAGCAGGAAGGCAGACCCCAGCTACAGTAGTAAGTAGGTCCCCATGCAGTCTATCAGCCAGCACGGTGTCACATTTGCAGCTGCTTTCCTGTGGGAGCTATCTTCAATACCACACTTTATCAGCTCCCATTGAAAAAACTACATTTTGTCTCTTAAGGTATACAACTGAGTATGGGAGCTACAAGAAAGCAGGAAGATAGATCCCAGCTACAGTAGTAAGTAGGTCCCCATGCAGTCTATCAGCCAGCACGGTGTCACATTTGCAGCTGATTTCCTGTGGGAGCTATCTTCAATACCACACTTTTTCTTCTCAGCTCCCATTTAAAGAATACCTTTGTCGGTTAAGGTATACCACTGAGTATGGGAGCTACAAGAAAGCAGGAAGGAAGACCCCAGATACAGTAGTAAGTAGGTCCCCATGCAGTCTAGCAGCCAGCACGGTGTCACATTTGCAGCTGCTTTCCTGTGGGAGCTATCTTCAATACCACAGTTTTTCTGTTCAGCTCCCATTGAAAAAACTACATTTTGTCTCTTAAGGTATACAACTGAGTATGGGAGCTACAAGAAACCAGGAAGATAGATCCCAGTTACAGTAGTAAGTAGGTTCCCATGCAGTCAAGCAGCCAGCACGGTGTCACATTTGCAGCTGCTTTCCTGTGGGAGCTATCTTCAATACCACACTTTTTCTTCTCAGCTCCCATTGAAAAAAATACATTTTGTCAGTTAAGGTATACCGCTGAGTATGGGAGCTACAAGAAAGCAGGAAGGCAGACCCCAGCTACAGTAGTAAGTAGGTCCCCATGCAGTCTAGCAGCCAGCACGGTGTCACATTTGCAGCTGCTTTCCTGTGGGAGCTATCTTCAATACCACACTTTTTCTGTTCAGCTCCCTTTGAAAAAACTACATTTTGTCTCTTAAGGTATACAATTGAGTATGGGAGCTACAAGAAAGCAGGAAGGCAGACCCCAGCTACAGTAGTAAGTAGGTCCCCATGCAGTCTAGCAGCCAGCACGGTGTCACATTTGCAGCTGCTTTCCTGTGGGAGCTATCTTCAATGCCACACTTTTTCTTCTCAGCTCCTATTGAAAGAATACATTTGTCAGTTAAGGTATACCGCTGAGTATGGGAGCTACAAGAAAGCAGGAAGGCAGACCCCAGCTACAGTAGTAAGTAGGTCCCCGTGCAGTCTAGCAGCCAGCACGGTGTCACATTTGCAGCTGCTTTCCTGTGGGAGCTATCTTCAATAGCACACTTTTTCTGTTCAGCTCCCATTGAAAGAATACATTTTTCAGTTAAGGTATATCACTGAGTATGGGAGCTACAAGAAAGCAGGAAGGCAGACCCCAGCTACAGTAGTAAGTAGGTCCCCATGCAGTCTAGCAGCCAGCACGGTGTCACATTTGCAGCTGCTTTCCTGTGGGAGCTATCTTCAATATCACACTTTTTCTGTTCAGCTCCCATTGAAAAAACTACATTTGTCTCTTAAGGTATACCGCTGAGTATGGGAGCTACAAGAAAGCAGGAAGGCAGACCCCAGCTACAGTAGTAAGTAGGTCCCCATGCAGTCTATCAGCCAGCACGGTGTCACATTTGCAGCTGCTTTCCTGTGGGAGCTATCTTCAATACCACACTTTTTCTGTTCAGCTCCCATTGAAAAAACTACATTTTGTCTCTTAAGGTATACAACTGAGTATGGGAGCTACAAGAAAGCAGGAAGGCAGACCCCAGTTACAGTAGTAAGTAGGTCCCCATGCAGTCTATCAGCCAGCACGGTGTGACATTTGCAGCTGTTTTCCTGTGGGAGCTATCTTCAATACCACACTTTTTCTATTCAGCTCCCATTGAAAGAATACATTTGTCAGTTAAGGTATACCACTGAGTATGGGAGCTACAAGAAAGCAGTAAGATAGATCCAGGTTACAGTCGTAAGTAGGTCCCCATGCAGTCTATCAGCCAGCACGGTGTGACATTTGCAGCTGTTTTCCTGTGGGAGCTATCTTCAATACCACACTTTTTCTTCTCAGCTCCTATTGAAAGAATACATTTGTCAGTTAAGGTATACCGCTGAGTATGGGAGCTACAAGAAAGCAGAAAGGCAGACCCCAGCTACAGTAGTAAGTAGGTCCCCATGCAGTCTAGCAGCCAGCACGGTGTCACATTTGCAGCTGCTTTCCTGTGGGAGCTATCTTCAATATCACACTTTTTCTGTTCAGCTCCCATTGAAAAAACTACATTTTGTCTCTTAAGGTATACAACTGAGTTTTGGAGCTACAAGAAAGCAGGAAGGCAGACCCCAGCTACAGTAGTAAGTAGGTCCCCATGCAGTCTAGCAGCCAGCACGGTGTCACATTTGCAGCTGCTTTCCTGTGGGAGCTATCTTCAATACCACACTTTTTCTGTTCAGCTCCCATTGAAAAAACTACATTTTGTCTCTTAAGGTATACAACTGAGTATGGGAGCTATAAGAAAGCAGGAAGGCAGACCCCAGTTACAGTAGTAAGTAGGTCCCCATGCAGTCTAGCAGACAGCACGGTGTCACATTTGCAGCTGTTTTCCTGTGGGAGCTATCTTCAATACCACACTTTTTCTGTTCAGCTCCCATTGAAAGAATACATTTGTCAGTTAAGGTATACCACTGAGTACGGGAGCTACAAGAAAGCAGGAAGATAGATCCAGGGTACAGTCGTAAGTAGGTCCCCATGCAGTCTATCAGCCAGCACGGTGTGACATTTGCAGCTGTTTTCCTGTGGGAGCTATCTTCAATACCACACTTTTTCTGTTCAGCTCCCATTGAAAAAAATACATTTTGTCAGTTAAGGTATACCGCTGAGTATGGGAGCTACAAGAAAGCAGGAAGGCAGACCCCAGTTACAGTAGTAAGTAGGTCCCCATGCAATCTATCAGCCAGCACGGTGTCACATTTGCAGCTGCTTTCCTGTGGGAGCTATCTTCAATACCACACTTTTTCTGTTCAGCTCCCTTTGAAAGAATACATTTGTCAGTTAAGGTATACCACTGAGTATGGGAGCTACAAGAAAGCAGGAAGATCGATCCAGGCTACAGTAGTAAGTAGGTCCCCATATAGTCTATCAGCCAGCACGGTGTGACATTTGCAGCTGTTTTCCTGTGGGAGCTATCTTCAATACCACAGTTTTTCTGTTCAGCTCCCATTGAAAAAATACATTTGTCAGTTAAGGTATACCACTGAGTATGGGAGCTACAAGAAAGCAGGAAGGCAGACCCCAGCTACAGTAGTAAGTAGGTCCCCATGCAGTCTATCAGCCAGCACGGTGTCACATTTGCAGCTGCTTTCCTGTGGGAGCTATCTTCAATAGCACACTTTTTCTGTTCAGCTCCCATTGAAAGAATACATTTGTCAGTTAAGGTATACCACTGAGTATGGGAGCTACAAGAAAGCAGGAAGGCAGACCCCAGCTACAGTAGTAAGTAGGTCCCCATGCAGTCTAGCAGCCAGCACGGTGTCACATTTGCAGCTGCTTTCCTGTGGGAGCTATCTTCAATACCACACTTTTTCTGTTCAGCTCTCATTGAAAAAACTACATTTTGTCTCTTAAGGTATACAATTGAGTATGGGAGCTACAAGAAAGCAGGAAGGCAGATCCCAGCTACAGTAGTAAGTAGGTCCCCATGCAGTCTAGCAGCCAGCACGGTGTCACATTTGCAGCTGCTTTCCTGTGGGAGCTATCTTCAATACCACACCTTTTCTGTTCAGCTCCCATTGAAAAAAATACATTTTGTCAGTTAAGGTATACCGCTGAGTATGGCACCTACAAGAAAGCAGGAAGGCAGACCCCAGCTACAGTAGTAAGTAGGTCCCCATGCAGTCTAGCAGCCAGCACGGTGTCACATTTGCAGCTGCTTTCCTGTGGGAGCTATCTTCAATACCACAGTTTTTTTCCTCAGCTCCCATTGAAAAAACTACATTTTGTCTCTTAAGGTATACAACTGAGTATGGGAGCTACAAGAAAGCAGGAAGATAGATCCCAGCTACAGTAGTAAGTAGGTCCCCATGCAGTCTATCAGCCAGCACGGTGTCACATTTGCAGCTGCTTTCCTGTGGGAGCTATCTTCAATACCACACTTTTTCTGTTCAGCTCCCATTGAAAAAACTACATTTTGTCTCTTAAGGTATACAATTGAGTATGGGAGCTACAAGAAAGCAGGAAGGCAGACCCCAGTTACAGTAGTAAGTAGGTCCCCATGCAGTCTATCAGCCAGCACGGTGTCACATTTGCAGCTGCTTTCCTGTGGGAGCTATCTTCAATACCACACTTTTTCTGTTCAGCTCCCATTGAAAGAATACATTTGTCAGTTAAGGTATACCACTGAGTATGGGAGCTACAAGAAAGCAGGAAGATAGATCCAGGCTACAGTAGTAAGTAGGTGCCCATACAGTCTATCAGCCAGCACGGTGTGACATTTGCAGCTGTTTTCCTGTGGGAGCTATCTTCAATACCACACTTTTTCTGTTCAGCTCCCTTTGAAAGAATACATTTGTCAGTTAAGGTATACCACTGAGTATGGGAGCTACAAGAAACAGGAAGATAGATCCAGGCTACAGTAGTAAGTAGGTCCCCATACAGTCTAGCAGCCAGCACGGTGTCACATTTGCAGCTGTTTTCCTGTGGGAGCTATCTTCAATACCACAGTTTTTCTGTTCAGCTCCCATTGAAAAAACTGCATTTTGTCTCTTAAGGTATACAACTGAGTATGGGAGCTACAAGAAAGCAGGAAGATAGATCCCAGCTACATTAGTAAGTAGGTCCCCATGCAGTCTATCAGCCAGCACGGTGTCACATTTGCAGCTGCTTTCCTGTGGGAGCTATCTTCAATACCACACTTTTTCTGTTCAACTCCCATTGAAAAAACTACATTTTGTCTCTTAAGGTATACCGCTGAGTATGGGAGCTACAAGAAAGCAGGAAGGCAGACCCTAGCTACAGTAGTAAGTAGGTCCCCATGCAGTCTAGCAGCCAGCACGGTGTCACATTTGCAACTGCTTTCCTGTGGGAGCTATCTTCAATACCACACTTTTTCTGTTCAGCTCCCATTGAAAAAACTACATTTTGTCTCTTAAGGTATACAACTGAGTATGGGAGCTACAAGAAAGCAGGAAGATAGATCCCAGCTACATTAGTAAGTAGGTCCCCATGCAGTCTAGCAGCCAGCACGGTGTGACATTTGCAGCTGCTTTCCTGTGGGAGCTATCTTCAATACCACAGTTTTTCTCCTCAGCTCCCATTGAAAGAATACATTTGTCAGTTAAGGTATACCGATGAGTATGGGAGCTACAAGAAAGCAGGAAGGCAGACACCAGCTACAGTAGTAAGTAGGTCCCCGTGCAGTCTAGCAGCCAGCACGGTGTCACATTTGCAGCTGCTTTCCTGTGGGAGCTATCTTCAATAGCACACTTTTTCTGTTCAGCTCCCATTGAAAGAATACATTTCTCAGTTAAGGTATACCACTGAGTATGGGAGCTACAAGAAAGCAGGAAGGCAGACCCCAGCTACAGTAGTAAGTAGGTCCCCATGCAGTCTATCAGCCAGCACGGTGTCACATTTGCAGCTGCTTTCCTGTGGGAGCTATCTTCAATACCACAGTTTTTCTCCTCAGCTCCCATTGAAAAAACTACATTTTGTCTCTTAAGGTATACAACTGAGTATGGGAGCTACAAGAAAGCAGGAAGGCAGACCCCAGCTACAGTAGTAAATAGGTCCCCATGCAGTCTATCAGCCAGCACGGTGTCACATTTGCAGCTGCTTTCCTGTGGGAGCTATCTTCAATACCACAGTTTTTCTCCTCAGCTCCCATTGAAAAAACTACATTTTGTCTCTTAAGGTATACAACTGAGTATGGGAGCTACAAGAAAGCAGGAAGGCAGACCCCAGCTACAGTAGTAAGTAGGTCCCCATGCAGTCTATCAGCCAGCACGGTGTCACATTTGCAGCTGCTTTCCTGTGGGAGCTATCTTCAATACCACACTTTTTCTGTTCAGCTCCCATTGAAAAAACTACATTTTGTCTCTTAAGGTATACAACTGAGTATGGGAGCTACAAGAAAGCAGGAAGGCAGACCCCAGTTACAGTAGTAAGTAGGTCCCCATGCAGTCTATCAGCCAGCACGGTGTCACATTTGCAGCTGTTTTCCTGTGGGAGCTATCTTCAATACCACACTTTTTCTGTTCAGCTCCCATTGAAAGAATACATTTGTCAGTTAAGGTATACCACTGAGTATGGGAGCTACAAGAAAGCAGGAAGGCAGACCCCAGCTACAGTAGTAAGTAGGTCCCCATGCAGTCTATCAGCCAGCACGGTGTCACATTTGCAGCTGCTTTCCTGTGGGAGCTGTCTTCAATACCACACTTTTTCTGTTCAGTTCCCATTGAAAAAACTACATTTTGTCTCTTAAGGTATACAACTGAGTATGGGAGCTACAAGAAAGCAGGAAGATAGATCCCAGCTACATTAGTAAGTAGGTCCCCATGCAGTCTATGAGCCAGCACGGTGTCACATTTGCAGCTGCTTTCCTGTGGGAGCTATCTTCAATACCACAGTTTTTCTCCTCAGCTCCCATTGAAAAAAATACATTTTGTCAGTTAAGGTATACCGCTGAGTATGGGAGCTACAAGAAAGCAGGAAGATAGATCCCAGCTACAGTAGTAAGTAGGTCCCCATGCAGTCTAGCAGCCAGCACGGTGTCACATTTGCAGCTGCTTTACTGTGGGAGCTATCTTCAATACCACACATTTTCTGTTCAGCTCTCATTGAAAAAACTACATTTTGTCTCTTAAGGTATACAATTGAGTATGGGAGCTACAAGAAAGCAGGAAGGCAGATCCCAGCTACATTAGTAAGTAGGTCCCCATGCAGTCTAGCAGCCAGCACGGTGTCACATTTGCAGCTGCTTTCCTGTGGGAGCTATCTTCAATACCACACTTTTTCTGTTCAGCTCCCATTGAAAGAATACATTTGTCAGTTAAGGTATACCACTGAGTATGGCAGCTACAAGAAAGCAGGAAGGCAGACCCCAGCTACAGTAGTAAGTAGGTCCCCATGCAGTCTATCAGCCAGCACGGTGTCACATTTGCAGCTGCTTTCCTGTGGGAGCTATCTTCAATACCACACTTTTTCTGTTCAGCTCCCATTGAAAGAATACATTTGTCAGTTAAGGTATACCGCTGAGTATGGGAGCTACAAGAAAGCAGGAAGGCAGACCCCAGCTACAGTAGTAAGTAGGTCCCCGTGCAGTCTAGCAGCCAGCACGGTGTCACATTTGCAGCTGCTTTCCTGTGGGAGCTATCTTCAATAGCACACTTTTTCTGTTCAGCTCCCATTGAAAGAATACATTTGTCAGTTAAGGTATACCACTGAGTATGGGAGCTACAAGAAAGCAGGAAGGCAGACCCCAGCTACAGTAGTAAGTAGGTCCCCATGCAGTCTATCAGCCAGCACGGTGTCACATTTGCAGCTGCTTTCCTGTGGGAGCTATCTTCAATACCACACTTTTTCGTCTCAGCTCCCATTAAAAAAAATACATTTTGTCAGTTAAGGTATACCGCTGAGTATGGGAGCTACAAGAAAGCAGGAAGGCAGACCCCAGCTACAGTAGTAAGTAGGTCCCCATGCAGTCTAGCAGCCAGCACGGTGTCACATTTGCAGCTGCTTTCCTGTGGGAGCTATCTTCAATACCACACTTTATCAGCTCCCATTGAAAAAACTACATTTTGTCTCTTAAGGTATACAACTGAGTATGGGAGCTACAAGAAAGCAGGAAGGCAGACCCCAGCTACAGTAGTAAGTAGGTCCCCATGCAGTCTAGCAGCCAGCACGGTGTCACATTTGCAGCTGCTTTCCTGTGGGAGCTATCTTCAATACCACACTTTTTCGTCTCAGCTCCCATTAAAAAAAATACATTTTGTCAGTTAAGGTATACCGCTGAGTATGGGAGCTACAAGAAAGCAGGAAGGCAGACCCCAGCTACAGTAGTAAGTAGGTCCCCATGCAGTCTAGCAGCCAGCACGGTGTCACATTTGCAGCTGCTTTCCTGTGGGAGCTATCTTCAATACCACACTTTATCAGCTCCCATTGAAAAAACTACATTTTGTCTCTTAAGGTATACAACTGAGTATGGGAGCTACAAGAAAGCAGGAAGGCAGACCCCAGCTACAGTAGTAAGTAGGTCCCCATGCAGTCTAGCAGCCAGCACGGTGTCACATTTGCAGCTGCTTTCCTGTGGGAGCTATCTTCAATACCACACTTTTTCGTCTCAGCTCCCATTAAAAAAAATACATTTTGTCAGTTAAGGTATACCGCTGAGTATGGGAGCTACAAGAAAGCAGGAAGGCAGACCCCAGCTACAGTAGTAAGTAGGTCCCCATGCAGTCTAGCAGCCAGCACGGTGTCACATTTGCAGCTGCTTTCCTGTGGGAGCTATCTTCAATACCACACTTTATCAGCTCCCATTGAAAAAACTACATTTTGTCTCTTAAGGTATACAACTGAGTATGGGAGCTACAAGAAAGCAGGAAGATAGATCCCAGCTACAGTAGTAAGTAGGTCCCCATGCAGTCTATCAGCCAGCACGGTGTCACATTTGCAGCTGCTTTCCTGTGGGAGCTATCTTCAATACCACACTTTTTCAGTTCAGCTCCCATTGAAAAAATTCATTTGTCTCTTAAGGTATACCACTGAGTATGGGAGCTACAAGAAAGCAGGAAGGCAGACCCCAGCTACAGTAGTAAGTAGGTCCCCATGCAGTCTAGCAGCCAGCACGGTGTCACATTTGCAGCTGCTTTCCTGTGGGAGCTATCTTCAATACCACACTTTTTCTGTTCAGCTACCATTGAAAGAATACATTTGTCAGTTAAGGTATACCACTGAGTATGGGAGCTACAAGAAAGCAGGAAGGCAGACCCCAGCTACAGTAGTAAGTAGGTCCCCATGCAGTCTAGCAGCCAGCACGGTGTCACATTTGCAGCTGCTTTCCTGTGGGAGCTATCTTCAATATCACACTTTTTCTGTTCAGCTCCCATTGAAAAAACTACATTTTGTCTCTTAAGGTATACAACTGAGTATGGGAGCTACAAGAAAGCAGGAAGATAGATCCCAGCTACAGTAGTAAGTAGGTCCCCATGCAGTCTAGCAGCCAGCACGGTGTCACATTTGCAGCTGCTTTCCTGTGGGAGCTATCTTCAATACCACACTTTTTCTGTTCAGCTCCCATTGAAAAAACTACATTTTGTCTCTTAAGGTATACAATTGAGTATGGGAGCTACAAGAAAGCAGGAAGGCAGATCCCAGCTACAGTAGTAAGTAGGTCCCCATGCAGTCTAGCAGCCAGCACGGTGTCACATTTGCAGCTGCTTTCCTGTGGGAGCTATCTTCAATACCACACTTTTTCTGTTCAGCTCCCATTGAAAAAATACATTTGTCTCTTAAGGTATACCACTGACTACGGGAGCTACAAGAAAGCAGGAAGGCAGACCCCAGCTACAGTAGTAAGTAGGTCCCCATGCGGTCTAGCAGCCAGCACGGTGTCACATTTGCAGCTGCTTTCCTGTGGGAGCTATCTTCAATACCACACTTTTTCTTCTCAGCTCCCATTGAAAAAACTACATTTTGTCTCTTAAGGTATACAACTGAGTATGAGAGCTACAAGAAAGCAGGAAGGCAGACCCCAGCTACAGTAGTAAGTAGGTCCCCATGCAGTCTAGCAGCCAGCACGGTGTCACATTTGCAGCTGCTTTCCTGTGGGAGCTATCTTCAATACTACACTTTTTCTGTTCAGCTCCCATTGAAAAAATACTTTTGTCAGTTAAGGTATACCACTGAGTATGGGAGCTACAAGAAAGCAGGAAGGCAGACCCCAGCTACAGTAGTAAGTAGGTCCCCATACAGTCTAGCAGCCAGCACGGTGTCACATTTGCAGCTGCTTTCCTGTGGGAGCTATCTTCAATACCACACTTTTTCGTCTCAGCTCCCATTAAAAAAAATACATTTTGTCAGTTAAGGTATACCGCTGAGTATGGGAGCTACAAGAAAGCAGGAAGGCAGACCCCAGCTACAGTAGTAAGTAGGTCCCCATGCAGTCTAGCAGCCAGCACGGTGTCACATTTGCAGCTGCTTTCCTGTGGGAGCTATCTTCAATACCACACTTTATCAGCTCCCATTAAAAAACTACATTTTGTCTCTTAAGGTATACAACTGAGTATGGGAGCTACAAGAAAGCAGGAAGATAGATCCCAGCTACAGTAGTAAGTAGGTCCCCATGCAGTCTATCAGCCAGCACGGTGTCACATTTGCAGCTGCTTTCCTGTGGGAGCTATCTTCAATACCACACTTTTTCAGTTCAGCTCCCATTGAAAAAATTCATTTGTCTCTTAAGGTATACCACTGAGTATGGGAGCTACAAGAAAGCAGGAAGGCAGACCCCAGCTACAGTAGTAAGTAGGTCCCCATGCAGTCTAGCAGCCAGCACGGTGTCACATTTGCAGCTGCTTTCCTGTGGGAGCTATCTTCAATACCACACTTTTTCTGTTCAGCTCCCATTGAAAAAATACATTTGTCTCTTAAGGTATACCACTGAGTACGGGAGCTACAAGAAAGCAGGAAGGCAGATCCCAGCTACAGTAGTAAGTAGGTCCCCATGCAGTCTAGCAGCCAGCACGGTGTCACATTTGCAGCTGCTTTCCTGTGGGAGCTATCTTCAATACCACACCTTTTCTGTTCAGCTCCCATTGAAAAAAATACATTTTGTCAGTTAAGGTATACCGCTGAGTATGGCACCTACAAGAAAGCAGGAAGGCAGACCCCAGCTACAGTAGTAAGTAGGTCCCCATGCAGTCTAGCAGCCAGCACGGTGTCACATTTGCAGCTGCTTTCCTGTGGGAGCTATCTTCAATACCACAGTTTTTTTCCTCAGCTCCCATTGAAAAAACTACATTTTGTCTCTTAAGGTATACAACTGAGTATGGGAGCTACAAGAAAGCAGGAAGATAGATCCCAGCTACAGTAGTAAGTAGGTCCCCATGCAGTCTATCAGCCAGCACGGTGTCACATTTGCAGCTGCTTTCCTGTGGGAGCTATCTTCAATACCACACTTTTTCTGTTCAGCTCCCATTGAAAAAACTACATTTTGTCTCTTAAGGTATACAATTGAGTATGGGAGCTACAAGAAAGCAGGAAGGCAGACCCCAGTTACAGTAGTAAGTAGGTCCCCATGCAGTCTATCAGCCAGCACGGTGTCACATTTGCAGCTGCTTTCCTGTGGGAGCTATCTTCAATACCACACTTTTTCTGTTCAGCTCCCATTGAAAGAATACATTTGTCAGTTAAGGTATACCACTGAGTATGGGAGCTACAAGAAAGCAGGAAGATAGATCCAGGCTACAGTAGTAAGTAGGTGCCCATACAGTCTATCAGCCAGCACGGTGTGACATTTGCAGCTGTTTTCCTGTGGGAGCTATCTTCAATACCACACTTTTTCTGTTCAGCTCCCTTTGAAAGAATACATTTGTCAGTTAAGGTATACCACTGAGTATGGGAGCTACAAGAAACAGGAAGATAGATCCAGGCTACAGTAGTAAGTAGGTCCCCATACAGTCTAGCAGCCAGCACGGTGTCACATTTGCAGCTGTTTTCCTGTGGGAGCTATCTTCAATACCACAGTTTTTCTGTTCAGCTCCCATTGAAAAAACTGCATTTTGTCTCTTAAGGTATACTCTGAGTATGGGAGCTACAAGAAAGCAGGAAGATAGATCCCAGCTACATTAGTAAGTAGGTCCCCATGCAGTCTATCAGCCAGCACGGTGTCACATTTGCAGCTGCTTTCCTGTGGGAGCTATCTTCAATACCACACTTTTTCTGTTCAGCTCCCATTGAAAAAACTACATTTTGTCTCTTAAGGTATACCGCTGAGTATGGGAGCTACAAGAAAGCAGGAAGGCAGACCCCAGCTACAGTAGTAAGTAGGTCCCCATGCAGTCTAGCAGCCAGCACGGTGTCACATTTGCAACTGCTTTCCTGTGGGAGCTATCTTCAATACCACACTTTTTCTGTTCAGCTCCCATTGAAAAAACTACATTTTGTCTCTTAAGGTATACAACTGAGTATGGGAGCTACAAGAAAGCAGGAAGATAGATCCCAGCTACATTAGTAAGTAGGTCCCCATGCAGTCTAGCAGCCAGCACGGTGTGACATTTGCAGCTGCTTTCCTGTGGGAGCTATCTTCAATACCACAGTTTTTCTCCTCAGCTCCCATTGAAAGAATACATTTGTCAGTTAAGGTATACCGATGAGTATGGGAGCTACAAGAAAGCAGGAAGGCAGACACCAGCTACAGTAGTAAGTAGGTCCCCGTGCAGTCTAGCAGCCAGCACGGTGTCACATTTGCAGCTGCTTTCCTGTGGGAGCTATCTTCAATAGCACACTTTTTCTGTTCAGCTCCCATTGAAAGAATACATTTCTCAGTTAAGGTATACCACTGAGTATGGGAGCTACAAGAAAGCAGGAAGGCAGACCCCAGCTACAGTAGTAAGTAGGTCCCCATGCAGTCTATCAGCCAGCACGGTGTCACATTTGCAGCTGCTTTCCTGTGGGAGCTATCTTCAATACCACAGTTTTTCTCCTCAGCTCCCATTGAAAAAACTACATTTTGTCTCTTAAGGTATACAACTGAGTATGGGAGCTACAAGAAAGCAGGAAGGCAGACCCCAGCTACAGTAGTAAATAGGTCCCCATGCAGTCTATCAGCCAGCACGGTGTCACATTTGCAGCTGCTTTCCTGTGGGAGCTATCTTCAATACCACAGTTTTTCTCCTCAGCTCCCATTGAAAAAACTACATTTTGTCTCTTAAGGTATACAACTGAGTATGGGAGCTACAAGAAAGCAGGAAGGCAGACCCCAGCTACAGTAGTAAGTAGGTCCCCATGCAGTCTATCAGCCAGCACGGTGTCACATTTGCAGCTGCTTTCCTGTGGGAGCTATCTTCAATACCACACTTTTTCTGTTCAGCTCCCATTGAAAAAACTACATTTTGTCTCTTAAGGTATACAACTGAGTATGGGAGCTACAAGAAAGCAGGAAGGCAGACCCCAGTTACAGTAGTAAGTAGGTCCCCATGCAGTCTATCAGCCAGCACGGTGTCACATTTGCAGCTGTTTTCCTGTGGGAGCTATCTTCAATACCACACTTTTTCTGTTCAGCTCCCATTGAAAGAATACATTTGTCAGTTAAGGTATACCACTGAGTATGGGAGCTACAAGAAAGCAGGAAGGCAGACCCCAGCTACAGTAGTAAGTAGGTCCCCATGCAGTCTATCAGCCAGCACGGTGTCACATTTGCAGCTGCTTTCCTGTGGGAGCTGTCTTCAATACCACACTTTTTCTGTTCAGTTCCCATTGAAAAAACTACATTTTGTCTCTTAAGGTATACAACTGAGTATGGGAGCTACAAGAAAGCAGGAAGATAGATCCCAGCTACATTAGTAAGTAGGTCCCCATGCAGTCTATGAGCCAGCACGGTGTCACATTTGCAGCTGCTTTCCTGTGGGAGCTATCTTCAATACCACAGTTTTTCTCCTCAGCTCCCATTGAAAAAAATACATTTTGTCAGTTAAGGTATACCGCTGAGTATGGGAGCTACAAGAAAGCAGGAAGATAGATCCCAGCTACAGTAGTAAGTAGGTCCCCATGCAGTCTAGCAGCCAGCACGGTGTCACATTTGCAGCTGCTTTACTGTGGGAGCTATCTTCAATACCACACATTTTCTGTTCAGCTCTCATTGAAAAAACTACATTTTGTCTCTTAAGGTATACAATTGAGTATGGGAGCTACAAGAAAGCAGGAAGGCAGATCCCAGCTACATTAGTAAGTAGGTCCCCATGCAGTCTAGCAGCCAGCACGGTGTCACATTTGCAGCTGCTTTCCTGTGGGAGCTATCTTCAATACCACACTTTTTCTGTTCAGCTCCCATTGAAAGAATACATTTGTCAGTTAAGGTATACCACTGAGTATGGCAGCTACAAGAAAGCAGGAAGGCAGACCCCAGCTACAGTAGTAAGTAGGTCCCCATGCAGTCTATCAGCCAGCACGGTGTCACATTTGCAGCTGCTTTCCTGTGGGAGCTATCTTCAATACCACACTTTTTCTGTTCAGCTCCCATTGAAAGAATACATTTGTCAGTTAAGGTATACCGCTGAGTATGGGAGCTACAAGAAAGCAGGAAGGCAGACCCCAGCTACAGTAGTAAGTAGGTCCCCGTGCAGTCTAGCAGCCAGCACGGTGTCACATTTGCAGCTGCTTTCCTGTGGGAGCTATCTTCAATAGCACACTTTTTCTGTTCAGCTCCCATTGAAAGAATACATTTGTCAGTTAAGGTATACCACTGAGTATGGGAGCTACAAGAAAGCAGGAAGGCAGACCCCAGCTACAGTAGTAAGTAGGTCCCCATGCAGTCTATCAGCCAGCACGGTGTCACATTTGCAGCTGCTTTCCTGTGGGAGCTATCTTCAATACCACACTTTTTCGTCTCAGCTCCCATTAAAAAAAATACATTTTGTCAGTTAAGGTATACCGCTGAGTATGGGAGCTACAAGAAAGCAGGAAGGCAGACCCCAGCTACAGTAGTAAGTAGGTCCCCATGCAGTCTAGCAGCCAGCACGGTGTCACATTTGCAGCTGCTTTCCTGTGGGAGCTATCTTCAATACCACACTTTATCAGCTCCCATTGAAAAAACTACATTTTGTCTCTTAAGGTATACAACTGAGTATGGGAGCTACAAGAAAGCAGGAAGGCAGACCCCAGCTACAGTAGTAAGTAGGTCCCCATGCAGTCTAGCAGCCAGCACGGTGTCACATTTGCAGCTGCTTTCCTGTGGGAGCTATCTTCAATACCACACTTTTTCGTCTCAGCTCCCATTAAAAAAAATACATTTTGTCAGTTAAGGTATACCGCTGAGTATGGGAGCTACAAGAAAGCAGGAAGGCAGACCCCAGCTACAGTAGTAAGTAGGTCCCCATGCAGTCTAGCAGCCAGCACGGTGTCACATTTGCAGCTGCTTTCCTGTGGGAGCTATCTTCAATACCACACTTTATCAGCTCCCATTGAAAAAACTACATTTTGTCTCTTAAGGTATACAACTGAGTATGGGAGCTACAAGAAAGCAGGAAGGCAGACCCCAGCTACAGTAGTAAGTAGGTCCCCATGCAGTCTAGCAGCCAGCACGGTGTCACATTTGCAGCTGCTTTCCTGTGGGAGCTATCTTCAATACCACACTTTTTCGTCTCAGCTCCCATTAAAAAAAATACATTTTGTCAGTTAAGGTATACCGCTGAGTATGGGAGCTACAAGAAAGCAGGAAGGCAGACCCCAGCTACAGTAGTAAGTAGGTCCCCATGCAGTCTAGCAGCCAGCACGGTGTCACATTTGCAGCTGCTTTCCTGTGGGAGCTATCTTCAATACCACACTTTATCAGCTCCCATTGAAAAAACTACATTTTGTCTCTTAAGGTATACAACTGAGTATGGGAGCTACAAGAAAGCAGGAAGATAGATCCCAGCTACAGTAGTAAGTAGGTCCCCATGCAGTCTATCAGCCAGCACGGTGTCACATTTGCAGCTGCTTTCCTGTGGGAGCTATCTTCAATACCACACTTTTTCAGTTCAGCTCCCATTGAAAAAATTCATTTGTCTCTTAAGGTATACCACTGAGTATGGGAGCTACAAGAAAGCAGGAAGGCAGACCCCAGCTACAGTAGTAAGTAGGTCCCCATGCAGTCTAGCAGCCAGCACGGTGTCACATTTGCAGCTGCTTTCCTGTGGGAGCTATCTTCAATACCACACTTTTTCTGTTCAGCTCCCATTGAAAGAATACATTTGTCAGTTAAGGTATACCACTGAGTATGGGAGCTACAAGAAAGCAGGAAGGCAGACCCCAGCTACAGTAGTAAGTAGGTCCCCATGCAGTCTAGCAGCCAGCACGGTGTCACATTTGCAGCTGCTTTCCTGTGGGAGCTATCTTCAATATCACACTTTTTCTGTTCAGCTCCCATTGAAAAAACTACATTTTGTCTCTTAAGGTATACAACTGAGTATGGGAGCTACAAGAAAGCAGGAAGATAGATCCCAGCTACAGTAGTAAGTAGGTCCCCATGCAGTCTAGCAGCCAGCACGGTGTCACATTTGCAGCTGCTTTCCTGTGGGAGCTATCTTCAATACCACACTTTTTCTGTTCAGCTCCCATTGAAAAAACTACATTTTGTCTCTTAAGGTATACAATTGAGTATGGGAGCTACAAGAAAGCAGGAAGGCAGATCCCAGCTACAGTAGTAAGTAGGTCCCCATGCAGTCTAGCAGCCAGCACGGTGTCACATTTGCAGCTGCTTTCCTGTGGGAGCTATCTTCAATACCACACTTTTTCTGTTCAGCTCCCATTGAAAAAATACATTTGTCTCTTAAGGTATACCACTGACTACGGGAGCTACAAGAAAGCAGGAAGGCAGACCCCAGCTACAGTAGTAAGTAGGTCCCCATGCGGTCTAGCAGCCAGCACGGTGTCACATTTGCAGCTGCTTTCCTGTGGGAGCTATCTTCAATACCACACTTTTTCTTCTCAGCTCCCATTGAAAAAACTACATTTTGTCTCTTAAGGTATACAACTGAGTATGAGAGCTACAAGAAAGCAGGAAGGCAGACCCCAGCTACAGTAGTAAGTAGGTCCCCATGCAGTCTAGCAGCCAGCACGGTGTCACATTTGCAGCTGCTTTCCTGTGGGAGCTATCTTCAATACTACACTTTTTCTGTTCAGCTCCCATTGAAAAAATACTTTTGTCAGTTAAGGTATACCACTGAGTATGGGAGCTACAAGAAAGCAGGAAGGCAGACCCCAGCTACAGTAGTAAGTAGGTCCCCATACAGTCTAGCAGCCAGCACGGTGTCACATTTGCAGCTGCTTTCCTGTGGGAGCTATCTTCAATACCACACTTTTTCGTCTCAGCTCCCATTAAAAAAAATACATTTTGTCAGTTAAGGTATACCGCTGAGTATGGGAGCTACAAGAAAGCAGGAAGGCAGACCCCAGCTACAGTAGTAAGTAGGTCCCCATGCAGTCTAGCAGCCAGCACGGTGTCACATTTGCAGCTGCTTTCCTGTGGGAGCTATCTTCAATACCACACTTTATCAGCTCCCATTAAAAAACTACATTTTGTCTCTTAAGGTATACAACTGAGTATGGGAGCTACAAGAAAGCAGGAAGATAGATCCCAGCTACAGTAGTAAGTAGGTCCCCATGCAGTCTATCAGCCAGCACGGTGTCACATTTGCAGCTGCTTTCCTGTGGGAGCTATCTTCAATACCACACTTTTTCAGTTCAGCTCCCATTGAAAAAATTCATTTGTCTCTTAAGGTATACCACTGAGTATGGGAGCTACAAGAAAGCAGGAAGGCAGACCCCAGCTACAGTAGTAAGTAGGTCCCCATGCAGTCTAGCAGCCAGCACGGTGTCACATTTGCAGCTGCTTTCCTGTGGGAGCTATCTTCAATACCACACTTTTTCTGTTCAGCTCCCATTGAAAAAATACATTTGTCTCTTAAGGTATACCACTGAGTACGGGAGCTACAAGAAAGCAGGAAGGCAGACCCCATCTACAGTAGTAAATAGGTCCCCATGCAGTCTATCAGCCAGCACGGTGTCACATTTGCAGCTGCTTTCCTTTGGGAGCTATCTTCAATACCACACTTTTTCTTCTCAGCTCCCATTGAAAAAACTACATTTTGTCTCTTAAGGTATACCGCTGAGTATGGGAGCTACAAGAAAGCAGGAAGGCAGACCCCAGCTACATTAGTAAGTAGGTCCCCATGCAGTCTAGCAGCCAGCACGGTGTGACATTTGCAGCTGCTTTCCTGTGGGAGCTATCTTCAATACCACACTTTTTCTGTTCAGCTCCCATTGAAAGAATACATTTGTCAGTTAAGGTATACCACTGAGTATGGGAGCTACAAGAAAGCAGGAAGATAGATCCAGGCTACAGTAGTAAGTAGGTCCCCATGCAGTCTATCAGCCAGCACGGTGTCACATTTGCAGCTGCTTTCCTGTGGGAGCTATCTTCAATACCACACTTTTTCTGTTCAGCTCTCATTGAAAAAACTACATTTTGTCTCTTAAGGTATACAATTGAGTATGGGAGCTACAAGAAAGCAGGAAGGCAGATCCCAGCTACAGTAGTAAGTAGGTCCCCATGCAGTCTAGCAGCCAGCACGGTGTCACATTTGCAGCTGCTTTCCTGTGGGAGCTATCTTCAATACCACACTTTTTCTGTTCAGCTCCCATTGAAAAAAATACATTTTGTCAGTTAAGGTATACCGCTGAGTACGGGAGCTACAAGAAAGCAGGAAGGCAGACCCCAGCTACAGTAGTAAGTAGGTCCCCATGCAGTCTAGCAGCCAGCACGGTGTCACATTTGCAGCTGCTTTCCTGTGGGAGCTATCTTCAATACCACACTTTTTCTGTTCAGCTCCCATTGAAAAAATACATTTGTCTCTTAAGGTATACCACTGAGTACGGGAGCTACAAGGAAGCAGGAAGGCAGACCCCAGCTACAGTAGTAAGTAGGTCCCCATGCAGTCTAGCAGCCAGCACGGTGTCACATTTGCAGCTGCTTTCCTGTGGGAGCTATCTTCAATACCACACTTTTTCAGTTCAGCTCCCATTGAAAAAATACATTTGTCTCTTAAGGTATACCACTGAGTACGGGAGCTACAAGAAAGCAGGAAGGAAGACCCCAGCTACAGTAGTAAGTAGGTCCCCATGCAGTCTAGCAGCCAGCACGGTGTCACATTTGCAGCTGCTTTCCTGTGGGAGCTATCTTCAATACCACACTTTTTCTGTTCAGCTCCCATTGAAAAAATACTTTTGTCAGTTAAGGTATACCACTGAGTATGGGAGCTACAAGAAAGCAGGAAGGCAAACCCCAGCTACAGTAGTAAGTAGGTCCCCATGCAGTCTATCAGCCAGCACGGTGTCACATTTGCAGCTGCTTTCCTGTGGGAGCTATCTTCAATACCACACTTTATCAGCTCCCATTGAAAAAACTACATTTTGTCTCTTAAGGTATACAACTGAGTATGGGAGCTACAAGAAAGCAGGAAGATAGATCCCAGCTACAGTAGTAAGTAGGTCCCCATGCAGTCTAGCAGCCAGCACGGTGTCACATTTGCAGCTGCTTTCCTGTGCGAGCTATCTTCAATACCACACCTTTTCAGTTCAGCTCCCATTGAATAAACTACATTTTGACTCTTAAGGTATACAACTAAGTATGGGAGCTACAAGAAAGCAGGAAGATAGATCCCAGCTACAGTAGTAAGTAGGTCCCCATGCAGTCTAGCAGCCAGCACGGTGTCACATTTGCAGCTGATTTCCTGTGGGAGCTATCTTCAATACCACACTTTTTCTTCTCAGCTCCCATTTAAAGAATACCTTTGTCGGTTAAGGTATACCACTGAGTATGGGAGCTACAAGAAAGCAGGAAGGAAGACCCCAGCTACAGTAGTAAGTAGGTCCCCATGCAGTCTAGCAGCCAGCACGGTGTCACATTTGCAGCTGCTTTCCTGTGGGAGCTATCTTCAATACCACAGTTTTTCTGTTCAGCTCCCATTGAAAAAACTACATTTTGTCTCTTAAGGTATACAACTGAGTATGGGAGCTACAAGAAACCAGGAAGATAGATCCCAGTTACAGTAGTAAGTAGGTTCCCATGCAGTCAAGCAGCCAGCACGGTGTCACATTTGCAGCTGCTTTCCTGTGGGAGCTATCTTCAATACCACACTTTTTCTTCTCAGCTCCCATTGAAAAAAATACATTTTGTCAGTTAAGGTATACCGCTGAGTATGGGAGCTACAAGAAAGCAGGAAGGCAGACCCCAGCTACAGTAGTAAGTAGGTCCCCATGCAGTCTAGCAGCCAGCACGGTGTCACATTTGCAGCTGCTTTCCTGTGGGAGCTATCTTCAATACCACACTTTTTCTGTTCAGCTCTCATTGAAAAAACTACATTTTGTCTCTTAAGGTATACAATTGAGTATGGGAGCTACAAGAAAGCAGGAAGGCAGACCCCAGCTACAGTAGTAAGTAGGTCCCCATGCAGTCTAGCAGCCAGCACGGTGTCACATTTGCAGCTGCTTTCCTGTGGGAGCTATCTTCAATACCACACTTTTTCTTCTCAGCTCCTATTGAAAGAATACATTTGTCAGTTAAGGTATACCGCTGAGTATGGGAGCTACAAGAAAGCAGGAAGGCAGACCCCAGCTACAGTAGTAAGTAGGTCCCCGTGCAGTCTAGCAGCCAGCACGGTGTCACATTTGCAGCTGCTTTCCTGTGGGAGCTATCTTCAATAGCACACTTTTTCTGTTCAGCTCCCATTGAAAGAATACATTTTTCAGTTAAGGTATATCACTGAGTATGGGAGCTACAAGAAAGCAGGAAGGCAGACCCCAGCTACAGTAGTAAGTAGGTCCCCATGCAGTCTAGCAGCCAGCACGGTGTCACATTTGCAGCTGCTTTCCTGTGGGAGCTATCTTCAATATCACACTTTTTCTGTTCAGCTCCCATTGAAAAAACTACATTTTGTCTCTTAAGGTATACCGCTGAGTATGGGAGCTACAAGAAAGCAGGAAGGCAGACCCCAGCTACAGTAGTAAGTAGGTCCCCATGCAGTCTATCAGCCAGCACGGTGTCACATTTGCAGCTGCTTTCCTGTGGGAGCTATCTTCAATACCACACTTTTTCTGTTCAGCTCCCATTGAAAAAACTACATTTTGTCTCTTAAGGTATACAACTGAGTATGGGAGCTACAAGAAAGCAGGAAGGCAGACCCCAGTTACAGTAGTAAGTAGGTCCCCATGCAGTCTATCAGCCAGCACGGTGTGACATTTGCAGCTGTTTTCCTGTGGGAGCTATCTTCAATACCACACTTTTTCTGTTCAGCTCCCATTGAAAGAATACATTTGTCAGTTAAGGTATACCACTGAGTATGGGAGCTACAAGAAAGCAGTAAGATAGATCCAGGTTACAGTCGTAAGTAGGTCCCCATGCAGTCTATCAGCCAGCACGGTGTGACATTTGCAGCTGTTTTCCTGTGGGAGCTATCTTCAATACCACACTTTTTCTTCTCAGCTCCTATTGAAAGAATACATTTGTCAGTTAAGGTATACCGCTGAGTATGGGAGCTACAAGAAAGCAGAAAGGCAGACCCCAGCTACAGTAGTAAGTAGGTCCCCATGCAGTCTAGCAGCCAGCACGGTGTCACATTTGCAGCTGCTTTCCTGTGGGAGCTATCTTCAATATCACACTTTTTCTGTTCAGCTCCCATTGAAAAAACTACATTTTGTCTCTTAAGGTATACAACTGAGTATGGGAGCTACAAGAAAGCAGGAAGGCAGACCCCAGCTACAGTAGTAAGTAGGTCCCCATGCAGTCTAGCAGCCAGCACGGTGTCACATTTGCAGCTGCTTTCCTGTGGGAGCTATCTTCAATACCACACTTTTTCTGTTCAGCTCCCATTGAAAAAACTACATTTTGTCTCTTAAGGTATACAACTGAGTATGGGAGCTATAAGAAAGCAGGAAGGCAGACCCCAGTTACAGTAGTAAGTAGGTCCCCATGCAGTCTAGCAGACAGCACGGTGTCACATTTGCAGCTGTTTTCCTGTGGGAGCTATCTTCAATACCACACTTTTTCTGTTCAGCTCCCATTGAAAGAATACATTTGTCAGTTAAGGTATACCACTGAGTACGGGAGCTACAAGAAAGCAGGAAGATAGATCCAGGGTACAGTCGTAAGTAGGTCCCCATGCAGTCTATCAGCCAGCACGGTGTGACATTTGCAGCTGTTTTCCTGTGGGAGCTATCTTCAATACCACACTTTTTCTGTTCAGCTCCCATTGAAAAAAATACATTTTGTCAGTTAAGGTATACCGCTGAGTATGGGAGCTACAAGAAAGTAGGAAGGCAGACCCCAGTTACAGTAGTAAGTAGGTCCCCATGCAATCTATCAGCCAGCACGGTGTCACATTTGCAGCTGCTTTCCTGTGGGAGCTATCTTCAATACCACACTTTTTCTGTTCAGCTCCCTTTGAAAGAATACATTTGTCAGTTAAGGTATACCACTGAGTATGGGAGCTACAAGAAAGCAGGAAGATCGATCCAGGCTACAGTAGTAAGTAGGTCCCCATATAGTCTATCAGCCAGCACGGTGTGACATTTGCAGCTGTTTTCCTGTGGGAGCTATCTTCAATACCACAGTTTTTCTGTTCAGCTCCCATTGAAAGAATACATTTGTCAGTTAAGGTATACCACTGAGTATGGGAGCTACAAGAAAGCAGGAAGGCAGACCCCAGCTACAGTAGTAAGTAGGTCCCCATGCAGTCTATCAGCCAGCACGGTGTCACATTTGCAGCTGCTTTCCTGTGGGAGCTATCTTCAATAGCACACTTTTTCTGTTCAGCTCCCATTGAAAGAATACATTTGTCAGTTAAGGTATACCACTGAGTATGGGAGCTACAAGAAAGCAGGAAGGCAGACCCCAGCTACAGTAGTAAGTAGGTCCCCATGCAGTCTAGCAGCCAGCACGGTGTCACATTTGCAGCTGCTTTCCTGTGGGAGCTATCTTCAATACCACACTTTTTCTGTTCAGCTCTCATTGAAAAAACTACATTTTGTCTCTTAAGGTATACAATTGAGTATGGGAGCTACAAGAAAGCAGGAAGGCAGATCCCAGCTACAGTAGTAAGTAGGTCCCCATGCAGTCTAGCAGCCAGCACGGTGTCACATTTGCAGCTGCTTTCCTGTGGGAGCTATCTTCAATACCACACCTTTTCTGTTCAGCTCCCATTGAAAAAAATACATTTTGTCAGTTAAGGTATACCGCTGAGTATGGCACCTACAAGAAAGCAGGAAGGCAGACCCCAGCTACAGTAGTAAGTAGGTCCCCATGCAGTCTAGCAGCCAGCACGGTGTCACATTTGCAGCTGCTTTCCTGTGGGAGCTATCTTCAATACCACAGTTTTTTTCCTCAGCTCCCATTGAAAAAACTACATTTTGTCTCTTAAGGTATACAACTGAGTATGGGAGCTACAAGAAAGCAGGAAGGCAGACCCCAGCTACAGTAGTAAGTAGGTCCCCATGCAGTCTAGCAGCCAGCACGGTGTCACATTTGCAGCTGCTTTCCTGTGGGAGCTATCTTCAATACCACACTTTTTCTGTTCAGCTCCCATTGAAAAAACTACATTTTGTCTCTTAAGGTATACAATTGAGTATGGGAGCTACAAGAAAGCAGGAAGGCAGACCCCAGTTACAGTAGTAAGTAGGTCCCCATGCAGTCTATCAGCCAGCACGGTGTCACATTTGCAGCTGCTTTCCTGTGGGAGCTATCTTCAATACCACACTTTTTCTGTTCAGCTCCCATTGAAAGAATACATTTGTCAGTTAAGGTATACCACTGAGTATGGGAGCTACAAGAAAGCAGGAAGATAGATCCAGGCTACAGTAGTAAGTAGGTGCCCATACAGTCTATCAGCCAGCACGGTGTGACATTTGCAGCTGTTGTCCTGTGGGAGCTATCTTCAATACCACACTTTTTCTGTTCAGCTCCCATTGAAAGAATACATTTGTCAGTTAAGGTATACCACTGAGTATGGGAGCTACAAGAAAGCAGGAAGGCAGACCCCAGCTACAGTAGTAAGTAGGTCCCCATGCAGTCTATCAGCCAGCACGGTGTCACATTTGCAGCTGCTTTCCTGTGGGAGTATCTTCAATACCACACTTTTTCTGTTCAGCTGCCATTGAAAAAACTACATTTTGTCTCTTAAGGTATACAACTGAGTATGGGAGCTACAAGAAAGCAGGAAGATAGATCCCAGCTACAGTAGTAAGTAGGTCCCCATGCAGTCTATCAGCCAGCACGGTGTCACATTTGCAGCTGCTTTCCTGTGGGAGCTATCTTCAATACCACAGTTTTTCTCCTCAGCTCCCATTGAAAGAATACATTTGTCAGTTAAGGTATACCGCTGAGTATGGGAGCTACAAGAAAGCAGGAAGGCAGACCTCAGCTACAGTAGTAAGTAGGTCCCCGTGCAGTCTAGCAGCCAGCACGGTGTCACATTTGCAGCTGATTTCCTGTGGGAGCTATCTTCAATACCACACTTTTTCTTCTCAGCTCCCATTTAAAGAATACCTTTGTCGGTTAAGGTATACCACTGAGTATGGGAGCTACAAGAAAGCAGGAAGGAAGACCCCAGATACAGTAGTAAGTAGGTCCCCATGCAGTCTAGCAGCCAGCACGGTGTCACATTTGCAGCTGCTTTCCTGTGGGAGCTATCTTCAATACCACAGTTTTTCTGTTCAGCTCCCATTGAAAAAACTACATTTTGTCTCTTAAGGTATACAACTGAGTATGGGAGCTACAAGAAACCAGGAAGATAGATCCCAGTTACAGTAGTAAGTAGGTTCCCATGCAGTCAAGCAGCCAGCACGGTGTCACATTTGCAGCTGCTTTCCTGTGGGAGCTATCTTCAATACCACACTTTTTCTTCTCAGCTCCCATTGAAAAAAATACATTTTGTCAGTTAAGGTATACCGCTGAGTATGGGAGCTACAAGAAAGCAGGAAGGCAGACCCCAGCTACAGTAGTAAGTAGGTCCCCATGCAGTCTAGCAGCCAGCACGGTGTCACATTTGCAGCTGCTTTCCTGTGGGAGCTATCTTCAATACCACACTTTTTCTGTTCAGCTCTCATTGAAAAAACTACATTTTGTCTCTTAAGGTATACAATTGAGTATGGGAGCTACAAGAAAGCAGGAAGGCAGACCCCAGCTACAGTAGTAAGTAGGTCCCCATGCAGTCTAGCAGCCAGCACGGTGTCACATTTGCAGCTGCTTTCCTGTGGGAGCTATCTTCAATACCACACTTTTTCTTCTCAGCTCCTATTGAAAGAATACATTTGTCAGTTAAGGTATACCGCTGAGTATGGGAGCTACAAGAAAGCAGGAAGGCAGACCCCAGCTACAGTAGTAAGTAGGTCCCCGTGCAGTCTAGCAGCCAGCACGGTGTCACATTTGCAGCTGCTTTCCTGTGGGAGCTATCTTCAATAGCACACTTTTTCTGTTCAGCTCCCATTGAAAGAATACATTTTTCAGTTAAGGTATATCACTGAGTATGGGAGCTACAAGAAAGCAGGAAGGCAGACCCCAGCTACAGTAGTAAGTAGGTCCCCATGCAGTCTAGCAGCCAGCACGGTGTCACATTTGCAGCTGCTTTCCTGTGGGAGCTATCTTCAATATCACACTTTTTCTGTTCAGCTCCCATTGAAAAAACTACATTTTGTCTCTTAAGGTATACCGCTGAGTATGGGAGCTACAAGAAAGCAGGAAGGCAGACCCCAGCTACAGTAGTAAGTAGGTCCCCATGCAGTCTATCAGCCAGCACGGTGTCACATTTGCAGCTGCTTTCCTGTGGGAGCTATCTTCAATACCACACTTTTTCTGTTCAGCTCCCATTGAAAAAACTACATTTTGTCTCTTAAGGTATACAACTGAGTATGGGAGCTACAAGAAAGCAGGAAGGCAGACCCCAGTTACAGTAGTAAGTAGGTCCCCATGCAGTCTAGCAGCCAGCACGGTGTCACATTTGCAGCTGTTTTCCTGTGGGAGCTATCTTCAATACCACACTTTTTCTGTTCAGCTCCCATTGAAAGAATACATTTGTCAGTTAAGGTATACCACTGAGTATGGGAGCTACAAGAAAGCAGTAAGATAGATCCAGGTTACAGTCGTAAGTAGGTCCCCATGCAGTCTATCAGCCAGCACGGTGTGACATTTGCAGCTGTTTTCCTGTGGGAGCTATCTTCAATACCACACTTTTTCTTCTCAGCTCCTATTGAAAGAATACATTTGTCAGTTAAGGTATACCGCTGAGTATGGGAGCTACAAGAAAGCAGAAAGGCAGACCCCAGCTACAGTAGTAAGTAGGTCCCCATGCAGTCTAGCAGCCAGCACGGTGTCACATTTGCAGCTGCTTTCCTGTGGGAGCTATCTTCAATATCACACTTTTTCTGTTCAGCTCCCATTGAAAAAACTACATTTTGTCTCTTAAGGTATACAACTGAGTATGGGAGCTACAAGAAAGCAGGAAGGCAGACCCCAGCTACAGTAGTAAGTAGGTCCCCATGCAGTCTAGCAGCCAGCACGGTGTCACATTTGCAGCTGCTTTCCTGTGGGAGCTATCTTCAATACCACACTTTTTCTGTTCAGCTCCCATTGAAAAAACTACATTTTGTCTCTTAAGGTATACAACTGAGTATGGGAGCTATAAGAAAGCAGGAAGGCAGACCCCAGTTACAGTAGTAAGTAGGTCCCCATGCAGTCTAGCAGACAGCACGGTGTCACATTTGCAGCTGTTTTCCTGTGGGAGCTATCTTCAATACCACACTTTTTCTGTTCAGCTCCCATTGAAAGAATACATTTGTCAGTTAAGGTATACCACTGAGTACGGGAGCTACAAGAAAGCAGGAAGATAGATCCAGGGTACAGTCGTAAGTAGGTCCCCATGCAGTCTATCAGCCAGCACGGTGTGACATTTGCAGCTGTTTTCCTGTGGGAGCTATCTTCAATACCACACTTTTTCTGTTCAGCTCCCATTGAAAAAAATACATTTTGTCAGTTAAGGTATACCGCTGAGTATGGGAGCTACAAGAAAGCAGGAAGGCAGACCCCAGTTACAGTAGTAAGTAGGTCCCCATGCAATCTATCAGCCAGCACGGTGTCACATTTGCAGCTGCTTTCCTGTGGGAGCTATCTTCAATACCACACTTTTTCTGTTCAGCTCCCTTTGAAAGAATACATTTGTCAGTTAAGGTATACCACTGAGTATGGGAGCTACAAGAAAGCAGGAAGATCGATCCAGGCTACAGTAGTAAGTAGGTCCCCATATAGTCTATCAGCCAGCACGGTGTGACATTTGCAGCTGTTTTCCTGTGGGAGCTATCTTCAATACCACAGTTTTTCTGTTCAGCTCCCATTGAAAGAATACATTTGTCAGTTAAGGTATACCACTGAGTATGGGAGCTACAAGAAAGCAGGAAGGCAGACCCCAGCTACAGTAGTAAGTAGGTCCCCATGCAGTCTATCAGCCAGCACGGTGTCACATTTGCAGCTGCTTTCCTGTGGGAGCTATCTTCAATAGCACACTTTTTCTGTTCAGCTCCCATTGAAAGAATACATTTGTCAGTTAAGGTATACCACTGAGTATGGGAGCTACAAGAAAGCAGGAAGGCAGACCCCAGCTACAGTAGTAAGTAGGTCCCCATGCAGTCTAGCAGCCAGCACGGTGTCACATTTGCAGCTGCTTTCCTGTGGGAGCTATCTTCAATACCACACTTTTTCTGTTCAGCTCTCATTGAAAAAACTACATTTTGTCTCTTAAGGTATACAATTGAGTATGGGAGCTACAAGAAAGCAGGAAGGCAGATCCCAGCTACAGTAGTAAGTAGGTCCCCATGCAGTCTAGCAGCCAGCACGGTGTCACATTTGCAGCTGCTTTCCTGTGGGAGCTATCTTCAATACCACACCTTTTCTGTTCAGCTCCCATTGAAAAAAATACATTTTGTCAGTTAAGGTATACCGCTGAGTATGGCACCTACAAGAAAGCAGGAAGGCAGACCCCAGCTACAGTAGTAAGTAGGTCCCCATGCAGTCTAGCAGCCAGCACGGTGTCACATTTGCAGCTGCTTTCCTGTGGGAGCTATCTTCAATACCACAGTTTTTTTCCTCAGCTCCCATTGAAAAAACTACATTTTGTCTCTTAAGGTATACAACTGAGTATGGGAGCTACAAGAAAGCAGGAAGATAGATCCCAGCTACAGTAGTAAGTAGGTCCCCATGCAGTCTATCAGCCAGCACGGTGTCACATTTGCAGCTGCTTTCCTGTGGGAGCTATCTTCAATACCACACTTTTTCTGTTCAGCTCCCATTGAAAAAACTACATTTTGTCTCTTAAGGTATACAATTGAGTATGGGAGCTACAAGAAAGCAGGAAGGCAGACCCCAGTTACAGTAGTAAGTAGGTCCCCATGCAGTCTATCAGCCAGCACGGTGTCACATTTGCAGCTGCTTTCCTGTGGGAGCTATCTTCAATACCACACTTTTTCTGTTCAGCTCCCATTGAAAGAATACATTTGTCAGTTAAGGTATACCACTGAGTATGGGAGCTACAAGAAAGCAGGAAGATAGATCCAGGCTACAGTAGTAAGTAGGTGCCCATACAGTCTATCAGCCAGCACGGTGTGACATTTGCAGCTGTTTTCCTGTGGGAGCTATCTTCAATACCACACTTTTTCTGTTCAGCTCCCATTGAAAGAATACATTTGTCAGTTAAGGTATACCACTGAGTATGGGAGCTACAAGAAAGCAGGAAGGCAGACCCCAGCTACAGTAGTAAGTAGGTCCCCATGCAGTCTATCAGCCAGCACGGTGTCACATTTGCAGCTGCTTTCCTGTGGGAGCTATCTTCAATAGCACACTTTTTCTGTTCAGCTCCCATTGAAAGAATACATTTGTCAGTTAAGGTATACCACTGAGTATGGGAGCTACAAGAAAGCAGGAAGGCAGACCTCAGCTACAGTAGTAAGTAGGTCCCCGTGCAGTCTAGCAGCCAGCACGGTGTCACATTTGCAGCTGCTTTCCTGTGGGAGCTATCTTCAATACCACACTTTTTCTGTTCAGCTCTCATTGAAAAAACTACATTTTGTCTCTTAAGGTATACAATTGAGTATGGGAGCTACAAGAAAGCAGGAAGGCAGATCCCAGCTACAGTAGTAAGTAGGTCCCCATGCAGTCTAGCAGCCAGCACGGTGTCACATTTGCAGCTGCTTTCCTGTGGGAGCTATCTTCAATACCACACCTTTTCTGTTCAGCTCCCATTGAAAAAAATACATTTTGTCAGTTAAGGTATACCGCTGAGTATGGCACCTACAAGAAAGCAGGAAGGCAGACCCCAGCTACAGTAGTAAGTAGGTCCCCATGCAGTCTAGCAGCCAGCACGGTGTCACATTTGCAGCTGCTTTCCTGTGGGAGCTATCTTCAATACCACAGTTTTTTTCCTCAGCTCCCATTGAAAAAACTACATTTTGTCTCTTAAGGTATACAACTGAGTATGGGAGCTACAAGAAAGCAGGAAGATAGATCCCAGCTACAGTAGTAAGTAGGTCCCCATGCAGTCTATCAGCCAGCACGGTGTCACATTTGCAGCTGCTTTCCTGTGGGAGCTATCTTCAATACCACACTTTTTCTGTTCAGCTCCCATTGAAAAAACTACATTTTGTCTCTTAAGGTATACAATTGAGTATGGGAGCTACAAGAAAGCAGGAAGGCAGACCCCAGTTACAGTAGTAAGTAGGTCCCCATGCAGTCTATCAGCCAGCACGGTGTCACATTTGCAGCTGCTTTCCTGTGGGAGCTATCTTCAATACCACACTTTTTCTGTTCAGCTCCCATTGAAAGAATACATTTGTCAGTTAAGGTATACCACTGAGTATGGGAGCTACAAGAAAGCAGGAAGATAGATCCAGGCTACAGTAGTAAGTAGGTGCCCATACAGTCTATCAGCCAGCACGGTGTGACATTTGCAGCTGTTTTCCTGTGGGAGCTATCTTCAATACCACACTTTTTCTGTTCAGCTCCCATTGAAAGAATACATTTGTCAGTTAAGGTATACCGCTGAGTATGGGAGCTACAAGAAAGCAGGAAGATAGATCCCAGCTACAGTAGTAAGTAGGTCCCCATGCAGTCTATCAGCCAGCACGGTGTCACATTTGCAGCTGCTTTCCTGTGGGAGCTATCTTCAATACCACAGTTTTTCTCCTCAGCTCCCATTGAAAGAATACATTTGTCAGTTAAGGTATACCGCTGAGTATGGGAGCTACAAGAAAGCAGGAAGCCAGACCTCAGCTACAGTAGTAAGTAGGTCCCCGTGCAGTCTAGCAGCCAGCACGGTGTCACATTTGCAGCTGCTTTCCTGTGGGAGCTATCTTCAATACCACACTTTTTCTGTTCAGCTCCCATTGAAAGAATACATTTGTCAGTTAAGGTATACCACTGAGTATGGGAGCTACAAGAAAGCAGGAAGGCAGACCCCAGCTACAGTAGTAAGTAGGTCCCCATGCAGTCTAGCAGCCAGCACGGTGTCACATTTGCAGCTGCTTTCCTGTGGGAGCTATCTTCAATACCACACGTTTTCTATTCAGCTCCCATTGAAAAAAATACATTTTGTCAGTTAAGGTATACCGCTGAGTATGGGAGCTACAAGAAAGCAGGAAGGCAGACCCCAGCTACAGTAGTAAGTAGGTCCCCATGCAGTCTAGCAGCCAGCACGGTGTCACATTTGCAGCTGCTTTCCTGTGGGAGCTATCTTCAATATCACACTTTTTCTGTTCAGCTCCCATTGAAAAAACTACATTTTGTCTCTTAAGGTATACAACTGAGTATGGGAGCTACAAGAAAGCAGGAAGATAGATCCCAGCTACATTAGTAAGTAGGTCCCCATGCAGTCTAGCAGCCAGCACGGTGTCACATTTGCAGCTGCTTTCCTGTGGGAGCTATCTTCAATACCACACTTTTTCTGTTCAGCTCTCATTGAAAAAACTACATTTTGTCTCTTAAGGTATACAATTGAGTATGGGAGCTACAAGAAAGCAGGAAGGCAGATCCCAGCTACAGTAGTAAGTAGGTCCCCATGCAGTCTAGCAGCCAGCACGGTGTCACATTTGCAGCTGCTTTCCTGTGGGAGCTATCTTCAATACCACACTTTTTCTGTTCAGCTCCCATTGAAAAAATACATTTGCCTCTTAAGGTATACCACTGAGTACGGGAGCTACAAGAAAGCAGGAAGGCAGACCCCAGCTACAGTAGTAAGTAGGTCCCCATGCAGTCTAGCAGCCAGCACGGTGTCACATTTGCAGTTGCTTTCCTGTGGGAGCTATCTTCAATACCACACTTTTTCTTCTCAGCTCCCATTGAAAAAACTACATTTTGTCTCTTAAGGTATACCGCTGAGTATGGGAGCTACAAGAAAGCAGGAAGGCAGACCCCAGCTACAGTAGTAAGTAGGTCCCCATGCAGTCTATCAGCCAGCACGGTGTCACATTTGCAGCTGCTTTCCTGTGGGAGCTATCTTCAATACCACACTTTTTCTGTTCAGCTCCCATTGAAAAAACTACATTTTGTCTCTTAAGGTATACAACTGAGTATGGGAGCTACAAGAAAGCAGGAAGATAGATCCCAGCTACATTAGTAAGTAGGTCCCCATGCAGACTAGCAGCCAGCACGGTGTCACATTTGCAGCTGCTTTCCTGTGGGAGCTATCTTCAATACCACACTTTTTCTTTTCAGCTCTCATTGAAAAAACTACATTTTGTCTCTTAAGGTATACAATTGAGTATGGGAGCTACAAGAAAGCAGGAAGGCAGATCCCAGCTACAGTAGTAAGTAGGTCCCCATGCAGTCTAGCAGCCAGCACGGTGTCACATTTGCAGCTGCTTTCCTGTGGGAGCTATCTTCAATACCACACTTTTTCTGTTCAGCTCCCATTGAAAAAATACATTTGTCTCTTAAGGTATACCACTGAGTACGGGAGCTACAAGAAAGCAGGAAGGCAGATCCCAGCTACAGTAGTAAGTAGGTCCCCATGCAGTCTATCAGCCAGCACGGTGTCACATTTGCAGCTGCTTTCCTGTGGGAGCTATCTTCAATACCACACTTTTTCTTCTCAGCTCCCATTGAAAAAACTACATTTTGTCAGTTAAGGTATACCGATGAGTATGGGAGCTACAAGAAAGCAGGAAGGCAGACCCCAGCTACAGTAGTAAGTAGGTCCCCATGCAGTCTATCAGCCAGCACGGTGTCACATTTGCAGCTGTTTTCCTGTGGGAGCTATCTTCAATACCACAGTTTTTCTGTTCAGCTCCCATTGAAAGAATACATTTGTCAGTTAGGGTATACCACTGAGTATGGGAGCTACAAGAAAGCAGGAAGGCAGACCCCAGCTACAGTAGTAAGTAGGTCCCCATGCAGTCTAGCAGCCAGCACGGTGTCACATTTGCAGCTGCTTTCCTGTGGGAGCTATCTTCAATACCACACTTTTTCTGTTCAGCTCCCATTGAAAAAATACATTTGCCTCTTAAGGTATACCACTGAGTACGGGAGCTACAAGAAAGCAGGAAGGCAGACCCCAGCTACAGTAGTAAGTAGGTCCCCATGCAGTCTAGCAGCCAGCACGGTGTCACATTTGCAGTTGCTTTCCTGTGGGAGCTATCTTCAATACCACACTTTTTCTTCTCAGCTCCCATTGAAAAAACTACATTTTGTCTCTTAAGGTATACCGCTGAGTATGGGAGCTACAAGAAAGCAGGAAGGCAGACCCCAGCTACAGTAGTAAGTAGGTCCCCATGCAGTCTATCAGCCAGCACGGTGTCACATTTGCAGCTGCTTTCCTGTGGGAGCTATCTTCAATACCACACTTTTTCTGTTCAGCTCCCATTGAAAAAACTACATTTTGTCTCTTAAGGTATACAACTGAGTATGGGAGCTACAAGAAAGCAGGAAGATAGATCCCAGCTACAGTAGTAAGTAGGTCCCCATGCAGTCTAGCAGCCAGCACGGTGTCACATTTGCAGCTGCTTTCCTGTGGGAGCTATCTTCAATACCACACTTTTTCTGTTCAGCTCCCATTGAAAAAACTACATTTTGTCTCTTAAGGTATACAACTGAGTATGGGAGCTACAAGAAAGCAGGAAGATAGATCCCAGCTACATTAGTAAGTAGGTCCCCATGCAGACTAGCAGCCAGCACGGTGTCACATTTGCAGCTGCTTTCCTGTGGGAGCTATCTTCAATACCACACTTTTTCTTTTCAGCTCTCATTGAAAAAACTACATTTTGTCTCTTAAGGTATACAATTGAGTATGGGAGCTACAAGAAAGCAGGAAGGCAGATCCCAGCTACAGTAGTAAGTAGGTCCCCATGCAGTCTAGCAGCCAGCACGGTGTCACATTTGCAGCTGCTTTCCTGTGGGAGCTATCTTCAATACCACACTTTTTCTGTTCAGCTCCCATTGAAAAAATACATTTGTCTCTTAAGGTATACCACTGAGTACGGGAGCTACAAGAAAGCAGGAAGGCAGATCCCAGCTACAGTAGTAAGTAGGTCCCCATGCAGTCTATCAGCCAGCACGGTGTCACATTTGCAGCTGCTTTCCTGTGGGAGCTATCTTCAATACCACACTTTTTCTTCTCAGCTCCCATTGAAAAAACTACATTTTGTCAGTTAAGGTATACCGATGAGTATGGGAGCTACAAGAAAGCAGGAAGGCAGACCCCAGCTACAGTAGTAAGTAGGTCCCCATGCAGTCTAGCAGCCAGCACGGTGTCACATTTGCAGCTGCTTTCCTGTGGGAGCTATCTTCAATACCACACTTTTTCTGTTCAGCTCCCATTGAAAGAATACATTTGTCAGTTAAGGTATACCACTGAGTATGGGAGCTACAAGAAAGCAGGAAGGCAGACCCCAGCTACAGTAGTAAGTAGGTCCCCATGCAGTCTAGCAGCCAGCACGGTGTCACATTTGCAGCTGCTTTCCTGTGGGAGCTATCTTCAATACCACACTTTTTCTGTTCAGCTCCCATTGAAAAAATACATTTGTCTCTTAAGGTATACCACTGAGTACGGGAGCTACAAGAAAGCAGGAAGATAGATCCCAGCTACAGTAGTAAGTAGGTCCCCATGCAGTCTAGCAGCCAGCACGGTGTCACATTTGCAGCTGCTTTCCTGTGGGAGCTATCTTCAATACCACACTTTTTCTTCTCAGCTCCCATTGAAAAAACTACATTTTGTCTCTTAAGGTATACCGCTGAGTATGGGAGCTACAAGAAAGCAGGAAGGCAGACCCCAGCTACAGTAGTAAGTAGGTCCCCATGCAGTCTATCAGCCAGCACGGTGTCACATTTGCAGCTGCTTTCCTGTGGGAGCTATCTTCAATACCACACTTTTTCTGTTCAGCTCCCATTGAAAAAACTACATTTTGTCTCTTAAGGTATACAACTGAGTATGGGAGCTACAAGAAAGCAGGAAGATAGATCCCAGCTACAGTAGTAAGTAGGTCCCCATGCAGTCTAGCAGCCAGCACGGTGTCACATTTGCAGCTGCTTTCCTGTGGGAGCTATCTTCAATACCACACTTTTTCTGTTCAGCTCTCATTGAAAAAACTACATTTTGTCTCTTAAGGTATACATTTGAGTATGGGAGCTACAAGAAAGCAGGAAGGCAGATCCCAGCTACAGTAGTAAGTAGGTCCCCATGCAGTCTAGCAGCCAGCACGGTGTCACATTTGCAGCTGCTTTCCTGTGGGAGCTATCTTCAATACCACACTTTTTCTGTTCAGCTCCCATTGAAAAAATACATTTGTCTCTTAAGGTATACAACTGAGTACGGGAGCTACAAGAAAGCAGGAAGATAGATCCCAGCTACAGTAGTAAGTAGGTCCCCATGCAGTCTATCAGCCAGCACGGTGTGACATTTGCAGCTGCTTTCCTGTGGGAGCTATCTTCAATACCACACTTTTTCTGTTCAGCTCCCATTGAAAAAACTAAATTTTGTCTCTTAAGGTATACAACTGAGTATGGGTGCTACAAGAAAGCAGGAAGATAGATCCCAGCTACATTAGTAAGTAGGTCCCCGTGCAGTCTAGCAGCCAGCACGGTGTCACATTTGCAGCTGCTTTCCTGTGGGAGCTATCTTCAATACCACACTTTTTCTGTTCAGCTCCCATTGAAAGAATACATTTGTCAGTTAAGGTATACCACTGAGTATGGGAGCTACAAGAAAGCAGGAAGGCAGACCCCAGCTACAGTAGTAAGTAGGTCCCCATGCAGTCTAGCAGCCAGCACGGTGTCACATTTGCAGCTGCTTTCCTGTGGGAGCTATCTTCAATATCACACTTTTTCTGTTCAGCTCCCATTGAAAAAACTACATTTTGTCTCTTAAGGTATACAACTGAGTATGGGAGCTACAAGAAAGCAGGAAGATAGATCCCAGCTACAGTAGTAAGTAGGTCCTCATGCAGTCTATCAGCCAGCACGGTGTCACATTTGCAGCTGCTTTCCTGTGGGAGCTATCTTCAATACCACACTTTTTCTGTTCAGCTCTCATTGAAAAAACTACATTTTGTCTCTTAAGGTATACAATTGAGTATGGGAGCTACAAGAAAGCAGGAAGGCAGATCCCAGCTACAGTAGTAAGTAGGTCCCCATGCAGTCTAGCAGCCAGCACGGTGTCACATTTGCAGCTGCTTTCCTGTGGGAGCTATCTTCAATACCACACTTTTTCTGTTCAGCTCCCATTGAAAAAATACATTTGTCTCTTAAGGTATACCACTGAGTACGGGAGCTACAAGAAAGCAGGAAGGCAGACCCCAGCTACAGTAGTAAGTAGGTCCCCATGCAGTCTAGCAGCCAGCACGGTGTCACATTTGCAGCTGCTTTCCTGTGGGAGCTATCTTCAATACCACACTTTTTCTTCTCAGCTCCCATTGAAAAAAATACATTTTGTCAGTTAAGGTATACCGCTGAGTATGGGAGCTACAAGAAAGCAGGAAGGCAGACCCCAGCTACAGTAGTAAGTAGGTCCCCATGCAGTCTATCAGCCAGCACGGTGTCACATTTGCAGCTGCTTTCCTGTGGGAGCTATCTTCAATACCACACTTTTTCTGTTCAGCTCCCATTGAAAGAATACATTTGTCAGTTAAGGTATACCACTGAGTATGGGAGCTACAAGAAAGGAGGAAGATAGATCCAGGCTACAGTAGTAAGTAGGTCCCCATGCAGTCTAGCAGCCAGCACGGTGTGACATTTGCAGCTGTTTTCCTGTGGGAGCTATCTTCAATACCAGAGTTTTTCTCCTCAGCTCCCATTGAAAGAATACATTTGTCAGTTAAGGTATACCACTGAGTATGGGAGCTACAAGAAAGCAGGAAGGCAGACCCCAGCTACAGTAGCAAGTAGGTCCCCATGCAGTCTAGCAGCCAGCACGGTGTCACATTTGCAGCTGCTTTCCTGTGGGAGCTATCTTCAATACCACACTTTTTCTGTTCAGCTCCCATTGAAAAAATACATTTGTCTCTTAAGGTATACCACTGAGTATGGGAGCTACAAGAAAGCAGGAAGGCAGACCCCAGCTACAGTAGTAAGTAGGTCCCCATGCAGTCTATCAGCCAGCACTGTGTCACATTTGCAGCTGCTTTCCTGTGGGAGCTATCTTCAATACCACACTTTTTCTGTTCAGCTCCCATTGAAAAAACTACATTTTGTCTCTTAAGGTATACAACTGAGTATGGGAGCTACAAGAAAGCAGGAAGATAGATCCCAGCTACAGTAGTAAGTAGCTCCCCATGCAGTCTAGCAGCCAGCACGGTGTCACATTTGCAGCTGCTTTCCTGTGGGAGCTATCTTCAATACCACAATTTTTCTTCTCAGCTCCCATTGAAAAAACTACATTTTATCAGTTAAGGTATACCGCTGAGTATGGGAGCTACAAGAAAGCAGGAAGGCAGACCCCAGCTACAGTAGTAAGTAGGTCCCCATGCAGTCTAGCAGCCAGCACGGTGTCACATTTGCAGCTGCTTTCCTGTGGGAGCTATCTTCAATACCACACATTTTCTGTTCAGCTCCCATTGAAAAAACTAAATTTTGTCTCTTAAGGTATACAACTGAGTATGGGAGCTACAAGAAAGCAGGAAGGCAGACCCCAGCTACATTAGTAACTAGGTCCCCATGCAGTCTATGAGCCAGCACGGTGTCACATTTGCTGCTGCTTTCCTGTGGGAGCTATCTTCAATACCACACTATTTCTTCTCAGCTCCCATTGAAAAAAATACATTTTGTCACTTAAGGTATACCACTGAGTATGGGAGCTACAAGAAAGCAGGAAGGCAGATCCCAGCTACAGTAGTAAGTAGGTCCCCGTGCAGTCTAGCAGCCAGCACGGTGTCACATTTGCAGCTGCTTTCCTGTGGGAGCTATCTTCAATACCACACTTTTTCTGTTCAGCTCCCATTGAAAGAATACATTTGTCAGTTAAGGTATACCACTGAGTATGGGAGCTACAAGAAAGCAGGAAGATAGATCCCAGCTACAGTAGTAAGTAGGTCCCCATGCAGTCTAGCAGCCAGCACGGTGTCACATTTGCAGCTGCTTTCCTGTGGGAGCTATCTTCAATACCACACTTTTTCTTCTCAGCTCCCATTGAAAAAACTACATTTTGTCACTTAAGGAATACCGCTGAGTATGGGAGCAACAAGAAAGCAGGAAGGCAGACCCCAGCTACAGTAGTAAGTAGGTCCCCATGCAGTCTAGCAGCCAGCACGGTGTCACATTTGCAGCTGCTTTCCTGTGGGAGCTATCTTCAATACCACACTTTTTCTGTTCAGCTCCCATTGAAAAAACTACATTTTGTCTCTTAAGGTATACCACTGAGTAAGGGAGCTACAAGAAAGCAGGAAGATAGATCCCAGCTACATTAGTAAGTATGTCCCCATGCAGTCTATGAGCCAGCACGGTGTCACATTTGCAGCTGCTTTCCTGTGGGAGCTATCTTCAATACCACACTTTTTCTGTTCAACTCCCATTAAAAAAAATACATTTTGTCAGTTAAGGTATACCGCTGAGTATGGGAGCTACAAGAAAGCAGGAAGGCAGACCCCAGCTACAGTAGTAAGTAGGTCCCCATGCAGTCTAGCAGCCAGCACGGTGTCACATTTGCAGCTGCTTTCCTGTGGGAGCTATCTTCAATACCACACTTTTTCTGTTCAGCTCCCATTGAAAAAACTACATTTTGTCTCTTAAGGTATACAACTGAGTATGGGAGCTACAAGAAAGCAGGAAGATAGATCCCAGCTACAGTAGTAAGTAGGTCCCCATGCAGTCTAGCAGCCAGCACGGTGTCACATTTGCAGCTGCTTTCCTGTGGGAGCTATCTTCAATACCACACTTTTTCTGTTCAGCTCCCATTGAAAGAATACATTTGTCAGTTAAGATATACCACTGAGTATGGGAGCTACAAGAAAGCAGGAAGATAGATCCAGGCTACAGTAGTAAGTAGGTCCCCATGCAGTCTATCAGCCAGCACGGTGTGACATTTGCAGCTGTTTTCCTGTGGGAGCTATCTTCAATACCACAGTTTCTCTGTTCAGCTCCCATTGAAAGAATACATTTGTCAGTTAAGGTATACCACTGAGTATGGGAGCTACAAGAAAGCAGGAAGGCAGACCCCAGCTACAGTAGTAAGTAGGTCCCCATGCAGTCTAGCAGCCAGCACGGTGTCACATTTGCAGCTGCTTTCATGTGGGAGCTATCTTCAATACCACACTTTTTCTGTTCAGCTCCCATTGAAAAAATACATTTGTCTCTTAAGGTATACAACTGAGTATGGGAGCTACAAGAAAGCAGGAAGGCAGACCCCAGCTACAGTAGTAAGTAGGTCCCCATGCAGTCTATCAGCCAGCACGGTGTCACATTTGCAGCTGCTTTCCTGTGGGAGCTATCTTCAATACCACACTTTTTCTTCTCAGCTCCCATTGAAAAAAATACATTTTGTCAGTTAAGGTATACCGCTGAGTATGGGAGCTACAAGAAAGCAGGAAGATAGATCCCAGCTACAGTAGTAAGTAGGTCCCCATGCAGTCTAGCAGCCAGCACGGTGTCACATTTGCAGCTGCTTTCCTGTGGGAGCTATCTTCAATACCACACTTTTTCTTCTCAGCTCCCATTGAAAAAAATACATTTTGTCTCTTAAGGTATACAACTGAGTATGGGAGCTACAAGAAAGCAGGAAGGCAGACCCCAGCTACAGTAGTAAGTAGGTCCCCATGCAGTCTAGCAGCCAGCACGGTGTCACATTTGCAGCTGCTTTCATGTGGGAGCTATCTTCAATACCACACTTTTTCTGTTCAGCTCCCATTGAAAAAATACATTTGTCTCTTAAGGCATACCACTGAGTATGGGAGCTACAAGAAAGCAGGAAGGCAGACCCCAGCTACAGTAGTAAGTAGGTCCCCATGCAGTCTAGCAGCCAGCACGGTGTCACATTTGCAGCTGCTTTCCTGTGGGAGCTATCTTCAATACCACACTTTTTCTGTTCAGCTCTCATTGAAAAAACTACATTTTGTCTCTTAAGGTATACAATTGAGTATGGGAGCTACAAGAAAGCAGGAAGGCAGATCCCAGCTACAGTAGTAAGTAGGTCCCCATGCAGTCTAGCAGCCAGCACGGTGTCACATTTGCAGCTGCTTTCCTGTGGGAGCTATCTTCAATACCACACTTTTTCTGTTCAGCTCCCATTGAAAGAATACATTTGTCAGTTAAGATATACCACTGAGTATGGGAGCTACAAGAAAGCAGGAAGATAGATCCAGGCTACAGTAGTAAGTAGGTCCCCATGCAGTCTATCAGCCAGCACGGTGTGACATTTGCAGCTGTTTTCCTGTGGGAGCTATCTTCAATACCACAGTTTTTCTGTTCAGCTCCCATTGAAAGAATACATTTGTCAGTTAAGGTATACCACTGAGTATGGGAGCTACAAGAAAGCAGGAAGGCAGACCCCAGCTACAGTAGTAAGTAGGTCCCCATGCAGTCTAGCAGCCAGCACGGTGTCACATTTGCAGCTGCTTTCATGTGGGAGCTATCTTCAATACCACACTTTTTCTGTTCAGCTCCCATTGAAAAAATACATTTGTCTCTTAAGGTATACCACTGAGTAAGGGAGCTACAAGAAAGCAGGAAGGCAGACCCCAGCTACAGTAGTAAGTAGGTCCCCATGCAGTCTAGCAGCCAGCACGGTGTCACATTTGCAGCTGCTTTCCTGTGGGAGCTATCTTCAATACCACACTTTTTCTTCTCAGCTCCCATTGAAAAAAATACATTTTGTCAGTTAAGGTATACCGCTGAGTATGGGAGCTACAAGAAAGCAGGAAGGCAGACCCCAGCTACAGTAGTAAGTAGGTCCCCATGCAGTCTATCAGCCAGCACGGTGTCACATTTGCAGCTGCTTTCCTGTGGGAGCTATCTTCAATACCACACTTTTTCTGTTCAGCTCCCATTGAAAGAATACATTTGTCAGTTAAGGTATACCACTGAGTATGGGAGCTACAAGAAAGCAGGAAGATAGATCCAGGCTACAGTAGTAAGTAGGTCCCCATGCAGTCTATCAGCCAGCACGGTGTGACATTTGCAGCTCTTTTCCTGTGGGAGCTATCTTCAATACCACAGTTTTTCTCCTCAGCTCCCATTGAAAGAATACATTTTGACAGTTAAGGTATACCACTGAGTATGGGAGCTACAAGAAAGCAGGAAGGCAGACCCCAGCTACAGTAGTAAGTAGGTCCCCATGCAGTCTAGCAGCCAGCACGGTGTCACATTTGCAGCTGCTTTCCTGTGGGAGCTATCTTCAATACCACACTTTTTCTGTTCAGCTCCCATTGAAAAAATACATTTGTCTCTTAAGGTATACCACTGAGTATGGGAGCTACAAGAAAGCAGGAAGGCAGACCCCAGCTACAGTAGTAAGTAGGTCCCCATGCAGTCTATCAGCCAGCACGGTGTCACATTTGCAGCTGCTTTCCTGTGGGAGCTATCTTCAATACCACACTTTTTCTGTTCACCTCCCATTGAAAAAACTACATTTTGTCTCTTAAGGTATACAACTGAGTATGGGAGCTAAAAGAAAGCAGGAAGATAGATCCCAACTACAGTACTAAGTAGGTCCCCATGCAGTCTAGCAGCCAGCACGGTGTCACATTTGCAGCTGCTTTCCTGTGGGAGCTATCTTCAATACCACACTTTTTCTGTTCAGCTCCCATTGAAAAAACTACATTTTGTCTCTTAAGGTATACAACTGAGTATGGGAGCTACAAGAAAGCAGGAAGGCAGACCCCAGCTACAGTAGTAAGTAGGTCCCCATGCAGTCTAGCAGCCAGCACGGTGTCACATTTGCAGCTGCTTTCCTGTGGGAGCTATCTTCAATACCACACTTTTTCTGTTCACCTCCCATTGAAAAAACTACATTTTGTCTCTTAAGGTATACAACTGAGTATGGGAGCTACAAGAAAGCAGGAAGATAGATCCCAACTACAGTACTAAGTAGGTCCCCATGCAGTGTAGAAGACAGCACGGTGTCACATTTGCAGCTGCTTTCCTGTGGGAGCTATCTTCAATAGCACACTTTTTCTGTTCAGCTCCCATTGAAAGAATACATTTGTCAGTTAAGGTATACCACTGAGTATGGGAGCTACAAGAAAGCAGGAAGGCAGACCCCAGCTACAGTAGTAAGTAGGTCCCCGTGCAGTCTAGCAGCCAGCACGGTGTCACATTTGCAGCTGCTTTCCTGTGGGAGCTATCTTCAATACCACACTTTTTCTGTTCAGCTCCCATTGAAAAAATACATTTGTCTCTTAAGGTATACCACTGAGTAAGGGAGCTACAAGAAAGCAGGAAGGCAGATCCCAGCTACAGTAGTAAGTAGGTCCCCATGCAGTCTAGCAGCCAGCACGGTGTCACATTTGCAGCTGCTTTCCTGTGGGAGCTATCTTCAATACCACACTTTTTCTGTTCAGCTCCCATTGAAAAAACTACATTTTGTCTCTTAAGGTATACAACTGAGTATGGGAGCTACAAGAAAGCAGGAAGATAGATCCCAGCTACAGTAGTAAGTAGGTCCCCATGCAGTCTAGCAGCCAGCACGGTGTCACATTTGCAGCTGCTTTCCTGTGGGAGCTATCTTCAATACCACACTTTTTCTGTTCAGCTCCCATTGAAAGAATACATTTGTCAGTTAAGGTATACCACTGAGTATGGGAGCTACAAGAAAGCAGGAAGATAGATCCAGGCTACAGTAGTAAGTAGGTCCCCATGCAGTCTATCAGCCAGCACGGTGTGACATTTGCAGCTGTTTTCCTGTGGGAGCTATCTTCAATACCACAGTTTTTCTCCTCAGCTCCCATTGAAAGAATACATTTGTCAGTTAAGGTATACCACTGAGTATGGGAGCTACAAGAAAGCAGGAAGGCAGACCCCAGCTACAGTAGTAAGTAGGTCCCCATGCAGTCTAGCAGCCAGCACGGTGTCACATTTGCAGCTGCTTTCCTGTGGGAGCTATCTTCAATACCACACTTTTTCTGTTCAGCTCCCATTGAAAAAATACATTTGTCTCTTAAGGTATACCACTGAGTATGGGAGCTACAATAAAGCAGGAAGGCAGACCCCAGCTATAGTAGTAAGTAGGTCCCCATGCAGTCTAGCAGCCAGCACGGTGTCACATTTGCAGCTGCTTTCCTGTGGGAGCTATCTTCAATACCACACTTTTTCTTCTCAGCTCCCATTGAAAAAACTACATTTTGTCAGTTAAGGTATACTGCTGAATATGGGAGCTACAAGAAAGCAGGAAGGCAGACCCCAGCTACAGTAGTAAGTAGGTCCCCATGCAGTCTAGCAGCCAGCACGGTGTCACATTTGCAGCTGCTTTCCTGTGGGAGCTATCTTCAATACCACACTTTTTCTGTTCAGCTCCCATTGAAAAAACTACATTTTGTCTCTTAAGGTATACAACTGAGTATGGGAGCTACAAGAAAGCAGGAAGATAGATCCCAGCTACATTAGTAAGTAGGTCCCCATGCAGTCTATGAGCCAGCACGGTGTCACATTTGCAGCTGCTTTCCTGTGGGAGCTATCTTCAATACCACAATTTTTCTTCTCAGCTCCCATTAAAAAAAATACATTTTGTCAGTTAAGGTATACCGCTGAGTATGGGAGCTACAAGAAAGCAGGAAGGCAGACCCCAGCTACAGTAGTAAGTAGGTCCCCATGCAGTCTATCAGCCAGCACGGTATCACATTTGCAGCTGCTTTCCTGTGGGAGCTATCTTCAATACCACACTTTTTCTGTTCAGTTCCCATTGAAAAAACTACATTTTGTCTCTTAAGGAATACAACTGAGTATGGGAGCTACAAGAAAGCAGGAAGATAGATCCCAGCTACAGTAGTAAGTAGGTCCCCATGCAGTCTATGAGCCAGCACGGTGTCACATTTGCAGCTGCTTTCCTGTGGGAGCTATCTTCAATACCACACTTTTTCTGTTCAGCTCCCATTGAAAGAATACATTTGTCAGTTAAGGTATACCACTGAGTATGGGAGCTACAAGAAAGCAGGAAGATAGATCCAGGCTACAGTAGTAAGTAGGTCCCCATGCAGTCTATCAGCCAGCACGGTGTCACATTTGCAGCTGTTTTCCTGTGGGAGCTATCTTCAATACCACAGTTTTTCTCTTCAGCTCCCATTGAAAGAATACATTTGTCAGTTAGGGTATACCACTGAGTATGGGAGCTACAAGAAAGCAGGAAGGCAGACCCCAGCTACAGTAGTAAGTAGGTCCCCATGCAGTCTAGCAGCCAGCACGGTGTCACATTTGCAGCTGCTTTCATGTGGGAGCTATCTTCAATACCACACTTTTTCTGTTCAGCTCCCATTGAAAAAATACATTTGTCTCTTAAGGTATACCACTGAGTATGGGAGCTACAAGAAAGCAGGAAGGCAGACCCCAGCTACAGTAGTAAGTAGGTCCCCATGCAGTCTAGCAGCCAGCACGGTGTGACATTTGCAGCTGCTTTCCTGTGGGAGCTATCTTCAATACCACACTTTTTCTTCTCAGCTCCCATTGAAAAAACTACATTTTGTCAGTTAAGGTATACCGCTGAGTATGGGAGCTACAAGAAAGCAGGAAGGCAGATCCCAGCTACAGTAGTAAGTAGGTCCCCATGCAGTCTAGCAGCCAGCACGGTGTCACATTTGCAGCTGCTTTCCTGTGGGAGCTATCTTCAATACCACACTTTTTCTGTTCAGCTCCCATTGAAAAAACTAAATTTTGTCTCTTAAGGTATACAACTGAGTATGGGAGCTACAAGAAAGCAGGAAGATAGATCCCAGCTACATTAGTAAGTAGGTCCCCATGCAGTCTATGAGCCAGCACGGTGTCACATTTGCAGCTGCTTTCCTGTGGGAGCTATCTTCAATACCACACTTTTTCTGTTCAGCTCTCATTGAAAAAACTACATTTTGTCTCTTAAGGTATACAATTGAGTATGGGAGCTACAAGAAAGCAGGAAGGCAGATCCCATCTACAGTAGTAAGTAGGTCCCCATGCAGTCTAGCAGCCAGCACGGTGTCACATTTGCAGCTGCTTTCCTGTGGGAGCTATCTTCAATACCACACTTTTTCTGTTCAGCTCCCATTGAAAGAATACATTTGTCAGTTAAGGTATACCACTGAGTATGGGAGCTACAAGAAAGCAGGAAGATAGATCCAGGCTACAGTAGTAAGTAGGTCCCCATGCAGTCTATCAGCCAGCACGGTGTCACATTTGCAGCTGTTTTCCTGTGGGAGCTATCTTCAATACCACAGTTTTTCTGTTCAGCTCCCATTGAAAGAATACATTTGTCAGTTAGGGTATACCACTGAGTATGGGAGCTACAAGAAAGCAGGAAGGCAGACCCCAGCTACAGTAGTAAGTAGGTCCCCATGCAGTCTAGCAGCCAGCACGGTGTCACATTTGCAGCTGCTTTCCTGTGGGAGCTATCTTCAATACCACACTTTTTCTGTTCAGCTCCCATTGAAAAAATACATTTGTCTCTTAAGGTATACCACTGAGTACGGGAGCTACAAGAAAGCAGGAAGGCAGACCCCAGCTACAGTAGTAAGTAGGACCCCATGCAGTCTAGCAGCCAGCACGGTGTCACATTTGCAGCTGCTTTCCTGTGGGAGCTATCTTCAATACCACACTTTTTCTGTTCAGCTCCCATTGAAAAAATACATTTGTCTCTTAAGGTATACCACTGAGTACGGGAGCTACAAGAAAGCAGGAAGGCAGACCCCAGCTACAGTAGTAAGTAGGTCCCCATGCAGTCTATCAGCCAGCACGGTGTCAGATTTGCAGCTGCTTTCCTGTGGGAGCTATCTTCAATACCACACTTTTTCTGTTCACCTCCCATTGAAAAAACTACATTTTGTCTCTTAAGGTATACAACTGAGTATGGGAGCTACAAGAAAGCAGGAAGATAGATCCCAACTACAGTACTAAGTAGGTCCCCATGCAGTGTAGAAGACAGCACGGTGTCACATTTGCAGCTGCTTTCCTGTGGGAGCTATCTTCAATAGCACACTTTTTCTGTTCAGCTCCCATTGAAAGAATACATTTGTCAGTTAAGGTATACCACTGAGTATGGGAGCTACAAGAAAGCAGGAAGGCAGACCCCAGCTACAGTAGTAAGTAGGTCCCCATGCAGTCTAGCAGCCAGCACGGTGTCACATTTGCAGCTGCTTTCCTGTGGGAGCTATCTTCAATACCACGCTTTTTCTGTTCAGCTCCCATTGAAAAAACTACATTTTGTCTCTTAAGGTATACAAATGAGTATGGGAGCTACAAGAAAGCAGGAAGATAGATCCCAGCTACATTAGTAAGTAGGTCCCCATGCAGTCTATGAGCCAGCACGGTGTCACATTTGCAGCTGCTTTCCTGTGGGAGCTATCTTCAATACCACAGTTTTTCTCCTCATCTCCCATTGAAAGAATACATTTGTCAGTTAAGGTATACCACTGAGTACGGGAGCTACAAGAAAGCAGGAAGGCAGACCCCAGCTACAGTAGTAAGTAGGTCCCCATGCAGTCTAGCAGCCAGCACGGTGTCACATTTGCAGCTGCTTTCCTGTGGGAGCTATCTTCAATACCACACTTTTTCTGTTCAGCTCCCATTGAAAGAATACATTTTGTCTCTTAAGGTATACCACTGAGTATGGGAGCTACAAGAAAGCAGGAAGATAGATCCCAGCTACAGTAGTAAGTAGGTCCCCATGCAGTCTAGCAGCCAGCACGGTGTCACATTTGCAGCTGCTTTCCTGTGGGAGCTATCTTCAATACCACACTTTTTCTGTTCAGCTCCCATTGAAAAAATACATTTGTCTCTTAAGGTATACCACTGAGTATGGGAGCTACAAGAAAGCAGGAAGGCAGACCCCAGCTACAGTAGTAAGTAGGTCCCCATGCAGTCTAGCAGCCAGCACGGTGTCACATTTGCAGCTGCTTTCCTGTGGGAGCTATCTTCAATACCACACTTTTTCTTCTCAGCTCCCATTGAAAAAAATACATTTTGACAGTTAAGGTATACCGCTGAGTATGGGAGCTACAAGAAAGCAGGAAGGCAGACCCCAGCTACAGTAGTAAGTAGGTCCCCATGCAGTCTAGCAGCCAGCACGATGTCACATTTGCAGCTGCTTTCCTGTGGGAGCTATCTTCAATACCACACTTTTTCTGTTCAGCTCCCATTGAAAAAACTACATTTTGTCTCTTAAGGTATACAACTGAGTATGGGAGCTACAAGAAAGCAGGAAGATAGATCCCAGCTACAGTAGTAAGTAGGTCCCCATGCAGTCTAGCAGCCAGCACGGTGTCACATTTGCAGCTGCTTTCCTGTGGGAGCTATCTTCAATACCACACTTTTTCTGTTCAGCTCCCATTGAAAGAATACATTTGTCAGTTAAGGTATACCACTGAGTATGGGAGCTACAAGAAAGCAGGAAGATAGATCCAGGCTACAGTAGTAAGTAGGTCCCCATGCAGTCTATCAGCCAGCACGGTGTGACATTTGCAGCTGTTTTCCTGTGGGAGTTATCTTCAATACCACAGTTTTTCTCCTCAGCTCCCATTGAAAGAATACATTTGTCAGTTAAGGTATAGCACTGAGTATGGGAGCTACAAGAAAGCAGGAAGGCAGACCCCAGCTACAGTAGTAAGTAGGTCCCCGTGCAGTCTAGCAGCCAGCACGGTGTCACATTTGCAGCTGCTTTCCTGTGGGAGCTATCTTCAATACCACACTTTTTCTGTTCAGCTCCCATTGAAAGAATACATTTTGTCTCTTAAGGTATACCACTGAGTATGGGAGCTACAAGAAAGCAGGAAGGCAGACCCCAGCTACAGTAGTAAGTAGGTCCCCATGCAGTCTAGCAGCCAGCACGGTGTCACATTTGCAGCTGCTTTCCTGTGGGAGCTATCTTCAATACCACACTTTTTCTGTTCAGCTCCCATTGAAAAAATACATTTGTCTCTTAAGGTATACCACTGAGTATGGGAGCTACAAGAAAGCAGGAAGGCAGACCCCAGCTACAGTAGTAAGTAGGTCCCCATGCAGTCTAGCAGCCAGCACGGTGTCACATTTGCAGCTGCTTTCCTGTGGGAGCTATCTTCAATACCACACTTTTTCTGTTCAGCTCCCATTGAAAAAATACATTTGTCTCTTAAGGTATACCACTGAGTAAGGGAGCTACAAGAAAGCAGGAAGGCAGACCCCAGCTACAGTAGTAAGTAGGTCCCCATGCAGTCTAGCAGCCAGCACGGTGTCACATTTGCAGCTGCTTTCCTGTGGGAGCTATCTTCAATACCACACTTTTTCTTCTCAGCTCCCATTGAAAAAAAAACATTTTGTCAGTTAAGGTATACCGCTGAGTATGGGAGCTACAAGAAAGCAGGAAGGCAGACCCCAGCTACAGTAGTAAGTAGGTCCCCATGCAGTCTAGCAGCCAGCACGGTGTCACATTTGCAGCTGCTTTCCTGTGGGAGCTATCTTCAATACCACACTTTTTCTGTTCAGCTCCCATTGAAAGAATACATTTGTCAGTTAAGGTATACCACTGAGTATGGGAGCTACAAGAAAGCAGGAAGATAGATCCAGGCTACAGTAGTAAGTAGGTCCCCATGCAGTCTATCAGCCAGCACGGTGTGACATTTGCAGCTGTTTTCCTGTGGGAGCTATCTTCAATACCACAGTTTTTCTCCTCAGCTCCCATTGAAAGAATACATTTGTCACTTAAGGTATATCACTGAGTATGGGAGCTACAAGAAAGCAGGAAGGCAGACCCCAGCTACAGTAGTAAGTAGGTCCCCATGCAGTCTAGCAGCCAGCACGGTGTCACATTTGCAGCTGCTTTCCTGTGGGAGCTATCTTCAATACCACACTTTTTCTGTTCAGCTCCCATTGAAAAAATACATTTGTCTCTTAAGGTATACCACTGAGTATGGGAGCTACAAGAAAGCAGGAAGGCAGACCCCAGCTACAGTAGTAAGTAGGTCCCCATGCAGTCTATCAGCCAGCACAGTGTCACATTTGCAGCTGCTTTCCTGTGGGAGCTATCTTCAATACCACACTTTTTCTTCTCAGCTCCCATTGAAAAAACTACATTTTGTCAGTTAAGGTATACCGCTGAGTATGGGAGCTACAAGAAAGCAGGAAGGCAGACCCCAGCTACAGTAGTAAGTAGGTCCCCATGCAGTCTAGCAGCCAGCACGGTGTCACATTTGCAGCTGCTTTCCTGTGGGAGCTATCTTCAATACCACACTTTTTCTGTTCAGCTCCCATTGAAAAAACTACATTTTGTCTCTTAAGGTATACAACTGAGTATGGGAGCTACAAGAAAGCAGGAAGGCAGACCCCAGCTACAGTAGTAAGTAGGTCCCCATGCAGTCTATCAGCCAGCACGGTGTCACATTTGCAGCTGCTTTCGTGTGGGAGCTATCTTCAATACCACACTTTTTCTTCTCAGCTCCCATTAAAAAAAATACATTTTGTCAGTTAAGGTATACCGCTGAGTATGGGAGCTACAAGAAAGCAGGAAGGCAGACCCCAGCTACAGTAGTAAGTAGGTCCCCATGCAGTCTAGCAGCCAGCACGGTGTCACATTTGCAGCTGCTTTCCTGTGGGAGCTATCTTCAATACCACACTTTTTCTGTTCAGCTCCCATTGAAAAAACTACATTTTGTCTCTTAAGGAATACAACTGAGTATGGGAGCTACAAGAAAGCAGGAAGATAGATCCCAGCTACAGTAGTAAGTAGGTCCCCATGCAGTCTAGCAGCCAGCACGGTGTCACATTTGCAGCTGCTTTCCTGTGGGAGCTATCTTCAATACCACACTTTTTCTGTTCAGCTCCCATTGAAAGAATACATTTGTCAGTTAAGGTATACCACTGAGTATGGGAGCTACAAGAAAGCAGGAAGATAGATCCAGGCTACAGTAGTAAGTAGGTCCCAATGCAGTCTAGCAGCCAGCACGGTGTCACATTTGCAGCTGTTTTCCTGTGGGAGCTATCTTCAATACCACAGTTTTTCTGTTCAGCTCCCATTGAAAGAATACATTTGTCAGTTAGGGTATACCACTGAGTATGGGAGCTACAAGAAAGCAGGAAGGCAGACCCCAGCTACAGTAGTAAGTAGGTCCCCATGCAGTCTAGCAGCCAGCACTGTGTCACATTTACAGCTGCTTTCCTGTGGGAGCTATCTTCAATACCACACTTTTTCTGTTCAGCTCCCTTTGAAAAAACTACATTTTCTCTCTTAAGGTATACAACTGAGTATGGGAGCTACAAGAAAGCAGGAAGATAAATCCCAGCTACAGTAGTAAGTAGGTCCCCATGCAGTCTAGCAGCCAGCACGGTGTCACATTTGCAGCTGCTTTCCTGTGGGAGCTATCTTCAATACCACACTTTTTCTTCTCAGCTCCCATTGAAAAAAATACATTTTGTCAGTTAAGGTATACCGCTGAGTATGGGAGCTACAAGAAAGCAGGAAGGCAGACCCCAGCTACAGTAGTAAGTAGGTCCCCATGCAGTCTAGCAGCCAGCACGGTGTCACATTTGCAGCTGCTTTCCTGTGGGAGCTATCTTCAATACCACACTTTTTCTGTTCAGCTCCCATTGAAAAAATACATTTGTCTCTTAAGGTATACCACTGAGTACGGGAGCTACAAGAAAGCAGGAAGGCAGACCCCAGCTACAGTAGTAAGTAGGTCCCCATGCAGTCTAGCAGCCAGCACGGTGTCACATTTGCAACTGCTTTCCTGTGGGAGCTATCTTCAATACCACACTTTTTCTGTTCAGCTCCCATTGAAAGAATACATTTGTCAGTTAAGGTATACCACTGAGTATGGCAGCTACAAGAAAGCAGGAAGGCAGACCCCAGCTACAGTAGTAAGTAGGTCCCCATGCAGTCTATCAGCCAGCACGGTGTCACATTTGCAGCTGCTTTCCTGTGGGAGCTATCTTCAATACCACACTTTTTCTGTTCAGCTCCCATTGAAAGAATACATTTGTCAGTTAAGGTATACCACTGAGTATGGGAGCTACAAGAAAGCAGGAAGATAGATCCAGGCTACAGTAGTAAGTAGGTCCCCATGCAGTCTATCAGCCAGCACGGTGTGACATTTGCAGCTGTTTTCCTGTGGGAGCTATCTTCAATACCACACTTTTTCTGTTCAGCTCCCATTGAAAGAATACATTTGTCAGTTAAGGTATACCGCTGAGTATGGGAGCTACAAGAAAGCAGGAAGGCAGACCCCAAGTACAGTAGTAAGTAGGTCCCCGTGCAGTCTAGCAGCCAGCACGGTGTCACATTTGCAGCTGCTTTCCTGTGGGAGCTATCTTCAATACCACACTTTTTCTGTTCAGCTCCCATTGAAAGAATACATTTGTCAGTTAAGGTATACCACTGAGTATGGGAGCTACAAGAAAGCAGGAAGGCAGACCCCAGCTACAGTAGTAAGTAGGTCCCCATGCAGTCTAGCAGCCAGCACGGTGTCACATTTGCAGCTGCTTTCCTGTGGGAGCTATCTTCAATACCACACTTTTTCTGTTCAGCTCCCATTGAAAAAACTACATTTTGTCTCTGAAGGTATACAACTGAGTATGGGAGCTACAAGAAAGCAGGAAGGTAGACCCCAGCTACAGTAGTAAGTAGGTCCCCATGCAGTCTAGCAGCCAGCACGGTGTCACATTTGCAGCTGCTTTCCTGTGGGAGCTATCTTCAATACCACACTTTTTCTTCTCAGCTCCCATTGAAAAAACTACATTTTGTCAGTTAAGGTATACCGCTGAGTATGGGAGCTACAAGAAAGCCTGAAGGCAGACCCCAGCTACAGTAGTAAGTAGGTCCCCATGCAGTCTAGCAGCCAGCACGGTGTCACATTTGCAGCTGCTTTCCTGTGGGAGCTATCTTCAATACCACACTTTTTCTGTTCAGCTCCCATTGAAAAAACTACATTTTGTCTCTTAAGGTATACAACTGAGTATGGGAACTACAAGAAAGCAGGAAGATAGATCCCAGCTACATTAGTAAGTAGGTCCCCATGCAGTCTAGCAGCCAGCACGGTGTCACATTTGCAGCTGCTTTCCTGTGGGAGCTATCTTCAATACCACACTTTTTCTGTTCAGCTCTCATTGAAAAAACTACATTTTGTCTCTTAAGGTATACAATTGACTATCTGAGCTACAAGAAAGCAGGAAGGCAGATCCCAGCTACAGTAGTAAGTAGGTCCCCATGCAGTCTAGCAGCCAGCACGGTGTCACATTTGCAGCTGCTTTCCTGTGGGAGCTATCTTCAATACCACACTTTTTCTGTTCAGCTCCCATTGAAAAAATACATTTGTCTCTTAAGGTATACCGCGGAGTACGGGAGCTACAAGAAAGCAGGAAGGCAGACCCCAGCTACAGTAGTAAGTAGGTCCCCATGCAGTCTATCAGCCAGCACGGTGTCACATTTGCAGCTGCTTTCCTGTGGGAGCTATCTTCAATACCACACTTTTTCTGTTCACCTCCCATTGAAAAAATACATTTGTCTCTTAAGGTATACCACTGAGTACGGGAGCTACAAGAAAGCAGGAAGGCAGACCCCAGCTACAGTAGTAAGTAGGTCCCCATGCAGTCTAGCAGCCAGCACGGTGTCACATTTGCAGCTGCTTTCCTGTGGGAGCTATCTTCAATACCACACTTTTTCTGTTCAGCTCCCATTGAAAGAATACATTTGTCAGTTAAGGTATACCACTGAGTATGGGAGCTACAAGAAAGCAGGAAGATAGATCCAGGTTACAGTAGTAAGTAGGTCCCCATGCAGTCTATCAGCCAGCACGGTGTGACATTTGCAGCTGTTTTCCTGTGGGAGCTATCTTCAATACCACAGTTTTTCTGTTCAGCTCCCATTGAAAGAATACATTTGTCAGTTAAGGTATACCACTGAGTATGGGAGCTACAAGAAAGCAGGAAGGCAGACCCCAGCTACAGTAGTAAGTAGGTCCCCATGCAGTCTATCAGCCAGCACGGTGTCACATTTGCAGCTGCTTTCCTGTGGGAGCTATCTTCAATACCACACTTTTTCTGTTCAGCTCCCATTGAAAAAACTACATTTTGTCTCTTAAGGTATACAACTGAGTATGGGAGCTACAAGAAAGCAGGAAGATAGATCCCAGCTACATTAGTAAGTAGGTCCCCATGCAGTCTAGCAGCCAGCACGGTGTCACATTTGCAGCTGCTTTCCTGTGGGAGCTATCTTCAATACCACACTTTTTCTGTTCAGCTCTCATTGAAAAAACTACATTTTGTCTTTAAGGTATACAATTGAGTATGGGAGCTACAAGAAAGCAGGAAGGCAGATCCCAGCTACAGTAGTAAGTAGGTCCCCATGCAGTCTAGCAGCCAGCACGGTGTCACATTTGCAGCTGCTTTCCTGTGGGAGCTATCTTCAATACCACACTTTTTCTGTTCAGCTCCCATTGAAAAAATACATTTGTCTCTTAAGGTATACCACTGAGTACGGGAGCTACAAGAAAGCAGGAAGGCAGACCCCAGCTACAGTAGTAAGTAGGTCCCCATGCAGTCTAGCAGCCAGCACGGTGTCACATTTGCAGCTGCTTTCCTGTGGGAGCTATCTTCAATACCACACTTTTTCTGTTCAGCTCCCATTGAAAGAATACATTTGTCAGTTAAGGTATACCACTGAGTATGGCAGCTACAAGAAAGCAGGAAGGCAGACCCCAGCTACAGTAGTAAGTAGGTCCCCATGCAGTCTATCAGCCAGCACGGTGTCACATTTGCAGCTGCTTTCCTGTGGGAGCTATCTTCAATACCACACTTTTTCTATTCAGCTCCCATTGAAAGAATACATTTGTCAGTTAAGGTATACCACTGAGTATGGCAGCTACAAGAAAGCAGGAAGGCAGACCCCAGCTACAGTAGTAAGTAGGTCCCCATGCAGTCTATCAGCCAGCACGGTGTCACATTTGCAGCTGCTTTCCTGTGGGAGCTATCTTCAATACCACACTTTTTCTTCTCAGCTCCCATTGAAAAAAATACATTTTGTCAGTTAAGGTATACCACTGAGTATGGGAGCTACAAGAAAGCAGGAAGGCAGACCCCAGCTACAGTAGTAAGTAGGTCCCCATGCAGTCTAGCAGCCAGCACGGTGTCACATTTGCAGCTGCTTTCCTGTGGGAGCTATCTTCAATACCACACTTTTTCTGTTCAGCTCCCATTGAAAAAACTACATTTTGTCTCTGAAGGTATACAACTGAGTATGGGAGCTACAAGAAAGCAGGAAGGCAGACCCCAGCTACAGTAGTAAGTAGGTCCCCATGCAGTCTAGCAGCCAGCACGGTGTCACATTTGCAGCTGCTTTCCTGTGGGAGCTATCTTCAATACCACACTTTTTCTTCTCAGCTCCCATTGAAAAAACTACATTTTGTCAGTTAAGGTATACCGCTGAGTATGGGAGCTACAAGAAAGCAGGAAGGCAGACCCCAGCTACAGTAGTAAGTAGGTCCCCATGCAGTCTAGCAGCCAGCACGGTGTCACATTTGCAGCTGCTTTCCTGTGGGAGCTATCTTCAATACCACACTTTTTCTGTTCAGCTCCCATTGAAAAAACTACATTTTGTCTCTTAAGGTATACAACTGAGTATGGGAGCTACAAGAAAGCAGGAAGATAGATCCCAGCTACATTAGTAAGTAGGTCCCCATGCAGTCTAGCAGCCAGCACGGTGTCACATTTGCAGCTGCTTTCCTGTGGGAGCTATCTTCAATACCACACTTTTTCTGTTCAGCTCTCATTGAAAAAACTACATTTTGTCTCTTAAGGTATACAATTGAGTATGGGAGCTACAAGAAAGCAGGAAGGCAGATCCCAGCTACAGTAGTAAGTAGGTCCCCATGCAGTCTAGCAGCCAGCACGGTGTCACATTTGCAGCTGCTTTCCTGTGGGAGCTATCTTCAATACCACACTTTTTCTGTTCAGCTCCCATTGAAAAAATACATTTGTCTCTTAAGGTATACCACTGAGTACGGGAGCTACAAGAAAGCAGGAAGGCAGACCCCAGCTACATTAGTAAGTAGGTCCCCATGCAGTCTAGCAGCCAGCACGGTGTCACATTTGCAGCTGCTTTCCTGTGGGAGCTATCTTCAATACCACACTTTTTCTTCTCAGCTCCCATTGAAAAAACTACATTTTGTCTCTTAAGGTATACAACTGAGTATGGGAGCTACAAGAAAGCAGGAAGATAGATCCCAACTACAGTACTAAGTAGGTCCCCATGCAGTGTAGAAGACAGCACGGTGTCACATTTGCAGCTGCTTTCCTGTGGGAGCTATCTTCAATACCACACTTTTTCTGTTCAGCTCCCATTGAAAGAATACATTTGTCAGTTAAGGTATACCACTGAGTATGGGAGCTACAAGAAAGCAGGAAGATAGATCCAGGCTACAGTAGTAAGTAGGTCCCCATGCAGTCTATCAGCCAGCACGGTGTGACATTTGCAGCTGTTTTCCTGTGGGAGCTATCTTCAATACCACAGTTTTTCTGTTCAGCTCCCATTGAAAGAATACATTTGTCAGTTAAGGTATACCACTGAGTATGGGAGCTACAAGAAAGCAGGAAGGCAGACCCCAGCTACAGTAGTAAGTAGGTCCCCATGCAGTCTAGCAGCCAGCACGGTGTCACATTTGCAGCTGCTTTCCTGTGGGAGCTATCTTCAATACCACACTTTTTCTGTTCAGCTCCCATTGAAAAAACTACATTTTGTCTCTTAAGGTATACAACTGAGTATGGGAGCTACAAGAAAGCAGGAAGATAGATCCCAGCTACATTAGTAAGTAGGTCCCCATGCAGTCTAGCAGCCAGCACGGTGTCACATTTGCAGCTGCTTTCCTGTGGGAGCTATCTTCAATACCACACTTTTTCTGTTCAGCTCTCATTGAAAAAACTACATTTTGTCTCTTAAAGTGTACAATTGAGTATGGGAGCTACAAGAAAGCAGGAAGGCAGATCCCAGCTACAGTAGTAAGTAGGTCCCCATGCAGTCTAGCAGCCAGCACGGTGTCACATTTGCAGCTGCTTTCCTGTGGGAGCTATCTTCAATACCACACTTTTTCTGTTCAGCTCCCATTGAAAAAATACATTTGTCTCTTAAGGTATACCACTGAGTACGGGAGCTACAAGAAAGCAGGAAGGCAGACCCCAGCTACAGTAGTAAGTAGGTCCCCATGCAGTCTAGCAGCCAGCACGGTGTCACATTTGCAGCTGCTTTCCTGTGGGAGCTATCTTCAATACCACACTTTTTCTGTTCAGCTCCCATTGAAAGAATACATTTGTCAGTTAAGGTATACCACTGAGTATGGCAGCTACAAGAAAGCAGGAAGGCAGACCCCAGCTACAGTAGTAAGTAGGTCCCCATGCAGTCTATCAGCCAGCACGGTGTCACATTTGCAGCTGCTTTCCTGTGGGAGCTATCTTCAATACCACACTTTTTCTTCTCAGCTCCCATTGAAAAAAATACATTTTGTCAGTTAAGGTATACCGTTGAGTATGGGAGCTACAAGAAAGCAGGAAGGCAGAACCCAGCTACAGTAGTAAGTAGGTCCCCATGCAGTCTATCAGCCAGCACGGTGTCACATTTGCAGCTGCTTTCCTGTGCGAGCTATCTTCAATACCACAATTTTTCTTCTCAGCTCCCATTGAAAAAAATACATTTTGTCAGTTAAGGTATACCACTGAGTATGGGAGCTACAAGAAAGCAGGAAGGCAGACCCCAGCTACAGTAGTAAGTAGGTCCCCATCCAGTCTAGCAGCCAGCACGGTGTCACATTTGCAGCTGCTTTCCTGTGGGAGCTGTCTTCAATACCACACTTTTTCTTCTCAGCTCCCATTGAAAAAACTACATTTTGTCAGTTAAGGTATACCGCTGAGTATGGGAGCTACAAGAAAGCAGGAAGATAGATCCCAGCTACATTAGTAAGTAGGTCCCCATGCAGTCTAGCAGCCAGCACGGTGTCACATTTGCAGCTGCTTTCCTGTGGGAGCTATCTTCAATACCACACTTTTTCTGTTCAGCTCTCATTGAAAAAACTACATTTTGTCTCTTAAGGTATACAATTGAGTATGGGAGCTACAAGAAAGCAGGAAGGCAGATCCCAGCTACAGTAGTAAGTAGGTCCCCATGCAGTCTAGCAGCCAGCACGGTGTCACATTTGCAGCTGCTTTCCTGTGGGAGCTATCTTCAATACCACACTTTTTCTGTTCACCTCCCATTGAAAAAACTACATTTTGTCTCTTAAGGTATACAACTGAGTATGGGAGCTACAAGAAAGCAGGAAGATAGATCCCAACTACAGTAGTAAGTAGGTCCCCATGCAGTCTAGAAGACAGCACGGTGTCACATTTGCAGCTGCTTTCCTGTGGGAGCTATCTTCAATACCACACTTTTTCTGTTCAGCTCCCATTGAAAGAATACATTTGTCAGTTAAGGTATACCACTGAGTATGGGAGCTACAAGAAAGCAGGAAGATAGATCCAGGCTACAGTAGTAAGTAGGTCCCCATGCAGTCTATCAGCCAGCACGGTGTGACATTTGCAGCTGTTTTCCTGTGGGAGCTATCTTCAATACCACACTTTTTCTGTTCAGCTCCCATTGAAAGAATACATTTGTCAGTTAAGGTATACCGCTGAGTATGGGAGCTACAAGAAAGCAGGAAGGCAGACCCCAGCTACAGTAGTAAGTAGGTCCCCGTGCAGTCTAGCATCCAGCACGGTGTCACATTTGCAGCTGCTTTCCTGTGGGAGCTATCTTCAATACCACACTTTTTCTGTTCAGCTCCCATTGAAAAAACTACATTTTGTCTCTTAAGGTATACAACTGAGTATGGGAGCTACAAGAAAGCAGGAAGATAGATCCCAGCTACATTAGTAAGTAGGTCCCCATGCAGTCTAGCAGCCAGCACGGTGTCACATTTGCAGCTGCTTTCCTGTGGGAGCTATCTTCAATACCACACTTTTTCTTCTCAGCTCCCATTGAAAAAAATACATTTTGTTAGTTAAGGTATACCGCTGAGTATGGGAGCTACAAGAAAGCAGGAAGGCAGACCCCAGCTACAGTAGTAAGTAGGTCCCCATGCAGTCTATCAGCCAGCACGGTGTCACATTTGCAGCTGCTTTCCTGTGGGAGCTATCTTCAATACCACAGTTTTTCTGTTCAGCTCCCATTGAAAAAACTACATTTTGTCTCTTAAGGTATACAACTGAGTATGGGAGCTACAAGAAAGCAGGAAGATAGATCCCAGCTACAGTAGTAAGTAGGTCCCCATGCAGTCTAGCAGCCAGCACGGTGTCACATTTGCAGCTGCTTTCCTGTGGGAGCTATCTTCAATACCACACTTTTTCTTCTCAGCTCCCATTGAAAAAAATACATTTTGTCAGTTAAGGTATACCGCTGAGTATGGGAGCTACAAGAAAGCAGGAAGGCAGAGCCCAGCTACAGTAGTAAGTAGGTCCCCATGCAGTCTAGCAGCCAGCACGGTGTCACAGTTGCAGCTGCTTTCCTGTGGGAGATATCTTCAATACCACACTTTTTCTGTTCAGCTCCCATTGAAAGAATACATTTGTCAGTTAAGGTATACCACTGAGTATGGGAGCTACAAGAAAGCAGGAAGGCAGACCCCAGCTACAGTAGTAAGTAGGACCTCATGCAGTCTATCAGCCAGCACGGTGTGACATTTGCAGCTGTTTTCCTGTGGGAGCTATCTTCAATACCACAGTTTTTCTGTTCAGCTCCCATTGAAAGAATACATTTGTCAGTTAAGGTATACCACTGAGTATGGGAGCTACAAGAAAGCAGGAAGGCAGACCCCAGCTACAGTAGTAGGTAGGTCCCCATGCAGTCTATCAGCCAGCACGATGTCACATTTGCAGCTGCTTTCCTGTGGGAGCTATCTTCAATACCACACTTTTTCTGTTCAGCTCCCATTGAAAAAACTACATTTTGTCTCTTAAGGTATACAACTGAGTATGGGAGCTACAAGAAAGCAGGAAGATAGATCCCAGCTACATTAGTAAGTAGGTCCCCATGCAGTCTAGCAGCCAGCACGGTGTCACATTTGCAGCTGCTTTCCTGTGGGAGCTATCTTCAATACCACACTTTTTCTGTTCAGCTCTCATTGAAAAAACTACATTTTGTCTCTTAAGGTATACAATTGAGTATGGGAGCTACAAGAAAGCAGGAAGGCAGATCCCAGCTACAGTAGTAAGTAGGTCCCCATGCAGTCTAGCAGCCAGCACGGTGTCACATTTGCAGCTGCTTTCCTGTGGGAGCTATCTTCAATACCACACTTTTTCTGTTCAGCTCCCATTGAAAAAATACATTTGTCTCTTAAGGTATACCACTGAGTACGGGAGCTACAAGAAAGCAGGAAGGCAGACCCCAGCTACAGTAGTAAGTAGGTCCCCATGCAGTCTAGCAGCCAGCACGGTGTCACATTTGCAGCTGCTTTCCTGTGGGAGCTATCTTCAATACCACACTTTTTCTGTTCAGCTCCCATTGAAAGAATACATTTGTCAGTTAAGGTATACCACTGAGTATGGGAGCTACAAGAAAGCAGGAAGGCAGACTCCAGCTACAGTAGTAAGTAGGTCCCCATGCAGTCTAGCAGCCAGCACGGTGTCACATTTGCAGCTGCTTTCCTGTGGGAGCTATCTTCAATACCACACTTTTTCTGTTCAGCTCCCATTGAAAGAATACATTTGTCAGTTAAGGTATACCACTGAGTATGGGAGCTACAAGAAAGCAGGAAGGCAGACTCCAGCTACAGTAGTAAGTAGGTCCCCATGCAGTCTAGCAGCCAGCACGGTGTCACATTTGCAGCTGCTTTCCTGTGGGAGCTATCTTCAATACCACACTTTTTCTGTTCAGCTCCCATTGAAAAAACTACATTTTGTCTCTTAAGGTATACAACTGAGTATGGGAGCTACAAGAAAGCAGGAAGATAGATCCCAGCTACATTAGTAAGTAGGTCCCCATGCAGTCTAGCAGCCAGCACGGTGTCACATTTGCAGCTGCTTTCCTGTGGGAGCTATCTTCAATACCACACTTTTTCTGTTCAGCTCCCTTTGAAAAAACTACATTTTGTCTCTTAAGGTATACAATTGAGTATGGGAGCTACAAGAAAGCAGGAAGGCAGATCCCAGCTACAGTAGTAAGTAGGTCCCCATGCAGTCTAGCAGCCAGCACGGTGTCACATTTGCAGCTGCTTTCCTGTGGGAGCTATCTTCAATACCACAGTTTTTCTCCTCAGCTCCCATTGAAAGAATACATTTGTCAGTTAAGGTATACCACTGAATATGGGAGCTACAAGAAAGCAGGAAGGCAGACCCCAGCTACAGTAGTAAGTAGGTCCCCATGCAGTCTAGCAGCCAGCACGGTGTCACATTTACAGCTGCTTTCCTGTGGGAGTTATCTTCAATAGCACACTTTTTCTGTTCAGCTCCCATTTAAAGAATGCATTTGTCAGTTAAGGTATACCACTGAGTATGGGAGCTACAAGAAAGCAGGAAGGCAGACCCCAGCTACAGTAGTAAGTAGGTCCCCATGCAGTCTAGCAGCCAGCACGGTGTCACATTTGCAGCTGCTTTCCTGTGGGAGCTATCTTCAATACCACACTTTTTCTGTTCAGCTCCCTTTGAAAAAACTACATTTTGTCTCTTAAGGTATACAACTGAGTATGGGAGCTACAGGAAAGCAGGAAGATAGATCCCAGCTACATTAGTAAGTAGGTCCCCATGCAGTCTAGCAGCCAGCACGGTGTCACATTTGCAGCTGCTTTCCTGTGGGAGCTATCTTCAATACCACACTTTTTCTGTTCAGCTCTCATTGAAAAAACTACATTTTGTCTCTTAAGGTATACAATTGAGTATGGGAGCTACAAGAAAGCAGGAAGGCAGATCCCAGCTACAGTAGTAAGTAGGTCCCCATGCAGTCTAGCAGCCAGCACGGTGTCACATTTGCAGCTGCTTTCCTGTGGGAGCTATCTTCAATACCACACTTTTTCTTCTCAGCTCCCATTGAAAAAAATACATTTTGTCAGTTAAGGTATACCGCTGAGTATGGGAGCTACAAGAAAGCAGGAAGGCAGACCCCAGCTACAGTAGTAAGTAGGTCCCCATGCAGTCTATCAGCCAGCACGGTGTCACATTTGCAGCTGCTTTCCTGTGGGAGCTATCTTCAATACCACAGTTTTTCTGTTCAGCTCCCATTGAAAAAACTACATTTTGTCTCTTAAGGTATACAACTGAGTATGGGAGCTACAAGAAAGCAGGAAGATAGATCCCAGCTACAGTAGTAAGTAGGTCCCCATGCAGTCTAGCAGCCAGCACGGTGTCACATTTGCAGCTGCTTTCCTGTGGGAGCTATCTTCAATACCACACTTTTTCTTCTCAGCTCCCATTGAAAAAACTACATTTTGTCAGTTAAGGTATACCGCTGAGTATGGGAGCTACAAGAAAGCAGGAAGGCAGACCCCAGCTACAGTAGTAAGTAGGTCCCCATGCAGTCTAGCAGCCAGCACGGTGTCACATTTGCAGCTGCTTTCCTGTGGGAGATATCTTCAATACCACACTTTTTCTGTTCAGCTCCCATTGAAAAAACTACATTTTGTCTCTTAAGGTATACAACTGAGTATGGGAGCTACAAGAAAGCAGGAAGATAGATCCCAGCTACATTAGTAAGTAGGTCCCCATGCAGTCTATGAGCCAGCACGGTGTCACATTTGCAGCTGCTTTCCTGTGGGAGCTATCTTCAATACCACACTTTTTCTCCTCAGCTCCCATTGAAAGAATACATTTGTCAGTTAAGGTTTATCACTGAGTATGGGAGCTACAAGAAAGCAGGAAGGCAGACCCCAGCTACAGTAGTAAGTAGGTCCCCGTGCAGTCTAGCAGCCAGCACGGTGTCACATTTGCAGCTGCTTTCCTGTGGGAGCTATCTTCAATACCACAGTTTTTCTGTTCAGCTCCCATTGAAAAAACTACATTTTGTCTCTTAAGGTATACAACTGAGTATGGGAGCTACAAGAAAGCAGGAAGATAGATCCCAGCTACAGTAGTAAGTAGGTCCCCATGCAGTCTAGCAGCCAGCACGGTGTCACATTTGCAGCTGCTTTCCTGTGGGAGCTATCTTCAATACCACACTTTTTCTTCTCAGCTCCCATTGAAAAAAATACATTTTGTCAGTTAAGGTATACCGCTGAGTATGGGAGCTACAAGAAAGCAGGAAGGCAGAGCCCAGCTACAGTAGTAAGTAGGTCCCCATGCAGTCTAGCAGCCAGCACGGTGTCACAGTTGCAGCTGCTTTCCTGTGGGAGATATCTTCAATACCACACTTTTTCTGTTCAGCTCCCATTGAAAGAATACATTTGTCAGTTAAGGTATACCACTGAGTATGGGAGCTACAAGAAAGCAGGAAGGCAGACCCCAGCTACAGTAGTAAGTAGGACCTCATGCAGTCTATCAGCCAGCACGGTGTGACATTTGCAGCTGTTTTCCTGTGGGAGCTATCTTCAATACCACAGTTTTTCTGTTCAGCTCCCATTGAAAGAATACATTTGTCAGTTAAGGTATACCACTGAGTATGGGAGCTACAAGAAAGCAGGAAGGCAGACCCCAGCTACAGTAGTAGGTAGGTCCCCATGCAGTCTATCAGCCAGCACGATGTCACATTTGCAGCTGCTTTCCTGTGGGAGCTATCTTCAATACCACACTTTTTCTGTTCAGCTCCCATTGAAAAAACTACATTTTGTCTCTTAAGGTATACAACTGAGTATGGGAGCTACAAGAAAGCAGGAAGATAGATCCCAGCTACATTAGTAAGTAGGTCCCCATGCAGTCTAGCAGCCAGCACGGTGTCACATTTGCAGCTGCTTTCCTGTGGGAGCTATCTTCAATACCACACTTTTTCTGTTCAGCTCTCATTGAAAAAACTACATTTTGTCTCTTAAGGTATACAATTGAGTATGGGAGCTACAAGAAAGCAGGAAGGCAGATCCCAGCTACAGTAGTAAGTAGGTCCCCATGCAGTCTAGCAGCCAGCACGGTGTCACATTTGCAGCTGCTTTCCTGTGGGAGCTATCTTCAATACCACACTTTTTCTGTTCAGCTCCCATTGAAAAAATACATTTGTCTCTTAAGGTATACCACTGAGTACGGGAGCTACAAGAAAGCAGGAAGGCAGACCCCAGCTACAGTAGTAAGTAGGTCCCCATGCAGTCTAGCAGCCAGCACGGTGTCACATTTGCAGCTGCTTTCCTGTGGGAGCTATCTTCAATACCACACTTTTTCTGTTCAGCTCCCATTGAAAGAATACATTTGTCAGTTAAGGTATACCACTGAGTATGGGAGCTACAAGAAAGCAGGAAGGCAGACTCCAGCTACAGTAGTAAGTAGGTCCCCATGCAGTCTAGCAGCCAGCACGGTGTCACATTTGCAGCTGCTTTCCTGTGGGAGCTATCTTCAATACCACACTTTTTCTGTTCAGCTCCCATTGAAAGAATACATTTGTCAGTTAAGGTATACCACTGAGTATGGGAGCTACAAGAAAGCAGGAAGGCAGACTCCAGCTACAGTAGTAAGTAGGTCCCCATGCAGTCTAGCAGCCAGCACGGTGTCACATTTGCAGCTGCTTTCCTGTGGGAGCTATCTTCAATACCACACTTTTTCTGTTCAGCTCCCATTGAAAAAACTACATTTTGTCTCTTAAGGTATACAACTGAGTATGGGAGCTACAAGAAAGCAGGAAGATAGATCCCAGCTACATTAGTAAGTAGGTCCCCATGCAGTCTAGCAGCCAGCACGGTGTCACATTTGCAGCTGCTTTCCTGTGGGAGCTATCTTCAATACCACACTTTTTCTGTTCAGCTCCCTTTGAAAAAACTACATTTTGTCTCTTAAGGTATACAATTGAGTATGGGAGCTACAAGAAAGCAGGAAGGCAGATCCCAGCTACAGTAGTAAGTAGGTCCCCATGCAGTCTAGCAGCCAGCACGGTGTCACATTTGCAGCTGCTTTCCTGTGGGAGCTATCTTCAATACCACAGTTTTTCTCCTCAGCTCCCATTGAAAGAATACATTTGTCAGTTAAGGTATACCACTGAATATGGGAGCTACAAGAAAGCAGGAAGGCAGACCCCAGCTACAGTAGTAAGTAGGTCCCCATGCAGTCTAGCAGCCAGCACGGTGTCACATTTACAGCTGCTTTCCTGTGGGAGTTATCTTCAATAGCACACTTTTTCTGTTCAGCTCCCATTTAAAGAATGCATTTGTCAGTTAAGGTATACCACTGAGTATGGGAGCTACAAGAAAGCAGGAAGGCAGACCCCAGCTACAGTAGTAAGTAGGTCCCCATGCAGTCTAGCAGCCAGCACGGTGTCACATTTGCAGCTGCTTTCCTGTGGGAGCTATCTTCAATACCACACTTTTTCTGTTCAGCTCCCTTTGAAAAAACTACATTTTGTCTCTTAAGGTATACAACTGAGTATGGGAGCTACAGGAAAGCAGGAAGATAGATCCCAGCTACATTAGTAAGTAGGTCCCCATGCAGTCTAGCAGCCAGCACGGTGTCACATTTGCAGCTGCTTTCCTGTGGGAGCTATCTTCAATACCACACTTTTTCTGTTCAGCTCTCATTGAAAAAACTACATTTTGTCTCTTAAGGTATACAATTGAGTATGGGAGCTACAAGAAAGCAGGAAGGCAGATCCCAGCTACAGTAGTAAGTAGGTCCCCATGCAGTCTAGCAGCCAGCACGGTGTCACATTTGCAGCTGCTTTCCTGTGGGAGCTATCTTCAATACCACACTTTTTCTTCTCAGCTCCCATTGAAAAAAATACATTTTGTCAGTTAAGGTATACCGCTGAGTATGGGAGCTACAAGAAAGCAGGAAGGCAGACCCCAGCTACAGTAGTAAGTAGGTCCCCATGCAGTCTATCAGCCAGCACGGTGTCACATTTGCAGCTGCTTTCCTGTGGGAGCTATCTTCAATACCACAGTTTTTCTGTTCAGCTCCCATTGAAAAAACTACATTTTGTCTCTTAAGGTATACAACTGAGTATGGGAGCTACAAGAAAGCAGGAAGATAGATCCCAGCTACAGTAGTAAGTAGGTCCCCATGCAGTCTAGCAGCCAGCACGGTGTCACATTTGCAGCTGCTTTCCTGTGGGAGCTATCTTCAATACCACACTTTTTCTTCTCAGCTCCCATTGAAAAAACTACATTTTGTCAGTTAAGGTATACCGCTGAGTATGGGAGCTACAAGAAAGCAGGAAGGCAGACCCCAGCTACAGTAGTAAGTAGGTCCCCATGCAGTCTAGCAGCCAGCACGGTGTCACATTTGCAGCTGCTTTCCTGTGGGAGATATCTTCAATACCACACTTTTTCTGTTCAGCTCCCATTGAAAAAACTACATTTTGTCTCTTAAGGTATACAACTGAGTATGGGAGCTACAAGAAAGCAGGAAGATAGATCCCAGCTACATTAGTAAGTAGGTCCCCATGCAGTCTATGAGCCAGCACGGTGTCACATTTGCAGCTGCTTTCCTGTGGGAGCTATCTTCAATACCACACTTTTTCTCCTCAGCTCCCATTGAAAGAATACATTTGTCAGTTAAGGTTTATCACTGAGTATGGGAGCTACAAGAAAGCAGGAAGGCAGACCCCAGCTACAGTAGTAAGTAGGTCCCCGTGCAGTCTAGCAGCCAGCACGGTGTCACATTTGCAGCTGCTTTCCTGTGGGAGCTATCTTCAATAGCACACTTTTTCTGTTCAGCTCCCATTGAAAGAATGCATTTGTCAGTTAAGGTATACCACTGAGTATGGGAGCTACAAGAAAGCAGGAAGGCAGACCCCAGCTACAGTAGTAAGTAGGTCCCCATGCAGTCTAGCAGCCAGCACGGTGTCACATTTGCAGCTGCTTTCCTGTGGGAGCTATCTTCAATACCACACTTTTTCTGTTCAGCTCCCTTTGAAAAAACTACATTTTGTCTCTTAAGGTATACAACTGAGTATGGGAGCTACAGGAAAGCAGGAAGATAGATCCCAGCTACATTAGTAAGTAGGTCCCCATGCAGTCTAGCAGCCAGCACGGTGTCACATTTGCAGCTGCTTTCCTGTGGTAGCTATCTTCAATACCACACTTTTTCTGTTCAGCTCTCATTGAAAAAACTACATTTTGTCTCTTAAGGTATACAATTGAGTATGGGAGCTACAAGAAAACAGGAAGGCAGATCCCAGCTACAGTAGTAAGTAGGTCCCCATGCAGTCTAGCAGCCAGCACGGTGTCACATTTGCAGCTGCTTTCCTGTGGGAGCTATCTTCAATACCACACTTTTTCTTCTCAGCTCCCATTGAAAAAAATACATTTTGTTAGTTAAGGTATACCGCTGAGTATGGGAGCTACAGAAAGCAGGAAGGCAGACCCCAGCTACAGTAGTAAGTAGGTCCCCATGCAGTCTAGCAGCCAGCACGGTGTCACATTTGCAGCTGCTTTCCTGTGGGAGCTATCTTCAATACCACACTTTTTCTGTTCAGCTCCCATTGAAAAAACTACATTTTGTCTCTTAAGGTATACAACTGAGTATGGGAGCTACAAGAAAGCAGGAAGATAGATCCCAGCTACAGTAGTAAGTAGGTCCCCATGCAGTCTATGAGCTAGCACGGTTTCACATTTGCAGCTGCTTTCCTGTGGGAGCTATCTTCAATACCACACTTTTTCTGTTCAGCTCCCATTGAAAAAATACATTTGTCTCTTAAGGTATACCACTGAGTACGGGAGCTACAAGAAATCAGGAAGGCAGACCCCAGCTACAGTAGTAAGTAGGTCCCCATGCAGTCTAGCAGCCAGCACGGTGTCACATTTGCAGCTGCTTTCCTGTGGGAGCTATCTTCAATACCACACTTTTTCTTCTCAGCTCCCATTGAAAAAACTACATTTTGTCAGTTAAGGTATACCGCTGAGTATGGGAGCTACAAGAAAGCAGGAAGGCAGACCCAAGCTACAGTAGTAAGTAGGTCCCCATGCAGTCTAGCAGCCAGCACGGTGTCACATTTGCAGCTGCTTTCCTGTGGGCCTATCTTCAATACCACAGTTTTTCTCCTCAGCTCCCATTGAAAGAATACATTTGTCAGTTAAGGTATACCGCTGAGTATGGGAGCTACAAGAAAGCAGGAAGGCAGATCCCAGCTACATTAGTAAGTAGGTCCCCATGCAGTCTAGCAGCCAGCACGGTGTCACATTTGCAGCTGCTTTCCTGTGGGAGCTATCTTCAATACCACACTTTTTCTTCTCAGCTCCCATTGAAAAAACTACATTTTGTCAGTTAAGGTATACCGCTGAGTATGGGAGCTACAAGAAAGCAGGAAGGCAGACCCAAGCTACAGTAGTAAGTAGGTCCCCATGCAGTCTAGCAGCCAGCACGGTGTCACATTTGCAGCTGCTTTCCTGTGGGCCTATCTTCAATACCACAGTTTTTCTCCTCAGCTCCCATTGAAAGAATATATTTGTCAGTTAAGGTATACCGCTGAGTATGGGAGCTACAAGAAAGCAGGAAGGCAGATCCCAGCTACATTAGTAAGTAGGTCCCCATGCAGTCTAGCAGCCAGCACGGTGTCACATTTGCAGCTGCTTTCCTGTGGGAGCTATCTTCAATAAAACACTTTTTCTTCTCAGCTCCCATTGAAAAAAATACATTTTGTCAGTTAAGGTATACCACTGAGTATGGGAGCTACAAGAAAGCAGGAAGGTAGACCCCAGCTACAGTAGTAAGTAGGTCCCCATGCAGTCTAGCAGCCAGCACGGTGTCACATTTGCAGCTGCTTTCCTGTGGGAGCTATCTTCAATACCACACTTTTTCTGTTCAGCTCCCATTGAAGAAACTATATTTTGTCTCTTAAGGTATACAACTGAGTATGGGAGCTACAAGAAAGCAGGAAGATAGATCCCAGCTACATTAGTAAGTAGGTCCCCATGCAGTCTAGCAGCCAGAACGGTGTCACATTTGCAGCTGCTTTCCTGTGGGAGCTATCTTCAATACCACACTTTTTCTGTTCAGCTCTCATTGAAAAAACTACATTTTGTCTCTTAAGGTATACAATTGAGTATGGGAGCTACAAGAAAGCAGGAAGGCAGATCCCAGCTACAGTAGTAAGTAGGTCCCCATGCAGTCTATCAGCCAGCACGGTGTCACATTTGCAGCTGCTTTCCTGTGGGCCTATCTTCAATACCACAGTTTTTCTCCTCAGCTCCCATTGAAAGAATATATTTGTCAGTTAAGGTATACCGCTGAGTATGGGAGCTACAAGAAAGCAGGAAGGCAGACCCCAGCTACAGTAGTAAGTAGGTCCCCATGCAGTCTAGCAGCCAGCACGGTGTCACATTTGCAGCTGCTTTCCTGTGGGAGCTATCTTCAATACCACACTTTTTCTTCTCAGCTCCCATTGAAAAAACTACATTTTGTCAGTTAAGGTATACCGCTGAGTATGGGAGCTACAAGAAAGCAGGAAGGCAGACCCCAGCTACAGTAGTAAGTAGGTCCCCATGCAGTCTAGCAGCCAGCACGGTGTCACATTTGCAGCTGCTTTCCTGTGGGAGCTATCTTCAATACCACACTTTTTCTGTTCAGCTCCCATTGAAGAAACTATATTTTGTCTCTTAAGGTATACAACTGAGTATGGGAGCTACAAGAAAGCAGGAAGATAGATCCCAGCTAAATTAGTAAGTAGGTCCCCATGCAGTCTAGCAGCCAGCACGGTGTCACATTTGCAGCTGCTTTCCTGTGGGAGCTATCTTCAATACCACAGTTTTTCTCCTCAGCTCCCATTGAAAGAATACATTTGTCAGTTATGGTATACCACTGAGTACGGGAGCTACAAGAAAGCAGGAAGATAGATCCCAGCTACAGTAGTAAGTAGGTCCCCATGCAGTCTATCAGCCAGCACGGTGTCACATTTGCAGCTGCTTTCCTGTGGGAGCTATCTTCAATACCACACTTTTTCTGTTCAGCTCCCATTGAAAAAACTACATTTTGTCTCTTAAGGTATACAACTGAGTATGGGAGCTAAAAAAAAGCAGGAAGATAGATCCCAGCTACAGTAGTAAATAGGTCCCCATGCAGTCTAGCAGCCAGCACGGTGTCACATTTACAGCTGCTTTCCTGTGGGAGCTATCTTCAATACCACACTTTTTCTCGTCAGTTCCCATTTAAAGAATACCTTTGTCGGTTATGGTATACCACTGAGTATGGGAGCGACAAGAAAGCAGGAAGGAAGACCCCAGATACAGTAGTAAGTAGGTCCCCATGCAGTCTAGCAGCCAGCACGGTGTCACATTTGCAGCTGCTTTCCTGTGGGAGCTATCTTCAATACCACACTTTTTCTCCTCAGTTCCCATTTAAAGAATACATTTGTCGGTTAAGGTATACCGCTGAGTATGGGAGCTTCAAGAAAGCAGGAAGATAGATCCCAGCTACAGTAGTAAGTAGGTCCCCATGCAGTCTAGCAGCCAGCACGGTGTCACATTTGCAGCTGCTTTCCTGTGGGAGCTATCTTCAATACCACACTTTTTCTGTTCAGCTCCCATTGAAAAAACTACATTTTGTCTCTTAAGGTATACCACTGAGTATGGGAGCTACAAGAAAGCAGGACGATAGATCCCAGCTACATTAGTAAGTAGGTCCCCATGCAGTCTAGCAGCCAGCACGGTGTCACATTTGCAGCTGCTTTCCTGTGGGAGCTATCTTCAATACCACAGTTTTTCTCCTCAGCTCCCATTGAAAGAACACATTTGTCAGTTAAGGTATACCGCTGAGTATGGGAGCTACAAGAAAGCAGGAAGATAGATCCCAGCTACAGTAGTAAGTAGGTCCCCATGCAGTCTAGCAGCCAGCACGGTGTCACATTTGCAGCTGCTTTCCTGTGGGAGCTATCTTCAATACCACACGCTTTTCTGTTCAGCTCCCATTGAAAGAATACATTTGTCAGTTAAGGTATACCACTGAGTATGGGAGCGACAAGAAAGCAGGAAGGCAGACCCCAGCTACAGTAGTAAGTAGGTCCCCATGCAGTCTAGCAGCCAGCACGGTGTCACATTTGCAGCTGCTTTCCTGTGGGAGCTATCTTCAATACCACACTTTTTCTCCTCAGCTCCCATTGAAAGAATACATTTGTCAGTTATGGTATACCACTGAGTACGGGAGCTACAAGAAAGCAGGAAGATAGATCCCAGCTACAGTAGTAAGTAGGTCCCCATGCAGTCTATCAGCCAGCACGGTGTCACATTTGCAGCTGCTTCCCTCTGGGAGCTATCTTCAATACCACACTTTTTCTCCTCAGCTCCCATTGAAAGAATACATTTGTCAGTTAAGTTATACCGCTGAGTATGGGAGCTACAAGAAAGCAGGAAGGCAGACCCCAGCTACAGTAGTAAGTAGGTCCCCATGCAGTCTATCAGCCAGCACTGTGTCACATTTGCAGCTGCTTTCCTGTGGGAGCTATCTTCAATACCACACTTTTTCTGTTCAGCTCCCATTGAAGAAACTATATTTTGTCTCTTAAGGTATACAACTGAGTATGGGAGCTACAAGAAAGCAGGAAGATAGATCCCAGCTACATTAGTAAGTAGGTCCCCATGCAGTCTAGCAGCCAGCACGGTGTCACATTTGCAGCTGCTTTCCTGTGGGAGCTATCTTCAATACCACACTTTTTCTGTTCAGCTCTCATTGAAAAAACTACATTTTGTCTCTTAAGGTATACAATTGAGTATGGGAGCTACAAGAAAGCAGGAAGGCAGATCCCAGCTACAGTAGTAAGTAGGTCCCCATGCAGTCTATCAGCCAGCACGGTGTCACATTTGCAGCTGCTTTCCTGTGGGCCTATCTTCAATACCACAGTTTTTCTCCTCAGCTCCCATTGAAAGAATATATTTGTCAGTTAAGGTATACCGCTGAGTATGGGAGCTACAAGAAAGCAGGAAGGCAGATCCCAGCTACATTAGTAAGTAGGTCCCCATGCAGTCTAGCAGCCAGCACGGTGTCACATTTGCAGCTGCTTTCCTGTGGGAGCTATCTTCAATACCACACTTTTTCTTCTCAGCTCCCATTGAAAAAAATACATTTTGTCAGTTAAGGTATACCACTGAGTATGGGAGCTACAAGAAAGCAGGAAGGTAGACCCCAGCTACAGTAGTAAGTAGGTCCCCATGCAGTCTAGCAGCCAGCACGGTGTCACATTTGCAGCTGCTTTCCTGTGGGAGCTATCTTCAATACCACACTTTTTCTGTTCAGCTCCCATTGAAGAAACTATATTTTGTCTCTTAAGGTATACAACTGAGTATGGGAGCTACAAGAAAGCAGGAAGATAGATCCCAGCTACATTAGTAAGTAGGTCCCCATGCAGTCTAGCAGCCAGAACGGTGTCACATTTGCAGCTGCTTTCCTGTGGGAGCTATCTTCAATACCACACTTTTTCTGTTCAGCTCTCATTGAAAAAACTACATTTTGTCTCTTAAGGTATACAATTGAGTATGGGAGCTACAAGAAAGCAGGAAGGCAGATCCCAGCTACAGTAGTAAGTAGGTCCCCATGCAGTCTATCAGCCAGCACGGTGTCACATTTGCAGCTGCTTTCCTGTGGGCCTATCTTCAATACCACAGTTTTTCTCCTCAGCTCCCATTTAAAGAATATATTTGTCAGTTAAGGTATACCGCTGAGTATGGGAGCTACAAGAAAGCAGGAAGGCAGATCCCAGCTACATTAGTAAGTAGGTCCCCATGCAGTCTAGCAGCCAGCACGGTGTCACATTTGCAGCTGCTTTCCTGTGGGAGCTATCTTCAATACCACACTTTTTCTTCTCAGCTCCCATTGAAAAAAATACATTTTGTCAGTTAAGGTATACCACTGAGTATGGGAGCTACAAGAAAGCAGGAAGGTAGACCCCAGCTACAGTAGTAAGTAGGTCCCCATGCAGTCTAGCAGCCAGCACGGTGTCACATTTGCAGCTGCTTTCCTGTGGGAGCTATCTTCAATACCACACTTTTTCTCCTCAGCTCCCATTGAAAGAATACATTTGTCAGTTATGGTATACCACTGAGTACGGGAGCTACAAGAAAGCAGGAAGATAGATCCCAGCTACAGTAGTAAGTAGGTCCCCATGCAGTCTATCAGCCAGCACGGTGTCACATTTGCAGCTGCTTCCCTCTGGGAGCTATCTTCAATATCACAGTTTTTCTCCTCAGCTCCCATTGAAAGAATACATTTGTCAGTTAAGTTATACCGCTGAGTATGGGAGCTACAAGAAAGCAGGAAGGCAGACCCCAGCTACAGTAGTAAGTAGGTCCCCATGCAGTCTATGAGCCAGCACTGTGTCACATTTGCAGCTGCTTTCCTGTGGGAGCTATCTTCAATACCACACTTTTTCTGTTCAGCTCCCATTGAAAAAACTACATTTTGTCTCTTAAGGTATACAACTGAGTATGGGAGCTACAAGAAAGCAGGAAGATAGATCCCAGCTACAGTAGTAAATAGGTCCCCATGCAGTCTAGCAGCCAGCACGGTGTCACATTTGCAGCTGCTTTCCTGTGGGAGCTATCTTCAATACCACACTTTTTCTCCTCAGTTCCCATTTAAAGAATACCTTTGTCGGTTAAGGTATACCACTGAGTATGGGAGCGACAAGAAAGCAGGAAGGAAGACCCCAGATACAGTAGTAAGTAGGTCCCCATGCAGTCTAGCAGCCAGCACGGTGTCACATTTGCAGCTGCTTTCCTGTGGGAGCTATCTTCAATACCACACTTTTTCTCCTCAGTTCCCATTTAAAGAATACATTTGTCGGTTAAGGTATACCGCTGAGTATGGGAGCTTCAAGAAAGCAGGAAGATAGATCCCAGCTACAGTAGTAAGTAGGTCCCCATGCAGTCTAGCAGCCAGCACGGTGTCACATTCGCAGCTGCTTTCCTGTGGGAGCTATCTTCAATACCACAGTTTTTCTCCTCAGCTCCCATTGAAAGAATACATTTGTCAGTTAAGGTATACCACTGAGTATGGGAGCTACAAGAAAGCAGGAAGGCAGACCCCAGCTACAGTAGTAAGTAGGTCCCCATGCAGTCTATCAGCCAGCACGGTGTCACATTTGCAGCTGCTTTCCTGTGGGAGCTATCTTCAATACCACAGTTTTTCTCCTCAGCTCCCATTGAAAGAATACATTTGTCAGTTATGGTATACCACTGAGTATGGGAGCTACAAGAAAGCAGGAAGGCAGACCCCAGCTACAGTAGTAAGTAGGTCCCCATGCAGTCTATCAGCCAGCACGGTGTCACATTTGCAGCTGCTTTCCTGTGGGAGCTATCTTCAATACCACACTTTTTCTGTTCAGCTCCCTTTGAAAAAATACATTTGTCTCTTAAGGTATACCACTGAGTACGGGAGCTACAAGAAAGCAGGAAGGCAGACCCCAGCTACAGTAGTAAGTAGGTCCCCATGCAGTCTAGCAGCCAGCACGGTGTCACATTTGCAGCTGCTTTCCTGTGGGAGCTATCTTCAATACCACACTTTTTCTTCTCAGCTCCCATTGAAAAAACTACATTTTTTCAGTTAAGGTATACCGCTGAGTATGGGAGCTACAAGAAAGCAGGAAGGCAGACCCCAGCTACAGTAGTAAGTAGGTCCCCATGCAGTCTAGCAGCCAGCACGGTGTCACATTTGCAGCTGCTTTCCTGTGGGAGCTATCTTCAATACCACACTTTTTCTGTTCAGCTCCCATTGAAAAAACTACATTTTGTCTCTTAAGGTATACAACTGAGTATGGGAGCTACAAGAAAGCAGGAAGATAGATCCCAGCTACATTAGTAAGTAGGTCCCCATGCAGTCTATCAGCCAGCACGGTGTCACATTTGCAGCTGCTTTCCTGTGGGAGCTATATTCAATACCACACTTTTTCTTCTCAGCTCCCATTGAAAAAACTACATTTTGTCAGTTAAGGTATACCGCTGAGTATGGGAGCTACAAGAAAGCAGGAAGGCAGACCCCAGCTACAGTAGTAAGTAGGTCCCCATGCAGTCTAGCAGCCAGCACGGTGTCACATTTGCAGCTGCTTTCCTGTGGGAGCTATCTTCAATACCACACTTTTTCTGTTCAGCTCCCATTGAAAAAACTACATTTTGTCTCTTAAGGTATACAACTGAGTATGGGAGCTACAAGAAAGCAGGAAGATAGATCCCAGCTACATTAGTAAGTAGGTCCCCATGCAGTCTATCAGCCAGCACGGTGTCACATTTGCAGCTGCTTTCCTGTGGGAGCTATCCTGAATACCACAGTTTTTCTCCTCAGCTCCCATTGAAAGAATACATTTGTCAGTTAAGGTATACCGCTGAGTATGGGAGCTACAAGAAAGCAGGAAGACAGACCCCAGCTACAGTAGTAAGTAGGTCCCCGTGCAGTCTAGCAGCCAGCACGGTGTCACTTTTGCAGCTGCTTTCCTGTGGGAGCTATCTTCAATAGCACACTTTTTCTGTTCAGCTCCCATTGAAAGAATACATTTGTCAGTTAAGGTATACCACTGAGTATGGGAGCTACAAGAAAGCAGGAAGGCAGACCCCAGCTACAGTAGTAAGTAGGTCCCCATGCAGTCTAGCACCCAGCACGGTGTCACATTTGCAGCTGCTTTCCTGTGGGAGCTATCTTCAATACCACACTTTTTCTTCTCAGCTCCCATTGAAAAAACTACATTTTGTCTCTTAAGGTATACAACTGAGTATGGGAGCTACAAGAAAGCAGGAAGATAGATCCCAGCTACATTAGTAAGTAGGTCCCCATGCAGTCTAGCAGCCAGCACGGTGTCACATTTGCAGCTGCTTTCCTGTGGGAGCTATCTTCAATACCACAATTTTTCTGTTCAGCTCTCATTGAAAAAACTACATTTTGTCTCTTAAGGTATACCGCTGAGTATGGGAGCTACAAGAAAGCAGGAAGGCAGATCCCAGCTACCGTAGTAAGTAGGTCCCCATGCAGTCTAGCAGCCAGCACGGTGTCACATTTGCAGCTGCTTTCCTGTGGGAGCTATCTTCAATACCACACTTTTTCTGTTCAGCTCCCATTGAAAAAACTACATTTTGTCTCTTAAGGTATACAACTGAGTATGGGAGCTACAAGAAAGCAGGAAGATAGATCCCAGCTACAGTAGTAAGTAGGTCCCCATGCAGTCTAGCAGCCAGCACGGTGTCACATTTGCAGCTGCTTTCCTGTGGGAGCTATCTTTAATACCACACTGTTTCTTCTCAGCTCCCATTGAAAAAACTACATTTTGTCAGTTAAGGTATACCACTGAGTACGGGAGCTACAAGAAAGCAGGAAGGCAGACCCCAGCTACAGTAGTAAGTAGGTCCCCATGCAGTCTATGAGCCAGCACGGTGTCACATTTGCAGCTGCTTTCCTGTGGGAGCTATCTTCAATACCACACTTTTTCTGTTCAGCTCTCATTGAAAAAACTACATTTTGTCTCTTAAGGTATACAATTGACTATGGGAGCTAAAAGAAAGCAGGAAGGCAGATCCCAGCTACAGTAGTAAGTAGATCCCCATGCAGTCTATGAGCCAGCACGGTGTCACATTTGCAGCTGCTTTCCTGTGGGAGCTATCCTGAATACCACAGTTTTTCTCCTCAGCTCCCATTGAAAGAATACATTTGTCAGTTAAGGTATACCGCTGAGTATGGGAGCTACAAGAAAGCAGGAAGACAGACCCCAGCTACAGTAGTAAGTAGGTCCCCGTGCAGTCTAGCAGCCAGCACGGTGTCACTTTTGCAGCTGCTTTCCTGTGGGAGCTATCTTCAATAGCACACTTTTTCTGTTCAGCTCCCATTGAAAGAATACATTTGTCAGTTAAGGTATACCACTGAGTATGGGAGCTACAAGAAAGCAGGAAGGCAGACCCCAGCTACAGTAGTAAGTAGGTCCCCATGCAGTCTAGCAGCCAGCACGGTGTCACATTTGCAGCTGCTTTCCTGTGGGAGCTATCTTCAATACCACACTTTTTCTTCTCAGCTCCCATTGAAAAAACTACATTTTGTCTCTTAAGGTATACAACTGAGTATGGGAGCTACAAGAAAGCAGGAAGATAGATCCCAGCTACATTAGTAAGTAGGTCCCCATGCAGTCTAGCAGCCAGCACGGTGTCACATTTGCAGCTGCTTTCCTGTGGGAGCTATCTTCAATACCACAATTTTTCTGTTCAGCTCTCATTGAAAAAACTACATTTTGTCTCTTAAGGTATACCGCTGAGTATGGGAGCTACAAGAAAGCAGGAAGGCAGATCCCAGCTACCGTAGTAAGTAGGTCCCCATGCAGTCTAGCAGCCAGCACGGTGTCACATTTGCAGCTGCTTTCCTGTGGGAGCTATCTTCAATACCACACTTTTTCTGTTCAGCTCCCATTGAAAAAACTACATTTTGTCTCTTAAGGTATACAACTGAGTATGGGAGCTACAAGAAAGCAGGAAGATAGATCCCAGCTACAGTAGTAAGTAGGTCCCCATGCAGTCTAGCAGCCAGCACGGTGTCACATTTGCAGCTGCTTTCCTGTGGGAGCTATCTTTAATACCACACTTTTTCTTCTCAGCTCCCTTGAAAAAACTACATTTTGTCAGTTAAGGTATACCACTGAGTACGGGAGCTACAAGAAAGCAGGAAGGCAGACCCCAGCTACAGTAGTAAGTAGGTCCCCATGCAGTCTATGAGCCAGCACGGTGTCACATTTGCAGCTGCTTTCCTGTGGGAGCTATCTTCAATACCACACTTTTTCTGTTCAGCTCTCATTGAAAAAACTACATTTTGTCTCTTAAGGTATACAATTGACTATGGGAGCTAAAAGAAAGCAGGAAGGCAGATCCCAGCTACAGTAGTAAGTAGATCCCCATGCAGTCTATGAGCCAGCACGGTGTCACATTTGCAGCTGCTTTCCTGTGGGAGCTATCCTGAATACCACAGTTTTTCTCCTCAGCTCCCATTGAAAGAATACATTTGTCAGTTAAGGTATACCGCTGAGTATGGGAGCTACAAGAAAGCAGGAAGACAGACCCCAGCTACAGTAGTAAGTAGGTCCCCGTGCAGTCTAGCAGCCAGCACGGTGTCACTTTTGCAGCTGCTTTCCTGTGGGAGCTATCTTCAATAGCACACTTTTTCTGTTCAGCTCCCATTGAAAGAATACATTTGTCAGTTAAGGTATACCACTGAGTATGGGAGCTACAAGAAAGCAGGAAGGCAGACCCCAGCTACAGTAGTAAGTAGGTCCCCATGCAGTCTAGCAGCCAGCACGGTGTCACATTTGCAGCTGCTTTCCTGTGGGAGCTATCTTCAATACCACACTTTTTCTTCTCAGCTCCCATTGAAAAAACTACATTTTGTCTCTTAAGGTATACAACTGAGTATGGGAGCTACAAGAAAGCAGGAAGATAGATCCCAGCTACATTAGTAAGTAGGTCCCCATGCAGTCTAGCAGCCAGCACGGTGTCACATTTGCAGCTGCTTTCCTGTGGGAGCTATCTTCAATACCACAATTTTTCTGTTCAGCTCTCATTGAAAAAACTACATTTTGTCTCTTAAGGTATACCGCTGAGTATGGGAGCTACAAGAAAGCAGGAAGGCAGATCCCAGCTACCGTAGTAAGTAGGTCCCCATGCAGTCTAGCAGCCAGCACGGTGTCACGTTTGCAGCTGCTTTCCTGTGGGAGCTATCTTCAATACCACACTTTTTCTGTTCAGCTCCCATTGAAAAAACTACATTTTGTCTCTTAAGGTATACAACTGAGTATGGGAGCTACAAGAAAGCAGGAAGATAGATCCCAGCTACAGTAGTAAGTAGGTCCCCATGCAGTCTAGCAGCCAGCACGGTGTCACATTTGCAGCTGCTTTCCTGTGGGAGCTATCTTTAATACCACACTTTTTCTTCTCAGCTCCCATTGAAAAAACTACATTTTGTCTCTTAAGGTATACCACTGAGTACGGGAGCTACAAGAAAGCAGGAAGGCAGACCCCAGCTACAGTAGTAAGTAGGTCCCCATGCAGTCTATGAGCCAGCACGGTGTCACATTTGCAGCTGCTTTCCTGTGGGAGCTATCTTCAATACCACACTTTTTCTGTTCAGCTCTCATTGAAAAAACTACATTTTGTCTCTTAAGGTATACAATTGACTATGGGAGCTAAAAGAAAGCAGGAAGGCAGATCCCAGCTACAGTAGTAAGTAGATCCCCATGCAGTCTATGAGCCAGCACGGTGTCACATTTGCAGCTGCTTTCCTGTGGGAGCTATCCTGAATACCACAGTTTTTCTCCTCAGCTCCCATTGAAAGAATACATTTGTCAGTTAAGGTATACCGCTGAGTATGGGAGCTACAAGAAAGCAGGAAGGCAGACCCCAGCTACAGTAGTAAGTAGGTCCCCGTGCAGTCTAGCAGCCAGCACGGTGTCACTTTTGCAGCTGCTTTCCTGTGGGAGCTATCTTCAATAGCACACTTTTTCTGTTCAGCTCCCATTGAAAGAATACATTTGTCAGTTAAGGTATACCACTGAGTATGGGAGCTACAAGAAAGCAGGAAGGCAGACCCCAGCTACAGTAGTAAGTAGGTCCCCATGCAGTCTAGCAGCCAGCACGGTGTCACATTTGCAGCTGCTTTCCTGTGGGAGCTATCTTCAATACCACACTTTTTCTTCTCAGCTCCCATTGAAAAAACTACATTTTGTCTCTTAAGGTATACAACTGAGTATGGGAGCTACAAGAAAGCAGGAAGATAGATCCCAGCTACATTAGTAAGTAGGTCCCCATGCAGTCTAGCAGCCAGCACGGTGTCACATTTGCAGCTGCTTTCCTGTGGGAGCTATCTTCAATACCACAATTTTTCTGTTCAGCTCTCATTGAAAAAACTACATTTTGTCTCTTAAGGTATACCGCTGAGTATGGGAGCTACAAGAAAGCAGGAAGGCAGATCCCAGCTACAGTAGTAAGTAGGTCCCCATGCAGTCTAGCAGCCAGCACGGTGTCACATTTGCAGCTGCTTTCCTGTGGGAGCTATCTTCAATACCACACTTTTTCTGTTCAGCTCCCATTGAAAAAACTACATTTTGTCTCTTAAGGTATACAACTGAGTATGGGAGCTACAAGAAAGCAGGAAGATAGATCCCAGCTACAGTAGTAAGTAGGTCCCCATGCAGTCTAGCAGCCAGCACGGTGTCACATTTGCAGCTGCTTTCCTGTGGGAGCTATCTTTAATACCACACTTTTTCTTCTCAGCTCCCATTGAAAAAACTACATTTTGTCAGTTAAGTAATACCGCTGAGTATGGGAGCTACAAGAAAGCAGGAAGGCAGACCCCAGCTACAGTAGTAAGTAGGTCCCCATGCAGTCTATGAGCCAGCACGGTGTCACATTTGCAGCTGCTTTCCTGTGGGAGCTATCTTCAATACCACACTTTTTCTGTTCAGCTCTCATTGAAAAAACTACATTTTGTCTCTTAAGGTATACAATTGACTATGGGAGCTAAAAGAAAGCAGGAAGGCAGATCCCAGCTACAGTAGTAAGTAGATCCCCATGCAGTCTATGAGCCAGCACGGTGTCACATTTGCAGCTGCTTTCCTGTGGGAGCTATCCTGAATACCACAGTTTTTCTCCTCAGCTCCCATTGAAAGAATACATTTGTCAGTTAAGGTATACCGCTGAGTATGGGAGCTACAAGAAAGCAGGAAGGCAGACCCCAGCTACAGTAGTAAGTAGGTCCCCGTGCAGTCTATCAGCCAGCACGGTGTCACATTTGCAGCTGCTTTCCTGTGGGAGCTATCTTCAATAGCACACTTTTTCTGTTCAGCTCCCATTGAAAGAATACATTTGTCAGTTAAGGTATACCACTGAGTATGGGAGCTACAAGAAAGCAGGAAGGCAGACCCCAGCTACAGTATTAAGTAGGCCACCAGCAGTCTAGCAGCCAGCACGGTGTCACATTTGCAGCTACTTTCCTGTGGGAGCTATCTTCAATACCACACTTTTTCTTCTCAGCTCCCATTGAAAAAACTACATTTTGTCTCTTAAGGTATACAACTGAATATGGGAGCTACAAGAAAGCAGGAAGATAGATCCCAGCTACATTAGTAAGTAGGTCCCCATGCAGTCTAGCAGCCAGCACGGTGTCACATTTGCAGCTGCTTTCCTGTGGGAGCTATCTTCAATACCACACTTTTTCTGTTCAGCTCCCATTGAAAAAACTACATTTTGTCTCTTAAGGTATACCGCTGAGTATGGGAGCTACAAGAAAGCAGGAAGACAGATCCCAGCTACCGTAGTAAGTAGGTCCCCATGCAGTCTAGCAGCCAGCACGGTGTCACATTTGCAGCTGCTTTCCTGTGGGAGCTATCTTCAATACCACACTTTTTCTGTTCAGCTCCCATTGAAAAAACTACATTTTGTCTCTTAAGGTATACAACTGAGTATGGGAGCTACAAGAAAGCAGGAAGATAGATCCCAGCTACAGTAGTAAGTAGGTCCCCATGCAGTCTAGCAGCCAGCACGGTGTCACATTTGCAGCTGCTTTCCTGTGGGAGCTATCTTCAATACCACACTTTTTCTTCTCAGCTCCCATTGAAAAAAATACATTTTGTCAGTTAAGGTATACCACTGAGTATGGGAGCTACAAGAAAGCAGGAAGGCAGACCCCAGCTACAGTAGTAAGTAGGTCCCCATGCAGTCTATGAGCCAGCACGGTGTCACATTTGCAGTTGCTTTCCTGTGGGAGCTATCTTCAATACCACACTTTTTCTGTTCAGCTCTCATTGAAAAAACTACATTTTGTCTCTTAAGGTATACAATTGAGTATGGGAGCTACAAGAAAGCAGGAAGGCAGATCCCAGCTACAGTAGTAAGTAGGTCCCCATGCAGTCTATGAGCCAGCACGGTATCACATTTGCAGCTGCTTTCCTGTGGGAGCTATCCTGAATACCACAGTTTTTCTCCTCAGCTCCCATTGAAAGAATACATTTGTCAGTTAAGGTATACCGCTGAGTATGGGAGCTACAAGAAAGCAGGAAGGCAGACCCCAGCTACAGTAGTAAGTAGGTCCCCGTGCAGTCTAGCAGCCAGCACGGTGTCACTTTTGCAGCTGCTTTCCTGTGGGAGCTATCTTCAATAGCACACTTTTTCTGTTCAGCTCCCATTGAAAGAATACATTTGTCAGTTAAGGTATACCACTGAGTATGGGAGCTACAAGAAAGCAGGAAGGCAGACCCCAGCTACAGTATTAAGTAGGCCACCATGCATTTCAGCAGCCAGCACGGTGTCACATTTGCAGCTGCTTTCCTGTGGGAGCTATCTTCAATACCACACTTTTTTTTCTCAGCTCCCATTGAAAAAACTACATTTTGTCTCTTAAGGTATACAACTGAGTATGGGAGCTACAAGAAAGCAGGAAGATAGATCCCAGCTACATTAGTAAGTAGGTCCCCATGCAGTCTAGCAGCCAGCACGGTGTCACATTTGCAGCTGCTTTCTTGTGGGAGCTATCTTCAATACCACACTTTTTCTGTTCAGCTCTCATTGAAAAAACTACATTTTGTCTCTTAAGGTATACCGCTGAGTATGGGAGCTACAAGAAAGCAGGAAGGCAGATCCCAGCTACCGTAGTAAGTAGGTCCCCATGCAGTCTAGCAGCCAGCACGGTGTCACATTTGCAGCTGCTTTCCTGTGGGAGCTATCTTCAATACCACACTTTTTCTGTTCAGCTCCCATTGAAAAAACTACATTTTGTCTCTTAAGGTATACAACTGAGTATGGGAGCTACAAGAAAGCAGGAAGATAGATCCCAGCTACAGTAGTAAGTAGGTCCCCATGCAGTCTAGCAGCCAGCACGGTGTCACATTTGCAGCTGCTTTCCTGTGGGAGCTATCTTCAATACCACACTTTTTCTTCTCAGCTCCCATTGAAAAAACTACATTTTGTCAGTTAAGGTATACCACTGAGTACGGGAGCTACAAGAAAGCAGGAAGGCAGACCCCAGCTACAGTAGTAAGTAGGTCCCCATGCAGTCTATGAGCCAGCACGGTGTCACATTTGCAGCTGCTTTCCTGTGGGAGCTATCTTCAATACCACACGCTTTTCTGTTCAGCTCCCATTGAAAGAATACATTTGTCAGTTAAGGTATACCACTGAGTATGGGAGCTACAAGAAAGCAGGAAGATAGATCCAGGCTAGAGTAGTAAGTAGGTCCCCATGCAGTCTATCAGCCAGCACGGTGTGACATTTGCAGCTGTTTTCCTGTGGGAGCTATCTTCAATACCACAGTTTTTCTGTTCAGCTCCCATTGAAAGAATACATTTGTCAGTTAAGGTATACCACTGAGTATGGGAGCTACAAGAAAGCAGGAAGGCAGACCCCAGCTACAGTAGTAAGTAGGTCCCCATGCAGTCTAGCAGCCAGCACGGTGTCACATTTGCAGCTGCTTTCCTGTGGGAGCTATCTTCAATACCACACTTTTTCTGTTCAGCTCCCATTGAAAAAACTACATTTTGTCTCTTAAGGTATACAACTGAGTATGGGAGCTACAAGAAAGCAGGAAGATAGATCCCAGCTACATTAGTAAGTAGGTCCCCATGCAGTCTAGCAGCCAGCACGGTGTCACATTTGCAGCTGCTTTCCTGTGGGAGCTATCTTCAATACCACACTTTTTCTGTTCAGCTACCATTGAAAAAATACATTTGTCTCTTAAGGTATACCACTGAGTACGGGAGCTACAAGAAAGCAGGAAGGCAGACCCCAGCTACAGTAGTAAGTAGGTCCCCATGCAGTCTATGAGCCAGCACGGTGTCACATTTGCAGCTGCTTTCCTGTGGGAGCTATCTTCAATAGCACACTTTTTCTTCTCAGCTCCCTTTGAAAAAACTACATTTTGTCAGTTAAGGTATACCGCCGAGTATGGGAGCTACAAGAAAGCAGGAAGATAGATCCCAGCTACATTAGTAAGTAGGTCCCCATGCAGTCTAGCAGCCAGCACGGTGTCACATTTGCAGCTGCTTTCCTGTGGGAGCTATCTTCAATAGCACACTTTTTCTGTTCAGCTCCCATTGAAAGAATACATTTGTCGGTTAAGGTATACCGCTGAGTATGGGAGCTTCAAGAAAGCAGGAAGATAGATCCCAGCTACAGTAGTAAGTAGGTCCCCATGCAGTCTATCAGCCAGCACGGTGTCACATTTGCAGCTGCTTCCCTGTGGGAGCTATCTTCAATACCACAGTTTTTCTCCTCAGCTCCCATTGAAAGAATACATTTGTCAGTTAAGGTATACCGCTGAGTATGGGAGCTACAAGAAAGCAGGAAGGCAGACCCCAGCTACAGTAGTAAGTAGGTCCCCATGCAGTCTAGCAGCCAGCAAGGTGTCACATTTGCAGCTGCTTTCCTGTGGGAGCTATCTTCAATACCACACTTTTTCTATTCAGCTCCCATTGAAAGAACACTTTTGTCTCTTAAGGTATACCGCTGAGTATGGGAGCTACAAGAAAGCAGGAAGATAGATCCCAGCTACAGTAGTAAGTAGGTCCCCATGCAGTCTAGCAGCCAGCACGGTGTCACATTTGCAGCTGCTTTCCTGTGGGAGCTATCTTCAATACCACACGCTTTTCTGTTCAGCTCCCATTGAAAGAATACATTTGTCAGTTAAGGTATACCACTGAGTATGGGAGCTACAAGAAAGCAGGAAGGCAGACCCCAGCTACAGTAGTAAGTAGGTCCCCATGCAGTCTATCAGCCAGCACGGTGTCACATTTGCAGCTGCTTTCCTGTGGGAGCTATCTTCAATACCACACTTTTTCTTCTCAGCTCTCATTGAAAAAACTACATTTTGTCTCTTAAGGTATACAATTGAGTATGGGAGCTAAAAGAAAGCAGGAAGGCAGATCCCAGCTACAGTAGTACGTAGGTCCCCATGCAGTCTATGAGCCAGCACGGTGTCACATTTGCAGCTGCTTTCCTGTGGGAGCTATCCTGAATACCACAGTTTTTCTCCTCAGCTCCCATTGAAAGAATACATTTGTCAGTTAAGGTATACCACTGAGTATGGGAGCTACAAGAAAGCAGGAAGGCAGACCCCAGCTACAGTATTAAGTAGGCCACCATGCAGTCTAGCAGCCAGCACGGTGTCACATTTGCAGCTGCTTTCCTGTGGGAGCTATCTTCAATACCACACTTTTTCTTCTCAGCTCCCATTGAAAAAACTACATTTTGTCTCTTAAGGTATACAACTGAGTATGGGAGCTACAAGAAAGCAGGAAGATAGATCCCAGCTACGTTAGTAAGTAGGTCCCCATGCAGTCTAGCAGCCAGCACGGTGTCACATTTGCAGCTGCTTTCCTGTGGGAGCTATCTTCAATACCACACTTTTTCTTCTCAGCTCCCATTGAAAAAACTACATTTTGTCAGTTAAGGTATACCACTGAGTACGGGAGCTACAAGAAAGCAGGAAGGCAGACCCCAGCTACAGTAGTAAGTAGGTCCCCATGCAGTCTAGCAGCCAGCACGGTGTCACATTTGCAGCTGCTTTCCTGTGGGAGCTATCTTCAATACCACACTTTTTCTGTTCAGCTCCCATTGAAAAAATACATTTGTCTCTTAAGGTATACCACTGAGTACGGGAGCTACAAGAAAGCAGGAAGGCAGACCCCAGCTACAGTAGTAAGTAGGTCCCCATGCAGTCTATGAGCCAGCACGGTGTCACATTTGCAGCTGCTTTCCTGTGGGAGCTATCTTCAATAGCACACTTTTTCTTCTCAGCTCCCTTTGAAAAAACTACATTTTGTCAGTTAAGGTATACCGCCGAGTATGGGAGCTACAAGAAAGCAGGAAGGCAGACCCAAGCTACAGTAGTAAGTAGGTCCCCATGCAGTCTATCAGCCAGCACGGTGTCACATTTGCAGCTGCTTTCCTGTGGGAGCTATCTTCAATACCACACTTTTTCTTCTCAGCTCCCATTGAAAAAAATACATTTTGTCAGTTAAGGTATACCACTGAGTATGGGAGCTACAAGAAAGCAGGAAGGTAGACCCCAGCTACAGTAGTAAGTAGGTCCCCATGCAGTCTAGCAGCCAGCACGGTGTCACATTTGCAGCTGCTTTCCTGTGGGAGCTATCTTCAATACCACACTTTTTCTGTTCTGCTCCCATTGAAGAAACTATATTTTGTCTCTTAAGGTATACAACTGAGTATGGGAGCTACAAGAAAGCAGGAAGATAGATCCCAGCTACGTTAGTAAGTAGGTCCCCATGCAGTCTAGCAGCCAGCACGGTGTCACATTTGCAGCTGCTTTCCTGTGGGAGCTATCTTCAATACCACACTTTTTCTTCTCAGCTCCCATTGAAAAAACTACATTTTGTCAGTTAAGGTATACCACTGAGTACGGGAGCTACAAGAAAGCAGGAAGGCAGACCCCAGCTACAGTAGTAAGTAGGTCCCCATGCAGTCTAGCAGCCAGCACGGTGTCACATTTGCAGCTGCTTTCCTGTGGGAGCTATCTTCAATACCACACTTTTTCTGTTCAGCTCCCATTGAAAAAATACATTTGTCTCTTAAGGTATACCACTGAGTACGGGAGCTACAAGAAAGCAGGAAGGCAGACCCCAGCTACAGTAGTAAGTAGGTCCCCATGCAGTCTATGAGCCAGCACGGTGTCACATTTGCAGCTGCTTTCCTGTGGGAGCTATCTTCAATAGCACACTTTTTCTTCTCAGCTCCCTTTGAAAAAACTACATTTTGTCAGTTAAGGTATACCGCCGAGTATGGGAGCTACAAGAAAGCAGGAAGGCAGACCCAAGCTACAGTAGTAAGTAGGTCCCCATGCAGTCTATCAGCCAGCACGGTGTCACATTTGCAGCTGCTTTCCTGTGGGAGCTATCTTCAATACCACACTTTTTCTTCTCAGCTCCCATTGAAAAAAATACATTTTGTCAGTTAAGGTATACCACTGAGTATGGGAGCTACAAGAAAGCAGGAAGGTAGACCCCAGCTACAGTAGTAAGTAGGTCCCCATGCAGTCTAGCAGCCAGCACGGTGTCACATTTGCAGCTGCTTTCCTGTGGGAGCTATCTTCAATACCACACTTTTTCTGTTCAGCTCCCATTGAAGAAACTATATTTTGTCTCTTAAGGTATACAACTGAGTATGGGAGCTACAAGAAAGCAGGAAGATAGATCCCAGCTACATTAGTAAGTAGGTCCCCATGCAGTCTAGCAGTCAGCACGGTGTCACATTTGCAGCTGCTTTCCTGTGGGAGCTATCTTCAATACCACACTTTTTCTGTTCAGCTACCATTGAAAAAATACATTTGTCTCTTAAGGTATACCACTGAGTACGGGAGCTACAAGAAAGCAGGAAGGCAGACCCCAGCTACAGTAGTAAGTAGGTCCCCATGCAGTCTATGAGCCAGCACGGTGTCACATTTGCAGCTGCTTTCCTGTGGGAGCTATCTTCAATAGCACACTTTTTCTTCTCAGCTCCCTTTGAAAAAACTACATTTTGTCAGTTAAGGTATACCGCCGAGTATGGGAGCTACAAGAAAGCAGGAAGGCAGACCCAAGCTACAGTAGTAAGTAGGTCCCCATGCAGTCTATCAGCCAGCACGGTGTCACATTTGCAGCTGCTTTCCTGTGGGAGCTATCTTCAATACCACACTTTTTCTTCTCAGCTCCCATTGAAAAAAATACATTTTGTCAGTTAAGGTATACCACTGAGTATGGGAGCTACAAGAAAGCAGGAAGGTAGACCCCAGCTACAGTAGTAAGTAGGTCCCCATGCAGTCTAGCAGCCAGCACGGTGTCACATTTGCAGCTGCTTTCCTGTGGGAGCTATCTTCAATACCACACTTTTTCTGTTCAGCTCCCATTGAAGAAACTATATTTTGTCTCTTAAGGTATACAACTGAGTATGGGAGCTACAAGAAAGCAGGAAGATAGATCCCAGCTACATTAGTAAGTAGGTCCCCATGCAGTCTAGCAGCCAGCACGGTGTCACATTTGCAGCTGCTTTCCTGTGGGAGCTATCTTCAATACCACACTTTTTCTGTTCAGCTCCCATTGAAAGAATACATTTGTCGGTTAAGGTATACCGCTGAGTATGGGAGCTTCAAGAAAGCAGGAAGATAGATCCCAGCTACAGTAGTAAGTAGGTCCCCATGCAGTCTATCAGCCAGCACGGTGTCACATTTGCAGCTGCTTCCCTGTGGGAGCTATCTTCAATACCACAGTTTTTCTCCTCAGCTCCCATTGAAAGAATACATTTGTCAGTTAAGGTATACCGCTGAGTATGGGAGCTACAAGAAAGCAGGAAGGCAGACCCCAGCTACAGTAGTAAGTAGGTCCCCATGCAGTCTATCAGCCAGCACGGTGTCACATTTGCAGCTGCTTTCCTGTGGGAGCTATCTTCAATACCACACTTTTTCTATTCAGCTCCCATTGAAAGAATACTTTTGTCTCTTAAGGTATACCGCTGAGTATGGGAGCTACAAGAAAGCAGGAAGATAGATCCCAGCTACAGTAGTAAGTAGGTCCCCATGCAGTCTATCAGCCAGCACGGTGTCACATTTGCAGCTGCTTTCCTGTGGGAGCTATCTTCAATACCACACGCTTTTCTGTTCAGCTCCCATTGAAAGAATACATTTGTCAGTTAAGGTATACCACTGAGTATGGGAGCTACAAGAAAGCAGGAAGGCAGACCCCAGCTACAGTAGTAAGTAGGTCCCCATGCAGTCTATCAGCCAGCACGGTGTCACATTTGCAGCTGCTTTCCTGTGGGAGCTATCTTCAATACCACACTTTTTCTCCTCAGCTCCCATTGAAAGAATACATTTGTCAGTTATGGTATACCACTGAGTATGGGAGCTACAAGAAAGCAGGAAGATAGATCCCAGCTACAGTAGTAAGTAGGTCCCCATGCAGTCTAGCAGCCAGCACGGTGTCACATTTGCAGCTGCTTCCCTCTGGGAGCTATCTTCAATACCACAGTTTTTCTCCTCAGCTCCCATTGAAAGAATACATTTGTCAGTTAAGGTATACCGCTGAGTATGGGAGCTACAAGAAAGCAGGAAGGCAGACCCCAGCTACAGTAGTAAGTAGGTCCCCATGCAGTCTATCAGCCAGCACGGTGTCACATTTGCAGCTGCTTTCCTGTGGGAGCTATCTTCAATACCACACTTTTTCTATTCAGCTCCCATTGAAAGAATACTTTTGTCTCTTAAGGTATACCGCTGAGTATGGGAGCTACAAGAAAGCAGGAAGATAGATCCCAGCTACAGTAGTAAGTAGGTCCCCATGCAGTCTATCAGCCAGCACGGTGTCACATTTGCAGCTGCTTTCCTGTGGGAGCTATCTTCAATACCACACGCTTTTCTGTTCAGCTCCCATTGAAAGAATACATTTGTCAGTTAAGGTATACCACTGAGTATGGGAGCTACAAGAAAGCAGGAAGGCAGACCCCAGCTACAGTAGTAAGTAGGTCCCCATGCAGTCTATCAGCCAGCACGGTGTCACATTTGCAGCTGCTTTCCTGTGGGAGCTATCTTCAATACCACACTTTTTCTCCTCAGCTCCCATTGAAAGAATACATTTGTCAGTTATGGTATACCACTGAGTATGGGAGCTACAAGAAAGCAGGAAGATAGATCCCAGCTACAGTAGTAAGTAGGTCCCCATGCAGTCTAGCAGCCAGCACGGTGTCACATTTGCAGCTGCTTCCCTCTGGGAGCTATCTTCAATACCACAGTTTTTCTCCTCAGCTCCCATTGAAAGAATACATTTGTCAGTTAAGGTATACCGCTGAGTATGGGAGCTACAAGAAAGCAGGAAGGCAGACCCCAGCTACAGTAGTAAGTAGGTCCCCATGCAGTCTAGCAGCCAGCACGGTGTCACATTTGCAGCTGCTTTCCTGTGGGAGCTATCTTCAATACCACACTTTTTCTCCTCAGTTCCCATTGAAAAAACTACATTTTGTCTCTTAAGGTATACAACTGAGTATGGGAGCTACAAGAAAGCAGGAAGATAGATCCCAGCTACATTAGTAAGTAGGTCCCCATGCAGTCTATCAGCCAGCACGGTGTCACATTTGCAGCTGCTTTCCTGTGGGAGCTATCCTGAATACCACAGTTTTTCTCCTCAGCTCCCATTGAAAGAATACATTTGTCAGTTAAGGTATACCGCTGAGTATGGGAGCTACAAGAAAGCAGGAAGACAGACCCCAGCTACAGTAGTAAGTAGGTCCCCGTGCAGTCTAGCAGCCAGCACGGTGTCACTTTTGCAGCTGCTTTCCTGTGGGAGCTATCTTCAATACCACACTTTTTCTGTTCAGCTCCCATTGAAAGAATACATTTGTCAGTTAAGGTATACAACTGAGTATGGGAGCTACAAGAAAGCAGGAAGGCAGACCCCAGCTACAGTAGTAAGTAGGTCCCCATGCAGTCTAGCAGCCAGCACGGTGTCACATTTGCAGCTGCTTTCCTGTGGGAGCTATCTTCAATACCACACTTTTTCTTCTCAGCTCCCATTGAAAAAACTACATTTTGTCTCTTAAGGTATACAACTGAGTATGGGAGCTACAAGAAAGCAGGAAGATAGATCCCAGCTACATTAGTAAGTAGGTCCCCATGCAGTCTAGCAGCCAGCACGGTGTCACATTTGCAGCTGCTTTCCTGTGGGAGCTATCTTCAATACCACACTTTTTCTGTTCAGCTCTCATTGAAAAAACTACATTTTGTCTCTTAAGGTATACCGCTGAGTATGGGAGCTACAAGAAAGCAGGAAGGCAGATGCCAGCTACCGTAGTAAGTAGGTCCCCATGCAGTCTAGCAGCCAGCACGGTGTCACATTTGCAGCTGCTTTCCTGTGGGAGCTATCTTCAATACCACACTTTTTCTGTTCAGCTCCCATTGAAAAAACTACATTTTGTCTCTTAAGGTATACAACTGAGTATGGGAGCTACAAGAAAGCAGGAAGATAGATCCCAGCTACAGTAGTAAGTAGGTCCCCATGCAGTCTAGCAGCCAGCACGGTGTCACATTTGCAGCTGCTTTCCTGTGGGAGCTATCTTCAATACCACACTTTTTCTTCTCAGCTCTCATTGAAAAAACTACATTTTGTCTCTTAAGGTATACAATTGAGTATGGGAGCTAAAAGAAAGCAGGAAGGCAGATCCCAGCTACAGTAGTACGTAGGTCCCCATGCAGTCTATGAGCCAGCACGGTGTCACATTTGCAGCTGCTTTCCTGTGGGAGCTATCCTGAATACCACAGTTTTTCTCCTCAGCTCCCATTGAAAGAATACATTTGTCAGTTAAGGTATACCACTGAGTATGGGAGCTACAAGAAAGCAGGAAGGCAGACCCCAGCTACAGTAGTAAGTAGGTCCCCGTGCAGTCTAGCAGCCAGCACGGTGTCACTTTTGCAGCTGCTTTCCTGTGGGAGCTATCTTCAATAGCACACTTTTTCTGTTCAGCTCCCATTGAAAGAATACATTTGTCAGTTAAGGTATACCACTGAGTATGGGAGCTACAAGAAAGCAGGAAGGCAGACCCCAGCTACAGTATTAAGTAGGCCACCATGCAGTCTAGCAGCCAGCACGGTGTCACATTTGCAGCTGCTTTCCTGTGGGAGCTATCTTCAATACCACACTTTTTCTTCTCAGCTCCCATTGAAAAAACTACATTTTGTCTCTTAAGGTATACAACTGAGTATGGGAGCTACAAGAAAGCAGGAAGATAGATCCCAGCTACGTTAGTAAGTAGGTCCCCATGCAGTCTAGCAGCCAGCACGGTGTCACATTTGCAGCTGCTTTCCTGTGGGAGCTATCTTCAATACCACACTTTTTCTGTTCAGCTCCCATTGAAAAAACTACATTTTGTCTCTTAAGGTATACCGCTGAGTATGGGAGCTACAAGAAAGCAGGAAGGCAGACCCCAGCTACAGTAGTAAGTAGGTCCCCATGCAGTCTATGAGCCAGCACGGTGTCATATTTGCAGTTGCTTTCCTGTGGGAGCTATCTTCAATACCACACTTTTTCTGTTCAGCTCTCATTGAAAAAACTACATTTTGTCTCTTAAGGTATACAATTGAGTATGGGAGCTACAAGAAAGCAGGAAGGCAGATCCCAGCTACAGTAGTAAGTAGGTCCCCATGCAGTCTATGAGCCAGCACGGTGTCACATTTGCAGCTGCTTTCCTGTGGGAGCTATCCTGAATACCACAGTTTTTCTCCTCAGCTCCCATTGAAAGAATACATTTGTCAGTTAAGGTATACCGCTGAGTATGGGAGCTACAAGAAAGCAGGAAGGCAGATCCCAGCTACCGTAGTAAGTAGGTCCCCATGCAGTCTAGCAGCCAGCACGGTGTCACATTTGCAGCTGCTTTCCTGTGGGAGCTATCTTCAATACCACACTTTTTCTGTTCAGCTCCCATTGAAAAAACTACATTTTGTCTCTTAAGGTATACAACTGAGTATGGGAGCTACAAGAAAGCAGGAAGATAGATCCCAGCTACAGTAGTAAGTAGGTCCCCATGCAGTCTAGCAGCCAGCACGGTGTCACATTTGCAGCTGCTTTCCTGTGGGAGCTATCTTCAATACCACACTTTTTCTTCTCAGCTCCCATTGAAAAAACTACATTTTGTCAGTTAAGGTATACCACTGAGTACGGGAGCTACAAGAAAGCAGGAAGGCAGACCCCAGCTACAGTAGTAAGTAGGTCCCCATGCAGTCTATGAGCCAGCACGGTGTCACATTTGCAGCTGCTTTCCTGTGGGAGCTATCTTCAATACCACACTTTTTCTTCTCAGCTCCCTTTGAAAAAACTACATTTTGTCAGTTAAGGTATACCGCTGAGTATGGGAGCTACAAGAAAGCAGGAAGGCAGACCCAAGCTACAGTAGTAAGTAGGTCCCCATGCAGTCTATCAGCCAGCACGGTGTCACATTTGCAGCTGCTTTCCTGTGGGCCTATCTTCAATACCACAGTTTTTCTCCTCAGCTCCCATTGAAAGAATATATTTGTCAGTTAAGGTATACCGCTGAGTATGGGAGCTACAAGAAAGCAGGAAGGCAGATCCCAGCTACATTAGTAAGTAGGTCCCCATGCAGTCTAGCAGCCAGCACGGTGTCACATTTGCAGCTGCTTTCCTGTGGGAGCTATCTTCAATACCACACTTTTTCTTCTCAGCTCCCATTGAAAAAAATACATTTTGTCAGTTAAGGTATACCACTGAGTATGGGAGCTACAAGAAAGAAGGAAGGTAGACCCCAGCTACAGTAGTAAGTAGGTCCCCATGCAGTCTAGCAGCCAGCACGGTGTCACATTTGCAGCTGCTTTCCTGTGGGAGCTATCTTCAATACCACACTTTTTCTGTTCAGCTCCCATTGAAGAAACTATATTTTGTCTCTTAAGGTATACAACTGAGTATGGGAGCTACAAGAAAGCAGGAAGATAGATCCCAGCTACATTAGTAAGTAGGTCCCCATGCAGTCTAGCAGCCAGCACGGTGTCACATTTGCAGCTGCTTTCCTGTGGGAGCTATCTTCAATAGCACACTTTTTCTGTTCAGCTCCCATTGAAAGAATACATTTTTCGGTTAAGGTATACCGCTGAGTATGGGAGCTTCAAGAAAGCAGGAAGATAGATCCCAGCTACAGTAGTAAGTAGGTCCCCATGCAGTCTATCAGCCAGCACGGTGTCACATTTGCAGCTGCTTCCCTGTGGGAGCTATCTTCAATACCACAGTTTTTCTCCTCAGCTCCCATTGAAAGAATACATTTGTCAGTTAAGGTATACCGCTGAGTATGGGAGCTACAAGAAAGCAGGAAGGCAGACCCCAGCTACAGTAGTAAGTAGCTCCCCATGCAGTCTAGCAGCCAGCACGGTGTCACATTTGCAGCTGCTTTCCTGTGGGAGCTATCTTCAATACCACACTTTTTCTATTCAGCTCCCATTGAAAGAATACTTTTGTCTCTTAAGGTATACCGCTGAGTATGGGAGCTACAAGAAAGCAGGAAGATAGATCCCAGCTACAGTAGTAAGTAGGTCCCCATGCAGTCTAGCAGCCAGCACGGTGTCACATTTGCAGCTGCTTTCCTGTGGGAGCTATCTTCAATACCACACGCTTTTCTGTTCAGCTCCCATTGAAAGAATACATTTGTCAGTTAAGGTATACCACTGAGTATGGGAGCTACAAGAAAGCAGGAAGGCAGACCCCAGCTACAGTAGTAAGTAGGTCCCCATGCAGTCTATCAGCCAGCACGGTGTCACATTTGCAGCTGCTTTCCTGTGGGAGCTATCTTCAATACCACACTTTTTCTCCTCAGCTCCCATTGAAAGAATACATTTGTCAGTTATGGTATACCACTGAGTATGGGAGCTACAAGAAAGCAGGAAGATAGATCCCAGCTACAGTAGTAAGTAGGTCCCCATGCAGTCTATCAGCCAGCACGGTGTCACATTTGCAACTGCTTCCCTCTGGGAGCTATCTTCAATACCACAGTTTTTCTCCTCAGCTCCCATTGAAAGAATACATTTGTCAGTTAAGGTATACCGCTGAGTATGGGAGCTACAAGAAAACAGGAAGGCAGACCCCAGCTACAGTAGTAAGTAGGTCCCCATGCAGTCTAGCAGCCAGCACAGTGTCACATTTGCAGCTGCTTTCCTGTGGGAGCTATCTTCAATACCACACTTTTTCTGTTCAGCTCCCATTGAAAAAACTACATTTTGTCTCTTAAGGTATACAACTGAGTACGGGAGCTACAAGAAAGCAGGAAGATAGATCCCAGCTACAGTAGTAAGTAGGTCCCCATGCAGTCTAGCAGCCAGCACGGTGTCACATTTGCAGCTGCTTTCCTGTGGGAGCTATCTTCAATACCACACTTTTTCTCCTCAGTTCCCATTTAAAGAATACCTTTGTCAGTTAAGGTATACAACTGAGTATGGGAGCTACAAGAAAGCAGGAAGGAAGACCCCAGATACAGTAGTAAGTAGGTCCCCATGCAGTCTAGCAGCCAGCACGGTGTCACATTTGCAGCTGCTTTCCTGTGGGAGCTATCTTCAATACCACACTTTTTCTCCTCAGTTCCCATTTAAAGAATACATTTGTCGGTTAAGGTATACCGCTGAGTATGGGAGCTTCAAGAAAGCAGGAAGATAGATCCCAGCTACAGTAGTAAGTAGGTCCCCATGCAGTCTAGCAGCCAGCACGGTGTCACATTTGCAGCTGCTTTCCTGTGGGAGCTATCTTCAATACCACACTTTTTCTGTTCAGCTCCCATTGAAAAAACTACATTTTGTCTCTTAAGGTATACAACTGAGTATGGGAGCTACAAGAAAGCAGGACGATAGATCCCAGCTACATTAGTAAGTAGGTCCCCATGCAGTCTAGCAGCCAGCACGGTGTCACATTTGCAGCTGCTTTCCTGTGGGAGCTATCTTCAATACCACAGTTTTTCTCCTCAGCTCCCATTGAAAGAATACATTTGTCAGTTAAGGTATACCGCTGAGTATGGGAGCTACAAGAAAGCAGGAAGATAGATCCCAGCTACAGTAGTAAGTAGGTCCCCATGCAGTCTATCAGCCAGCACGGTGTCACATTTGCAGCTGCTTTCCTGTGGGAGCTATCTTCAATACCACACGCTTTTCTGTTCAGCTCCCATTGAAAGAATACATTTGTCAGTTAAGGTATACCACTGAGTATGGGAGCTACAAGAAAGCAGGAAGGCAGACCCCAGCTACAGTAGTAAGTAGGTCCCCATGCAGTCTAGCAGCCAGCACGGTGTCACATTTGCAGCTGCTTTCCTGTGGGAGCTATCTTCAATACCACACTTTTTCTCCTCAGCTCCCATTGAAAGAATACATTTGTCAGTTATGGTATACCACTGAGTATGGGAGCTACAAGAAAGCAGGAAGATAGATCCCAGCTACAGTAGTAAGTAGGTCCCCATGCAGTCTATCAGCCAACACGGTGTCACACTTGCAGCTGCTTTCCTGTGGGAGCTATCTTCAATACCACACTTTTTCTGTTCAGCTCCCATTGAAAAAACTACATTTTGTCTCTTAAGGTATACAACTGAGTACGGGAGCTACAAGAAAGCAGGAAGATAGATCCCAGCTACATTAGTAAGTAGGTCCCCATGCAGTCTAGCAGCCAGCACGGTGTCACATTTGCAGCTGCTTTCCTGTGGGAGCTATCTTCAATACCATAATTTTTCTGTTCAGCTCCCATTGAAAGAATACATTTGTCAGTTAAGGTATACTACTGAGTATGGGAGCTACAAGAAAGCAGGAAGATAGACCCCAGCTACAGTAGTAAGTAGGTCCCCATGCAGTCTATCAGCCAGCACGGTGTCACATTTGCAGTTGCTTTCCTGTGGGAGCTATCTTCAATACCACAGTTTTTCTCCTCAGCTCCGATTGAAAGACTACATTTGTCAGTTATGGTATACCACTGAGTATGGGAGCTACAAGAAAGCAGGAAGATAGATCCCAGCTACAGTAGTAAGTAGGTCCCCATGCAGTCTATCAGCCAGCACGGTGTCACATTTGCAGCTGCTTCCCTCTGGGAGCTATCTTCAATACCACAGTTTTTCTCCTCAGCTCCCATTGAAAGAATACATTTGTCAGTTAAGTTATACCGCTGAGTATGGGAGCTACAAGAAAGCAGGAAGGCAGACCCCAGCTACAGCAGTAAGTAGGTCCCCATGCAGTCTAGCAGCCAGCACGGTGTCACATTTGCAGCTGCTTTCCTGTGGGAGCTATCTTCAATACCACACTTTTTCTGTTCAGTTCCTATTTAAAGAATACCTTTTTCGGTTAAGATATACCACTGAGTATGGGAGCTACAAGAAAGCAGGAAGGAAGACCCCAGATACAGTAGTAAGTAGGTCCCCATGCAGTCTATCAGCCAGCACGGTGTCACATTTGCAGCTGCTTTCCTGTGGGAGCTATCTTCAATACCACACTTTTTCTGTTCAGTTCCCATTGAAAGAATACATTTGTCTGTTAAGGTATACCACTGAGTAAGGGAGCTACAAGAAAGCAGGAAGATAGATCCCAGCTACAGTAGTAAGTAGGTCCCAATGCAGTCTATCAGCCAGCACGGTGTCACATTTGCAGCTGCTTCCCTGTGGGAGCTATCTTCAATACCACAGTTTTTCTCCTCAGCTCCCATTGAAAGAATACATTTGTCAGTTAAGGTATACCGCTGAGTATGGGAGCTACAGGAAAGCAATAAGGCAGACCCCAGCTACAGTAGTAAGTAGGTCCCCATGCAGTCTATCAGCCAGCACGGTGTCACATTTGCAGCTGCTTTCCTATGGGAGCTATCTTCAATACCACACTTTTTCTGTTCAGCTCCCATTGAAAAAACTACATTTTGTCTCTTAAGGTATACAACTGAGTATGGGAGCTACAAGAAAGCAGGAAGATAGATCCCAGCTACATTAGTAAGTAGGTTCCCATGCAGTCTAGCAGCCAGCACGGTGTCACATTTGCAGCTGCTTTCCTGTGGGAGCTATCTTCAATACCACACTTTTTCTGTTCAGCTCCCATTGAAAGAATACATTTGTCAGTTAAGGTATACCGCTGAGTATGGGAGCTTCAAGAAAGCAGGAAGATAGACCCCAGCTACAGTAGTAAGTAGGTCCCCATGCTGTCTATCAGCCTGCACGGTGTCACATTTGCAGCTGCTTTCCTGTGGGAGCTATCTGCAATACCACAGTTTTTCTCCTCAGCTCCCATTGAAAGGATACATTTGTCAGTTAAGGTATACCGCTGAGTATGGCAGCTACAAGAAAGCAGGAAGGCAGACCCCAGCTACAGCAGTAAGTAGGTCCCCATGCAGTCTATCAGCCAGCACGGTGTCACATTTGCAGTTGCTTTCCTGTGGGAGATATCTTCAATACCACACTTTTTCTGTTCAGTTCCTATTTAAAGAATACCTTTTTCAGTTAAGGTATACCACTGAGTATGGGAGCTACAAGAAAGCAGGAAGGCAGAGCCCAGCTACAGCAGTAAGTAGGTCCCCATGCAGTCTAGCAGCCAGCACGGTGTCACATTTGCAGCTGCTTTCCTGTGGGAGCTATCTTCAATACCACACTTTTTCTGTTCAGCTCCCATTGAAAGGATACTTTTGTCTCTTAAGGTATACCGCTGAGTATGGGAGCTACAAGAAAGCAGGAAGATAGATCCCAGCTACAGTAGTAAGTAGGTCCCCATGCAGTCTAGCAGCCAGCACGGTGTCACATTTGCAGCTGCTTTCCTGTGGGAGCTATCTTCAATACCACAGTTTTTCTCCTCAGCTCCCATTGAAAGACTACATTTGTCAGTTATGGTATACCACTGAGTATGGGAGCTACAAGAAAGCAGGAAGATAGATCCCAGCTACAGTAGTAAGTAGGTCCCCATGCAGTCTATCAGCCAGCACGGTGTCACATTTGCAGCTGCTTCCCTCTGGGAGCTATCTTCAATACCACAGTTTTTCTCCTCAGCTCCCATTGAAAGAATACATTTGTCTCTTAAGGTATACCACTGAGTATGGGAGCTACAAGAAAGCAGGAAGGCAGACCCCAGCTACAGTAGTAAGTAGGTCCCCATGCAGTCTAGCAGCCAGCACGGTGTCACATTTGCAGCTGCTTTCCTGTGGGAGCTATCTTCAATACCACACTTTTTCTGTTCAGCTCCCATTGAAAAAAATACATTTTCTCTCTTAAGGTATACAACTGAGTATGGGAGCTACAAGAAAACAGGAAGATAGATCCCAGCTACAGTAGTAAGTAGGTCCCCATGCAGTCTATCAGCCAGCACGGTGTCACATTTGCAGCTGCTTTCCTGTGGGAGCTATCTTCAATACCACAGTTTTTCTCCTCAGCTCCCATTGAAAGACTACATTTGTCAGTTATGGTATACCACTGAGTATGGGAGCTACAAGAAAGCAGGAAGATAGATCCCAGCTACAGTAGTAAGTAGGTCCCCATGCAGTCTATCAGCCAGCACGGTGTCACATTTGCAGCTGCTTCCCTCTGGGAGCTATCTTCAATACCACAGTTTTTCTCCTCAGCTCCCATTGAAAGAATACATTTGTCAGTTAAGTTATACCGCTGAGTATGGGAGCTACAAGAAAGCAGGAAGGCAGACCCCAGCTACAGCAGTAAGTAGGTCCCCATGCAGTCTAGCAGCCAGCACGGTGTCACATTTGCAGCTGCTTTCCTGTGGGAGCTATCTTCAATACCACACTTTTTCTGTTCAGTTCCTATTTAAAGAATACCTTTTTCGGTTAAGGTATACCGCTGAGTATGGGAGCTTCAAGAAAGCAGGAAGATAGACCCCAGCTACAGTAGTAAGTAGGTCCCCATGCTGTCTATCAGCCTGCACGGTGTCACATTTGCAGCTGCTTTCCTGTGGGAGCTATCTGCAATACCACAGTTTTTCTCCTCAGCTCCCATTGAAAGGATACATTTGTCAGTTAAGGTATACCGCTGAGTATGGCAGCTACAAGAAAGCAGGAAGGCAGACCCCAGCTACAGCAGTAAGTAGGTCCCCATGCAGTCTAGCAGCCAGCACGGTGTCACATTTGCAGCTGCTTTCCTGTGGGAGCTATCTTCAATACCACAGTTTTTCTGTACAGCTCCCATTGAAAGAATACTTTTGTCTCTTAAGGTATACCGCTGAGTATGGGAGCTACAAGAAAGCAGGAAGATAGATCCCAGCTACAGTAGTAAGTAGGTCCCCATGCAGTCTAGCAGCCAGCACGATGTCACATTTGCAGCTGCTTTCCTGTGGGAGCTATTTTCAATACCACACGTTCTTCTGTTCAGCTCCCATTGAAAGAATACCTTTTTCAGTTAAGGTATACCACTGAGTATGGGAGCTACAAGAAAGCAGGAAGGCAGAGCTCAGCTACAGCAGCAAGTAGGTCCCCATGCAGTCTAGCAGCCAGCACGGTGTCACATTTGCAGCTGCTTTCCTGTGGGAGCTATCTTCAATACCACAGTTTTTCTCCTCAGCTCCCATTGAAAGACTACATTTATCAGTTATGGTATACCACTGAGTATGGGAGCTACAAGAAAGCAGGAAGATAGATCCCAGCTACAGTAGTAAGTAGGTCCCCATGCAGTCTAGCAGCCAGCACGGTGTCACATTTGCAGCTGCTTCCCTCTGGGAGCTATCTTCAATACCACAGTTTTTCTCCTCAGCTCCCATTGAAAGAATACATTTGTCTCTTAAGGTATACCACTGAGTATGGGAGCTACAAGAAAGCAGGAAGGCAGACCCCAGCTACAGTAGTAAGTAGGTCCCCATGCAGTCTAGCAGCCAGCACGGTGTCACATTTGCAGCTGCTTTCCTGTGGGAGCTATCTTCAATACCACACTTTTTCTGTTCAGTTCCTATTTAAAGAATACCTTTTTCGGTTAAGGTATACCGCTGAGTATGGGAGCTACAAGAAAGCAGGAAGGAAGACCCCAGATACAGTAGTAAGTAGGTCCCCATGCAGTCTATCAGCCAGCACGGTGTCACATTTGCAGCTGCTTTCCTGTGGGAGCTATCTTCAATACCACACTTTTTCTGTTCAGCTCCCATTGAAAAAACTAGATTTTGTCAGTTAAGGTATACCGCTGAGTATGGGAGCTTCAAGAAAGCAGAAAGAGAGATCCCAGCTACAGTAGTAAGTAGGTCCCCATGCAGTCTAGCAGCCAGCACTGTGTCACATTTGCAGCTGCTTTCCTGTGGGAGCTATCTTCAATACCACACTTTTTCTGTTCAGCTCCCATTGAAGAAACTATATTTTGTCTCTTAAGGTATACCGCTGAGTATGGGAGCTACAAGAAAGCAGGAAGACAGACCCCAGCTACAGTAGTAAGTAGGTCCCCATGCAGTCTATCAGCCAGCACGGTGTCACATTTGCAGCTGCTTTCCTGTGGGAGCTATCTTCAATACCACAGTTTTTCTCCTCAGCTCCCATTGAAAGAATACATTTGTCAGTTAAGGTATACCGCTGAGTATGGGAGCTACAAGAAAGCAGGAAGATAGATCCCAGCTACAGTAGTAAGTAGGTCCCCATGCAGTCTAGAACCCAACACGATGTCACATTTGCAGCTGCTTTCCTGTGGGAGCTATCTTCAATACCACACGTTTTTCTGTTCAGCTCCCATTGAAAGAATACATTTGTCAGTTAAGGTATACCACTGAGTATGGCAGCTACAAGAAAGCAGGAAGGCAGACCCCAGCTACAGTAGTAAGTAGGTCCCCATGCAGTCTATCAGCCAGCACGTTGTCACATTTGCAGCTGCTTTCCTGTGGGAGCTATCTTCAATACCACAGTTTTTCTCCTCAGCTCCCATTGAAAGAATACATTTGTCTCTTAAGGTATACCACTGAGTATGGGAGCTACAAGAAAGCAGGAAGGCAGACCCCAGCTACAGTAGTAAGTAGGTCCCCATGCAGTCTAGCAGCCAGCACGGTGTCACATTTGCAGCTGCTTTCCTGTGGGAGCTATCTTCATTACCACACTTTTTCTCCTCAGTTCCCATTTAAAAAATACATTTGTCTCTTCAGGAATACCACTGAGTATGGGAGCTACAAGAAAGCAGGAAGGCAGACCCCAGCTACAGTAGTAAGTAGGTCCCCATGCAGTCTAGCAGCCAGCACGGTGTCACATTTGCAGCTGCTTTCCTGTGGGAGCTATCTTCAATACCACACTTTTTCTGTTCAGCTCCCATTGAAAAAACTACATTTTGTCTCTTAAGGTATACAACTGAGTATGGGAGCTACAAGAAAGCAGGAAGATAGATCCCAGCTACATTAGTAAGTAGGTCCCCATGCAGTCTAGCAGCCAGCACGGTGTCACATTTGCAGCTGCTTTCCTGTGGGAGCTATCTTCAATACCACACTTTTTCTGTTCAGCTCTCATTGAAAAAACTACATTTTGTCTCTTAAGGTATACAACTGAGTATGGGAGCTACAAGAAAGCAGGAACATAGATCCCAGCTACAGTAGTAAGTAGGTCCCCATGCAGTCTAGCAGCCAGCACGGTGTCACATTTGCAGCTGCTTTCCTGTGGGAGCTATCTTCAATACCACACTTTTTCTCCTCAGTTCCCATTGAAAGAATACTTTTCTCAGTTAAGGTATACCACTGAGTATGGGAGCTACAAGAAAGCAGGAAGGCAGACCCCAGCTACAGTAGTAAGTAGGTCCCCATGCAGTCTAGCAGCCAGCACGGTGTCACATTTGCAGCTGCTTTCCTGTGGGAGCTATCGTCTATACCACAATTTTTCTGTTCAGCTCCCATTGAAAAAAGTACATTTTGTCAGTTAAGGTATACCGCTGAGTATGGGAGCTACAAGAAAGCAGGAAGGCAGACCCCAGCTACAGTAGTAAGTAGGTCCCCATGCAGTCTAGCAGCCAGCACGGTGTCACATTTGCATCTGCTTTCCTGTGGGAGCTATCTTCAATACCACACTTTTTCTGTTCAGCTCCCATTGAAAGAATACATTTGTCAGTTAAGGTATACCACTGAGTATGGGAGCTACAAGAAAGCAGGAAGGCAGACCCCAGCTACATTAGTAAGTAGGTCCCCATGCAGTCTAGCAGCCAGCACGGTGTCACATTTGCAGCTGCTTCCCTCTGGGAGCTATCTCAATACCACAGTTTTTCTGTTCAGCTCCCATTGAAAGACTACATTTGTCAGTTAAGGTATACCACTGAGTATGGGAGCTACAAGAAAGCAGGAAGGCAGACCCCAGCTACAGTAGTAAGTAGGTCCCCAGCAGTCTAGCAGCCAGCACGGTGTCACATTTGCAGCTGCTTTCCTGTGGGAGCTATCTTCAATAGCACACTTTTTCTGTTCAGCTCCCATTGAAAGAATACATTTGTCAGTTAAGGTATACCACTGAGTATGGGAGCTACAAGAAAGCAGGAAGATAGACCCCAGCTACAGTAGTAAGTAGGTCCCCATGCAGTCTAGCAGCCAGCACGGTGTCACATTTGCAGCTGCTTTCCTGTGGGAGCTATCTTCAATAGCACACTTTTTCTGTTCAGCTCCCATTGAAAGAATACATTTGTTCTTAAGGTATACAATTGAGTATGGGAGCTACAAGAAAGCAGGAAGATAGATCCCAGCTACATTAGTAAATAGGTCCCCATGCAGTCTATCAGCCAGCACGGTGTCACATTTGCAGCTGTTTTCCTGTGGGAGCTATCTTCAATACCACACTTTTTCTGTTCAGCTCTCATTGAAATAACTACATTTTGTCTCTTAAGGTATACAACTGAGTATGGGAGCTACAAGAAAGCAGGAAGATAGATCCAAGCTACAGTAGTAAGTAGGTCCCCATGCAGTCTAGCAGCCAGCACGGTGTCACATTTGCAGCTGCTTTCCTGTGGGAGCTATCTTCAATACCACACTTTTTCTGTTCAGTTCCCATTTAAAGAATACATTTCTCTCTTACGGTATACCACTGAGTATGGGAGCTACAAGAAAGCAGGAAGGCAGACCCCAGCTACAGTAGTAAGTAGGTCCCCATGCAGTCTAGCAGCCAGCACGGTGTCACATTTGCAGCTGCTTTCCTGTGGGAGCTATCGTCAATACCACACTTTTTCTGTTGAGCTCCCATTGAAAAAAGTACATTTTGTCAGTTAAGGTATACCGCTGAGTATGGGAGCTACAAGAAAGCAGGAAGGCAGACCCCAGCTACAGTAGTAAGTAGGTCCCCATGCAGTCTAGCAGCCAGCACGGTGTCACATTTGCAGCTGCTTTCCTGTGGGAGCTATCTTCAATACCACACTTTTTCTCCTCAGTTCCAATTTAAAAAACACATTTCTCTCTTCAGGAATACCACTGAGTATGGGAGCTACAAGAAAGCAGGAAGGCAGACCCCAGCTACAGTAGTAAGTAGGTCCCCATGCAGTCTAGCAGCCAGCACGGTGTCACATTTGCAGCTGCTTTCCTGTGGGAGCTATCTTCAATACCACACTTTTTCTGTTCAGCTCTCATTAAAAAAACTACATTTTGTCAGTTAAGGTATACAACTGAGTATGGGAGCTGCAAGAAAGCAGGAACATAGATCCCACCTACAGTAGTAAGTAGGTCCCCATGCAGTCTAGCAGCCAGCACGGTGTCACATTTGCAGCTGCTTTCCTGTGGGAGCTATCTTCAATACCACACTTTTTCTGTTCAGCTCCCATTGAAAGAATACTTTTCTCAGTTAAGGTATACCACTGAGTATGGCAGATACAAGAAAGCAGGAAGGCAGACCCCAGCTACAGTAGTAAGTAGGTCCCCATGCAGTCTAGCAGCTAGCACGGTGTCACATTTGCAGCTGCTTTCCTGTGGGAGCTATCGTCAATACCACACTTTTTCTGTTCAGCTCCCATTGAAAAAAGTACATTTTGTCAGTTAAGGTATACCGCTGAGTATGGGAGCTACAAGAAAGCAGGAAGGCAGACCCCAGCTACAGTAGTAAGTAGGTCCCCGTGCAGTCTAGCAGCCACCACGGTGTCACATTTGCAGCTGCTTTCCTGTGGGAGCTATCTTCAATACCACACTTTTTCTGTTCAGCTCCCATTGAAAGAATACATTTGTCAGTTAAGGTATACCACTGAGTATGGGAGCTACAAGAAAGCAGGAAAGCAGACCCCAGCTACAGTAGTAAGTATGTCCCCATGCAGTCTAGCAGCCAGCACGGTGCCATATTTGCAGCTGCTTCCCTCTGGGAGCTATCTTCAATACCACAGTTTTTCTGTTCAGCTCCCATTGAAAGAATACATTTGTCAGTTAAGGTATACCGCTGAGTATGGGAGCTACAAGAAAGCAGGAAGGCAGACCCCAGCTACAGTAGTAAGTAGGTCCCCATGCAGTCTAGCAGCCAGCACGGTGTCACATTTGCAGCTGCTTCCCTCTGGGAGCTATCTTCAATACCACAGTTTTTCTGTTCAGCTCCCATTGAAAGAATACATTTGTCAGTTAAGGTATACCGCTGAGTATGGGAGCTACAAGAAAGCAGGAAGATAGATCCCAGCTACAGTAGTAAGTAGGTCCCCATGCAGTCTAGCAGCCAGCACGGTGTCACATTTGCAGCTACTTTCCTGTGGGAGCTATCTTCAATACCACAGTTTTTCTGTTCAGCTCCCATTGAAAGAATACATTTGTCAGTTAAGGTATACCGCTGAGTATGGGAGCTACAAGAAAGCAGGAAGATAGACCCCAGCTACAGTAGTAAGTAGGTCCCCATGCAGTCTAGCAGCCAGCACGGTGTCACATTTGCAGCTGCTTTCCTGTGGGAGCTATCTTCAATACCACACTTTTTCTCCTCAGTTCCCATTTAAAGAATACATTTGTCTCTTAAGGTATACAACTGAGTATGGGAGCTACAAGAAAGCAGGAAGGAAGACCCCAGCTACAGTAGTAAGGAGGTCCCCATGCAGTCTATGAGCCAGCACGGTGTCACATTTGCAGCTGCTTTCTTGTGGGAGCTATCTTCAATACCACACTTTTTCTTCTCAGCTCCCATTGAAAAAACTACATTTTGTCTCTTAAGGTATACAACTGAGTATGGGAGCTACAAGAAAGCAGGAAGGCAGACCCCAGCTACAGTAGTAAGTAGGTCCCCATGCAGTCTAGCAGCCAGCACGGTGTCACATTTGCAGCTGCTTTCCTGTGGGAGCTATCTTCAATACCACACTTTTTCTCCTCAGCTCCCATTGAAAGAATCCATTTGTCAGTTAAGGTATACCGCTGAGTACGGGAGCTACAAGAAAGCAGGAAGGCAGACCCCAGCTACAGTAGTAAGTAGGTCCCCATGCAGTCTAGCAGCCAGCACGGTGTCACATTTGCAGCTGCTTTCCTGTGGGAGCTATCTTCAATACCACACTTTTTCTTCTCAGTTCCCATTGAAAAAACTACATTTTGTCTCTTAAGGTATACAACTGAGTATGGGAGCTACAAGAAAGCAGGAAGATAGATCCCAGCTACAGTAGTAAGTAGGTCCCCATGCAGTCTATCAGCCAGCACGGTGTCACATTTGCAGCTGCTTTCCTGTGGGAGCTATCTTCAATACCACACTTTTTCTGTTCAGCTCCCATTGAAAAAACTACATTTTGTCTCTTCAGGAATACCACTGAGTATGGGAGCTACAAGAAAGCAGGAAGGCAGACCCCAGCTACAGTAGTAAGTAGGTCCCCATGCAGTCTATCAGCCAGCACGGTGTCACATTTGCAGCTGCTTTCCTGTGGGAGCTATCTTCAATACCACACTTTTTCTTCTCAGCTCCCATTGAAAAAAATACATTTTGTCAGTTAAGGTATACCGCTGAGTATGGGAGCTACAAGAAAGCAGGAAGGCAGACCCCAGCTACAGTAGTAAGTAGGTCCCCATGCAGTCTATCAGCCAGCACGGTGTCACATTTGCAGCTGCTTTCCTGTGGGAGCTATCTTCAATACCACACTTTTTCTGTTCAGCTCCCATTGAAAAAATACTTTTCTCAGTTAAGGTATACCACTGAGTATGGGAGCTACAAGAAAGCAGGAAGGCAGACCCCAGCTACATTAGTAAGTAGGTCCCCATGCAGTCTATCAGCCAGCACGGTGTCACATTTGCAGCTGCTTTCCTGTGGGAGCTATCTTCAATACCACACTTTTTCTGTTCAGCTCTCATTGAAAAAACTACATTTTGTCTCTTAAGGTATACAACTGAGTATGGGAGCTACAAGAAAGCAGGAAGATAGATCCCAGCTACAGTAGTAAGTAGTTCCCCATGCAGTCTAGCAGCCAGCACGGTGTCACACTTGCAGCTGCTTCCCTGTGGGAGCTATCTTCAATACCACACTTTTTCTGTTCAGCTCCCATTGAAAGAATACATTTGTCAGTTAAGGTATACCGCTGAGTATGGGAGCTACAAGAAAGCAGGAAGGCAGACCCCAGCTACAGTAGTAAGTAGGTCCCCATGCTATCTAGCTGCCAGCACGGTGTGACATTTGCAGCTGCTTCCCTGTGGGAGCTATCTTCAATACCACACTTTTTCTGTTCAGCTCCCATTGAAAAAACTACATTTTGTCTCTTAAGGTATACAACTGAGTATGGGAGCTACAAGAAAGCAGGAAGATAGATCCCAGCTACAGTAGTAAGTAGGTCCCCATGCAGTCTATCAGCCAGCACGGTGTCACATTTGCAGCTGCTTTCCTGTGGGAGCTATCTTCAATACCACAGTTTTTCTCCTCAGCTCCCATTGAAAGAATACATTTTTCAGTTAAGGTATACCACTGAGTATGGGAGCTACAAGAAAGCAGGAAGGCAGACCCCAGCTACAGTAGTAAGTAGGTCCCCATGCAGTCTAGCAGCCAGCACGGTGTCACATTTGCAGCTGCTTTCCTGTGGGAGCTATCTTCAATACCACACTTTTTCTGTTCAGCTCCCATTGAAAAAACTACATTTTGTCTCTTAAGGTATACAACTGAGTATGGGAGCTACAAGAAAGCAGGAAGATAGATCCCAGCTACAGTAGTAAGTAGGTCCCCATGCAGTCTATCAGCCAGCACGGTGTCACATTTGCAGCTGCTTTCCTGTGGGAGCTATCTTCAATACCACACTTTTTCTGTTCAGCTCCCATTGAAAGAATACTTTTCTCAGTTAAGGTATACCACTGAGTATGGGAGCTACAAGAAAGCAGGAAGGCAGACCCCAGCTACAGTAGTAAGTAGGTCCCCATGCAGTCTAGCAGCCAGCACGGTGTCACATTTGCAGCTGCTTTCCTGTGGGAGCTATCTTCAATACCACACTTTTTCTGTTCAGCTCCCATTGAAAAAATACATTTGTCAGTTAAGGTATACAACTGAGTATGGGAGCTACAAGAAAGCAGGAAGATAGACCCCAGCTACAGTAGTAAGTAGGTCCCCATGCAGTCTAGCAGCCAGCACGGTGTCACATTTGCACCTGCTTTCCTGTGGGAGCTATCTTCAATACCACACTTTTTCTGTTCAGCTCCCATTGAAAGAATACATTTGTCAGTTAAGGTATACCGCTGAGTATGGGATCTACAAGAAAGCAGGAAGGCAGACCCCAGCTACAGTAGTAAGTAGGTCCCCATGCAGTCTATCAGCCAGCACGGTGTCACATTTGCAGCTGCTTTCCTGTGGGAGCTATCTTCAATACCACACTTTTTCGTCTCAGCTCCCTTTGAAAAAACTACATTTTGTCAGTTAAGGTATACCGCTGAGTATGGGAGCTACAAGAAAGCAGGAAGGCAGACCCCAGCTACAGTAGTAAGTAGGTCCCCATGCAGTCTAGCAGCCAGCACGGTGTCACATTTGCAGCTGCTTTCCTGTGGGAGCTATCTTCAATACCACACTTTTTCTGTTCAGCTCCCATTGAAAAAATACATTTGTCTCTGAAGGTATACCGCTGAGTACGGGAGCTACAAGAAAGCAGGAAGGCAGACCCCAGCTACAGTAGTAAGTAGGTCCCCATGCAGTCTAGCAGCCAGCACGGTGTCACATTTGCAGCTGCTTTCCTGTGGGAGCTATCTTCAATACCACACTTTTTTTGTTCAGCTCCCATTGAAAGAATACATTTGTCAGTTAAGGTATACCGCTGAGTATGGGAGCTACAAGAAAGCAGGAAGATAGATCCCAGCTACAGTACTAAGTAGGTCCCCATGCAGTCTAGCAGCCAGCACGGTGTCACATTTGCAGCTGCTTTCCTGTGGGAGCTATCTTCAATAGCACACTTTTTCTGTTCAGCTCCCATTGAAAGAATACATTTGTCAGTTAAGGTATACAACTGAGTATGGGAGCTACAAGAAAGCAGGAAGATAGACCCCAGCTACAGTAGTAAGTAGGTCCCCATGCAGTCTAGCAGCCAGCACGGTGTCACATTTGCAGCTGCTTTCCTGTGGGAGCTATCTTCAATACCACACTTTTTCTCCTCAGTTCCCATTTAAAGAATACATTTGTCTCTTAAGGTATACAACTGAGTATGGGAGCTACAAGAAAGCAGGATGATAGATCCCAGCTACATTAGTAAGTAGGTCCCCATGCAGTCTAGCAGCTAGCACGGTGTCACATTTGCAGCTGCTTTCCTGTGGGAGCTATCTTCAATACCACACTTTTTCTGTTCAGCTCTCATTGAAAAAACTACATTTTGTCTCTTAAGGTATACAACTGAGTATGGGAGCTACAAGAAAGCAGGAAGATAGATCCAAGCTACAGTAGTAAGTAGGTCCCCATGCAGTCTAGCAGCCAGCACGGTGTCACATTTGCAGCTGCTTTCCTGTGGGAGCTATCTTCAATACCACACTTTTTCTGTTCAGCCCCCTTTGAAAAAACTATATTTTGTCTCTTAAGGTATACAACTGAGTATGGAAGCTACAAGAAAGCAGGAATATTGATCCCAGCTACATTAGTAAGTAGGTCCCCATGCAGTCTAGCAGCCAGCACGGTGTCACATTTGCAGCTGCTTTCTTGTGGGAGCTATCTTCAATACCACACTTTTTCTCCTCAGTTCCCATTTAAAAAATACATTTGTCTCTACAGGAATACCACTGAGTATGGGAGCTACAAGAAAGCAGGAAGGCAGACCCCAGCTACAGTAGTAAGTAGGTCCCCATGCTGTCTAGCAGCCAGCACGGTGTCACATTTGCAGCTGCTTTCCTGTGGGAGCTATCTTCAATACCACACTTTTTTTGTTCAGCTCCCATTGAAAGAATACATTTGTCAGTTAAGGTATATCGCTGAGTATGGGAGCTACAAGAAAGCAGGAAGATAGATCCCAGCTACAGTAGTAAGTAGTTCCCCATGCAGTCTAGCAGCCAGCACGGTGTCACATTTGCAGCTGCTTCCCTGTGGGAGCTATCTTCAATACCAAAGTTTTTCTCCTCAGCTCCCATTGAAAGAATACATTTGTCAGTTAAGGTATACCGCTGAGTATGGGAGCTACAAGAAAGCAGGAAGGCAGACCCCAGCTACAGTAGTAAGTAGGTCCCCATGCTGTCTAGCAGCCAGCACGGTGTCACATTTGCAGCTGCTTCCCTGTGGGAGCTATCTTCAATACCACACTTTTTCTGTTCAGCTCCCATTGAAAAAACTACATTTTGTCTCTTAAGGTATACAACTGAGTATAGGAGCTACAAGAAAGCAGGAAGATAGATCCCAGCTACAGTAGTAAGTAGGTCCCCATGCAGTCTATCAGCCAGCACGGTGTCACATTTGCAGCTGCTTTCCTGTGGGAGCTATCTTCAATACCACAGTTTTTCTCCTCAGCTCCCATTGAAAGAATACATTTGTCAGTTAAGGTATACCACTGAGTATGGGAGCTACAAGAAAGCAGGAAGGCAGACCCCAGCTACAGTAGTAAGTAGGTCCCCATGCAGTCTAGCAGCCAGCACGGTGTCACATTTGCAGCTGCTTTCCTGTGGGAGCTATCTTCAATACCACACTTTTTCTGTTCAGCTCCCATTGAAAAAACTACATTTTGTCTCTTAAGGTATACAACTGAGTATGGGAGCTACAAGAAAGCAGGAAGATAGATCCCAGCTAAAGTAGTAAGTAGGTCCCCATGCAGTCTAGCAGCCAGCACGGTGTCACATTTGCAGCTGCTTTCCTGTGGGAGCTATCTTCAATACCACACTTTTTCTGTTCAGCTCCCATTGAAAGAATACTTTTCTCAGTTAAGGTATACCACTGAGTATGGTAGCTACAAGAAAGCAGGAAGGCAGACCCCAGCTACAGTAGTAAGTAGGTCCCCATGCAGTCTAGCAGCCAGCACGGTGTCACATTTGCAGCTGCTTTCCTGTGGGAGCTATCGTCAATACCACAGTTTTTCTGTTCAGCTCCCATTGAAAAAAGTACATTTTGTCAGTTAAGGTATACCGCTGAGTATGGGAGCTACAAGAAAGCAGGAAGGCAGACCCCAGCTACAGTAGTAAGTAGGTCCCCATGCAGTCTAGCAGCCACCACGGTGTCACATTTGCAGCTGCTTTCCTGTGGGAGCTATCTTCAATACCACACTTTTTCTGTTCAGCTCCCATTAAAAGAATACATTTGTCAGTTAAGGTATACCAATGAGTATGGGAGCTACAAGAAAGCAGGAAGGCAGACCCCAGCTACAGTAGTAAGTAGGTCCCCATGCAGTCTAGCAGCCAGCACGGTGTCACATTTGCAGCTGCTTCCCTCTGGGAGCTATCTTCAATACCACAGTTTTTTTGTTCAGCTCCCATTGAAAGAATACATTTGTCAGTTAAGGTATACCGCTCAGTATGGGAGCTACAAGAAAGCAGGAAGGCAGACCCCAGCTACAGTAGTAAGTAGGTCCCCATGCAGTCTAGCAGCCAGCACGGTGTCACATTTGCAGCTGCTTTCCTGTGGGAGCTATCTTCAATACCACACTTTTTCTGTTCAGCTCCCATTGAAAAAATACATTTGTCAGTTAAGGTATACAACTGAGTATGGGAGCTACAAGAAAGCAGGAAGATAGACCCCAGCTACAGTAGTAAGTAGGTCCCCATGCAGTCTAGCAGCCAGCATGGTGTCACATTTGCAGCTGCTTTCCTGTGGGAGCTATCTTCAATACCACACTTTTTCTCCTCAGTTCCCATTTAAAGAATACATTTGTGTCTTCAGGAATACCACTGAGTATGGGAGCTACAAGAAAGCAGGAAGGCAGACCCCAGCTACAGTAGTAAGTAGGTCTCCATGCAGTCTATCAGCCAGCACGGTGTCACATTTGCAGCTGCTTTCCTGTGGGAGCTATCTTCAATACCACACTTCTTCTGTTCAGCCCCCTTTGAAAAAACTATATTTTGTCTCTTAAGGTATACATCTGAGTATGGAAGCTACAAGAAAGCAGGAATATTGATCCCAGCTACATTAGTAAGTAGGTCCCCATGCAGTCTATGAGCCAGCACGGTGTCACATTTGCAGCTGCTTTCTTGTGGGAGCTATCTTCAATACCACACTTTTTCTTCTCAGCTCCCATTGAAAAAACTACATTTTGTCTCTTAAGGTATACAACTGAGTATGGGAGCTACAAGAAAGCAGGAAGATAGATCCCAGCTACAGTAGTAAGTAGGTCCCCATGCAGTCTAGCAGCCAGCACGGTGTCACATTTGCAGCTGCTTCCCTCTGGGAGCTATCTTCAATACCACAATTTTTCTCCTCAGCTCCCATTGAAAGAATACATTTGTCAGTTAAGGTATACCGCTGAGTACGGGAGCTACAAGAAAGCAGGAAGGCAGACCCCAGCTACAGTAGTAAGTAGGTCCCCATGCAGTCTAGCAGCCAGCACGGTGTCACATTTGCAGCTGCTTTCCTGTGGGAGGTATCTTCAATACCACAGTTTTTCTCCTCAGTTCCCATTTAAAGAATACATTTGTCTCTTAAGGTATACCACTGAGTATGGGAGCTACAAGAAAGCAGGAAGATAGACCCCAGCTACAGTAGTAAGTAGGTCCCCATGCAGTCTATCAGCCAGCACGGTGTCAGATTTGCAGCTGCTTTCCTGTGGGAGCTATCTTCAATACCACACTTTTTCTCCTCAGTTCCCATTTAAAAAATACATTTGTCTCTTCAGGAATACCACTGAGTATGGGAGCTACAAGAAAGCAGGAAGGCAGACCCCAGCTACAGTAGTAAGTAGGTCCCCATGCAGTCTATCAGCCAGCACGGTGTCACATTTGCAGCTGCTTTCCTGTGGGAGCTATCTTCAATACCACACTTTTTCTGTTCAGCTCCCTTTTAAAAAACTACATTTTGTCTCTTAAGGTATACAACTGAGTATGGGAGCTACAAGAAAGCAGGAAGATAGATCCCAGCTACAGTAGTAAGTAGGTCCCCATGCAGTCTAGCAGCCAGCAGGGTGTCACATTTGCAGCTGCTTTCTTGTGGGAGCTATCTTCAATACCACAGTTTTTCTCCTCAGCTCCCATTGAAAGAATACTTTTCTCAGTTAAGGTATACCACTGAGTATGGGAGCTACAAGAAAGCAGGAAGGCAGACCCCAGCTAAAGTAGTAAGTAGGTCCCCATGCAGTCTAGCAGCCAGCACGGTGTCACATTTGCAGCTGCTTTCCTGTGGGAGCTATCGTCAATACCACACTTTTTCTGTTCAGCTCCCATTGAAAAAAGTACATTTTATCAGTTAAGGTATACCGCTGAGTATGGGAGCTACAAGAAAGCAGGAAGGCAGACCCCAGCTACAGTAGTAAGTAGGTCCCCATGCAGTCTAGCAGCCAGCACGGTGTCACATTTGCAGCTGCTTTCCTGTGGGAGCTATCTTCAATACCACACTTTTTCTGTTCAGCTCCCATTGAAAGAATACATTTGTCAGTTAAGGTATACCACTGAGTATGGGAGCTACAAGAAAGCAGGAAGGCAGACCCCAGCTACAGTAGTAAGTAGGTCCCCATGCAGTCTAGCAGCCAGCATGGTGTCACATTTGCAGCTGCTTTCCTGTGGGAGCTATCTTCAATAGCACACTTTTTCTGTTCAGCTCCCATTGAAAGAATACATTTGTCAGTTAAGGTATACAACTGAGTATGGGAGCTACAAGAAAGCAGGAAGATAGACCCCAGCTACAGTAGTAAGTAGGTCCCCATGCAGTCTAGCAGCCAGCATGGTGTCACATTTGCAGCTGCTTTCCTGTGGGAGCTATCTTCAATACCACACTTTTTCTCCTCAGTTCCCCATTAAAGAATACATTTGTCTCTTAAGGTATACAACTTAGTATGGGAGCTACAAGAAAGCAGGATGATAGATCCCAGCTACATTAGTAAGTAGGTCCCCATGCAGTCTAGCAGCTAGCACGGTGTCACATTTGCAGCTGCTTTCCTGTGGGAGCTATCTTCAATACCACACTTTTTCTGTTCAGCTCTCATTGAAAAAACTACATTTTGTCTCTTAAGGTATACAACTGACTATGGGAGCTACAAGAAAGCAGGAAGATAGATCCAAGCTACAGTAGTAAGTAGGTCCCCATGCAGTCTAATAGCCAGCACGGTGTCACATTTGCAGCTGCTTTCCTGTGGGAGCTATCTTTAATACCACAGTTTTTCTCCTCAGTTCCCATTTAAAGAATACATTTGTCTCTTAAGGTATACCACTGAGTATGGGAGCTACAAGAAAGTAGGAATGCAGACCCCAGCTACAGTAGTAAGTAGGTCCCCATGCAGTCTAGCAGCCAGCACGGTGTCACATTTGCAGCTGCTTTCCTGTGGGAGCTATCTTCAATACCACACTTTTTCTCCTCAGTTCCCATTTAAAGAATACATTTGTCTCTTCAGGAATACCACTGAGTATGGGAGCTACAAGAAAGCAGGAAGGCAGACCCCAGCTACAGTAGTAAGTAGGTCCCCATGCAGTCTAGCAGCCAACACGGTGTCACATTTGCAGCTGCTTCCCTCTGGGAGCTATCTTCAATACCACAGTTTTTCTTCTCAGCTCCCATTGAAAGAATCCATTTGTCAGATAAGGTATACAACTGAGTACGGGAGCTACAAGAAAGCAGGAAGGCAGACCCCAGCTACAGTAGTAAGTAGGTCCCCATGCAGTCTAGCAGCCAGCACGGTGTCACATTTGCAGCTGCTTTCCTGTGGGAGCTATCGTCAATACCACACTTTTTCTGTTCAGCTCCCATTGAAAAAACTACATTTTGTCTCTTAAGGTATACAACTGAGTATGGGAGCTACAAGAAAGCAGGAAGATAGATCCCAGCTACAGTAGTAAGTAGGTCCCCATGCAGTCTAGCAGCCAGCACGGTGTCACATTTGCAGCTGCTTCCCTCTGGGAGCTATCTTCAATACCACAATTTTTCTCCTCAGCTCCCATTGAAAGAATACATTTGTCAGTTAAGGTATACCGCTGAGTACGGGAGCTACAAGAAAGCAGGAAGGCAGACCCCAGCTACAGTAGTAAGTAGGTCCCCATGCAGTCTAGCAGCCAGCACGGTGTCACATTTGCAGCTGCTTTCCTGTGGGAGGTATCTTCAATACCACAGTTTTTCTCCTCAGTTGCCATTTAAAGAATACTTTTGTCTCTTAAGGTATACCACTGAGTATGGGAGCTACAAGAAAGCAGGAAGATAGATCCCAGCTACATTAGTAAGTAGGTCCCCATGCAGTCTAGCAGCCAGCACGGTGTCACATTTGCAGCTGCTTTCCTGTGGGAGCTATCTTCAATACCACACTTTTTCTGTTCAGCTCTCATTGAAAAAACTACATTTTGTCTCTTAAGGTATACAACTGAGTATGGGAGCTACAAGAAAGCAGGAACATAGATCCCAGCTAGAGTAGTAAGTAGGTCCCCATGCAGTCTAGCAGCCAGCACGGTGTCACATTTGCAGCTGCTTTACTGTGGGAGCTATCTTCAATACCACACTTTTTCTTTTCATCTCTCATTGAAAAAACTACATTTTGTCTCTTAAGGTATACAACTGAGTATGGGAGCTACAAGAAAGCAGGAAGATAGATCCCAGCTACAGTAGTAAGTAGTTCCCCATGCAGTCTAGCAGCCAGCACGGTGTCACATTTGCAGCTGCTTCCCTGTGGGAGCTATCTTCAATACCACACTTTTTCTGTTCAGCTCCCATTGAAAAAACTACATTTTGTCTTTTAAGGTATACAACTGAGTATGGGAGCTACAAGAAAGCAGGAAGATAGATCCCAGCTACAGTAGTAAGTAGGTCCCCATGCAGTCTAGCAGCCAGCACGGTGTCACATTTGCAGCTGCTTTCCTGTGGGAGCTATCTTCAATACCACACTTTTTCTGTTCAGCTCTCATTGAAAAAACTACATTTTGTCTCTTAAGGTATACAACTGAGTATGGGAGCTACAAGAAAGCAGGAACATAGATCCCAGCTAGAGTAGTAAGTAGGTCCCCATGCAGTCTAGCAGCCAGCACGGTGTCACATTTGCAGCTGCTTTACTGTGGGAGCTATCTTCAATACCACACTTTTTCTTTTCATCTCTCATTGAAAAAACTACATTTTGTCTCTTAAGGTATACAACTGAGTATGGGAGCTACAAGAAAGCAGGAAGATAGATCCCAGCTACAGTAGTAAGTAGTTCCCCATGCAGTCTAGCAGCCAGCACGGTGTCACATTTGCAGCTGCTTCCCTGTGGGAGCTATCTTCAATACCACACTTTTTCTGTTCAGCTCCCATTGAAAAAACTACATTTTGTCTTTTAAGGTATACAACTGAGTATGGGAGCTACAAGAAAGCAGGAAGATAGATCCCAGCTACAGTAGTAAGTAGGTCCCCATGCAGTCTATCAGCCAGCACGGTGTCACATTTGCAGCTGCTTTCCTGTGGGAGCTATCTTCAATACCACAGTTTTTCTGTTCAGCTCCCATTGAAAGAATACATTTGTCAGTTAAGGTATACCACTGAGTATGGGAGCTACAAGAAAGCAGGAAGACAGACCCCAGCTACAGTAGTAAGTAGGTCCCCATGCAATCTAGCAGCCAGCACGGTGTCACATTTGCAGCTGCTTTCCTGTGGGAGCTATCTTCAATACCACACTTTTTCTGTTCAGCTCCCATTGAAAAAACTACATTTTGTCTCTTAAGGTATACAACTGAGTATGGGAGCTACAAGAAAGCAGGAAGATAGATCCCAGCTACAGTAGTAAGTAGGTCCCCATGCAGTCTAGCAGCCAGCACGGTGTCACATTTGCAGCTGCTTTCCTGTGGGAGCTATCTTCAATACCACACTTTTTCTGTTCAGCTCTCATTGAAAAAACTACATTTTGTCTCTTAAGGTATACAACTGAGTATGGGAGCTACAAGAAAGCAGGAACATAGATCCCAGCTAGAGTAGTAAGTAGGTCCCCATGCAGTCTAGCAGCCAGCAGGGTGTCACATTTGCAGCTGCTTTCTTGTGGGAGCTATCTTCAATACCACACTTTTTCTGTTCAGCTCCCATTGAAAGAATACTTTTCTCAGTTAAGGTATACCACTGAGTATGGTAGCTACAAGAGAGCAGGAAGGCAGACCCCAGCTACAGTAGTAAGTAGGTCCCCATGCAGTCTAGCAGCCAGCACGGTGTCACATTTGCAGCTGCTTTCCTGTGGGAGCTATCGTCAATACCACACTTTTTCTGTTCAGCTCCCATTGAAAAAACTACATTTTGTCAGTTAAGGTATACAGCTGAGTATGGGAGCTACAAGAAAGCAGGAAGGCAGACCCCAGCTACAGTAGTAAGTAGGTCCCCATGCAGTCTAGCAGCCACCACGGTGTCACATTTGCAGCTGCTTTCCTGTGGGAGCTATCTTCAATACCACACTTTTTCTGTTCAGCTCCCATTGAAAGAATACATTTGTCAGTTAAGGTATACCACTGAGTATGGGAGCTACAAGAAAGCAGGAACATAGATCCCAGCTACAGTAGTAAGTAGGTCCCCATGCAGTCTATCAGCCAACACGGTGTCACATTTGCAGCTGCTTTCCTGTGGGAGCTATCTTCAATACCACAGTTTTTCTGTTCAGCTCCCATTGAAAGAATACATTTGTCAGTTAAGGTATACCGCTGAGTATGGGAGCTACAAGAAAGCAGGAAGGCAGACCCCAGCTACAGTAGTAAGTAGGTCCCCATGCAGTCTAGCAGCCAGCACGGTGTCACATTTGCAGCTGCTTTCCTGTGGGAGCTATCTTCAATACCACACTTTTTCTGTTCAGCTCTCATTGAAAAAACTACATTTGTCATTTAAGGTATACCACTGAGTATGGGAGCTACAAGAAAGCAGGAAGATAGATCCCAGCTACAGTAGTAAGTAGGTCCCCATGCAGTCTAGCAGCCAGCACGGTGTCACATTTGCAGCTGCTTCCCTCTGGGAGTTATCTTCAATACCACAGTTTTTCTCCTCAGTTCCCATTTAAAAAATACATTTGTCTCTTCAGGAATACCACTGAGTATGGGAGCTACAAGAAAGCAGGAAGGCAGACCCCAGCTACAGTAGTAAAGTAGGTCCCCATGCAGTCTAGCAGCCAGCACGGTGTCACATTTGCAGCTGCTTTACTGTGGGAGCTATCTTCAATACCACACTTTTTCTGTTCAGCTCCCATTGAAAAAACTACATTTTGTCTCTGAAGGTATACAACTGAGTACGGGAGCTACAAGAAAGCAGGAAGATAGATCCCAGCTACAGTAGTAATAGTTCCCCATGCAGTCTAGCAGCCAGCACGGTGTCACATTTGCAGCTGTTTCCCTGTGGGAGCTATCTTCAATACCAAAGTTTTTCTCCTCAGCTCCCATTGAAAGAATACATTTGTCAGTTAAGGTATACCGCTGAGTATGGGAGCTACAAGAAAGCAGGAAGGCAGACCCCAGCTACAGTAGTAAGTAGGTCCCCATGCAGTCTAGCAGCCAACACGGTGTCACATTTGCAGCTGCTTTCCTGTGGGAGCTATCTTCAATACCACACTTTTTCTCCTCAGTTCCCATTTAAAGAATACATTTGTCTCTTCAGGAATACCACTGAGTATGGGAGCTACAAGAAAGCAGGAAGGCAGACCCCAGCTACAGTAGTAAGTAGGTCCCCATGCAGTCTAGCAGCCAGCAGGGTGTCACATTTGCAGCTGCTTTCCTGTGGGAGCTATCTTCAATACCACACTTTTTCTGTTCAGCTCCCATTGAAAGAATACTTTTCTCAGTTAAGGTATACCACTGAGTATGGGAGCTACAAGAAAGCAGGAAGGCAGACCCCAGCTACAGTAGTAAGTAGGTCCCCATGCAGTCTATCAGCCAGCACGGTGTCACATTTGCAGCTGCTTTCCTGTGGGAGCTATCTTCAATACCACAGTTTTTCTCCTCAGCTCCCATTGAAAAAAGTACATTTTGTCAGTTAAGGTATACCGCTGAGTATGGGAGCTACAAGAAAGCAGGAAGGCAGACCCCAGCTACAGTAGTAAGTAGGTCCCCATGCAGTCTAGCAGCCAGCACGGTGTCACATTTGCAGCTGCTTTCCTGTGGGAGCTATCTTCAATACCACAGTTTTTCTGTTCAGCTCCCATTGAAAGAATACATTTGTCAGTTAAGGTATACCACTGAGTATGGGAGCTACAAGAAAGCAGGAAGGCAGACCCCAGCTACAGTAGTAAGTAGGTCCCCATGCAGTCTAGCAGCCAGCACGGTGTCACATTTGCAGCTGCTTTCCTGTGGGAGCTATCTTCAATACCACAGTTTTTCTGTTCAGCTCCCATTGAAAGAATACATTTGTCAGTTAAGGTATACCGCTGAGTATGGGAGCTACAAGAAAGCAGGAAGGCAGACCCCAGCTACAGTAGTAAGTAGGTCCCCATGCAGTCTTGCAGCCAGCACGGTGTCACATTTGCAGCTGCTTTCCTGTGGGAGCTATCTTCAATACCACAGTTTTTCTCCTCAGTTCCCATTTAAAGAATACATTTGTCTCTTAAGGTATACCACTGAGTATGGGAGCTACAAGAAAGTAGGAAGGCAGACCCCAGCTACAGTAGTAAGTAGGTCCCCATGCAGTCTAGCAGCCAGCACGGTGTCACATTTGCAGCTGCTTTCCTGTGGGAGCTATCTTCAATACCACACTTTTGCTGTTCAGCTCCCATTGAAAAAATACATTTCTCTGAAGGTATACCGCTGAGTACGGGAGCTACAAGAAAGCAGGAAGGCAGATCCCAGCTACAGTAGTAAGTAGGTCCCCATGCAGTCTAGCAGCCAGCACGGTGTCACATTTGCAGCTGCTTTCCTGTGGGAGCTATATTCAATACCACACTTTTTCTGTTCAGCTCCCATTGAAAGAATACATTTGTCAGTTAAGGTATACCACTGAGTATGGGAGCTACAAGAAAGCAGGAAGGCAGATCCCAGCTACAGTAGTAAGTAGGTCCCCATGCAGTCTAGCAGCCAGCACGGTGTCACATTTGCAGCTGCTTTCCTGTGGGAGCTATCTTCAATACCACAGTTGTTCTCCTCAGTTCCCATTTAAAGAATACATTTGTCTCTTAAGGTATACCACTGAGTATGGGAACTACAAGAAAGCAGGAAGGCAGACCCCAGCTACAGTAGTAAGTAGGTCCCCATGCAGTCTAGCAGCCAGCACGGTGTCACATTTGCAGCTGCTTTCCTGTGGGAGCTATCTTCAATACCACACTTTTTCTCCTCAGTTCCCATTTAAAGAATACATTTGTCTCTTCAGGAATACCACTGAGTATGGGAGCTACAAGAAAGCAGGAAGGCAGACCCCAGCTACAGTAGTAAGTAGGTCCCCATGCAGTCTAGCAGCCAGTACGGTGTCACATTTGCAGCTGCTTTCCTGTGGGAGCTATCTTCAATACCACACTTTTTCTGTTCAGCTCCCATGGAAAAAACTACATTTTGTCTCTTCAAGTATACAACTGAGTATGGAATCTACAAGAAAGCAGGAATATTGATCCCAGCTACATTAGTAAGTAGGTCCCCATGCAGTCTAGCAGCCAGCACGGTGTCACATTTGCAGTTGCTTTCCTGTGGGATCTATCTTCAATACCACAGTTTTTCTGTTCAGCTCCCATTGAAAGAATACATTTGTCAGTTAAGGTATACCGCTGAGTATGGGAGCTACAAGAAAGCAGGAAGGCAGACCCCAGCTACAGTAGTAAGTAGGTCCCCATGCAGTCTAGCAGCCAGCACGGTGTCACATTTGCAGCTGCTTTCCTGTGGGAGCTATCTTCAATACCACACTTTTTCTTCTCAGCTCCCATTGAAAAAACTACATTTTGTCAGGTAAGGTATACCGTTGAGTATGGGAGCTACAAGAAAGCAGGAAGGCAGACCCCAGCTACAGTAATAAGTAGGTCCCCATGCAGTCTAGCAGCCAGCACGGTGTCACATTTGCAGCTGCTTTCCTGTGGGAGCTATCTTCAATACCACACTTTTTCTGTTCAGCTCCCATTGAAAAAATACATTTGTCTCTGAAGGTATAGCGCTGAGTACGGGAGCTACAAGAAAGCAGGAAGGCAGATCCCAGCTACAGTAGTAAGTAGGTCCCCATGCAGTCTAGCAGCCAGCACGGTGTCACATTTGCAGCTGCTTTTCTGTGGGAGCTATCTTCAATACCACACTTTTTCTGTTCAGCTCCCATTGAAAGAATACTTTTCTCAGTTAAGATATACCACTGAGTATGGGAGCTATAAGAAAGCAGGAAGGCAGACCCCAGCTACAGTAGTAAGTAGGTCCCCATGCAGTCTAGCAGCCAGCACGGTGTCACATTTGCAGCTGCTTTCCTGTGGGAGCTATCTTCAATACCACAGTTTTTCTGTTCAGCTCCCATTGAAAGAATACATTTGTCAGTTAAGGTATACCACTGAGTATGGGAGCTACAAGAAAGCAGGAAGGCAGACCCCAGCTACAGTAGTAAGTAGGTCCCCATGCAGTCTAGCAGCCAGCACGGTGTCACATTTGCAGCTGCTTTCCTGTGGGAGCTATCTTCAATACCACAGTTTTTCTGTTCAGCTCCCATTGAAAGAATACATTTGTCAGTTAAGGTATACCGCTGAGTATGGGAGCTACAAGAAAGCAGGAAGGCAGACCCCAGCTACAGTAGTAAGTAGGTCCCCATGCAGTCTTGCAGCCAGCACGGTGTCACATTTGCAGCTGCTTTCCTGTGGGAGCTATCTTCAATACCACAGTTTTTCTCCTCAGTTCCCATTTAAAGAATACATTTGTCTCTTAAGGTATACCACTGAGTATGGGAGCTACAAGAAAGTAGGAAGGCAGACCCCAGCTACAGTAGTAAGTAGGTCCCCATGCAGTCTAGCAGCCAGCACGGTGTCACATTTGCAGCTGCTTTCCTGTGGGAGCTATCTTCAATACCACACTTTTGCTGTTCAGCTCCCATTGAAAAAATACATTTGTCTCTGAAGGTATACCGCTGAGTACGGGAGCTACAAGAAAGCAGGAAGGCAGATCCCAGCTACAGTAGTAAGTAGGTCCCCATGCAGTCTAGCAGCCAGCACGGTGTCACATTTGCAGCTGCTTTCCTGTGGGAGCTATATTCAATACCACACTTTTTCTGTTCAGCTCCCATTGAAAGAATACATTTGTCAGTTAAGGTATACCACTGAGTATGGGAGCTACAAGAAAGCAGGAAGGCAGATCCCAGCTACAGTAGTAAGTAGGTCCCCATGCAGTCTAGCAGCCAGCACGGTGTCACATTTGCAGCTGCTTTCCTGTGGGAGCTATCTTCAATACCACAGTTGTTCTCCTCAGTTCCCATTTAAAGAATACATTTGTCTCTTAAGGTATACCACTGAGTATGGGAACTACAAGAAAGCAGGAAGGCAGACCCCAGCTACAGTAGTAAGTAGGTCCCCATGCAGTCTAGCAGCCAGCACGGTGTCACATTTGCAGCTGCTTTCCTGTGGGAGCTATCTTCAATACCACACTTTTTCTCCTCAGTTCCCATTTAAAGAATACATTTGTCTCTTCAGGAATACCACTGAGTATGGGAGCTACAAGAAAGCAGGAAGGCAGACCCCAGCTACAGTAGTAAGTAGGTCCCCATGCAGTCTAGCAGCCAGTACGGTGTCACATTTGCAGCTGCTTTCCTGTGGGAGCTATCTTCAATACCACACTTTTTCTGTTCAGCTCCCATGGAAAAAACTACATTTTGTCTCTTCAAGTATACAACTGAGTATGGAAGCTACAAGAAAGCAGGAATATTGATCCCAGCTACATTAGTAAGTAGGTCCCCATGCAGTCTAGCAGCCAGCATGGTGTCACATTTGCAGTTGCTTTCCTGTGGGATCTATCTTCAATACCACAGTTTTTCTGTTCAGCTCCCATTGAAAGAATACATTTGTCAGTTAAGGTATACCGCTGAGTATGGGAGCTACAAGAAAGCAGGAAGGCAGACCCCAGCTACAGTAGTAAGTAGGTCCCCATGCAGTCTAGCAGCCAGCACGGTGTCACATTTGCAGCTGCTTTCCTGTGGGAGCTATCTTCAATACCACACTTTTTCTTCTCAGCTCCCATTGAAAAAACTACATTTTGTCAGGTAAGGTATACCGTTGAGTATGGGAGCTACAAGAAAGCAGGAAGGCAGACCCCAGCTACAGTAATAAGTAGGTCCCCATGCAGTCTAGCAGCCAGCACGGTGTCACATTTGCAGCTGCTTTCCTGTGGGAGCTATCTTCAATACCACACTTTTTCTGTTCAGCTCCCATTGAAAAAATACATTTGTCTCTGAAGGTATAGCGCTGAGTACGGGAGCTACAAGAAAGCAGGAAGGCAGATCCCAGCTACAGTAGTAAGTAGGTCCCCATGCAGTCTAGCAGCCAGCACGGTGTCACATTTGCAGCTGCTTTTCTGTGGGAGCTATCTTCAATACCACACTTTTTCTGTTCAGCTCCCATTGAAAGAATACTTTTCTCAGTTAAGATATACCACTGAGTATGGGAGCTACAAGAAAGCAGGAAGGCAGACCCCAGCTACAGTAGTAAGTAGGTCCCCATGCAGTCTAGCAGCCAGCACGGTGTCACATTTGCAGCTGCTTTCCTGTGGGAGCTATCTTCAATACCACACTTTTTCTCCTCAGTTCCCATTTAAAGAATACATTTGTCTCTTAAGGTATACCACTGAATATGGGAGCTACAAGAAAGCAGGAAGATAGATCCCAGCTACATTAGTAAGTAGGTCCCCATGCAGTCTATCAGCCAGCACGGTGTCACATTTGCAGCTGCTTTCCTGTGGGAGCTATCTTCAATACCATACTTTTTCTTTTCAGCTCTCATTGTAAAAACTACATTTTGTCTCTTAAGGTATACAACTGAGTATGGGAGCTACAAGAAAGCAGGAAGATAGATCCCAGCTACAGTAGTAAGTAGGTCCCCATGCAGTCTAGCAGCCAGCACGGTGTCACATTTGCAGCTGCTTCCCTCTGGGAGCTATCTTCAATACCAAAGTTTTTCTCCTCAGCTCCCATTGAAAGAATACATTTGTCAGTTAAGGTATACCGCTGAGTATGGGAGCTACAAGAAAGCAGGAAGGCAGACCCCAGCTACAGTAGTAAGTAGGTCCCCATGCAGTCTAGCAGCCAGCACGGTGTGACATTTGCAGCTGCTTTCCTGTGGGAGCTATCTTCAATACCACACTTTTTCTGTTCAGCTCCCATTGAAAAAACTACATTTTGTCTCTTAAGGTATACAACTGAGTATGGGAGCTACAAGAAAGCAGGAAGATAGATCCCAGCTACAGTAGTAAGTAGGTCCCCATGCAGTCTAGCAGCCAGCACGGTGTCACATTTGCAGCTGCTTTCCTGTGGGAGCTATCTTCAATACCACACTTTTTCTGTTCAGCTCCCATTGAAAGAATACTTTTCTCAGTTAAGGTATACCACTGAGTATGGGAGCTACAAGAAAGCAGGAAGGCAGACCCCAGCTACAGTAGTAAGTAGGTCCCCATGCAGTCTAGCAGCCAGCACGGTGTCACATTTGCAGCTGCTTTCCTGTGGGAGCTATCTTCAATACCACAGTTTTTCTGTTCAGCTCCCATTGAAACAATACATTTGTCAGTTAAGGTATACCGCTGAGTATGGGAGCTACAAGAAAGCAGGAAGGCAGACCTCAGCTACAGTAGTAAGTAGGTCCCCATGCAGTCTAGCAGCCAGCACGGTGTCACATTTGCAGCTGCTTTCCTGTGGGAGCTATCTTCAATACCACACTTTTTCTTCTCAGCTCCCATTGAAAAAATACATTTGTCTCTGAAGGTATACCGCTGAGTATGGGAGCTACAAGAAAGCAGGAAGATAGATCCCAGCTACAGTAGTAAGTAGGTCTCCATGCAGTCTAGCAGCCAGCACGGTGTCACATTTGCAGCTGCTTCCCTGTGGGAGCTATCTTCAATACCACACTTTTTCTCCTCAGCTCCCATTTAATGAATACATTTGTCAGTAAAGGTATACCACTGAGTATGGGAGCTACAAGAAAGCAGGAAGGCAGACCCCAGCTACAGTAGTAAGTAGGTCCCCATGCAGTCTAGCAGCCAGCACGGTGTCACATTTGCAGCTGCTTTCGTGTGGGAGCTATCTTCAATACCACACTTTTTATTCTCAGCTCCCATTGAAAAAACTACATTTTGTCAGTTAAGGTATACCGCTGAGTATGGGAGCTACAAGAAAGCAGGAAGATAGATCCCAGCTACAGTAGTAAGTAGGTCCCCATGCAGTCTAGCAGCCAGCACGGTGTCACATTTGCAGTTGCTTTCCTGTGGGATCTATCTTCAATACCACAGTTTTTCTGTTCAGCTCCCATTGAAAGAATACATTTGTCAGTTAAGGTATACCGCTGAGTATGGGAGCTACAAGAAAGCAGGAAGGCAGACCCCAGCTACAGTAGTAAGTAGGTCCCCATGCAGTCTAGCAGCCAGCACGGTGTCACATTTGCAGCTGCTTTCCTGTGGGAGCTATCTTCAATACCACACTTTTTCTTCTCAGCTCCCATTGAAAAAACTACATTTTGTCAGGTAAGGTATACCGTTGAGTATGGGAGCTACAAGAAAGCAGGAAGGCAGACCCCAGCTACAGTAATAAGTAGGTCCCCATGCAGTCTAGCAGCCAGCACGGTGTCACATTTGCAGCTGCTTTCCTGTGGGAGCTATCTTCAATACCACACTTTTTCTGTTCAGCTCCCATTGAAAAAATACATTTGTCTCTGAAGGTATACCGCTGAGTACGGGAGCTACAAGAAAGCAGGAAGGCAGATCCCAGCTACAGTAGTAAGTAGGTCCCCATGCAGTCTAGCAGCCAGCACGGTGTCACATTTGCAGCTGCTTTTCTGTGGGAGCTATCTTCAATACCACACTTTTTCTGTTCAGCTCCCATTGAAAGAATACTTTTCTCAGTTAAGATATACCACTGAGTATGGGAGCTACAAGAAAGCAGGAAGGCAGACCCCAGCTACAGTAGTAAGTAGGTCCCCATGCAGTCTAGCAGCCAGCACGGTGTCACATTTGCAGCTGCTTTCCTGTGGGAGCTATCTTCAATACCACACTTTTTCTCCTCAGTTCCCATTTAAAGAATACATTTGTCTCTTAAGGTATACCACTGAATATGGGAGCTACAAGAAAGCAGGAAGATAGATCCCAGCTACATTAGTAAGTAGGTCCCCATGCAGTCTATCAGCCAGCACGGTGTCACATTTGCAGCTGCTTTCCTGTGGGAGCTATCTTCAATACCATACTTTTTCTTTTCAGCTCTCATTGTAAAAACTACATTTTGTCTCTTAAGGTATACAACTGAGTATGGGAGCTACAAGAAAGCAGGAAGATAGATCCCAGCTACAGTAGTAAGTAGGTCCCCATGCAGTCTAGCAGCCAGCACGGTGTCACATTTGCAGCTGCTTCCCTCTGGGAGCTATCTTCAATACCAAAGTTTTTCTCCTCAGCTCCCATTGAAAGAATACATTTGTCAGTTAAGGTATACCGCTGAGTATGGGAGCTACAAGAAAGCAGGAAGGCAGACCCCAGCTACAGTAGTAAGTAGGTCCCCATGCAGTCTAGCAGCCAGCACGGTGTGACATTTGCAGCTGCTTTCCTGTGGGAGCTATCTTCAATACCACACTTTTTCTGTTCAGCTCCCATTGAAAAAACTACATTTTGTCTCTTAAGGTATACAACTGAGTATGGGAGCTACAAGAAAGCAGGAAGATAGATCCCAGCTACAGTAGTAAGTAGGTCCCCATGCAGTCTAGCAGCCAGCACGGTGTCACATTTGCAGCTGCTTTCCTGTGGGAGCTATCTTCAATACCACACTTTTTCTGTTCAGCTCCCATTGAAAGAATACTTTTCTCAGTTAAGGTATACCACTGAGTATGGGAGCTACAAGAAAGCAGGAAGGCAGACCCCAGCTACAGTAGTAAGTAGGTCCCCATGCAGTCTAGCAGCCAGCACGGTGTCACATTTGCAGCTGCTTTCCTGTGGGAGCTATCTTCAATACCACAGTTTTTCTGTTCAGCTCCCATTGAAACAATACATTTGTCAGTTAAGGTATACCGCTGAGTATGGGAGCTACAAGAAAGCAGGAAGGCAGACCTCAGCTACAGTAGTAAGTAGGTCCCCATGCAGTCTAGCAGCCAGCACGGTGTCACATTTGCAGCTGCTTTCCTGTGGGAGCTATCTTCAATACCACACTTTTTCTTCTCAGCTCCCATTGAAAAAATACATTTGTCTCTGAAGGTATACCGCTGAGTATGGGAGCTACAAGAAAGCAGGAAGATAGATCCCAGCTACAGTAGTAAGTAGGTCTCCATGCAGTCTAGCAGCCAGCACGGTGTCACATTTGCAGCTGCTTCCCTGTGGGAGCTATCTTCAATACCACACTTTTTCTCCTCAGCTCCCATTTAATGAATACATTTGTCAGTAAAGGTATACCACTGAGTATAGGAGCTACAAGAAAGCAGGAAGGCAGACCCCAGCTACAGTAGTAAGTAGGTCCCCATGCAGTCTAGCAGCCAGCACGGTGTCACATTTGCAGCTGCTTTCGTGTGGGAGCTATCTTCAATACCACACTTTTTATTCTCAGCTCCCATTGAAAAAACTACATTTTGTCAGTTAAGGTATACCGCTGAGTATGGGAGCTACAAGAAAGCAGGAAGATAGATCCCAGCTACAGTAGTAAGTAGGTCCCCATGCAGTCTAGCAGCCAGCACGGTGTCACATTTGCAGCTACTTCCCTGTGGGAGCTATCTTCAATACCAAAGTTTTTCTCCTCAGCTCCCATTGAAAGAATACATTTGTCAGTTAAGGTATACCGCTGAGTATGGGAGCTACAAGAAAGCAGGAAGGAAGACCCCAGCTACAGTAGTAAGTAGGTCCCCATGCAGTCTAGCAGCCAGCACGGTGTCACATTTGCAGCTGCTTTCCTGTGGGAGCTATCTTCAATACCACACTTTTTCTCCTCAGTTCCCATTTAAAGAATACATTTGTCTCTTCAGGAATACCACTGAGTATGGGAGCTACAAGAAAGCAGGAAGGCAGACCCCAGCTACAGTAGTAAGTAGGTCTCCATGCAGTCTATCAGCCAGCACGGTGTCACATTTGCAGCTGCTTTCCTGTGGGAGCTATCTTCAATACCACAATTTTTCTGTTCAGCCCCCTTTGAAAAAACTATATTTTGTCTCTTAAGGTATACATCTGAGTATGGAAGCTACAAGAAAGCAGGAATATTGATCCCAGCTACATTAGTAAGTAGGTCCCCATGCAGTCTATGAGCCAGCACGGTGTCACATTTGCAGCTGCTTTCTTGTGGGAGCTATCTTCAATACCACACTTTTTCTTCTCAGCTCCCATTGAAAAAACTACATTTTGTCTCTTAAGGTATACAACTGAGTATGGGAGCTACAAGAAAGCAGGAAGGCAGGCCCCAGCTACAGTAGTAAGTAGGTCCCCATGCAGTCTAGCAGCCAGCACGGTGTCACATTTGCAGCTGCTTTCCTGTGGGAGCTATCTTCAATACCACACTTTTTCTGTTCAGCTCCCATTGAAAGAATACATTTGTCAGTTAAGGTATACCACTGAGTATGGGAGCTACAAGAAAGCAGGAAGGCAGACCCCAGCTACATTAGTAAGTAGGTCCCCATGCAGTCTATCAGCCAGCACGGTGTCACATTTGCAGCTGCTTTCCTGTGGGAGCTATCTTCAATACCACACTTTTTCTGTTCAGCTCTCATTGAAAAAAATACATTTGTCAGTTAAGGTATACCACTGAGTATGGGAGCTACAAGAAAGCAGGAAGATAGATCCCAGCTACAGTAGTAAGTAGGTCCCCATGCAGTCTAGCAGCCAGCACGGTGTCACATTTGCAGCTGCTTCCCTCTGGGAGCTATCTTCAATACCACAGTTTTTCTTCTCAGCTCCCATTGAAATAATCCATTTGTCAGATAAGGTATACCGCTGAGTACGGGAGCTACAAGAAAGCAGGAAGGCAGACCCCAGCTACAGTAGTAAGTAGGTCCCCATGCAGTCTAGCAGCCAGCACGGTGTCACATTTGCAGCTGCTTTCCTGTGGGAGCTATCGTCAATACCACACTTTTTCTGTTCAGCTCCCATTCAAAAAACTACATTTTGTCTCTTAAGGTATACAACTGAGTATGGGAGCTACAAGAAAGCAGGAAGATAGATCCCAGCTACAGTAGTAAGTAGGTCCCCATGCAGTCTAGCAGCCAGCACGGTGTCACATTTGCAGCTGCTTCCCTCTGGGAGCTATCTTCAATACCACAATTTTTCTCCTCAGCTCCCATTGAAAGAATACATTTGTCAGTTAAGGTATACCGCTGAGTACGGGAGCTACAAGAAAGCAGGAAGGCAGACCCCAGCTACAGTAGTAAGTAGGTCCCCATGCAGTCTAGCAGCCAGCACGGTGTCACATTTGCAGCTGCTTTCCTGTGGGAGGTATCTTCAATACCACAGTTTTTCTCCTCAGTTCCCATTTAAAGAATACATTTGTCTCTTAAGGTATACCACTGAGTATGGGAGCTACAAGAAAGCAGGAAGATATACCCCAGCTACAGTAGTAAGTAGGTCCCCATGCAGTCTATCAGCCAGCACGGTGTCACATTTGCAGCTGCTTTCCTGTGGGAGCTATCTTCAATACCACACTTTTTCTCCTCAGTTCCCATTTAAAAAATACATTTGTCTCTTCAGGAATACCACTGAGTATGGGAGCTACAAGAAAGCAGGAAGGCAGACCCCAGCTACAGTAGTAAGTAGGTCCCCATGCAGTCTAGCAGCCAGCACGGTGTCACATTTGCAGCTGCTTTCCTGTGGGAGCTATCTTCAATACCACACTTTTTCTGTTCAGCTCCCTTTTAAAAAACTACATTTTGTCTCTTAAGGTATACAACTGAGTATGGGAGCTACAAGAAAGCAGGAACATAGATCCCAGCTACAGTAGTAAGTAGGTCCCCATGCAGTCTAGCAGCCAGCACGGTGTCACATATGCAGCTGCTTTCTTGTGGGAGCTATCTTCAATACCACAGTTTTTCTCCTCAGCTCCCATTGAAAGAATACTTTTCTCAGTTAAGGTATACCACTGAGTATGGGAGCTACAAGAAAGCAGGAAGGCAGACCCCAGCTAAAGTAGTAAGTAGGTCCCCATGCAGTCTAGCAGCCAGCACGGTGTCACATTTGCAGCTGCTTTCCTGTGGGAGCTATCGTCAATACCACACTTTTTCTGTTCAGCTCCCATTGAAAAAAGTACATTTTATCAGTTAAGGTATACCGCTGAGTATGGGAGCTACAAGAAAGCAGGAAGGCAGACCCCAGCTACAGTAGTAAGTAGGTCCCCATGCAGTCTAGCAGCCAGCACGGTGTCACATTTGCAGCTGCTTTCCTGTGGGAGCTATCTTCAATACCACACTTTTTCTGTTCAGCTCCCATTGAAAGAATACATTTGTCAGTTAAGGTATACCACTGAGTATGGGAGCTACAAGAAAGCAGGAAGGCAGACCCCAGCTACAGTAGTAAGTAGGTCCCCATGCAGTCTAGCAGCCAGCACGGTGTCACATTTGCAGCTGCTTCCCTCTGGGAGCTATCTTCAATACCACACTTTTTCTGTTCAGCTCCCATTGAAAGAATACATTTGTCAGTTAAGGTATAACGCTGAGTATGGGAGCTACAAGAAAGCAGGAAGGCAGACCCCAGCTACAGTAGTAAGTAGGTCCCCATGCAGTCTAGCAGCCAGCACGGTGTCACATTTGCAGCTGCTTTCCTGTGGGAGCTATCTTCAATAGCACACTTTTTCTGTTCAGCTCCCATTGAAAGAATACATTTGTCAGTTAAGGTATACAACTGAGTATGGGAGCTACAAGAAAGCAGGAAGATAGACCCCAGCTACAGTAGTAAGTAGGTCCCCATGCAGTCTAGCAGCCAGCATGGTGTCACATTTGCAGCTGCTTTCCTGTGGGAGCTATCTTCAATACCACACTTTTTCTCCTCAGTTCCCATTTAAAGAATACATTTGTCTCTTAAGGTATACAACTTAGTATGGGAGCTACAAGAAAGCAGGATGATAGATCCCAGCTACATTAGTAAGTAGGTCCCCATGCAGTCTAGCAGCTAGCACGGTGTCACATTTGCAGCTGCTTTCCTGTGGGAGCTATCTTCAATACCACACTTTTTCTGTTCAGCTCTCATTGAAAAAACTACATTTTGTCTCTTAAGGTATACAACTGACTATGGGAGCTACAAGAAAGCAGGAAGATAGATCCAAGCTACAGTAGTAAGTAGGTCCCCATGCAGTCTAGCAGCCAGCACGGTGTCACATTTGCAGCTGCTTTCCTGTGGGAGCTATCTTCAATACCACAGTTTTTCTCCTCAGTTCCCATTTAAATAATACATTTGTCTCTTAAGGTATACCACTGAGTATGGGAGCTACAAGAAAGTAGGAAGGCAGACCCCAGCTACAGTAGTAAGTAGGTCCCCATGCAGTCTAGCAGCCAGCACGGTGTCACATTTGCAGCTGCTTCCCTGTGGGAGCTATCTTCAATACCACACTTTTTCTCCTCAGTTCCCATTTAAAGAATACATTTGTCTCTTCAGGAATACCACTGAGTATGGGAGCTACAAGAAAGCAGGAAGGCAGACCCCAGCTACAGTAGTAAGTAGGTCCCCATGCAGTCTAGCAGCCAGCACGGTGTCACATTTGCAGCTGCTTTCCTGTGGGAGCTATCTTCAATACCACACTTTTTCTGTTCAGCTCTCATTGAAAAAACTACATTTGTCAGTTAAGGTATACCGCTGAGTATGGGAGCTACAAGAAAGCAGGAAGATAGATCCCAGCTATAGTAGTAAGTAGGTCCCCATGCAGTCTAGCAGCCAGCACGGTGTCACATTTGCAGCTGCTTCCCTCTGGGAGCTATCTTCAATACCACAGTTTTTCTTCTCAGCTCCCATTGAAAGAATCCATTTGTCAGTTAAGGTATACCGCTGAGTACGGGAGCTACAAGAAAGCAGGAAGGCAGACCCCAGCTACAGTAGTAAGTAGGTCCCCATGCAGTCTAGCAGCCAGCACGGTGTCACATTTGCAGCTGCTTTCCTGTGGGAGCTATCTTCAATACCACACTTTTTCTGTTCAGCTCCCATTGAAAAAACTACATTTTGTCTCTTAAGGTATACAACTGAGTATGGGAGCTACAAGAAAGCAGGAAGATAGATCCCAGCTACAGTAGTAAGTAGGTCCCCATGCAGTCTAGCAGTCAGCACGGTGTCACATTTGCAGCTGCTTCCCTCTGGGAGCTATCTTCAATACCACAATTTTTCTCCTCAGCTCCCATTGAAAGAATACATTTGTCAGTTAAGGTATACCGCTGAGTACGGGAGCTACAAGAAAGCAGGAAGGCAGACCCCAGCTACAGTAGTAAGTAGGTCCCCATGCAGTCTAGCAGCCAGCACGGTGTCACATTTGCAGCTGCTTTCCTGTGGGAGCTATCTTCAATACCACAGTTTTTCTCCTCAGTTCCCATTTAAAAAATACATTTGTCTCTTAACTTATACCACTGAGTATGGGAGCTACAAGAAAGCAGGAAGATAGACCCCAGCTACAGTAGTAAGTAGGTCCCCATGCAGTCTATCAGCCAGCACGGTGTCACATTTGCAGCTGCTTTCCTGTGGGAGCTATCTTCAATACCACACTTTTTCTCCTCAGTTCCCATTTAAAAAATACATTTGTCTCTTCAGGAATACCACTGAGTATGGGAGCTACAAGAAAGCAGGAAGGCAGACCCCAGCTACAGTAGTAAGTAGGTCCCCATGCAGTCTAGCAGCCAGCACGGTGTCACATTTGCAGCTGCTTTACTGTGGGAGCTATCTTCAATACCACACTTTTTCTTTTCAGCTCTCATTGAAAAAACTACATTTTGTCTCTGAAGGTATACAACTGAGTACGGGAGCTACAAGAAAGCAGGAAGATAGATCCCAGCTACAGTAGTAATAGTTCCCCATGCAGTCTAGCAGCCAGCACGGTGTCACATTTGCAGCTGTTTCCCTGTGGGAGCTATCTTCAATACCAAAGTTTTTCTCCTCAGCTCCCATTGAAAGAATACATTTGTCAGTTAAGGTATACCGCTGAGTATGGGAGCTACAAGAAAGCAGGAAGGCAGACCCCAGCTACAGTAGTAAGTAGGTCCCCATGCAGTCTAGCAGCCAGCACGGTGTCACATATGCAGCTGCTTTCCTGTGGGAGCTATCTTCAATACCACACTTTTTCTGTTCAGCTCCCATTGAAAGAATACATTTGTCAGTTAAGGTATACCACTGAGTATGGGAGCTACAAGAAAGCAGGAAGGCAGACCCCAGCTACAGTAGTAAGTAGGTCCCCATGCAGTCTATCAGCCAGCACGGTGTGACATTTGCAGCTGCTTTCCTGTGGGAGCTATCTTCAATACCACACTTTTTCTCCTCAGTTCCCATTGAAAGAATACATTTGTCAGTTAAGGTATACCACTGAGTATGGGAGCTACAAGAAAGCAGGAAGGCAGACCCCAGCTACAGTAGTAAGTAGGTCCCCATGCAGTCTAGCAGCCAGCACGGTGTCACATTTGCAGCTGCTTTCCTGTGGGAGCTATCTTCAATACCACACTTTTTCTGTTCAGCTCCCATTGAAAAAAGTACATTTTGTAAGGTAAGGTATACCGCTGAGTATGGGAGCTACAAGAAAGCAGGAAGGCAGACCCCAGCTACAGTAGTAAGTAGGTCCCCATGCAGTCTAGCAGCCAGCACGGTGTCACATTTGCAGCTGCTTTCCTGTGGGAGCTATCTTCAATACCACACTTTTTCTGTTCAGCTCCCATTGAAAAAATACATTTCTCTCTGAAGGTATACCGCTGAGTACGGGAGCTACAAGAAAGCAGGAAGGCAGATCCCAGCTACAGTAGTAAGTAGGTCCCCATGCAGTCTAGCAGCCAGCACGGTGTCAGATTTGCAGCTGCTTTCCTGTGGGAGCTATATTCAATACCACACTTTTTCTGTTCAGCTCCCATTGAAAGAATACATTTGTCAGTTAAGGTATACCACTGAGTATGGGAGCTACAAGAAAGCAGGAAGGCAGATCCCAGCTACAGTAGTAAGTAGGTCCCCATGCAGTCTAGCAGCCAGCACGGTGTCACATTTGCAGCTGCTTTCCTGTGGGAGCTATCTTCAATACCACACTTTTTCTGTTCAGCTCTCATTGAAAAAACTACATTTTGTCTCTTAAGGTATACAACAGAGTATGGGAGCTACAAGAAAGCAGGAAGATAGATCCAAGCTACAGTAGTAAGTAGGTCCCCATGCAGTCTAGCAGCCAGCACGGTGTCACATTTGCAGCTGCTTTCCTGTGGGAGCTATCTTCAATACCACAGTTGTTCTCCTCAGTTCCCATTTAAAGAATACATTTGTCTCTTAAGGTATACCACTGAGTATGGGAACTACAAGAAAGCAGGAAGGCAGACCCCAGCTACAGTAGTAAGTAGGTCCCCATGCAGTCTAGCAGCCAGCACGGTGTCACATTTGCAGCTGCTTTCCTGTGGGAGCTATCTTCAATACCACACTTTTTCTCCTCAGTTCCCATTTAAAGAATACATTTGTCTATTCAGGAATACCACTGAGTATGGGAGCTACAAGAAAGCAGGAAGGCAGACCCCAGCTACAGTAGTAAGTAGGTCCCCATGCAGTCTAGCAGCCAGTACGGTGTCACATTTGCAGCTGCTTTCCTGTGGGAGCTATCTTCAATACCACACTTTTTCTGTTCAGCTCCCATGGAAAAAACTACATTTTGTCTCTTCAGGTATACAACTGAGTATGGAAGCTACAAGAAAGCAGAAATATTGATCCCAGCTACATTAGTAAGTAGGTCCCCATGCAGTCTAGCAGCCAGCACGGTGTCACATTTGCAGTTGCTTTCCTGTGGGATCTATCTTCAATACCACAGTTTTTCTGTTCAGCTCCCATTGAAAGAATACATTTGTCAGTTAAGGTATACCGCTGAGTATGGGAGCTACAAGAAAGCAGGAAGGCAGACCCCAGCTACAGTAGTAAGTAGGTCCCCATGCAGTCTAGCAGCCAGCACGGTGTCACATTTGCAGCTGCTTTCCTGTATGAGCTATCTTCAATACCACACTTTTTCTTCTCAGCTCCCATTGAAAAAACTACATTTTGTCAGGTAAGGTATACCGTTGAGTATGGGAGCTACAAGAAAGCAGGAAGGCAGACCCCAGCTACAGTAATAAGTAGGTCCCCATGCAGTCTAGCAGCCAGCACGGTGTCACATTTGCAGCTGCTTTCCTGTGGGAGCTATCTTCAATACCACACTTTTTCTGTTCAGCTCCCATTGAAAAAATACATTTGTCTCTGAAGGTATACCGCTGAGTACGGGAGCTACAAGAAAGCAGGAAGGCAGATCCCAGCTACAGTAGTAAGTAGGTCCCCATGCAGTCTAGCAGCCAGCACGGTGTCACATTTGCAGCTGCTTTCCTGTGGGAGCTATCTTCAATACCACACTTTTTCTGTTCAGCTCCCATTGAAAGAATACTTTTCTCAGTTAAGATATACCACTGAGTATGGGAGCTACAAGAAAGCAGGAAGGCAGACCCCAGCTACAGTAGTAAGTAGGTCCCCATGCAGTCTAGCAGCCAGCACGGTGTCACATTTGCAGCTGCTTTCCTGTGTGAGCTATCTTCAATACCACACTTTTTCTTTTCAGCTCTCATTGTAAAAACTACATTTTGTCTCTTAAGGTATACAACTGAGTATGGGAGCTACAAGAAAGCAGGAAGATAGATCCCAGCTACAGTAGTAAGTAGGTCCCCATGCAGTCTAGCAGCCAGCACGGTGTCACATTTGCAGCTGCTTTCCTGTGGGAGCTATCTTCAATACCACAGTTTTTCACATCAGCTCCCATTGGAAGAATACATTTGTCAGTTCAGCTATACCGCTGAGTATGGGAGCTACAAGAAAGCAGGAAGATAGATCCCAGCTACAGTAGTAAGTAGGTCCCCATGCAGTCTAGCAGCCAGCACGGTGTCACATTTGCAGCTGCTTTCCTGTGGGAGCTATCTTCAATACCACACTTTTTCTGTTCAGCTCCCATTGAAAGAATACTTTTCTCAGTTAAGGTATACCACTGAGTATGGGAGCTACAAGAAAGCAGGAAGGCAGACCCCAGCTACAGTAGTAAGTAGGTCCCCATGCAGTCTAGCAGCCAGCACGGTGTCACATTTGCAGCTGCTTTCCTGTGGGAGCTATCTTCAATACCACAGTTTTTCTGTTCAGCTCCCATTGAAACAATACATTTGTCAGTTAAGGTATACCGCTGAGTATGGGAGCTACAAGAAAGCAGGAAGGCAGACCTCAGCTACAGTAGTAAGTAGGTCCCCATGCAGTCTAGCAGCCAGCACGGTGTCACATTTGCAGATGCTTTCCTGTGGGAGCTATCTTCAATACCACACTTTTTCTTCTCAGCTCCCATTGAAAAAATACATTTGTCTCTGAAGGTATACCGCTGAGTACGGGAGCTACAAGAAAGCAGGAAGGCAGATCCCAGCTACAGTAGTAAGTAGGTCCCCATGCAGTCTAGCAGCCAGCACGGTGTCACATTTGCAGCTGCTTTCCTGTGGGAACTATATTCAATACCACACTTTTTCTGTTCAGCTCCCATTGAAAGAATACATTTGTCAGTTAAGGTATACCACTGAGTATGGGAGCTACAAGAAAGCAGGAAGATAGATCCCAGCTACAGTAGTAAGTAGGTCTCCATGCAGTCTAGCAGCCAGCACGGTGTCACATTTGCAGCTGCTTCCCTGTGGGAGCTATCTTCAATACCACACTTTTTCTCCTCAGCTCCCATTTAAAGAATACATTTGTCAGTAAAGGTATACCACTGAGTATGGGAGCTACAAGAAAGCAGGAAGGCAGACCCCAGCTACAGTAGTAAGTAGGTCCCCATGCAGTCTAGCAGCCAGCACGGTGTCACATTTGCAGCTGCTTTCCTGTGGGAGCTATCTTCAATACCACACTTTTTATTCTCAGCTCCCATTGAAAAAATTACATTTTGTCAGTTAAGGTATACCGCTGAGTATGGGAGCTACAAGAAAGCAGGAAGATAGATCCCAGCTACAGTAGTAAGTAGGTCCCCATGCAGTCTAGCAGCCAGCACGGTGTCACATTTGCAGCTGCTTCCCTGTGGGAGCTATCTTCAATACCAAAGTTTTTCTCCTCAGCTCCCATTGAAAGAATACATTTGTCAGTTAAGGTATACCGCTGAGTATGGGAGCTACAAGAAAGCAGGAAGGCAGACCCCAGCTACAGTAGTAAGTAGGTCCCCATGCAGTCTAGCAGCCAACACGGTGTCACATTTGCAGCTGCTTCCCTGTGGGAGCTATCTTCAATACCACACTTTTTCTGTTCAGCTCCCATTGAAAAAACTACATTTTCTCTCTTAAGGTATACAACTGAGTATGGGAGCTACAAGAAAGCAGGAAGATAGATCCCAGCTACAGTAGTATGTAGGTCCCCATGCAGTCTAGCAGCCAGCACGGTGTCACATTTGCAGCTGCTTTCCTGTGGGAGCTATCTTCAATACCACAGTTTTTCTCATCAGCTCCCATTGGAAGAATACATTTGTCAGTTCAGGTATACCGCTGAGTATGGGAGCTACAAGAAAGCAGGAAGATAGATCCCAGCTACAGTAGTAAGTAGGTCCCCATGCAGTCTAGCAGCCAGCACGGTGTCACATTTGCAGCTGCTTTCCTGTGGGAGCTATCTTCAATACCACACTTTTTCTGTTCAGCTCCCATTGAAAGAATACTTTTCTCAGTTAAGGTATACCACTGAGTATGGGAGCTACAAGAAAGCAGGAAGGCAGACCCCAGCTACAGTAGTAAGTAGGTCCCCATGCAGTCTAGCAGCCAGCACGGTGTCACATTTGCAGCTGCTTTCCTGTGGGAGCTATCTTCAATACCACACTTTTTCTCCTCAGTTCCCATTTAAAGAATACATTTGTCTCTTAAGATATACAACTGAGTATGGGAGCTAAAAGAAAGCAGGAAGATAGATCCCAGCTACATTAGTAAGTAGGTCCCCATGCAGTCTATCAGCCAGCACGGTGTCACATTTGCAGCTGCTTTCCTGTGGGAGCTATCTTCAATACCACACTTTTTCTGTTCAGCTCCCATTGAAAAAACTACATTTTGTCTCTTAAGGTATACAACTGAGTATGGGAGCTACAAGAAAGCAGGAAGATAGATCCCAGCTACAGTAGTAAGTAGGTCTCCATGCAGTCTATCAGCTAGCACGGTGTCACATTTGCAGCTGCTTCCCTGTGGGAGCTATCTTCAATACCACACTTTTTCTCCTCAGCTCCCATTTAAAGAATACATTTGTCAGTTAAGGTATACCACTGAGTATGGGAGCTACAAGAAAGCAGGAAGGCAGACCCCAGCTACAGTAGTAAGTAGGTCCCCATGCAGTCTAGCAGCCAGCACGGTGTCACATTTGCAGCTGCTTTCGTGTGGGAGCTATCTTCAATACCACACTTTTTATTCTCAGCTCCCATTGAAAAAACTACATTTTGTCAGTTAAGGTATACCGCTGAGTATGGGAGCTACAAGAAAGCAGGAAGATAGATCCCAGCTACAGTAGTAAGTAGGTCCCCATGCAGTCTATCAGCCAGCACGGTGTCACATTTGCAGCTGCTTCCCTGTGGGAGCTATCTTCAATACCACACTTTTTTTGTTCAGCTCCCATTGAAAGAATACATTTGTCAGTTAAGGTATACCGCTGAGTATGGGAGCTACAAGAAAGCAGGAAGGCAGACCCCAGCTACAGTAGTAAGTAGGTCCCCATGCAGTCTAGCAGCCAACACGGTGTCACATTTGCAGCTGCTTCCCTGTGGGAGCTATCTTCAATACCACACTTTTTCTGTTCAGCTCCCATTGAAAAAAGTACATTTTCTCTCTTAAGGTATACAACTGAGTATGGGAGCTACAAGAAAGCAGGAAGATAGATCCCAACTACAGTAGTATGTAGGTCCCCATGCAGTCTATCAGTCAGCACGGTGTCACATTTGCAGCTGCTTTCCTGTGGGAGCTATCTTCAATACCACAGTTTTTCTCATCAGCTCCCATTGGAAGAATACATTTGTCAGTTCAGGTATACCGCTGAGTATGGGAGCTACAAGAAAGCAGGAAGATAGATCCCAGCTACAGTAGTAAGTAGTTCCCCATGCAGTCTAGCAGCCAGCACGGTGTCACATTTGCAGCTGCTTTCCTGTGGGAGCTATCTTCAATACCACACTTTTTCTGTTCAGCTCCCATTGAAAGAATACTTTTCTCAGTTAAGGTATACCACTGAGTATGGGAGCTACAAGAAAGCAGGAAGGCAGACCCCAGCTACAGTAGTAAGTAGGTCCCCATGCAGTCTAGCAGCCAGCACGGTGTCACATTTGCAGCTGCTTTCCTGTGGGAGCTATCTTCAATACCACACTTTTTCTCCTCAGTTCCCATTTAAAGAATACATTTGTCTCTTAAGATATACAACTGAGTATGGGAGCTACAAGAAAGCAGGAAGATAGATCCCAGCTACATTAGTAAGTAGGTCCCCATGCAGTCTATCAGCCAGCACGGTGTCACATTTGCAGCTGCTTTCCTGTGGGAGCTATCTTCAATACCACACTTTTTCTGTTCAGCTCCCATTGAAAGAATACATTTGTCAGTTAAGGTATACCACTGAGTATGGGAGCTACAAGAAAGCAGGAAGGCAGACCCCAGCTACAGTAGTAAGTAGGTCCCCATGCAGTCTAGCAGCCAACACGGTGTCACATTTGCAGCTGCTTCCCTGTGGGAGCTATCTTCAATACCACACTTTTTCTGTTCAGCTCCCATTGAAAAAACTACATTTTCTCTCTTAAGGTATACAACTGAGTATGGGAGCTACAAGAAAGCAGGAAGATAGATCCCAGCTACAGTAGTATGTAGGTCCCCATGCAGTCTATCAGCCAGCACGGTGTCACATTTGCAGCTGCTTTCCTGAGGGAGCTATCTTCAATACCACAGTTTTTCTCATCAGCTCCCATTGGAAGAATACATTTGTCAGTTCAGGTATACCGCTGAGTATGGGAGCTACAAGAAAGCAGGAAGATAGATCCCAGCTACAGTAGTAAGTAGGTCCCCATGCAGTCTAGCAGCCAGCACGGTGTCACATTTACAGCTGCTTCCCTGTGGCAGCTATCTTCAATACCACACTTTTTCTGTTCAGCTCCCATTGAAAGAATACTTTTCTCAGTTAAGGTATACCACTGAGTATGGGAGCTACAAGAAAGCAGGAAGGCAGACCCCAGCTACAGTAGTAAGTAGGTCCCCATGCAGTCTAGCAGCCAGCACGGTGTCACATTTGCAGCTGCTTTCCTGTGGGAGCTATCTTCAATCCCACACTTTTTCTCCTCAGTTCCCATTTAAAGAATACATTTGTCTCTTAAGATATACAACTGAGTATGGGAGCTACAAGAAAGCAGGAAGATAGATCCCAGCTACATTAGTAAGTAGGTCCCCATGCAGTCTATCAGCCAGCACGGTGTCACATTTGCAGCTGCTTTCCTGTGGGAGCTATCTTCAATACCACACTTTTTCTTTTCAGCTCTCATTGAAAAAACTACATTTTGTCTCTTAAGGTATACAACTGAGTATGGGAGCTACAAGAAAGCAGGAAGATAGATCCCAGCTACAGTAGTAAGTAGTTCCCCATGCAGTCTAGCAGCCAGCACGGTGTCACATTTGCAGCTGCTTTCGTGTGGGAGCTATCTTCAATACCACACTTTTTATTCTCAGCTTCCATTGAAAAAACTACATTTTGTCAGTTAAGGTATACCGCTGAGTATGGGAGCTACAAGAAAGCAGGAAGATAGATCCCAGCTACAGTAGTAAGTAGGTCCCCATGCAGTCTAGCAGCCAGCACGGTGTCACATTTGCAGCTGCTTCCCTGTGGGAGCTATCTTCAATACCAAAGTTTTTCTCCTCAGCTCCCATTGAAAGAATACATTTGTCAGTTAAGGTATACCGCTGAGTATGGGAGCTACAAGAAAGCAGGAAGGCAGACCCCAGCTACAGTAGTAAGTAGGTCCCCATGCAGTCTAGCAGCCAACACGGTGTCACATTTGCAGCTGCTTTCCTGTGGGAGCTATCTTCAATACCACACTTTTTCTGTTCAGCTCCCATTGAAAAAACTACATTTTCTCTCTTAAGGTATACAACTGAGTATGGGAGCTACAAGAAAGCAGGAAGATAGATCCCAGCTACAGTAGTAAGTAGGTCCCCATGCAGTCTATCAGCCAGCACGGTGTCACATTTGCAGCTGCTTTCCTGTGGGAGCTATCTTCAATACCACAGTTTTTCTCCTCAGCTCCCATTGGAAGAATACATTTGTCAGTTCAGGTATACCGCTGAGTATGGGAGCTACAAGAAAGCAGGAAGATAGATCCCAGCTACAGTAGTAAGTAGGTCCCCATGCAGTCTAGCAGCCAGCACGGTGTCACATTTGCAGCTGCTTTCCTGTGGGAGCTATCTTCAATACCACACTTTTTCTGTTCAGCTCCCATTGAAAGAATACTTTTCTCAGTTAAGGTATACCACTGAGTATGGGAGCTACAAGAAAGCAGGAAGGCAGACCCCAGCTACAGTAGTAAGTAGGTCCCCATGCAGTCTAGCAGCCAGCACGGTGTCACATTTGCAGCTGCTTTCCTGTGGGAGCTATCTTCAATACCACACTTTTTCTGTTCAGCTCCCATTGAAAAAACTACATTTTGTCTCTTAAGGTATACAACTGAGTATGGGAGCTACAAGAAAGCAGGAAGATAGATCCCAGGTACAGTAGTAAGTAGGTCCCCATGCAGTCTAGCAGTCAGCACGGTGTCACATTTGCAGCTGCTTCCCTCTAGGAGCTATCTTCAATACCACAATTTTTCTCCTCAGCTCCCATTGAAAGAATACATTTGTCAGTTAAGGTATACCGCTGAGTACGGGAGCTACAAGAAAGCAGGAAGGCAGACCCCAGCTACAGTAGTAAGTAGGTCCCCATGCAGTCTAGCAGCCAGCACGGTGTCACATTTGCAGCTGCTTTCCTGTGGGAGCTATCTTCAATACCACAGTTTTTCTCCTCAGTTCCCATTTAAAGAATACATTTGTCTCTTAAGGTATACCACTGAGTATGGGAGCTACAAGAAAGCAGGAAGATAGACCCCAGCTACAGTAGTAAGTAGGTCCCCATGCAGTCTATCAGCCAGCACGGTGTCACATTTGCAGCTGCTTTCCTGTGGGAGCTATCTTCAATACCACACTTTTTCTCCTCAGTTCCCATTTAAAAAATACATTTGTCTCTTCAGGAATACCACTGAGTATGGGAGCTACAAGAAAGCAGGAAGGCAGACCCCAGCTACAGTAGTAAGTAGGTCCCCATGCAGTCTAGCAGCCAGCACGGTGTCACATTTGCAGCTGCTTTACTGTGGGAGCTATCTTCAATACCACACTTTTTCTTCTCAGCTCTCATTGAAAAAACTACATTTTGTCTCTGAAGGTATACAACTGAGTACGGGAGCTACAAGAAAGCAGGAAGATAGATCCCAGCTACAGTAGTAATAGTTCCCCATGCAGTCTAGCAGCCAGCACGGTGTCACATTTGCAGCTGTTTCCCTGTGGGAGCTATCTTCAATACCAAAGTTTTTCTCCTCAGCTCCCATTGAAAGAATACATTTGTCAGTTAAGGTATACCACTGAGTATGGGAGCTACAAGAAAGCAGGAAGGCAGACCCCAGCTACAGTAGTAAGTAGGTCCCCATGCAGTCTAGCAGCCAGCACGGTGTCACATTTGCAGCTGCTTTCCTGTGGGAGCTATCTTCAATACCACAGTTTTTCTGTTCAGCTCCCATTGAAAGAATACATTTGTCAGTTAAGGTATACCGCTGAGTATGGGAGCTACAAGAAAGCAGGAAGGCAGACCCCAGCTACAGTAGTAAGTAGGTCCCCATGCAGTCTAGCAGCCAACACGGTGTTACATTTGCAGCTGCTTTCCTGTGGGAGCTATCTTCAATACCACACTTTTTCTGTTCAGCTCCCATTGAAAAAATACATTTCTCTCTGAAGGTATACCGCTGAGTACGGGAGCTACAAGAAAGCAGGAAGGCAGATCCCAGCTACAGTAGTAAGTAGGTCCCCATGCAGTCTAGCAGCCAGCACGGTGTCACATTTGCAGCTGCTTTCCTGTGGGAGCTATATTCAATACCACACTTTTTCTGTTCAGCTCCCATTGAAAGAATACATTTGTCAGTTAAGGTATACCACTGAGTATGGGAGCTACAAGAAAGCAGGAAGGCAGATCCCAGCTACAGTAGTAAGTAGGTCCCCATGCAGTCTAGCAGCCAGCACGGTGTCACATTTGCAGCTGCTTTCCTGTGGGAGCTATCTTCAATACCACACTTTTTCTGTTCAGCTCTCATTGAAAAAACTACATTTTGTCTCTTAAGGTATACAACAGAGTATGGGAGCTACAAGAAAGCAGGAAGATAGATCCAAGCTACAGTAGTAAGTAGGTCCCCATGCAGTCTAGCAGCCAGCACGGTGTCACATTTGCAGCTGCTTTCCTGTGGGAGCTATCTTCAATACCACAGTTGTTCTCCTCAGTTCCCATTTAAAGAATACATTTGTCTCTTAAGGTATACCACTGAGTATGGGAACTACAAGAAAGCAGGAAGGCAGACCCCAGCTACAGTAGTAAGTAGGTCCCCATGCAGTCTAGCAGCCAGCACGGTGTCACATTTGCAGCTGCTTTCCTGTGGGAGCTATCTTCAATACCACACTTTTTCTCCTCAGTTCCCATTTAAAGAATACATTTGTCTCTTCAGGAATACCACTGAGTATGGGAGCTACAAGAAAGCAGGAAGGCAGACCCCAGCTACAGTAGTAAGTAGGTCCCCATGCAGTCTAGCAGCCAGTACGGTGTCACATTTGCAGCTGCTTTCCTGTGGAAGCTATCTTCAATACCACACTTTTTCTGTTCAGCTCCCATGGAAAAAACTACATTTTGTCTCTTCAGGTATACAACTGAGTATGGAAGCTACAAGAAAGCAGGAATATTGATCCCAGCTACATTAGTAAGTAGGTCCCCATGCAGTCTAGCAGCCAGCACGGTGTCACATTTGCAGTTGCTTTCCTGTGGGATCTATCTTCAATACCACAGTTTTTCTGTTCAGCTCCCATTGAAAGAATACATTTGTCAGTTAAGGTATACCGCTGAGTATGGGAGCTACAAGAAAGCAGGAAGGCAGACCCCAGCTACAGTAGTAAGTAGGTCCCCATGCAGTCTAGCAGCCAGCACGGTGTCACATTTGCAGCTGCTTTCCTGTGGGAGCTATCTTCAATACCACACTTTTTCTTCTCAGCTCCCAGTGAAAAAACTACATTTTGTCAGGTAAGGTATACCGTTGAGTATGGGAGCTACAAGAAAGCAGGAAGGCAGACCCCAGCTACAGTAATAAGTAGGTCCCCATGCAGTCTAGCAGCCAGCACGGTGTCACATTTGCAGCTGCTTTCCTGTGGGAGCTATCTTCAATACCACACTTTTTCTGTTCAGCTCCCATGGAAAAAACTACATTTTGTCTCTTCAGGTATACAACTGAGTATGGAAGCTACAAGAAAGCAGGAATATTGATCCCAGCTACATTAGTAAGTAGGTCCCCATGCAGTCTAGCAGCCAGCACGGTGTCACATTTGCAGTTGCTTTCCTGTGGGATCTATCTTCAATACCACAGTTTTTCTGTTCAGCTCCCATTGAAAGAATACATTTGTCAGTTAAGGTATACCGCTGAGTATGGGAGCTACAAGAAAGCAGGAAGGCAGACCCCAGCTACAGTAGTAAGTAGGTCCCCATGCAGTCTAGCAGCCAGCACGGTGTCACATTTGCAGCTGCTTTCCTGTGGGAGCTATCTTCAATACCACACTTTTTCTTCTCAGCTCCCATTGAAAAAACTACATTTTGTCAGGTAAGGTATACCGTTGAGTATGGGAGCTACAAGAAAGCAGGAAGGCAGACCCCAGCTACAGTAATAAGTAGGTCCCCATGCAGTCTAGCAGCCAGCACGGTGTCACATTTGCAGCTGCTTTCCTGTGGGAGCTATCTTCAATACCACACTTTTTCTGTTCAGCTCCCATTGAAAAAATACATTTGTCTCTGAAGGTATACCGCTGAGTACGGGAGTTACAAGAAAGCAGGAAGGCAGATCCCAGCTACAGTAGTAAGTAGGTCCCCATGCAGTCTAGCAGCCAGCACGGTGTCACATTTGCAGCTGCTTTCCTGTGGGAGCTATCTTCAATACCACACTTTTTCTGTTCAGCTCCCATTGAAAGAATACTTTTCTCAGTTAAGATATACCACTGAGTATGGGAGCTACAAGAAAGCAGGAAGGCAGACCCCAGCTACAGTAGTAAGTAGGTCCCCATGCAGTCTAGCAGCCAGCACGGTGTCACATTTGCAGCTGCTTTCCTGTGGGAGCTATCTTCAATACCACACTTTTTCTTCTCAGCTCCCATTGAAAAAACTACATTTTGTCAGGTAAGGTATACCGTTGAGTATGGGAGCTACAAGAAAGCAGGAAGGCAGACCCCAGCTACAGTAATAAGTAGGTCCCCATGCAGTCTAGCAGCCAGCACGGTGTCACATTTGCAGCTGCTTTCCTGTGGGAGCTATCTTCAATACCACACTTTTTCTGTTCAGCTCCCATGGAAAAAACTACATTTTGTCTCTTCAGGTATACAACTGAGTATGGAAGCTACAAGAAAGCAGGAATATTGATCCCAGCTACATTAGTAAGTAGGTCCCCATGCAGTCTAGCAGCCAGCACGGTGTCACATTTGCAGTTGCTTTCCTGTGGGATCTATCTTCAATACCACAGTTTTTCTGTTCAGCTCCCATTGAAAGAATACATTTGTCAGTTAAGGTATACCGCTGAGTATGGGAGCTACAAGAAAGCAGGAAGGCAGACCCCAGCTACAGTAGTAAGTAGGTCCCCATGCAGTCTAGCAGCCAGCACGGTGTCACATTTGCAGCTGCTTTCCTGTGGGAGCTATCTTCAATACCACACTTTTTCTTCTCAGCTCCCATTGAAAAAACTACATTTTGTCAGGTAAGGTATACCGTTGAGTATGGGAGCTACAAGAAAGCAGGAAGGCAGACCCCAGCTACAGTAATAAGTAGGTCCCCATGCAGTCTAGCAGCCAGCACGGTGTCACATTTGCAGCTGCTTTCCTGTGGGAGCTATCTTCAATACCACACTTTTTCTGTTCAGCTCCCATTGAAAAAATACATTTGTCTCTGAAGGTATACCGCTGAGTACGGGAGTTACAAGAAAGCAGGAAGGCAGATCCCAGCTACAGTAGTAAGTAGGTCCCCATGCAGTCTAGCAGCCAGCACGGTGTCACATTTGCAGCTGCTTTCCTGTGGGAGCTATCTTCAATACCACACTTTTTCTGTTCAGCTCCCATTGAAAGAATACTTTTCTCAGTTAAGATATACCACTGAGTATGGGAGCTACAAGAAAGCAGGAAGGCAGACCCCAGCTACAGTAGTAAGTAGGTCCCCATGCAGTCTAGCAGCCAGCACGGTGTCACATTTGCAGCTGCTTTCCTGTGGGAGCTATCTTCAATACCACACTTTTTCTCCTCAGTTCCCATTTAAAGAATACATTTGTCTCTTAAGGTATACAACTGAGTATGGGAGCTACAAGAAAGCAGGAAGATAGATCCCAGCTACATTAGTAAGTAGGTCCCCATGCAGTCTATCAGCCAGCACGGTGTCACATTTGCAGCTGCTTTCCTGTGGGAGCTATCTTCAATACCACACTTTTTCTTTTCAGCTCTCATTGTAAAAACTACATTTTGTCTCTTAAGGTATACAACTGAGTATGGGAGCTACAAGAAAGCAGGAAGATAGATCCCAGCTACAGTAGTAAGTAGGTCCCCATGCAGTCTAGCAGCCAGCACGGTGTCACATTTGCAGCTGCTTCCCTGTGGGAGCTATCTTCAATACCAAAGTTTTTCTCCTCAGCTCCCATTGAAAGAATACATTTGTCAGTTAAGGTATACCGCTGAGTATGGGAGCTACAAGAAAGCAGGAAGGCAGACCCCAGCTACAGTAGTAAGTAGGTCCCCATGCAGTCTAGCAGCCAGCACGGTGTGACATTTGCAGCTGCTTTCCTGTGGGAGCTATCTTCAATACCACACTTTTTCTGTTCAGCTCCCATTGAAAAAACTACATTTTGTCTCTTAAGGTATACAACTGAGTATGGGAGCTACAAGAAAGCAGGAAGATAGATCCCAGCTACAGTAGTAAGTAGGTCCCCATGCAGTCTATCAGCCAGCACGGTGTCACATTTGCAGCTGCTTTCCTGTGGGAGCTATCTTCAATACCACAGTTTTTCACATCAGCTCCCATTGGAAGAATACATTTGTCAGTTCAGCTATAAAGCTGATTATGGGAGCTACAAGAAAGCAGGAAGATAGATCCCAGCTACAGTAGTAAGTAGGTCCCCATGCAGTCTAGCAGCCAGCACGGTGTCACATTTGCAGCTGCTTTCCTGTGGGAGCTATCTTCAATACCACACTTTTTCTGTTCAGCTCCCATTGAAAGAATACTTTTCTCAGTTAAGGTATACCACTGAGTATGGGAGCTACAAGAAAGCAGGAAGGCAGACCCCAGCTACAGTAGTAAGTAGGTCCCCATGCAGTCTAGCAGCCAGCACGGTGTCACATTTGCAGCTGCTTTCCTGTGGGAGCTATCTTCAATACCACAGTTTTTCTGTTCAGCTCCCATTGAAACAATACATTTGTCAGTTAAGGTATACCGCTGAGTATGGGAGCTACAAGAAAGCAGGAAGGCAGACCTCAGCTACAGTAGTAAGTAGGTCCCCATGCAGTCTAGCAGCCAGCACGGTGTCACATTTGCAGATGCTTTCCTGTGGGAGCTATCTTCAATACCACACTTTTTCTTCTCAGCTCCCATTGAAAAAATACATTTGTCTCTGAAGGTATACCGCTGAGTACGGGAGCTACAAGAAAGCAGGAAGGCAGATCCCAGCTACAGTAGTAAGTAGGTCCCCATGCAGTCTAGCAGCCAGCACGGTGTCACATTTGCAGCTGCTTTCCTGTGGGAGCTATATTCAATACCACACTTTTTCTGTTCAGCTCCCATTGAAAGAATACATTTGTCAGTTAAGGTATACCACTGAGTATGGGAGCTACAAGAAAGCAGGAAGATAGATCCCAGCTACAGTAGTAAGTAGGTCTCCATGCAGTCTAGCAGCCAGCACGGTGTCACATTTGCAGCTGCTTCCCTGTGGGAGCTATCTTCAATACCACACTTTTTCTCCTCAGCTCCCATTTAAAGAATACATTTGTCAGTAAAGGTATACCACTGAGTATGGGAGCTACAAGAAAGCAGGAAGGCAGACCCCAGCTACAGTAGTAAGTAGGTCCCCATGCAGTCTAGCAGCCAGCACGGTGTCACATTTGCAGCTGCTTTCGTGTGGGAGCTATCTTCAATACCACACTTTTTATTCTCAGCTCCCATTGAAAAAACTACATTTTGTCAGTTAAGGTATACCGCTGAGTATGGGAGCTACAAGAAAGCAGGAAGATAGATCCCAGCTACAGTAGTAAGTAGGTCCCCATGCAGTCTAGCAGCCAGCACGGTGTCACATTTGCAGCTGCTTCCCTGTGGGAGCTATCTTCAATACCAAAGTCTTTCTCCTCAGCTCCCATTGAAAGAATACATTTGTCAGTTAAGGTATACCGCTGAGTATGGGAGCTACAAGAAAGCAGGAAGGCAGACCCCAGCTACAGTAGTATGTAGGTCCCCATGCAGTCTAGCAGCCAACACGGTGTCACATTTGCAGCTGCTTCCCTGTGGGAGCTATCTTCAATACCACACTTTTTCTGTTTAGCTCCCATTGAAAAAACTACATTTTCTCTCTTAAGGTATACAACTGAGTATGGGAGCTACAAGAAAGCAGGAAGATAGATCCCAGCTACAGTAGTATGTAGGTCCCCATGCAGTCTATCAGCCAGCACGGTGTCACATTTGCAGCTGCTTTCCTGTGGGAGCTATCTTCAATACCACAGTTTTTCTCATCAGCTCCCATTGGAAGAATACATTTGTCAGTTCAGGTATACCGCTGAGTATGGGAGCTACAAGAAAGCAGGAAGATAGATCCCAGCTACAGTAGTAAGTAGGTCCCCATGCAGTCTAGCAGCCAGCACGATGTCACATTTGCAGCTGCTTTCCTGTGGGAGCTATCTTCAATACCACACTTTTTCTGTTCAGCTCCCATTGAAAGAATACTTTTCTCAGTTAAGGTATACCACTGAGTATGGGAGCTACAAGAAAGCAGGAAGGCAGACCCCAGCTACAGTAGTAAGTAGGTCCCCATGCAGTCTAGCAGCCAGCACGGTGTCACATTTGCAGCTGCTTTCCTGTGGGAGCTATCTTCAATACCACACTTTTTCTCCTCAGTTCCCATTTAAAGAATACATTTGTCTCTTAAGATATACAACTGAGTATGGGAGCTACAAGAAAGCAGGAAGATAGATCCCAGCTACATTAGTAAGTAGGTCCCCATGCAGTCTATCAGCCAGCACGGTGTCACATTTGCAGCTGCTTTCCTGTGGGAGCTATCTTCAATACCACACTTTTTCTTTTCAGCTCTCATTGAAAAAACTACATTTTGTCTCTTAAGGTATACAACTGAGTATGGGAGCTACAAGAAAGCAGGAAGATAGATCCCAGCTACAGTAGTAAGTAGGTCTCCATGCAGTCTATCAGCTAGCACGGTGTCACATTTGCAGCTGCTTCCCTGTGGGAGCTATCTTCAATACCACACTTTTTCTCCTCAGCTCCCATTTAAAGAATACATTTGTCAGTTAAGGTATACCACTGAGTATGGGAGCTACAAGAAAGCAGGAAGGCAGACCCCAGCTACAGTAGTAAGTAGGTCCCCATGCAGTCTAGCAGCCAGCACGGTGTCACATTTGCAGCTGCTTTCCTGTGGGAGCTATCTTCAATACCACACTTCTTATTCTCAGCTCCCATTGAAAAAACTACATTTTGTCAGTTAAGGTATACCGCTGAGTATGGGAGCTACAAGAAAGCAGGAAGATAGATCCCAGCTACAGTAGTAAGTAGGTCCCCATGCAGTCTAGCAGCCAGCACGGTGTCACATTTGCAGCTGCTTCCCTGTGGGAGCTATCTTCAATACCACACTTTTTTTGTTCAGCTCCCATTGAAAGAATACATTTGTCAGTTAAGGTATACCGCTGAGTATGGGAGCTACAAGAAAGCAGGAAGGCAGACCCCAGCTACAGTAGTAAGTAGGTCCCCATGCAGTCTAGCAGCCAACACGGTGTCACATTTGCAGCTGCTTCCCTGTGGGAGCTATCTTCAATACATCACTTTTTCTGTTCAGCTCCCATTGAAAAAAGTACATTTTCTCTCTTAAGGTATACAACTGAGTATGGGAGCTACAAGAAAGCAGGAAGATAGATCCCAACTACAGTAGTATGTAGGTCCCCATGCAGTCTATCAGTCAGCACGGTGTCACATTTGCAGCTGCTTTCCTGTTTGAGCTATCTTCAATACCACAGTTTTTCTCATCAGCTCCCATTGGAAGAATACATTTGTCAGTTCAGGTATACCGCTGAGTATGGGAGCTACAAGAAAGCAGGAAGATAGATCCCAGCTACAGTAGTAAGTAGGTCCCCATGCAGTCTAGCAGCCAGCACGGTGTCACATTTGCAGCTGCTTTCCTGTGGGAGCTATCTTCAATACCACACTTTTTCTGTTCAGCTCCCATTGAAAGAATACTTTTCTCAGTTAAGGTATACCACTGAGTATGGGAGCTACAAGAAAGCAGGAAGGCAGACCCCAGCTACAGTAGTAAGTAGGTCCCCATGCAGTCTAGCAGCCAGCACGGTGTCACATTTGCAGCTGCTTTCCTGTGGGAGCTATCTTCAATACCACACTTTTTCTCCTCAGTTCCCATTTAAAGAATACATTTGTCTCTTAAGATATACAACTGAGTATGGGAGCTACAAGAAAGCAGGAAGATAGATCCCAGCTACATTAGTAAGTAGGTCCCCATGCAGTCTATCAGCCAGCACGGTGTCACATTTGCAGCTGCTTTCCTGTGGGAGCTATCTTCAATACCACACTTTTTCTGTTCAGCTCCCATTGAAAGAATACTTTTCTCAGTTAAGGTATACCACTGAGTATGGGAGCTACAAGAAAGCAGGAAGGCAGACCCCAGCTACAGTAGTAAGTAGGTCCCCATGCAGTCTAGCAGCCAGCACGGTGTCACATTTGCAGCTGCTTTCCTGTGGGAGCTATCTTCAATACCACAGTTGTTCTCCTCAGTTCCCATTTAAAGAATACATTTGTCAGTTAAGGTATACCACTGAGTATGGGAGCTACAAGAAAGCAGGAAGGCAGACCCCAGCTACAGTAGTAAGTAGGTCCCCATGCAGTCTAGCAGCCAGCACGGTGTCACATTTGCAGCTGCTTTCCTGTGGGAGCTATCTTCAATACCACAGTTTTTCTGTTCAGCTCCCATTGAAAAAACTACATTTTGTCTGTTAGGGTATACAACTGAGTATGGAAGCTACAAGAAAGCAGGAATATTGATCCCAGCTACATTAGTAAGTAGGTCCCCATGCAGTCTATCAGCCAGCACGGTGTCACATTTGCAGCTGCTTTCCTGTGGGAGCTATCTTCAATACCACACTTTTTCTTTTCAGCTCTCATTGAAAAAACTACATTTTGTCTCTTAAGGTATACAACTGAGTATGGGAGCTACAAGAAAGCAGGAAGATAGATCCCAGCTACAGTAGTAAGTAGTTCCCCATGCAGTCTAGCAGCCAGCACGGTGTCACATTTGCAGCTGCTTTCGTGTGGGAGCTATCTTCAATACCACACTTTTTATTCTCAGCTCCCATTGAAAAAACTACATTTTGTCAGTTAAGGTATACCGCTGAGTATGGGAGCTACAAGAAAGCAGGAAGATAGATCCCAGCTACAGTAGTAAGTAGGTCCCCATGCAGTCTAGCAGCCAGCACGGTGTCACATTTGCAGCTGCTTCCCTGTGGGAGCTATCTTCAATACCAAAGTTTTTCTCCTCAGCTCCCATTGAAAGAATACATTTGTCAGTTAAGGTATACCGCTGAGTATGGGAGCTACAAGAAAGCAGGAAGGCAGACCCCAGCTACAGTAGTAAGTAGGTCCCCAGGCAGTCTAGCAGCCAACACGGTGTCACATTTGCAGCTGCTTCCCTGTGGGAGCTATCTTCAATACCACACTTTTTCTGTTCAGCTCCCATTGAAAAAACTACATTTTCTCTCTTAAGGTATACAACTGAGTATGGGAGCTACAAGAAAGCAGGAAGATAGATCCCAGCTACAGTAGTAAGTAGGTCCCCATGCAGTCTATCAGCCAGCACGGTGTCACATTTGCAGCTGCTTTCCTGTGGGAGCTATCTTCAATACCACAATTTTTCTGTTCAGCTCCCATTGAAAGAATACATTTGTCTCTTAAGGTATACCACTGAGTATGGGAGCTACAAGAAAGCAGGAAGGCAGACCCCAGCTACAGTAGTAAGTAGGTCCCCATGCAGTCTATCAGCCAGCACGGTGTCACATTTGCAGCTGCTTTCCTCTGGGAGCTATCTTCAATACCACAGTTTTTCTCCTCAGTTCCCATTTAAAGAATACATTTGTCTCTTCAGGAATACCACTGAGTATGGGAGCTACAAGAAAGCAGGAAGGCAGACCCCAGCTACAGTAGTAAGTACGTCCCCATGCAGTCTAGCAGCCAGCACGGTGTCACATTTGCAGCTGATTTCCTGTGGGAGCTGTCTTCAATACCACACTTTTTATTCTCAGCTCCCATTGAAAAAACTACATTTTGTCAGTTAAAGTATACCGCTGAGTATGGGAGCTACAAGAAAGCAGGAAGATAGATCCCAGCTACAGTAGTAAGTAGGTCCCCATGCAGTCTAGCAGCCAGCACGGTGTCACATTTGCAGCTGCTTTCCTGTGGGAGCTATCTTCAATACCAAAGTTTTTCTGTTCAGCTCCCATTGAAAGAATACATTTGTCAGTTAAGGTATACCGCTGAGTATGGGAGCTACAAGAAAGCAGGAAAGCAGACCCCAGCTACAGTAGTAAGTAGGTCCCCATGCAGTCTAGCAGCCAACACGGTGTCACATTTGCAGCTGCTTCCCTGTGGGAGCTATCTTCAATACCACACTTTTTCTGTTCAGCTCCCATTGAAAAAACTACATTTTCTCTCTTAAGGTATACAACTGAGTATGGGAGCTACAAGAAAGCAGGAAGATAGATCCCAGCTACAGTAGTAAGTAGGTCCCCATGCAGTCTATCAGCCAGCACGGTGTCACATTTGCAGCTGCTTTCCTGTGGGAGCTATCTTCAATACCACAGTTTTTCTCCTCAGCTCCCATTGGAAGAATACATTTGTCAGTTCAGGTATACCGCTGAGTATGGGAGCTACAAGAAAGCAGGAAGATAGATCCCAGCTACAGTAGTAAGTAGGTCCCCATGCAGTCTAGCAGCCAGCACGGTGTCACATTTGCAGCTGCTTTCCTGTGGGAGCTATCTTCAATACCACACTTTTTCTGTTCAGCTCCCATTGAAAGAATACTTTTCTCAGTTAAGGTATACCACTGAGTATGGGAGCTACAAGAAAGCAGGAAGGCAGACCCCAGCTACAGTAGTAAGTAGGTCCCCATGCAGTCTAGCAGCCAGCACGGTGTCACATTTGCAGCTGCTTTCCTGTGGGAGCTATCTTCAATACCACACTTTTTCTGTTCAGCTCCCATTGAAAGAATACATTTGTCAGTTAAGGTATAACACTGAGTATGGGAGCTACAAGAAAGCAGGAAGATAGATCCCAGCTACAGTAGTAAGTAGTTCCCCATGCAGTCTAGCAGCCAGCACGGTGTCACATTTGCAGCTGCTTTCATGTGGGAGCTATCTTCAATACCACACTTTTTATTCTCAGCTCCCATTGAAAAAACTACATTTTGTCAGTTAAGGTATACCGCTGAGTATGGGAGCTACAAGAAAGCAGGAAGATAGATCCCAGCTACAGTAGTAAGTAGGTCCCCATGCAGTCTAGCAGCCAGCACGGTGTCACATTTGCAGCTGCTTCCCTGTGGGAGCTATCTTCAATACCAAAGTTTTTCTCCTCAGCTCCCATTGAAAGAATACATTTGTCAGTTAAGGTATACCGCTGAGTATGGGAGCTACAAGAAAGCAGGAAGGCAGACCCCAGCTACAGTAGTAAGTAGGTCCCCATGCATTCTAGCAGCCAACACGGTGTCACATTTGCAGCTGCTTCCCTGTGGCAGCTATCTTCAATACCACACTTTTTCTGTTCAGCTCCCATTGAAAAAACTACATTTTCTCTCTTAAGGTATACAACTGAGTATGGGAGCTACAAGAAAGCAGGAAGATAGATCCCAGCTACAGTAGTAAGTAGGTCCCCATGCAGTCTATCAGCCAGCACGGTGTCACATTTGCAGCTGCTTTCCTGTGGGAGCTATCTTCAATACCACAGTTTTTCTCCTCAGCTCCCATTGGAAGAATACATTTGTCAGTTCAGGTATACCGCTGAGTATGGGAGCTACAAGAAAGCAGGAAGATAGATCCCAGCTACAGTAGTAAGTAGGTCCCCATGCAGTCTAGCAGCCAGCACGGTGTCACATTTGCAGCTGCTTTCCTGTGGGAGCTATCTTCAATACCACACTTTTTCTGTTCAGCTCCCATTGAAAGAATACTTTTCTCAGTTAAGGTATACCACTGAGTATGGGAGCTACAAGAAAGCAGGAAGGCAGACCCCAGCTACAGTAGTAAGTAGGTCCCCATGCAGTCTAGCAGCCAGCACGGTGTCACATTTGCAGCTGCTTTCCTGTGGGAGCTATCTTCAATACCACACTTTTTCTGTTCAGCTCCCATTGAAAGAATACATTTGTCAGTTAAGGTATAACACTGAGTATGGGAGTTACAAGAAAGCAGGAAGGCAGACCCCAGCTACAGTAGTAAGTAGATCCCCATGCAGTCTAGCAGCCAGCACGGTGTCACATTTGCAGCTGCTTTCTTGTGGGAACTATCTTCAATACCACACTTTTTATTCTCAGTTCCCATTGAAAAAACTACATTTTGTCTCTTAAGGTATACCACTGAGTATGGGAGCTACAAGAAAGCAGGAAGATAGATCCCAGCTACAGTAGTAAGTAGGTCCCCATGCAGTCTAGCAGCCAGCACGGTGTCACATTTGCAGCTGCTTTCCTGTGGGAGCTATCTTCAATACCACACTTTTTCTTTTCAGCTCTCATTGAAAAAACTACATTTTGTCTCTTAAGGTATACCACTGAGTATGGGAGCTACAAGAAAGCAGGAAGGCAGACCCCAGCTACAGTAGTAAGTAGGTCCCCATGCAGTCTAGCAGCCAACACGGTGTCACATTTGCAGCTGCTTCCCTGTGGGAGCTATCTTCAATACCACACTTTTTCTGTTCAGCTCCCATTAAAAGAATACTTTTCTCAGTTAAGGTATACCACTGAGTATGGGAGCTACAAGAAAGCAGGAAGGCAGACCCCAGCTACAGTAGTAAGTAGGTCCCCATGCAGTCTATCAGCCAGCACGGTGTCACATTTGCAGCTGCTTTCCTGTTGGAGCTATCTTCAATACCACAGTTTTTCTCCTCAGCTCCCATTGGAAGAATACATTTGTCAGTTCAGGTATACCGCTGAGTATGGGAGCTACAAGAAAGCAGGAAGGCAGACCCCAGCTACAGTAGTAAGTAGGTCCCCATGCAGTCTAGCAGCCAGCACGGTGTCACATTTGCAGCTGCTTTCCTGTGGGAGCTATCTTCAATACCACACTTTTTCTGTTCAGCTCCCATTTAAAGAATACATTTGTCTCTTAAGGTATACAACTGAGTATGGGAGCTACAAGAAAGCAGGAAGATAGATCCCAGCTACATTAGTAAGTAGGTCCCCATGCAGTCTAGCAGCCAGCACGGTGTCACATTTGCAGCTGCTTTCCTGTGGGAGCTATCTTCAATACCACAATTTTTCTGTTCAGCTCCCCTTGAAAGAATACATTTGTCTCTTAAGGTATACCACTGAGTATGGGAGCTACAAGAAAGCAGGAAGGCAGACCCCAGCTACAGTAGTAAGTAGGTCCCCATGCAGTCTAGCAGCCAGCACGGTGTCACATTTGCAGCTGCTTTCCTGTGGGAGCTATCTTCAATACCACACTTTTACTGTTCAGCTCCCATTAAAAGAATACTTTTCTCAGTTAAGGTATACCACTGAGTATGGGAGCTACAAGAAAGCAGGAAGATAGATCCCAGCTACAGTAGTAAGTAGGTCCCCATGCAGTCTATCAGCCAGCACGGTGTCACATTTGCAGCTGCTTTCCTGTGGGAGCTATCTTCAATACCACAGTTTTTCTCCTCAGCTCCCATTGGAAGAATACATTTGTCAGTTCAGGTATACCGCTGAGTATGGGAGCTACAAGAAAGCAGGAAGATAGATCCCAGCTACAGTAGTAAGTAGGTCCCCATGCAGTCTAGCAGCCAGCACGGTGTCACATTTGCAGCTGCTTTCCTGTGGGAGCTATCTTCAATACCACACTTTTTCTGTTCAGCTCCCATTGAAAGAATACTTTTCTCAGTTAAGGTATACCACTGAGTATGGGAGCTACAAGAAAGCAGGAAGGCAGACCCCAGCTACAGTAGTAAGTAGGTCCCCATGCAGTCTAGCAGCCAGCACGGTGTCACATTTGCAGCTGCTTTCCTGTGGGAGCTATCTTCAATACCACACTTTTTCTCCTCAGCTCCCATTTAAAGAATACATTTGTCTCTTAAGGTATACAACTGAGTATGGGAGCTACAAGAAAGCAGGAAGATAGATCCCAGCTACATTAGTAAGTAGGTCCCCATGCAGTCTAGCAGCCAGCACGGTGTCACATTTGCAGCTGCTTTCCTGTGGGAGCTATCTTCAATACCACACTTTTTCTGTTCAGCTCCCATTGAAAAAACTACATTTTGTCTCTTAAGGTATACAACTGAGTATGGGAGCTACAAGAAAGCAGGAAGATAGATCCAAGCTACAGTAGTAAGTAGGTCCCCATGCAGTCTATCAGCCAGCACGGTGTCACATTTGCAGCTGCTTTCCTGTGGGAGCTATCTTCAATACCACAGTTTTTCTCCTCAGCTCCCATTGGAAGAATACATTTGTCAGTTAAGGTATACCGCTGAGTATGGGAGCTACAAGAAAGCAGGAATGCAGACCCCAGCTACAGTAGTAAGTAGGTCCCCATGCAGTCTAGCAGCCAACACGGTGTCACATTTGCAGCTGCTTCCCTGTGGGAGCTATCTTCAATACCACACTTTTTCTATTCAGCTCCCATTGAAAAAACTACATTTTCTCTCTTAAGGTATACAACTGAGTATGGGAGCTACAAGAAAGCAGGAAGATAGATCCCAGCTACAGTAGTAAGTAGGTCCCCATGCAGTCTATGAGCCACCACGGTGTCACATTTGCAGCTGCTTTCCTGTGGGAGCTATCTTCAATACCACACTTTTTCTGTTCAGCTCCCATTAAAAGAATACTTTTCTCAGTTAAGGTATACCACTGAGTATGGGAGCTACAAGAAAGCAGGAAGGCAGACCCCAGCTACAGTAGTAAGTAGGTCCCCATGCAGTCTAGCAGCCAGCACAGTGTCACATTTGCAGCTGCTTTCCTGTGGGAGCTATCTTCAATACCACACTTTTTCTGTTCAGCTCCCATTGAAAGAATACTTTTCTCAGTTAAGGTATACCACTGAGTATGGGAGCTACAAGAAAGCAGGAAGGCAGACCCCAGCTACAGTAGTAAGTAGGTCCCCATGCAGTCTAGCAGCCAGCATGGTGTCACATTTGCAGCTGCTTTCCTGTGGGAGCTATCTTCAATACCACACTTTTTCTCCTCAGTTCCCATTTAAAGAATACATTTGTCTCTTAAGGTATACAACTGAGTATGGGAGCTACAAGAAAGCAGGAAGATAGATCCCAGCTACATTAGTAAGTAGGTCCCCATGCAGTCTAGCAGCCAGCACGGTGTCACATTTGCAGCTGCTTTCCTGTGGGAGCTATCTTCAATACCACACTTTTTCTTTTCAGCTCTCATTGAAAAAACTACATTTTGTCTCTTAAGGTATACAACTGAGTATGGGAGCTACAAGAAAGCAGGAAGATAGATCCCAGCTACAGTAGTGAGTAGTTCCCCATGCAGTCTAGCAGCCAGCACGGTGTCACATTTGCAGCTGCTTTCCTGTGGGAGCTATCTTCAATACCACACTTTTTATTCTCAGCTCCCATTGAAAAAACTACATTTTGTCAGTTAAGGTATACCGCTGAGTATGGGAGCTACAAGAAAGCCGGAAGATAGATCCCAGCTACAGTAGTAAGTAGGTCCCCATGCAGTCTAGCAGCCAGCACGGTGTCACATTTGCAGCTGCTTCCCTGTGGGAGCTATCTTCAACACCAAAGTTTTTCTCCTCAACTCCCATTTAAAGAATACATTTGTCAGTTAAGGTATACCGCTGAGTATGGGAGCTACAAGAAAGCAGGAAGGCAGACCCCAGCTACAGTAGTAAGTAGGTCCCCATGCATTCTAGCAGCCAACACGGTGTAACATTTGCAGCTGCTTCCCTGTGGGAGCTATCTTCAATACCACACTTTTTCTGTTCAGCTCCCATTGAAAAAACTACATTTTCTCTCTTAAGGTATACCACTGAGTATGGGAGCTACAAGAAAGCAGGAAGATAGATCCCAGCTACAGTAGTAAGTAGGTCCCCATGCAGTCTATCAGCCAGCACGGTGTCACATTTGCAGCTGCTTTCCTGTGGGAGCTATCTTCAATACCACAGTTTTTCTCCTCAGCTCCCATTGGAAGAATACATTTGTCAGTTAAGGTATACCGCTGAGTATGGGAGCTACAAGAAAGCAGGAAGGCAGACCCCAGCTACAGTAGTAAGTAGGTCCCCATGCAGTCTAGCAGCCAACACGGTGTCACATTTGCAGCTGCTTCCCTGTGGGAGCTATCTTCAATACCACACTTTTTCTGTTCAGCTCCCATTGAAAAAACTACATTTTCTCTCTTAAGGTATACAACTGAGTATGGGAGCTACAAGAAAGCAGGAAGATAGATCCCAGCTACAGTAGTAAGTAGGTCCCCATGCAGTCTATCAGCCAGCACGGTGTCACATTTGCAGCTGCTTTCCTGTGGGAGCTATCTTCAATACCACAGTTTTTCTCCTCAGCTCCCATTGGAAGAATACATTTGTCAGTTCAGGTATACCGCTGAGTATGGGAGCTACAAGAAAGCAGGAAGATAGATCCCAGCTACAGTAGTAAGTAGGTCCCCATGCAGTCTAGCAGCCAGCACGGTGTCACATTTGCAGCTGCTTCCCTCTGGGAGCTATCTTCAATACCACAGTTTTTCTGTTCAGCTCCCATTGAAAGAATACATTTGTCAGTTAAGGTATACCGCTGAGTATGGGAGCTACAAGAAAGCAGGAAGGCAGACCCCAGCTACAGTAGTAAGTAGGTCCCCATGCAGTCTAGCAGCCAGCACGGTGTCACATTTGCAGCTGCTTTCCTGTGGGAGCTATCTTCAATAACACACTTTTTCTGTTCAGCTCCCATTGAAAAAACTACATTTTGTCTCTTAAGGTATACAACTGAGTATGGGAGCTACAAGAAAGCAGGAAGATAGATCCCAGCTACATTAGTAAGTAGGTCCCCATGCAGTCTAGCAGCCAGCACGGTGTCACATTTGCAGCTGCTTTCCTGTGGGAGCTATCTTCAATACCACACTTTTTCTGTTCAGCTCTCATTGAAAAAACTACATTTTGTCTCTTAAGGTATACAACTGAGTATGGGAGCTACAAGAAAGCAGGAAGATAGATCCCAGCTACAGTAGTAAGTAGGTCCCCATGCAGTCCAGCAGCCAGCACGGTGTCACATTTGCAGCTGCTTTCCTGTGGGAGCTATCTTCAATACCACACTTTTTCTGTTCAGCTCCCATTAAAAGAATACTTTTCTCAGTTAAGGTATACCACTGAGTATGGGAGCTACAAGAAAGCAGGAAGGCAGACCCCAGCTACAGTAGTAAGTAGGTCCCCATGCAGTCTAGCAGCCAGCACAGTGTCACATTTGCAGCTGCTTTCCTGTGGGAGCTATCTTCAATACCACACTTTTTCTGTTCAGCTCCCATTGAAAGAATACTTTTCTCGGTTAAGGTATACCACTGAGTATGGGAGCTACAAGAAAGCAGGAAGGCAGACCCCAGCTACAGTAGTAAGTAGGTCCCCATGCAGTCTAGCAGCCAGCACGGTGTCACATTTGCAGCTGCTTTCCTGTGGGAGCTATCTTCAATACCACACATTTTCTCCTCAGTTCCCATTTAAAGAATACATTTGTCTCTTAAGGTATACAACTGAGTATGGGAGCTACAAGAAAGCAGGAAGATAGATCCCAGCTACATTAGTAAGTAGGTCCCCATGCAGTCTAGCAGCCAGCACGGTGTCACATTTGCAGCTGCTTTCCTGTGGGAGCTATCTTCAATACCACACTTTTTCTGTTCAGCTCTCATTGAAAAAACTACATTTTGTCTCTTAAGGTATACAACTGAGTATGGGAGCTACAAGAAAGCAGGAAGATAGATCCAAGCTACAGTAGTAAGTAGGTCCCCATGCAGTCTAGCAGCCAGCACGGTGTCACATTTGCAGCTGCTTTCCTGTGGGAGCTATCTTCAATAAAACAATTTTTCTGTTCAGCTCTCATTGAAAGAATACATTTGTCTCTTAAGGTATACCACTGAGTATGGGATCTACAAGAAAGCAGGAAGGCAGACCCCAGCTACAGTAGTAAGTACGTCCCCATGCAGTCTAGCAGCCAGCACGGTGTCACATTTGCAGCTGCTTTCCTGTGGGAGCTATCTTCAATACCACACTTTTTCTCCTCAGTTCCCATTTAAAGAATACATTTGTCTCTTCAGGAATACCACTGAGTATGGGAGCTACAAGAAAGCAGGAAGGCAGACCCCAGCTACAGTAGTAAGTAGTTCCCCATGCAGTCTAGCAGCCAGCACGGTGTCACATTTGCAGCTGCTTTCGTGTGGGAGCTATCTTCAATACCACACTTTTTCTTCTCAGCTCCCATTGAAAAAACTACATTTTGTCAGTTAAGGTATACAACTGAGTATGGGAGCTACAAGAAAGCAGGAAGATAGATCCCAGCTACAGTAGTAAGTAGGTCCCCATGCAGTCTATCAGCCAGCACGGTGTCACATTTCCAGCTGCTTCCCTGTGGGAGCTATCTTCAATACCACACTTTTTCTGTTCAGCTCCCATTGAAAGAAAACTTTTCTCAGTTAAGGTATACCGCTGAGTATGGGAGCTACAAGAAAGCAGGAAGGCAGACCCCAGCTACAGTAGTAAGTAGGTCCACATGCAGTCTATGAGCCACCACGGTGTCACATTTGCAGCTGCTTTCCTGTGGGAGCTATCTTCAATACCACAGTTTTTCTCCTCAGCTCCCATTGAAAGAATACATTTGTCAGTTAAGGTATAACACTGAGAATGGGAGCTACAAGAAAGCAGGAAGGCAGACCGCAGCTACAGTAGTAAGTAGATCCCCATGCAGTCTAGCAGCCAGCACGGTGTCACATTTGCAGCTGCTTTCTTGTGGGAGCTATCTTCAATACCACACTTTTTATTCTCAGTTCCCATTGAAAAAACTACATTTTGTCTCTTAAGGTATACCACTGAGTATGGGAGCTACAAGAAAGCAGGAAGATAGATCCCAGCTACAGTAGTAAGTAGGTCCCCATGCAGTCTAGCAGCCAGCACGGTGTCACATTTGCAGCTGCTTTCCTGTGGGAGCTATCTTCAATACCACACTTTTTCTGTTCAGCTCTCATTGAAAAAACTACATTTTGTCTCTTAAGGTATACAACTGAGTATGGGAGCTACAAGAAAGCAGGAAGATAGATCCCAGCTACAGTAGTAAGTAGGTCCCCATGCAGTCTAGCAGCCAGCACGGTGTCACATTTGCAGCTGCTTTCCTGTGGGAGCTATCTTCAATACCACACTTTTTCTGTTCAGCTCCCATTAAAAGAATACTTTTCTCAGTTAAGGTATACCACTGAGTATGGGAGCTACAAGAAAGCAGGAAGGCAGACCCCAGCTACAGTAGTAAGTAGGTCCCCATGCAGTCTAGCAGCCAGCACAGTGTCACATTTGCAGCTGCTTTCCTGTGGGAGCTATCTTCAATACCACACTTTTTCTGTTCAGCTCCCATTGAAAGAATACTTTTCTCGGTTAAGGTATACCACTGAGTATGGGAGCTACAAGAAAGCAGGAAGGCAGACCCCAGCTACAGTAGTAAGTAGGTCCCCATGCAGTCTATCAGCCAGCACGGTGTCACATTTGCAGCTGCTTTCCTGTGGGAGCTATCTTCAATACCACACATTTTCTCCTCAGTTCCCATTTAAAGAATACATTTGTCTCTTAAGGTATACAACTGAGTATGGGAGCTACAAGAAAGCAGGAAGATAGATCCCAGCTACATTAGTAAGTAGGTCCCCATGCAGTCTAGCAGCCAGCACGGTGTCACATTTGCAGCTGCTTTCCTGTGGGAGCTATCTTCAATACCACACTTTTTCCGTTCAGCTCTCATTGAAAAAACTACATTTTGTCTCTTAAGGTATACAACTGAGTATGGGAGCTACAAGAAAGCAGGAAGATAGATCCAAGCTACAGTAGTAAGTAGGTCCCCATGCAGTCTAGCAGCCAGCACGGTGTCACATTTGCAGCTGCTTTCCTGTGGGAGCTATCTTCAATACCACAATTTTTCTGTTCAGCTCTCATTGAAAGAATACATTTGTCTCTTAAGGTATACCACTGAGTATGGGATCTACAAGAAAGCAGGAAGGCAGACCCCAGCTACAGTAGTAAGTACGTCCCCATGCAGTCTAGCAGCCAGCACGGTGTCACATTTGCAGCTGCTTTCCTGTGGGAGCTATCTTCAATACCACACTTTTTCTCCTCAGTTCCCATTTAAAGAATACATTTGTCTCTTCAGGAATACCACTGAGTATGGGAGCTACAAGAAAGCAGGAAGGCAGACCCCAGCTACAGTAGTAAGTAGTTCCCCATGCAGTCTAGCAGCCAGCACGGTGTCACATTTGCAGCTGCTTTCGTGTGGGAGCTATCTTCAATACCACACTTTTTCTTCTCAGCTCCCATTGAAAAAACTACATTTTGTCAGTTAAGGTATACAACTGAGTATGGGAGCTACAAGAAAGCAGGAAGATAGATCCCAGCTACAGTAGTAAGTAGGTCCCCATGCAGTCTATCAGCCAGCACGGTGTCACATTTGCAGCTGCTTCCCTGTGGGAGCTATCTTCAATACCACACTTTTTCTGTTCAGCTCCCATTGAAAGAATACTTTTCTCAGTTAAGGTATACCGCTGAGTATGGGAGCTACAAGAAAGCAGGAAGGCAGACCCCAGCTACAGTAGTAAGTAGGTCCCCATGCAGTCTATGAGCCACCACGGTGTCACATTTGCAGCTGCTTTCCTGTGGGAGCTATCTTCAATACCACACTTTTTCTGTTCAGCTCCCATTGAAAGAATACATTTGTCAGTTAAGGTATAACACTGAGAATGGGAGCTACAAGAAAGCAGGAAGGCAGACCCCAGCTACAGTAGTAAGTAGATCCCCATGCAGTCTAGCAGCCAGCACGGTGTCACATTTGCAGCTGCTTTCTTGTGGGAGCTATCTTCAATACCACACTTTTTATTCTCAGTTCCCATTGAAAAAACTACATTTTGTCTCTTAAGGTATACCACTGAGTATGGGAGCTACAAGAAAGCAGGAAGATAGATCCCAGCTACAGTAGTAAGTAGGTCCCCATGCAGTCTAGCAGCCAGCACGGTGTCACATTTGCAGCTGCTTTCCTGTGGGAGCTATCTTCAATGCCACACTTTTTCTGTTCAGCTCTCATTGAAAAAACTACATTTTGTCTCTTAAGGTATACAACTGAGTATGGGAGCTACAAGAAAGCAGGAAGATAGATCCCAGCTACAGTAGTAAGTAGGTCCCCATGCAGTCTAGCAGCCAGCACGGTGTCACATTTGCAGCTGCTTTCCTGTGGGAGCTATCTTCAATACCACACTTTTTCTGTTCAGCTCCCATTAAAAGAATACTTTTCTCAGTTAAGGTATACCACTGAGTATGGGAGCTACAAGAAAGCAGGAAGGCAGACCCCAGCTACAGTAGTAAGTAGGTCCCCATGCAGTCTAGCAGTCAGCACAGTGTCACATTTGCAGCTGCTTTCCTGTGGGAGCTATCTTCAATACCACACTTTTTCTGTTCAGCTCCCATTGAAAGAATACTTTTCTCGGTTAAGGTATACCACTGAGTATGGGAGCTACAAGAAAGCAGGAAGGCAGACCCCAGCTACAGTAGTAAGTAGGTCCCCATGCAGTCTATGAGCCACCACGGTGTCACATTTGCAGCTGCTTTCCTGTGGGAGCTATCTTCAATACCACACTTTTTCTGTTCAGCTCCCATTGAAAGAATACATTTGTCAGTTAAGGTATAACACTGAGAATGGGAGCTACAAGAAAGCAGGAAGGCAGACCCCAGCTACAGTAGTAAGTAGATCCCCATGCAGTCTAGCAGCCAGCACGGTGTCACATTTGCAGCTGCTTTCTTGTGGGAGCTATCTTCAATACCACACTTTTTATTCTCAGTTCCCATTGAAAAAACTACATTTTGTCTCTTAAGGTATACCACTGAGTATGGGAGCTACAAGAAAGCAGGAAGATAGATCCCAGCTACAGTAGTAAGTAGGTCCCCATGCAGTCTAGCAGCCAGCACGGTGTCACATTTGCAGCTGCTTTCCTGTGGGAGCTATCTTCAATGCCACACTTTTTCTGTTCAGCTCTCATTGAAAAAACTACATTTTGTCTCTTAAGGTATACAACTGAGTATGGGAGCTACAAGAAAGCAGGAAGATAGATCCCAGCTACAGTAGTAAGTAGGTCCCCATGCAGTCTAGCAGCCAGCACGGTGTCACATTTGCAGCTGCTTTCCTGTGGGAGCTATCTTCAATACCACACTTTTTCTGTTCAGCTCCCATTAAAAGAATACTTTTCTCAGTTAAGGTATACCACTGAGTATGGGAGCTACAAGAAAGCAGGAAGGCAGACCCCAGCTACAGTAGTAAGTAGGTCCCCATGCAGTCTAGCAGTCAGCACAGTGTCACATTTGCAGCTGCTTTCCTGTGGGAGCTATCTTCAATACCACACTTTTTCTGTTCAGCTCCCATTGAAAGAATACTTTTCTCGGTTAAGGTATACCACTGAGTATGGGAGCTACAAGAAAGCAGGAAGGCAGACCCCAGCTACAGTAGTAAGTAGGTCCCCATGCAGTCTAGCAGCCAGCACGGTGTCACATTTGCAGCTGCTTTCCTGTGGGAGCTATCTTCAATACCACACATTTTCTCCTCAGTTCCCATTTAAAGAATACATTTGTCTCTTAAGGTATACAACTGAGTATGGGAGCTACAAGAAAGCAGGAAGATAGATCCCAGCTACATTAGTAAGTAGGTCCCCATGCAGTCTAGCAGCCAGCACGGTGTCACATTTGCAGCTGCTTTCCTGTGGGAGCTATCTTCAATACCACACTTTTTCTGTTCAGCTCTCATTGAAAAAACTACATTTTGTCTCTTAAGGTATACAACTGAGTATGGGAGCTACAAGAAAGCAGGAAGATAGATCCAAGCTACAGTAGTAAGTAGGTCCCCATGCAGTCTAGCAGCCAGCACGGTGTCACATTTGCAGCTGCTTTCCTGTGGGAGCTATCTTCAATACCACAATTTTTCTGTTCAGCTCTCATTGAAAGAATACATTTGTCTCTTAAGGTATACCACTGAGTATGGGATCTACAAGAAAGCAGGAAGGCAGACCCCAGCTACAGTAGTAAGTACGTCCCCATGCAGTCTAGCAGCCAGCACGGTGTCACATTTGCAGCTGCTTTCCTGTGGGAGCTATCTTCAATACCACACTTTTTCTCCTCAGTTCCCATTTAAAGAATACATTTGTCTCTTCAGGAATACCACTGAGTATGGGAGCTACAAGAAAGCAGGAAGGCAGACCCCAGCTACAGTAGTAAGTAGTTCCCCATGCAGTCTAGCAGCCAGCACGGTGTCACATTTGCAGCTGCTTTCCTGTGGGAGCTATCTTCAATACCACACTTTTTCTTCTCAGCTCCCATTGAAAAAACTACATTTTGTCAGTTAAGGTATACAACTGAGTATGGGAGCTACAAGAAAGCAGGAAGATAGATCCCAGCTACAGTAGTAAGTAGGTCCCCATGCAGTCTAGCAGCCAGCACGGTGTCACATTTGCAGCTGCTTCCCTGTGGGAGCTATCTTCAATAACACACTTTTTCTTTTCAGCTCCCATTGAAAGAATACTTTTCTCAGTTAAGGTATACCGCTGAGTATGGGAGCTACAAGAAAGCAGGAAGGCAGACCCCAGCTACAGTAGTAAGTAGGTCCACATGCAGTCTATGAGCCACCACGGTGTCACATTTGCAGCTGCTTTCCTGTGGGAGCTATCTTCAATACCACACTTTTTCTGTTCAGCTCCCATTGAAAGAATACATTTGTCAGTTAAGGTATAACACTGAGAATGGGAGCTACAAGAAAGCAGGAAGGCAGACCCCAGCTACAGTAGTAAGTAGATCCCCATGCAGTCTAGCAGCCAGCACGGTGTCACATTTGCAGCTGCTTTCTTGTGGGAGCTATCTTCAATACCACACTTTTTATTCTCAGTTCCCATTGAAAAAACTACATTTTGTCTCTTAAGGTATACCACTGAGTATGGGAGCTACAAGAAAGCAGGAAGATAGATCCCAGCTACAGTAGTAAGTAGGTCCCCATGCAGTCTAGCAGCCAGCACGGTGTCACATTTGCAGCTGCTTTCCTGTGGGAGCTATCTTCAATACCACAGTTTTTCTGTTCAGCTCCCATTGAAAGAATACATTTGTCAGTTAAGGTATACCGCTGAGTATGGGAGCTACAAGAAAGCAGGAAGGCAGACCCCAGCTACAGTAGTAAGTAGGTCCCCATGCAGTCTAGCAGCCAGCACGGTGTCACATTTGCAGCTGCTTTCCTGTGGGAACTATCTTCAATACCACACTTTTTCTGTTCAGCTCCCATTGAAAAAACTACATTTTGTCTCTTAAGGTATACAACTGAGTATGGGAGCTACAAGAAAGCAGGAAGATAGATCCAAGCTACATTAGTAAGTAGGTCCCCATGCAGTCTAGCAGCCAGCACGGTGTCACATTTGCAGCTGCTTTCCTGTGGGAGCTATCTTCAATACCACACTTTTTCTGTTCAGCTCTCATTGAAAAAACTACATTTTGTCTCTTAAGGTATACAACTGAGTATGGGAGCTACAAGAAAGCAGGAAGATAGATCCCAGCTACAGTAGTAAGTAGGTCCCCATGCAGTCTAGCAGCCAGCACGGTGTCACATTTGCAGCTGCTTTCCTGTGGGAGCTATCTTCAATACCACACTTTTTCTGTTCAGCTCCCATTGAAAAAACTACATTTTGTCAGTTAAGGTATACCGCTGAGTATGGGAGCTACAAGAAAGCAGGAAGGCAGACCCCAGCTACAGTAGTAAGTAGGTCCCCATGCAGTCTAGCAGCCACCACGGTGTCACATTTGCAGCTGCTTTCCTGTGGGAGCTATCTTCAATACCACACTTTTTCTGTTCAGCTCCCATTGAAAGAATACATTTGTCTCTTAAGGTATACCACTCAGTATGGGAGCTACAAGAAAGCAGGAAGGCAGACCCCAGCGACAGTAGTAAGTAGGACCCCATGCACTCTATCAGCCAGCACGGTGTCACATTTGCAGCTGCTTTCCTGTGGGAGCTATCTTCAATACCACACTTTTTCTGTTCAGCTCCCATTGAAAGAATACATTTGTCAGTTAAGGTATAACACTGAGAATGGGAGCTACAAGAAAGCAGGAAGGCAGACCCCAGCTACAGTAGTAAGTAGATACCCATGCAGTCTAGCAGCCAGCACGGTGTCACATTTGCAGCTGCTTTCTTGTGGGAGCTATCTTCAATACCACACTTTTTATTCTCAGTTCCCATTGAAAAAACTACATTTTGTCTCTTAAGGTATACCACTGACTATGGGAGCTACAAGAAAGCAGGAAGATAGATCCCAGCTACAGTAGTAAGTAGGTCCCCATGCAGTCTAGCAGCCAGCACGGTGTCACATTTGCAGCTGCTTCCCTCTGGGAGCTATCTTCAATACCACAGTTTTTCTGTTCAGCTCCCATTGAAAGAATACATTTGTCAGTTAAGGTATACCGCTGAGTATGGGAGCTACAAGAAAGCAGGAAGGCAGACAGCAGCTACAGTAGTAAGTAGGTCCCCATGCAGTCTAGCAGCCAGCACGGTGTCACATTTGCAGCTGCTTTCCTGTGGGAGCTATCTTCAATACCACACTTTTTCTGTTCAGCTCCCATTGAAAAAACTACATTTTGTCTCTTAAGGTATACAACTGAGTATGGGAGCTACAAGAAAGCAGGAAGATAGATCCCAGCTACAGTAGTAAGTAGGTCCCCATGCAGTCTATCAGCCAGCACGGTGTCACATTTGCAGCTGCTTTCCTGTGGGAGCTATCTTCAATACCACAGTTTTTCTGTTCAGCTCCCATTGAAAGAATACATTTGTCAGTTAAGGTATACCACTGAGTATGGGAGCTACAAGAAAGCAGGAAGGCAGACCCCAGCGACAGTAGTAAGTAGGATCCCATGCAGTCTATGAGCCAGCACGGTGTCACATTTGCAGCTGCTTTCCTGTGGGAGCTATCTTCAATACCACACTTTTTCTGTTCAGCTCCCATTGAAAAAACTACATTTTGTCAGTTAAGGTATACCGCTGAGTATGGGAGCTACAAGAAAGCAGGAAGGCAGACCCCAGCTACAGTAGTAAGTAGGTCCCCATGCAGTCTAGCAGCCACCACGGTGTCACATTTGCAGCTGCTTTCCTGTGGGAGCTATCTTCAATACCACACTTTTTCTGTTCAGCTCCCATTGAAAGAATACATTTGTCTCTTAAGGTATACCACTCAGTATGGGAGCTACAAGAAAGCAGGAAGGCAGACCCCAGCGACAGTAGTAAGTAGGACCCCATGCAGTCTATCAGCCAGCACGGTGTCACATTTGCAGCTGCTTTCCTGTGGGAGCTATCTTCAATACCACACTTTTTCTGTTCAGCTCCCATTGAAAGAATACATTTGTCAGTTAAGGTATAACACTGAGAATGGGAGCTACAAGAAAGCAGGAAGGCAGACCCCAGCTACAGTAGTAAGTAGATCCCCATGCAGTCTAGCAGCCAGCACGGTGTCACATTTGCAGCTGCTTTCTTGTGGGAGCTATCTTCAATACCACACTTTTTATTCTCAGTTCCCATTGAAAAAACTACATTTTGTCTCTTAAGGTATACCACTGACTATGGGAGCTACAAGAAAGCAGGAAGATAGATCCCAGCTACAGTAGTAAGTAGGTCCCCATGCAGTCTAGCAGCCAGCACGGTGTCACATTTGCAGCTGCTTCCCTCTGGGAGCTATCTTCAATACCACAGTTTTTCTGTTCAGCTCCCATTGAAAGAATACATTTGTCAGTTAAGGTATACCGCTGAGTATGGGAGCTACAAGAAAGCAGGAAGGCAGACAGCAGCTACAGTAGTAAGTAGGTCCCCATGCAGTCTAGCAGCCAGCACGGTGTCACATTTGCAGCTGCTTTCCTGTGGGAGCTATCTTCAATACCACACTTTTTCTGTTCAGCTCCCATTGAAAAAACTACATTTTGTCTCTTAAGGTATACAACTGAGTATGGGAGCTACAAGAAAGCAGGAAGATAGATCCCAGCTACAGTAGTAAGTAGGTCCCCATGCAGTCTATCAGCCAGCACGGTGTCACATTTGCAGCTGCTTTCCTGTGGGAGCTATCTTCAATACCACAGTTTTTCTGTTCAGCTCCCATTGAAAGAATACATTTGTCAGTTAAGGTATACCACTGAGTATGGGAGCTACAAGAAAGCAGGAAGGCAGACCCCAGCGACAGTAGTAAGTAGGATCCCATGCAGTCTATGAGCCAGCACGGTGTCACATTTGCAGCTGCTTTCCTGTGGGAGCTATCTTCAATACCACAGTTTTTCTGTTCAGCTCCCATTGAAAGAATACATTTGTCAGTTAAGGTATACCACTGAGTATGGGAGCTACAAGAAAGCAGGAAGGCAGACCCCAGCTACAGTAGTAAGTAGGTCCCCATGCAGTCTAGCAGCCAGCACGGTGTCACATTTGCAGCTGCTTTCCTGTGGGAGCTATCTTCAATACCACACTTTTTCTGTTCAGCTCCCATTGAAAAAACTACATTTTGTCTCTTAAGGTATACAACTGAGTATGGGAGCTACAAGAAAGCAGGAAGATAGATCCCAGCTACATTAGTAAGTAGGTCCCCATGCAGTCTAGCAGCCAGCACGGTGTCACATTTGCAGCTGCTTTCCTGTGGGAGCTATCTTCAATACCACACTTTTTCTGTTCAGCTCTCATTGAAAAAACTACATTTTGTCTCTTAAGGTATACAACTGAGTATGGGAGCTACAAGAAAGCAGGAAGATAGACCCCAGCTACAGTAGTAAGTAGGTCCCCATGCAGTCTATGAGCCAGCACGGTGTCACATTTGCAGCTGCTTTCCTGTGGGAGCTATCTTCAATACCACACTTTTTCTGTTCAGCTCCCATTAAAAGAATACTTTTCTCAGTTAAGGTATACCACTGAGTATGGGAGCTACAAGAAAGCAGGAAGGCAGACCCCAGCTACAGTAGTAAGTAGGTCCCCATGCAGTCTAGCAGCCAGCACGGTGTCACATTTGCAGCTGCTTTCCTGTGGGAGCTATCTTCAATACCACACTTTTTCTCCTCAGTTCCCATTTAAAGAATACATTTGTCTCTTCAGGAATACCACTGAGTATGGGAGCTACAAGAAAGCAGGAAGGCAGACCCCAGATACAGTAGTAAGTACGTCCCCATGCAGTCTAGCAGCCAGCACGGTGTCACATTTGCAGCTGCTTTCCTCTGGGAGCTATCTTCAATACCACACTTTTTATTCTCAGCTCCCATTGAAAAAACTACATTTTGTCAGTTAAGGTATACCGCTGAGTATGGGAGCTACAAGAAAGCAGGAAGATAGATCCCAGCTACAGTAGTAAGTAGGTCCCCATGCAGTCTAGCAGCCAGCACGGTGTCACATTTGCAGCTGCTTCCCTGTGGGAGCTATCTTCAATACCACACTTTTTCTGTTCAGCTCCCATTGAAAAAACTACATTTTGTCTCTTAAGGTATACAACTGAGTATGGGAGCTACAAGAAAGCAGGAAGATAGATCCCAGCTACATTAGTAAGTAGGTCCCCATGCAGACTAGCAGCCAGCACGGTGTCACATTTGCAGCTGCTTTCCTGTGGGAGCTATCTTCAATACCAAAGTTTTTCTCCTCAGCTCCCATTGAAAGAATACATTTGTCAGTTAAGGTATACCGCTGAGTATGGGAGCTACAAGAAAGCAGGAAGGCAGACCCCAGCTACAGTAGTAAGTAGGTCCCCATGCAGTCTAGCAGCCAACACGGTGTCACATTTGCAGCTGCTTTCCTGTGGGAGCTATCTTCAATACCACACTTTTTCTGTTCAGCTCCCATTGAAAAAACTACATTTTCTCTCTTAAGGTATACAACTGAGTATGGGAGCTACAATAAAGCAGGAAGATAGATCCCAGCTACAGTAGTAAGTAGGTCCCCATGCAGTCTATCAGCCAGCACGGTGTCACATTTGCAGCTGCTTTCCTGTGGGAGCTATCTTCAATACCACAGTTTTTCTCCTCAGCTCCCATTGGAAGAATACATTTGTCAGTTCAGGTATACCGCTGAGTATGGGAGCTACAAGAAAGCAGGAAGATAGATCCCAGCTACAGTAGTAAGTAGGTCCCCATGCAGTCTAGCAGCCAGCACGGTGTCACATTTGCAGCTGCTTCCCTCTGGGAGCTATCTTCAATACCACACTTTTTCTGTTCAGCTCCCATTGAAAGAATACATTTGTCAGTTAAGGTATACCGCTGAGTATGGGAGCTACAAGAAAGCAGGAAGGCAGACCCCAGCTACAGTAGTAAGTAGGTCCCCATGCAGTCTAGCAGCCAGCACGGTGTCACATTTGCAGCTGCTTTCCTGTGGGAGCTATCTTCAATACCACACTTTTTCTGTTCACCTCCCATTGAAAGAATACTTTTCTCAGTTAAGGTATACCACTGAGTATGGGAGCTACAAGAAAGCAGGAAGGCAGACCCCAGCTACAGTAGTAAGTAGGTCCACATGCAGTCTATGAGCCACCACGGTGTCACATTTGCAGCTGCTTTCCTGTGGGAGCTATCTTCAATACCACACTTTTTCTGTGCAGCTCCCATTGAAAGAATACATTTGTCAGTTAAGGTATAACACTGAGAATGGGAGCTACAAGAAAGCAGGAAGGCAGACCCCAGCTACAGTAGTAAGTAGATCCCCATGCAGTCTATGAGCCACCACGGTGTCACATTTGCAGCTGCTTTCCTGTGGGAGCTATCTTCAATACCACACTTTTTCTGTGCAGCTCCCATTGAAAGAATACATTTGTCAGTTAAGGTATAACACTGAGAATGGGAGCTACAAGAAAGCAGGAAGGCAGACCCCAGCTACAGTAGTAAGTAGATCCCCATGCAGTCTAGCAGCCAGCACGGTGTCACATTTGCAGCTGCTTTCTTGTGGGAGCTATCTTCAATACCACACTTTTTATTCTCAGTTCCCATTGAAAAAACTACATTTTTTCTCTTAAGATATACCACTGAGTATGGGAGCTACAAGAAAGCAGGAAGATAGATCCCAGCTACAGTAGTAAGTAGGTCCCCATGCAGTCTATCAGCCAGCACGGTGTCACATTTGCAGCTGCTTTCCTGTGGGAGCTATCTTCAATACCACAGTTTTTCTGTTCAGCTCCCATTGAAAGAATACATTTGTCAGTTAAGGTATACCGCTGAGTATGGGAGCTACAAGAAAGCAGGAAGGCAGACCCCAGCTACAGTAGTAAGTAGGTCCCCATGCAGTCTAGCAGCCAGCACGGTGTCACATTTGCAGCTGCTTTCCTGTGGGAGCTATCTTCAATACCACACTTTTTCTGTTCAGCTCTCATTGAAAAAACTACATTTTGTCTCTTAAGGTATACAACTGAGTATGGGAGCTACAAGAAAGCAGGAAGATAGATCCCAGCTACAGTAGTAAGTAGGTCCCCATGCAGTCTAGCAGCCACCACGGTGTCACATTTGCAGCTGCTTTCCTGTGGGAGCTATCTTCAATACCACATTTTTTCTGTTCAGCTCCCATTGAAAGAATACATTTGTCTCTTAAGGTATACCACTCAGTATGGGAGCTACAAGAAAGCAGGAAGGCAGACCCCAGCGACAGTAGTAAGTAGGACCCCATGCAGTCTATCAGCCAGCACGGTGTCACATTTGCAGCTGCTTTCCTGTGGGAGCTATCTTCTATACCACAGTTTTTCTCCTCAGCTCCCATTGGAAGAATACATTTGTCAGTTCAGGTATACCGCTGAGTATGGGAGCTACAAGAAAGCAGGAAGATAGATCCCAGCTACAGTAGTAAGTAGGTCCCCATGCAGTCTATCAGCCAGCACGGTGTCACATTTGCAGCTGCTTTCCTGTGGGAGCTATCTTCAATACCACAGTTTTTCTGTTCAGCTCCCATTGAAAGAATACATTTGTCAGTTAAGGTATACCACTGAGTATGGGAGCTACAAGAAAGCAGGAAGGCAGACCCCAGCTACAGTAGTAAGTAGGTCCCCATGCAGTCTAGCAGCCAGCACGGTGTCACATTTGCAGCTGCTTTCCTGTGGGAGCTATCTTCAATACCACACTTTTTCTGTTCAGCTCCCATTGAAAAAACTACATTTTGTCTCTTAAGGTATACAACTGAGTATGGGAGCTACAAGAAAGCAGGAAGATAGATCCCAGCTACATTAGTAAGTAGGTCCCCATGCAGTCTATGAGCCAGCACGGTGTCACATTTGCAGCTGCTTTCCTGTGGGAGCTATCTTCAATACCACACTTTTTCTGTTCAGCTCTCATTGAAAAAACTACATTTTGTCTCTTAAGGTATACAACTGAGTATGGGAGCTACAAGAAAGCAGGAAGATAGACCCCAGCTACAGTAGTAAGTAGGTCCCCATGCAGTCTATGAGCCAGCACGGTGTCACATTTGAAGCTGCTTTCCTGTGGGAGCTATCTTCAATACCACACTTTTTCTGTTCAGCTCCCATTGAAAGAATACATTTGTCAGTTAAGGTATACCACTCAGTATGGGAGCTACAAGAAAGCAGGAAGGCAGACCCCAGCGACAGTAGTAAGTAGGACCCCATGCAGTCTAGCAGCCAGCACGGTGTCACATTTGCAGCTGCTTTCCTGTGGGAGCTATCTTCAATACCACACTTTTTCTTCTCAGTTCCCACTGAAAAAAATACATTTTGTCACTTAAGGTATACCACTGAGTATGGGAGCTACAAGAAAGCAGGAAGATAGATCCCAGCTACAGTAGTAAGTAGGTCCCCATGCAGTCTAGCAGCCAACACGGTGTCACATTTGCAGCTGCTTCCCTCTGGGAGCTATCTTCAATACCACACTTTTTCTGTTCAGCTCCCATTGAAAGAATACATTTGTCAGTTAAGATATACCGCTGAGTATGGGAGCTACAAGAAAGCAGGAAGGCAGACCCCAGCTACAGTAGTAAGTAGGTCCCCATGCAGTCTATGAGCCAGCACGGTGTCACATTTGCAGCTGCTTTCCTGTGGGAGCTATCTTCAATACCACACTTTTTCTGTTCAGCTCCCATTGAAAGAATACATTTGTCAGTTAAGGTATACCACTGAGTATGGGAGCTACAAGAAAGCAGGAAGGCAGACCCCAGCTACAGTAGTAAGTAGGTCCCCATACAGTCTAGCAGCCAGCACGGTGTCACATTTGCAGCTGCTTTCCTGTGGGAGCTATCTTCAATACTACAGTTTTTCTCCTCAGCTCCCATTGAAAGAATACATTTGTCAGTTAACGTATACCACTGAGTACGGGAGCTACAAGAAAGCAGGAAGGCAGACCCCAGCTACAGTAGTAAGTAGGTCCCCATGCAGTCTAGCAGCCAGCACGGTGTCACATTTGCAGCTGCTTTCCTCTGGGAGCTATCTTCAATACCACACTTTTTCTTCTCAGCTCCCATTGAAAAAACTACATTTTGTCAGTTAAGGTATACCGCTGAGTATGGGAGCTACAAGAAAGCAGGAAGGCAGACCCCAGCTACAGTAGTAAGTAGGTCCCCATGCAGTCTATGAGCCAGCACGGTGTCACATTTGCAGCTGCTTTCCTGTGGGAGCTATCTTCAATACCACACTTTTTCTGTTCAGCTCCCATTGAAAAAATACATTTGTCTCTTAAGGTATACCGCTGAGTATGGGAGCTACAAGAAAGCAGGAAGGCAGACCCCAGCTACAGTAGTAAGTAGGTCCCCATGCAGTCTATCAGCCAGCACGGTGTCACATTTGCAGCTGCTTTCCTGTGGGAGCTATCTTCAATACCACACTTTTTCTGTTCAGCTCCCATTGAAAAAACTACATTTTGTCTCTTAAGGTATACAACTGAGTATGGGAGCTACAAGAAAGCAGGAAGATAGATCCCAGCTACAGTAGTAAGTAGGTCCCCATGCAGTCTAATAGCCAGCACGGTGTCACATTTGGCACTGCTTTCCTGTGGGAGCTATCTTCAATACCACAGTTTTTCTCCTCAGCTCCCATTGGAAGAATACATTTGTCAGTTAAGGTATACCGCTGAGTATGGGAGCTACAAGAAAGCAGGAAGATAGATCCCAGCTACAGTAGTAAGTAGGTCCCCATGCAGTCTAGCAGCCAGCACGGTGTCACATTTGCAGCTGCTTTCCTGTGGGAGCTATCTTCAATACCACACTTTTTCTGTTCAGCTCCCATTGAAAGAATACATTTGTCAGTTAAGGTATACCGCTGAGTATGGGAGCTACAAGAAAGCAGGAAGATAGATCCCAGCTACAGTAGTAAGTAGTTCCCCATGCAGTCTATCAGCCAGCACGGTGTCACATTTGCAGCTGCTTTCCTGTGGGAGCTATCTTCAATACCACACTTTTTCTGTTCAGCTCCCATTGAAAGAATACATTTGTCAGTTAAGTTATACCACTGAGTATGGGAGCTACAAGAAAGCAGGAAGGCAGACCCCAGCTACAGTAGTAAGTAGGTCCCCATGCAGTCTAGCAGCCAGCACGGTGTCACATTTGCAGCTGCTTTCCTGTGGGAGCTATCTTCAATACCACACTTTTTCTGTTCAGCTCCCATTGAAAGAATCCATTTGTCAGTTAAGGTATACCACTGAGTATGGGAGCTACAAGAAAGCAGGAAGGCAGACCCCAGCTACAGTAGTAAGTAGGTCCCCATGCAGTCTAGCAGCCAGCACGGTGTCACATTTGCAGCTGCTTTCCTGTGGGAGCTATCTTCAATACCACACTTTTTCTGTTCAGCTCCCATTGAAAAAACTACATTTTGTCTCTTAAGGTATACAACTGAGTATGGGAGCTACAAGAAAGCAGGAAGATAGATCCCAGCTACATTAGTAAGTAGGTCCCCATGCAGTCTATCAGCCAGCACGGTGTCACATTTGCAGCTGCTTTCCTCTGGGAGCTATCTTCAATACCACACTTTTTCTGTTCAGCTCCCATTGAAAAAACTACATTTTGTCAGTTAAGGTATACCGCTGAGTATGGGAGCTACAAGAAAGCAGGAAGGCAGACCCCAGCTACAGTAGTAAGTAGGTCCCCATGCAGTCTAGCAGCCACCACGGTGTCACATTTGCAGCTGCTTTCCTGTGGGAGCTATCTTCAATACCACACTTTTTCTGTTCAGCTCCCATTGAAAGAATACATTTGTCAGTTAAGGTATACCACTGAGTATGGGAGCTACAAGAAAGCAGGAAGGCAGACCCCAGTGACAGTAGTAAGTAGGTCCCCATGCAGTCTAGCAGCCAGCACGGTGTCACATTTGCAGCTGCTTTCCTGTGGGAGCTATCTTCAATACCACACTTTTTCTTCTCAGTTCCCTTTGAAAACAATACATTTTGTCAATTAAGATATACCGCTGAGTATGGGAGCTACAAGAAAGCAGGAAGGCAGACCCCAGCTACAGTAGTAAGTAGGTCCCCATGCAGTCTAGCAGCCAGCACGGTGTCACATTTGCAGCTGCTTTCCTGTGGGAGCTATCTTCAATACCACACTTTTTCTGTTCAGCTCCCATTGAAAGAATACATTTGTCAGTTAAGGTATACCACTGAGTATGAGAGCTACAAGAAAGCAGGAAGATAGATCCCAACTACAGTAGTAAGTAGGTCTCCATGCAGTCTATCAGCTAGCAAGGTGTCACATTTGCAGCTGCTTCCCTGTGGGAGCTATCTTCAATACCACACTTTTTCTGTTCAGCTCCCATTGAAAAAACTACATTTTGTCTCTTAAGGTATACAACTGAGTATGGGAGCTACAAGAAAGCAGGAAGATAGATCCCAGCTACATTAGTAAGTAGGTCCCCATGCAGTCTATCAGCCAGCACGGTGTCACATTTGCAGCTGCTTTCCTCTGGGAGCTATCTTCAATACCACACTTTTTCTGTTCAGCTCCCATTGAAAAAACTACATTTTGTCAGTTAAGGTATACCGCTGAGTATGGGAGCTACAAGAAAGCAGGAAGGCAGACCCCAGCTACAGTAGTAAGTAGGTCCCCATGCAGTCTAGCAGCCACCACGGTGTCACATTTGCAGCTGCTTTCCTGTGGGAGCTATCTTCAATACCACACTTTTTCTGTTCAGCTCCCATTGAAAGAATACATTTGTCAGTTAAGGTATACCACTGAGTATGGGAGCTACAAGAAAGCAGGAAGGCAGACCCCAGTGACAGTAGTAAGTAGGTCCCCATGCAGTCTAGCAGCCAGCACGGTGTCACATTTGCAGCTGCTTTCCTGTGGGAGCTATCTTCAATACCACACTTTTTCTTCTCAGTTCCCTTTGAAAACAATACATTTTGTCAATTAAGATATACCGCTGAGTATGGGAGCTACAAGAAAGCAGGAAGGCAGACCCCAGCTACAGTAGTAAGTAGGTCCCCATGCAGTCTAGCAGCCAGCACGGTGTCACATTTGCAGCTGCTTTCCTGTGGGAGCTATCTTCAATACCACACTTTTTCTGTTCAGCTCCCATTGAAAGAATACATTTGTCAGTTAAGGTATACCACTGAGTATGAGAGCTACAAGAAAGCAGGAAGATAGATCCCAACTACAGTAGTAAGTAGGTCTCCATGCAGTCTATCAGCTAGCAAGGTGTCACATTTGCAGCTGCTTCCCTGTGGGAGCTATCTTCAATACCACAGTTTTTCTCCTCAGCTCCCATTGAAAGAATACATTTGTCAGTTAAGGTATACCACTGAGTATGGGAGCTACAAGAAAGCAGGAAGACAGACCCCAGCTACAGTAGTAAGAAGGTCCCCATGCAGTCTAGCAGCCAGCACAGTGTCACATTTGCAGCTGCTTTCCTGTGGGAGCTATCTTCAATACCACACTTTTTCTGTTCAGCTCCCATTGAAAGAATACATTTGTCAGTTAAGGTATACCGCTGAGTATGGGAGCTACAAGAAAGCAGGAAGATAGATCCCAGCTACAGTAGTAAGTAGGTCCCCATGCAGTCTATCAGTCAGCACGGTGTCACATTTGCAGCTGCTTTCCTGTGGGAGCTATCTTCAATACCACACTTTTTCTCCTCAGTTCCCTTTTAAATAATACATTTGTCTCTTAAGGTATACAACTGAGTATGGGAGCTACAAGAAAGCAGGAAGATTGATCCCAGCTACATTAGTAAGTAGGTCCCCATGCAGTCTAGCAGCCAGCACGGTGTCACATTTGCAGCTGCTTTCCTGTGGGAGCTATCTTCAATACCACACTTTTTCTGTTCAGCTCCCATTGAAAGAATACATTTGTCAGTTAAGATATACCACTGAGTATGGGAGCTACAAGAAAGCAGGAAGGCAGACCCCAGCTACAGTAGTAAGTAGGTCCCCATGCAGTCTATGAGCCAGCACGGTGTCACATTTGCAGCTGCTTTCCTGTGGGAGCTATCTTCAATACCACACTTTTTCTGTTCAGCTCCCATTGAAAGAATACATTTGTCAGTTAAGGTATACCACTGAGTATGGGAGCTACAAGAAAGCAGGAAGGCAGACCCCAGCTACAGTAGTAAGTAGGTCCCCATGCAGTCTAGCAGCCAGCACGGTGTCACATTTGCAGCTGCTTTCCTGTGGGAGCTATCTTCAATACCACACTTTTTCTGTTCAGCTCCCATTGAAAAAATACATTTGTCTCTTAAGGTATACCACTGAGTACGGGAGCTACAAGAAAGCAGGAAGGCAGACCCCAGCTACAGCAGTAAGTAGGTCCCCATGCAGTCTAGCAGCCAGCACGGTGTCACATTTGCAGCTGCTTTCCTCTGGGAGCTATCTTCAATACCACACTTTTTCTTCTCAGCTCCCATTGAAAAAACTACATTTTGTCAGTTAAGGTATACCGTTGAGTATGGGAGCTACAAGAAAGCAGGAAGGCAGACCCCAGCTACAGTAGTAAGTAGGTCCCCATGCAGTCTATGAGCCAGCACGGTGTCACATTTGCAGCTGCTTTCCTGTGGGAGCTATCTTCAATACCACACTTTTTCTGTTCAGCTCCCATTGAAAAAACTACATTTTGTCTCTTAAGGTATACAACTGAGTATGGGAGCTACAAGAAAGCAGGAAGATAAATCCCAGCTACAGTAGTAAGTAGGTCCCCATGCAGTCTATCAGCCAGCACGGTGTCACATTTGCAGCTGCTTTCCTGTGGGAGCTATCTTCAATACCACACTTTTTCTGTTCAGCTCCCATTGAAAAAATACATTTGTCTCTTAAGGTATACCACTGAGTACGGGAGCTACAAGAAAGCAGGAAGGCGGACCCCAGCTACAGCAGTAAGTAGGTCCCCATGCAGTCTAGCAGCCAGCACGGTGTCACATTTGCAGCTGCTTTCCTCTGGGAGCTATCTTCAATACCACACTTTTTCTTCTCAGCTCCCATTGAAAAAACTACATTTTGTCAGTTAAGGTATACCGCTGAGTATGGGAGCTACAAGAAAGCAGGAAGGCAGACCCCAGCTACAGTAGTAAGTAGGTCCCCATGCAGTCTAGCAGCCAGCACGGTGTCACATTTGCAGCTGCTTTCCTGTGGGAGCTATCTTCAATACCACACTTTTTCTGTTCAGCTCCCATTGAAAAAACTACATTTTGTCTCTTAAGGTATACAACTGAGTATGGGAGCTACAAGAAAGCAGGAAGATAAATCCCAGCTACAGTAGTAAGTAGGTCCCCATGCAGTCTATCAGCCAGCACGGTGTCACATTTGCAGCTGCTTTCCTGTGGGAGCTATCTTCAATACCACACTTTTTCTGTTCAGCTCCCATTGAAAAAATACATTTGTCTCTTAAGGTATACCACTGAGTACGGGAGCTACAAGAAAGCAGGAAGGCGGACCCCAGCTACAGCAGTAAGTAGGTCCCCATGCAGTCTAGCAGCCAGCACGGTGTCACATTTGCAGCTGCTTTCCTCTGGGAGCTATCTTCAATACCACACTTTTTCTTCTCAGCTCCCATTGAAAAAACTACATTTTGTCAGTTAAGGTATACCGCTGAGTATGGGAGCTACAAGAAAGCAGGAAGGCAGACCCCAGCTACAGTAGTAAGTAGGTCCCCATGCAGTCTAGCAGCCAGCACGGTGTCACATTTGCAGCTGCTTTCCTGTGGGAGCTATCTTCAATACCACACTTTTTCTGTTCAGCTCCCATTGAAAAAACTACATTTTGTCTCTTAAGGTATACAACTGAGTATGGGAGCTACAAGAAAGCAGGAAGATAGATCCCAGCTACAGTAGTAAGTAGGTCCCCATGCAGTCTATCAGCCAGCACGGTGTCACATTTGCAGCTGCTTTCCTGTGGGAGCTATCTTCAATACCACACTTTTTCTGTTCAGCTCCCATTGAAAGAATACATTTGTCAGTTAAGTTATACCACTGAGTATGGGAGCTACAAGAAAGCAGGAAGGCAGACCCCAGCTACAGTAGTAAGTAGGTCCCCATGCAGTCTAGCAGCCAGCACGGTGTCACATTTGCAGCTGCTTTCCTGTGGGAGCTATCTTCAATACCACACTTTTTCTGTTCAGCTCCCATTGAAAAAACTACATTTTTTCTCTTAAGGTATACAACTGAGTATGGGAGCTACAAGAAAGCAGGAAGATAGATCCCAGCTACAGTAGTAAGTAGGTCCCCATGCAGTCTAGCAGCCAGCACGGTGTCACATTTGCAGCTGCTTTCCTCTGGGAGCTATCTTCAATACCACACTTTTTCTGTTCAGCTCCCATTGAAAAAACTACATTTTGTCTCTTAAGGTATACAACTGAGTATGGGAGCTACAAGAAAGCAGGAAGGCAGACCCCAGCTACAGTAGTAAGTAGGTCCCCATGCAGTCTATCAGCCAGCACGGTGTCACATTTGCAGCTGCTTTCCTGTGGGAGCTATCTTCAATACCACACTTTTTCTGTTCAGCTCCCATTGAAAAAATACATTTGTCTCTTAAGGTATACCACTGAGTACGGGAGCTACAAGAAAGCAGGAAGGCGGACCCCAGCTACAGCAGTAAGTAGGTCCCCATGCAGTCTAGCAGCCAGCACGGTGTCACATTTGCAGCTGCTTTCCTCTGGGAGCTATCTTCAATACCACACTTTTTCTTCTCAGCTCCCATTGAAAAAACTACATTTTGTCAGTTAAGGTATACCGCTGAGTATGGGAGCTACAAGAAAGCAGGAAGGCAGACCCCAGCTACAGTAGTAAGTAGGTCCCCATGCAGTCTAGCAGCCAGCACGGTGTCACATTTGCAGCTGCTTTCCTGTGGGAGCTATCTTCAATACCACACTTTTTCTGTTCAGCTCCCATTGAAAAAACTACATTTTGTCTCTTAAGGTATACAACTGAGTATGGGAGCTACAAGAAAGCAGGAAGATAAATCCCAGCTACAGTAGTAAGTAGGTCCCCATGCAGTCTATCAGCCAGCACGGTGTCACATTTGCAGCTGCTTTCCTGTGGGAGCTATCTTCAATACCACACTTTTTCTGTTCAGCTCCCATTGAAAAAATACATTTGTCTCTTAAGGTATACCACTGAGTACGGGAGCTACAAGAAAGCAGGAAGGCGGACCCCAGCTACAGCAGTAAGTAGGTCCCCATGCAGTCTAGCAGCCAGCACGGTGTCACATTTGCAGCTGCTTTCCTCTGGGAGCTATCTTCAATACCACACTTTTTCTTCTCAGCTCCCATTGAAAAAACTACATTTTGTCAGTTAAGGTATACCGCTGAGTATGGGAGCTACAAGAAAGCAGGAAGGCAGACCCCAGCTACAGTAGTAAGTAGGTCCCCATGCAGTCTAGCAGCCAGCACGGTGTCACATTTGCAGCTGCTTTCCTGTGGGAGCTATCTTCAATACCACACTTTTTCTGTTCAGCTCCCATTGAAAAAACTACATTTTGTCTCTTAAGGTATACAACTGAGTATGGGAGCTACAAGAAAGCAGGAAGATAGATCCCAGCTACAGTAGTAAGTAGGTCCCCATGCAGTCTATCAGCCAGCACGGTGTCACATTTGCAGCTGCTTTCCTGTGGGAGCTATCTTCAATACCACACTTTTTCTGTTCAGCTCCCATTGAAAGAATACATTTGTCAGTTAAGTTATACCACTGAGTATGGGAGCTACAAGAAAGCAGGAAGGCAGACCCCAGCTACAGTAGTAAGTAGGTCCCCATGCAGTCTAGCAGCCAGCACGGTGTCACATTTGCAGCTGCTTTCCTGTGGGAGCTATCTTCAATACCACACTTTTTCTGTTCAGCTCCCATTGAAAAAACTACATTTTTTCTCTTAAGGTATACAACTGAGTATGGGAGCTACAAGAAAGCAGGAAGATAGATCCCAGCTACAGTAGTAAGTAGGTCCCCATGCAGTCTAGCAGCCAGCACGGTGTCACATTTGCAGCTGCTTTCCTCTGGGAGCTATCTTCAATACCACACTTTTTCTGTTCAGCTCCCATTGAAAAAACTACATTTTGTCTCTTAAGGTATACAACTGAGTATGGGAGCTACAAGAAAGCAGGAAGATAGATCCCAGCTACATTAGTAAGTAGGTCCCCATGCAGTCTAGCAGCCAGCACGGTGTCACATTTGCAGCTGCTTTCCTGTGGGAGCTATCTTCAATACCACACTTTTTCTGTTCAGCTCTCATTGAAAAAACTACATTTTGTCTCTTAAGGTATACAACTGAGTATGGGAGCTACAAGAAAGCAGGAAGGCAGACCCCAGCTACAGTAGTAAGTAGGTCCCCATGCAGTCTAGCAGCCAGCACGGTGTCACATTTGCAGCTGCTTTCCTGTGGGAGCTATCTTCAATACCACACTTTTTCTGTTCAGCTCCCATTGAAAAAACTACATTTTGTCTCTTAAGGTATACAACTGAGTATGGGAGCTACAAGAAAGCAGGAAGATAGATCCCAGCTACAGTAGTAAGTAGGTCCCCATGCAGTCTAGCAGCCAGCACGGTGTCACATTTGCAGCTGCTTTCCTGTGGGAGCTATCTTGAATACCACAGTTTTTCTGTTCAGCTCCCATTGAAAGAATACATTTGTCAGTTAAGGTATACCACTGAGTTTGGCAGCTACAAAAAAGCAGGAAGGCAGACCCCAGCTACAGTAGTAAGTAGGTCCCCATGCAGTCTGTCAGCCAACACGGTGTCACATTTGCAGCTGCTTTCCTGTGGGAGCTATCTTCAATACCACACTTTTTCTCCTCAGCTCCCATTGAAAGAATACATTTTGTCAGTTAAGGTATACCACTGAGTATGGGAGCTACAAGAAAGCAGGAAGATAGATCCCAGCTACAGTAGTAAGTAGGTCCCCATGCAGTCTAGCAGCCAGCACGGTGTCACATTTGCAGCTGCTTTCCTGTGGGAGCTATCTTCAATACCACACTTTTTCTGTTCAGCTCCCATTGAAAGAATACTTTTCTCAGTTAAGGTATACCACTGAGTATGGGAGCTACAAGAAAGCAGGAAGGCAGACCCCAGCTACAGTAGTAAGTAGGTCCCCATGCAGTCTAGCAGCCAGCACGGTGTCACATTTGCAGCTGCTTTCCTGTGGGAGCTATCTTCAATACCACACTTTTTCTGTTCAGCTCCCATTGAAAAAACTACATTTTGTCAGTTAAGGTATACCGCTGAGTATGGGAGCTACAAGAAAGCAGGAAGGCAGACCCCAGCTACAGTAGTAAGTAGGTCCCCATGCAGTCTAGCAGCCAGCACGGTGTCACATTTGCAGCTGCTTTCCTGTGGGAGCTATCTTCAATACCACACTTTTTCTGTTCAGCTCCCATTGAAAGAATACATTTGTCAGTTAAGGTATACCACTGAGTATGGGAGCTACAAGAAAGCAGGAAGGCAGACCCCAGCGACAGTAGTAAGTAGGTCCCCATGCAGTCTAGCAGCCAGCACGGTGTCACATTTGCAGCTGCTTTCCTGTGGGAGCTATCTTCAATACCACACTTTTTCTTCTCAGTTCCCATTGAAAAAAATACATTTTGTCACTTAAGGTATACCACTGAGTATGGGAGCTACAAGAAAGCAGGAAGATAGATCCCAGCTACAGTAGTAAGTAGGTCCCCATGCAGTCTATCAGCCAGCACGGTGTCACATTTGCAGCTGCTTTCCTGTGGGAGCTATCTTCAATACCACACTTTTTCTGTTCAGCTCCCATTGAAAGAATACATTTGTCAGTTAAGTTATACCACTGAGTATGGGAGCTACAAGAAAGCAGGAAGGCAGACCCCAGCTACAGTAGTAAGTAGGTCCCCATGCAGTCTAGCAGCCAGCACGGTGTCACATTTGCAGCTGCTTTCCTGTGGGAGCTATCTTCAATACCACAGTTTTTCTCCTCAGCTCCCATTGAAAGAATACATTTGTCAGTTAAGGTATACCACTGAGTATGGGAGCTACAAGAAAGCAGGAAGGCAGACCCCAGCTACAGTAGTAAGTAGGTCCCCATGCAGTCTAGCAGCCAGTACGGTGTCACATTTGCAGCTGCTTTCCTGTGGGAGCTATCTTCAATACCACACTTTTTCTGTTCAGCTCCCATTGAAAAAACTACATTTTGTCTCTTAAGGTATACAACTGAGTATGGGAGCTACAAGAAAGCAGGAAGATAGATCCCAGCTACAGTAGTAAGTAGGTCCCCATGCAGTCTAGCAGCCAGCACGGTGTCACATTTGCAGCTGCTTTCCTCTGGAAGCTATCTTCAATACCACACTTTTTCTGTTCAGCTCCCATTGAAAAAACTACATTTTGTCTCTTAAGGTATACAACTGAGAATGGGAGCTACAAGAAAGCAGGAAGACAGACCCCAGCTACAGTAGTAAGTAGGTCCCCATGCAGTCTAGCAGCCAGCACGGTGTCACATTTGCAGCTGCTTTCCTGTGGGAGCTATCTTCAATACCACACTTTTTCTGTTCAGCTCCCATTGAAAGAATACTTTTCTCAGTTAAGGTATACCACTGAGTATGGGAGCTACAAGAAAGCAGGAAGGCAGACCCCAGCTACAGTAGTAAGTAGGTCCCCATGCAGTCTAGCAGCCAGCACGGTGTCACATTTGCAGCTGCTTTCCTGTGGGAGCTATCTTCAATACCACACTTTTTCTTCTCAGCTCCCATTGAAAAAACTACATTTTGTCAGTTAAGGTATACCGCTGAGTATGGGAGCTACAAGAAAGCAGGAAGGCAGACCCCAGCTACAGTAGTAAGTAGGTCCCCATGCAGTCTAGCAGCCAGCACGGTGTCACATTTGCAGCTGCTTTCCTGTGGGAGCTATCTTCAATACCACACTTTTTCTGTTCAGCTCCCATTGAAAAAATACATTTGTCTCTTAAGGTATACCACTGAGTACGGGAGCTACAAGAAAGCAGGAAGGCAGACCCCAGCGACAGTAGTAAGTAGGTCCCCATGCAGTCTAGCAGCCAGCACGGTGTCACATTTGCAGCTGCTTTCCTGTGGGAGCTATCTTCAATACCACACTTTTTCTGTTCAGCTCCCATTGAAAAAACTACATTTTGTCTCTTAAGGTATACAACTGAGTATGGGAGCTACAAGAAAGCAGGAAGGCAGACCCCAGCTACAGTAGTAAGTAGGTCCCCATGCAGTCTAGCAGCCAGCACGGTGTCACATTTGCAGCTGCTTTCCTGTGGGAGCTATCTTCAATACCACAGTTTTTCTGTTCAGCTCCCATTGAAAGAATACATTTGTCAGTTAAGGTATACCACTGAGTTTGGCAGCTACAAAAAAGCAGGAAGGCAGACCCCAGCTACAGTAGTAAGTAGGTCCCCATGCAGTCTATCAGCCAACACGGTGTCACATTTGCAGCTGCTTTCCTGTGGGAGCTATCTTCAATACCACACTTTTTCTCCTCAGCTCCCATTGAAATAATACATTTTGTCAGTTAAGGTATACCACTGAGTATGGGAGCTACAAGAAAGCAGGAAGATAGATCCCAGCTACAGTAGTAAGTAGGTCCCCATGCAGTCTAGCAGCCAGCACGGTGTCACATTTGCAGCTGCTTTCCTGTGGGACCTATCTTCAATACCACACTTTTTCTGTTCAGCTCCCATTGAAAGAATACTTTTCTCAGTTAAGGTATACCACTGAGTATGGGAGCTACAAGAAAGCAGGAAGGCAGACCCCAGCTACAGTAGTAAGTAGGTCCCCATGCAGTCTAGCAGCCAGCACGGTGTCACATTTGCAGCTGCTTTCCTGTGGGAGCTATCTTCAATACCACACTTTTTCTGTTCAGCTCCCATTGAAAAAACTACATTTTGTCAGTTAAGGTATACCGCTGAGTATGGGAGCTACAAGAAAGCAGGAAGGCAGACCCCAGCTACAGTAGTAAGTAGGTCCCCATGCAGTCTAGCAGCCACCACGGTGTCACATTTGCAGCTGCTTTCCTGTGGGAGCTATCTTCAATACCACACTTTTTCTGTTCAGCTCCCATTGAAAGAATACATTTGTCAGTTAAGGTATACCACTCAGTATGGGAGCTACAAGAAAGCAGGAAGGCAGACCCCAGCGACAGTAGTAAGTAGGTCCCCATGCAGTCTAGCAGCCAGCACGGTGTCACATTTGCAGCTGCTTTCCTGTGGGAGCTATCTTCAATACCACACTTTTTCTTCTCAGTTCCCATTGAAAAAAATACATTTTGTCACTTAAGGTATACCACTGAGTATGGGAGCTACAAGAAAGCAGGAAGATAGATCCCAGCTACAGTAGTAAGTAGGTCCCCATGCAGTCTAGCAGCCAGCACGGTGCCACATTTGCAGCTGCTTTCCTGTGGGAGCTATCTTCAATACCACACTTTTTCTGTTCAGCTCCCATTGAAAGAATACTTTTCTCAGTTAAGGTATACCACTGAGTATGGGAGCTACAAGAAAGCAGGAAGGCAGACCCCAGCTACAGTAGTAAGTAGGTCCCCATGCAGTCTAGCAGCCAGCACGGTGTCACATTTGCAGCTGCTTTCCTGTGGGAGCTATCTTCAATACCACACTTTTTCTGTTCAGCTCCCATTGAAAAAACTACATTTTGTCAGTTAAGGTATACCGCTGAGTATGGGAGCTACAAGAAAGCAGGAAGGCAGACCCCAGCGACAGTAGTAAGTAGGTCCCCATGCAGTCTAGCAGCCAGCACGGTGTCACATTTGCAGCTGCTTTCCTGTGGGAGCTATCTTCAATACCACACTTTTTCTTCTCAGTTCCCATTGAAAAAAATACATTTTGTCACTTAAGGTATACCACTGAGTATGGGAGCTACAAGAAAGCAGGAAGATAGATCCCAGCTACAGTAGTAAGTAGGTCCCCATGCAGTCTAGCAGCCAGCACGGTGCCACATTTGCAGCTGCTTCCCTCTGGGAGCTATCTTCAATACCACAGTTTTTCTCCTCAGCTCCCATTGAAAGAATACATTTGTCAGTTAAGGTATACCGCTGAGTATGGGAGCTACAAGAAAGCAGGAAGGCAGACCCCAGCTACAGTAGTAAGTAGGTCCCCATGCAGTCTAGCAGCCAGCACGGTGTCACATTTGCAGCTGCTTTCCTGTGGGAGCTATCTTCAATACCACACTTTTTCTGTTCAGCTCCCATTGAAAAAACTACATTTTGTCTCTTAAGGTATACAACTGAGTATGGGAGCTTCAAGAAAGCAGGAAGATAGATCCCAGCTACAGTAGTAAGTAGGTCCCCATGCAGTCTAGCAGCCAGCACGGTGTCACATTTGCAGCTGCTTTCCTGTGGGAGCTATCTTGAATACTACAGTTTTTCTGTTCAGCTCCCATTGAAAGAATACATTTGTCAGTTAAGGTATACCACTGAGTTTGGCAGCTACAAAAAAGCAGGAAGGCAGACCCCAGCTACAGTAGTAAGTAGGTCCCCATGCTGTCTATCAGCCAACACGGTGTCACATTTGCAGCTGCTTTCCTGTGGGAGCTATCTTCAATACCACACTTTTTCTGTTCAGCTCCCATTGAAAGAATACATTTGTCAGTTAAGGTATACCGCTGAGTATGGGAGCTACAAGAAAGCAGGAAAATAGATCCCAGCTACAGTAGTAAGTAGGTCCCCATGCAGTCTAGCAGCCAGCACGGTGTCACATTTGCAGCTGCTTTCCTGTGGGAGCTATCTTCAATACCACACTTTTTCTGTTCAGCTCCCATTGAAAGAATACATTTGTCAGTTAAGGTATACCACTCAGTATGGGAGCTACAAGAAAGCAGGAAGGCAGACCCCAGCTACAGTAGTAAGTAGGTCCCCATGCAGTCTAGCAGCCAGCACGGTGTCACATTTGCAGCTGCTTTCCTGTGGGAGCTATCTTCAATACCACACTTTTTCTGTTCAGCTCCCATGGAAAAAACTACATTTTGTCTCTTAAGGTATACAACTGAGTATGGGAGCTACAAGAAAGCAGGAAGATAGATCCCAGCTACATTAGTAAGTAGGTCCCCATGCAGTCTATGAGCCAGCACGGTGTCACATTTGCAGCTGCTTTCCTGTGGGAGCTATCTTCAATACCACACTTTTTCTCCTCAGCTCCCATTGAAAGAATACATTTGTCTCTTAAGGTATACCACTGAGTATGGGAGCTACAAGAAAGCAGGAAGGCAGACCCCAGCTACAGTAGTAAGTAGGTCCCCATGCAGTCTAGCAGCCAGCACGGTGTCACATTTCCAGCTGCTTTCCTGTGGGAGCTATCTTCAATAGCACACTTTTTCTGTTCAGCTCCCATTGAAAGAATACATTTGTCAGTTAAGGTATACCGCTGAGTATGGGAGCTACAAGAAAGCAGGAAGGCAGACCCCAGCTACAGTAGTAAGTAGGTCCCCATGCAGTCTAGCAGCCAGCACGGTGTCACATTTGCAGCTGCTTTCCTGTGGGAGCTATCTTCAATACCACACTTTTTCTGTTCAGCTCCCATTGAAAGAATACTTTTGTCAGTTAAGGTATACCACTGAGTATGGGAGCTACAAGAAAGCAGGAAGGCAGACCCCAGCTACAGTAGTAAGTAGGTCCCCATGCAGTCTAGCAGCCAGCACGGTGTCACATTTGCAGCTGCTTTCCTGTGGGAGCTATCTTCAATACCACACTTTTTCTTCTCAGCTCCCATTGAAAAAACTACATTTTGTCAGTTAAGGTATACCGCTGAGTATGGGAGCTACAAGAAAGCAGGAAGGCAGACCCCAGCTACAGTAGTAAGTAGGTCCCCATGCAGTCTAGCAGGCAGCACGGTGTCACATTTGCAGCTGCTTTCCTGTGGGAGCTATCTTCAATACCACACTTTTTCTGTTCAGCTCCCATTGAAAGAATACATTTGTCAGTTAAGGTATACAACTGAGTATGGGAGCTACAAGAAAGCAGGAAGGCAGACCCCAGCGACAGTAGTAAGTAGGTCCCCATGCAGTCTAGCAGCCAGCACGGTGTCACATTTGCAGCTGCTTTCCTGTGGGAGCTATCTTGAATACTACAGTTTTTCTGTTCAGCTCCCATTGAAAGAATACATTTGTCAGTTAAGGTATACCACTGAGTTTGGCAGCTACAAAAAAGCAGGAAGGCAGACCCCAGCTACAGTAGTAAGTAGGTCCCCATGCTGTCTATCAGCCAACACAGTGTCACATTTGCAGCTGCTTTCCTGTGGGAGCTATCTTCAATACCACACTTTTTCTGTTCAGCTCCCATTGAAAGAATACATTTGTCAGTTAAGGTATACCGCTGAGTATGGGAGCTACAAGAAAGCAGGAAGATAGATCCCAGCTACAGTAGTAAGTAGGTCCCCATGCAGTCTAGCAGCCAGCACGGTGCCACATTTGCAGCTGCTTCCCTCTGGGAGCTATCTTCAATACCACAGTTTTTCTGTTCAGCTCCCATTGAAAGAATACATTTGTCAGTTAAGGTATACCACTGAGTATGGGAGCTACAAGAAAGCAGGAAGGCAGACCCCAGCTACAGTAGTAAGTAGGTCCCCATGCAGTCTAGCAGCCAGCACGGTGTCACATTTGCAGCTGCTTTCCTGTGGGAGCTATCTTCAATACCACACTTTTTCTGTTCAGCTCCCATGGAAAAAACTACATTTTGTCTATTCAGGTATACAACTGAGTATGGGAGCTACAAGAAAGCAGGAAGATAGATCCCAGCTACATTAGTAAGTAGGTCCCCATGCAGTCTATGAGCCAGCACGGTGTCACATTTGCAGCTGCTTTCCTGTGGGAGCTATCTTCAATACCACACTTTTTCTCCTCAGCTCCCATTGAAAGAATACATTTGTCTCTTAAGGTATACCACTGAGTATGGGAGCTACAAGAAAGCAGGAAGGCAGACCCCAGCTACAGTAGTAAGTAGGTCCCCATGCAGTCTAGCAGCCAGCACGGTGTCACATTTGCAGCTGCTTTCCTGTGGGAGCTATCTTCAATACCACACTTTTTCTTCTCAGCTCCCATTGAAAAAACTACATTTTGTCAGTTAAGGTATACCGCTGAGTATGGGAGCTACAAGAAAGCAGGAAGGCAGACCCCAGCGACAGTAGTAAGTAGGTCCCCATGCAGTCTAGCAGCCAGCACGGTGTCACATTTGCAGCTGCTTTCCTGTGGGAGCTATCTTCAATACCACACTTTTTCTTCTCAGTTCCCATTGAAAAAAATACATTTTGTCACTTAAGGTATACCACTGAGTATGGGAGCTACAAGAAAGCAGGAAGATAGATCCCAGCTACAGTAGTAAGTAGGTCCCCATGCAGTCTAGCAGCCAGCACGGTGCCACATTTGCAGCTGCTTCCCTCTGGGAGCTATCTTCAATACCACAGTTTTTCTGTTCAGCTCCCATTGAAAGAATACATTTGTCAGTTAAGGTATACCGCTGAGTATGGGAGCTACAAGAAAGCAGGAAGGCAGACCCCAGCTACAGTAGTAAGTAGGTCCCCATGCAGTCTAGCAGCCAGCACGGTGTCACATTTGCAGCTGCTTTCCTGTGGGAGCTATCTTCAATACCACACTTTTTCTCCTCAGCTCCCATTGAAAAAACTACATTTTGTCTCTTAAGGTATACAACTGAGTATGGGAGCTTCAAGAAAGCAGGAAGATAGATCCCAGCTACAGTAGTAAGTAGGTCCCCATGCAGTCTAGCAGCCAGCACGGTGTCACATTTGCAGCTGCTTTCCTGTGGGAGCTATCTTGAATACTACAGTTTTTCTGTTCAGCTCCCATTGAAAGAATACATTTGTCAGTTAAGGTATACCACTGAGTTTGGCAGCTACAAAAAAGCAGGAAGGCAGACCCCAGCTACAGTAGTAAGTAGGTCCCCATGCTGTCTATCAGCCAACACGGTGTCACATTTGCAGCTGCTTTCCTGTGGGAGCTATCTTCAATACCACACTTTTTCTGTTCAGCTCCCATTGAAAGAATACATTTGTCAGTTAAGGTATACCGCTGAGTATGGGAGCTACAAGAAAGCAGGAAAATAGATCCCAGCTACAGTAGTAAGTAGGTCCCCATGCAGTCTAGCAGCCAGCACGGTGTCACATTTGCAGCTGCTTTCCTGTGGGAGCTATCTTCAATACCACACTTTTTCTGTTCAGCTCCCATTGAAAGAATACATTTGTCAGTTAAGGTATACCACTCAGTATGGGAGCTACAAGAAAGCAGGAAGGCAGACCCCAGCTACAGTAATAAGTAGGTCCCCATGCAGTCTAGCAGCCAGCACGGTGTCACATTTGCAGCTGCTTTCCTGTGGGAGCTATCTTCAATACCACACTTTTTCTGTTCAGCTCCCATGGAAAAAACTACATTTTGTCTCTTAAGGTATACAACTGAGTATGGGAGCTACAAGAAAGCAGGAAGATAGATCCCAGCTACATTAGTAAGTAGGTCCCCATGCAGTCTATGAGCCAGCACGGTGTCACATTTGCAGCTGCTTTCCTGTGGGAGCTATCTTCAATACCACACTTTTTCTCCTCAGCTCCCATTGAAAGAATACATTTGTCTCTTAAGGTATACCACTGAGTATGGGAGCTACAAGAAAGCAGGAAGGCAGACCCCAGCTACAGTAGTAAGTAGGTCCCCATGCAGTCTAGCAGCCAGCACGGTGTCACATTTGCAGCTGCTTTCCTGTGGGAGCTATCTTCAATACCACACTTTTTCTCCTCAGCTCCCATTGAAAGAATACATTTGTCAGTTAAGGTATACCGCTGAGTATGGGAGCTACAAGAAAGCAGGAAGATAGATCCCAGCTACAGTAGTAAGTAGGTCCCCATGCAGTCTAGCAGCCAGCACGGTGTCACATTTGCAGCTGCTTTCCTGTGGGAGCTATCTTCAATACCACACTTTTTCTGTTCAGCTCCCATTGAAAGAATACTTTTGTCAGTTAAGGTATACCACTGAGTATGGGAGCTACAAGAAAGCAGGAAGGCAGACCCCAGCTACAGTAGTAAGTAGGTCCCCATGCAGTCTAGCAGCCAGCACGGTGTCACATTTGCAGCTGCTTTCCTGTGGGAGCTATCTTCAATACCACACTTTTTCTTCTCAACTCCCATTGAAAAAACTACATTTTGTCAGTTAAGGTATACCGCTGAGTATGGGAGCTACAAGAAAGCAGGAAGGCAGACCCCAGCTACAGTAGTAAGTAGGTCCCCATGCAGTCTAGCAGCCAGCACGGTGTCACATTTGCAGCTGCTTTCCTGTGGGAGCTATCTTCAATACCACACTTTTTCTGTTCAGCTCCCATTGAAAGAATACATTTGTCAGTTAAGGTATACCACTGAGTATGGGAGCTACAAGAAAGCAGGAAGGCAGACCCCAGCGACAGTACTAAGTAGGTCCCCATGCAGTCTAGCAGCCAGCACGGTGTCACATTTGCAGCTGCTTTCCTGTGGGAGCTATCTTGAATACTACAGTTTTTCTGTTCAGCTCCCATTGAAAGAATACATTTGTCAGTTAAGGTATACCACTGAGTTTGGCAGCTACAAAAAAGCAGGAAGGCAGACCCCAGCTACAGTAGTAAGTAGGTCCCCATGCTGTCTATCAGCCAACACAGTGTCACATTTGCAGCTGCTTTCCTGTGGGAGCTATCTTCAATACCACACTTTTTCTGTTCAGCTCCCATTGAAAGAATACATTTGTCAGTTAAGGTATACCGCTGAGTATGGGAGCTACAAGAAAGCAGGAAGATAGATCCCAGCTACAGTAGTAAGTAGGTCCCCATGCAGTCTAGCAGCCAGCACGGTGCCACATTTGCAGCTGCTTCCCTCTGGGAGCTATCTTCAATACCACACTTTTTCTCCTCAGCTCCCATTGAAAGAATACATTTGTCTCTTAAGGTATACCACTGAGTATGGGAGCTACAAGAAAGCAGGAAGGCAGACCCCAGCTACAGTAGTAAGTAGGTCCCCATGCAGTCTAGCAGCCAGCACGGTGTCACATTTGCAGCTGCTTTCCTGTGGGAGCTATCTTCAATACCACACTTTTTCTTCTCAGCTCCCATTGAAAAAACTACATTTTGTCAGTTAAGGTATACCGCTGAGTATGGGAGCTACAAGAAAGCAGGAAGGCAGACCCCAGCGACAGTAGTAAGTAGGTCCCCATGCAGTCTAGCAGCCAGCACGGTGTCACATTTGCAGCTGCTTTCCTGTGGGAGCTATCTTCAATACCACACTTTTTCTTCTCAGTTCCCATTGAAAAAAATACATTTTGTCACTTAAGGTATACCACTGAGTATGGGAGCTACAAGAAAGCAGGAAGATAGATCCCAGCTACAGTAGTAAGTAGGTCCCCATGCAGTCTAGCAGCCAGCACGGTGCCACATTTGCAGCTGCTTCCCTCTGGGAGCTATCTTCAATACCACAGTTTTTCTGTTCAGCTCCCATTGAAAGAATACATTTGTCAGTTAAGGTATACCGCTGAGTATGGGAGCTACAAGAAAGCAGGAAGGCAGACCCCAGCTACAGTAGTAAGTAGGTCCCCATGCAGTCTAGCAGCCAGCACGGTGTCACATTTGCAGCTGCTTTCCTGTGGGAGCTATCTTCAATACCACACTTTTTCTCCTCAGCTCCCATTGAAAAAACTACATTTTGTCTCTTAAGGTATACAACTGAGTATGGGAGCTTCAAGAAAGCAGGAAGATAGATCCCAGCTACAGTAGTAAGTAGGTCCCCATGCAGTCTAGCAGCCAGCACGGTGTCACATTTGCAGCTGCTTTCCTGTGGGAGCTATCTTGAATACTACAGTTTTTCTGTTCAGCTCCCATTGAAAGAATACATTTGTCAGTTAAGGTATACCACTGAGTTTGGCAGCTACAAAAAAGCAGGAAGGCAGACCCCAGCTACAGTAGTAAGTAGGTCCCCATGCTGTCTATCAGCCAACACGGTGTCACATTTGCAGCTGCTTTCCTGTGGGAGCTATCTTCAATACCACACTTTTTCTGTTCAGCTCCCATTGAAAGAATACATTTGTCAGTTAAGGTATACCGCTGAGTATGGGAGCTACAAGAAAGCAGGAAAATAGATCCCAGCTACAGTAGTAAGTAGGTCCCCATGCAGTCTAGCAGCCAGCACGGTGTCACATTTGCAGCTGCTTTCCTGTGGGAGCTATCTTCAATACCACACTTTTTCTGTTCAGCTCCCATTGAAAGAATACATTTGTCAGTTAAGGTATACCACTCAGTATGGGAGCTACAAGAAAGCAGGAAGGCAGACCCCAGCTACAGTAGTAAGTAGGTCCCCATGCAGTCTAGCAGCCAGCACGGTGTCACATTTGCAGCTGCTTTCCTGTGGGAGCTATCTTCAATACCACACTTTTTCTGTTCAGCTCCCATGGAAAAAACTACATTTTGTCTCTTAAGGTATACAACTGAGTATGGGAGCTACAAGAAAGCAGGAAGATAGATCCCAGCTACATTAGTAAGTAGGTCCCCATGCAGTCTATGAGCCAGCACGGTGTCACATTTGCAGCTGCTTTCCTGTGGGAGCTATCTTCAATACCACACTTTTTCTCCTCAGCTCCCATTGAAAGAATACATTTGTCTCTTAAGGTATACCACTGAGTATGGGAGCTACAAGAAAGCAGGAAGGCAGACCCCAGCTACAGTAGTAAGTAGGTCCCCATGCAGTCTAGCAGCCAGCACGGTGTCACATTTGCAGCTGCTTTCCTGTGGGAGCTATCTTCAATACCACACTTTTTCTCCTCAGCTCCCATTGAAAGAATACATTTGTCAGTTAAGGTATACCGCTGAGTATGGGAGCTACAAGAAAGCAGGAAGATAGATCCCAGCTACAGTAGTAAGTAGGTCCCCATGCAGTCTAGCAGCCAGCACGGTGTCACATTTGCAGCTGCTTTCCTGTGGGAGCTATCTTCAATACCACACTTTTTCTGTTCAGCTCCCATTGAAAGAATACTTTTGTCAGTTAAGGTATACCACTGAGTATGGGAGCTACAAGAAAGCAGGAAGGCAGACCCCAGCTACAGTAGTAAGTAGGTCCCCATGCAGTCTAGCAGCCAGCACGGTGTCACATTTGCAGCTGCTTTCCTGTGGGAGCTATCTTCAATACCACACTTTTTCTTCTCAACTCCCATTGAAAAAACTACATTTTGTCAGTTAAGGTATACCGCTGAGTATGGGAGCTACAAGAAAGCAGGAAGGCAGACCCCAGCTACAGTAGTAAGTAGGTCCCCATGCAGTCTAGCAGCCAGCACGGTGTCACATTTGCAGCTGCTTTCCTGTGGGAGCTATCTTCAATACCACACTTTTTCTGTTCAGCTCCCATTGAAAGAATACATTTGTCAGTTAAGGTATACCACTGAGTATGGGAGCTACAAGAAAGCAGGAAGGCAGACCCCAGCGACAGTACTAAGTAGGTCCCCATGCAGTCTAGCAGCCAGCACGGTGTCACATTTGCAGCTGCTTTCCTGTGGGAGCTATCTTGAATACTACAGTTTTTCTGTTCAGCTCCCATTGAAAGAATACATTTGTCAGTTAAGGTATACCACTGAGTTTGGCAGCTACAAAAAAGCAGGAAGGCAGACCCCAGCTACAGTAGTAAGTAGGTCCCCATGCTGTCTATCAGCCAACACAGTGTCACATTTGCAGCTGCTTTCCTGTGGGAGCTATCTTCAATACCACACTTTTTCTGTTCAGCTCCCATTGAAAAAACTACATTTTGTCTATTCAGGTATACAACTGAGTATGGGAGCTACAAGAAAGCAGGAAGATAGATCCCAGCTACATTAGTAAGTAGGTCCCCATGCAGTCTATGAGCCAGCACGGTGTCACATTTGCAGCTGCTTTCCTGTGGGAGCTATCTTCAATACCACACTTTTTCTCCTCAGCTCCCATTCAAAGAATACATTTGTCTCTTAAGGTATACCACTGAGTATGGGAGCTACAAGAAAGCAGGAAGGCAGACCCCAGCTACAGTAGTAAGTAGGTCCCCATGCAGTCTAGCAGCCAGCACGGTGTCACATTTGCAGCTGCTTTCCTGTGGGAGCTATCTTCAATACCACACTTTTTCTTCTCAGCTCCCATTGAAAAAACTACATTTTGTCAGTTAAGGTATACCGCTGAGTATGGGAGCTACAAGAAAGCAGGAAGGCAGACCCCAGCTACAGTAGTAAGTAGGTCCCCATGCAGTCTAGCAGCCAGCACGGTGTCACATTTGCAGCTGCTTTCCTGTGGGAGCTATCTTCAATACCACACTTTTTCTGTTCAGCTCCCATTGAAAAAATACATTTGTCTCTTAAGGTATACCACTGAGTATGGGAGCTACAAGAAAGCAGGAAGGCAGACCCCAGCGACAGTAGTAAGTAGGTCCCCATGCAGTCTAGCAGCCAGCATGGTGTCACATTTGCAGCTGCTTTCCTGTGGGAGCTATCTTCAATACCACACTTTTCCTGTTCAGCTCCCATTGAAAAAATACATTTGTCTCTTAAGGTATACCACTGAGTACGGGAGCTACAAGAAAGCAGGAAGGCAGACCCCAGCGACAGTAGTAAGTAGGTCCCCATGCAGTCTAGCAGCCAGCACGGTGTCACATTTGCAGCTGCTTTCCTGTGGGAGCTATCTTCAATACCACACTTTTTCTTCTCAGTTCCCATTGAAAAAAATACATTTTGTCACTTAAGGTATACCACTGAGTATGGGAGCTACAAGAAAGCAGGAAGATAGATCCCAGCTACAGTAGTAAGTAGGTCCCCATGCAGTCTAGCAGCCAGCACGGTGCCACATTTGCAGCTGCTTCCCTCTGGGAGCTATCTTCAATACCACAGTTTTTCTGTTCAGCTCCCATTGAAAGAATACATTTGTCAGTTAAGGTATACCGCTGAGTATGGGAGCTACAAGAAAGCAGGAAGGCAGACCCCAGCTACAGTAGTAAGTAGGTCCCCATGCAGTCTAGCAGCCAGCACGGTGTCACATTTGCAGCTGCTTTCCTGTGGGAGCTATCTTGAATACCACAGTTTTTCTGTTCAGCTCCCATTGAAAGAATACATTTGTCAGTTAAGGTATACCACTGAGTTTGGCAGCTACAAAAAAGCAGGAAGGCAGACCCCAGCTACAGTAGTAAGTAGGTCCCCATGCAGTCTATCAGCCAACACAGTGTCACATTTGCAGCTGCTTTCCTGTGGGAGCTATCTTCAATACCACACTTTTTCTCCTCAGCTCCCATTGAAAGAATACATTTGTCTCTTAAGGTATACCACTGAGTATGGGAGCTACAAGAAAGCAGGAAGGCAGACCCCAGCTACAGTAGTAAGTAGGTCCCCATGCAGTCTAGCAGCCAGCACGGTGTCACATTTGCAGCTGCTTTCCTGTGGGAGCTATCTTCAATACCACACTTTTTCTGTTCAGCTCCCATTGAAAGAATACATTTGTCAGTTAAGGTATACCGCTGAGTATGGGAGCTACAAGAAAGCAGGAAGGCAGACCCCAGCTACAGTAGTAAGTAGGTCCCCATGCAGTCTAGCAGCCAGCACGGTGTCACATTTGCAGCTGCTTTCCTGTGGGAGCTATCTTCAATACCACACTTTTTCTGTTCAGCTCCCATTGAAAGAATACTTTTGTCAGTTAAGGTATACCACTGAGTATGGGAGCTACAAGAAAGCAGGAAGGCAGACCCCAGCTACAGTAGTAAGTAGGTCGCCATGCAGTCTAGCAGCCAGCACGGTGTCACATTTGCAGCTGCTTTCCTGTGGGAGCTATCTTCAATACCACACTTTTTCTTCTCAGTTCCCATTGAAAAAAATACATTTTGTCAGTTAAGGTATACCACTGAGTATGGGAGCTAGAAGAAAGCAGGAAGATAGATCCCAGCTACAGTAGTAAGTAGGTCCCCATGCAGTCTAGCAGCCAGCACGGTGCCACATTTGCAGCTGCTTCCCTCTGGGAGCTATCTTCAATACCACAGTTTTTCTGTTCAGCTCCCATTGAAAGAATACATTTGTCAGTTAAGGTATACCACTGAGTATGGGAGCTACAAGAAAGCAGGAAGGCAGACCCCAGCTACAGTAGTAAGTAGGTCCCCATGCAGTCTAGCAGCCAGCACGGTGTCACATTTGCAGCTGCTTTCCTGTGGGAACTATCTTCAATACCACACTTTTTCTGTTCAGCTCCCATGGAAAAAACTACATTTTGTCTCTTAAGGTATACAACTGAGTATGGGAGCTACAAGAAAGCAGGAAGATAGATCCCAGCTACAGTAGTAAGTAGGTCCCCATGCAGTCTAGCACCCAGCACGGTGCCACATTTGCAGCTGCTTCCCTCTGGGAGCTATCTTCAATACCACAGTTTTTCTGTTCAGCTCCCATTGAAAGAATACATTTGTCAGTTAAGGTATACCGCTGAGTATGGGAGCTACAAGAAAGCAGGAAGGCAGACCCCAGCTACAGTAGTAAGTAGGTCCCCATGCAGTCTAGCAGCCAGCACGGTGTCACATTTGCAGCTGCTTTCCTGTGGGAGCTATCTTGAATACGACAGTTTTTCTGTTCAGCTCCCATTGAAAGAATACATTTGTCAGTTAAGGTATACCACTGAGTTTGGCAGCTACAAAAAAGCAGGAAGGCAGACCCCAGCTACAGTAGTAAGTAGATCCCCATGCAGTCTATCAGCCAACACGGTGTCACATTTGCAGCTGCTTTCCTGTGGGAGCTATCTTCAATACCACACTTTTTCTCCTCAGCTCCCATTGAAAGAATACATTTGTCTCTTAAGGTATACCACTGAATATGGGAGCTACAAGAAAGCAGGAAGGCAGACCCCAGCTACAGTAGTAAGTACGTCCCCATGCAGTCTAGCAGCCAGCACGGTGTCACATTTGCAGCTGCTTTCCTGTGGGAGCTATCTTCAATACCACACTTTTTCTGTTCAGCTCCCATTGAAAGAATACATTTGTCAGTTAAGGTATACCGCTGAGTATGGGAGCTACAAGAAAGCAGGAAGGCAGACCCCAGCTACAGTAGTAAGTAGGTCCCCATGCAGTCTAGCAGCCAGCACGGTGTCACATTTGCAGCTGCTTTCCTGTGGGAGCTATCTTCAATACCACACTTTTTCTGTTCAGCTCCCATTGAAAGAATACTTTTGTCAGTTAAGGTATACCACTGAGTATGGGAGCTACAAGAAAGCAGGAAGGCAGAGCCCAGCGACAGTAGTAAGTAGGTCGCCATGCAGTCTAGCAGCCAGCACGGTGTCACATTTGCAGCTGCTTTCCTGTGGGAGCTATCTTCAATACCACACTTTTTCTTCTCAGTTCCCATTGAAAAAAATACATTTTGTCACTTAAGGTATACCACTGAGTATGGGAGCTACAAGAAAGCAGGAAGATAGATCCCAGCTACAGTAGTAAGTAGGTCCCCATGCAGTCTAGCACCCAGCACGGTGCCACATTTGCAGCTGCTTCCCTCTGGGAGCTATCTTCAATACCACAGTTTTTCTGTTCAGCTCCCATTGAAAGAATACATTTGTCAGTTAAGGTGTACCGCTGAGTATGGGAGCTACAAGAAAGCAGGAAGGCAGACCCCAGCTACAGTAGTAAGTAGGTCCCCATGCAGTCTAGCAGCCAGCACGGTGTCACATTTGCAGCTGCTTCCCTGTGGGAGCTATCTTCAATACCACAGTTTTTCTCCTCAGCTCCCATTGAAAGAATACATTTGTCAGTTAAGGTATACCACTGAGTATGGGAGCTACAAGAAAGCAGGAAGGCAGACCCCAGCTACAGTAGTAAGTAGGTCCCCATGCAGTCTAGCAGCCAGCACGGTGTCACATTTGCAGCTGCTTTCCTGTGGGAGCTATCTTCAATACCACACTTTTTCTGTTCAGCTCCCATTGAAAGAATACTTTTCTCAGTTAAGGTATACCACTGAGTATGGGAGCTACAAGAAAGCAGGAAGGCAGACCCCAGCTACAGTAGTAAGTAGGTCCCCATGCAGTCTAGCAGCCAGCACGGTGTCACATTTGCAGCTGCTTTCCTGTGGGAGCTATCTTCAATACCACACTTTTTCTTCTCAGCGCTCATTGAAAAAACTACATTTTGTCAGTTAAGGTATACCGCTGAGTATGGGAGCTACAAGAAAGCAGGAAGGCAGACCCCAGCTACAGTAGTAAGTATGTCTCCATGCAGTCTAGCAGCCAGCACGGTGTCACATTTGCAGCTGCTTCCCTGTGGGAGCTATCTTCAATACCACAGTTTTTCTCCTCAGCTCCCATTGAAAGAATACATTTGTCAGTTAAGGTATACCACTGAGTATGGGAGCTACAAGAAAGCAGGAAGGCAGACCCCAGCTACAGTAGTAAGTAGGTCCCCATGCAGTCTATCAGCCAGCACGGTGTCACATTTGCAGCTGCTTTCCTGTGGGAACTATCTTCAATACCACACTTTTTCTGTTCAGCTCCCATTGAAAAAACTACATTTTGTCTCTTAAGGTATACAACTGAGTATGGGAGCTACAAGAAAGCAGGAAGATAAATCCCAGCTACAGTAGTAAGTAGGTCCCCATGCAGTCTAGCAGCCAGCACGGTGTCACATTTGCAGCTGCTTTCCTGTGGGAGCTATCTTCAGTACCACAGTTTTTCTCCTCAGCTCCCATTGAAAGAATACATTTGTCAGTTAAGGTATACCACTGAGTATGGGAGCTACAAGAAAGCAGGAAGGCAGACCCCAGCTACAGTAGTAAGTAGGTCCCCATGCAGTCTAGCAGCCAGCACGGTGTCACATTTGCAGCTGCTTTCCTGTGGGAGCTATCTTCAATACCACACTTTTTCTGTTCAGCTCCCATTGAAAGAATACATTTGTCAGTTAAGGTATACCGCTGAGTATGGGAGCTACAAGAAAGCAGGAAGGCAGACCCCAGCTACAGTAGTAAGTAGGTCCCCATGCAGTCTAGCAGCCAGCACGGTGTCACATTTGCAGCTGCTTTCCTGTGGGAGCTATCTTCAATACCACACTTTTTCTCCTCAGCTCCCATTGAAAGAATACATTTGTCAGTTAAGGTATACCACTGAGTATGGGAGCTACAAGAAAGCAGGAAGGCAGACCCCAGCTACAGTAGTAAGTAGGTCCCCATGCAGTCTAGCAGCCAGCACGGTGTCACATTTGCAGCTGCTTTCCTGTGGGAGCTATCTTCAATACCACACTTTTTCTTCTCAGTTCCCATTGAAAAAAATACATTTTGTCAGTTAAGGTATACCACTGAGTATGGGAGCTACAAGAAAGCAGGAAGATAGATCCCAGCTACAGTAATAAGTAGGTCCCCATGCAGTCTAGCAGCCAGCACGGTGTCACATTTGCAGCTGCTTTCCTGTGGGAGCTATCTTCAATACCACACTTTTTCTGTTCAGCTCCCATTGAAAGAATACATTTGTCAGTTAAGGTATACCAACTGAGTATGGGAGCTACAAGAAAGCAGGAAGGCAGACCCCAGCTACAGTAGTAAGTAGATCCCCATGCACTCTAGCAGCCAGCACGGTGTCACATTTGCAGCTGCTTTCCTGTGGGAGCTATCTTCAATACCACACTTTTTCTTCTCAGCTCCCATTGAAAAAACTACATTTTGTCAGTTAAGGTATACCGCTGAGTATGGGAGCTACAAGAAAGCAGGAAGGCAGAGCCCAGCTACAGTAGTAAGTATGTCCCCATGCAGTCTAGCAGCCAGCACGGTGTCACATTTGCAGCTGCTTTCCTCTGAGAGCTATCTTCAATACCACACTTTTTCTGTTCAGCTCCCATTGAAAAAATACATTTGTCTCTTAAGGTATACCACTGAGTATGGGAGCTACAAGAAAGCAGGAAGGCAGACCCCAGCTACAGTAGTAAGTAGGTCCCCATGCAGTCTAGCAGCCAGCACGGTGTCACATTTGCAGCTGCTTTCCTGTGGGAGCTATCTTCAATACCACACTTTTTCTTCTCAGTTCCCTTTGAAAAAAATACATTTTGTCAGTTAAGATATACCGCTGAGTATAGGAGCTACAAGAAAGCAGGAAGGCAGACCCCAGCTACAGTAGTAAGTAGGTCCCCATGCAGTCTAGCAGCCAGGACGGTGTCACATTTGCAGCTGCTTTCCTGTGGGAGCTCTCTTCAATACCACACTTTTACTGTTCAGCTCCCATTGAAAGAATACATTTGTCAGTTAAGGTATACCACTGAGTATGGGAGCTACAAGAAAGCAGGAAGATAGATCCCAACTACAGTAGTAAGTAGGTCTCCATGCAGTCTATCAGCTAGCACGGTGTCACATTTGCAGCTGCTTCCCTGTGGGAGCTATCTTCAATACCACAGTTTTTCTCCTCAGCTCCCATTGAAAGAATACATTTGTCAGTTAAGGTATACCACTGAGTATGGGAGCTACAAGAAAGCAGGAAGGCAGACCCCAGCTACAGTAGTAAGTAGGTCCCCATGCAGTCTATCAGCCAGCACGGTGTCACATTTGCAGCTGCTTTCCTGTGGGAACTATCTTCAATACCACACTTTTTCTGTTCAGCTCCCATTGAAAAAACTACATTTTGTCTCTTAAGGTATACAACTGAGTATGGGAGCTACAAGAAAGCAGGAAGATAAATCCCAGCTACAGTAGTAAGTAGGTCCCCATGCAGTCTAGCAGCCAGCACGGTGTCACATTTGCAGCTGCTTTCCTGTGGGAGCTATCTTCAGTACCACAGTTTTTCTCCTCAGCTCCCATTGAAAGAATACATTTGTCAGTTAAGGTATACCACTGAGTATGGGAGCTACAAGAAAGCAGGAAGGCAGACCCCAGCTACAGTAGTAAGTAGGTCCCCATGCAGTCTAGCAGCCAGCACGGTGTCACATTTGCAGCTGCTCTCCTGTGGGAGCTATCTTCAATACCACACTTTTTCTCCTCAGCTCCCATTGAAAGAATACATTTGTCAGTTAAGGTATACCACTGAGTATGGGAGCTACAAGAAAGCAGGAAGGCAGACCCCAGCTACAGTAGTAAGTAGGTCCCCATGCAGTCTAGCAGCCAGCACGGTGTCACATTTGCAGCTGCTTTCCTGTGGGAGCTATCTTCAATACCACACTTTTTCTTCTCAGTTCCCATTGAAAAAAATACATTTTGTCACTTAAGGTATACCACTGAGTATGGGAGCTACAAGAAAGCAGGAAGATAGATCCCAGCTACAGTAATAAGTAGGTCCCCATGCAGTCTAGCAGCCAGCACGGTGTCACATTTGCAGCTGCTTTCCTGTGGGAGCTATCTTCAATACCACACTTTTTCTGTTCAGCTCCCATTGAAAGAATACATTTGTCAGTTAAGGTATACCACTGAGTATGGGAGCTACAAGAAAGCAGGAAGGCAGACCCCAGCTACAGTAGTAAGTAGATCCCCATGCAGTCTATCAGCCAGCACGGTGTCACATTTGCAGCTGCTTTCCTGTGGGAGCTATCTTCAATACCACACTTTTTCTGTTCAGCTCCCATTGAAAAAATACATTTGTCTCTTAAGGTATACCACTGAGTATGGGAGCTACAAGAAAGCAGGAAGGCAGACCCCAGCTACAGTAGTAAGTAGGTCCCCATGCAGTCTATCAGCCAGCACGGTGTCACATTTGCAGCTGCTTTCCTGTGGGAGCTATCTTCAATACCACACTTTTTCTTCTCAGTTCCCATTGAAAAAAATGCATTTTGTCACTTAAGGTATACCACTGAGTATGGGAGCTACAAGAAAGCAGGAAGATAGATCCCAGCTACAGTAGTAAGTAGGTCCCCATGCAGTCTAGCAGCCAGCACGGTGTCACATTTGCAGCTGCTTCCCTGTGGGAGCTATCTTCAATACCACAGTTTTTCTCCTCAGCTCCCATTGAAAGAATACATTTGTCAGTTAAGGTATACCACTGAGTATGGGAGCTACAAGAAAGCAGGAAGGCAGACCCCAGCTACAGTAGTAAGTAGGTCCCCATGCAGTCTAGCAGCCAGCACGGTGTCACATTTGCAGCTGCTTTCCTGTGGGAGCTATCTTCAATACCACACTTTTTCTGTTCAGCTCCCATTGAAAGAATACTTTTCTCAGTTAAGGTATACCACTGAGTATGGGAGCTACAAGAAAGCAGGAAGGCAGACCCCAGCTACAGTAGTAAGTAGGTCCCCATGCAGTCTAGCAGCCAGCACGGTGTCACATTTGCAGCTGCTTTCCTGTGGGAGCTATCTTCAATACCACACTTTTTCTTCTCAGCGCTCATTGAAAAAACTACATTTTGTCAGTTAAGGTATACCGCTGAGTATGGGAGCTACAAGAAAGCAGGAAGGCAGACCCCAGCTACAGTAGTAAGTATGTCTCCATGCAGTCTAGCAGCCAGCACGGTGTCACATTTGCAGCTGCTTCCCTGTGGGAGCTATCTTCAATACCACAGTTTTTCTCCTCAGCTCCCATTGAAAGAATACATTTGTCAGTTAAGGTATACCACTGAGTATGGGAGCTACAAGAAAGCAGGAAGGCAGACCCCAGCTACAGTAGTAAGTAGGTCCCCATGCAGTCTATCAGCCAGCACGGTGTCACATTTGCAGCTGCTTTCCTGTGGGAACTATCTTCAATACCACACTTTTTCTGTTCAGCTCCCATTGAAAAAACTACATTTTGTCTCTTAAGGTATACAACTGAGTATGGGAGCTACAAGAAAGCAGGAAGATAAATCCCAGCTACAGTAGTAAGTAGGTCCCCATGCAGTCTAGCAGCCAGCACGGTGTCACATTTGCAGCTGCTTTCCTGTGGGAGCTATCTTCAGTACCACAGTTTTTCTCCTCAGCTCCCATTGAAAGAATACATTTGTCAGTTAAGGTATACCACTGAGTATGGGAGCTACAAGAAAGCAGGAAGGCAGACCCCAGCTACAGTAGTAAGTAGGTCCCCATGCAGTCTAGCAGCCAGCACGGTGTCACATTTGCAGCTGCTTTCCTGTGGGAGCTATCTTCAATACCACACTTTTTCTGTTCAGCTCCCATTGAAAGAATACATTTGTCAGTTAAGGTATACCGCTGAGTATGGGAGCTACAAGAAAGCAGGAAGGCAGACCCCAGCTACAGTAGTAAGTAGGTCCCCATGCAGTCTAGCAGCCAGCACGGTGTCACATTTGCAGCTGCTTTCCTGTGGGAGCTATCTTCAATACCACACTTTTTCTCCTCAGCTCCCATTGAAAGAATACATTTGTCAGTTAAGGTATACCACTGAGTATGGGAGCTACAAGAAAGCAGGAAGGCAGACCCCAGCTACAGTAGTAAGTAGGTCCCCATGCAGTCTAGCAGCCAGCACGGTGTCACATTTGCAGCTGCTTTCCTGTGGGAGCTATCTTCAATACCACACTTTTTCTTCTCAGTTCCCATTGAAAAAAATACATTTTGTCAGTTAAGGTATACCACTGAGTATGGGAGCTACAAGAAAGCAGGAAGATAGATCCCAGCTACAGTAATAAGTAGGTCCCCATGCAGTCTAGCAGCCAGCACGGTGTCACATTTGCAGCTGCTTTCCTGTGGGAGCTATCTTCAATACCACACTTTTTCTGTTCAGCTCCCATTGAAAGAATACATTTGTCAGTTAAGGTATACCAACTGAGTATGGGAGCTACAAGAAAGCAGGAAGGCAGACCCCAGCTACAGTAGTAAGTAGATCCCCATGCACTCTAGCAGCCAGCACGGTGTCACATTTGCAGCTGCTTTCCTGTGGGAGCTATCTTCAATACCACACTTTTTCTTCTCAGCTCCCATTGAAAAAACTACATTTTGTCAGTTAAGGTATACCGCTGAGTATGGGAGCTACAAGAAAGCAGGAAGGCAGAGCCCAGCTACAGTAGTAAGTATGTCCCCATGCAGTCTAGCAGCCAGCACGGTGTCACATTTGCAGCTGCTTTCCTCTGAGAGCTATCTTCAATACCACACTTTTTCTGTTCAGCTCCCATTGAAAAAATACATTTGTCTCTTAAGGTATACCACTGAGTATGGGAGCTACAAGAAAGCAGGAAGGCAGACCCCAGCTACAGTAGTAAGTAGGTCCCCATGCAGTCTAGCAGCCAGCACGGTGTCACATTTGCAGCTGCTTTCCTGTGGGAGCTATCTTCAATACCACACTTTTTCTTCTCAGTTCCCTTTGAAAAAAATACATTTTGTCAGTTAAGATATACCGCTGAGTATAGGAGCTACAAGAAAGCAGGAAGGCAGACCCCAGCTACAGTAGTAAGTAGGTCCCCATGCAGTCTAGCAGCCAGGACGGTGTCACATTTGCAGCTGCTTTCCTGTGGGAGCTCTCTTCAATACCACACTTTTACTGTTCAGCTCCCATTGAAAGAATACATTTGTCAGTTAAGGTATACCACTGAGTATGGGAGCTACAAGAAAGCAGGAAGATAGATCCCAACTACAGTAGTAAGTAGGTCTCCATGCAGTCTATCAGCTAGCACGGTGTCACATTTGCAGCTGCTTCCCTGTGGGAGCTATCTTCAATACCACAGTTTTTCTCCTCAGCTCCCATTGAAAGAATACATTTGTCAGTTAAGGTATACCACTGAGTATGGGAGCTACAAGAAAGCAGGAAGGCAGACCCCAGCTACAGTAGTAAGTAGGTCCCCATGCAGTCTATCAGCCAGCACGGTGTCACATTTGCAGCTGCTTTCCTGTGGGAACTATCTTCAATACCACACTTTTTCTGTTCAGCTCCCATTGAAAAAACTACATTTTGTCTCTTAAGGTATACAACTGAGTATGGGAGCTACAAGAAAGCAGGAAGATAAATCCCAGCTACAGTAGTAAGTAGGTCCCCATGCAGTCTAGCAGCCAGCACGGTGTCACATTTGCAGCTGCTTTCCTGTGGGAGCTATCTTCAGTACCACAGTTTTTCTCCTCAGCTCCCATTGAAAGAATACATTTGTCAGTTAAGGTATACCACTGAGTATGGGAGCTACAAGAAAGCAGGAAGGCAGACCCCAGCTACAGTAGTAAGTAGGTCCCCATGCAGTCTAGCAGCCAGCACGGTGTCACATTTGCAGCTGCTTTCCTGTGGGAGCTATCTTCAATACCACACTTTTTCTGTTCAGCTCCCATTGAAAGAATACATTTGTCAGTTAAGGTATACCGCTGAGTATGGGAGCTACAAGAAAGCAGGAAGGCAGACCCCAGCTACAGTAGTAAGTAGGTCCCCATGCAGTCTAGCAGCCAGCACGGTGTCACATTTGCAGCTGCTCTCCTGTGGGAGCTATCTTCAATACCACACTTTTTCTCCTCAGCTCCCATTGAAAGAATACATTTGTCAGTTAAGGTATACCACTGAGTATGGGAGCTACAAGAAAGCAGGAAGGCAGACCCCAGCTACAGTAGTAAGTAGGTCCCCATGCAGTCTAGCAGCCAGCACGGTGTCACATTTGCAGCTGCTTTCCTGTGGGAGCTATCTTCAATACCACACTTTTTCTTCTCAGTTCCCATTGAAAAAAATACATTTTGTCACTTAAGGTATACCACTGAGTATGGGAGCTACAAGAAAGCAGGAAGATAGATCCCAGCTACAGTAATAAGTAGGTCCCCATGCAGTCTAGCAGCCAGCACGGTGTCACATTTGCAGCTGCTTTCCTGTGGGAGCTATCTTCAATACCACACTTTTTCTGTTCAGCTCCCATTGAAAGAATACATTTGTCAGTTAAGGTATACCACTGAGTATGGGAGCTACAAGAAAGCAGGAAGGCAGACCCCAGCTACAGTAGTAAGTAGATCCCCATGCAGTCTATCAGCCAGCACGGTGTCACATTTGCAGCTGCTTTCCTGTGGGAGCTATCTTCAATACCACACTTTTTCTGTTCAGCTCCCATTGAAAAAATACATTTGTCTCTTAAGGTATACCACTGAGTATGGGAGCTACAAGAAAGCAGGAAGGCAGACCCCAGCTACAGTAGTAAGTAGGTCCCCATGCAGTCTATCAGCCAGCACGGTGTCACATTTGCAGCTGCTTTCCTGTGGGAGCTATCTTCAATACCACACTTTTTCTTCTCAGTTCCCATTGAAAAAAATGCATTTTGTCACTTAAGGTATACCACTGAGTATGGGAGCTACAAGAAAGCAGGAAGATAGATCCCAGCTACAGTAGTAAGTAGGTCCCCATGCAGTCTAGCAGCCAGCACGGTGCCACATTTGCAGCTGCTTCCCTCTGGGAGCTATCTTCAATACCAGAGTTTTTCTGTTCAGCTCCCATTGAAAGAATACATTTGTCAGTTAAGGTATACCGCTGAGTATGGGAGCTACAAGAAAGCAGGAAGGCAGACCCCAGCTACAGTAGTAAGTAGGCCCCCATGCAGTCTAGCAGCCAGCACGGTGTCACATTTGCAGCTGCTTTCCTGTGGTAACTATCTTCAATACCACACTTTTTCTGTTCAGCTCCCATGGAAAAAACTACATTTTGTCTCTTAAGGTATACAACTGAGTATGGGAGCTACAAGAAAGCAGGAAGATACATCCCAGCTAAATTAGTAAGTAGGTCCCCATGCAGTCTATGAGCCAGCACGGTGTCACATTTGCAGCTGCTTTCCTGTGGGAGCTATCTTCAATACCACACTTTTTCTCCTCAGCTCCCATTGAAAGAATACATTTGTCAGTTAAGGTATACCGCTGAGTATGGGAGCTACAAGAAAGCAGGAAGGCAGACCCCAGCTACAGTAGTAAGTAGGTCCCCATGCAGTCTAGCAGCCAGCATGGTGTCACATTTGCAGCTGCTTTCCTGTGGGAGCTATCTTCAATACCACACTTTTTCTGTTCAGCTCCCATTGAAAGAATATATTTGTCAGTTAAGGTATACAACTGAGTATGGGAGCTACAAGAAAGCAGGAAGATAGATCCCAGCTACAGTAGTAAGTAGGTCCCCATGCAGTCTATCAGCCAGCACGGTGTCACATTTGCAGCTGCTTTCCTGTGGGAGCTATCTTCAATACCACACTTTTTCTGTTCAGCTCCCATTGAAAGTATACTTTTCTCAGTTAAGGTATACCACTGAGTATGGGAGCTACAAGAAAGCAGGAAGGCAGACCCCAGCTACAGTAGTAAGTAGGTCCCCAAGCAGTCTATCAGCCAGCACGGTGTCACATTTGCAGCTGCTTTCCTGTGGGAGCTATCTTCAATACCACACTTTTTCTGTTCAGCTCCCATTGAAAAAACTACATTTTGTCAGTTAAGGTATACCGCTGAGTATGGGAGCTACAAGAAAGCAGGAAGGCAGACCCCAGCTACAGTAGTAAGTAGGTCCCCATGCAGTCTAGCAGCCAGCACGGTGTCACATTTGCAGCTGCTTTCCTGTGGGAGCTATCTTCAATACCACACTTTTTCTGTTCAGCTCCCATTGAAAAAACTACATTTTGTCAGTTAAGGTATACCGCTGAGTATGGGAGCTACAAGAAAGCAGGAAGGCAGACCCCAGCTACAGTAGTAAGTAGGTCCCCATGCAGTCTAGCAGCCAGCACGGTGTCACATATGCAGCTGCTTTCCTTTGGGAGCTATCTTCAATACCACACTTTTTCTTCTCAGTTCTCATTGAAAAAAATACATTTTGTCACTTAAGGTATACCACTGAGTATGGGAGCTACAAGAAAGCAGGAAGATAGATCCCAGCTACAGTAGTAAGTAGGTCCCCATGCAGTCTAGCAGTCAGCACGGTGTCACATTTGCAGCTGCTTCCCTCTGGGAGCTATCTTCAATACCACAGTTTTTCTGTTCAGCTCCCATTGAAAGAATACATTTGTCAGTTAAGGTATACCGCTGAGTATGGGAGCTACAAGAAAGCAGGAAGGCAGACCCCAGCTACAGTAGTAAGTAGGTCCCCATGCAGTCTAGCAGCCAGCACGGTGTCACATTTGCAGCTGCTTTCCTGTGGGAACTATCTTCAATACCACACTTTTTCTGTTCAGCTCCCATGGAAAAAACTACATTTTGTCTCTTAAGGTATACAACTGAGTATGGGAGCTACAAGAAAGCAGGAAGATAGATCCCAGCTACAGTAGTAAGTAGGTCCCCATGCAGTCTATGAGCCAGCACGGTGTCACATTTGCAGCTGCTTTCCTGTGGGAGCTATCTTCAATACCACACTTTTTCTGTTCAGCTCCCATTGAAAGAATACATTTGTCTCTTAAGGTATACCGCTGAGTATGGGAGCTACAAGAAAGCAGGAAGGCAGACCCCAGCTACAATAGTAAGTATGTCCCCATGCAGTCTAGCAGCCAGCACGGTGTCACATTTGCAGCTGCTTTCCTCTGAGAGCTATCTTCAATACCACACTTTTTCTGTTCAGCTCCCATTGAAAAAATACATTTGTCTCTTAAGGTATACCACTGAGTCCGGGAGCTACAAGAAAGCAGGAAGGCAGACCCCAGCTACAGTAGTAAGTAGGTCCCCATGCAGTCTAGCAGCCAGCACGGTGTCACATTTGCAGCTGCTTTCCTGTGGGAGCTATCTTCAATACCACACTTTTTCTTCTCAGTTCCCTTTGAAAAAAATACATTTTGTCAGTTAAGATATACCGCTGAGTATAGGAGCTACAAGAAAGCAGGAAGGCAGACCCCAGCTACAGTAGTAAGTAGGTCCCCATGCAGTCTAGCAGCCAGGACGGTGTCACATTTGCAGCTGCTTTCCTGTGGGAGCTATCTTCAATACCACACTTTTTCTGTTCAGCTCCCATTGAAAGAATACATTTGTCAGTTAAGGTATACCACTGAGTATGGGAGCTACAAGAAAGCAGGAAGATAGATCCCAACTACAGTAGTAAGTAGGTCTCCATGCAGTCTATCAGCTAGCACGGTGTCACATTTGCAGCTGCTTCCCTGTGGGAGCTATCTTCAATACCACAGTTTTTCTTCTCAGCTCCCATTGAAAGAATACATTTGTCATTTAAGGTATACCACTGAGTATGGGAGCTACAAGAAAGCAGGAAGGCAGACCCCAGCTACAGTAGTAAGTAGGTCCCCATGCAGTCTATCAGCCAGCACGGTGTCACATTTGCAGCTGCTTTCCTGTGGGAGCTATCTTCAATACCACACTTTTTCTGTTCAGCTCCCATTGAAAAAACTACATTTTGTCTCTTAAGGTATACCACTGAGTATGGGAGCTACAAGAAAGCAGGAAGGCAGACCCCAGCTACAGTAGTAAGTAGGTCCCCATGCAGTCTAGCAGCCAGCACGGTGTCACATTTGCAGCTGCTTTCCTGTGGGAGCTATCTTCAATACCACACTTTTTCTGTTCAGTTCCCATTGAAAGAATACATTTGTCAGTTAAGGTATACCGCTGAGTATGGGAGCTACAAGAAAGCAGGAAGGCAGACCCCAGCTACAGTAGTAAGTAGGTCCCCATGCAGTCTATCAGCCAGCACGGTGCCACATTTGCAGCTGCTTCCCTCTGGGAGCTATCTTCAATACCACACTTTTTCTCCTCAGCTCCCATTGAAAGAATACATTTGTCAGTTAAGGTATACCGCTCAGTATGGGAGCTACAAGAAAGCAGGAAGGCAGACCCCAGCTACAGTAGTAAGTAGGTCCCCATGCAGTCTAGCAGCCAGCACGGTGTCACATTTGCAGCTGCTTTCCTGTGGGAACTATCTTCAATACCACACTTTTTCTGTTCAGCTCCCATGGAAAAAACTACATTTTGTCTCTTAAGGTATACAACTGAGTATGGGAGCTACAAGAAAGCAGGAAGATAGATCCCAGCTACATTAGTAAGTAGGTCCCCATGCAGTCTATGAGCCAGCACGGTGTCACATTTGCAGCTGCTTTCCTGTGGGAGCTATCTTCAATACCAAAGTTTTTCTGTTCAGCTCCCATTGAAAGAATATATTTGTCAGTTAAGGTATACAACTGAGTATGGGAGCTACAAGAAAGCAGGAAGATAGATCCCAGCTACAGTAGTAAGTAGGTCCCCATGCAGTCTATCAGCCAGCACGGTGTCACATTTGCAGCTGCTTTCCTGTGGGAGCTATCTTCAATACCACACTTTTTCTGTTCAGCTCCCATTGAAAGAATACTTTTCTCAGTTAAGGTATACCACTGAGTATGGGAGCTACAAGAAAGCAGGAAGGCAGACCCCAGCTACAGTAGTAAGTAGGTCCCCATGCAGTCTAGCAGCCAGCACGGTGTCACATTTGCAGCTGCTTTCCTGTGGGAGCTATCTTCAATACCACACTTTTTCTGTTCAGCTCCCATTGAAAAAACTACATTTTGTCAGTTAAGGTATACCGCTGAGTATGGGAGCTACAAGAAAGCAGGAAGGCAGACCCCAGCTACAGTAGTAAGTAGGTCCCCATGCAGTCTAGCAGCCAGCACGGTGTCACATATGCAGCTGCTTTCCTTTGGGAGCTATCTTCAATACCACACTTTTTCTTCTCAGTTCCCTATGAAAAAAATACATTTTGTCACTTAAGGTATACCACTGAGTATGGGAGCTACAAGAAAGCAGGAAGATAGATCCCAGCTACAGTAGTAAGTAGGTCCCCATGCAGTCTAGCAGCCAGCACGGTGCCACATTTGCAGCTGCTTCCGTCTGGGAGCTATCTTCAATACCACAGTTTTTCTGTTCAGCTCCCATTGAAAGAATACATTTGTCAGTTAAGGTATACCGCTGAGTATGGGAGCTACAAGAAAGCAGGAAGGCAGACCCCAGCTACAGTAGTAAGTAGGTCCCCATGCAGTCTAGCAGCCAGCACGGTGTCACATTTGTAGCTGCTTCCCTGTGGGAGCTATCTTCAATACCACACTTTTTCTGTTCAGCTCCCATTGAAAAAACTACATTTTGTCTCTTAAGGTATACAACTGAGTATGGGAGCTACAAGAAAGCAGGAAGATAGATCCCAGCTACAGTAGTAAGTAGGTCCCCATGCAGTCTATCAGCCAGCACGGTGTCACATTTGCAGCTGCTTTCCTGTGGGAGCTATCTTCAGTACCACAGTTTTTCTCCTCAGCTCCCATTGAAAGAATACATTTGTCAGTTAAGGTATAACACTGAGTATGGGAGCTACAAGAAAGCAGGAAGGCAGACCCCAGCTACAGTAGTAAGTACGTCCCCATGCAGTCTAGCAGTCAGCACGGTGTCACATTTGCAGCTGCTTTCCTGTGGGAGCTATCTTCAATACCACACTTTTTCTGTTCAGCTCCCATTGAAAGAATACATTTGTCAGTTAAGGTATACCGCTGAGTATGGGAGCTACAAGAAAGCAGGAAGGCAGACCCCAGCTACAGTAGTAAGTAGGTCCCCATGCAGTCTAGCAGCCAGCACGGTGTCACATTTGCAGCTGCTTTCCTGTGGGAGCTATCTTCAATACCACACTTTTTCTGTTCAGCTCCCATTGAAAGAATATATTTGTCAGTTAAGGTATACAACTGAGTATGGGAGCTACAAGAAAGCAGGAAGATAGATCCCAGCTACAGTAGTAAGTAGGTCCCCATGCAGTCTATCAGCCAGCACAGTGTCACATTTGCAGCTGCTTTCCTGTGGGAGCTATCTTCAATACCACACTTTTTCTGTTCAGCTCCCATTGAAAGAATACTTTTCTCAGTTAAGGTATACCACTGAGTATGGGAGCTACAAGAAAGCAGGAAGGCAGACCCCAGCTACAGTAGTAAGTAGGTCCCCATGCAGTCTAGCAGCCAGCACGGTGTCACATTTGCAGCTGCTTTCCTGTGGGAGCTATCTTCAATACCACAGTTTTTCTGTTCAGCTCCCATTGAAAAAACTACATTTTGTCAGTTAAGGTATACCGCTGAGTATGGGAGCTACAAGAAAGCAGGAAGGCAGACCCCAGCTACAGTAGTAAGTAGGTCCCCATGCAGTCTAGCAGCCAGCACGGTGTCACATATGCAGCTGCTTTCCTTTGGGAGCTATCTTCAATACCACACTTTTTCTTCTCAGTTCCCTATGAAAAAAATACATTTTGTCAGTTAAGGTATACCACTGAGTATGGGAGCTACAAGAAAGCAGGAAGATAGATCCCAGCTACAGTAGTAAGTAGGTCCCCATGCAGTCTAGCAGCCAGCACGGTGCCACATTTGCAGCTACTTCCCTCTGGGAGCTATCTTCAATACCACAGTTTTTCTCTTCAGCTCCCATTGAAAGAATACATTTGTCAGTTAAGGTATACCGCTGAGTATGGGAGCTACAAGAAAGCAGGAAGGCAGACCCCAGCTACAGTAGTAAGTAGGTCCCCATGCAGTCTAGCAGCCAGCACGGTGTCACATTTGCAGCTGCTTTCCTGTGGGAGCTATCTTCAATACCACACTTTTTCTGTTCAGCTCCCATTGAAAAAACTACATTTTGTCTCTTAAGGTATACAACTGAGTATGGGAGCTACAAGAAACCAGGAAGATAGATCCCAGCTACAGTAGTAAGTAGGTCCCCATGCAGTCTATCAGCCAGCACGGTGTCACATTTGCAGCTGCTTTCCTGTGGGAGCTATCTTCAATACCACACTTTTTCTCCTCAGCTCCCATTGAAAGAATACATTTGTCAGTTAAGGTATAACACTGAGTATGGGAGCTACAAGAAAGCAGGAAGGCAGACCCCAGCTACAGTAGTAAGTAGGTCCCCATGCAGTCTAGCAGCCAGCACGGTGTCACATTTGCAGCTGCTTTCCTGTGGGAGCTATCTTCAATACCACACTTTTTCTGTTCAGCTCCCATTGAAAGAATACATTTGTCAGTTAAGGTATACCGCTGAGTATGGGAGCTACAAGAAAGCAGGAAGGCAGACCCCAGCTACAGTAGTAAGTAGGTCCCCATGCAGTCTAGCAGCCAGCACGGTGTCACATTTGCAGCTGCTTTCCTGTGGGAACTATCTTCAATACCACACTTTTTCTGTTCAGCTCCCATGGAAAAAACTACATTTTGTCTCTTAAGGTATACAACTGAGTATGGGAGCTACAAGAAAGCAGGAAGATAGATCCCAGCTACATTAGTAAGTAGGTCCCCATGCAGTCTATGAGCCAGCACGGTGTCACATTTGCAGCTGCTTTCCTGTGCGAGCTATCTTCAATACCACACTTTTTCTCCTCAGCTCCCATTGAAAGAATACATTTGTCAGTTAAGGTATACCGCTGAGTATGGGAGCTACAAGAAAGCAGGAAGGTAGACCCCAGCTACAGTAGTAAGTAGGTCCCCATGCAGTCTAGCAGCCAGCACGGTGTCACATTTGCAGCTGCTTTCCTGTGGGAGCTATCTTCAATACCACACTTTTTCTGTTCAGCTCCCATTGAAAGAATATATTTGTCAGTTAAGGTATACAACTGAGTATGGGAGCTACAAGACAGCAGGAAGATAGATCCCAGCTACAGTAGTAAGTAGGTCCCCATGCAGTCTATCAGCCAGCACGGTGTCACATTTGCAGCTGCTTTCCTGTGGGAGCTATCTTCAATACCACACTTTTTCTGTTCAGCTCCCATTGAAAGAATACATTTGTCAGTTAAGGTATACCACTCAGTATGGGAGCTACAAGAAAGCAGGAAGGCAGACCCCAGCGACAGTAGTAAGTAGGTCCCCATGCAGTCTAGCAGCCAGCACGGTGTCACATTTGCAGCTGCTTTCCTGTGGGAGCTATCTTCAATACCACACTTTTTCTTCTCAGTTCCCATTGAAAAAAATACATTTTGTCACTTAAGGTATACCACTGAGTATGGGAGCTACAAGAAAGCAGGAAGATAGATCCCAGCTACAGTAGTAAGTAGGTCCCCATGCAGTCTAGCAGCCAGCACGGTGCCACATTTGCAGCTGCTTCCCTCTGGGAGCTATCTTCAATACCACAGTTTTTCTGTTCAGCTCCCATTGAAAGAATACATTTGTCAGTTAAGGTATACCGCTGAGTATGGGAGCTACAAGAAAGCAGGAAGGCAGACCCCAGCTACAGTAGTAAGTAGGTCCCCATGCAGTCTAGCAGCCAGCACGGTGTCACATTTGCAGCTGCTTTCCTGTGGGAGCTATCTTCAATACCACACTTTTTCTGTTCAGCTCCCATTGAAAAAACTACATTTTGTCAGTTAAGGTATACCGCTGAGTATGGGAGCTACAAGAAAGCAGGAAGGCAGACCCCAGCTACAGTAGTAAGTAGGTCCCCATGCAGTCTAGCAGCCAGCACGGTGTCACATATGCAGCTGCTTTCCTTTGGGAGCTATCTTCAATACCACACTTTTTCTTCTCAGTTCCCTATGAAAAAAATACATTTTGTCACTTAAGGTATACCACTGAGTATGGGAGCTACAAGAAAGCAGGAAGATAGATCCCAGCTACAGTAGTAAGTAGGTCCCCATGCAGTCTAGCAGCCAGCACGGTGCCACATTTGCAGCTGCTTCCCTCTGGGAGCTATCTTCAATACCACAGTTTTTCTGTTCAGCTCCCATTGAAAGAATACATTTGTCAGTTAAGGTATACCGCTGAGTATGGGAGCTACAAGAAAGCAGGAAGGCAGACCCCAGCTACAGTAGTAAGTAGGTCCCCATGCAGTCTAGCAGCCAGCACGGTGTCACATTTGTAGCTGCTTCCCTGTGGGAGCTATCTTCAATACCACACTTTTTCTGTTCAGCTCCCATTGAAAAAACTACATTTTGTCTCTTAAGGTATACAACTGAGTATGGGAGCTACAAGAAACCAGGAAGATAGATCCCAGCTACAGTAGTAAGTAGGTCCCCATGTAGTCTATCAGCCAGCACGGTGTCACATTTGCAGCTGCTTTCCTGTGGGAGCTATCTTCAGTATCACAGTTTTTCTCCTCAGCTCCCATTGAAAGAATACATTTGTCAGTTAAGGTATAACACTGAGTATGGGAGCTACAAGAAAGCAGGAAGGCAGACCCCAGCTACAGTAGTAAGTAGGTCCCCATGCAGTCTAGCAGCCAGCACGGTGTCACATTTGCAGCTGCTTTCCTGTGGGAGCTATCTTCAATACCACACTTTTTCTGTTCAGCTCCCATTGAAAGAATACATTTGTCAGTTAAGGTATACCGCTGAGTATGGGAGCTACAAGAAAGCAGGAAGGCAGACCCCAGCTACAGTAGTAAGTAGGTCCCCATGCAGTCTAGCAGCCAGCACGGTGTCACATTTGCAGCTGCTTTCCTGTGGGAGCTATCTTCAATACCACACTTTTTCTTCTCAGTTCCCATTGAAAAAAATACATTTTGTCACTTAAGGTATACCACTGAGTATGGGAGCTACAAGAAAGCAGGAAGATAGATCCCAGCTACAGTAGTAAGTAGGTCCCCATGCAGTCTAGCAGCCAGCACGGTGCCACATTTGCAGCTGCTTCCCTGTGGGAGCTATCTTCAATACCACAGTTTTTCTGTTCAGCTCCCATTGAAAGAATACATTTGTCAGTTAAGGTATACCGCTGAGTATGGGAGCTACAAGAAAGCAGGAAGGCAGACCCCAGCTACAGTAGTAAGTAGGTCCCCATGCAGTCTAGCAGCCAGCACGGTGTCACATTTGTAGCTGCTTCCCTGTGGGAGCTATCTTCAATACCACACTTTTTCTGTTCAGCTCCCATTGAAAAAACTACATTTTGTCTCTTAAGGTATACAACTGAGTATGGGAGCTACAAGAAACCAGGAAGATAGATCCCAGCTACAGTAGTAAGTAGGTCCCCATGTAGTCTATCAGCCAGCACGGTGTCACATTTGCAGCTGCTTTCCTGTGGGAGCTATCTTCAGTATCACAGTTTTTCTCCTCAGCTCCCATTGAAAGAATACATTTGTCAGTTAAGGTATAACACTGAGTATGGGAGCTACAAGAAAGCAGGAAGGCAGACCCCAGCTACAGTAGTAAGTAGGTCCCCATGCAGTCTAGCAGCCAGCACGGTGCCACATTTGCAGCTGCTTCCCTCTGGGAGCTATCTTCAATACCACAGTTTTTCTGTTCAGCTCCCATTGAAAGAATACATTTGTCAGTTAAGGTATACCGCTGAGTATGGGAGCTACAAGAAAGCAGGAAGGCAGACCCCAGCTACAGTAGTAAGTAGGTCCCCATGCAGTCTAGCAGCCAGCACGGTGTCACATTTGCAGCTGCTTTCCTGTGGGAGCTATCTTCAATACCACACTTTTTCTGTTCAGCTCCCATTGAAAAAACTACATTTTGTCTCTTAAGGTATACAACTGAGTATGGGAGCTACAAGAAAGCAGGAAGATAGATCCCAGCTACAGTAGTAAGTAGGTCCCCATGCAGTCTATCAGCCAGCGTGGTGTCACATTTGCAGCTGCTTTCCTGTGGGAGCTATCTTCAATACCACAGTTTTTCTGTTCAGCTCCCATTGAAAGAATACATTTGTCAGTTAAGGTATACCACTGAGTATGGGAGCTACAAGAAAGCAGGAAGGCAGACCCCAGCTACAGTAGTAAGTAGGTCCCCATGCAGTCTAGCAGCCAGCACGGTGTCACATTTGCAGCTGCTTTCCTGTGGGAACTATCTTCAATACCACACTTTTTCTGTTCAGCTCCCATGGAAAAAACTACATTTTGTCTCTTAAGGTATACAACTGAGTATGGGAGCTACAAGAAAGCAGGAAGATAGATCCCAGCTACAGTAGTAAGTAGGTCCCCATGCAGTCTATGAGCCAGCACGGTGTCACATTTGCAGCTGCTTTCCTGTGGGAGCTATCTTCAATACCACACTTTTTCTCCTCAGCTCCCATTGAAAGAATATATTTGTCAGTTAAGGTATACCACTGAGTATGGGAGCTACAAGAAAGCAGGAAGATATATCCCAGCTACAGTAGTAAGTAGGTCCCCATGCAGTCTAGCAGCCAGCACGGTGTCACATTTGCAGCTGCTTTCCTGTGGGAGCTATCTTCAATACCACAGTTTTTCTGTTCAGCTCCCATTGAAAGAATACATTTGTCAGTTAAGGTATACCACTGAGTATGGGAGCTACAAGAAAGCAGGAAGGCAGACCCCAGCTACAGTAGTAAGTAGGTCCCCATGCAGTCTAGCAGCCAGCACGGTGTCACATTTGCAGCTGCTTTCCTGTGGGAACTATCTTCAATACCACACTTTTTTTGTTCAGCTCCCATGGAAAAAACTACATTTTGTCTCTTAAGGTATACCACTGAGTATGGGAGCTACAAGAAAGCAGGAAGATAGATCCCAACTACAGTAGTAAGTAGGTCTCCATGCAGTCTATCAGCTAGCACGGTGTCACATTTGCAGCTGCTTCCCTGTGGGAGCTATCTTCAATACCACAGTTTTTCTCCTCAGCTCCCATTGAAAGAATACATTTGTCAGTTAAGGTATACCACTGAGTATGGGAGCTACAAGAAAGCAGGAAGGCAGACCCCAGCTACAGTAGTAAGTAGGTCCCCATGCAGTCTATGAGCCAGCACGGTGTCACATTTGCAGCTGCTTTCCTGTGGGAACTATCTTCAATACCACACTTTTTCTGTTCAGCTCCCATGGAAAAAACTACATTTTGTCTCTTAAGGTATACAACTGAGTATGGGAGCTACAAGAAAGCAGGAAGATAGATCCCAGCTACATTAGTAAGTAGGTCCCCATGCAGTCTATGAGCCAGCACGGTGTCACATTTGCAGCTGCTTTCCTGTGCGAGCTATCTTCAATACCACACTTTTTCTCCTCAGCTCCCATTGAAAGAATATATTTGTCAGTTAAGGTATACAACTGAGTATGGGAGCTACAAGACAGCAGGAAGATAGATCCCAGCTACAGTAGTAAGTAGGTCCCCATGCAGTCTATCAGCCAGCACGGTGTCACATTTGCAGCTGCTTTCCTGTGGGAGCTATCTTCAATACCACACTTTTTCTGTTCAGTTCCCATTGAAAGAATACTTTTCTCAGTTAAGGTATACCACTGAGTATGGGAGCTACAAGAAAGCAGGAAGGCAGACCCCAGCTACAGTAGTAAGTAGGTCCCCATGCAGTCTAGCAGCCAGCACGGTGTCACATTTGCAGCTGCTTTGCTGTGGGAGCTATCTTCAATACCACACTTTTTCTGTTCAGCTCCCATTGAAAAAACTACATTTTGTCAGTTAAGGTATACCGCTGAGTATGGGAGCTACAAGAAAGCAGGAAGGCAGACCCCAGCTACAGTAGTAAGTAGGTCCCCATGCAGTCTAGCAGCCAGCACGGTGTCACATTTGCAGCTGCTTTCCTGTGGGAGCTATCTTCAATACCACACTTTTTCTGTTCAGCTCCCATTGAAAGAATACATTTGTCAGTTAAGGTATACCACTCAGTATGGGAGCTACAAGAAAGCAGGAAGGCAGACCCCAGCGACAGTAGTAAGTAGGTCCCCATGCAGTCTAGCAGCCAGCACGGTGTCACATATGCAGCTGCTTTCCTGTGGGAGCTATCTTCAATACCACACTTTTTCTTCTCAGTTCCCATTGAAAAAAATACATTTTGTCACTTAAGGTATACCACTGAGTATGGGAGCTACAAGAAAGCAGGAAGATAGATCCCAGCTACAGTAGTAAGTAGGTCCCCATGCAGTCTAGCAGCCAGCACGGTGCCACATTTGCAGCTGCTTCCCTCTGGGAGCTATCTTCAATACCACAGTTTTTCTGTTCAGCTCCCATTGAAAGAATACATTTGTCAGTTAAGGTATACCGCTGAGTATGGGAGCTACAAGAAAGCAGGAAGGCAGACCCCAGCTACAGTAGTAAGTAGGTCCCCATGCAGTCTAGCAGCCAGCACGGTGTCACATTTGCAGCTGCTTTCCTGTGGGAGCTATCTTCAATACCACACTTTTTCTGTTCAGCTCCCATTGAAAAAACTACATTTTGTCAGTTAAGGTATACCGCTGAGTATGGGAGCTACAAGAAAGCAGGAAGGCAGACCCCAGCTACAGTAGTAAGTAGGTCCCCATGCAGTCTAGCAGCCAGCACGGTGTCACATATGCAGCTGCTTTCCTTTGGGAGCTATCTTCAATACCACACTTTTTCTTCTCAGTTCCCTATGAAAAAAATACATTTTGTCACTTAAGGTATACCACTGAGTATGGGAGCTACAAGAAAGCAGGAAGATAGATCCCAGCTACAGTAGTAAGTAGGTCCCCATGCAGTCTAGCAGCCAGCACAGTGCCACATTTGCAGCTGCTTCCCTCTGGGAGCTATCTTCAATACCACAGTTTTTCTGTTCAGCTCCCATTGAAAGAATACATTTGTCAGTTAAGGTATACCGCTGAGTATGGGAGCTACAAGAAAGCAGGAAGGCAGACCCCAGCTACAGTAGTAAGTAGGTCCCCATGCAGTCTAGCAGCCAGCACGGTGTCACATTTGTAGCTGCTTCCCTGTGGGAGCTATCTTCAATACCACACTTTTTCTGTTCAGCTCCCATTGAAAAAACTACATTTTGTCTCTTAAGGTATACAACTGAGTATGGGAGCTACAAGAAACCAGGAAGATAGATCCCAGCTACAGTAGTAAGTAGGTCCCCATGTAGTCTATCAGCCAGCACGGTGTCACATTTGCAGCTGCTTTCCTGTGGGAGCTATCTTCAGTATCACAGTTTTTCTCCTCAGCTCCCATTGAAAGAATACATTTGTCAGTTAAGGTATAACACTGAGTATGGGAGCTACAAGAAAGCAGGAAGGCAGACCCCAGCTACAGTAGTAAGTAGGTCCCCATGCAGTCTAGCAGCCAGCACGGTGTCACATTTGCAGCTGCTTTCCTGTGGGAGCTATCTTCAATACCACACTTTTTCTGTTCAGCTCCCATTGAAAGAATACATTTGTCAGTTAAGGTATACCGCTGAGTATGGGAGCTACAAGAAAGCAGGAAGGCAGACCCCAGCTACAGTAGTAAGTAGGTCCCCATGCAGTCTAGCAGCCAGCACGGTGTCACATTTGCAGCTGCTTTCCTGTGGGAGCTATCTTCAATACCACACTTTTTCTTCTCAGTTCCCATTGAAAAAAATACATTTTGTCACTTAAGGTATACCACTGAGTATGGGAGCTACAAGAAAGCAGGAAGATAGATCCCAGCTACAGTAGTAAGTAGGTCCCCATGCAGTCTAGCAGCCAGCACGGTGCCACATTTGCAGCTGCTTCCCTCTGGGAGCTATCTTCAATACCACAGTTTTTCTGTTCAGCTCCCATTGAAAGAATACATTTGTCAGTTAAGGTATACCGCTGAGTATGGGAGCTACAAGAAAGCAGGAAGGCAGACCCCAGCTACAGTAGTAAGTAGGTCCCCATGCAGTCTAGCAGCCAGCACGGTGTCACATTTGCAGCTGCTTTCCTGTGGGAGCTATCTTCAATACCACACTTTTTCTGTTCAGCTCCCATTGAAAAAACTAAATTTTGTCTCTTAAGGTATACAACTGAGTATGGGAGCTACAAGAAAGCAGGAAGATAGATCCCAGCTACAGTAGTAAGTAGGTCCCCATGCAGTCTATCAGCCAGCGTGGTGTCACATTTGCAGCTGCTTTCCTGTGGGAGCTATCTTCAATACCACAGTTTTTCTGTTCAGCTCCCATTGAAAGAATACATTTGTCAGTTAAGGTATACCACTGAGTATGGGAGCTACAAGAAAGCAGGAAGGCAGACCCCAGCTACAGTAGTAAGTAGGTCCCCATGCAGTCTAGCAGCCAGCACGGTGTCACATTTGCAGCTGCTTTCCTGTGGGAACTATCTTCAATACCACACTTTTTCTGTTCAGCTCCCATGGAAAAAACTACATTTTGTCTCTTAAGGTATACAACTGAGTATGGGAGCTACAAGAAAGCAGGAAGATAGATCCCAGCTACAGTAGTAAGTAGGTCCCCATGCAGTCTATGAGCCAGCACGGTGTCACATTTGCAGCTGCTTTCCTGTGGGAGCTATCTTCAATACCACACTTTTTCTCCTCAGCTCCCATTGAAAGAATATATTTGTCAGTTAAGGTATACCACTGAGTATGGGAGCTACAAGAAAGCAGGAAGATATATCCCAGCTACAGTAGTAAGTAGGTCCCCATGCAGTCTAGCAGCCAGCACGGTGTCACATTTGCAGCTGCTTTCCTGTGGGAGCTATCTTCAATACCACAGTTTTTCTGTTCAGCTCCCATTGAAAGAATACATTTGTCAGTTAAGGTATACCACTGAGTATGGGAGCTACAAGAAAGCAGGAAGGCAGACCCCAGCTACAGTAGTAAGTAGGTCCCCATGCAGTCTAGCAGCCAGCACGGTGTCACATTTGCAGCTGCTTTCCTGTGGGAACTATCTTCAATACCACACTTTTTCTGTTCAGCTCCCATGGAAAAAACTACATTTTGTCTCTTAAGGTATACAACTGAGTATGGGAGCTACAAGAAAGCAGGAAGATAGATCCCAGCTACATTAGTAAGTAGGTCCCCATGCAGTCTATGAGCCAGCACGGTGTCACATTTGCAGCTGCTTTCCTGTGCGAGCTATCTTCAATACCACACTTTTTCTCCTCAGCTCCCATTGAAAGAATACATTTGTCAGTTAAGGTATACCGCTGAGTATGGGAGCTACAAGAAAGCAGGAAGGTAGACCCCAGCTACAGTAGTAAGTAGGTCCCCATGCAGTCTAGCAGCCAGCACGGTGTCACATTTGCAGCTGCTTTCCTGTGGGAGCTATCTTCAATACCACACTTTTTCTGTTCAGCTCCCATTGAAAGAATATATTTGTCAGTTAAGGTATACAACTGAGTATGGGAGCTACAAGACAGCAGGAAGATAGATCCCAGCTACAGTAGTAAGTAGGTCCCCATGCAGTCTAGCAGCCAGCACTGTGTCACATTTGCAGCTGCTTTCCTGTGGGAGCTATCTTCAATACCACACTTTTTCTGTTCAGTTCCCATTGAAAGAATACTTTTCTCAGTTAAGGTATACCACTGAGTATGGGAGCTACAAGAAAGCAGGAAGGCAGACCCCAGCTACAGTAGTAAGTAGGTCCCCATGCAGTCTAGCAGCCAGCACGGTGTCACATTTGCAGCTGCTTTCCTGTGGGAGCTATCTTCAATACCACACTTTTTCTGTTCAGCTCCCATTGAAAAAACTACATTTTGTCAGTTAAGGTATACCGCTGAGTATGGGAGCTACAAGAAAGCAGGAAGGCAGACCCCAGCTACAGTAGTAAGTAGGTCCCCATGCAGTCTAGCAGCCAGCACGGTGTCACATTTGCAGCTGCTTTCCTGTGGGAGCTATCTTCAATACCACACTTTTTCTGTTCAGCTCCCATTGAAAGAATACATTTGTCAGTTAAGGTATACCACTCAGTATGGGAGCTACAAGAAAGCAGGAAGGCAGACCCCAGCGACAGTAGTAAGTAGGTCCCCATGCAGTCTAGCAGCCAGCACGGTGTCACATATGCAGCTGCTTTCCTGTGGGAGCTATCTTCAATACCACACTTTTTCTTCTCAGTTCCCATTGAAAAAAATACATTTTGTCACTTAAGGTATACCACTGAGTATGGGAGCTACAAGAAAGCAGGAAGATAGATCCCAGCTACAGTAGTAAGTAGGTCCCCATGCAGTCTAGCAGCCAGCACGGTGCCACATTTGCAGCTGCTTCCCTCTGGGAGCTATCTTCAATACCACAGTTTTTCTGTTCAGCTCCCATTGAAAGAATACATTTGTCAGTTAAGGTATACCGCTGAGTATGGGAGCTACAAGAAAGCAGGAAGGCAGACCCCAGCTACAGTAGTAAGTAGGTCCCCATGCAGTCTAGCAGCCAGCACGGTGTCACATTTGCAGCTGCTTTCCTGTGGGAGCTATCTTCAATACCACACTTTTTCTGTTCAGCTCCCATTGAAAAAACTACATTTTGTCAGTTAAGGTATACCGCTGAGTATGGGAGCTACAAGAAAGCAGGAAGGCAGACCCCAGCTACAGTAGTAAGTAGGTCCCCATGCAGTCTAGCAGCCAGCACGGTGTCACATATGCAGCTGCTTTCCTTTGGGAGCTATCTTCAATACCACACTTTTTCTTCTCAGTTCCCTATGAAAAAAATACATTTTGTCACTTAAGGTATACCACTGAGTATGGGAGCTACAAGAAAGCAGGAAGATAGATCCCAGCTACAGTAGTAAGTAGGTCCCCATGCAGTCTAGCAGCCAGCACGGTGCCACATTTGCAGCTGCTTCCCTCTGGGAGCTATCTTCAATACCACAGTTTTTCTGTTCAGCTCCCATTGAAAGAATACATTTGTCAGTTAAGGTATACCGCTGAGTATGGGAGCTACAAGAAAGCAGGAAGGCAGACCCCAGCTACAGTAGTAAGTAGGTCCCCATGCAGTCTAGCAGCCAGCACGGTGTCACATTTGTAGCTGCTTCCCTGTGGGAGCTATCTTCAATACCACACTTTTTCTGTTCAGCTCCCATTGAAAAAACTACATTTTGTCTCTTAAGGTATACAACTGAGTATGGGAGCTACAAGAAACCAGGAAGATAGATCCCAGCTACAGTAGTAAGTAGGTCCCCATGTAGTCTATCAGCCAGCACGGTGTCACATTTGCAGCTGCTTTCCTGTGGGAGCTATCTTCAGTATCACAGTTTTTCTCCTCAGCTCCCATTGAAAGAATACATTTGTCAGTTAAGGTATAACACTGAGTATGGGAGCTACAAGAAAGCAGGAAGGCAGACCCCAGCTACAGTAGTAAGTAGGTCCCCATGCAGTCTAGCAGCCAGCACGGTGTCACATTTGCAGCTGCTTTCCTGTGCGAGCTATCTTCAATACCACACTTTTTCTCCTCAGCTCCCATTGAAAGAATACATTTGTCAGTTAAGGTATACCGCTGAGTATGGGAGCTACAAGAAAGCAGGAAGGTAGACCCCAGCTACAGTAGTAAGTAGGTCCCCATGCAGTCTAGCAGCCAGCACGGTGTCACATTTGCAGCTGCTTTCCTGTGGGAGCTATCTTCAATACCACACTTTTTCTGTTCAGCTCCCATTGAAAGAATATATTTGTCAGTTAAGGTATACAACTGAGTATGGGAGCTACAAGACAGCAGGAAGATAGATCCCAGCTACAGTAGTAAGTAGGTCCCCATGCAGTCTAGCAGCCAGCACTGTGTCACATTTGCAGCTGCTTTCCTGTGGGAGCTATCTTCAATACCACACTTTTTCTGTTCAGTTCCCATTGAAAGAATACTTTTCTCAGTTAAGGTATACCACTGAGTATGGGAGCTACAAGAAAGCAGGAAGGCAGACCCCAGCTACAGTAGTAAGTAGGTCCCCATGCAGTCTAGCAGCCAGCACGGTGTCACATTTGCAGCTGCTTTCCTGTGGGAGCTATCTTCAATACCACACTTTTTCTGTTCAGCTCCCATTGAAAAAACTACATTTTGTCAGTTAAGGTATACCGCTGAGTATGGGAGCTACAAGAAAGCAGGAAGGCAGACCCCAGCTACAGTAGTAAGTAGGTCCCCATGCAGTCTAGCAGCCAGCACGGTGTCACATTTGCAGCTGCTTTCCTGTGGGAGCTATCTTCAATACCACACTTTTTCTGTTCAGCTCCCATTGAAAGAATACATTTGTCAGTTAAGGTATACCACTCAGTATGGGAGCTACAAGAAAGCAGGAAGGCAGACCCCAGCGACAGTAGTAAGTAGGTCCCCATGCAGTCTAGCAGCCAGCACGGTGTCACATATGCAGCTGCTTTCCTGTGGGAGCTATCTTCAATACCACACTTTTTCTTCTCAGTTCCCATTGAAAAAAATACATTTTGTCACTTAAGGTATACCACTGAGTATGGGAGCTACAAGAAAGCAGGAAGATAGATCCCAGCTACAGTAGTAAGTAGGTCCCCATGCAGTCTAGCAGCCAGCACGGTGCCACATTTGCAGCTGCTTCCCTCTGGGAGCTATCTTCAATACCACAGTTTTTCTGTTCAGCTCCCATTGAAAGAATACATTTGTCAGTTAAGGTATACCGCTGAGTATGGGAGCTACAAGAAAGCAGGAAGGCAGACCCCAGCTACAGTAGTAAGTAGGTCCCCATGCAGTCTAGCAGCCAGCACGGTGTCACATTTGCAGCTGCTTTCCTGTGGGAGCTATCTTCAATACCACACTTTTTCTGTTCAGCTCCCATTGAAAAAACTACATTTTGTCAGTTAAGGTATACCGCTGAGTATGGGAGCTACAAGAAAGCAGGAAGGCAGACCCCAGCTACAGTAGTAAGTAGGTCCCCATGCAGTCTAGCAGCCAGCACGGTGTCACATATGCAGCTGCTTTCCTTTGGGAGCTATCTTCAATACCACACTTTTTCTTCTCAGTTCCCTATGAAAAAAATACATTTTGTCACTTAAGGTATACCACTGAGTATGGGAGCTACAAGAAAGCAGGAAGATAGATCCCAGCTACAGTAGTAAGTAGGTCCCCATGCAGTCTAGCAGCCAGCACGGTGCCACATTTGCAGCTGCTTCCCTCTGGGAGCTATCTTCAATACCACAGTTTTTCTGTTCAGCTCCCATTGAAAGAATACATTTGTCAGTTAAGGTATACCGCTGAGTATGGGAGCTACAAGAAAGCAGGAAGGCAGACCCCAGCTACAGTAGTAAGTAGGTCCCCATGCAGTCTAGCAGCCAGCACGGTGTCACATTTGTAGCTGCTTCCCTGTGGGAGCTATCTTCAATACCACACTTTTTCTGTTCAGCTCCCATTGAAAAAACTACATTTTGTCTCTTAAGGTATACAACTGAGTATGGGAGCTACAAGAAACCAGGAAGATAGATCCCAGCTACAGTAGTAAGTAGGTCCCCATGTAGTCTATCAGCCAGCACGGTGTCACATTTGCAGCTGCTTTCCTGTGGGAGCTATCTTCAGTATCACAGTTTTTCTCCTCAGCTCCCATTGAAAGAATACATTTGTCAGTTAAGGTATAACACTGAGTATGGGAGCTACAAGAAAGCAGGAAGGCAGACCCCAGCTACAGTAGTAAGTAGGTCCCCATGCAGTCTAGCAGCCAGCACGGTGTCACATTTGCAGCTGCTTTCCTGTGGGAGCTATCTTCAATACCACACTTTTTCTGTTCAGCTCCCATTGAAAGAATACATTTGTCAGTTAACGTATACCGCTGAGTATGGGAGCTACAAGAAAGCAGGAAGGCAGACCCCAGCTACAGTAGTAAGTAGGTCCCCATGCAGTCTAGCAGCCAGCACGGTGTCACATTTGCAGCTGCTTTCCTGTGGGAGCTATCTTCAATACCACACTTTTTCTTCTCAGTTCCCATTGAAAAAAATACATTTTGTCACTTAAGGTATACCACTGAGTATGGGAGCTACAAGAAAGCAGGAAGATAGATCCCAGCTACAGTAGTAAGTAGGTCCCCATGCAGTCTAGCAGCCAGCACGGTGCCACATTTGCAGCTGCTTCCCTCTGGGAGCTATCTTCAATACCACACTTTTTCTGTTCAGCTCCCATTGAAAGAATACATTTGTCAGTTAAGGTATACCGCTGAGTATGGGAGCTACAAGAAAGCAGGAAGGCAGACCCCAGCTACAGTAGTAAGTAGGTCCCCATGCAGTCTAGCAGCCAGCACGGTGTCACATTTGCAGCTGCTTTCCTGTGGGAGCTATCTTCAATACCACACTTTTTCTGTTCAGCTCCCATTGAAAAAACTAAATTTTGTCTCTTAAGGTATACAACTGAGTATGGGAGCTACAAGAAAGCAGGAAGATAGATCCCAGCTACAGTAGTAAGTAGGTCCCCATGCAGTCTATCAGCCAGCGTGGTGTCACATTTGCAGCTGCTTTCCTGTGGGAGCTATCTTCAATACCACAGTTTTTCTGTTCAGCTCCCATTGAAAGAATACATTTGTCAGTTAAGGTATACCACTGAGTATGGGAGCTACAAGAAAGCAGGAAGGCAGACCCCAGCTACAGTAGTAAGTAGGTCCCCATGCAGTCTAGCAGCCAGCACGGTGTCACATTTGCAGCTGCTTTCCTGTGGGAGCTATCTTCAATACCACACTTTTTCTGTTCAGCTCCCATTGAAAGAATATATTTGTCAGTTAAGGTATACAACTGAGTATGGGAGCTACAAGACAGCAGGAAGATAGATCCCAGCTACAGTAGTAAGTAGGTCCCCATGCAGTCTATCAGCCAGCACGGTGTCACATTTGCAGCTGCTTTCCTGTGGGAGCTATCTTCAATACCACACTTTTTCTGTTCAGCTCCCATTGAAAGAATACATTTGTCAGTTAAGGTATACCACTGAGTATGGGAGCTACAAGAAAGCAGGAAGATAGATCCCAACTACAGTAGTAAGTAGGTCTCCATGCATTCTATCAGCTAGCACATTGTCACATTTGCAGCTGCTTCCCTGTGGGAGCTATCTTCAATACCACAGTTTTTCTCCTCAGCTCCCATTGAAAGAATACATTTGTCAGTTAAGGTATACCACTGAGTATGGGAGCTACAAGAAAGCAGGAAGGCAGACCCCAGCTACAGTAGTAAGTAGGTCCCCATGCAGTCTAGCAGCCAGCACGGTGTCACATTTGCAGCTGCTTTCCTGTGGGAGCTATCTTCAATACCACACTTTTTCTGTTCAGCTCCCTTTGAAAAAACTACATTTTGTCTCTTAAGGTATACAACTGAGTATGGGAGCTACAAGAAAGCAGGAAGATAAATCCCAGCTACAGTAGTAAGTAGGTCCCCATGCAGTCTAGCAGCCAGGACGGTGTCACATTTGCAGCTGCTTTCCTATGGAAGCTATCTTCAATACCACACTTTTTCTGTTCAGCTCCCATTGAAAGAATACATTTGTCAGTTAAGGTATACCACTGAGTATGGGAGCTACAAGAAAGCAGGAAGATACATCCCAGCTACAGTAGTAAGTAGGTCCCCATGCAGTCTAGCAGCCAGCACGGTGTCACATTTGCAGCTGCTTTCCTGTGGGAGCTATCTTCAATACCACACTTTTTCTGTTCAGCTCCCATTGAAAGAATACATTTGTCAGTTAAGGTATACCACTGAGTATGGGAGCTACAAGAAAGCAGGAAGATAGATCCCAACTACAGTAGTAAGTAGGTCTCCATGCATTCTATCAGCTAGCACATTGTCACATTTGCAGCTGCTTCCCTGTGGGAACTATCTTCAATACCACACTTTTTCTCCTCAGCTCCCATTGAAAGAATACATTTGTCAGTTAAGGTATACCACTGAGTATGGGAGCTACAAGAAAGCAGGAAGGCAGACCCCAGCTACAGTAGTAAGTAGGTCCCCATGCAGTCTAGCAGCCAGCACGGTGTCACATTTGCAGGTGCTTTCCTGTGGGAGCTATCTTCAATACCACACTTTTTCTTCTCAGTTCCCATTGAAAAAAATACATTTTGTCAGTTAAGGTATACCACTGAGTATGGGAGCTACAAGAAAGCAGGAAGATAGATCCCAGCTACAGTAGTAAGTAGGTCTCCATGCAGTCTAGCAGCCAGCACGGTGTCACATTTGCAGCTGCTTTCCTGTGGGAGCTATCTTCAATACCACACTTTTTCTGTTCACCTGCCATTGAAAAAACTACATTTTGTCTCTTAAGGTATAAAACTGAGTATGGGAGCTACAAGAAAGCAGGAAGGCAGACCCCAGCTACAGTAGTAAGTAGGTCCCCATGCAGTCTAGCAGCCAGCACGGTGTCACATTTGCAGCTGCTTTCCTGTGGGAGCTATCTTCAATACCACACTTTTTCTGTTCAGCTCCCATTGAAAGAATACATTTTGTCAGTTAAGGTATACCGCTGAGTATGGGAGCTACAAGAAAGCAGGAAGGCAGACCCCAGCTACAGTAGTAAGTAGGTCCCCATGCAGTCTAGCAGCCAGCACGGTGTCACATTTGCAGGTGCTTTCCTGTGGGAGCTATCTTCAATACCACACTTTTTCTTCTCAGTTCCCATTGAAAAAAATACATTTTGTCAGTTAAGGTATACCACTGAGTATGGGAGCTACAAGAAAGCAGGAAGATAGATCCCAGCTACAGTAGTAAGTAGGTCCCCATGCAGTCTAGCAGCCAGCACGGTGTCACATATGCAGCTGCTTTCCTGTGGGAGCTATCTTCAATACCACACTTTTTCTTCTCAGTTCCCATTGAAAAAAATACATTTTGTCACTTAAGGTATACCACTGAGTATGGGAGCTACAAGAAAGCAGGAAGATAGATCCCAGCTACAGTAGTAAGTAGGTCCCCATGCAGTCTAGCAGCCAGCACGGTGCCACATTTGCAGCTGCTTCCCTCTGGGAGCTATCTTCAATACCACAGTTTTTCTGTTCAGCTCCCATTGAAAGAATACATTTGTCAGTTAAGGTATACCGCTGAGTATGGGAGCTACAAGAAAGCAGGAAGGCAGACCCCAGCTACAGTAGTAAGTAGGTCCCCATGCAGTCTAGCAGCCAGCACGGTGTCACATTTGCAGCTGCTTTCCTGTGGGAGCTATCTTCAATACCACACTTTTTCTGTTCAGCTCCCATTGAAAAAACTACATTTTGTCAGTTAAGGTATACCGCTGAGTATGGGAGCTACAAGAAAGCAGGAAGGCAGACCCCAGCTACAGTAGTAAGTAGGTCCCCATGCAGTCTAGCAGCCAGCACGGTGTCACATATGCAGCTGCTTTCCTTTGGGAGCTATCTTCAATACCACACTTTTTCTTCTCAGTTCCCTATGAAAAAAATACATTTTGTCACTTAAGGTATACCACTGAGTATGGGAGCTACAAGAAAGCAGGAAGATAGATCCCAGCTACAGTAGTAAGTAGGTCCCCATGCAGTCTAGCAGCCAGCACGGTGCCACATTTGCAGCTGCTTCCCTCTGGGAGCTATCTTCAATACCACAGTTTTTCTGTTCAGCTCCCATTGAAAGAATACATTTGTCAGTTAAGGTATACCGCTGAGTATGGGAGCTACAAGAAAGCAGGAAGGCAGACCCCAGCTACAGTAGTAAGTAGGTCCCCATGCAGTCTAGCAGCCAGCACGGTGTCACATTTGTAGCTGCTTCCCTGTGGGAGCTATCTTCAATACCACACTTTTTCTGTTCAGCTCCCATTGAAAAAACTACATTTTGTCTCTTAAGGTATACAACTGAGTATGGGAGCTACAAGAAACCAGGAAGATAGATCCCAGCTACAGTAGTAAGTAGGTCCCCATGTAGTCTATCAGCCAGCACGGTGTCACATTTGCAGCTGCTTTCCTGTGGGAGCTATCTTCAGTATCACAGTTTTTCTCCTCAGCTCCCATTGAAAGAATACATTTGTCAGTTAAGGTATAACACTGAGTATGGGAGCTACAAGAAAGCAGGAAGGCAGACCCCAGCTACAGTAGTAAGTAGGTCCCCATGCAGTCTAGCAGCCAGCACGGTGTCACATTTGCAGCTGCTTTCCTGTGGGAGCTATCTTCAATACCACACTTTTTCTGTTCAGCTCCCATTGAAAGAATACATTTGTCAGTTAAGGTATACCGCTGAGTATGGGAGCTACAAGAAAGCAGGAAGGCAGACCCCAGCTACAGTAGTAAGTAGGTCCCCATGCAGTCTAGCAGCCAGCACGGTGTCACATTTGCAGCTGCTTTCCTGTGGGAGCTATCTTCAATACCACACTTTTTCTTCTCAGTTCCCATTGAAAAAAATACATTTTGTCACTTAAGGTATACCACTGAGTATGGGAGCTACAAGAAAGCAGGAAGATAGATCCCAGCTACAGTAGTAAGTAGGTCCCCATGCAGTCTAGCAGCCAGCACGGTGCCACATTTGCAGCTGCTTCCCTCTGGGAGCTATCTTCAATACCACAGTTTTTCTGTTCAGCTCCCATTGAAAGAATACATTTGTCAGTTAAGGTATACCGCTGAGTATGGGAGCTACAAGAAAGCAGGAAGGCAGACCCCAGCTACAGTAGTAAGTAGGTCCCCATGCAGTCTAGCAGCCAGCACGGTGTCACATTTGCAGCTGCTTTCCTGTGGGAGCTATCTTCAATACCACACTTTTTCTGTTCAGCTCCCATTGAAAAAACTAAATTTTGTCTCTTAAGGTATACAACTGAGTATGGGAGCTACAAGAAAGCAGGAAGATAGATCCCAGCTACAGTAGTAAGTAGGTCCCCATGCAGTCTATCAGCCAGCGTGGTGTCACATTTGCAGCTGCTTTCCTGTGGGAGCTATCTTCAATACCACAGTTTTTCTGTTCAGCTCCCATTGAAAGAATACATTTGTCAGTTAAGGTATACCACTGAGTATGGGAGCTACAAGAAAGCAGGAAGGCAGACCCCAGCTACAGTAGTAAGTAGGTCCACATGCAGTCTAGCAGCCAGCACGGTGTCACATTTGCAGCTGCTTTCCTGTGGGAACTATCTTCAATACCACACTTTTTCTGTTCAGCTCCCATGGAAAAAACTACATTTTGTCTCTTAAGGTATACAACTGAGTATGGGAGCTACAAGAAAGCAGGAAGATAGATCCCAGCTACAGTAGTAAGTAGGTCCCCATGCAGTCTATGAGCCAGCACGGTGTCACATTTGCAGCTGCTTTCCTGTGGGAGCTATCTTCAATACCACACTTTTTCTCCTCAGCTCCCATTGAAAGAATATATTTGTCAGTTAAGGTATACCACTGAGTATGGGAGCTACAAGAAAGCAGGAAGATATATCCCAGCTACAGTAGTAAGTAGGTCCCCATGCAGTCTAGCAGCCAGCACGGTGTCACATTTGCAGCTGCTTTCCTGTGGGAGCTATCTTCAATACCACAGTTTTTCTGTTCAGCTCCCATTGAAAGAATACATTTGTCAGTTAAGGTATACCACTGAGTATGGGAGCTACAAGAAAGCAGGAAGGCAGACCCCAGCTACAGTAGTAAGTAGGTCCCCATGCAGTCTAGCAGCCAGCACGGTGTCACATTTGCAGCTGCTTTCCTGTGGGAACTATCTTCAATACCACACTTTTTCTGTTCAGCTCCCATGGAAAAAACTACATTTTGTCTCTTAAGGTATACCACTGAGTATGGGAGCTACAAGAAAGCAGGAAGATAGATCCCAACTACAGTAGTAAGTAGGTCTCCATGCAGTCTATCAGCTAGCACGGTGTCACATTTGCAGCTGCTTCCCTGTGGGAGCTATCTTCAATACCACAGTTTTTCTCCTCAGCTCCCATTGAAAGAATACATTTGTCAGTTAAGGTATACCACTGAGTATGGGAGCTACAAGAAAGCAGGAAGGCAGACCCCAGCTACAGTAGTAAGTAGGTCCCCATGCAGTCTAGCAGCCAGCACGGTGTCACATTTGCAGCTGCTTTCCTGTGGGAGCTATCTTCAATACCACACTTTTTCTGTTCAGCTCCCATTGAAAAAACTACATTTTGTCAGTTAAGGTATACCGCTGAGTATGGGAGCTACAAGAAAGCAGGAAGGCAGACCCCAGCTACAGTAGTAAGTAGGTCCCCATGCAGTCTAGCAGCCAGCACGGTGTCACATATGCAGCTGCTTTCCTTTGGGAGCTATCTTCAATACCACACTTTTTCTTCTCAGTTCCCTATGAAAAAAATACATTTTGTCACTTAAGGTATACCACTGAGTATGGGAGCTACAAGAAAGCAGGAAGATAGATCCCAGCTACAGTAGTAAGTAGGTCCCCATGCAGTCTAGCAGCCAGCACGGTGCCACATTTGCAGCTGCTTCCCTCTGGGAGCTATCTTCAATACCACAGTTTTTCTGTTCAGCTCCCATTGAAAGAATACATTTGTCAGTTAAGGTATACCGCTGAGTATGGGAGCTACAGAAAAGCAGGAAGGCAGACCCCAGCTACAGTAGTAAGTAGGTCCCCATGCAGTCTAGCAGCCAGCACGGTGTCACATTTGTAGCTGCTTCCCTGTGGGAGCTATCTTCAATACCACACTTTTTCTGTTCAGCTCCCATTGAAAAAACTACATTTTGTCTCTTAAGGTATACAACTGAGTATGGGAGCTACAAGAAACCAGGAAGATAGATCCCAGCTACAGTAGTAAGTAGGTCCCCATGTAGTCTATCAGCCAGCACGGTGTCACATTTGCAGCTGCTTTCCTGTGGGAGCTATCTTCAGTATCACAGTTTTTCTCCTCAGCTCCCATTGAAAGAATACATTTGTCAGTTAAGGTATAACACTGAGTATGGGAGCTACAAGAAAGCAGGAAGGCAGACCCCAGCTACAGTAGTAAGTAGGTCCCCATGCAGTCTAGCAGCCAGCACGGTGTCACATTTGCAGCTGCTTTCCTGTGGGAGCTATCTTCAATACCACACTTTTTCTGTTCAGCTCCCATTGAAAGAATACATTTGTCAGTTAAGGTATACCGCTGAGTATGGGAGCTACAAGAAAGCAGGAAGGCAGACCCCAGCTACAGTAGTAAGTAGGTCCCCATGCAGTCTAGCAGCCAGCACGGTGTCACATTTGCAGCTGCTTTCCTGTGGGAGCTATCTTCAATACCACACTTTTTCTTCTCAGTTCCCATTGAAAAAAATACATTTTGTCACTTAAGGTATACCACTGAGTATGGGAGCTACAAGAAAGCAGGAAGATAGATCCCAGCTACAGTAGTAAGTAGGTCCCCATGCAGTCTAGCAGCCAGCACGGTGCCACATTTGCAGCTGCTTCCCTCTGGGAGCTATCTTCAATACCACAGTTTTTCTGTTCAGCTCCCATTGAAAGAATACATTTGTCAGTTAAGGTATACCGCTGAGTATGGGAGCTACAAGAAAGCAGGAAGGCAGACCCCAGCTACAGTAGTAAGTAGGTCCCCATGCAGTCTAGCAGCCAGCACGGTGTCACATTTGCAGCTGCTTTCCTGTGGGAGCTATCTTCAATACCACACTTTTTCTGTTCAGCTCCCATTGAAAAAACTAAATTTTGTCTCTTAAGGTATACAACTGAGTATGGGAGCTACAAGAAAGCAGGAAGATAGATCCCAGCTACAGTAGTAAGTAGGTCCCCATGCAGTCTATCAGCCAGCGTGGTGTCACATTTGCAGCTGCTTTCCTGTGGGAGCTATCTTCAATACCACAGTTTTTCTGTTCAGCTCCCATTGAAAGAATACATTTGTCAGTTAAGGTATACCACTGAGTATGGGAGCTACAAGAAAGCAGGAAGGCAGACCCCAGCTACAGTAGTAAGTAGGTCCCCATGCAGTCTAGCAGCCAGCACGGTGTCACATTTGCAGCTGCTTTCCTGTGGGAACTATCTTCAATACCACACTTTTTCTGTTCAGCTCCCATGGAAAAAACTACATTTTGTCTCTTAAGGTATACAACTGAGTATGGGAGCTACAAGAAAGCAGGAAGATAGATCCCAGCTACAGTAGTAAGTAGGTCCCCATGCAGTCTATGAGCCAGCACGGTGTCACATTTGCAGCTGCTTTCCTGTGGGAGCTATCTTCAATACCACACTTTTTCTCCTCAGCTCCCATTGAAAGAATATATTTGTCAGTTAAGGTATACCACTGAGTATGGGAGCTACAAGAAAGCAGGAAGATATATCCCAGCTACAGTAGTAAGTAGGTCCCCATGCAGTCTAGCAGCCAGCACGGTGTCACATTTGCAGCTGCTTTCCTGTGGGAGCTATCTTCAATAGCACAGTTTTTCTGTTCAGCTCCCATTGAAAGAATACATTTGTCAGTTAAGGTATACCACTGAGTATGGGAGCTACAAGAAAGCAGGAAGGCAGACCCCAGCTACAGTAGTAAGTAGGTCCCCATGCAGTCTAGCAGCCAGCACGGTGTCACATTTGCAGCTGCTTTCCTGTGGGAACTATCTTCAATACCACACTTTTTCTGTTCAGCTCCCATGGAAAAAACTACATTTTGTCTCTTAAGGTATACCACTGAGTATGGGAGCTACAAGAAAGCAGGAAGATAGATCCCAACTACAGTAGTAAGTAGGTCTCCATGCAGTCTATCAGCTAGCACGGTGTCACATTTGCAGCTGCTTCCCTGTGGGAGCTATCTTCAATACCACAGTTTTTCTCCTCAGCTCCCATTGAAAGAATACATTTGTCAGTTAAGGTATACCACTGAGTATGGGAGCTACAAGAAAGCAGGAAGGCAGACCCCAGCTACAGTAGTAAGTAGGTCCCCATGCAGTCTAGCAGCCAGCACGGTGTCACATTTGCAGCTGCTTTCCTGTGGGAGCTATCTTCAATACCACACTTTTTCTGTTCAGCTCCCTTTGAAAAAACTACATTTTGTCTCTTAAGGTATACAACTGAGTATGGGAGCTACAAGAAAGCAGGAAGATAAATCCCAGCTACAGTAGTAAGTAGGTCCCCATGCAGTCTAGCAGCCAGCACGGTGTCACATTTGCAGCTGCTTTCCTCTGGGAGCTATCTTCAGTACCACACTTTTTCTGTTCAGCTCCCATGGAAAAAACTACATTTTGTCAGTTAAGGTATACCACTGAGTATGGGAGCTACAAGAAAGCAGGAAGGCAGACCCCAGCTACAGTAGTAAGTAGGTCCCCATGCAGTCTATCAGCCAGCACGGTGTCACATTAGCAGCTGCTTTCCTGTGGGAGCTATCTTCAATACCACACTTTTTCTGTTCAGCTCCCATTGAAAGAATACATTTGTCAGTTAAGGTATACCACTGAGTATGGGAGCTACAAAAAGCAGGAAGATAGATCCCAGCTACAGTAGTAAGTAGGTCTCCATGCAGTCTATCAGCTAGCACGGTGTCACATTTGCAGCTGCTTCCCTGTGGGAGCTATCTTCAATACCACACTTTTTCTGTTCAGCTCCCATTGAAAGAATACATTTGTCAGTTAAGGTATACCACTCAGTATGGGAGCTACAAGAAAGCAGGAAGGCAGACCCCAGCTACAGTAGTAAGTAGGTCCCCATGCAGTCTAGCAGCCAGCACGGTGTCACATATGCAGCTGCTTTCCTGTGGGAGCTATCTTCAATACCACACTTTTTCTTCTCAGTTCCCATTGAAAAAAATACATTTTGTCACTTAAGGTATACCACTGAGTATGGGAGCTACAAGAAAGCAGGAAGATAGATCCCAGCTACAGTAGTAAGTAGGTCCCCATGCAGTCTAGCAGCCAGCACGGTGCCACATTTGCAGCTGCTTTCCTGTGGGAGCTATCTTCAATACCACAGTTTTTCTGTTCAGCTCCCATTGAAAGAATACATTTGTCAGTTAAGGTATACCGCTGAGTATGGGAGCTACAAGAAAGCAGGAAGGCAGACCCCAGCTACAGTAGTAAGTAGGTCCCCATGCAGTCTAGCAGCCAGCACGGTGTCACATTTGCAGCTGCTTTCCTGTGGGAGCTATCTTCAATACCACACTTTTTCTGTTCAGCTCCCATTGAAAAAACTAAATTTTGTCTCTTAAGGTATACAACTGAGTATGGGAGCTACAAGAAAGCAGGAAGATAGATCCCAGCTACAGTAGTAAGTAGGTCCCCATGCAGTCTATCAGCCAGCACGGTGTCACATTTGCAGCTGCTTTCCTGTGGGAGCTATCTTCAATACCACAGTTTTTCTGTTCAGCTCCCATTGAAAGAATACATTTGTCAGTTAAGGTATACCACTGAGTATGGGAGCTACAAGAAAGCAGGAAGGCAGACCCCAGCTACAGTAGTAAGTAGGTCCCCATGCAGTCTAGCAGCCAGCACGGTGTCACATTTGCAGCTGCTTTCCTGTGGGAACTATCTTCAATACCACACTTTTTCTGTTCAGCTCCCATGGAAAAAACTACATTTTGTCTCTTAAGGTATACAACTGAGTATGGGAGCTACAAGAAAGCAGGAAGATATATCCCAGCTACAGTAGTAAGTAGGTCCCCATGCAGTCTAGCAGCCAGCACGGTGTCAGATTTGCAGCTGCTTTCCTGTGGGAGCTATCTTCAATACCACAGTTTTTCTGTTCAGCTCCCATTGAAAGAATACATTTGTCAGTTAAGGTATACCACTGAGTTTGGCAGCTACAAAAAAGCAGGAAGGCAGACCCCAGCTACAGTAGTAAGTAGGTCCCCATGCAGTCTAGCAGCCAGCACGGTGTCACATTTGCAGCTGCTTTCCTCTGGGAGCTATCTTCAGTACCACAGTTTTTCTGTTCAGCTCCCATTGAAAGAATACATTTGTCAGTTAAGGTATACCACTGAGTATGGGAGCTACAAGAAAGCAGGAAGGCAGACCCCAGCTACAGTAGTAAGTAGGTCCCCATGCAGTCTATCAGCCAGCACGGTGTCACATTAGCAGCTGCTTTCCTGTGGGAGCTATCTTCAATACCACACTTTTTCTGTTCAGCTCCCATTGAAAGAATACATTTGTCAGTTAAGGTATACCACTGAGTATGGGAGCTACAAGAAAGCAGGAAGATAGATCCCAGCTACAGTAGTAAGTAGGTCTCCATGCAGTCTATCAGCTAGCACGGTGTCACATTTGCAGCTGCTTCCCTGTGGGAGCTATCTTCAATACCACAGTTTTTCTCCTCAGCTCCCATTGAAAGAATACATTTGTCAGTTAAGGTATACCGCTGAGTATGGGAGGTACAAGAAAGCAGGAATGCAGACCTCAGGTACAGTAGTAAGTAGGTCCCCATGCAGTCTAGCAGCCAGCACGGTGTCACATTTGCAGCTGCTTTCTTGTGGGAGCTATCTTCAATACCACACTTTTTCTGTTCAGCTCCCATTGAAAAAACTACATTTTGTCTCTTAAGGTATACAACTGAGTATGGGAGCTACAAGAAAGCAGGAAGATAGATCCCAGCTACAGTAGTAAGTAGGTCCCCATGCAGTCTATCAGCCAGCACGGTGTCACATTTGCAGCTACTTTCCTGTGGGAGCTATCTTCAATACCACACTTTTTCTGTTCAGCTCCCATTGAAAGAATACATTTGTCAGTTAAGGTATACCACTGAGTATGGGAGCTACAAGAAAGCAGGAAGATAGATCTCAACTGCAGTAGTAAGTAGGTCTCCATGCAGTCTATCAGCTAGCACATTGTCACATTTGCAGCTGCTTCCCTGTGGGAGCTATCTTCAATACCACAGTTTTTCTCCTCAGCTCCCATTGAAAGAATACATTTGTCAGTTAAGGTATACCACTGAGTATGGGAGCTACAAGAAAGCAGGAAGGCAGACCCCAGCTACAGTAGTAAGTAGGTCCCCATGCAGTCTATCAGCCAGCACGGTGTCACATTTGCAGCTGCTTTCCTGTGGGAGCTATCTTCAATACCACACTTTTTCTGTTCAGCTCCCTTTGAAAAAACTACATTTTGTCTCTTAAGGTATACAACTGAGTATGGGAGCTACAAGAAAGCAGGAAGATAAATCCCAGCTACAGTAGTAAGTAGGTCCCCATGCAGTCTAGCAGCCAGCACGGTGTCACATTTGCAGCTGCTTTCCTGTGGGAGCTATCTTCAGTACCACAGTTTTTCTCCTCAGCTCCCATTGAAAGAATACATTTGTCAGTTAAGGTATACCACTGAGTATGGGAGCTACAAGAAAGCAGGAAGATAGATCCCAGCTACAGTAGTAAGTAGTTCCCCATGCAGTCTAGCAGCCAGCACGGTGTCACATTTGCAGCTGCTTTCCTGTGGGAGCTATCTTCAATACCACACTTTTTCTGTTCAGCTCCCATTGAAAGAATACATTTGTCAGTTAAGGTATACCGCTGAGTATGGGAGCTACAAGAAAGCAGGAAGGCAGACCCCAGCTATAGTAGTAAGTAGGTCCCCATGCAGTCTATCAGCCAGCACATTGTCACATTTGCAGCTGCTTTCCTGTGGGAGCTATCTTCAATACCACACTTTTTCTGTTCAGCTCCCATTGAAAGAATACATTTGTCAGTTAAGGTATACCACTGAGTATGGGAGCTACAAGAAAGCAGGAAGATACATCCCAGCTACAGTAGTAAGTAGGTCCCCATGCAGTCTATCAGCCAGCACGGTGTCACATTTGCAGCTGCTTTCCTGTGGGAGCTATCTTCAATACCACACTTTTTCTGTTCAGCTCCCATTGAAAGAATACATTTGTCAGTTAAGGTATACCACTGAGTATGGGAGCTACAAGAAAGCAGGAAGATAGATCTCAACTACAGTAGTAAGTAGGTCTCCATGCAGTCTATCAGCTAGCACATTGTCACATTTGCAGCTGCTTCCCTGTGGGAGCTATCTTCAATACCACAGTTTTTCTCCTCAGCTCCCATTGAAAGAATACATTTGTCAGTTAAGGTATACCACTGAGTATGGGAGCTACAAGAAAGCAGGAAGATACATCCCAGCTACAGTAGTAAGTAGGTCCCCATGCAGTCTATCAGCCAGCACGGTGTCACATTTGCAGCTGCTTTCCTGTGGGAGCTATCTTCAGTACCACACTTTTTCTCCTCAGCTCCCATTGAAAGAATACATTTGTCAGTTAAGGTATACCACTGAGTATGGGAGCTACAAGAAAGCAGGAAGGCAGACCCCAGCTACAGTAGTAAGTAGGTCTCCATGCAGTCTATCAGCTAGCACGGTGTCACATTTGCAGCTGCTTTCCTGTGGGAGCTATCTTCAATACCACACTTTTTCTGTTCAGCTCCCATTGAAAGAATACATTTGTCAGTTAAGGTATACCACTGAGTTTGGCAGCTACAAAAAAGCAGGAAGGCAGACCCCAGCTACAGTAGTAAGTAGGTCCCCATGCAGTCTAGCAGCCAGCACGGTGTCACATTTGCAGCTGCTTTCCTCTGGGAGCTATCTTCAATACCACACTTTTTCTGTTCAGCTCCCATTGAAAGAATACTTTTCTCAGTTAAGGTATACCACTGAGTATGGGAGCTACAAGAAAGCAGGAAGGCAGACCCCAGCTACAGTAGTAAGTAGGTCCCCATGCAGTCTAGCAGCCAGGACGGTGTCACATTTGCAGCTGCTTTCCTATGGAAGCTATCTTCAATACCACACTTTTTCTGTTCAGCTCCCATTGAAAGAATACATTTGTCAGTTAAGGTATACCACTGAGTATGGGAGCTACAAGAAACCAGGAAGATAGATCCCAACTACAGTAGTAAGTAGGTCTCCATGCAGTCTATCAGCTAGCACGGTGTCACATTTGCAGCTGCTTCCCTGTGGGAGCTATCTTCAATACCACAGTTTTTCTCCTCAGCTCCCATTGAAAGAATACATTTGTCAGTTAAGGTATACCACTGAGTATGGGAGCTACAAGAAAGCAGGAAGGCAGACCCCAGCTACAGTAGTAAGTAGGTCCCCATGCAGTCTATCAGCCAGCACGGTGTGACATTTGCAGCTGCTTTCCTGTGGGAGCTATCTTCAATACCACACTTTTTCTGTTCAGCTCCCTTTGAAAAAACTACATTTTGTCTCTTAAGGTATACAACTGAGTATGGGAGCTACAAGAAAGCAGGAAGATAAATCCCAGCTACAGTAGTAAGTAGGTCCCCATGCAGTCTATCAGCCAGCACGGTGTCACATTTGCAGCTGCTTTCCTGTGGGAGCTATCTTCAATACCACACTATTTCTGTTCAGCTCCCATTGAAAGAATACATTTGTCAGTTAAGGTATACCACTGAGTATGGGAGCTACAAGAAAGCAGGAAGATAGATCCCAACTACAGTAGTAAGTAGGTCTCCATGCAGTCTATCATCTAGCACATTGTCACATTTGCAGCTGCTTCCCTGTGGGAGCTATCTTCAATACCACAGTTTTTCTCCTCAGCTCCCATTGAAAGAATACATTTGTCAGTTAAGGTATACCACTGAGTATGGGAGCTACAAGAAAGCAGGAAGGCAGACCCCAGCTACAGTAGTAAGTAGGTCCCCATGCAGTCTATCAGCCAGCACGGTGTCACATTTGCAGCTGCTTCCCTGTGGGAGCTATCTTCAATACCACACTTTTTCTGTTCAGCTCCCTTTGAAAAAACTACATTTTGTCTCTTAAGGTATACAACTGATTATGGAAGCTACAAGAAAGCAGGAAGATAAATCCCAGCTACAGTAGTAAGTAGGTCCCCATGCAGTCTATCAGCCAGCACGGTGTCACATTTGCAGCTGCTTTCCTGTGGGAGCTATCTTCAATACCACACTTTTTCTGTTCAGCTCCCATTGAAAGAATACATTTGTCAGTTAAGGTATACCACTGAGTATGGGAGCTACAAGAAAGCAGGAAGATACATCCCAGCTACAGTAGTAAGTAGGTCCCCATGCAGTCTAGCAGCCAGCACGGTGTCACATTTGCAGCTGCTTTCCTGTGGGAGCTATCTTCAATACCACACTTTTTCTGTTCAGCTCCCATTGAAAGAATACATTTGTCAGTTAAGGTATACCACTGAGTATGGGAGCTACAAGAAAGCAGGAAGATAGATCCCAACTACAGTAGTAAGTAGGTCTCCATGCATTCTATCAGCTAGCACATTGTCACATTTGCAGCTGCTTCCCTGTGGGAGCTATCTTCAATACCACAGTTTTTCTCCTCAGCTCCCATTGAAAGAATACATTTGTCAGTTAAGGTATACCACTGAGTATGGGAGCTACAAGAAAGCAGGAAGGCAGACCCCAGCTACAGTAGTAAGTAGGTCCCCATGCAGTCTAGCAGCCAGCACGGTGTCACATTTGCAGCTGCTTTCCTGTGGGAGCTATCTTCAATACCACACTTTTTCTTCTCAGTTCCCATTGAAAAAAATACATTTTGTCAGTTAAGGTATACCGCTGAGTATGGGAGCTACAAGAAAGCAGGAAGATAGATCCCAGCTACAGTAGTAAGTAGGTCTCCATGCAGTCTAGCAGCCAGCACGGTGTCACATTTGCAGCTGCTTTCCTGTGGGAGCTATCTTCAATACCACACTTTTTCTGTTCAGCTCCCTTCGAAAAAACTACATTTTGTCTCTTAAGGTATAAAACTGAGTATGGGAGCTACAAGAAAGCAGGAAGATAGATCCCAGCTACAGTAGTAAGTAGGTCCCCATGCAGTCTAGCAGCCAGCACGGTGCCACATTTGCAGCTGCTTCCCTCTGGAAGCTATCGTCAATACCACAGTTTTTCTGTTCAGCTCCCATTGAAAGAACACATTTGTCAGTTAAGGTATACCGCTGAGTATGGGAGCTAGAAGAAAGCAGGAAGGCAGACCCCAGCTACAGTAGTAAGTAGGTCCCCATGCAGTCTATCAGCCAGCACGGTGTCACATTTGCAGCTGCTTTCCTGTGGGAGCTATCTTCAATACCACACTTTTTCTGTTCAGCTCCCATTGAAAGAATACATTTGTCAGTTTAGGTATACCACTGAGTATGGGAGCTACAAGAAAGCAGGAAGATAGATCCCAACTACAGTAGTAAGTAGGTCTCCATGCAGTCTATCAGCTAGCACATTGTCACATTTGCAGCTGCTTCCCTGTGGGAGCTATCTTCAATACCACAGTTTTTCTCCTCAGCTCCCATTGAAAGAATACATTTGTCAGTTAAGGTATACCACTGAGTATGGGAGCTACAAGAAAGCAGGAAGGCAGACCCCAGCTACAGTAGTAAGTAGGTCCCCATGCAGTCTATCAGCCAGCACGGTGTCACATTTGCAGCTGCTTTCCTGTGGGAGCTATCTTCAATACCACACTTTTTCTGTTCAGCTCCCTTTGAAAAAACTACATTTTGTCTCTTAAGGTATACAACTGAGTATGGGAGCTACAAGAAAGCAGGAAGATAAATCCCAGCTACAGTAGTAAGTAGGTCCCCATGCAGTCTATCAGCCAGCACGGTGTCACATTTGCAGCTGCTTTCCTGTGGGAGCTATCTTCAATACCACACTTTTTCTGTTCAGCTCCCATTGAAAGAATACATTTGTCAGTTAAGGTATACCACTGAGTATGGGAGCTACAAGAAAGCAGGAAGATACATGCCAGCTACAGTAGTAAGTAGGTCCCCATGCAGTCTAGCAGCCAGCACGGTGTCACATTTGCAGCTGCTTTCCTGTGGGAGCTATCTTCAATACCACACTTTTTCTGTTCTGCTCCCATTGAAAGAATACATTTGTCAGTTAAGGTATACCACTGAGTATGGGAGCTACAAGAAAGCAGGAAGATAGATCCCAACTACAGTAGTAAGTAGGTCTCCATGCATTCTATCAGCTAGCACATTGTCACATTTGCAGCTGCTTCCCTGTGGGAGCTATCTTCAATACCACAGTTTTTCTGTTCAGCTCCCATTGAAAGAATACATTTGTCAGTTAAGGTATACCACTGAGTATGGGAGCTACAAGAAAGCAGGAAGGCAGACCCCAGCTACAGTAGTAAGTAGGTCCCCATGCAGTCTATCAGCCAGCACGGTGTCACATTTGCAGCTGCTTTCCTGTGGGAGCTATCTTCAATACCACACTTTTTCTGTTCAGCTCCCATTGAAAGAATACATTTGTCAGTTAAGGTATACCGCTGAGTATGGGAGCTACAAGAAAGCAGGAAGGCAGACCCCAGCTACAGTAGTAAGTAGGTCCCCATGCAGTCTAGCAGCCAGCACGGTGTCACATTTGCAGCTGCTTTCCTGTGGGAGCTATCTTCAATACCACACTTTTTCTTCTCAGTTCCCATTGAAAAAAATACATTTTGTCAGTTAAGGTATACCACTGAGTATGGGAGCTACAAGAAAGCAGGAAGATAGATCCCAGCTACAGTAGTAAGTAGGTCTCCATGCAGTCTAGCAGCCAGCACGGTGTCACATTTGCAGCTGCTTTCCTGTGGGAGCTATCTTCAATACCACACTTTTTCTGTTCAGCTCCCTTCGAAAAAACTACATTTTGTCTCTTAAGGTATAAAACTGAGTATGGGAGCTACAAGAAAGCAGGAAGATAGATCCCAGCTACAGTAGTAAGTAGGTCCCCATGCAGTCTAGCAGCCAGCACGGTGTCACATATGCAGCTGCTTTCCTGTGGGAGCTATCTTCAATACCACAGTTTTTCTGTTCAGCTCCCATTGAAAGAATACATTTGTCAGTTAATGTATACCGCTGAATATCGGAGCTACAAGAAAGCAGGAAGGCAGACCCCAGCTACAGTAGTAAGTAGGTCCCCATGCAGTCTAGCAGCTAGAACGGTGTCACATTTCAGCTGCTTTCCTGTGGGAGCTATCTTCAATACCACACTTTTTCTGTTCACCTGCCATTGAAAAAACTACATTTTGTCTCTTAAGGTATACAACTGAGTATGGGAGCTACAAGAAAGCAGGAAGATATATGCCAGCTACAGTAGTAAGTAGGTCCCCATGCAGTCTAGCAGCCAGCACGGTGTCACATTTGCAGCTGCTTTCCTGTGGGAGCTATCTTCAATACCACACTTTTTCTTCTCAGTTCCCATTGAAAAAAATACATTTTGTCAGTTAAGGTATACCACTGAGTATGGGAGCTACAAGAAAGCAGGAAGGCAGACCCCAGCTACAGTAGTAAGTAGGTCCCCATGCAGTCTAGCAGCCAGCACGGTGTCACATTTGCAGCTGCTTTCCTGTGGGAGCTATCTTCAATACCACAGTTTTTCTCCTCAGCTCCCATTGAAAGAATACATTTGTCAGTTAAGGTATACCACTGAGTATGGGAGCTACAAGAAAGCAGGAAGGCAGACCCCAGCTACAGTAGTAAGTAGGTCTCCATGCATTCTATCAGCTAGCACATTGTCACATTTGCAGCTGCTTCCCTGTGGGAGCTATCTTCAATACCACAGTTTTTCTCCTCAGCTCCCATTGAAAGAATACATTTGTCAGTTAAGGTATACCACTGAGTATGGGAGCTACAAGAAAGCAGGAAGGCAGACCCCAGCTACAGTAGTAAGTAGGTCCCCATGCAGTCTAGCAGCCAGCACGGTGTCACATTTGCAGCTGCTTTCCTGTGGGAGCTATCTTCAATACCACACTTTTTCTTCTCAGTTCCCATTGAAAAAAATACATTTTGTCAGTTAAGGTATACCGCTGAGTATGGGAGCTACAAGAAAGCAGGAAGATAGATCCCAGCTACAGTAGTAAGTAGGTCTCCATGCAGTCTAGCAGCCAGCACGGTGTCACATTTGCAGCTGCTTTCCTGTGGGAGCTATCTTCAATACCACACTTTTTCTGTTCAGCTCCCTTCGAAAAAACTACATTTTGTCTCTTAAGGTATAAAACTGAGTATGGGAGCTACAAGAAAGCAGGAAGATAGATCCCAGCTACAGTAGTAAGTAGGTCCCCATGCAGTCTAGCAGCCAGCACGGTGCCACATTTGCAGCTGCTTCCCTCTGGAAGCTATCGTCAATACCACAGTTTTTCTGTTCAGCTCCCATTGAAAGAACACATTTGTCAGTTAAGGTATACCGCTGAGTATGGGAGCTAGAAGAAAGCAGGAAGGCAGACCCCAGCTACAGTAGTAAGTAGGTCCCCATGCAGTCTATCAGCCAGCACGGTGTCACATTTGCAGCTGCTTTCCTGTGGGAGCTATCTTCAATACCACACTTTTTCTGTTCAGCTCCCATTGAAAGAATACATTTGTCAGTTTAGGTATACCACTGAGTATGGGAGCTACAAGAAAGCAGGAAGATAGATCCCAACTACAGTAGTAAGTAGGTCTCCATGCAGTCTATCAGCTAGCACATTGTCACATTTGCAGCTGCTTCCCTGTGGGAGCTATCTTCAATACCACAGTTTTTCTCCTCAGCTCCCATTGAAAGAATACATTTGTCAGTTAAGGTATACCACTGAGTATGGGAGCTACAAGAAAGCAGGAAGGCAGACCCCAGCTACAGTAGTAAGTAGGTCCCCATGCAGTCTATCAGCCAGCACGGTGTCACATTTGCAGCTGCTTTCCTGTGGGAGCTATCTTCAATACCACACTTTTTCTGTTCAGCTCCCTTTGAAAAAACTACATTTTGTCTCTTAAGGTATACAACTGAGTATGGGAGCTACAAGAAAGCAGGAAGATAAATCCCAGCTACAGTAGTAAGTAGGTCCCCATGCAGTCTATCAGCCAGCACGGTGTCACATTTGCAGCTGCTTTCCTGTGGGAGCTATCTTCAATACCACACTTTTTCTGTTCAGCTCCCATTGAAAAAATACATTTGTCAGTTAAGGTATACCACTGAGTATGGGAGCTACAAGAAAGCAGGAAGATACATGCCAGCTACAGTAGTAAGTAGGTCCCCATGCAGTCTAGCAGCCAGCACGGTGTCACATTTGCAGCTGCTTTCCTGTGGGAGCTATCTTCAATACCACACTTTTTCTGTTCTGCTCCCATTGAAAGAATACATTTGTCAGTTAAGGTATACCACTGAGTATGGGAGCTACAAGAAAGCAGGAAGATAGATCCCAACTACAGTAGTAAGTAGGTCTCCATGCATTCTATCAGCTAGCACATTGTCACATTTGCAGCTGCTTCCCTGTGGGAGCTATCTTCAATACCACAGTTTTTCTGTTCAGCTCCCATTGAAAGAATACATTTGTCAGTTAAGGTATACCACTGAGTATGGGAGCTACAAGAAAGCAGGAAGGCAGACCCCAGCTACAGTAGTAAGTAGGTCCCCATGCAGTCTATCAGCCAGCACGGTGTCACATTTGCAGCTGCTTTCCTGTGGGAGCTATCTTCAATACCACACTTTTTCTGTTCAGCTCCCATTGAAAGAATACATTTGTCAGTTAAGGTATACCGCTGAGTATGGGAGCTACAAGAAAGCAGGAAGGCAGACCCCAGCTACAGTAGTAAGTAGGTCCCCATGCAGTCTAGCAGCCAGCACGGTGTCACATTTGCAGCTGCTTTCCTGTGGGAGCTATCTTCAATACCACACTTTTTCTTCTCAGTTCCCATTGAAAAAAATACATTTTGTCAGTTAAGGTATACCACTGAGTATGGGAGCTACAAGAAAGCAGGAAGATAGATCCCAGCTACAGTAGTAAGTAGGTCTCCATGCAGTCTAGCAGCCAGCACGGTGTCACATTTGCAGCTGCTTTCCTGTGGGAGCTATCTTCAATACCACACTTTTTCTGTTCAGCTCCCTTCGAAAAAACTACATTTTGTCTCTTAAGGTATAAAACTGAGTATGGGAGCTACAAGAAAGCAGGAAGATAGATCCCAGCTACAGTAGTAAGTAGGTCCCCATGCAGTCTAGCAGCCAGCACGGTGTCACATATGCAGCTGCTTTCCTGTGGGAGCTATCTTCAATACCACAGTTTTTCTGTTCAGCTCCCATTGAAAGAATACATTTGTCAGTTAATGTATACCGCTGAATATCGGAGCTACAAGAAAGCAGGAAGGCAGACCCCAGCTACAGTAGTAAGTAGGTCCCCATGCAGTCTAGCAGCTAGAACGGTGTCACATTTCAGCTGCTTTCCTGTGGGAGCTATCTTCAATACCACACTTTTTCTGTTCACCTGCCATTGAAAAAACTACATTTTGTCTCTTAAGGTATACAACTGAGTATGGGAGCTACAAGAAAGCAGGAAGATATATGCCAGCTACAGTAGTAAGTAGGTCCCCATGCAGTCTAGCAGCCAGCACGGTGTCACATTTGCAGCTGCTTTCCTGTGGGAGCTATCTTCAATACCACACTTTTTCTTCTCAGTTCCCATTGAAAAAAATACATTTTGTCAGTTAAGGTATACCACTGAGTATGGGAGCTACAAGAAAGCAGGAAGATAGATCCCAGCTACAGTAGTAAGTAGGTCTCCATGCAGTCTAGCAGCCAGCACGGTGTCACATTTGCAGCTGCTTTCCTGTGGGAGCTATCTTCAATACCACACTTTTTCTGTTCAGCTCCCTTCGAAAAAACTACATTTTGTCTCTTAAGGTATAAAACTGAGTATGGGAGCTACAAGAAAGCAGGAAGATAGATCCCAGCTACAGTAGTAAGTAGGTCCCCATGCAGTCTAGCAGCCAGCACGGTGTCACATTTGCAGCTGCTTTCCTGTGGGAGCTATCTTCAATACCACAGTTTTTCTGTTCAGCTCCCATTGAAAGAATACATTTGTCAGTTAATGTATACCGCTGAATATCGGAGCTACAAGAAAGCAGGAAGGCAGACCCCAGCTACAGTAGTAAGTAGGTCCCCATGCAGTCTAGCAGCCAGAACGGTGTCACATTTCAGCTGCTTTCCTGTGGGAGCTATCTTCAATACCACACTTTTTCTGTTCAGCTCCCATTGAAAAAACTACATTTTGTCTCTTAAGGTATACAACTGAGTATGGGAGCTACAAGAAAGCAGGAAGATAGATCCCAGCTACAGTAGTAAGTAGGTCCCCATGCAGTCTAGCAGCCAGCACGGTGTCACATTTGCAGCTGCTTTCCTGTGGGAGCTATCTTCAATACCACACTTTTTCTGTTCAGCTCCCATTGAAAGAATACATTTGTCAGTTAAGGTATACCACTGAGTATGGGAGCTACAAGAAAGCAGGAAGGCAGACCCCAGCTACAGTAGTAAGTAGGTCCCCATGCAGTCTAGCAGCCAGCACGGTGTCACATTTGCAGCTGCTTTCCTGTGGGAGCTATCTTCAATACCACACTTTTTCTGTTCACCTGCCATTGAAAAAACTACATTTTGTCTCTTAAGGTATACAACTGAGTATGGGAGCTACAAGAAAGCAGGAAGATATATGCCAGCTACAGTAGTAAGTAGGTCCCCATGCAGTCTAGCAGCCAGCACGGTGTCACATTTGCAGCTGCTTTCCTGTGGGAGCTATCTTCAATACCACAGTTTTTCTTCTCAGTTCCCATTGAAAAAAATACATTTTGTCACTTAAGGTATACCACTGAGTATGGGAGCTACAAGAAAGCAGGAAGATAGATCCCAGCTACAGTAGTAAGTAGGTCCCCATGCAGTCTAGCAGCCAGCACGGTGCCACATTTGCAGCTGCTTCCCTCTGGGAGCTATCTTCAATACCACACTTTTTCTGTTCAGCTCCCATTGAAAGAACACATTTGTCAGTTAAGGTATACCGCTGAGTATGGGAGCTACAAGAAAGCAGGAAGGCAGACCCCAGCTACAGTAGTAAGTAGGTCCCCATGCAGTCTAGCAGCCAGCACGGTGTCACATTTGCAGCTGCTTTCCTGTGGGAGCTATCTTCAATACCACACTTTTTCTGTTCAGCTCCCATTGAAAAAACTACATTTTGTCTCTTAAGGTATACAACTGAGTATGGGAGCTACAAGAAAGCAGGAAGATAGATCCCAGCTACAGTAGTAAGTAGGTCCCCATGCAGTCTAGCAGCCAGCACGGTGTCACATTTGCAGCTGCTTTCCTGTGGGAGCTATCTTCAATACCACACTTTTTCTGTTCAGCTCCCATTGAAAGAATACATTTGTCAGTTAAGGTATACCACTGAGTATGGGAGCTACAAGAAAGCAGGAAGGCAGACCCCAGCTACAGTAGTAAGTAGGTCCCCATGCAGTCTAGCAGCCAGCACGGTGTCACATTTGCAGCTGCTTTCCTGTGGGAGCTATCTTCAATACCACACTTTTTCTGTTCACCTGCCATTGAAAAAACTACATTTTGTCTCTTAAGATATACAACTGAGTATGGGAGCTACAAGAAAGCAGGAAGATATATGCCAGCTACAGTAGTAAGTAGGTCCCCATGCAGTCTAGCAGCCAGCACGGTGCCACATTTGCAGCTGCTTCCCTCTGGAAGCTATCGTCAATACCACAGTTTTTCTGTTCAGCTCCCATTGAAAGAACACATTTGTCAGTTAAGGTATACCGCTGAGTATGGGAGCTACAAGAAAGCAGGAAGGCAGACCCCAGCTACAGTAGTAAGTAGGTCCCCATGCAGTCTATCAGCCAGCACGGTGTCACATTTGCAGCTGCTTTCCTGTGGGAGCTATCTTCAATACCACACTTTTTCTGTTCAGCTCCCATTGAAAGAATACATTTGTCAGTTAAGGTATACCACTGAGTATGGGAGCTACAAGAAAGCAGGAAGATAGATCCCAACTACAGTAGTAAGTAGGTCTCCATGCATTCTATCAGCTAGCACATTGTCACATTTGCAGCTGCTTCCCTGTGGGAGCTATCTTCAATACCACACTTTTTCTCCTCAGCTCCCATTGAAAGAATACATTTGTCAGTTAAGGTATACCACTGAGTATGGGAGCTACAAGAAAGCAGGAAGGCAGACCCCAGCTACAGTAGTAAGTAGGTCCCCATGCAGTCTAGCAGCCAGCACGGTGTCACATTTGCAGCTGCTTTCCTGTGGGAGCTATCTTCAATACCACAGTTTTTCTGTTCAGCTCCCTTTGAAAAAACTACATTTTGTCTCTTAAGGTATACAACTGAGTATGGGAGCTACAAGAAAGCAGGAAGATAAATCCCAGCTACAGTAGTAAGTAGGTCCCCATGCAGTCTAGCAGCCAGCACGGTGTCACATTTGCAGCTGCTTTCCTGTGGGAGCTATCTTCAATACCACACTTTTTCTGTTCAGCTCCCATTGAAAGAATACATTTGTCAGTTAAGGTATACCGCTGAGTATGGGAGCTACAAGAAAGCAGGAAGGCAGACCCCAGCTATAGTAGTAAATAGGTCCCCATGCAGTCTATCAGCCAGCACGGTGTCACATTTGCAGCTGCTTTCCTGTGGGAGCTATCTTCAATACCACACTTTTTCTGTTCAGCTCCCATTGAAAGAATACATTTGTCAGTTAAGGTATACCACTGAGTATGGGAGCTACAAGAAAGCAGGAAGATACATCCCAGCTACAGTAGTAAGTAGGTCCCCATGCAGTCTAGCAGCCAGCACGGTGTCACATTTGCAGCTGCTTTCCTGTGGGAGCTATCTTCAATACCACACTTTTTCTGTTCAGCTCCCTTCGAAAAAACTACATTTTGTCTCTTAAGGTATAAAACTGAGTATGGGAGCTACAAGAAAGCAGGAAGATAGATCCCAACTACAGTAGTAAGTAGGTCTCCATGCATTCTATCAGCTAGCACATTGTCACATTTGCAGCTGCTTCCCTGTGGGAGCTATCTTCAATACCACACTTTTTCTCCTCAGCTCCCATTGAAAAAATACATGTGTCTGTTAAGGTATACCACTGAGTATGGGAGCTACAAGAAAGCAGGAAGGCAGACCCCAGCTACAGTAGTAAGTAGGTCCCCATGCAGTCTAGCAGCCAGCACGGTGTCACATTTGCAGCTGCTTTCCTGTGGGAGCTATCTTCAATACCACACTTTTTATTCTCAGTTCCCATTGAAAAAAATACATTTTGTCAGTTAAGGTATACCACTGAGTATGGGAGCTACAAGAAAGCAGGAAGATAGATCCCAGCTACAGTAGTAAGTAGGTCTCCATGCAGTCTAGCAGCCAGCACGGTGTCACATTGCAGCTGCTTTCCTGTGGGAGCTATCTTCAATACCACACTTTTTCTGTTCAGCTCCCTTCGAAAAAACTACATTTTGTCTCTTAAGGTATAAAACTGAGTATGGGAGCTACAAGAAAGCAGGAAGATAGATCCCAGCTACAGTAGTAAGTAGGTCCCCATGCAGTCTAGCAGCCAGCACGGTGTCACATTTGCAGCTGCTTTCCTGTGGGAGCTATCTTCAATACCACAGTTTTTCTGTTCAGCTCCCATTGAAAGAATACATTTGTCAGTTAATGTATACCGCTGAGTATCGGAGCTACAAGAAAGCAGGAAGGCAGACCCCAGCTACAGTAGTAAGTAGGTCCCCATGCAGTCTAGCAGCCAGCACGGTGTCACATTTGCAGCTGCTTTCCTGTGGGAGCTATCTTCAATACCACACTTTTTCTGTTCACCTGCCATTGAAAAAACTACATTTTGTCTCTTAAGATATACAACTGAGTATGGGAGCTACAAGAAAGCAGGAAGATATATGCCAGCTACAGTAGTAACTAGGTCCCCATGCAGTCTAGCAGCCAGCACGGTGCCACATTTGCAGCTGCTTCCCTCTGGAAGCTATCGTCAATACCACAGTTTTTCTGTTCAGCTCCCATTGAAAGAACACATTTGTCAGTTAAGGTATACCGCTGAGTATGGGAGCTAGAAGAAAGCAGGAAGGCAGACCCCAGCTACAGTAGTAAGTAGGTCCCCATGCAGTCTATCAGCCAGCACGGTGTCACATTTGCAGCTGCTTCCCTGTGGGAGCTATCTTCAATACCACACTTTTTCTGTTCAGCTCCCATTGAAAGAATACATTTGTCAGTTAAGGTATACCACTGAGTATGGGAGCTACAAGAAAGCAGGAAGATAGATCCCAACTACAGTAGTAAGTAGGTCTCCATGCATTCTATCAGCTAGCACATTGTCACATTTGCAGCTGCTTCCCTGTGGGAGCTATCTTCAATACCACAGTTTTTCTCCTCAGCTCCCATTGAAAGAATACATTTGTCAGTTAAGGTATACCACTGAGTATGGGAGCTACAAGAAAGCAGGAAGGCAGACCCCAGCTACAGTAGTAAGTAGGTCCCCATGCAGTCTAGCAGCCAGCACGGTGTCACATTTGCAGCTGCTTTCCTGTGGGAGCTATCTTCAATACCACACTTTTTCTGTTCAGCTCCCTTTGAAAAAACTACATTTTGTCTCTTAAGGTATACAACTGAGTATGGGAGCTACAAGAAAGCAGGAAGATAAATCCCAGCTACAGTAGTAAGTAGGTCCCCATGCAGTCTAGCAGCCAGGACGGTGTCACATTTGCAGCTGCTTTCCTATGGAAGCTATCTTCAATACCACACTTTTTCTGTTCAGCTCCCATTGAAAGAATACATTTGTCAGTTAAGGTATACCACTGAGTATGGGAGCTACAAGAAAGCAGGAAGATAAATCCCAGCTACAGTAGTAAGTAGGTCCCCATGCAGTCTAGCAGCCAGGACGGTGTCACATTTGCAGCTGCTTTCCTATGGAAGCTATCTTCAATACCACACTTTTTCTGTTCAGCTCCCATTGAAAGAATACATTTGTCAGTTAAGGTATACCACTGAGTATGGGAGCTACAAGAAAGCAGGAAGATAGATCCCAACTACAGTAGTAAGTAGGTCTCCATGCATTCTATCAGCTAGCACATTGTCACATTTGCAGCTGCTTCCCTGTGGGAACTATCTTCAATACCACACTTTTTCTCCTCAGCTCCCATTGAAAGAATACATTTGTCAGTTAAGGTATACCACTGAGTATGGGAGCTACAAGAAAGCAGGAAGGCAGACCCCAGCTACAGTAGTAAGTAGGTCCCCATGCAGTCTAGCAGCCAGCACGGTGTCACATTTGCAGGTGCTTTCCTGTGGGAGCTATCTTCAATACCACACTTTTTCTTCTCAGTTCCCATTGAAAAAAATACATTTTGTCAGTTAAGGTATACCACTGAGTATGGGAGCTACAAGAAAGCAGGAAGATAGATCCCAGCTACAGTAGTAAGTAGGTCTCCATGCAGTCTAGCAGCCAGCACGGTGTCACATTTGCAGCTGCTTTCCTGTGGGAGCTATCTTCAATACCACACTTTTTCTGTTCAGCTCCCTTCGAAAAAACTACATTTTGTCTCTTAAGGTATACAACTGAGTATGGGAGCTACAAGAAAGCAGGAAGATAGATCCCAGCTACAGTAGTAAGTAGGTCTCCATGCAGTCTATCAGCTAGCACATTGTCACATTTGCAGCTGCTTCCCTGTGGGAGCTATCTTCAATACCACAGTTTTTCTCCTCAGCTCCCATTGAAAGAATACATTTGTCAGTTAAGGTATACCACTGAGTATGGGAGCTACAAGAAAGCAGGAAGGCAGACCCCAGCTACAGTAGTAAATAGGTCCCCATGCAGTCTATCAGCCAGTACGGTGTCACATTTGCAGCTGCTTTCCTGTGGGAGCTATCTTCAATACCACACTTTTTCTGTTCAGCTCCCTTTGAAAAAACTACATTTTGTGTCTTAAGGTATACAACTGAGTATGGGAGCTACAAGAAAGCAGGAAGATAAATCCCAGCTACAGTAGTAAGTAGGTCCCCATGCAGTCTAGCAGCCAGCACGGTGTCACATTTGCAGCTGCTTTCCTGTGGGAGCGATCTTCAATACCACACTTTTTCTGTTCAGCTCCCATTGAAAGAATACATTTGTCAGTTAAGGTATACCACTGAGTATGGGAGCTACAAGAAAGCAGGAAGATACATGCCAGCTACAGTAGTAAGTAGGTCCCCATGCAGTCTAGCAGCCAGCACGGTGTCACATTTGCAGCTGCTTTCCTGTGGGAGCTATCTTCAATACCACACTTTTTCTGTTCTGCTCCCATTGAAAGTATACATTTGTCAGTTAAGGTATACCACTGAGTATGGGAGCTACAAGAAAGCAGGAAGATAGATCCCAACTACAGTAGTAAGTAGGTCTCCATGCATTCTATCAGCTAGCACATTGTCACATTTGCAGCTGCTTCCCTGTGGGAGCTATCTTCAATACCACAGTTTTTCTGTTCAGCTCCCATTGAAAGAATACATTTGTCAGTTAAGGTATACCGCTGAGTATGGGAGCTACAAGAAAGCAGGAAGGCAGACCCCAGCTACAGTAGTAAGTAGGTCCCCATGCAGTCTATCAGCCAGCACGGTGTCACATTTGCAGCTGCTTTCCTGTGGGAGCTATCTTCAATACCACACTTTTTCTGTTCAGCTCCCATTGAAAGAATACATTTGTCAGTTAAGGTATACCACTGAGTATGGGAGCTACAAGAAAGCAGGAAGATACATCCCAGCTACAGTAGTAAGTAGGTCCCCATGCAGTCTAGCAGCCAGCACGGTGTCACATTTGCAGCTGCTTTCCTGTGGGAGCTATCTTCAATACCACACTTTTTCTCCTCAGCTCCCATTGGAAGAATACATTTGTCAGTTAAGGTATACCACTGAGTATGGGAGCTACAAGAAAGCAGGAAGGCAGACCCCAGCTACAGTAGTAAGTAGGTCCCCATGCAGTCTAGCAGCCAGCACGGTGTCACATTTGCAGCTGCTTTCCTGTGGGAGCTATCTTCAATACCACACTTTTTCTTCTCAGTTCCCATTGAAAAAAATACATTTTGTCAGTTAAGGTATACCACTGAGTATGGGAGCTACAAGAAAGCAGGAAGATAGATCCCAGCTACAGTAGTAAGTAGGTCCCCATGCAGTCTATCAGCCAGCACGGTGTCACATTTGCAGCTGCTTTCCTGTGGGAGCTATCTTCAATACCACACTTTTTCTGTTCAGCTCCCATTGAAAGAATACATTTGTCAGTTAAGGTATACCACTGAGTATGGGAGCTACAAGAAAGCAGGAAGGCAGACCCCAGCTACAGTAGTAAGTAGGTCCCCATGCAGTCTAGCAGCCAGCACGGTGTCACATTTGCAGCTCCTTTCCTGTGAGAACTATCTTCAATACCACACTTTTTCTGTTCAGCTCCCATGGAAAAAACTACATTTTGTCTCTTAAGGTATACAACTGAGTATGGGAGCTACAAGAAAGCAGGAAGATAGATCCCAGCTACAGTAGTAAGTAGGTCCCCATGCAGTCTAGCAGCCACCACGGTGTCACATTTGCAGCTGCTTTCCTGTGGGAGCTATCTTCAATACCACACTTTATCTGTTCAGCTCCCATTGAAAGAATATATTTGTCAGTTAAGGTATACCACTGAGTATGGGAGCTACAAGAAAGCAGGAAGATATATCCCAGCTACAGTAGTAAGTAGGTCCCCATGCAGTCTAGCAGCCAGCACGGTGTCACATTTGCAGCTGCTTTCCTGTGGGAGCTATCTTCAATACCACAGTTTTTCTGTTCAGCTCCCATTGAAAGAATACATTTGTCAGTTAAGGTATACCACTGAGTATGGGAGCTACAAGAAAGCAGGAAGGCAGACCCCAGCTACAGTAGTAAGTAGGTCCCCATGCAGTCTAGCAGCCAGCACGGTGTCACATTTGCAGCTGCTTTCCTATGGGAACTATCTTCAATACCACACTTTTTCTGTTCAGCTCCCATGGAAAAAACTACATTTTGTCTCTTAAGGTATACAACTGAGTATGGGAGCTACAAGAAAGCAGGAAGGCAGATCCCAGCTACAGTAGTAAGTAGGTCCCCATGCAGTCTATGAGCCAGCACGGTGTCACATTTGCAGCTGCTTTCCTGTGTGAGCTATCTTCAATACCACACTTTTTCTGTTCAGCTCCCATTGAAAGAATACATTTGTCAGTTAAGGTATACCGCTGAGTATGGGAGCTACAAGAAAGCAGGAAGGCAGACCCCAGCTATAGTAGTAAGTAGGTCCCCATGCAGTCTATCAGCCAGCACGGTGTCACATTTGCAGCTGCTTTCCTGTGGGAGCTATCTTCAATACCACACTTTTTCTGTTCAGCTCCCATTGAAAGAATACATTTGTCAGTTAAGGTATACCACTGAGTATGGGAGCTACAAGAAAGCAGGAAGATAGATCCCAGCTACGGTAGTAAGTAGGTCCCCATGCAGTCTAGCAGCCAGCACGGTGTCACATTTGCAGCTGCTTTCCTCTGGGAGCTATCTTCAATACCACACTTTTTCTGTTCAGCTCCCATTGAAAGAATACATTTGTCAGTTAAGGTACACCACTGAGTATGGGAGCTACAAGAAAGCAGGACGATAGATCCCAACTACAGTAGTAAGTAGGTCTCCATGCAGTCTATCAGCTAGCACATTGTCACATTTGCAGCTGCTTCCCTGTGGGAGCTATCTTCAATACCACACTTTTTCTGTTCAGCTCCCATTGAAAGAATACATTTGTCAGTTAAGGTATACCGCTGAGTATGGGAGCTACAAGAAAGCAGGAAGGCAGACCCCAGCTATAGTAGTAAGTAGGTCCCCATGCAGTCTAGCAGCCAGCACGGTGTCACATTTGCAGCTGCTTTCCTGTGGGAGCTATCTTCAATACCACACTTTTTCTGTTCAGCTCCCATTGAAAGAATACATTTGTCAGTTAAGGTATACCGCTGAGTATGGGAGCTACAAGAAAGCAGGAAGATATATGCCAGCTACAGTAGTAAGTAGGTCCCCATGCAGTCTATCAGCCAGCACGGTGTCACATTTGCAGCTGCTTTCCTGTGGGAGCTATCTTCAATACCACACTTTTTCTGTTCAGCTCCCTTCGAAAAAACTACATTTTGTCTCTTAAGGTATAAAACTGAGTATGGGAGCTACAAGAAAGCAGGAAGATAGATCCCAGCTACAGTAGTAAGTAGGTCCCCATGCAGTCTAGCAGCCAGCACGGTGTCACATTTGCAGCTGCTTTCCTTTGGGAGCTATCTTCAATACCACACTTTTTCTCCTCAGCTCCCATTGAAAGAATACAGTTGTCAGTTAATGTATACCGCTGAGTATCGGAGCTACAAGAAAGCAGGAAGGCAGACCCCAGCTACAGTAGTAAGTACGTCCCCATGCAGTCTAGCAGCCAGCACGGTGTCACATTTGCAGCTGCTTTCCTGTGGGAGCTATCTTCAATACCACACTTTTTCTGTTCAGCTCCCATTGAAAAAACTACATTTTGTCTCTTAAGGTATACAACTGAGTATGGGAGCTACAAGAAAGCAGGAAGATATATGCCAGCTACAGTAGTAAGTAGGTCCCCATGCAGTCTAGCAGCCAGCACGGTGTCACATTTGCAGCTGCTTTCCTGTGGGAGCTATCTTCAATACCACACTTTTACTGTTCAGCTCCCATTGAAAGAATACTTTTGTCAGTTAAGGTATACCAGTGAGTATGGGAGCTACAAGAAAGCAGGAAGGCAGACCCCAGCTACAGTAGTAAGTAGGTCCCCATGCAGTCTAGCAGCCAGCACGGTGTCACATTTGCAGCTGCTTCCCTGTGGGAGCTATCTTCAATACCACACTTTTTCTGTTCAGCTCCCATTGAAAGAATACATTTGTCAGTTAAGGTATACCACTGAGTATCGGAGCTACAAGAAAGCAGGAAGGCAGACCCCAGCTACAGTAGTAAGTAGGTCCCCATGCAGTCTAGCAGCCAGCACGGTGTCACATTTGCAGCTGCTTTCCTGTGGGAGATATCTTCAATACCACACTTTTTCTGTTCACCTCCCATTGAAAAAACTACATTTTGTCTCTTAAGGTATACAACTGAGTATGGGTGCTACAAGAAAGCAGGAAGATATATGCCAGCTACAGTAGTAAGTAGGTCCCCATGCAGTCTATCAGCCAGCACGGTGTCTCATTTGCAGCTGCTTTCCTGTGGGAGCTATCTTCAATACCACACTTTTTCTGTTCAGCTCCCATTGAAAGAATACATTTGTCAGTTAAGGTATACCACTGAGTATGGGAGCTACAAGAAAGCAGGAAGGCAGACCCCAGCTACAGTAGTAAGTAGGTCCCCATGCAGTCTAGCAGCCAGCACGGTGTCACATTTGCAGCTGCTTTCCTGTGGGAGCTATCTTCAATACCACACTTTTTCTTCTCAGTTCCCATTGAAAAAAATACATTTTGTCAGTTAAGGTATACCACTGAGTATGGGAGCTACAAGAAAGCAGGAAGATAGATCCCAGCTACATTAGTAAGTAGGTCCCCATGCAGTCTAGCAGCCAGCACAGTGTCACATTTGCAGCTGCTTTCCTGTGGGAGCTATCTTTAATACCACACTTTTTCTGTTCAGCTCCCTTCGAAAAAACTACATTTTGTCTCTTAAGGTATAAAACTGAGTATGGGAGCTACAAGAAAGCAGGAAGATAGATCCCAGCTACAGTAGTAAGTAGGTCCCCATGCAGTCTAGCAGCCAGCACGGTGTCACATTTGCAGCTGCTTCCCTCTGGGAGCTATCTTCAATACCACAGTTTTTCTGTTCAGCTCCCATTGAAAGAATACATTTGTCAGTTAAGGTATACCGCTGAGTATGGGAGCTACAAGAAAGCAGGAAGGCAGACCCCAGCTACAGTAGTAAGTAGGTCCCCATGCAGTCTAGCAGCCAGCACGGTGTCACATTTGCAGCTGCTTTCCTGTGGGAGCTATCTTCAATACCACACTTTTTCTGTTCACCTCCCATTGAAAAACTACATTTTGTCTCTTAAGTTATACAACTGAGTATGGGAGCTACAAGAAAGCAGGAAGATATATGCCAGCTACAGTAGTAAATAGGTCCCCATGCAGTCTAGCAGCCAGCACGGTGTCACATTTGCAGCTGCTTTCCTGTGGGAGCTATCTTCAATACCACACTTTTTCTGTTCAGCTCCCATTGAAAGAATACATTTGTCAGTTAAGGTATACCACTGAGTACGGGAGCTACAAGAAAGCAGGAAGATAGATCCAAACTACAGTAGTAAGTAGGTCTCCATGCAGTCTATCAGCTAGCACGGTGTCACATTTGCAGCTGCTTTCCTGTGGGAGCTATCTTCAATACCACAGTTTTTCTCCTCAGCTCCCATTGAAAGAATACATTTGTCAGTTAAGGTATACCACTGAGTATGGGAGCTACAAGAAAGCAGGAAGGCAGACCCCAGCTACAGTAGTAAGTAGGTCCCCATGCAGTCTATCAGCCAGCACGGTGTCACATTTGCAGCTGCTTTCCTGTGGGAGCTATCTTCAATACCACACTTTTTCTGTTCAGCTCCCATTGAAAAAATACATTTGTCTCTTAAGGTATACCACTGAGTATGGGAGCTACAAGAAAGCAGGAAGGCAGACCCCAGCTACAGTAGTAAGTAGGTCCCCATGCAGTCTATCAGCCAGCACGGTGTCACATTTGCAGCTGCTTTCCTGTGGGAGCTATCTTCAATACCACACTTTTTCTGTTCACCTGCCATTGAAAAAACTACATTTGTCAGTTAAGGTATACCACTGAGTATGGGAGCTACAAGAAAGCAGGAAGATAGATCCAAACTACAGTAGTAAGTAGGTCTCCATGCAGTCTATCAGCTAGCACGGTGTCACATTTGCAGCTGCTTCCCTGTGGGAGCTATCTTCAATACCACACTTTTTCTCCTCAGCTCCCATTGAAAGAATACATTTGTCAGTTAAGGTATACCACTGAGTATGGGAGCTACAAGAAAGCAGGAAGGCAGACCCCAGCTACAGTAGTAAGTAGGTCCCCATGCAGTCTAGCAGCCAGCACGGTGTCACATTTGCAGCTGCTTTCCTGTGGGAGCTATCTTCAATACCACACTTTTTCTTCTCAGTTCCCATTGAAAAAAATACATTTTGTCAGTTAAGGTATACCACTGAGTATGGGAGCTACAAGAAAGCAGGAAGATAGATCCCAGCTACAGTAGTAAGTAGGTCCCCATGCAGTCTAGCAGCCACCACGGTGTCACATTTGCAGCTGCTTTCCTGTGGGAGCTATCTTCAATACCACACTTTTTCTCCTCAGCTCCCATTGAAAGAATATATTTGTCAGTTAAGGTATACCGCTGAGTATGGGAGCTACAAGAAAGCAGGAAGGCAGACCCCAGCTATAGTAGTAAGTAGGTCCCCATGCAGTCTAGCAGCCAGCACGGTGTCACATTTACAGCTGCTTTCCTGTGGGAGCTATCTTCAATACCACACTTTTTCTGTTCAGCTCCCATTGAAAGAATACATTTGTCAGTTAAGGTATACCACTGAGTATGGGAGCTACAAGAAAGCAGGAAGATAGATCCCAGCTACGGTAGTAAGTAGGTCCCCATGCAGTCTAGCAGCCAGCACGGTGTCACATTTGCAGCTGCTTTCCTGTGGGAGCTATCTTCAATACCACACTTTTTCTGTTCAGCTCCCATTGAAAGAATACATTTGTCAGTTAAGGTACACCACTGAGTATGGGAGCTACAAGAAAGCAGGACGATAGATCCCAACTACAGTAGTAAGTAGGTCTCCATGCAGTCTATCAGCTAGCACATTGTCACATTTGCAGCTGCTTCCCTGTGGGAGCTATCTTCAATACCACACTTTTTCTGTTCAGCTCCCATTGAAAGAATACATTTGTCAGTTAAGGTATACCGCTGAGTATGGGAGCTACAAGAAAGCAGGAAGGCAGACCCCAGCTACAGTAGTAAGTAGGTCCCCATGCAGTCTAGCAGCCAGCACGGTGTCACATTTGCAGCTGCTTTCCTGTGGGAGCTATCTTCAATACCACACTTTTTCTGTTCAGCTCCCTTCGAAAAAACTACATTTTGTCTCTTAAGGTATAAAACTGAGTATGGGAGCTACAAGAAAGCAGGAAGATAGATCCCAGCTACAGTAGTAAGTAGGTCCCCATGCAGTCTAGCAGCCAGCACGGTGTCACATTTGCAGCTGCTTCCCTCTGGGAGCTATCTTCAATACCACAGTTTTTCTGTTCAGCTCCCATTGAAAGAATACTTTTGTCAGTTAAGGTATACCGCTGAGTATGGGAGCTACAAGAAAGCAGGAAGATAGATCCCAGCTACAGTAGTAAGTAGGTCCCCATGCAGTCTAGCAGCCAGCACGGTGTCACATTTGCAGCTGCTTTCCTGTGGGAGCTATCTTCAATACCACACTTTTTCTGTTCAGCTCCCATTGAAAGAATACATTTGTCAGTTAAGGTATACCGCTGAGTATGGGAGCTACAAGAAAGCAGGAAGGCAGACCCCAGCTATAGTAGTAAGTAGGTCCCCATGCAGTCTATCAGCCAGCACGGTGTCACATTTGCAGCTGCTTTCCTGTGGGAGCTATCTTCAATACCACACTTTTTCTGTTCAGCTCCCATTGAAAGAATACATTTGTCAGTTAAGGTATACCACTGAGTATGGGAGCTACAAGAAAGCAGGAAGATAGATCCCAGCTACGGTAGTAAGTAGGTCCCCATGCAGTCTAGCAGCCAGCACGGTGTCACATTTGCAGCTGCTTTCCTGTGGGAGCTATCTTCAATACCACACTTTTTCTGTTCAGCTCCCATTGAAAGAATACATTTGTCAGTTAAGGTACACCACTGAGTATGGGAGCTACAAGAAAGCAGGACGATAGATCCCAACTACAGTAGTAAGTAGGTCTCCATGCAGTCTATCAGCTAGCACATTGTCACATTTGCAGCTGCTTCCCTGTGGGAGCTATCTTCAATACCACACTTTTTCTGTTCAGCTCCCATTGAAAGAATACATTTGTCAGTTAAGGTATACCGCTGAGTATGGGAGCTACAAGAAAGCAGGAAGGCAGACCCCAGCTACAGTAGTAAGTAGGTCCCCATGCAGTCTAGCAGCCAGCACGGTGTCACATTTGCAGCTGCTTTCCTGTGGGAGCTATCTTCAATACCACACTTTTTCTGTTCAGCTCCCTTCGAAAAAACTACATTTTGTCTCTTAAGGTATAAAACTGAGTATGGGAGCTACAAGAAAGCAGGAAGATAGATCCCAGCTACAGTAGTAAGTAGGTCCCCATGCAGTCTAGCAGCCAGCACGGTGTCACATTTGCAGCTGCTTCCCTCTGGGAGCTATCTTCAATACCACAGTTTTTCTGTTCAGCTCCCATTGAAAGAATACTTTTGTCAGTTAAGGTATACCGCTGAGTATGGGAGCTACAAGAAAGCAGGAAGGCAGACCCCAGCTACAGTAGTAAGTAGGTCCCCATGCAGTCTAGCAGCCAGCACGGTGTCACATTTGCAGCTGCTTTCCTGTGGGAGCTATCTTCAATACCACACTTTTTCTGTTCACCTCCCATTGAAAAAACTACATTTTGTCTCTTAAGGTATACAACTGAGTATGGGAGCTACAAGAAAGCAGGAAGATATATGCCAGCTACAGTAGTAAATAGGTCCCCATGCAGTCTAGCAGCCAGCACGGTGTCACATTTGCAGCTGCTTTCCTGTGGGAGCTATCTTCAATACCACACTTTTTCTGTTCAGCTCCCATTGAAAGAATACATTTGTCAGTTAAGGTATACCACTGAGTACGGGAGCTACAAGAAAGCAGGAAGATAGATCCAAACTACAGTAGTAAGTAGGTCTCCATGCAGTCTATCAGCTAGCATGGTGTCACATTTGCAGCTGCTTTCCTGTGGGAGCTATCTTCAATACCACAGTTTTTCTCCTCAGCTCCCATTGAAAGAATACATTTGTCAGTTAAGGTATACCACTGAGTATGGGAGCTACAAGAAAGCAGGAAGGCAGACCCCAGCTACAGTAGTAAGTAGGTCCCCATGCAGTCTATCAGCCAGCACGGTGTCTCATTTGCAGCTGCTTTCCTGTGGGAGCTATCTTCAATACCACACTTTTTCTGTTCAGCTCCCATTGAAAAAATACATTTGTCTCTTAAGGTATACCACTGAGTATGGGAGCTACAAGAAAGCAGGAAGGCAGACCCCAGCTACAGTAGTAAGTAGGTCCCCATGCAGTCTATCAGCCAGCACGGTGTCACATTTGCAGCTGCTTTCCTGTGGGAGCTATCTTCAATACCACACTTTTTCTGTTCACCTGCCATTGAAAAAACTACATTTGTCAGTTAAGGTATACCACTGAGTATGGGAGCTACAAGAAAGCAGGAAGATAGATCCAAACTACAGTGGTAAGTAGGTCTCCATGCAGTCTATCAGCTAGCACGGTGTCACATTTGCAGCTGCTTCCCTGTGGGAGCTATCTTCAATACCACAGTTTTTCTCCTCAGCTGCCATTGAAAGAATACATTTGTCAGTTAAGGTATACCACTGAGTATGGGAGCTACAAGAAAGCAGGAAGGCAGACCCCAGCTACAGTAGTAAGTAGGTCCCCATGCAGTCTAGCAGCCAGCACGGTGTCACATTTGCAGCTGCTTTCCTGTGGGAGCTATCTTCAATACCACACTTTTCCTGTTCACCTGCCATTGAAAAAACTACATTTTGTCTCTTAAGATATACAACTGAGTATGGGAGCTACAAGAAAGCAGGAAGATATATGCCAGCTACAGTAGTAAGTAGGTCCCCATGCTGTCTAGCAGCCAGCACGGTGCCACATTTGCAGCTGCTTCCCTCTGGAAGCTATCGTCAATACCACAGTTTTTCTGTTCAGCTCCCATTGAAAGAACACATTTGTCAGTTAAGGTATACCGCTGAGTATGGGAGCTACAAGAAAGCAGGAAGGCAGACCCCAGCTACAGTAGTAAGTAGGTCCCCATGCAGTCTAGCAGCCAGCACGGTGTCACATTTGCAGCTGCTTTCCTGTGGGAGCTATCTTCAATACCACACTTTTTCTGTTCAGCTCCCATTGAAAGAATACATTTGTCAGTTAAGGTATACCACTGAGTATGGGAGCTACAAGAAAGCAGGAAGATAGATCCCAACTACAGTAGTAAGTAGGTCTCCATGCATTCTATCAGCTAGCACATTGTCACATTTGCAGCTGCTTCCCTGTGGGAGCTATCTTCAATACCACACTTTTTCTCCTCAGCTCCCATTGAAAGAATACATTTGTCAGTTAAGGTATACCACTGAGTATGGGAGCTACAAGAAAGCAGGAAGGCAGACCCCAGCTACAGTAGTAAGTAGGTCCCCATGCAGTCTAGCAGCCAGCACGGTGTCACATTTGCAGCTGCTTTCCTGTGGGAGCTATCTTCAATACCACACTTTTTCTTCTCAGTTCCCATTGAAAAAAATACATTTTGTCAGTTAAGGTATACCACTGAGTATGGGAGCTACAAGAAAGCAGGAAGATAGATCCCAGCTACAGTAGTAAGTAGGTCTCCATGCAGTCTAGCAGCCAGCACGGTGTCACATTTGCAGCTGCTTTCCTGTGGGAGCTATCTTCAATACCACACTTTTTCTGTTCAGCTCCCTTCGAAAAAACTACATTTTGTCTCTTAAGGTATAAGACTGAGTATGGGAGCTACAAGAAAGCAGGAAGATAGATCCCAGCTACAGTAGTAAGTAGGTCTCCATGCAGTCTATCAGCTAGCACATTGTCACATTTGCAGCTGCTTCCCTGTGGGAGCTATCTTCAATACCACAGTTTTTCTCCTCAGCTCCCATTGAAAGAATACATTTGTCAGTTAAGGTATACCACTGAGTATGGGAGCTACAAGAAAGCAGGAAGGCAGACCCCAGCTACAGTAGTAAGTAGGTCCCCATGCAGTCTAGCAGCCAGTACGGTGTCACATTTGCAGCTGCTTTCCTGTGGGAGCTATCTTCAATACCACACTTTTTCTGTTCAGCTCCCATTGAAAGAATACATTTGTCAGTTAAGGTATACCACTGAGTATGGGAGCTACAAGAAAGCAGGAAGGCAGACCCCAGCTACAGTAGTAAGTAGGTCCCCATGCAGTCTAGCAGCCAGCACGGTGTCACATTTGCAGCTGCTTTCCTGTGGGAGCTATCTTCAATACCACACTTTTTCTCCTCAGCTCCCATTGGAAGAATACATTTGTCAGTTAAGGTATACCACTGAGTATGGGAGCTACAAGAAAGCAGGAAGGCAGACCCCAGCTACAGTAGTAAGTAGGTCCCCATGCAGTCTAGCAGCCAGCACGGTGTCACATTTGCAGCTGCTTTCCTGTGGGAGCTATCTTCAATACCACACTTTTTCTTCTCAGTTCCCATTGAAAAAAATACATTTTGTCAGTTAAGGTATACCACTGAGTATGGGAGCTACAAGAAAGCAGGAAGATAGATCCCAGCTACAGTAGTAAGTAGGTCCCCATGCAGTCTAGCAGCCACCACGGTGTCACATTTGCAGCTGCTTTCCTGTGGGAGCTATCTTCAATACCACACTTTTTCTCCTCAGCTCCCATTGAAAGAATATATTTGTCAGTTAAGGTATACCACTGAGTATGGGAGCTACAAGAAAGCAGGAAGATATATCCCAGCTACAGTAGTAAGTAGGTCCCCATGCAGTCTAGCAGCCAGCACGGTGTCACATTTGCAGCTGCTTTCCTGTGGGAGCTATCTTCAATACCACAGTTTTTCTGTTCAGCTCCCATTGAAAGAATACATTTGTCAGTTAAGGTATACCACTGAGTATGGGAGCTACAAGAAAGCAGGAAGGCAGACCCCAGCTACAGTAGTAAGTAGGTCCCCATGCAGTCTAGCAGCCAGCACGGTGTCACATTTGCAGCTGCTTTCCTATGGGAACTATCTTCAATACCACACTTTTTCTGTTCAGCTCCCATGGAAAAAACTACATTTTGTCTCTTAAGGTATACAACTGAGTATGGGAGCTACAAGAAAGCAGGAAGGCAGATCCCAGCTACAGTAGTAAGTAGGTCCCCATGCAGTCTATGAGCCAGCACGGTGTCACATTTGCAGCTGCTTTCCTGTGGGAGCTATCTTCAATACCACACTTTTTCTGTTCAGCTCCCATTGAAAGAATACATTTGTCAGTTAAGGTATACCACTGAGTATGGGAGCTACAAGAAAGCAGGAAGATAGATCCCAACTACAGTAGTAAGTAGGTCTCCATGCATTCTATCAGCTAGCACATTGTCACATTTGCAGCTGCTTCCCTGTGGGAGCTATCTTCAATACCACACTTTTTCTCCTCAGCTCCCATTGAAAGAATACATTTGTCAGTTAAGGTATACCACTGAGTATGGGAGCTACAAGAAAGCAGGAAGGCAGACCCCAGCTACAGTAGTAAGTAGGTCCCCATGCAGTCTAGCAGCCAGCACGGTGTCACATTTGCAGCTGCTTTCCTGTGGGAGCTATCTTCAATACCACACTTTTTCTTCTCAGTTCCCATTGAAAAAAATACATTTTGTCAGTTAAGGTATACCACTGAGTATGGGAGCTACAAGAAAGCAGGAAGATAGATCCCAGCTACAGTAGTAAGTAGGTCTCCATGCAGTCTAGCAGCCAGCACGGTGTCACATTTGCAGCTGCTTTCCTGTGGGAGCTATCTTCAATACCACACTTTTTCTGTTCAGCTCCCTTCGAAAAAACTACATTTTGTCTCTTAAGGTATAAGACTGAGTATGGGAGCTACAAGAAAGCAGGAAGATAGATCCCAGCTACAGTAGTAAGTAGGTCTCCATGCAGTCTATCAGCTAGCACATTGTCACATTTGCAGCTGCTTCCCTGTGGGAGCTATCTTCAATACCACAGTTTTTCTCCTCAGCTCCCATTGAAAGAATACATTTGTCAGTTAAGGTATACCACTGAGTATGGGAGCTACAAGAAAGCAGGAAGGCAGACCCCAGCTACAGTAGTAAGTAGGTCCCCATGCAGTCTAGCAGCCAGTACGGTGTCACATTTGCAGCTGCTTTCCTGTGGGAGCTATCTTCAATACCACACTTTTTCTGTTCAGCTCCCATTGAAAGAATACATTTGTCAGTTAAGGTATACCACTGAGTATGGGAGCTACAAGAAAGCAGGAAGGCAGACCCCAGCTACAGTAGTAAGTAGGTCCCCATGCAGTCTAGCAGCCAGCACGGTGTCACATTTGCAGCTGCTTTCCTGTGGGAGCTATCTTCAATACCACACTTTTTCTCCTCAGCTCCCATTGGAAGAATACATTTGTCAGTTAAGGTATACCACTGAGTATGGGAGCTACAAGAAAGCAGGAAGGCAGACCCCAGCTACAGTAGTAAGTAGGTCCCCATGCAGTCTAGCAGCCAGCACGGTGTCACATTTGCAGCTGCTTTCCTGTGGGAGCTATCTTCAATACCACACTTTTTCTTCTCAGTTCCCATTGAAAAAAATACATTTTGTCAGTTAAGGTATACCACTGAGTATGGGAGCTACAAGAAAGCAGGAAGATAGATCCCAGCTACAGTAGTAAGTAGGTCCCCATGCAGTCTAGCAGCCACCACGGTGTCACATTTGCAGCTGCTTTCCTGTGGGAGCTATCTTCAATACCACACTTTTTCTCCTCAGCTCCCATTGAAAGAATATATTTGTCAGTTAAGGTATACCACTGAGTATGGGAGCTACAAGAAAGCAGGAAGATATATCCCAGCTACAGTAGTAAGTAGGTCCCCATGCAGTCTAGCAGCCAGCACGGTGTCACATTTGCAGCTGCTTTCCTGTGGGAGCTATCTTCAATACCACAGTTTTTCTGTTCAGCTCCCATTGAAAGAATACATTTGTCAGTTAAGGTATACCACTGAGTATGGGAGCTACAAGAAAGCAGGAAGGCAGACCCCAGCTACAGTAGTAAGTAGGTCCCCATGCAGTCTAGCAGCCAGCACGGTGTCACATTTGCAGCTGCTTTCCTATGGGAACTATCTTCAATACCACACTTTTTCTGTTCAGCTCCCATGGAAAAAACTACATTTTGTCTCTTAAGGTATACAACTGAGTATGGGAGCTACAAGAAAGCAGGAAGGCAGATCCCAGCTACAGTAGTAAGTAGGTCCCCATGCAGTCTATGAGCCAGCACGGTGTCACATTTGCAGCTGCTTTCCTGTGGGAGCTATCTTCAATACCACACTTTTTCTGTTCAGCTCCCATTGAAAGAATACATTTGTCAGTTAAGGTATACCGCTGAGTATGGGAGCTACAAGAAAGCAGGAAGGCAGACCCCAGCTATAGTAGTAAGTAGGTCCCCATGCAGTCTATCAGCCAGCACGGTGTCACATTTGCAGCTGCTTTCCTGTGGGAGCTATCTTCAATACCACACTTTTTCTGTTCAGCTCCCATTGAAAGAATACATTTGTCAGTTAAGGTATACCACTGAGTATGGGAGCTACAAGAAAGCAGGAAGATAGATCCCAGCTACGGTAGTAAGTAGGTCCCCATGCAGTCTAGCAGCCAGCACGGTGTCACATTTGCAGCTGCTTTCCTGTGGGAGCTATCTTCAATACCACACTTTTTCTGTTCAGCTCCCATTGAAAGAATACATTTGTCAGTTAAGGTACACCACTGAGTATGGGAGCTACAAGAAAGCAGGACGATAGATCCCAACTACAGTAGTAAGTAGGTCTCCATGCAGTCTATCAGCTAGCACATTGTCACATTTGCAGCTGCTTCCCTGTGGGAGCTATCTTCAATACCACACATTTTCTGTTCAGCTCCCATTGAAAGAATACATTTGTCAGTTAAGGTATACCGCTGAGTATGGGAGCTACAAGAAAGCAGGAAGGCAGACCCCAGCTATAGTAGTAAGTAGGTCCCCATGCAGTCTAGCAGCCAGCACGGTGTCACATTTGCAGCTGCTTTCCTGTGGGAGCTATCTTCAATACCACACTTTTTCTGTTCAGCTCCCATTGAAAGAATACATTTGTCAGTTAAGGTATACCGCTGAGTATGGGAGCTACAAGAAAGCAGGAAGATATATGCCAGCTACAGTAGTAAGTAGGTCCCCATGCAGTCTATCAGCCAGCACGGTGTCACATTTGCAGCTGCTTTCCTGTGGGAGCTATCTTCAATACCACACTTTTTCTGTTCAGCTCCCTTCGAAAAAACTACATTTTGTCTCTTAAGGTATAAAACTGAGTATGGGAGCTACAAGAAAGCAGGAAGATAGATCCCAGCTACAGTAGTAATTAGGTCCCCATGCAGTTTAGCAGCCAGCACGGTGTCACATTTGCAGCTGCTTTCCTTTGGGAGCTATCTTCAATACCACACTTTTTCTCCTCAGCTCCCATTGAAAGAATACAGTTGTCAGTTAATGTATACCGCTGAGTATCGGAGCTACAAGAAAGCAGGAAGGCAGACCCCAGCTACAGTAGTAAGTAGGTCCCCATGCAGTCTAGCAGCCAGCACGGTGTCACATTTGCAGCTGCTTTCCTGTGGGAGCTATCTTCAATACAACACTTTTTCTGTTCAGCTCCCATTGAAAAAACTACATTTTGTCTCTTAAGGTATACAACTGAGTATGGGAGCTACAAGAAAGCAGGAAGATATATGCCAGCTACAGTAGTAAGTAGGTCCCCATGCAGTCTAGCAGCCAGCACGGTGTCACATTTGCAGCTGCTTTCCTGTGGGAGCTATCTTCAATACCACACTTTTTCTGTTCAGCTCACATTGAAAGAATACTTTTGTCAGTTAAGGTATACCACTGAGTATGGGAGCTACAAGAAAGCAGGAAGGCAGACCCCAGCTACAGTAGTAAGTAGGTCCCCATGCAGTCTAGCAGCCAGCACGGTGTCACATTTGCAGCTGCTTCCCTGTGGGAGCTATCTTCAATACCACACTTTTTCTGTTCAGCTCCCATTGAAAGAATACATTTGTCAGTTAAGGTATACCACTGAGTATCGGAGCTACAAGAAAGCAGGAAGGCAGACCCCAGCTACAGTAGTAAGTAGGTCCCCATGCAGTCTAGCAGCCAGCACGGTGTCACATTTGCAGCTGCTTTCCTGTGGGAGATATCTTCAATACCACACTTTTTCTGTTCACCTCCCATTGAAAAAACTACATTTTGTCTCTTAAGGTATACAACTGAGTATGGGTGCTACAAGAAAGCAGGAAGATATATGCCAGCTACAGTAGTAAGTAGGTCCCCATGCAGTCTATCAGCCAGCACGGTGTCACATTTGCAGTTGCTTTCCTGTGGGAGCTATCTTCAATACCACACTTTTTCTGTTCAGCTCCCATTGAAAGAATACATTTGTCAGTTAAGGTATACCACTGAGTATGGGAGCTACAAGAAAGCAGGAAGGCAGACCCCAGCTACAGTAGTAAGTAGGTCCCCATGCAGTCTAGCAGCCAGCACGGTGTCACATTTGCAGCTGCTTCAGTGTGGGAGCTATCTTCAATACCACAGTTTTTCTCCTCAGCTCCCATTGAAAGAATACATTTGTCAGTTAAGGTATACCACTGAGTATGGGAGCTACAAGAAAGCAGGAAGGCAGACCCCAGCTACAGTAGTAAGTAGGTCCCCATGCAGTCTAGCAGCCAGCACGGTGTCACATTTGCAGCTGCTTTCCTGTGGGAGCTATCTTCAATACCACACTTTTTCTGTTCAGCTCCCATTGAAAGAATACATTTGTCAGTTAAGGTATACCACTGAGTATGGGAGCTACAAGAAAGCAGGAAGATAGATCCCAGCTACAGTAATAAGTAGGTCCCCATGCAGTCTAGCAGCCAGCACGGTGTCACATTTGCAGCTGCTTCCCTCTGGGAGCTATCTTCAATACCACACTTTTTCTGTTCAGCTCCCATTGAAAGAATACATTTGTCAGTTCAGGTATACCGCTGAGTATGGGAGCTACAAGAAAGCAGGAAGGCAGACCCCAGCTACAGTAGTAAGTAGGTCCCCATGCAGTCTAGCAGCCAGCACGGTGTCACATTTGCAGCTGCTTTCCTGTGGGAGCTATCTTCAATACCACACTTTTTCTGTTCACCTCCCATTGAAAAAACTACATTTTGTCTCTTAAGGTATACAACTGAGTATGGGAGCTACAAGAAAGCAGGAAGATATATGCCAGCTACAGTAGTAAGTAGGTCCCCATGCAGTCTAGCAGCCAGCACGGTGTCACATTTGCAGCTGCTTTTCTGTGGGAGCTATCTTCAATACCACACTTTTTCTGTTCAGCTCCCATTGAAAGAATACATTTGTCAGTTAAGGTATACCACTGAGTACGGGAGCTACAAGAAAGCAGGAAGATAGATCCAAACTACAGTAGTAAGTAGGTCTCCATGCAGTCTATCAGCTAGCACGGTGTCACATTTGCAGCTGCTTTCCTGTGGGAGCTATCTTCAATACCACAGTTTTTCTCCTAAGCTCCCATTGAAAGAATACATTTGTCAGTTAAGGTATACCACTGAGTATGGGAGCTACAAGAAAGCAGGAAGGCAGACCCCAGCTACAGTAGTAAGTAGGTCCCCATGCAGTCTAGCAGCCAGCACGGTGTCACATTTGCAGCTGCTTTCCTGTGGGAGCTATCTTCAATACCACACTTTTTCTGTTCAGCTCCCATTGAAAAAATACATTTGTCTCTTAAGGTATACCACTGAGTATGGGAGCTACAAGAAAGCAGGAAGGCAGACCCCAGCTACAGTAGTAAGTAGGTCCCCATGCAGTCTATCAGCCAGCACGGTGTCACATTTGCAGCTGCTTTCCTGTGGGAGCTATCTTCAATACCACACTTTTTCTGTTCACCTGCCATTGAAAAAACTACATTTGTCAGTTAAGGTATACCACTGAGTATGGGAGCTACAAGAAAGCAGGAAGATAGATCCAAACTACAGTAGTAAGTAGGTCTCCATGCAGTCTATCAGCTAGCACGGTGTCACATTTGCAGCTGCTTCCCTGTGGGAGCTATCTTCAATACCACAGTTTTTCTCCTCAGCTCCCATTGAAAGAATACATTTGTCAGTTAAGGTATACCACTGAGTATGGGAGCTACAAGAAAGCAGGAAGGCAGACCCCAGCTACAGTAGTAAGTAGGTCCCCATGCAGTCTAGCAGCCAGCACGGTGTCACATTTGCAGCTGCTTTCCTGTGGGAGCTATGTTCAATACCACACTTTTTCTGTTCAGCTCCCATTGAAAGAATACATTTGTCAGTTAAGGTATACCGCTGAGTATGGGAGCTACAAGAAAGCAGGAAGGCTGAACCCAGCTACAGTAGTAAGTAGGTCCCCATGCAGTCTAGCAGCCAGCACGGTGTCACATTTGCAGCTGCTTTCCTGTGGGAGCTATCTTCAATACCACACTTTTTCTGTTCAGCTCCCATTGAAAGAATACATTTGTCAGTTAAGGTATACAACTGAGTATGGGAGCTACAAGAAAGCAGGAAGATATATGCCAGCTACAGTAGTAAGTAGGTCCCCATGCAGTCTAGCAGCCAGCACGGTGTCACATTTGCAGCTGCTTTCCTGTGGGAGCTATCTTCAATACCACACTTTTTCTGTTCAGCTCCCATTGAAAGAATACATTTGTCAGTTAAGGTATACCACTGAGTATGGGAGCTACAAGAAAGCAGGAAGATAGATCCAAACTACAGTAGTAAGTAGGTCTCCATGCAGTCTATCAGCTAGCACGGTGTCACATTTGCAGCTGCTTCCCTGTGGGAGCTATCTTCAATACCACAGTTTTTCTCCTCAGCTCCCATTGAAAGAATACATTTGTCAGTTAAGGTATACCACTGAGTATGGGAGCTACAAGAAAGCAGGAAGGCAGACCCCAGCTACAGTAGTAAGTACGTCCCCATGCAGTCTAGCAGTCAGCACGGTGTCACATTTGCAGCTGCTTTCCTGTGGGAGCTATCTTCAATACCACACTTTTTCTGTTCAGCTCCCATTGAAAAAATACATTTGTCTCTTAAGGTATACCACTGAGTATGGGAGCTACAAGAAAGCAGGAAGGCAGACCCCAGCTACAGTAGTAAGTAGGTCCCCATGCAGTCTATCAGCCAGCACGGTGTCACATTTGCAGCTGCTTTCCTGTGGGAGCTATCTTCAATACCACACTTTTTCTGTTCAGCTCCCATTGAAAGAATACATTTGTCAGTTAAGGTATACCACTGAGTATGGGAGCTACAAGAAAGCAGGAAGATTGATCCAAACTACAGTAGTAGGTAGATCTCCATGCAGTCTATCAGCTAGCACGGTGTCACATTTGCAGCTGCTTCCCTGTGGGAGCTATCTTCAATACCACAGTTTTTCTCCTCAGCTCCCATTGAAAGAATACATTTGTCAGTTAAGGTATACCACTGAGTATGGGAGCTACAAGAAAGCAGGAAGGCAGACCCCAGCTACAGTAGTAAGTAGGTCCCCATGCAGTCTAGCAGCCAGCACGGTGTCACATTTGCAGCTGCTTTCCTGTGGGAGCTATCTTCAATACCACACTTTTTCTGTTCACCTCCCATTGAAAAAATACATTTTGTCTCTTAAGAAATACAACTGAGTATGGGAGCTACAAGAAAGCAGGAAGATATATGCCAGCTACAGTAGTAAGTAGGTCCCCATGCAGTCTAGCAGCCAGCACGGTGTCACATTTGCAGCTGCTTTCCTGTGGGAGCTATCTTCAATACCACACTTTTTCTGTTCAGCTCCCATTGAAAGAATACATTTGTCAGTTAAGGTATACCGCTGAGTATGGGAGCTACAAGAAAGCAGGAAGATAGATCCCAGCTACAGTAGTAATTAGGTCCCCATGCAGTCTAGCAGCCAACACGGTGTCACATTTGCAACTGCTTTCCTGTGGGAGCTATCTTCAATACCACACTTTTTCTGTTCAGCTCCCATTGAAAGAATACATTTGTCAGTTAAGGTATACCACTGAGTATGGGAGCTACAAGAAAGCAGGAAGGCAGACCCCAGCTACAGTAGTAAGTAGGTCCCCATGCAGTCTATCAGCCAGCACGGTGTCACATTTGCAGCTGCTTTCCTGTGGGAGCTATCTTCAATACCACACTTTTTCTGTTCAGCTCCCATTGAAAGAATACATTTGTCAGTTAAGGTATACCACTGAGTATGGGAGCTACAAGAAAGCAGGAAGGCAGACCCCAGCTACAGTAGTAAGTAGGTCCCCATGCAGTCTATCAGCCAGCACGGTGTCACATTTGCAGCTGCTTCCCTCTGGGAGCTATCTTCAATAACACAGTTTTTCTCCTCAGCTCCCATTGAAAGAATACATTTGTCAGTTAAGGTATACCGCTGAGTATGGGAGCTACAAGAAAGCAGGAAGGCAGACCCCAGCTACAGTAGTAAGTAGGTCCCCATGCAGTCTAGCAGCCAGCACGGTGTCACATTTGCAGCTGCTTTCCTGTGGGAGCTATCTTCAATACCACACTTTTTCTGTTCAGCTCCCATTGAAAAAACTACATTTTGTCTCTTAAGGTATAAAACTGAGTATGGGAGCTACAAGAAAGCAGGAAGATATATGCCAGCTACTGTAGTAAGTAGGTCCCCATGCAGTCTAGCAGCCAACACGGTGTCACATTTGCAGCTGCTTTCCTGTGGGAGCTATCTTCAATACCACACTTTTTCTGTTCAGCTCCCATTGATAGAATACATTTGTCAGTTAAGGTATACCACTGAGTATGGGAGCTACAAGAAAGCAGGAAGTCAGACCCCAGCTACAGTAGTAAGTAGGTCCCCATGCAGTCTATCAGCCAGCACGGTGTCACATTTGCAGCTGCTTTCCTGTGGGAGCTATCTTCAATACCACACTTTTTCTGTTCAGCTCCCATTGAAAAAATACATTTGTCTCTTAAGGTATACCACTGAGTATGGGAGCTACAAGAAAGCAGGAAGGCAGACCCCAGCTACAGTAGTAAGTAGGTCCCCATGCAGTCTAGCAGCCAGCACGGTGTCACATTTGCAGCTGCTTTCCTGTGGGAGCTATCTTCAATACCACACTTTTTCTGTTCAGCTCCCATTGAAAGAATACATTTGTCAGTTAAGGTATACCACTGAGTATGGGAGCTACAAGAAAGCAGGAAGATAGATCCCAGCTACAGTAGTAAGTAGGTCTCCATGCAGTCTATCAGCTAGCACGGTGTCACATTTGCAGCTGCTTTCCTGTGGGAGCTATCTTCAATACCACACTTTTTCTGTTCAGCTCCCATTGAAAGAGTACATTTGTCAGTTAAGGTATACCGCTGAGTATGGGAGCTACAAGAAAGCAGGAAGATAGATCCCAGCTACAGTAGTAATTAGGTCCCCATGCAGTCTAGCAGCCAACACGGTGTCACATTTGCAACTGCTTTCCTGTGGGAGCTATCTTCAATACCACACTTTTTCTGTTCAGCTCCCATTGAAAGAATACATTTGTCAGTTAAGGTATACCACTGAGTATGGGAGCTACAAGAAAGCAGGAAGGCAGATCCCAGCTACAGTAGTAATTAGGTCCCCATGCAGTCTAGCAGCCAACACGGTGTCACATTTGCAACTGCTTTCCTGTGGGAGCTATCTTCAATACCACACTTTTTCTGTTCAGCTCCCATTGAAAGAATACATTTGTCAGTTAAGGTATACCACTGAGTATGGGAGCTACAAGAAAGCAGGAAGGCAGACCCCAGCTACAGTAGTAAGTAGGTCCCCATGCAGTCTATCAGCCAGCACGGTGTCACATTTGCAGCTGCTTCCCTCTGGGAGCTATCTTCAATAACACAGTTTTTCTCCTCAGCTCCCATTGAAAGAATACATTTGTCAGTTAAGGTATACCGCTGAGTATGGGAGCTACAAGAAAGCAGGAAGGCAGACCCGAGCTACAGTAGTAAGTAGGTCCCCATGCAGTCTAGCAGCCAGCACGGTGTCACATTTGCAGCTGCTTTCCTGTGGGAGCTATCTTCAATACCACACTTTTTCTGTTCAGCTCCCATTGAAAAAACTACATTTTGTCTCTTAAGGTATAAAACTGAGTATGGGAGCTACAAGAAAGCAGGAAGATATATGCCAGCTACTGTAGTAAGTAGGTCCCCATGCAGTCTAGCAGCCAACACGGTGTCACATTTGCAGCTGCTTTCCTGTGGGAGCTATCTTCAATACCACACTTTTTCTGTTCAGCTCCCATTGATAGAATACATTTGTCAGTTAAGGTATACCACTGAGTATGGGAGCTACAAGAAAGCAGGAAGTCAGACCCCAGCTACAGTAGTAAGTAGGTCCCCATGCAGTCTATCAGCCAGCACGGTGTCACATTTGCAGCTGCTTTCCTGTGGGAGCTATCTTCAATACCACACTTTTTCTGTTCAGCTCCCATTGAAAAAATACATTTGTCTCTTAAGGTATACCACTGAGTATGGGAGCTACAAGAAAGCAGGAAGGCAGACCCCAGCTACAGTAGTAAGTAGGTCCCCATGCAGTCTATCAGCCAGCACGGTGTCACATTTGCAGCTGCTTTCCTGTGGGAGCTATCTTCAATACCACACTTTTTCTGTTCAGCTCCCATTGAAAGAATACATTTGTCAGTTAAGGTATACCACTGAGTATGGGAGCTACAAGAAAGCAGGAAGATAGATCCCAGCTACAGTAGTAAGTAGGTCTCCATGCAGTCTATCAGCTAGCACGGTGTCACATTTGCAGCTGCTTCCCTGTGGGAGCTATCTTCAATACCACAGTTTTTCTCCTCAGCTCCCATTGAAAGAATACATTTGTCAGTTAAGGTATACCGCTGGGTATGGGAGGTACAAGAAAGCAGGAAGGCAGACCCCAGCTACAGTAGTAAGTAGGTCCCCATGCAGTCTAGCAGTCAGCACGGTGTCACATTTGCAGCTGCTTTCCTGTGGGAGCTATCTTCAATACCACACTTTTTCTGTTCAGCTCCCATTGAAAGAATACATTTGTCAGTTAAGGTATACCACTGAGTATGGGAGCTACAAGAAAGCAGGAAGGCAGACCCCAGCTACAGTAGTAAGTAGGTCCCCATGCAGTCTAGCAGCCAGCACGGTGTCACATTTGCAGCTGCTTCCCTCTGGGAGCTATCTTCAATACCACAGTTTTTCTGTTCAGCTCCCATTGAAAGAATACAGTTGTCAGTTAAGGTATACCGCTGAGTATGGGAGCTACAAGAAAGCAGGAAGGCAGACCCCAGCTACAGTAGTAAGTAGGTCCCCATGCAGTCTAGCAGCCAGCACGGTGTCACATTTGCAGCTGCTTTCCTGTGGGAGCTATCTTAAATACCACACTTTTTCTGTTCACCTCCCATTGAAAAAACTACATTTTGTCTCTTAAGTTATACAACTGAGTATGGGAGCTACAAGAAAGCAGGAAGATATATGCCAGCTACAGTAGTAAGTAGATCCCCAAGCAGTCTATCAGCCAGCACGGTGTCACATTTGCAGCTGCTTCCCTGTGGGAGCTATCTTCAATACCACACTTTTTCTTCTCAGCTCCCATTGAAAAAACTATATTTTGTCAGTTATGGTATACCGCTGAGTATGGGAGCTACAAGAAAGCAGGAAGGCAGACCCCAGCTACAGTAGTAAGTAGGTCCCCATGCAGTCTAGCAGCCAGCACGGTGTCACATTTGCAGCTGCTTCCCTGTGGGAGCTATCTTCAATACCACACTTTTTCTGTTCAGCTCCCATTGAAAAAACTACATTTTGTCTCTTAAGGTATACAACTGAGTATGGGAGCTACAAGAAAGCAGGAAGGCAGATCCCAGCTACAGTAGTAAGTAGGTCCCCAAGCAGTCTATCAGCCAGCACGGTGTCACATTTGCAGCTGCTTTCCTGTGGGAGCTATCTTCAATACCACACTTTTTCTGTTCAGCTCCCATTGAAAGAATACTTTTGTCAGTTAAGGTATACCGCTGAGTATGGGAGCTACAAGAAAGCAGGAAGGCAGACCCCAGCTACAGTAGTAAGTAGGTCCCCATGCAGTCTAGCAGCCAGCACGGTGTCACATTTGCAGCTGCTTTCCTGTGGGAGCTATCTTCAATACCACAGTTTTTCTGTTCAGCTCCCATTGAAAGAATACATTTGTCAGTTAAGGTATACCGCTGAGTATGGGAGCTACAAGAAAGCAGGAAGATAAATCCCAGCTACAGTAGTAAGTAGGTCCCCATGCAGTCTAGCAGCCAGCACGGTGTCACTTTTGCAGCTGCTTTCCTGTGGGAGCTATCTTCAATACCACAGTTTTTCTGTTCAGCTCCCATTGAAAGAATACATTTGTCAGTTAAGGTATACCGCTGAGTATGGGAGCTACAAGAAAGCAGGAAGGTAGACCCCAGCTACAGTAGTAAGTAGGTCCCCATGCAGTCTAGCAGCCAGCACGGTGTCACATTTGCAGCTGCTTTCCTGTGGGAGCTATCTTCAATACCACACTTTTTCTGTTCACCTCCCATTGAAAAAACTACATTTTGTCTCTTAAGGTATACAACTGAGTATGGGAGCTACAAGAAAGCAGGAAGATATATGCCACCTACAGTAGTAAGTAGGTCCCCATGCAGTCTAGCAGCCAGCACTGTGTCACATTTGCAGCTGCTTTCCTGTGGGAGCTATCTTCAATACCACACTTTTTCTGTTCAGCTCCCATTGAAAAAATACATTTGCCTCTTAACGTATACCACTGAGTATGGGAGCTACAAGAAAGCAGGAAGGCAGAACCCAGCTACAGTAGTAAGTAGGTCCCCATGCAGTCTAGCAGCCAGCACGGTGTCACATTTGCAGCTGCTTTCCTGTGGGAGCTATCTTCAATACCACACTTTTTCTCCTCAGTTCCCATTTAAAGAATACATTTGTCAGTTAAGGTATACCACTGAGTATGGGAGCTACAAGAAAGCAGGAAGGCAGACCCCAGCTACAGTAGTAAGTAGGTCCCCATGCAGTCTATCAACAAGCACGGTGTCACATTTGCAGCTGCTTTCCTGTGGGAGCTATCTTCAATACCACACTTTTTCTGTTCAGCTCTCATTGAAAAAACTACATTTTGTCTCTTACGGTATACAACTGAGTATGGGAGCTACAAGAAAGCAGGAAGATAGATCCCAGCTACAGTAGTAAGTAGGTCCCCATGCAGTCTAGCAGCCAGCACGGTGTCACATTTGCAGCTGCTTTCCTGTGGGAGCTATCTTCAATACCACACTTTTTCTGTTCAGCTCCCATTGAAAGAATACTTTTGTCAGTTAAGGTATACCACTGAGTATGGGAGCTACAAGAAAGCAGGAAGGCAGATCCCAGCTACAGTAGTAAGTAGGTCCCCATGCAGTCTATCAGCCAGCACGGTGTCACATTTGCAGCTGCTTTCCTGTGGGAGCTATCTTCAATACCACACTTTTTCTGTTCAGCTCCCATTTAAAGAATAAATTTGTCGGTTAATATATACCGCTGAGTATGGGAGCTTCAAGAAAGCAGAAAGAGAGATCCCAGCTACAGTAGTAAGTAGGTCCCCATGCAGTCTAGCAGCCAGCACTGTGTCACATTTGCAGCTGCTTTCCTGTGGGAGCTATCTTCAATACCACAATTTTTCTGTTCAGCTCCCCTTGAAAGAATACATTTGTCAGTTAAGGTATACCGCTGAGTATGGGAGCTACAAGAAAGCAGGAAGATAGATCCCAGGTACAGTAGTAAGTAGGTCCCCATGCAGTCTAGCAGCCAGCACGGTGTCACATTTGCAGCTGCTTTCCTGTGGGAGCTATCCTCAATACCACACTTTTTCTGTTCAGCTCCCATTGAAAAAATACATTTGTCTCTTAACGTATACCACTGAGAATGGGAGCTACAAGAAAGCAGGAAGGCAGACCCCAGCTACAGTAGTAAGTAGGTCTCCATGCAGTCTATCAGCCAGCACGGTGTCACATTTGCAGCTGCTTTCCTGTGGGAGCTATCTTCAATACCACACTTTTTCTGTTCAGCTCCCATTTAAAAAACTACATTTTGTCAGTTAAGGTATACCGCTGATTATGGGAGCTACAAGAAAGCAGGAAGGCAGACCCCAGCTACAGTAGTAAGTAGGTCCCCATGCAGTCTATCAGCCAGCACGGTGTCACATTTGCAGCTGCTTTCCTGTAGGAGCTATCTTCAATACCACACTTTTTCTCCTCAGTTCCCATTTAAAGAATACATTTGTCTCTTAAGTTATACCACTGAGTATGGGAGCTACAAGAAAGCAGGAAGGCAGACCCCAGCTACAGTAGTAAGTAGGTCTCCATGCAGTCTAGCAGCTAGCACGGTGTCACATTTGCAGCTGCTTCCCTGTGGGAGCTATCTTCAATACCACACTTTTTCTTCTCAGCTCCCATTGAAAAAACTATATTTTCTCAGTTATGGTATACCGCTGAGTATGGGAGCTACAAGAAAGCAGGAAGGCAGACCCCAGCTACAGTAGTAAGTAGGTCCCCATGCAGTCTAGCAGCCAGCACGGTGTCACATTTGCAGCTGCTTCCCTGTGGGAGCTATCTTCAATACCACACTTTTTCTGTTCAGCTCCCATTGAAAAAACTACATTTTGTCTCTTAAGGTATGCAACTGAGTATGGGAGCTACAAGAAAGCAGGAAGGCAGATCCCAGCTACAGTAGTAAGTAGGTCCCCAAGCAGTCTAGCAGCCAGCACGGTGTCACATTTGCAGCTGCTTTCCTGTGGGAGCTATCTTCAATACCACACTTTTTCTGTTCAGCTCCCATTGAAAGAATACTTTTGTCAGTTAAGGTATACCGCTGAGTATGGGAGCTACAAGAAAGCAGGAAGATAGATCCCAGCTACAGTAGTAAGTAGGTCCCCATGCAGTCTAGCAGCCAGCACGGTGTCACTTTTGCAGCTGTTTTCCTGTGGGAGCTATCTTCAATACCACAGTTTTTCTGTTCAGCTCCCATTGAAAGAATACATTTGTCGGTTAAGGTATACCGCTGAGTATGGGAGCTACAAGAAAGCAGGAAGGCAGACCCCAGCTACAGTAGTAAGTAGGTCCCCATGCAGTCTAGCAGCCAGCACGGTGTCACATTTGCAGCTGCTTTCCTGTGGGAGCTATCTTCAATACCACACTTTTTCTGTTCAGCTCCCATTGAAAGAATACATTTGTCAGTTAATGTATACCACTGAGTATGGGAGCTACAAGAAAGCAGGAAGGCAGACCCCAGCTACAGTAGTAAGTAGGTCTCCATGCAGTCTATCAGCTAGCACGGTGTCACATTTGCAGCTGCTTCCCTGTGGGAGCTATCTTCAATACCACACTTTTTCTCCTCAGCTCCCATTGAAAGAATACATTTGTCAGTTAAGGTATACCGCTGAGTATGGGAGCTACAAGAAAGCAGGAAGGCAGACCCCAGCTACAGTAGTAAGTAGGTCCCCATGCAGTCTAGCAGCCAGCACGGTGTCACATTTGCAGCTGCTTTCCTGTGGGAGCTATCTTCAATACCACACTTTTTCTCCTCAGTTCCCATTTAAAGAATAAATTTGTCTCTTAAGTTATACCACTGAGTATGGGAGCTACAAGAAAGCAGGAAGGCAGACCCCAGCTACAGTAGTAAGTAGGTCTCCATGCAGTCTATCAGCTAGCACGGTGTCACATTTGCAGCTGCTTCCCTGTGGGAGCTATCTTCAATACCACACTTTTTCTTCTCAGCTCCCATTGAAAAAACTACATTTTGTCAGTTAAGGTATACCGCTGAGTATGGGAGCTACAAGAAAGCAGGAAGGCAGACCCCAGCTACAGTAGTAAGTAGGTCCCCATGCAGTCTAGCAGCCAGCACGGTGTCACATTTGCAGCTGCTTCCCTGTGGGAGCTATCTTCAATACCACACTTTTTCTGTTCAGCTCCCATTGAAAAAACTACATTTTGTCTCTTAAGGTATGCAACTGAGTATGGGAGCTACAAGAAAGCAGGAAGGCAGATCCCAGCTACAGTAGTAAGTAGGTCCCCAAGCAGTCTATCAGCCAGCACGGTGTCACATTTGCAGATGCTTTCCTGTGGGAGCTATCTTCAATACCACACTTTTTCTGTTCAGCTCCCATTGAAAGAATACTTTTGTCAGTTAAGGTATACCGCTGAGTATGGGAGCTACAAGAAAGCAGGAAGATAGATCCCAGCTACAGTAGTAAGTAGGTCCCCATGCAGTCTAGCAGCCAGCACGGTGTCACTTTTGCAGCTGTTTTCCTGTGGGAGCTATCTTCAATACCACAGTTTTTCTGTTCAGCTCCCATTGAAAGAATACATTTGTCGGTTAAGGTATACCGCTGAGTATGGGAGCTACAAGAAAGCAGGAAGGCAGACCCCAGCTACAGTAGTAAGTAGGTCCCCATGCAGTCTATCAGCCAGCACGGTGTCACATTTGCAGCTGCTTTCCTGTGGGAGCTATCTTCAATACCACACTTTTTCTGTTCAGCTCCCATTGAAAGAATACATTTGTCAGTTAAGGTATACCGCTGAGTATGGGAGCTACAAGAAAGCAGGAAGATAGATCCCAGCTACAGTAGTAAGTAGGTCCCCATGCAGTCTAGCAGTCAGCACGGTGTCACTTTTGCAGCTGCTTTCCTGTGGGAGCTATCTTCAATACCACAGTTTTTCTGTTCAGCTCCCATTGAAAGAATACATTTGTCAGTTAAGGTATACCGCTGAGTATGGGAGCTACAAGAAAGCAGGAAGGCAGACCCCAGCTACAGTAGTAAGTAGGTTGCCATGCAGTCTATCAGCCAGCACGGTGTCACATTTGCAGCTGCTTTCCTGTGGGAGCTATCTTCAATACCACACTTTTTCTCCTCAGTTCCCATTTAAAGAATACATTTGTCTCTTAAGTTATACCACTGAGTATGGGAGCTACAAGAAAGCAGGAAGGCAGACCCCAGCTACAGTAGTAAGTAGGTCTCCATGCAGTCTAGCAGCCAGCACGGTGTCACATTTGCAGCTGCTTCCCTCTGGGAGCTATCTTCAATACCACAGTTTTTCTGTTCAGCTCCCATTGAAAGAATACATTTGTCAGTTAAGGTATACCGCTGAGTATGGGAGCTACAAGAAAGCAGGAAGGCAGACCCCAGCTACAGTAGTAAGTAGGTCCCCATGCAGTCTATCAGCCAGCACGGTGTCACATTTGCAGCTGCTTTCCTGTGGGAGCTATCTTCAATACCACACTTTTTCTGTTCAGCTCCCATTGAAAGAATACATTTGTCAGTTAAGGTATACCACTGAGTATGGGAGCTACAAGAAAGCAGGAAGATAGATCCCAGCTACAGTAGTAAGTAGGTCTCCATGCAGTCTATCAGCTAGCACGGTGTCACATTTGCAGCTGCTTCCCAGTGGGAGCTATCTTCAATACCACAGTTTTTCTGTTCAGCTCCCATTGAAAGAATACATTTGTCAGTTAAGGTATACCGCTGAGTATGGGAGCTACAAGAAAGCAGGAAGGCAGACCCCAGCTACAGTAGTAAGTAGGTCTCCATTCAGTCTATCAGCTAGCACGGTGTCACATTTGCAGCTGATCCCTGTGGGAGCTATCTTCAATACCACACTTTTTCTTCTCAGCTCCCATTGAAAATATTACATTTTGTCAGTTAAGGTATACCGCTGCGTATGGGAGCTACAAGAAAGCAGGAAGGCAGACCCCAGCTACAGTAGTAAGTAGATCCCCATGCAGTCTAGCAGCCAGCACGGTGTCACATTTGCAGCTGCTTCCCTGTGTGAGCTATCTTCAATACCACACTTTTTCTTCTCAGCTCCCATTGAAAAAACTACATTTTGTCAGTTAAGGTATACCGCTGCGTATGGGAGCTACAAGAAAGCAGGAAGGCAGACCCCAGCTACAGTAGTAAGTAGGTCCCCATGCAGTCTAGCAGCCAGCACGGTGTCACATTTGCAGCTGCTTCCCTGTGGGAGCTATTTTCAATACCACACTTTTTCTCCTCAGCTCCCATTGAAAGAATACATTTGTCAGTTAATGTATACCACTGAGTATGGGAGCTACAAGAAAGCAGGAAGGTAGACCCCAGCTACAGTAGTAAGTAGGTCTCCATGCAGTCTATCAGCTAGCACGGTGTCACATTTGCAGCTGCTTCCCTGTGGGAGCTATTTTCAATACCACACTTTTTCTCCTCAGCTCCCATTGAAAGAATACATTTGTCAGTTAAGGTATACCGCTGAGTATGGGAGCTACAAGAAAGCAGGAAGGCAGACCCCAGCTACAGTAGTAAGTAGGTCCCCATGCAGTCTAGCAGCCAGCACGGTGTCACATTTGCAGCTGCTTTCCTGTGGGAGCTATCTTCAATACCACACTTTTTCTGTTCAGCTCCCATTTAAAGAATACATTTGTCGGTTAACATATACCGCTGAGTATGGGAGCTTCAAGAAAGCAGAAAGAGAGATCCCAGTTACAGTAGTAAGTAGGTCCCTATGCAGTCTAGCAGCCAGCACGGTGTCACATTTGCAGCTGCTTTCCTGTGGGAGCTATCTTCAATACCACAATTTTTCTGTTCAGCTCCCCTTGAAAGAATACATTTGTCAGTTAAGGTATACCGCTGAGTATGGGAGCTACAAGAAAGCAGGAAGGCAGACCCCAGCTACAGTAGTAAGTAGGTCCCCATGCAGTCTAGCAGCCAGCACGGTGTCACATTTGCAGCTGCTTTCCTGTGGGAGCTATCTTCAATACCACACTTTTTCTCCTCAGTTCCCATTTAAAGAATACATTTGTCTCTTAAGTTATACCACTGAGTATGGGAGCTACAAGAAAGCAGGAAGGCAGACCCCAGCTACAGTAGTAAGTAGGTCTCCATGCAGTCTAGCAGCCAGCACGGTGTCACATTTGCAGCTGCTTCCCTCTGGGAGCTATCTTCAATACCACAGTTTTTCTGTTCAGCTCCCATTGAAAGAATACATTTGTCAGTTAAGGTATACCGCTGAGTATGGGAGCTACAAGAAAGCAGGAAGGCAGACCCCAGCTACAGTAGTAAGTAGGTCCCCATGCAGTCTATCAGCCAGCACGGTGTCACATTTGCAGCTGCTTTCCTGTGGGAGCTATCTTCAATACCACACTTTTTCTGTTCAGCTCCCATTGAAAGAATACATTTGTCAGTTAAGGTATACCACTGAGTATGGGAGCTACAAGAAAGCAGGAAGATAGATCCCAGCTACAGTAGTAAGTAGGTCTCCATGCAGTCTATCAGCTAGCACGGTGTCACATTTGCAGCTGCTTCCCTGTGGGAGCTATCTTCAATACCACACTTTTTCTTCTCAGCTCCCATTGAAAAAACTACATTTTGTCAGTTAAGGTATACCGCTGCGTATGGGAGCTACAAGAAAGCAGGAAGGCAGACCCCAGCTACAGTAGTAAGTAGATCCCCAAGCAGTCTATCAGCCAGCACGGTGTCACATTTGCAGCTGCTTCCCTGTGGGAGCTATCTTCAATACCACACTTTTTCTGTTCAGCTCCCATTGAAAGAATACATTTGTCAGTTAATGTATACCACTGAGTATGGGAGCTACAAGAAAGCAGGAAGGTAGACCCCAGCTACAGTAGTAAGTAGGTCTCCATGCAGTCTATCAGCTAGCACGGTGTCACATTTGCAGCTGCTTCCCTGTGGGAGCTATTTTCAATACCACACTTTTTCTCCTCAGCTCCCATTGAAAGAATACATTTGTCAGTTAAGGTATACCGCTGAGTATGGGAGCTACAAGAAAGCAGGAAGGCAGACCCCAGCTACAGTAGTAAGTAGGTCCCCATGCAGTCTAGCAGCCAGCACGGTGTCACATTTGCAGCTGCTTTCCTGTGGGAGCTATCTTCAATACCACACTTTTTCTGTTCAGCTCCCATTTAAAGAATACATTTGTCGGTTAACATATACCGCTGAGTATGGGAGCTTCAAGAAAGCAGAAAGAGAGATCCCAGTTACAGTAGTAAGTAGGTCCCTATGCAGTCTAGCAGCCAGCACGGTGTCACATTTGCAGCTGCTTTCCTGTGGGAGCTATCTTCAATACCACAATTTTTCTGTTCAGCTCCCCTAGAAAGAATACATTTGTCAGTTAAGGTATACCGCTGAGTATGGGAGCTACAAGAAAGCAGGAAGGCAGACCCCAGCTACAGTAGTAAGTAGGTCCCCATGCAGTCTAGCAGCCAGCACGGTGTCACATTTGCAGCTGCTTTCCTGTGGGAGCTATCTTCAATACCACACTTTTTCTGTTCACCTCCCATTGAAAAAACTACATTTTGTCTCTTAAGGTATAAAACTGAGTATGGGAGCTACAAGAAAGCAGGAAGATATATGCCAGCTACTGTAGTAAGTAGGTCCCCATGCAGTCTAGCAGCCAGCAAGGTGTCACATTTGCAGCTGCTTTCCTGTGGGAGCTATCTTCAATACTACACTTTTTCTGTTCAGCTCCCATTGATAGAATACATTTTTCAGTTAAGGTATACCACTGAGTATGGGAGCTACAAGAAAGCAGGAAGGCAGACCCCAGCTACAGTAGTAAGTAGGTCCCCATGCAGTCTAGCAGCCAGCACGGTGTCACATTTGCAGCTGCTTTCCTGTGGGAGCTATCTTCAATACCACACTTTTTCTGTTCAGTTCCCATTGAAAAAATACATTTGTCTCTTAAGGTATACCACTGAGTATGGGAGCTACAAGAAAGCAGGAAGGTAGACCCCAGCTACAGTAGTAAGTAGGTCCCCATGCAGTCTATCAGCCAGCACGGTGTCACATTTGCAGCTGCTTTCCTGTGGGAGCTATCTTCAATACCACACTTTTTCTGTTCAGCTCCCATTGAAAGAATACATTTGTCAGTTAAGGTATACCGCTGAGTATGGGAGCTACAAGAAAGCAGGAAGGCAGACCCCAGCTACAGTAGTAAGTAGGTCCCCATGCAGTCTAGCAGCCAGCACGGTGTCACATTTGCAGCTGCTTTCCTGTGGGAGCTATCTTCAATACCACACTTTTTCTGTTCACCTCCCATTGAAAAAACTACATTTTGTCTCTTAAGTTATACAACTGAGTATGGGAGCTACAAGAAAGCAGGAAGATATATGCCAGCTACAGTAGTAAGTAGATCCCCAAGCAGTCTATCAGCCAGCACGGTGTCACATTTGCAGCTGCTTCCCTGTGGGAGCTATCTTCAATACCACACTTTTTCTTCTCAGCTCCCATTGAAAAAACTATATTTTGTCAGTTATGGTATACCGCTGAGTATGGGAGCTACAAGAAAGCAGGAAGGCAGACCCCAGCTACAGTAGTAAGTAGGTCCCCATGCAGTCTAGCAGCCAGCACGGTGTCACATTTGCAGCTGCTTCCCTGTGGGAGCTATCTTCAATACCACACTTTTTCTGTTCAGCTCCCATTGAAAAAACTACATTTTGTCTCTTAAGGTATACAACTGAGTATGGGAGCTACAAGAAAGCAGGAAGGCAGATCCCAGCTACAGTAGTAAGTAGGTCCCCAAGCAGTCTATCAGCCAGCACGGTGTCACATTTGCAGCTGCTTTCCTGTGGGAGCTATCTTCAATACCACACTTTTTCTGTTCAGCTCCCATTGAAAGAATACTTTTGTCAGTTAAGGTATACCGCTGAGTATGGGAGCTACAAGAAAGCAGGAAGGCAGACCCCAGCTACAGTAGTAAGTAGGTCCCCATGCAGTCTATCAGCCAGCACGGTGTCACATTTGCAGCTGCTTTCCTGTGGGAGCTATCTTCAATACCACACTTTTTCTGTTCAGCTCCCATTGAAAGAATACATTTCTCAGTTAAGGTATACCGCTGAGTATGGGAGCTACAAGAAAGCAGGAAGATAGATCCCAGCTACAGTAGTAAGTAGGTCCCCATGCAGTCTAGCAGTCAGCACGGTGTCACTTTTGCAGCTGCTTTCCTGTGGGAGCTATCTTCAATACCACAGTTTTTCTGTTCAGCTCCCATTGAAAGAATACATTTGTCAGTTAAGGTATACCGCTGAGTATGGGAGCTACAAGAAAGCAGGAAGGCAGACCCCAGCTACAGTAGTAAGTAGGTCCCCATGCAGTCTAGCAGCCAGCACGGTGTCACATTTGCAGCTGCTTTCCTGTGGGAGCTATCTTCAATACCACACTTTTTCTCCTCAGTTCCCATTTAAAGAATACATTTGTCTCTTAAGTTATACCACTGAGTATGGGAGCTACAAGAAAGCAGGAAGGCAGACCCCAGCTACAGTAGTAAGTAGGTCTCCATGCAGTCTAGCAGCCAGCACGGTGTCACATTTGCAGCTGCTTCCCTCTGGGAGCTATCTTCAATACCACACTTTTTCTTCTCAGCTCCCATTGAAAGAATACATTTGTCAGTTAAGGTATACCGCTGAGTATGGGAGCTACAAGAAAGCAGGAAGGCAGACCCCAGCTACAGTAGTAAGTAGGTCCCCATGCAGTCTATCAGCCAGCACGGTGTCACATTTGCAGCTGCTTTCCTGTGGGAGCTATCTTCAATACCACACTTTTTCTGTTCAGCTCCCATTGAAAGAATACATTTGTCAGTTAAGGTATACCACTGAGTATGGGAGCTACAAGAAAGCAGGAAGATAGATCCCAGCTACAGTAGTAAGTAGGTCTCCATGCAGTCTATCAGCTAGCACGGTGTCACATTTGCAGCTGCTTCCCTGTGGGAGCTATCTTCAATACCACAGTTTTTCTGTTCAGCTCCCATTGAAAGAATACATTTGTCAGTTAAGGTATACCGCTGAGTATGGGAGCTACAAGAAAGCAGGAAGGCAGACCCCAGCTACAGTAGTAAGTAGGTCTCCATTCAGTCTATCAGCTAGCACGGTGTCACATTTGCAGCTGATCCCTGTGGGAGCTATCTTCAATACCACACTTTTTCTTCTCAGCTCCCATTGAAAAAATTACATTTTGTCAGTTAAGGTATACCGCTGCGTATGGGAGCTACAAGAAAGCAGGAAGGCAGACCCCAGCTACAGTAGTAAGTAGATCCCCATGCAGTCTAGCAGCCAGCACGGTGTCACATTTGCAGCTGCTTCCCTGTGGGAGCTATCTTCAATACCACACTTTTTCTTCTCAGCTCCCATTGAAAAAACTACATTTTGTCAGTTAAGGTATACCGCTGCGTATGGGAGCTACAAGAAAGCAGGAAGGCAGACCCCAGCTACAGTAGTAAGTAGGTCCCCATGCAGTCTAGCAGCCAGCACGGTGTCACATTTGCAGCTGCTTACCTGTGGGAGCTATCTTCAATACCACACTTTTTCTGTTCAGCTCCCATTGAAAGAATACATTTGTCAGTTAATGTATACCACTGAGTATGGGAGCTACAAGAAAGCAGGAAGGTAGACCCCAGCTACAGTAGTAAGTAGGTCTCCATGCAGTCTATCAGCTAGCACGGTGTCACATTTGCAGCTGCTTCCCTGTGGGAGCTATTTTCAATACCACACTTTTTCTCCTCAGCTCCCATTGAAAGAATACATTTGTCAGTTAAGGTATACCGCTGAGTATGGGAGCTACAAGAAAGCAGGAAGGCAGACCCCAGCTACAGTAGTAAGTAGGTCCCCATGCAGTCTAGCAGCCAGCACGGTGTCACATTTGCAGCTGCTTTCCTGTGGGAGCTATCTTCAATACCACACTTTTTCTGTTCAGCTCCCATTTAAAGAATACATTTGTCGGTTAACATATACCGCTGAGTATGGGAGCTTCAAGAAAGCAGAAAGAGAGATCCCAGTTACAGTAGTAAGTAGGTCCCTATGCAGTCTAGCAGCCAGCACGGTGTCACATTTGCAGCTGCTTTCCTGTGGGAGCTATCTTCAATACCACAATTTTTCTGTTCAGCTCCCCTTGAAAGAATACATTTGTCAGTTAAGGTATACCGCTGAGTATGGGAGCTACAAGAAAGCAGGAAGGCAGACCCCAGCTACAGTAGTAAGTAGGTCCCCATGCAGTCTAGCAGCCAGCACGGTGTCACATTTGCAGCTGCTTTCCTGTGGGAGCTATCTTCAATACCACACTTTTTCTGTTCACCTCCCATTGAAAAAACTACATTTTGTCTCTTAAGGTATAAAACTGAGTATGGGAGCTACAAGAAAGCAGGAAGATATATGCCAGCTACTGTAGTAAGTAGGTCCCCATGCAGTCTAGCAGCCAGCAAGGTGTCACATTTGCAGCTGCTTTCCTGTGGGAGCTATCTTCAATACCACACTTTTTCTGTTCAGCTCCCATTGATAGAATACATTTTTCAGTTAAGGTATACCACTGAGTATGGGAGCTACAAGAAAGCAGGAAGGCAGACCCCAGCTACAGTAGTAAGTAGGTCCCCATGCAGTCTATCAGCCAGCACGGTGTCACATTTGCAGCTGCTTTCCTGTGGGAGCTATCTTCAATACCACACTTTTTCTGTTCAGTTCCCATTGAAAAAATACATTTGTCTCTTAAGGTATACCACTGAGTATGGGAGCTACAAGAAAGCAGGAAGGTAGACCCCAGCTACAGTAGTAAGTAGGTCCCCATGCAGTCTATCAGCCAGCACGGTGTCACATTTGCAGCTGCTTTCCTGTGGGAGCTATCTTCAATACCACACTTTTTCTGTTCAGCTCCCATTGAAAGAATACATTTGTCAGTTAAGGTATACCACTGAGTATGGGAGCTACAAGAAAGCAGGAAGATAGATCCCAGCTACAGTAGTAAGTAGGTCTCCATGCAGTCTATCAGCTAGCACGGTGTCACATTTGCAGCTGCTTCCCTGTGGGAGCTATCTTCAATACCACAGTTTTTCTCCTCAGCTCCCATTGAAAGAATACATTTGTCAGTTAAGGTATACCGCTGAGTATGGGATGTACAAGAAAGCAGGAAGGCAGACCCCAGCTACAGTAGTAAGTAGGTCCCCATGCAGTCTAGCAGTCAGCACGGTGTCACATTTGCAGCTGCTTTCCTGTGGGAGCTATCTTCAATACCACACTTTTTCTGTTCAGCTCCCATTGAAAGAATACATTTGTCAGTTAAGGTATACCGCTGAGTATGGGAGCTACAAGAAAGCAGGAAGGCAGACCCCAGCTACAGTAGTAAGTAGGTCCCCATGCAGTCTAGCAGCCAGCACGGTGTCACATTTGCAGCTGCTTTCCTGTGGGAGCTATCTTCAATACCACACTTTTTCTGTTCACCTCCCATTGAAAAAACTACATTTTGTCTCTTAAGTTATACAAATGAGTATGGGAGCTACAAGAAAGCAGGAAGATATATGCCAGCTACAGTAGTAAGTAGATCCCCAAGCAGTCTATCAGCCAGCACGGTGTCACATTTGCAGCTGCTTCCCTGTGGGAGCTATCTTCAATACCACACTTTTTCTTCTCAGCTCCCATTGAAAAAACTATATTTTGTCAGTTATGGTATACCGCTGAGTATGGGAGCTACAAGAAAGCAGGAAGGCAGACCCCAGCTACAGTAGTAAGTAGGTCCCCATGCAGTCTAGCAGCCAGCACGGTGTCACATTTGCAGCTGCTTCCCTGTGGGAGCTATCTTCAATACCACACTTTTTCTGTTCAGCTCCCATTGAAAAAACTACATTTTGTCTCTTAAGGTATACAACTGAGTATGGGAGCTACAAGAAAGCAGGAAGGCAGATCCCAGCTACAGTAGTAAGTAGGTCCCCAAGCAGTCTATCAGCCAGCACGGTGTCACATTTGCAGCTGCTTTCCTGTGGGAGCTATCTTCAATACCACACTTTTTCTGTTCAGTTCCCATTGAAAGAATACTTTTGTCAGTTAAGGTATACCGCTGAGTATGGGAGCTACAAGAAAGCAGGAAGGCAGACCCCAGCTACAGTAGTCAGTAGGTCCCCATGCAGTCTATCAGCCAGCACGGTGTCACATTTGCAGCTGCTTTCCTGTGGGAGCTATCTTCAATACCACACTTTTTCTGTTCAGCTCCCATTGAAAGAATACATTTGTCAGTTAAGGTATACCGCTGAGTATGGGAGCTACAAGAAAGCAGGAAGATAGATCCCAGCTACAGTAGTAAGTAGGTCCCCATGCAGTCTAGCAGTCAGCACGGTGTCACTTTTGCAGCTGCTTTCCTGTGGGAGCTATCTTCAATACCACAGTTTTTCTGTTCAGCTCCCATTGAAAGAATACATTTGTCAGTTAAGGTATACCGCTGAGTATGGGAGCTACAAGAAAGCAGGAAGGCAGACCCCAGCTACAGTAGTAAGTAGGTCCCCATGCAGTCTAGCAGCCAGCACGGTGTCACATTTGCAGCTGCTTTCCTGTGGGAGCTATCTTCAATACCACACTTTTTCTCCTCAGTTCCCATTTAAAGAATACATTTGTCTCTTAAGTTATACCACTGAGTATGGGAGCTACAAGAAAGCAGGAAGGCAGACCCCAGCTACAGTAGTAAGTAGGTCTCCATGCAGTCTAGCAGCCAGCACGGTGTCACATTTGCAGCTGCTTCCCTCTGGGAGCTATCTTCAATACCACAGTTTTTCTGTTCAGCTCCCATTGAAAGAATACATTTGTCAGTTAAGGTATACCGCTGAGTATGGGAGCTACAAGAAAGCAGGAAGGCAGACCCCAGCTACAGTAGTAAGTAGGTCCCCATGCAGTCTAGCAGCCAGCACGGTGTCACATTTGCAGCTGCTTTCCTGTGGGAGCTATCTTCAATACCACACTTTTTCTGTTCACCTCCCATTGAAAAAACTACATTTTGTCTCTTAAGGTATACAACTGAGTATGTGAGCTACAAGAAAGCAGGAAGATATATGCCAGCTACAGTAGTAAGTAGGTCCCCATGCAGTCTAGCAGCCAGCACGGTGTCACATTTGCAGCTGCTTTCCTGTGGGAGCTATCTTCAATACCACACTTTTTCTGTTCAACTCCCATTGAAAGAATACATTTGTCAGTTAAGGTATACCACTGAGTATGGGAGCTACAAGAAAGCAGGAAGGCAGATCCCAGCTACAGTAGTAAGTAGATCCCCAAGCAGTCTATCAGACAGCACGGTGTCACATTTGCAGCTGCTTTCCTGTGGGAGCTATCTTCAATACCACACTTTTTCTGTTCAGCTCCCATTGAAAGAATACTTTTGTCAGTTAAGGTATACCGCTGAGTATGGGAGCTACAAGAAAGCAGGAAGATAGATCCCAGCTACAGTAGTAAGTAGGTCCCCATGCAGTCTAGCAGCCAGCACGGTGTCACATTTGCAGCTGCTTCCCTCTGGGAGCTATCTTCAATACCACACTTTTTCTGTTCAGCTCCCATTGAAAAAATACATTTCCCTCTTAACGTATACCACTGAGTATGGGAGCTACAAGAAAGCAGGAAGGCAGAACCCAGCTACAGTAGTAAGTAGGTCCCCATGCAGTCTAGCAGCCAGCACGGTGTCACATTTGCAGCTGCTTTCCTGTGGGAGCTATCTTCAATACCACACTTTTTCTCCTCAGTTCCCATTTAAAGAATACATTTGTCAGTTAAGGTATACCACTGAGTATGGGAGCTACAAGAAAGCAGGAAGGCAGATCCCAGCTACAGTAGTAAGTAGGTCCCCATGCAGTCTAGCAGCCAGCACGGTGTCACATTTGCAGCTGCTTCCCTGTGGGAGCTATCTTCAATACCACACTTTTTCTGTTCAGCTCTCATTGAAAAAACTACATTTTGTCTCTTACGTTATACATCTGAGTATGGGAGCTACAAGAAAGCAGGAAGATAGATCCCAGCTACATTAGTAAGTAGGTCCCCATGCAGTCTAGCAGCCAGCACGGTGTCACATTTGCAGCTGCTTTCCTGTGGGAGCTATCTTCAATACCACACTTTTTCTGTTCAGCTTTCATTGAAAGAATACTCTTGTCAGTTAAGGTATACCACTGAGTATGGGAGCTACAAGAAAGAAGGAAGGCAGATCCCAGCTACAGTAGTAAGTAGGTCCCCATGCAGTCTATCAGCCAGCACGGTGTCACATTTGCAGCTGCTTTCCTGTGGGAGCTATCTTCAATACCACACTTTTTCTGTTCAGCTCCCATTTAAAGCATACATTTGTCGGTTAACATATACCGCTGAGTATGGGAGCTTCAAGAAAGCAGAAAGAGAGATCCCAGCTACAGTAGTAAGTAGGTCCCCATGCAGTCTAGCAGCCAGCACTGTGTCACATTTGCAGCTGCTTTCCTGTGGGAGCTATCTTCAATACCACAATTTTTCTGTTCAGCTCCCCTTGAAAGAATACATTTGTCAGTTAAGGTATACCGCTGAGTATGGGAGCTACAAGAAAGCAGGAAGATAGATCCCAGCTACAGTAGTAAGTAGGTCCCCATGCAGTCTAGCAGCCAGCACGGTGTCACATTTGCAGCTGCTTTCCTGTGGGAGCTATCTTCAATACCACACTTTTTCTGTTCAGCTCCCATTGAAAAAATACATTTGTCTCTTAACGTATACCACTGAGTATGGGAGCTAGAAGAAAGCAGGAAGGCAGACCCCAGCTACAGTAGTAAGTAGGTCCCCATGCAGTCTATCAGCCAGCACGGTGTCACATTTGCAGCTGCTTTCCTGTGGGAGCTATCTTCAATACCACACTTTTTCTGTTCAGCTCCCATTGAAAAAACTACATTTTGTCAGTTAAGGTATACCGCTGATTATGGGAGCTACAAGAAAGCAGGAAGGCAGACCCCAGCTACAGTAGTAAGTAGGTCCCCATGCAGTCTATCAGCCAGCACGGTGTCACATTTGCAGCTGCTTTCCTGTAGGAGCTATCTTCAATACCACACTTTTTCTCCTCAGTTCCCATTTAAAGAATACATTTGTCTCTTAAGTTATACCACTGAGTATGGGAGCTACAAGAAAGCAGGAAGGCAGACCCCAGCTACAGTAGTAAGTAGGTCTCCATGCAGTCTATCAGCTAGCACGGTGTCACATTTGCAGCTGCTTCCCTATGGGAGCTATCTTCAATACCACACTTTTTCTTCTCAGCTCCCATTGAAAAAACTATATTTTGTCAGTTATGGTATACCGCTGAGTATGGGAGCTACAAGAAAACAGGAAGGCAGACCCCAGCTACAGTAGTAAGTAGGTCCCCATGCAGTCTAGCAGCCAGCACGGTGTCACATTTGCAGCTGCTTCCCTGTGGGAGCTATCTTCAATACCACACTTTTTCTGTTCAGCTCCCATTGAAAAAACTACATTTTGTCTCTTAAGGTATACAACTGAGTATGGGAGCTACAAGAAAGCAGGAAGGCAGATCCCAGCTACAGTAGTAAGTAGGTCCCCAAGCAGTCTATCAGCCAGCACGGTGTCACATTTGCAGCTGCTTTCCTGTGGGAGCTATCTTCAATACCACACTTTTTCTGTTCAGCTCCCATTGAAAGAATACTTTTGTCAGTTAAGGTATACCGCTGAGTATGGGAGCTACAAGAAAGCAGGAAGGCAGACCCCAGCTACAGTAGTAATTAGGTCCCCATGCAGTCTATCAGCCAGCACGGTGTCACATTTGCAGCTGCTTTCCTGTGGGAGCTATCTTCAATACCACAGTTTTTCTGTTCAGCTCCCATTGAAAGAATACTTTTGTCAGTTAAGGTATACCGCTGAGTATGGGAGCTACAAGAAAGCAGGAAGATAGATCCCAGCTACAGTAGTAAGTAGGTCCCCATGCAGTCTAGCAGCCAGCACGGTGTCACTTTTGCAGCTGCTTTCCTGTGGGAGCTATCTTCAATACCACAGTTTTTCTGTTCAGCTCCCATTGAAAGAATACATTTGTCGGTTAAGGTATACCGCTGAGTATGGGAGCTACAAGAAAGCAGGAAGGCAGACCCCAGCTACAGTAGTAAGTAGGTCCCCATGCAGTCTAGCAGCCAGCACGGTGTCACATTTGCAGCTGCTTTCCTGTGGGAGCTATCTTCAATACCACACTTTTTCTGTTCAGCTCCCATTGAAAGAATACATTTGTCAGTTAATGTATACCACTGAGTATGGGAGCTACAAGAAAGCAGGAAGGCAGACCCCAGCTACAGTAGTAAGTAGGTCTCCATGCAGTCTATCAGCTAGCACGGTGTCACATTTGCAGCTGCTTCCCTGTGGGAGCTATCTTCAATACCACACTTTTTCTCCTCAGCTCCCATTGAAAGAATACATTTGTCAGTTAAGGTATACCGCTGAGTATGGGAGCTACAAGAAAGCAGGAAGGCAGACCCCAGCTACAGTAGTAAGTAGGTCCCCATGCAGTCTAGCAGGCAGCACGGTGTCACATTTGCAGCTGCTTTCCTGTGGGAGCTATCTTCAATACCACACTTTTTCTTCTCAGCTCCCATTGAAAAAACTACGTTTTGTCAGTTAAGGTATAACACTGAGTATGGGAGCTACAAGAAAGCAGGAAGGCAGACCCCAGCTACAGTAGTAAGTAGGTCCCCATGCAGTCTAGCAGCCAGCACGGTGTCACATTTGCAGCTGCTTCCCTGTGGGAGCTATATTCAATACCACACTTTTTCTCCTCAGTTCCCATTTAAAGAATACATTTGTCTCTTAAGTTATACCACTGAGTATGGGAGCTACAAGAAAGCAGGAAGGCAGACCCCAGCTACAGTAGCAAGTAGGTCTCCATGCAGTCTATCAGCTAGCACGGTGTCACATTTGCAGCTGATCCCTGTGGGAGCTATCTTCAATACCACACTTTTTCTTCTCAGCTCCCATTGAAAAAACTACATTTTGTCAGTTAAGGTATACCGCTGCGTATGGGAGCTACAAGAAAGCAGGAAGGCAGACCCCAGCTACAGTAGTAAGTAGGTCCCCATGCAGTCTAGCAGCCAGCACGGTGTCACATTTGCAGCTGCTTTCCTGTGGGAGCTATCTTCAATACCACACTTTTTCTGTTCAGCTCCCATTGAAAGAATACATTTGTCAGTTAATGTATACCACTGAGTATGGGAGCTACAAGAAAGCAGGAAGGCAGACCCCAGCTACAGTAGTAAGTAGGTCTCCATGCAGTCTATCAGCTAGCACGGTGTCACATTTGCAGCTGCTTCCCTGTGGGAGCTATCTTCAATACCACACTTTTTCTCCTCAGCTCCCATTGAAAGAATACATTTGTCAGTTAAGGTATACCGCTGAGTATGGGAGCTACAAGAAAGCAGGAAGGCAGACCCCAGCTACAGTAGTAAGTAGGTCCCCATGCAGTCTAGCAGGCAGCACGGTGTCACATTTGCAGCTGCTTTCCTGTGGGAGCTATCTTCAATACCACACTTTTTCTTCTCAGCTCCCATTGAAAAAACTACGTTTTGTCAGTTAAGGTATAACACTGAGTATGGGAGCTACAAGAAAGCAGGAAGGCAGACCCCAGCTACAGTAGTAAGTAGGTCCCCATGCAGTCTAGCAGCCAGCACGGTGTCACATTTGCAGCTGCTTCCCTGTGGGAGCTATATTCAATACAACACTTTTTCTCCTCAGTTCCCATTTAAAGAATACATTTGTCTCTTAAGTTATACCACTGAGTATGGGAGCTACAAGAAAGCAGGAAGGCAGACCCCAGCTACAGTAGCAAGTAGGTCTCCATGCAGTCTAGCAGGCAGCACGGTGTCACATTTGCAGCTGATCCCTGTGGGAGCTATCTTCAATACCACACTTTTTCTTCTCAGCTCCCATTGAAAAAACTACATTTTGTCAGTTAAGGTATACCGCTGCGTATGGGAGCTACAAGAAAGCAGGAAGGCAGACCCCAGCTACAGTAGTAAGTAGGTCCCCATGCAGTCTAGCAGCCAGCACGGTGTCACATTTGCAGCTGCTTTCCTGTGGGAGCTATCTTCAATACCACACTTTTTCTTCTCAGCTCCCATTGAAAAAACTACATTTTCTCAGTTAAGGTATACCGCTGCGTATGGGAGCTACAAGAAAGCAGGAAGGCAGACCCCAGCTACAGTAGTAAGTAGGTCCCCATGCAGTCTAGCAGCCAGCACGGTGTCACTTTTGCAGCTGTTTTCCTGTGGGAGCTATCTTCAATACCACACTTTTTCTGTTCAGCTCCCATTGAAAGAATACATTTGTCGGTTAACATATACCGCTGAGTATGGGAGCTTCAAGAAAGCAGAAAGAGAGATCCCAGTTACAGTAGTAAGTAGGTCCCCATGCAGTCTAGCAGCCAGCACGGTGTCACATTTGCAGCTGCTTTCCTGTGGGAGCTATCTTCAATACCACACTTTTTCTGTTCACCTCCCATTGAAAAAACTACATTTTGTCTCTTAAGGTATAAAACTGAGTATGGGAGCTACAAGAAAGCAGGAAGATATATGCCAGCTACAGTAGTAAGTAGGTCCCCATGCAGTCTAGCAGCCAGCACGGTGTCACATTTGCAGCTTCTTTCCTGTGGGAGCTATCTTCAATACCACACTTTTTCTGTTCAGCTCCCATTGATAGAATACATTTGTCAGTTAAGGTATACCACTGAGTATGGGAGCTACAAGAAAGCAGGAAGTCAGACCCCAGCTACAGTAGTAAGTAGGTCCCCATGCAGTCTATCAGCCAGCACGGTGTCACATTTGCAGCTGCTTTCCTGTGGGAGCTATCTTCAATACCACACTTTTTCTGTTCAGCTCCCATTGAAAAAATACATTTGTCTCTTAAGGTATACCACTGAGTATGGGAGCTACAAGAAAGCAGGAAGGCAGACCCCAGCTACAGTAGTAAGTAGGTCCCCATGCAATCTATCAGCCAGCACGGTGTCACATTTGCAGCTGCTTTCCTGTGGGAGCTATCTTCAATACCACACTTTTTCTGTTCAGCTCCCATTGAAAGAATACATTTGTCAGTTAAGGTATACCACTGAGTATGGGAGCTACAAGAAAGCAGGAAGATAGATCCCAGCTACAGTAGTAAGTAGGTCTCCATGCAGTCTATCAGCTAGCACGGTGTCACATTTGCAGCTGCTTCCCTGTGGGAGCTATCTTCAATACCACAGTTTTTCTCCTCAGCTCCCATTGAAAGAATACATTTGTCAGTTAAGGTATACCGCTGAGTATGGGATGTACAAGAAAGCAGGAAGGCAGACCCCAGCTACAGTAGTAAGTAGGTCCCCATGCAGTCTAGCAGTCAGTACGGTGTCACATTTGCAGCTGCTTTCCTGTGGGAGCTATCTTCAATACCACACTTTTTCTGTTCAGCTCCCATTGAAAGAATACATTTGTCAGTTAAGGTATACCACTGAGTATGGGAGCTACAAGAAAGCAGGAAGGCAGACCCCAGCTACAGTAGTAAGTAGGTCCCCATGCAGTCTAGCAGCCAGCACGGTGTCACATTTGCAGCTGCTTTCCTGTGGGAGCTATCTTCAATACCACACTTTTTCTGTTCACCTCCCATTGAAAAAACTACATTTTGTCTCTTAAGTTATACAACTGAGTATGGGAGCTACAAGAAAGCAGGAAGATATATGCCAGCTACAGTAGTAAGTAGATCCCCAAGCAGTCTATCAGCCAGCACGGTGTCACATTTGCAGCTGCTTCCCTGTGGGAGCTATCTTCAATACCACACTTTTTCTTCTCAGCTCCCATTGAAAAAACTATATTTTGTCAGTTATGGTATACCGCTGAGTATGGGAGCTACAAGAAAGCAGGAAGGCAGACCCCAGCTACAGTAGTAAGTAGGTCCCCATGCAGTCTAGCAGCCAGCACGGTGTCACATTTGCAGCTGCTTCCCTGTGGGAGCTATCTTCAATACCACACTTTTTCTGTTCAGCTCCCATTGAAAAAACTACATTTTGTCTCTCAAGGTATACAACTGAGTTTGGGAGCTACAAGAAAGCAGGAAGGCAGATCCCAGCTACAGTAGTAAGTAGGTCCCCAAGCAGTCTATCAGCCAGCACGGTGTCACATTTGCAGCTGCTTTCCTGTGGGAGCTATCTTCAATACCACACTTTTTCTGTTCAGCTCCCATTGAAAGAATACTTTTGTCAGTTAAGGTATACCGCTGAGTATGGGAGCTACAAGAAAGCAGGAAGGCAGACCCCAGCTACAGTAGTAAGTAGGTCCCCATGCAGTCTATCAGCCAGCACGGTGTCACATTTGCAGCTGCTTTCCTGTGGGAGCTATCTTCAATACCACACTTTTTCTGTTCAGCTCCCATTGAAAGAATACTTTTGTCAGTTAAGGTATACCGCTGAGTATGGGAGCTACAAGAAAGCAGGAAGATAGATCCCAGCTACAGTAGTAAGTAGGTCCCCATGCAGTCTAGCAGCCAGCACGGTGTCACATTTGCAGCTGCTTTCCTGTGGGAGCTATCTTCAATACCACAGTTTTTCTGTTCAGCTCCCATTGAAAGAATACATTTGTCGGTTAAGGTATACCGCTGAGTATGGGAGCTACAAGAAAGCAGGAAGGCAGACCCCAGCTACAGTAGTAAGTAGGTCCCCATGCAGTCTAGCAGCCAGCACGGTGTCACATTTGCAGCTGCTTTCCTGTGGGAGCTATCTTCAATACCACACTTTTTCTGTTCAGCTCCCATTGAAAGAATACATTTGTCAGTTAATGTATACCACTGAGTATGGGAGCTACAAGAAAGCAGGAAGGCAGACCCCAGCTACAGTAGTAAGTAGGTCTCCATGCAGTCTATCAGCTAGCACGGTGTCACATTTGCAGCTGCTTCCCTGTGGGAGCTATCTTCAATACCACAGTTTTTCTCCTCAGCTCCCATTGAAAGAATACATTTGTCAGTTAAGGTATACCGCTGAGTATGGGAGCTACAAGAAAGCAGGAAGGCAGACCCCAGCTACAGTAGTAAGTAGGTCCCCATGCAGTCTAGCAGGCAGCACGGTGTCACATTTGCAGCTGCTTTCCTGTGGGAGCTATCTTCAATACCACACTTTTTCTTCTCAGCTCCAATTGAAAAAACTACGTTTTGTCAGTTAAGGTATAACACTGAGTATGGGAGCTACAAGAAAGCAGGAAGGCAGACCCCAGCTACAGTAGTAAGTAGGTCCCCATGCAGTCTAGCAGCCAGCACGGTGTCACATTTGCAGCTGCTTCCCTGTGGGAGCTATATTCAATACCACACTTTTTCTCCTCAGTTCCCATTTAAAGAATACATTTGTCTCTTAAGTTATACCACTGAGTATGGGAGCTACAAGAAAGCAGGAAGGCAGACCCCAGCTACAGTAGCAAGTAGGTCTCCATGCAGTCTATCAGCTAGCACGGTGTCACATTTGCAGCTGATCCCTGTGGGAGCTATCTTCAATACCACACTTTTTCTTCTCAGCTCCCATTGAAAAAACTACATTTTGTCAGTTAAGGTATACCGCTGCGTATGGGAGCTACAAGAAAGCAGGAAGGCAGACCCCAGCTACAGTAGTAAGTAGGTCCCCATGCAGTCTAGCAGCCAGCACGGTGTCACATTTGCAGCTGCTTTCCTGTGGGAGCTATCTTCAATACCACACTTTTTCTGTTCAGCTCCCATTGAAAGAATACATTTGTCAGTTAATGTATACCACTGAGTATGGGAGCTACAAGAAAGCAGGAAGGCAGACCCCAGCTACAGTAGTAAGTAGGTCTCCATGCAGTCTATCAGCTAGCACGGTGTCACATTTGCAGCTGCTTCCCTGTGGGAGCTATCTTCAATACCACACTTTTTCTCCTCAGCTCCCATTGAAAGAATACATTTGTCAGTTAAGGTATACCGCTGAGTATGGGAGCTACAAGAAAGCAGGAAGGCAGACCCCAGCTACAGTAGTAAGTAGGTCCCCATGCAGTCTAGCAGGCAGCACGGTGTCACATTTGCAGCTGCTTTCCTGTGGGAGCTATCTTCAATACCACACTTTTTCTTCTCAGCTCCCATTGAAAAAACTACGTTTTGTCAGTTAAGGTATAACACTGAGTATGGGAGCTACAAGAAAGCAGGAAGGCAGACCCCAGCTACAGTAGTAAGTAGGTCCCCATGCAGTCTAGCAGCCAGCACGGTGTCACATTTGCAGCTGCTTCCCTGTGGGAGCTATATTCAATACAACACTTTTTCTCCTCAGTTCCCATTTAAAGAATACATTTGTCTCTTAAGTTATACCACTGAGTATGGGAGCTACAAGAAAGCAGGAAGGCAGACCCCAGCTACAGTAGCAAGTAGGTCTCCATGCAGTCTATCAGCTAGCACGGTGTCACATTTGCAGCTGATCCCTGTGGGAGCTATCTTCAATACCACACTTTTTCTTCTCAGCTCCCATTGAAAAAACTACATTTTGTCAGTTAAGGTATACCGCTGCGTATGGGAGCTACAAGAAAGCAGGAAGGCAGACCCCAGCTACAGTAGTAAGTAGGTCCCCATGCAGTCTAGCAGCCAGCACGGTGTCACATTTGCAGCTGCTTTCCTGTGGGAGCTATCTTCAATACCACACTTTTTCTTCTCAGCTCCCATTGAAAAAACTACATTTTCTCAGTTAAGGTATACCGCTGCGTATGGGAGCTACAAGAAAGCAGGAAGGCAGACCCCAGCTACAGTAGTAAGTAGGTCCCCATGCAGTCTAGCAGCCAGCACGGTGTCACTTTTGCAGCTGTTTTCCTGTGGGAGCTATCTTCAATACCACACTTTTTCTGTTCAGCTCCCATTGAAAGAATACATTTGTCGGTTAACATATACCGCTGAGTATGGGAGCTTCAAGAAAGCAGAAAGAGAGATCCCAGTTACAGTAGTAAGTAGGTCCCCATGCAGTCTAGCAGCCAGCACGGTGTCACATTTGCAGCTGCTTTCCTGTGGGAGCTATCTTCAATACCACACTTTTTCTGTTCACCTCCCATTGAAAAAACTACATTTTGTCTCTTAAGGTATAAAACTGAGTATGGGAGCTACAAGAAAGCAGGAAGATATATGCCAGCTACAGTAGTAAGTAGGTCCCCATGCAGTCTAGCAGCCAGCACGGTGTCACATTTGCAGCTTCTTTCCTGTGGGAGCTATCTTCAATACCACACTTTTTCTGTTCAGCTCCCATTGATAGAATACATTTGTCAGTTAAGGTATACCACTGAGTATGGGAGCTACAAGAAAGCAGGAAGTCAGACCCCAGCTACAGTAGTAAGTAGGTCCCCATGCAGTCTATCAGCCAGCACGGTGTCACATTTGCAGCTGCTTTCCTGTGGGAGCTATCTTCAATACCACACTTTTTCTGTTCAGCTCCCATTGAAAAAATACATTTGTCTCTTAAGGTATACCACTGAGTATGGGAGCTACAAGAAAGCAGGAAGGCAGACCCCAGCTACAGTAGTAAGTAGGTCCCCATGCAGTCTAGCAGCCAGCACGGTGTCACATTTGCAGCTGCTTCCCTGTGGGAGCTATATTCAATACAACACTTTTTCTCCTCAGTTCCCATTTAAAGAATACATTTGTCTCTTAAGTTATACCACTGAGTATGGGAGCTACAAGAAAGCAGGAAGGCAGACCCCAGCTACAGTAGCAAGTAGGTCTCCATGCAGTCTAGCAGGCAGCACGGTGTCACATTTGCAGCTGATCCCTGTGGGAGCTATCTTCAATACCACACTTTTTCTTCTCAGCTCCCATTGAAAAAACTACATTTTGTCAGTTAAGGTATACCGCTGCGTATGGGAGCTACAAGAAAGCAGGAAGGCAGACCCCAGCTACAGTAGTAAGTAGGTCCCCATGCAGTCTAGCAGCCAGCACGGTGTCACATTTGCAGCTGCTTTCCTGTGGGAGCTATCTTCAATACCACACTTTTTCTTCTCAGCTCCCATTGAAAAAACTACATTTTCTCAGTTAAGGTATACCGCTGCGTATGGGAGCTACAAGAAAGCAGGAAGGCAGACCCCAGCTACAGTAGTAAGTAGGTCCCCATGCAGTCTAGCAGCCAGCACGGTGTCACTTTTGCAGCTGTTTTCCTGTGGGAGCTATCTTCAATACCACACTTTTTCTGTTCAGCTCCCATTGAAAGAATACATTTGTCGGTTAACATATACCGCTGAGTATGGGAGCTTCAAGAAAGCAGAAAGAGAGATCCCAGTTACAGTAGTAAGTAGGTCCCCATGCAGTCTAGCAGCCAGCACGGTGTCACATTTGCAGCTGCTTTCCTGTGGGAGCTATCTTCAATACCACACTTTTTCTGTTCACCTCCCATTGAAAAAACTACATTTTGTCTCTTAAGGTATAAAACTGAGTATGGGAGCTACAAGAAAGCAGGAAGATATATGCCAGCTACAGTAGTAAGTAGGTCCCCATGCAGTCTAGCAGCCAGCACGGTGTCACATTTGCAGCTTCTTTCCTGTGGGAGCTATCTTCAATACCACACTTTTTCTGTTCAGCTCCCATTGATAGAATACATTTGTCAGTTAAGGTATACCACTGAGTATGGGAGCTACAAGAAAGCAGGAAGTCAGACCCCAGCTACAGTAGTAAGTAGGTCCCCATGCAGTCTATCAGCCAGCACGGTGTCACATTTGCAGCTGCTTTCCTGTGGGAGCTATCTTCAATACCACACTTTTTCTGTTCAGCTCCCATTGAAAAAATACATTTGTCTCTTAAGGTATACCACTGAGTATGGGAGCTACAAGAAAGCAGGAAGGCAGACCCCAGCTACAGTAGTAAGTAGGTCCCCATGCAATCTATCAGCCAGCACGGTGTCACATTTGCAGCTGCTTTCCTGTGGGAGCTATCTTCAATACCACACTTTTTCTGTTCAGCTCCCATTGAAAGAATACATTTGTCAGTTAAGGTATACCACTGAGTATGGGAGCTACAAGAAAGCAGGAAGATAGATCCCAGCTACAGTAGTAAGTAGGTCTCCATGCAGTCTATCAGCTAGCACGGTGTCACATTTGCAGCTGCTTCCCTGTGGGAGCTATCTTCAATACCACAGTTTTTCTCCTCAGCTCCCATTGAAAGAATACATTTGTCAGTTAAGGTATACCGCTGAGTATGGGATGTACAAGAAAGCAGGAAGGCAGACCCCAGCTACAGTAGTAAGTAGGTCCCCATGCAGTCTAGCAGTCAGTACGGTGTCACATTTGCAGCTGCTTTCCTGTGGGAGCTATCTTCAATACCACACTTTTTCTGTTCAGCTCCCATTGAAAGAATACATTTGTCAGTTAAGGTATACCACTGAGTATGGGAGCTACAAGAAAGCAGGAAGGCAGACCCCAGCTACAGTAGTAAGTAGGTCCCCATGCAGTCTAGCAGCCAGCACGGTGTCACATTTGCAGCTGCTTTCCTGTGGGAGCTATCTTCAATACCACACTTTTTCTGTTCACCTCCCATTGAAAAAACTACATTTTGTCTCTTAAGTTATACAACTGAGTATGGGAGCTACAAGAAAGCAGGAAGATATATGCCAGCTACAGTAGTAAGTAGATCCCCAAGCAGTCTATCAGCCAGCACGGTGTCACATTTGCAGCTGCTTCCCTGTGGGAGCTATCTTCAATACCACACTTTTTCTTCTCAGCTCCCATTGAAAAAACTATATTTTGTCAGTTATGGTATACCGCTGAGTATGGGAGCTACAAGAAAGCAGGAAGGCAGACCCCAGCTACAGTAGTAAGTAGGTCCCCATGCAGTCTATCAGCCAGCACGGTGTCACATTTGCAGCTGCTTTCCTGTGGGAGCTATCTTCAATACCACACTTTTTCTGTTCAGCTCCCATTGAAAGAATACTTTTGTCAGTTAAGGTATACCGCTGAGTATGGGAGCTACAAGAAAGCAGGAAGATAGATCCCAGCTACAGTAGTAAGTAGGTCCCCATGCAGTCTAGCAGCCAGCACGGTGTCACATTTGCAGCTGCTTTCCTGTGGGAGCTATCTTCAATACCACAGTTTTTCTGTTCAGCTCCCATTGAAAGAATACATTTGTCGGTTAAGGTATACCACTGAGTATGGGAGCTACAAGAAAGCAGGAAGGCAGACCCCAGCTACAGTAGTAAGTAGGTCCCCATGCAGTCTAGCAGCCAGCACGGTGTCACATTTGCAGCTGCTTTCCTGTGGGAGCTATCTTCAATACCACACTTTTTCTGTTCAGCTCCCATTGAAAGAATACATTTGTCAGTTAATGTATACCACTGAGTATGGGAGCTACAAGAAAGCAGGAAGGCAGACCCCAGCTACAGTAGTAAGTAGGTCTCCATGCAGTCTATCAGCTAGCACGGTGTCACATTTGCAGCTGCTTCCCTGTGGGAGCTATCTTCAATACCACACTTTTTCTCCTCAGCTCCCATTGAAAGAATACATTTGTCAGTTAAGGTATACCGCTGAGTATGGGAGCTACAAGAAAGCAGGAAGGCAGACCCCAGCTACAGTAGTAAGTAGGTCCCCATGCAGTCTAGCAGGCAGCACGGTGTCACATTTGCAGCTGCTTTCCTGTGGGAGCTATCTTCAATACCACACTTTTTCTTCTCAGCTCCCATTGAAAAAACTACGTTTTGTCAGTTAAGGTATAACACTGAGTATGGGAGCTACAAGAAAGCAGGAAGGCAGACCCCAGCTACAGTAGTAAGTAGGTCCCCATGCAGTCTAGCAGCCAGCACGGTGTCACATTTGCAGCTGCTTCCCTGTGGGAGCTATATTCAATACCACACTTTTTCTCCTCAGTTCCCATTTAAAGAATACATTTGTCTCTTAAGTTATACCACTGAGTATGGGAGCTACAAGAAAGCAGGAAGGCAGACCCCAGCTACAGTAGCAAGTAGGTCTCCATGCAGTCTATCAGCTAGCACGGTGTCACATTTGCAGCTGATCCCTGTGGGAGCTATCTTCAATACCACACTTTTTCTTCTCAGCTCCCATTGAAAAAACTACATTTTGTCAGTTAAGGTATACCGCTGCGTATGGGAGCTACAAGAAAGCAGGAAGGCAGACCCCAGCTACAGTAGTAAGTAGGTCCCCATGCAGTCTAGCAGCCAGCACGGTGTCACATTTGCAGCTGCTTTCCTGTGGGAGCTATCTTCAATACCACACTTTTTCTGTTCAGCTCCCATTGAAAGAATACATTTGTCAGTTAATGTATACCACTGAGTATGGGAGCTACAAGAAAGCAGGAAGGCAGACCCCAGCTACAGTAGTAAGTAGGTCTCCATGCAGTCTATCAGCTAGCACGGTGTCACATTTGCAGCTGCTTCCCTGTGGGAGCTATCTTCAATACCACACTTTTTCTCCTCAGCTCCCATTGAAAGAATACATTTGTCAGTTAAGGTATACCGCTGAGTATGGGAGCTACAAGAAAGCAGGAAGGCAGACCCCAGCTACAGTAGTAAGTAGGTCCCCATGCAGTCTAGCAGGCAGCACGGTGTCACATTTGCAGCTGCTTTCCTGTGGGAGCTATCTTCAATACCACACTTTTTCTTCTCAGCTCCCATTGAAAAAACTACGTTTTGTCAGTTAAGGTATAACACTGAGTATGGGAGCTACAAGAAAGCAGGAAGGCAGACCCCAGCTACAGTAGTAAGTAGGTCCCCATGCAGTCTAGCAGCCAGCACGGTGTCACATTTGCAGCTGCTTCCCTGTGGGAGCTATATTCAATACAACACTTTTTCTCCTCAGTTCCCATTTAAAGAATACATTTGTCTCTTAAGTTATACCACTGAGTATGGGAGCTACAAGAAAGCAGGAAGGCAGACCCCAGCTACAGTAGCAAGTAGGTCTCCATGCAGTCTATCAGCTAGCACGGTGTCACATTTGCAGCTGATCCCTGTGGGAGCTATCTTCAATACCACACTTTTTCTTCTCAGCTCCCATTGAAAAAACTACATTTTGTCAGTTAAGGTATACCGCTGCGTATGGGAGCTACAAGAAAGCAGGAAGGCAGACCCCAGCTACAGTAGTAAGTAGGTCCCCATGCAGTCTAGCAGCCAGCACGGTGTCACATTTGCAGCTGCTTTCCTGTGGGAGCTATCTTCAATACCACACTTTTTCTTCTCAGCTCCCATTGAAAAAACTACATTTTCTCAGTAAAGGTATACCGCTGCGTATGGGAGCTACAAGAAAGCAGGAAGGCAGACCCCAGCTACAGTAGTAAGTAGGTCCCCATGCAGTCTAGCAGCCAGCACGGTGTCACTTTTGCAGCTGTTTTCCTGTGGGAGCTATCTTCAATACCACACTTTTTCTGTTCAGCTCCCATTGAAAGAATACATTTGTCGGTTAACATATACCGCTGAGTATGGGAGCTTCAAGAAAGCAGAAAGAGAGATCCCAGTTACAGTAGTAAGTAGGTCCCCATGCAGTCTAGCAGCCAGCACGGTGTCACATTTGCAGCTGCTTTCCTGTGGGAGCTATCTTCAATACCACACTTTTTCTGTTCACCTCCCATTGAAAAAACTACATTTTGTCTCTTAAGGTATAAAACTGAGTATGGGAGCTACAAGAAAGCAGGAAGATATATGCCAGCTACAGTAGTAAGTAGGTCCCCATGCAGTCTAGCAGCCAGCACGGTGTCACATTTGCAGCTTCTTTCCTGTGGGAGCTATCTTCAATACCACACTTTTTCTGTTCAGCTCCCATTGATAGAATACATTTGTCAGTTAAGGTATACCACTGAGTATGGGAGCTACAAGAAAGCAGGAAGTCAGACCCCAGCTACAGTAGTAAGTAGGTCCCCATGCAGTCTATCAGCCAGCACGGTGTCACATTTGCAGCTGCTTTCCTGTGGGAGCTATCTTCAATACCACACTTTTTCTGTTCAGCTCCCATTGAAAAAATACATTTGTCTCTTAAGGTATACCACTGAGTATGGGAGCTACAAGAAAGCAGGAAGGCAGACCCCAGCTACAGTAGTAAGTAGGTCCCCATGCAGTCTATCAGCCAGCACGGTGTCACATTTGCAGCTGCTTTCCTGTGGGAGCTATCTTCAATACCACACTTTTTCTGTTCAGCTCCCATTGAAAGAATACATTTGTCAGTTAAGGTATACCACTGAGTATGGGAGCTACAAGAAAGCAGGAAGATAGATCCCAGCTACAGTAGTAAGTAGGTCTCCATGCAGTCTATCAGCTAGCACGGTGTCACATTTGCAGCTGCTTCCCTGTGGGAGCTATCTTCAATACCACAGTTTTTCTCCTCAGCTCCCATTGAAAGAATACATTTGTCAGTTAAGGTATACCGCTGAGTATGGGATGTACAAGAAAGCAGGAAGGCAGACCCCAGCTACAGTAGTAAGTAGGTCCCCATGCAGTCTAGCAGTCAGTACGGTGTCACATTTGCAGCTGCTTTCCTGTGGGAGCTATCTTCAATACCACACTTTTTCTGTTCAGCTCCCATTGAAAGAATACATTTGTCAGTTAAGGTATACCACTGAGTATGGGAGCTACAAGAAAGCAGGAAGGCAGACCCCAGCTACAGTAGTAAGTAGGTCCCCATGCAGTCTAGCAGCCAGCACGGTGTCACATTTGCAGCTGCTTTCCTGTGGGAGCTATCTTCAATACCACACTTTTTCTGTTCACCTCCCATTGAAAAAACTACATTTTGTCTCTTAAGTTATACAACTGAGTATGGGAGCTACAAGAAAGCAGGAAGATATATGCCAGCTACAGTAGTAAGTAGATCCCCAAGCAGTCTATCAGCCAGCACGGTGTCACATTTGCAGCTGCTTCCCTGTGGGAGCTATCTTCAATACCACACTTTTTCTTCTCAGCTCCCATTGAAAAAACTATATTTTGTCAGTTATGGTATACCGCTGAGTATGGGAGCTACAAGAAAGCAGGAAGGCAGACCCCAGCTACAGTAGTAAGTAGGTCCCCATGCAGTCTAGCAGCCAGCACGGTGTCACATTTGCAGCTGCTTCCCTGTGGGAGCTATCTTCAATACCACACTTTTTCTGTTCAGCTCCCATTGAAAAAACTACATTTTGTCTCTCAAGGTATACAACTGAGTTTGGGAGCTACAAGAAAGCAGGAAGGCAGATCCCAGCTACAGTAGTAAGTAGGTCCCCAAGCAGTCTATCAGCCAGCACGGTGTCACATTTGCAGCTGCTTTCCTGTGGGAGCTATCTTCAATACCACACTTTTTCTGTTCAGCTCCCATTGAAAGAATACTTTTGTCAGTTAAGGTATACCGCTGAGTATGGGAGCTACAAGAAAGCAGGAAGGCAGACCCCAGCTACAGTAGTAAGTAGGTCCCCATGCAGTCTATCAGCCAGCACGGTGTCACATTTGCAGCTGCTTTCCTGTGGGAGCTATCTTCAATACCACACTTTTTCTGTTCAGCTCCCATTGAAAGAATACATTTGTCAGATAAGGTATACCGCTGAGTATGGGAGCTACAAGAAAGCAGGAAGATAGATCCCAGCTACAGTAGTAAGTAGGTCCCCATGCAGTCTAGCAGTCAGCACGGTGTCACTTTTGCAGCTGCTTTCCTGTGGGAGGTATCTTCAATACCACAGTTTTTCTGTTCAGCTCCCATTGAAAGAATACATTTGTCAGTTAAGGTATACCGCTGAGTATGGGAGCTACAAGAAAGCAGGAAGGCAGACCCCAGCTACAGTAGTAAGTAGGTCCCCATGCAGTCTAGCAGCCAGCACGGTGTCACATTTGCAGCTGCTTTCCTGTGGGAGCTATCTTCAATACCACACTTTTTCTCCTCAGTTCCCATTTAAAGAATACATTTGTCTCTTAAGTTATACCACTGAGTATGGGAGCTACAAGAAAGCAGGAAGGCAGACCCCAGCTACAGTAGTAAGTAGGTCCCCATGCAGTCTAGCAGCCAGCACGGTGTCACATTTGCAGCTGCTTTCCTGTGGGAGCTATCTTCAATACCACACTTTTTCTGTTCAGCTCCCATTGAAAGAATACATTTGTCAGTTAAGGTATACCACTGAGTATGGGAGCTACAAGAAAGCAGGAAGGCAGACCCCAGCTACAGTAGTAAGTAGGTCCCCATGCAGTCTAGCAGCCAGCACGGTGTCACATTTGCAGCTGCTTCCCTCTGGGAGCTATCTTCAATACCACACTTTTTCTGTTCAGCTCCCATTGAAAAAATACATTTGCCTCTTAACGTATACCACTGAGTATGGGAGCTACAAGAAAGCAGGAAGGCAGAACCCAGCTACAGTAGTAAGTAGGTCCCCATGCAGTCTAGCAGCCAGCACGGTGTCACATTTGCAGCTGCTTTCCTGTGGGAGCTATCTTCAATACCACACTTTTTCTGTTCAGCTCCCATTTAAAGAATACATTTGTCGGTTAACATATACCGCTGAGTATGGGAGCTTCAAGAAAGCAGAAAGAGAGATCCCATCTACAGTAGTAAGTAGGTCCCCATGCAGTCTAGCAGCCAGCACTGTGTCACATTTGCAGCTGCTTTGCTGTGGGAGCTATCTTCAATACCACAATTTTTCTGTTCAGCTCCCCTTGAAAGAATACATTTGTCAGTTAAGGTATACCGCTGAGTATGGGAGCTACAAGAAAGCAGGAAGATAGATCCCAGGTACAGTAGTAAGTAGGTCCCCATGCAGTCTAGCAGCCAGCACGGTGTCACATTTGCAGCTGCTTTCCTGTGGGAGCTATCTTCAATACCACACTTTTTCTGTTCAGCTCCCATTGAAAAAATACATTTGTCTCTTAACGTATACCACTGAGTATGGGAGCTAGAAGAAAGCAGGAAGGCAGACCCCAGCTACAGTAGTAAGTAGGTCCCCATGCAGTCTATCAGCCAGCACGGTGTCACATTTGCAGCTGCTTTCCTGTGGGAGCTATCTTCAATACCACACTTTTTCTGTTCAGCTCCCATTGAAAAAACTACATTTTGTCAGTTAAGGTATACCGCTGATTATGGGAGCTACAAGAAAGCAGGAAGGCAGACCCCAGCTACAGTAGTAAGTAGGTCCCCATGCAGTCTATCAGCCAGCACGGTGTCACATTTGCAGCTGCTTTCCTGTAGGAGCTATCTTCAATACCACACTTTTACTCCTCAGTTCCCATTTAAAGAATACATTTGTCTCTTAAGTTATACCACTGAGTATGGGAGCTACAAGAAAGCAGGAAGGCAGACCCCAGCCACAGTAGTAAGTAGGTCTCCATGCAGTCTATCAGCTAGCACGGTGTCACATTTGCAGCTGCTTCCCTGTGGGAGCTATCTTCAATACCACACTTTTTCTTCTCAGCTCCCATTGAAAAAACTATATTTTGTCAGTTATGGTATACCGCTGAGTATGGGAGCTACAAGAAAGCAGGAAGGCAGACCCCAGCTACAGTAGTAAGTAGGTCCCCATGCAGTCTAGCAGCCAGCACGGTGTCACATTTGCAGCTGCTTCCCTGTGGGAGCTATCTTCAATACCACACTTTTTCTGTTCAGCTCCCATTGAAAAAACTACATTTTGTCTCTTAAGGTATACAACTGAGTATGGGAGCTACAAGAAAGCAGGAAGGCAGATCCCAGCTACAGTAGTAAGTAGGTCCCCAAGCAATCTATCAGCCAGCACGGTGTCACATTTGCAGCTGCTTTCCTGTGGGAGCTATCTTCAATACCACACTTTTTCTGTTCAGCTCCCATTGAAAGAATACTTTTGTCAGTTAAGGTATACCGCTGAGTATGGGAGCTACAAGAAAGCAGGAAGGCAGACCCCAGCTACAGTAGTAAGTAGGTCCCCATGCAGTCTATCAGCCAGCACGGTGTCACATTTGCAGCTGCTTTCCTGTGGGAGCTATCTTCAATACCACACTTTTTCTGTTCAGCTCCCATTGAAAGAATACATTTGTCAGTTAAGGTATACCGCTGAGTATGGGAGCTACAAGAAAGCAGGAAGATAGATCCCAGCTACAGTAGTAAGTAGGTCCCCATGCAGTCTAGCAGATAGCACGGTGTAACTTTTGCAGCTGATTTCCTGTGGGAGCTATCTTCAATACCACAGTTTTTCTGTTCAGCTCCCATTGAAAGAATACATTTGTCAGTTAAGGTATACCGCTGAGTATGGGAGCTACAAGAAAGCAGGAAGGCAGACCCCAGCTACAGTAGTAAGTAGGTCCCCATGCAGTCTAGCAGCCAGCACGGTGTCACATTTGCAGCTGCTTTCCTGTGGGAGCTATCTTCAATACCACACTTTTTCTCCTCAGTTCCCATTTAAAGAATACATTTGTCTCTTAAGTTATACCACTGAGTATGGGAGCTACAAGAAAGCAGGAAGGCAGACCCCAGCTACAGTAGTAAGTAGGTCCCCATGCAGTCTAGCAGCCAGCACGGTGTCACATTTGCAGCTGCTTCCCTGTGGGAGCTATCTTCAATACCACACTTTTTCTGTTCAGCTCCCATTGAAAAAACTACATTTTGTCTCTTAAGGTATGCAACTGAGTATGGGAGCTACAAGAAAGCAGGAAGGCAGATCCCAGCTACAGTAGTAAGTAGGTCCCCAAGCAGTCTATCAGCCAGCACGGTGTCACATTTGCAGCTGCTTTCCTGTGGGAGCTATCTTCAATACCACACTTTTTCTGTTCAGCTCCCATTGAAAGAATACTTTTGTCAGTTAAGGTATACCGCTGAGTATGGGAGCTACAAGAAAGCAGGAAGATAGATCCCAGCTACAGTAGTAAGTAGGTCCCCATGCAGTCTAGCAGCCAGCACGGTGTCACTTTTGCAGCTGTTTTCCTGTGGGAGCTATCTTCAATACCACAGTTTTTCTGTTCAGCTCCCATTGAAAGAATACATTTGTCGGTTAAGGTATACCGCTGAGTATGGGAGCTACAAGAAAGCAGGAAGGCAGACCCCAGCTACAGTAGTCAGTAGGTCCCCATGCAGTCTATCGGCCAGCACGGTGTCACATTTGCAGCTGCTTCCCTGTGGGAGCTATCTTCAATACCACACTTTTTCTCCTCAGCTCCCATTGAAAGAATACATTTGTCAGTTAAGGTATACCGCTGAGTATGGGAGCTACAAGAAAGCAGGAAGGGAGACCCCAGCTACAGTAGTAAGTAGGTCCCCATGCAGTCTAGCAGGCAGCACGGTGTCACATTTGCAGCTGCTTTCCTGTGGGAGCTATCTTCAATACCACACTTTTTCTGTTCAGCTCCCATTGAAAAAACTACGTTTTGTCAGTTAAGGTATAACACTGAGTATGGGAGCTACAAGAAAGCAGGAAGGCAGACCCCAGCTACAGTAGTAAGTAGGTCCCCATGCAGTCTAGCAGCCAGCACGGTGTCACATTTGCAGCTGCTTCCCTGTGGGAGCTATCTTCAATACCACACTTTTTCTGTTCAGCTTTCATTGAAAGAATACTTTTGTCAGTTAAGGTATACCACTGAGTATGGGAGCTACAAGAAAGCAGGAAGGCAGATCCCAGCTACAGTAGTAAGTAGGTCCCCATGCAGTCTATCAGCCAGCACGGTGTCACATTTGCAGCTGCTTTCCTGTGGGAGCTATCTTCAATACCACACTTTTTCTGTTCAGCTCCCATTTAAAGAATACATTTGTCGGTTAACATATACCGCTGAGTATGGGAGCTTCAAGAAAGCAGAAAGAGAGATCCCATCTACAGTAGTAAGTAGGTCCCCATGCAGTCTAGCAGCCAGCACTGTGTCACATTTGCAGCTGCTTTGCTGTGGGAGCTATCTTCAATACCACACTTTTTCTGTTCAGCTCCCATTGAAAGAATACTTTTGTCAGTTAAGGTATACCGCTGAGTATGGGAGCTACAAGAAAGCAGGAAGGCAGACCCCAGCTACAGTAGTAAGTAGGTCCCCATGCAGTCTATCAGCCAGCACGGTGTCACATTTGCAGCTGCTTTCCTGTGGGAGCTATCTTCAATACCACACTTTTTCTGTTCAGCTCCCATTGAAAGAATACATTTGTCAGTTAAGGTATACCGCTGAGTATGGGAGCTACAAGAAAGCAGGAAGATAGATCCCAGCTACAGTAGTAAGTAGGTCCCCATGCAGTCTATCAGCCAGCACGGTGTCACTTTTGCAGCTGCTTTCCTGTGGGAGCTATCTTCAATACCACACTTTTTCTGTTCAGCTCCCATTGAAAAAATACATTTGTCTCTTAACGTATACCACTGAGTATGGGAGCTAGAAGAAAGCAGGAAGGCAGACCCCAGCTACAGTAGTAAGTAGGTCCCCATGCAGTCTATCAGCCAGCACGGTGTCACATTTGCAGCTGCTTTCCTGTGGGAGCTATCTTCAATACCACACTTTTTCTGTTCAGCTCCCATTGAAAAAACTACATTTTGTCAGTTAAGGTATACCGCTGATTATGGGAGCTACAAGAAAGCAGGAAGGCAGACCCCAGCTACAGTAGTAAGTAGGTCCCCATGCAGTCTATCAGCCAGCACGGTGTCACATTTGCAGCTGCTTTCCTGTAGGAGCTATCTTCAATACCACACTTTTACTCCTCAGTTCCCATTTAAAGAATACATTTGTCTCTTAAGTTATACCACTGAGTATGGGAGCTACAAGAAAGCAGGAAGGCAGACCCCAGCCACAGTAGTAAGTAGGTCTCCATGCAGTCTATCAGCTAGCACGGTGTCACATTTGCAGCTGCTTCCCTGTGGGAGCTATCTTCAATACCACACTTTTTCTTCTCAGCTCCCATTGAAAAAACTATATTTTGTCAGTTATGGTATACCGCTGAGTATGGGAGCTACAAGAAAGCAGGAAGGCAGACCCCAGCTACAGTAGTAAGTAGGTCCCCATGCAGTCTAGCAGCCAGCACGGTGTCACATTTGCAGCTGCTTCCCTGTGGGAGCTATCTTCAATACCACACTTTTTCTGTTCAGCTCCCATTGAAAAAACTACATTTTGTCTCTTAAGGTATACAACTGAGTATGGGAGCTACAAGAAAGCAGGAAGGCAGATCCCAGCTACAGTAGTAAGTAGGTCCCCAAGCAATCTATCAGCCAGCACGGTGTCACATTTGCAGCTGCTTTCCTGTGGGAGCTATCTTCAATACCACACTTTTTCTGTTCAGCTCCCATTGAAAGAATACTTTTGTCAGTTAAGGTATACCGCTGAGTATGGGAGCTACAAGAAAGCAGGAAGGCAGACCCCAGCTACAGTAGTAAGTAGGTCCCCATGCAGTCTATCAGCCAGCACGGTGTCACATTTGCAGCTGCTTTCCTGTGGGAGCTATCTTCAATACCACACTTTTTCTGTTCAGCTCCCATTGAAAGAATACATTTGTCAGTTAAGGTATACCGCTGAGTATGGGAGCTACAAGAAAGCAGGAAGATAGATCCCAGCTACAGTAGTAAGTAGGTCCCCATGCAGTCTAGCAGATAGCACGGTGTAACTTTTGCAGCTGATTTCCTGTGGGAGCTATCTTCAATACCACAGTTTTTTTGTTCAGCTCCCATTGAAAGAATACATTTGTCAGTTAAGGTATACCGCTGAGTATGGGAGCTACAAGAAAGCAGGAAGGCAGACCCCAGCTACAGTAGTAAGTAGGTCCCCATGCAGTCTAGCAGCCAGCACGGTGTCACATTTGCAGCTGCTTTCCTGTGGGAGCTATCTTCAATACCACACTTTTTCTCCTCAGTTCCCATTTAAAGAATACATTTGTCTCTTAAGTTATACCACTGAGTATGGGAGCTACAAGAAAGCAGGAAGGCAGACCCCAGCTACAGTAGTAAGTAGGTCCCCATGCAGTCTAGCAGCCAGCACGGTGTCACATTTGCAGCTGCTTCCCTGTGGGAGCTATCTTCAATACCACACTTTTTCTGTTCAGCTCCCATTGAAAAAACTACATTTTGTCTCTTAAGGTATGCAACTGAGTATGGGAGCTACAAGAAAGCAGGAAGGCAGATCCCAGCTACAGTAGTAAGTAGGTCCCCAAGCAGTCTATCAGCCAGCACGGTGTCACATTTGCAGCTGCTTTCCTGTGGGAGCTATCTTCAATACCACACTTTTTCTGTTCAGCTCCCATTGAAAGAATACTTTTGTCAGTTAAGGTATACCGCTGAGTATGGGAGCTACAAGAAAGCAGGAAGATAGATCCCAGCTACAGTAGTAAGTAGGTCCCCATGCAGTCTAGCAGCCAGCACGGTGTCACTTTTGCAGCTGTTTTCCTGTGGGAGCTATCTTCAATACCACAGTTTTTCTGTTCAGCTCCCATTGAAAGAATACATTTGTCGGTTAAGGTATACCGCTGAGTATGGGAGCTACAAGAAAGCAGGAAGGCAGACCCCAGCTACAGTAGTCAGTAGGTCCCCATGCAGTCTATCGGCCAGCACGGTGTCACATTTGCAGCTGCTTCCCTGTGGGAGCTATCTTCAATACCACACTTTTTCTCCTCAGCTCCCATTGAAAGAATACATTTGTCAGTTAAGGTATACCGCTGAGTATGGGAGCTACAAGAAAGCAGGAAGGGAGACCCCAGCTACAGTAGTAAGTAGGTCCCCATGCAGTCTAGCAGGCAGCACGGTGTCACATTTGCAGCTGCTTTCCTGTGGGAGCTATCTTCAATACCACACTTTTTCTGTTCAGCTCCCATTGAAAAAACTACATTTTGTCTCTTAAGGTATGCAACTGAGTATGGGAGCTACAAGAAAGCAGGAAGGCAGATCCCAGCTACAGTAGTAAGTAGGTCCCCAAGCAGTCTATCAGCCAGCACGGTGTCACATTTGCAGCTGCTTTCCTGTGGGAGCTATCTTCAATACCACACTTTTTCTGTTCAGCTCCCATTGAAAGAATACTTTTGTCAGTTAAGGTATACCGCTGAGTATGGGAGCTACAAGAAAGCAGGAAGATAGATCCCAGCTACAGTAGTAAGTAGGTCCCCATGCAGTCTAGCAGCCAGCACGGTGTCACTTTTGCAGCTGTTTTCCTGTGGGAGCTATCTTCAATACCACAGTTTTTCTGTTCAGCTCCCATTGAAAGAATACATTTGTCGGTTAAGGTATACCGCTGAGTATGGGAGCTACAAGAAAGCAGGAAGGCAGACCCCAGCTACAGTAGTCAGTAGGTCCCCATGCAGTCTATCGGCCAGCACGGTGTCACATTTGCAGCTGCTTCCCTGTGGGAGCTATCTTCAATACCACACTTTTTCTCCTCAGCTCCCATTGAAAGAATACATTTGTCAGTTAAGGTATACCGCTGAGTATGGGAGCTACAAGAAAGCAGGAAGGGAGACCCCAGCTACAGTAGTAAGTAGGTCCCCATGCAGTCTAGCAGGCAGCACGGTGTCACATTTGCAGCTGCTTTCCTGTGGGAGCTATCTTCAATACCACACTTTTTCTGTTCAGCTCCCATTGAAAAAACTACGTTTTGTCAGTTAAGGTATAACACTGAGTATGGGAGCTACAAGAAAGCAGGAAGGCAGACCCCAGCTACAGTAGTAAGTAGGTCCCCATGCAGTCTAGCAGCCAGCACGGTGTCACATTTGCAGCTGCTTCCCTGTGGGAGCTATCTTCAATACCACACTTTTTCTGTTCAGCTTTCATTGAAAGAATACTTTTGTCAGTTAAGGTATACCACTGAGTATGGGAGCTACAAGAAAGCAGGAAGGCAGATCCCAGCTACAGTAGTAAGTAGGTCCCCATGCAGTCTATCAGCCAGCACGGTGTCACATTTGCAGCTGCTTTCCTGTGGGAGCTATCTTCAATACCACACTTTTTCTGTTCAGCTCCCATTTAAAGAATACATTTGTCGGTTAACATATACCGCTGAGTATGGGAGCTTCAAGAAAGCAGAAAGAGAGATCCCATCTACAGTAGTAAGTAGGTCCCCATGCAGTCTAGCAGCCAGCACTGTGTCACATTTGCAGCTGCTTTGCTGTGGGAGCTATCTTCAATACCACACTTTTTCTGTTCAGCTCCCATTGAAAGAATACTTTTGTCAGTTAAGGTATACCGCTGAGTATGGGAGCTACAAGAAAGCAGGAAGGCAGACCCCAGCTACAGTAGTAAGTAGGTCCCCATGCAGTCTATCAGCCAGCACGGTGTCACATTTGCAGCTGCTTTCCTGTGGGAGCTATCTTCAATACCACACTTTTTCTGTTCAGCTCCCATTGAAAGAATACATTTGTCAGTTAAGGTATACCGCTGAGTATGGGAGCTACAAGAAAGCAGGAAGATAGATCCCAGCTACAGTAGTAAGTAGGTCCCCATGCAGTCTATCAGCCAGCACGGTGTCACTTTTGCAGCTGCTTTCCTGTGGGAGCTATCTTCAATACCACACTTTTTCTGTTCAGCTCCCATTGAAAAAATACATTTGTCTCTTAACGTATACCACTGAGTATGGGAGCTAGAAGAAAGCAGGAAGGCAGACCCCAGCTACAGTAGTAAGTAGGTCCCCATGCAGTCTATCAGCCAGCACGGTGTCACATTTGCAGCTGCTTTCCTGTGGGAGCTATCTTCAATACCACACTTTTTCTGTTCAGCTCCCATTGAAAAAACTACATTTTGTCAGTTAAGGTATACCGCTGATTATGGGAGCTACAAGAAAGCAGGAAGGCAGACCCCAGCTACAGTAGTAAGTAGGTCCCCATGCAGTCTATCAGCCAGCACGGTGTCACATTTGCAGCTGCTTTCCTGTAGGAGCTATCTTCAATACCACACTTTTACTCCTCAGTTCCCATTTAAAGAATACATTTGTCTCTTAAGTTATACCACTGAGTATGGGAGCTACAAGAAAGCAGGAAGGCAGACCCCAGCCACAGTAGTAAGTAGGTCTCCATGCAGTCTATCAGCTAGCACGGTGTCACATTTGCAGCTGCTTCCCTGTGGGAGCTATCTTCAATACCACACTTTTTCTTCTCAGCTCCCATTGAAAAAACTATATTTTGTCAGTTATGGTATACCGCTGAGTATGGGAGCTACAAGAAAGCAGGAAGGCAGACCCCAGCTACAGTAGTAAGTAGGTCCCCATGCAGTCTAGCAGCCAGCACGGTGTCACATTTGCAGCTGCTTCCCTGTGGGAGCTATCTTCAATACCACACTTTTTCTGTTCAGCTCCCATTGAAAAAACTACATTTTGTCTCTTAAGGTATACAACTGAGTATGGGAGCTACAAGAAAGCAGGAAGGCAGATCCCAGCTACAGTAGTAAGTAGGTCCCCAAGCAATCTATCAGCCAGCACGGTGTCACATTTGCAGCTGCTTTCCTGTGGGAGCTATCTTCAATACCACACTTTTTCTGTTCAGCTCCCATTGAAAGAATACTTTTGTCAGTTAAGGTATACCGCTGAGTATGGGAGCTACAAGAAAGCAGGAAGGCAGACCCCAGCTACAGTAGTAAGTAGGTCCCCATGCAGTCTATCAGCCAGCACGGTGTCACATTTGCAGCTGCTTTCCTGTGGGAGCTATCTTCAATACCACACTTTTTCTGTTCAGCTCCCATTGAAAGAATACATTTGTCAGTTAAGGTATACCGCTGAGTATGGGAGCTACAAGAAAGCAGGAAGATAGATCCCAGCTACAGTAGTAAGTAGGTCCCCATGCAGTCTAGCAGATAGCACGGTGTAACTTTTGCAGCTGATTTCCTGTGGGAGCTATCTTCAATACCACAGTTTTTTTGTTCAGCTCCCATTGAAAGAATACATTTGTCAGTTAAGGTATACCGCTGAGTATGGGAGCTACAAGAAAGCAGGAAGGCAGACCCCAGCTACAGTAGTAAGTAGGTCCCCATGCAGTCTAGCAGCCAGCACGGTGTCACATTTGCAGCTGCTTTCCTGTGGGAGCTATCTTCAATACCACACTTTTTCTCCTCAGTTCCCATTTAAAGAATACATTTGTCTCTTAAGTTATACCACTGAGTATGGGAGCTACAAGAAAGCAGGAAGGCAGACCCCAGCTACAGTAGTAAGTAGGTCCCCATGCAGTCTAGCAGCCAGCACGGTGTCACATTTGCAGCTGCTTCCCTGTGGGAGCTATCTTCAATACCACACTTTTTCTGTTCAGCTCCCATTGAAAAAACTACATTTTGTCTCTTAAGGTATGCAACTGAGTATGGGAGCTACAAGAAAGCAGGAAGGCAGATCCCAGCTACAGTAGTAAGTAGGTCCCCAAGCAGTCTATCAGCCAGCACGGTGTCACATTTGCAGCTGCTTTCCTGTGGGAGCTATCTTCAATACCACACTTTTTCTGTTCAGCTCCCATTGAAAGAATACTTTTGTCAGTTAAGGTATACCGCTGAGTATGGGAGCTACAAGAAAGCAGGAAGATAGATCCCAGCTACAGTAGTAAGTAGGTCCCCATGCAGTCTAGCAGCCAGCACGGTGTCACTTTTGCAGCTGTTTTCCTGTGGGAGCTATCTTCAATACCACAGTTTTTCTGTTCAGCTCCCATTGAAAGAATACATTTGTCGGTTAAGGTATACCGCTGAGTATGGGAGCTACAAGAAAGCAGGAAGGCAGACCCCAGCTACAGTAGTCAGTAGGTCCCCATGCAGTCTATCGGCCAGCACGGTGTCACATTTGCAGCTGCTTCCCTGTGGGAGCTATCTTCAATACCACACTTTTTCTCCTCAGCTCCCATTGAAAGAATACATTTGTCAGTTAAGGTATACCGCTGAGTATGGGAGCTACAAGAAAGCAGGAAGGGAGACCCCAGCTACAGTAGTAAGTAGGTCCCCATGCAGTCTAGCAGGCAGCACGGTGTCACATTTGCAGCTGCTTTCCTGTGGGAGCTATCTTCAATACCACACTTTTTCTGTTCAGCTCCCATTGAAAAAACTACGTTTTGTCAGTTAAGGTATAACACTGAGTATGGGAGCTACAAGAAAGCAGGAAGGCAGACCCCAGCTACAGTAGTAAGTAGGTCCCCATGCAGTCTAGCAGCCAGCACGGTGTCACATTTGCAGCTGCTTCCCTGTGGGAGCTATCTTCAATACCACACTTTTTCTGTTCAGCTTTCATTGAAAGAATACTTTTGTCAGTTAAGGTATACCACTGAGTATGGGAGCTACAAGAAAGCAGGAAGGCAGATCCCAGCTACAGTAGTAAGTAGGTCCCCATGCAGTCTATCAGCCAGCACGGTGTCACATTTGCAGCTGCTTTCCTGTGGGAGCTATCTTCAATACCACACTTTTTCTGTTCAGCTCCCATTTAAAGAATACATTTGTCGGTTAACATATACCGCTGAGTATGGGAGCTTCAAGAAAGCAGAAAGAGAGATCCCATCTACAGTAGTAAGTAGGTCCCCATGCAGTCTAGCAGCCAGCACTGTGTCACATTTGCAGCTGCTTTGCTGTGGGAGCTATCTTCAATACCACACTTTTTCTGTTCAGCTCCCATTGAAAGAATACTTTTGTCAGTTAAGGTATACCGCTGAGTATGGGAGCTACAAGAAAGCAGGAAGGCAGACCCCAGCTACAGTAGTAAGTAGGTCCCCATGCAGTCTATCAGCCAGCACGGTGTCACATTTGCAGCTGCTTTCCTGTGGGAGCTATCTTCAATACCACACTTTTTCTGTTCAGCTCTCATTGAAAGAATACATTTGTCAGTTAAGGTATACCGCTGAGTATGGGAGCTACAAGAAAGCAGGAAGATAGATCCCAGCTACAGTAGTAAGTAGGTCCCCATGCAGTCTAGCAGCCAGCACGGTGTCACTTTTGCAGCTGATTTCCTGTGGGAGCTATCTTCAATACCACAGTTTTTCTGTTCAGCTCCCATTGAAAGAATACATTTGTCAGTTAAGGTATACCGCTGAGTATGGGAGCTACAAGAAAGCAGGAAGGCAGACCCCAGCTACAGTAGTAAGTAGGTCCCCATGCAGTCTAGCAGCCAGCACGGTGTCACATTTGCAGCTGCTTTCCTGTGGGAGCTATCTTCAATACCACACTTTTTCTCCTCAGTTCCCATTTAAAGAATACATTTGTCTCTTAAGTTATACCACTGAGTATGGGAGCTACAAGAAAGCAGGAAGGCAGACCCCAGCTACAGTAGTAAGTAGGTCTCCATGCAGTCTATCAGCTAGCACGGTGTCACATTTGCAGCTGCTTCCCTGTGGGAGCTATCTTCAATACCACACTTTTTCTTCTCAGCTCCCATTGAAAAAACTACATTTTGTCAGTTAAGGTATACCGCTGAGTATGGGAGCTACAAGAAAGCAGGAAGGCAGACCCCAGCTACAGTAGTAAGTAGGTCCCCATGCAGTCTAGCAGCCAGCACGGTGTCACATTTGCAGCTGCTTCCCTGTGGGAGCTATCTTCAATACCACACTTTTTCTGTTCAGCTCCCATTGAAAAAACTACATTTTGTCTCTTAAGGTATGCAACTGAGTATGGGAGCTACAAGAAAGCAGGAAGGCAGATCCCAGCTACAGTAGTAAGTAGGTCCCCAAGCAGTCTATCAGCCAGCACGGTGTCACATTTGCAGCTGCTTTCCTGTGGGAGCTATCTTCAATACCACACTTTTTCTGTTCAGCTCCCATTGAAAGAATACTTTTGTCAGTTAAGGTATACCGCTGAGTATGGGAGCTACAAGAAAGCAGGAAGATAGATCCCAGCTACAGTAGTAAGTAGGTCCCCATGCAGTCTAGCAGCCAGCACGGTGTCACTTTTGCAGCTGTTTTCCTGTGGGAGCTATCTTCAATACCACAGTTTTTCTGTTCAGCTCCCATTGAAAGAATACATTTGTCGGTTAAGGTATACCGCTGAGTATGGGAGCTACAAGAAAGCAGGAAGGCAGACCCCAGCTACAGTAGTCAGTAGGTCCCCATGCAGTCTATCGGCCAGCACGGTGTCACATTTGCAGCTGCTTCCCTGTGGGAGCTATCTTCAATACCACACTTTTTCTCCTCAGCTCCCATTGAAAGAATACATTTGTCAGTTAAGGTATACCGCTGAGTATGGGAGCTACAAGAAAGCAGGAAGGGAGACCCCAGCTACAGTAGTAAGTAGGTCCCCATGCAGTCTAGCAGGCAGCACGGTGTCACATTTGCAGCTGCTTTCCTGTGGGAGCTATCTTCAATACCACACTTTTTCTGTTCAGCTCCCATTGAAAAAACTACGTTTTGTCAGTTAAGGTATAACACTGAGTATGGGAGCTACAAGAAAGCAGGAAGGCAGACCCCAGCTACAGTAGTAAGTAGGTCCCCATGCAGTCTAGCAGCCAGCACGGTGTCACATTTGCAGCTGCTTCCCTGTGGGAGCTATCTTCAATACCACACTTTTTCTGTTCAGCTCCCATTGAAAGAATACATTTGTCAGTTAATGTATACCACTGAGTATGGGAGCTACAAGAAAGCAGGAAGGTAGACCCCAGCTACAGTAGTAAGTAGGTCTCCATGCAGTCTATCAGCTAGCACGGTGTCACATTTGCAGCTGCTTCCCTGTGGGAGCTATCTTCAATACCACACTTTTTCTCCTCAGCTCCCACTGAAAGAATACATTTGTCAGTTAAGGTATACCGCTGAGTATGGGAGCTACAAGAAAGCAGGAAGGCAGACCCCAGCTACAGTAGTAAGTAGGTCCCCATGCAGTCTAGCAGCCAGCACGGTGTCACATTTGCAGCTGCTTTCCTGTGGGAGCTATCTTCAATACCACACTTTTTCTGTTCAGCTCCCATTTAAAGAATACATTTGTCGGTTAACATATACCGCTGAGTATGGGAGCTTCAAGAAAGCAGAAAGAGAGATCCCAGTTACAGTAGTAAGTAGGTCCCTATGCAGTCTAGCAGCCAGCACGGTGTCACATTTGCAGCTGCTTTCCTGTGGGAGCTATCTTCAATACCACAATTTTTCTGTTCAGCTCCCCTTGAAAGAATACATTTGTCAGTTAAGGTATACCGCTGAGTATGGGAGCTACAAGAAAGCAGGAAGATAGATCCCAACTACAGTAGTAAGTAGGTCCCCATGCAGTCTAGCAGCCAGCACGGTGTCACATTTGCAGCTGCTTTCCTGTGGGAGCTATCTTCAATACCACACTTTTTCTGTTCAGCTCCCATTGAAAAAATACATTTGTCTCTTAAGGTATACCGCTGAGTATGGGAGCTACAAGAAAGCAGGAAGGCAGACCCCAGCTACAGTAGTAAGTAGGTCCCCATGCAGTCTAGCAGCCAGCACGGTGTCACATTTGCAGCTGCTTCCCTGTGGGAGCTATCTTCAATACCACACTTTTTCTGTTCAGCTCCCATTGAAAAAACTACATTTTGTCTCTTAAGGTATGCAACTGAGTATGGGAGCTACAAGAAAGCAGGAAGGCAGATCTCAGCTACAGTAGTAAGGTGATCCCCAAGCAGTCTATCAGCCAGCATGGTGTCACATTTGCAGCTGCTTTCCTGTGGGAGCTATCTTCAATACCACACTTTTTCTGTTCAGCTCCCATTGAAAGAATACTTTTGTCAGTTAAGGTATACCGCTGAGTATGGGAGCTACAAGAAAGCAGGAAGATAGATCCCAGCTACAGTAGTAAGTAGGTCCCCATGCAGTCTAGCAGCCAGCACGGTGTCACTTTTGCAGCTGTTTTCCTGTGGGAGCTATCTTCAATACCACAGTTTTTCTGTTCAGCTCCCATTGAAAGAATACATTTGTCGGTTAAGGTATACCGCTGAGTATGGGAGCTACAAGAAAGCAGGAAGGCAGACCCCAGCTACAGTAGTAAGTAGGTCCCCATGCAGTCTAGCAGTCAGCACGGTGTTACATTTGCAGCTGCTTTCCTGTGGGAGCTATCTTCAATACCACACTTTTTCTGTTCAGCTCCCATTGAAAGAATACATTTGTCAGTTAAGGTATACCATAGAGCATGGGAGCTACAAGAAAGCAGGAAGGCAGACCCCAGCTACAGTAGTAAGTAGGTCCCCATGCAGTCTAGCAGCCAGCACGGTGTCACATTTGCAGCTGCTTTCCTGTGGGAGCTATCTTCAATACCACACTTTTTCTGTTCAGCTCTCATTGAAAAAACTACATTTTGTCTGTTACGGTATACAACTGAGTATGGGAGCTACAAGAAAGCAGGAAGATAGATCCCAGCTACAGTAGTAAGTAGGTCCCCATGCAGTCTAGCAGCCAGCACGGTGTCACATTTGCAGCTGCTTTCCTGTGGGAGCTATCTTCAATACCACACTTTTTCTGTTCAGCTCCCATTGAAAGAATACTTTTGTCAGTTAAGGTATACCACTGAGTATGGGAGCTACAAGAAAGCAGGAAGGCAGATCCCAGCTACAGTAGTAAGTAGGTCCCCATGCAGTCTAGCAGCCAGCACGGTGTCACATTTGCAGCTGCTTTCCTGTGGGAGCTATCTTCAATACCACACTTTTTCTGTTCAGCTCCCATTTAAAGAATACATTTTTCGGTTAACATATACCGCTGAGTATGGGAGCTTCAAGAAAGCAGAAAGAGAGATCCCAGCTACAGTAGTAAGTAGGTCCCCATGCAGTCTAGCAGCCAGCACGGTGTCACATTTGCAGCTGCTTTCCTGTGGGAGCTATCTTCAATACCACAATTTTTCTGTTCAGCTCCCCTTGAAAGAATACATTTGTCAGTTAAGGTATACCGCTGAGTATGGGAGCTACAAGAAAGCAGGAAGATAGATCCCAGCTACAGTAGTAAGTAGGTCCCCATGCAGTCTATCAGCCAGCACGGTGTCACATTTGCAGCTGCTTTCCTGTGGGAGCTATCTTCAATACCACACTTTTTCTGTTCAGCTCCCATTGAAAAAACTACGTTTTGTCAGTTAAGGTATACCGCTGAGTATGGGAGCTACAAGAAAGCAGGAAGGCAGACCCCAGCTACAGTAGTAAGTAGGTCCCCATGCAGTCTAGCAGCCAGCACGGTGTCACATTTGCAGCTGCTTTCCTGTGGGAGCTATCTTCAAGACCACACTTTTTCTGTTCAGCTCTCATTGAAAAAACTACATTTTGTCTGTTACGGTATACAACTGAGTATGGGAGCTACAAGAAAGCAGGAAGATAGATCCCAGCTACAGTAGTAAGTAGGTCCCCATGCAGTCTAGCAGCCAGCACGGTGTCACATTTGCAGCTGCTTTCCTGTGGGAGCTATCTTCAATACCACACTTTTTCTGTTCAGCTCCCATTGAAAGAATACTTTTGTCAGTTAAGGTATACCACTGAGTATGGGAGCTACAAGAAAGCAGGAAGGCAGATCCCAGCTACAGTAGTAAGTAGGTCCCCATGCAGTCTAGCAGCCAGCACGGTGTCACATTTGCAGCTGCTTTCCTGTGGGAGCTATCTTCAATACCACACTTTTTCTGTTCAGCTCCCATTTAAAGAATACATTTTTCGGTTAACATATACCGCTGAGTATGGGAGCTTCAAGAAAGCAGAAAGAGAGATCCCAGCTACAGTAGTAAGTAGGTCCCCATGCAGTCTAGCAGCCAGCACGGTGTCACATTTGCAGCTGCTTTCCTGTGGGAGCTATCTTCAATACCACAATTTTTCTGTTCAGCTCCCCTTGAAAGAATACATTTGTCAGTTAAGGTATACCGCTGAGTATGGGAGCTACAAGAAAGCAGGAAGATAGATCCCAGCTACAGTAGTAAGTAGGTCCCCATGCAGTCTAGCAGCCAGCACGGTGTCACATTTGCAGCTGCTTTCCTGTGGGAGCTATCTTCAATACCACACTTTTTCTGTTCAGCTCCCATTGAAAAAATACATTTGTCTCTTAACGTATACCACTGAGTATGGGAGCTACAAGAAAGCAGGAAGGCAGACCCCAGCTACAGTAGTAAGTAGGTCTCCATGCAGTCTATCAGCTAGCACGGTGTCACATTTGCAGCTGCTTCCCTGTGGGAGCTATCTTCAATACCACACTTTTTCTTCTCAGCTCCCATTGAAAAAACTACATTTTGTCAGTTAAGGTATACCGCTGAGTATGGGAGCTACAAGAAAGCAGGAAGGCAGACCCCAGCTACAGTAGTAAGTAGGTCCCCATGCAGTCTAGCAGCCAGCACGGTGTCACATTTGCAGCTGCTTCCCTGTGGGAGCTATCTTCAATACCACACTTTTTCTGTTCAGCTCCCATTGAAAAAACTACATTTTGTCTCTTAAGGTATGCAACTGAGTATGGGAGCTACAAGAAAGCAGGAAGGCAGATCCCAGCTACAGTAGTAAGTAGGTCCCCAAGCAGTCTATCAGCCAGCACGGTGTCACATTTGCAGCTGCTTTCCTGTGGGAGCTATCTTCAATACCACACTTTTTCTGTTCAGCTCCCATTGAAAGAATACTTTTGTCAGTTAAGGTATACCGCTGAGTATGGGAGCTACAAGAAAGCAGGAAGATAGATCCCAGCTACAGTAGTAAGTAGGTCCCCATGCAGTCTAGCAGCCAGCACGGTGTCACTTTTGCAGCTGTTTTCCTGTGGGAGCTATCTTCAATACCACAGTTTTTCTGTTCAGCTCCCATTGAAAGAATACATTTGTCGGTTAAGGTATACCGCTGAGTATGGGAGCTACAAGAAAGCAGGAAGGCAGACCCCAGCTACAGTAGTCAGTAGGTCCCCATGCAGTCTATCGGCCAGCACGGTGTCACATTTGCAGCTGCTTCCCTGTGGGAGCTATCTTCAATACCACACTTTTTCTCCTCAGCTCCCATTGAAAGAATACATTTGTCAGTTAAGGTATACCGCTGAGTATGGGAGCTACAAGAAAGCAGGAAGGGAGACCCCAGCTACAGTAGTAAGTAGGTCCCCATGCAGTCTAGCAGGCAGCACGGTGTCACATTTGCAGCTGCTTTCCTGTGGGAGCTATCTTCAATACCACACTTTTTCTGTTCAGCTCCCATTGAAAAAACTACGTTTTGTCAGTTAAGGTATAACACTGAGTATGGGAGCTACAAGAAAGCAGGAAGGCAGACCCCAGCTACTGTAGTAAGTAGGTCCCCATGCAGTCTAGCAGCCAGCACGGTGTCACATTTGCAGCTGCTTCCCTGTGGGAGCTATCTTCAATACCACACTTTTTCTGTTCAGCTCCCATTGAAAGAATACATTTGTCAGTTAATGTATACCACTGAGTATGGGAGCTACAAGAAAGCAGGAAGGTAGACCCCAGCTACAGTAGTAAGTAGGTCTCCATGCAGTCTATCAGCTAGCACGGTGTCACATTTGCAGCTGCTTCCCTGTGGGAGCTATCTTCAATACCACACTTTTTCTCCTCAGCTCCCACTGAAAGAATACATTTGTCAGTTAAGGTATACCGCTGAGTATGGGAGCTACAAGAAAGCAGGAAGGCAGACCCCAGCTACAGTAGTAAGTAGGTCCCCATGCAGTCTAGCAGCCAGCACGGTGTCACATTTGCAGCTGCTTTCCTGTGGGAGCTATCTTCAATACCACACTTTTTCTGTTCAGCTCCCATTTAAAGAATACATTTGTCGGTTAACATATACCGCTGAGTATGGGAGCTTCAAGAAAGCAGAAAGAGAGATCCCAGTTACAGTAGTAAGTAGGTCCCTATGCAGTCTAGCAGCCAGCACGGTGTCACATTTGCAGCTGCTTTCCTGTGGGAGCTATCTTCAATACCACAATTTTTCTGTTCAGCTCCCCTTGAAAGAATACATTTGTCAGTTAAGGTATACCGCTGAGTATGGGAGCTACAAGAAAGCAGGAAGATAGATCCCAACTACAGTAGTAAGTAGGTCCCCATGCAGTCTAGCAGCCAGCACGGTGTCACATTTGCAGCTGCTTTCCTGTGGGAGCTATCTTCAATACCACACTTTTTCTGTTCAGCTCCCATTGAAAAAATACATTTGTCTCTTAAGGTATACCGCTGAGTATGGGAGCTACAAGAAAGCAGGAAGGCAGACCCCAGCTACAGTAGTAAGTAGGTCCCCATGCAGTCTAGCAGCCAGCACGGTGTCACATTTGCAGCTGCTTCCCTGTGGGAGCTATCTTCAATACCACACTTTTTCTGTTCAGCTCCCATTGAAAAAACTACATTTTGTCTCTTAAGGTATGCAACTGAGTATGGGAGCTACAAGAAAGCAGGAAGGCAGATCTCAGCTACAGTAGTAAGGTGATCCCCAAGCAGTCTATCAGCCAGCACGGTGTCACATTTGCAGCTGCTTTCCTGTGGGAGCTATCTTCAATACCACACTTTTTCTGTTCAGCTCCCATTGAAAGAATACTTTTGTCAGTTAAGGTATACCGCTGAGTATGGGAGCTACAAGAAAGCAGGAAGATAGATCCCAGCTACAGTAGTAAGTAGGTCCCCATGCAGTCTAGCAGCCAGCACGGTGTCACTTTTGCAGCTGTTTTCCTGTGGGAGCTATTTCAATACCACAGTTTTTCTGTTCAGCTCCCATTGAAAGAATACATTTGTCGGTTAAGGTATACCGCTGAGTATGGGAGCTACAAGAAAGCAGGAAGGCAGACCCCAGCTACAGTAGTAAGTAGGTCCCCATGCAGTCTAGCAGTCAGCACGGTGTTACATTTGCAGCTGCTTTCCTGTGGGAGCTATCTTCAATACCACACTTTTTCTGTTCAGCTCCCATTGAAAGAATACATTTGTCAGTTAAGGTATACCATAGAGCATGGGAGCTACAAGAAAGCAGGAAGGCAGACCCCAGCTACAGTAGTAAGTAGGTCCCCATGCAGTCTAGCAGCCAGCACGGTGTCACATTTGCAGCTGCTTTCCTGTGGGAGCTATCTTCAATACCACACTTTTTCTGTTCAGCTCTCATTGAAAAAACTACATTTTGTCTGTTACGGTATACAACTGAGTATGGGAGCTACAAGAAAGCAGGAAGATAGATCCCAGCTACAGTAGTAAGTAGGTCCCCATGCAGTCTAGCAGCCAGCACGGTGTCACATTTGCAGCTGCTTTCCTGTGGGAGCTATCTTCAATACCACACTTTTTCTGTTCAGCTCCCATTGAAAGAATACTTTTGTCAGTTAAGGTATACCACTGAGTATGGGAGCTACAAGAAAGCAGGAAGGCAGATCCCAGCTACAGTAGTAAGTAGGTCCCCATGCAGTCTAGCAGCCAGCACGGTGTCACATTTGCAGCTGCTTTCCTGTGGGAGCTATCTTCAATACCACACTTTTTCTGTTCAGCTCCCATTTAAAGAATACATTTTTCGGTTAACATATACCGCTGAGTATGGGAGCTTCAAGAAAGCAGAAAGAGAGATCCCAGCTACAGTAGTAAGTAGGTCCCCATGCAGTCTAGCAGCCAGCACGGTGTCACATTTGCAGCTGCTTTCCTGTGGGAGCTATCTTCAATACCACAATTTTTCTGTTCAGCTCCCCTTGAAAGAATACATTTGTCAGTTAAGGTATACCGCTGAGTATGGGAGCTACAAGAAAGCAGGAAGATAGATCCCAGCTACAGTAGTAAGTAGGTCCCCATGCAGTCTATCAGCCAGCACGGTGTCACATTTGCAGCTGCTTTCCTGTGGGAGCTATCTTCAATACCACACTTTTTCTGTTCAGCTCCCATTGAAAAAACTACGTTTTGTCAGTTAAGGTATACCGCTGAGTATGGGAGCTACAAGAAAGCAGGAAGGCAGACCCCAGCTACAGTAGTAAGTAGGTCCCCATGCAGTCTAGCAGCCAGCACGGTGTCACATTTGCAGCTGCTTTCCTGTGGGAGCTATCTTCAAGACCACACTTTTTCTGTTCAGCTCTCATTGAAAAAACTACATTTTGTCTGTTACGGTATACAACTGAGTATGGGAGCTACAAGAAAGCAGGAAGATAGATCCCAGCTACAGTAGTAAGTAGGTCCCCATGCAGTCTAGCAGCCAGCACGGTGTCACATTTGCAGCTGCTTTCCTGTGGGAGCTATCTTCAATACCACACTTTTTCTGTTCAGCTCCCATTGAAAGAATACTTTTGTCAGTTAAGGTATACCACTGAGTATGGGAGCTACAAGAAAGCAGGAAGGCAGATCCCAGCTACAGTAGTAAGTAGGTCCCCATGCAGTCTAGCAGCCAGCACGGTGTCACATTTGCAGCTGCTTTCCTGTGGGAGCTATCTTCAATACCACACTTTTTCTGTTCAGCTCCCATTTAAAGAATACATTTTTCGGTTAACATATACCGCTGAGTATGGGAGCTTCAAGAAAGCAGAAAGAGAGATCCCAGCTACAGTAGTAAGTAGGTCCCCATGCAGTCTAGCAGCCAGCACGGTGTCACATTTGCAGCTGCTTTCCTGTGGGAGCTATCTTCAATACCACAATTTTTCTGTTCAGCTCCCCTTGAAAGAATACATTTGTCAGTTAAGGTATACCGCTGAGTATGGGAGCTACAAGAAAGCAGGAAGATAGATCCCAGCTACAGTAGTAAGTAGGTCCCCATGCAGTCTAGCAGCCAGCACGGTGTCACATTTGCAGCTGCTTTCCTGTGGGAGCTATCTTCAATACCACACTTTTTCTGTTCAGCTCCCATTGAAAAAATACATTTGTCTCTTAACGTATACCACTGAGTATGGGAGCTACAAGAAAGCAGGAAGGCAGACCCCAGCTACAGTAGTAATTAGGTCCCCATGCAGTCTAGCAGCCAGCACGGTGTCACATTTGCAGCTGCTTTCCTGTGGGAGCTATCTTCAATACCACACTTTTTCTGTTCAGCTCCCATTGAAAAAACTACGTTTTGTCAGTTAAGGTATACCGTTGAGTATGGGAGCTACAAGAAAGCAGGAAGGCAGACCCCAGCTACAGTAGTAAGTAGGTCCCCATGCAGTCTAGCAGCCAGCACGGTGTCACATTTGCAGCTGCTTCCCTGTGGGAGCTATCTTCAATACCACACTTTTTCTGTTCTGCTCCCATTGAAAGAATACATTTGTCAGTTAAGGTATACCACTGAGTATGGGAGCTACAAGAAAGCAGGAAGATAGATCCCAGCTACAGTAGTAAGTAGGTCTCCATGCAGTCTATCAGCTAGCACGGTGTCACATTTGCAGCTGCTTCCCTGTGGGAGCTATCTTCAGTACCACAGTTTTTCTCCTCAGCTCCCATTGAAAGAATACATTTGTCAGTTAAGGTATACCGCTGAGTATGGGAGGTACAAGAAAGCAGGAATGCAGACCTCAGGTACAGTAGTAAGTAGGTGCCCATGCAGTCTATCAGCCAGCACGGTGTCACATTTGCAGCTGCTTTCTTGTGGGAGCTATCTTCAATACCACACTTTTTCTGTTCAGCTCCCATTGAAAAAACTACATTTTGTCTCTTAAGGTATACCACTGAGTATGGGAGCTACAAGAAAGCAGGAAGGCAGACCCCAGCTACAGTAGTAAGTAGGTCCCCATGCAGTCTATCAGCCAGCACGGTGTCACATTTGCAGCTGCTTTCCTGTGGGAGCTATCTTCAATACCACACTTTTTCTTCTCAGCTCCCATTGAAAAAACTACGTTTTGTCAGTTAAGGTATACCACTGAGTATGGGAGCTACAAGAAAGAAGGAAGGCAGACCCCAGCTACAGTAGTAAGTAGGTCCCCATGCAGTCTAGCAGCCAGCACGGTGTCACATTTGCAGCTGCTTTCCTGTGGGAGCTATCTTCAATATCACACTTTTTCTTCTCAGCTCCCATTGAAAAAACTACATTTTGTCAGTTAAGGTATACCGCTGAGTATGGGAGCTACAAGAAAGCAGGAAGGCAGACCCCAGCTACAGTAGTAAGTAGGTCCCCATGCAGTCTAGCAGCCAGCACGGTGTCACATTTGCAGCTGCTTTCCTGTGGGAGCTATCTTCAATACCACACTTTTTCTGTTCAGCTCCCATTGAAAAAATACATTTGTCTCTTACGGTATACCACTGAGTATGGCAGCTACAAGAAAGCAGGAAGGCAGACCCCAGCTACAGTAGTAAGTAGGTCCCCATGCAGTCTATCAGCCAACACGGTGTCACATTTGCAGCTGCTTTCCTGTGGGAGCTATCTTCAATACCACACTTTTTCTTCTCAGCTCCAATTAAAAAAACTACATTTTGTCAGTTAAGGTATACCACTGAGTATGGGAGCTACAAGAAAGCAGGAAGGCAGACCCCAGCTACAGTAGTAAGTAGGTCCCCATGCAGTCTATCAGCCAGCACGGTGTCACATTTGCAGCTGCTTTCCTGTGGGAGCTATCTTCAATACCACACTTTTTCTGTTCAGCTCCCATTGAAAGAATACATTTGTCAGTTAAGGTATACCACTGAGTATGGGAGCTACAAGAAAGCAGGAAGGCAGACCCCAGCTACAGTAGTAAGTAGGTCCCCATGCAGTCTATCAGCCAGCACGGTGTCACATTTGCAGCTGCTTTCCTGTGGGAGCTATCTTCAATACCACACTTTTTCTTCTCAGCTCCCATTGAAAAAACTACATTTTGTCAGTTAAGGTATACCGCTGAGTATGGGAGCTACAAGAAAGCAGGAAGGCAGACCCCAGCTACAGTAGTAAGTAGGTCCCCATGCAGTCTATCAGCCAGCACGGTGTCACATTTGCAGCTGCTTTCCTGTGGGAGCTATCTTCAATACCACAGTTTTTCTCCTCAGCTCCCATTGAAAGAATACATTTGTCAGTTAAGGTATACCACTGAGTATGGCAGCTACAAGAAAGCAGGAAGATAGACCCCAGCTACAGTAGTAAGTAGTTCCCCATGCAGTCTATCAGCCAGCACGGTGTCACATTTGCAGCTGCTTTCCTGTGGGAGCTATCTTCAACACCACACTTTTTCTGTTCAGCTCCCATTGAAAAAACTACATTTTCTCTCTTAAGGTATACAACTGAGTATGGGAGCTACAAGAAAGCAGGAAGGCAGATCCCAGCTACAGTAGTAAGTAGGTCCCCATGCAGTCTAGCAGCCAGCACGGTGTCACATTTGCAGCTGCTTTCCTGTGGGAGCTATCTTCAATACCACACTTTTTCTGTTCAGCTCCCATTGAAAGAATACATTTGTCAGTTAAGGTATACCGCTGAGTATGGGAGCTACAAGAAAGCTGGAAGGCAGACCCCAGCTACAGTAGTAAGTAGGTCCCCATGCAGTCTATCAGGCAGCACGGTGTCACATTTGCAGCTGCTTCCCTGTGGGAGCTATCTTCAATACCACAGTTTTTCTCCTCAGCTCCCATTGAAAGAATACATTTGTCAGTTAAGGTATACCGCTGAGTATGGGAGGTACAAGAAAGCAGGAATGCAGACCTCAGGTACAGTAGTAAGTAGGTGCCCATGCAGTCTATCAGCCAGCACGGTGTCACATTTGCAGCTGCTTTCTTGTGGGAGCTATCTTCAATACCACACTTTTTCTGTTCATCTCCCATTGAAAAAACTACATTTTGTCTCTTAAGGTATACCACTGAGTATGGGAGCTACAAGAAAGCAGGAAGGCAGACCCCAGCTACAGTAGTAAGTAGGTCCCCATGCAGTCTAGCAGCCAGCACGGTGTCACATTTGCAGCTGCTTTCCTGTGGGAGCTATCTTCAATACCACACTTTTTCTTCTCAGCTCCCATTGAAAAAACTACGTTTTGTCAGTTAAGATATACCACTGAGTATGGGAGCTACAAGAAAGAAGGAAGGCAGACCCCAGCTACAGTAGTAAGTAGGTCCCCATGCAGTCTAGCAGCCAGCACGGTGTCACATTTGCAGCTGCTTTCCTGTGGGAGCTATCTTCAATACCACACTTTTTCTTCTCAGCTCCCATTGAAAAAACTACATTTTGTCAGTTAAGGTATACAGCTGAGTATGGGAGCTACAAGAAAGCAGGAAGGAAGACCCCAGCTACAGTAGTAAGTAGGTCCCCATGCAGTCTATCAGCCAGCACGGTGTCACATTTGCAGCTGCTTTCCTGTGGGAGCTATCTTCAATACCACACTTTTTCTGTTCAGCTCCCATTGATAGAATACATTTGTCAGTTAAGGTATACCACTGAGTATGGGAGCTACAAGAAAGCAGGAAGGCAGACCCCAGCTACAGTAGTAAGTAGGTCCCCATGCAGTCTAGCAGCCAGCACGGTGTCACATTTGCAGCTGCTTTCCTGTGGGAGCTATCTTCAATACCACACTTTTTCTGTTCAGCTCCCATTGAAAGAATACATTTGTCAGTTAAGGTATACCACTGAGTATGGGAGCTACAAGAAAGCAGGAAGGCAGACCCCAGCTACAGTAGTAAGTAGGTCCCCATGCAGTCTATCAGCCAGCACGGTGTCACATTTGCAGCTGCTTTCCTGTGGGAGCTATCTTCAATACCACACTTTTTCTTCTCAGCTCCCATTGAAAAAACTACATTTTGTCAGTTAAGGTATACCGCTGAGTATGGGAGCTACAAGAAAGCAGGAAGGCAGACCCCAGCTACAGTAGTAAGTAGGTGCCCATGCAGTCTATCAGCCAGCACGGTGTCACATTTGCAGCTGCTTTCCTGTGGGAGCTATCTTCAATACCACAATTTTCTGTTCAGCTCCCATTGAAAGAATACATTTGTCAGTTAAGGTATACCGCTGAGTATGGGAGCTACAAGAAAGCAGGAAGGCAGACCCCAGCTACAGTAGTAAGTAGGTCCCCATGCAGTCTAGCAGCCAGCACGGTGTCACATTTGCAGCTGCTTTCCTGTGGGAGCTATCTTCAATACCACAGTTTTTCTCCTCAGCTCCCATTGAAAGAATACATTTGTCAGTTAAGGTATACCACTGAGTATGGCAGCTACAAGAAAGCAGGAAGATAGACCCCAGCTACAGTAGTAAGTAGGTCCCCATGCAGTCTATCAGCCAGCACGGTGTCACATTTGCAGCTGCTTTCCTGTGGTAGCTATCTTCAATACCACACTTTTTCTGTTCAGCTCCCATTGAAAGAATACATTTGTCAGTTAAGGTATACCGCTGAGTATGGTAGCTACAAGAAAGCAGGAAGGCAGACCCCAGCTACAGTAGTAAGTAGGTCCCCATGCAGTCTAGCAGCCAGCACGGTGTCACATTTGCAGCTGCTTTCCTGTGGTAGCTATCTTCAATACCACACTTTTTCTGTTCAGCTCCCATTGAAAGAATACATTTGTCAGTTAAGGTATACCGCTGAGTATGGTAGCTACAAGAAAGCAGGAAGGCAGACCCCAGCTACAGTAGTAAGTAGGTCCCCATGCAGTCTAGCAGCCAGCACGGTGTCACATTTGCAGCTGCTTTCCTGTGGGAGCTATCTTCAATACCACACTTTTTCTGTTCAGCTCCCATTGAAAGAATACATTTGTCAGTTAAGGTATACCACTGAGTATGGGAGCTACAAGAAAGCAGGAAGGCAGACCCCAGCTATAGTAGTAAGTAGGTCCCCATGCAGTCTATCAGCCAGCACGGTGTCACATTTGCAGCTGCTTTCCTGTGGGAGCTATCTTCAATACCACACTTTTTCTTCTCAGCTCCCATTGAAAAAACTACATTTTGTCAGTTAAGGTATACCGCTGAGTATGGGAGCTACAAGAAAGCAGGAAGGCAGACCCCAGCTACAGTAGTAAGTAGGTCCCCATGCAGTCTAGCAGCCAGCACGGTGTCACATTTGCAGCTGCTTTCCTGTGGGAGCTATCTTCAATACCACACTTTTTCTGTTCAGCTCCCATTGAAAAAACTACGTTTTGTCAGTTAAGGTATACCGTTGAGTATGGGAGCTACAAGAAAGCAGGAAGGCAGACCCCAGCTACAGTAGTAAGTAGGTCCCCATGCAGTCTAGCAGCCAGCACGGTGTCACATTTGCAGCTGCTTCCCTGTGGGAGCTATCTTCAATACCACACTTTTTCTGTTCTGCTCCCATTGAAAGAATACATTTGTCAGTTAAGGTATACCACTGAGTATGGGAGCTACAAGAAAGCAGGAAGATAGATCCCAGCTACAGTAGTAAGTAGGTCTCCATGCAGTCTATCAGCTAGCACGGTGTCACATTTGCAGCTGCTTCCCTGTGGGAGCTATCTTCAGTACCACAGTTTTTCTCCTCAGCTCCCATTGAAAGAATACATTTGTCAGTTAAGGTATACCGCTGAGTATGGGAGGTACAAGAAAGCAGGAATGCAGACCTCAGGTACAGTAGTAAGTAGGTGCCCATGCAGTCTATCAGCCAGCACGGTGTCACATTTGCAGCTGCTTTCTTGTGGGAGCTATCTTCAATACCACACTTTTTCTGTTCAGCTCCCATTGAAAAAACTACATTTTGTCTCTTAAGGTATACCACTGAGTATGGGAGCTACAAGAAAGCAGGAAGGCAGACCCCAGCTACAGTAGTAAGTAGGTCCCCATGCAGTCTATCAGCCAGCACGGTGTCACATTTGCAGCTGCTTTCCTGTGGGAGCTATCTTCAATACCACACTTTTTCTTCTCAGCTCCCATTGAAAAAACTACGTTTTGTCAGTTAAGGTATACCACTGAGTATGGGAGCTACAAGAAAGAAGGAAGGCAGACCCCAGCTACAGTAGTAAGTAGGTCCCCATGCAGTCTAGCAGCCAGCACGGTGTCACATTTGCAGCTGCTTTCCTGTGGGAGCTATCTTCAATATCACACTTTTTCTTCTCAGCTCCCATTGAAAAAACTACATTTTGTCAGTTAAGGTATACCGCTGAGTATGGGAGCTACAAGAAAGCAGGAAGGCAGACCCCAGCTACAGTAGTAAGTAGGTCCCCATGCAGTCTAGCAGCCAGCACGGTGTCACATTTGCAGCTGCTTTCCTGTGGGAGCTATCTTCAATACCACACTTTTTCTGTTCAGCTCCCATTGAAAAAATACATTTGTCTCTTACGGTATACCACTGAGTATGGCAGCTACAAGAAAGCAGGAAGGCAGACCCCAGCTACAGTAGTAAGTAGGTCCCCATGCAGTCTATCAGCCAACACGGTGTCACATTTGCAGCTGCTTTCCTGTGGGAGCTATCTTCAATACCACACTTTTTCTTCTCAGCTCCAATTAAAAAAACTACATTTTGTCAGTTAAGGTATACCACTGAGTATGGGAGCTACAAGAAAGCAGGAAGGCAGACCCCAGCTACAGTAGTAAGTAGGTCCCCATGCAGTCTATCAGCCAGCACGGTGTCACATTTGCAGCTGCTTTCCTGTGGGAGCTATCTTCAATACCACACTTTTTCTGTTCAGCTCCCATTGAAAGAATACATTTGTCAGTTAAGGTATACCACTGAGTATGGGAGCTACAAGAAAGCAGGAAGGCAGACCCCAGCTACAGTAGTAAGTAGGTCCCCATGCAGTCTAGCAGCCAGCACGGTGTCACATTTGCAGCTGCTTTCCTGTGGGAGCTATCTTCAATACCACACTTTTTCTTCTCAGCTCCCATTGAAAAAACTACATTTTGTCAGTTAAGGTATACCGCTGAGTATGGGAGCTACAAGAAAGCAGGAAGGCAGACCCCAGCTACAGTAGTAAGTAGGTCCCCATGCAGTCTATCAGCCAGCACGGTGTCACATTTGCAGCTGCTTTCCTGTGGGAGCTATCTTCAATACCACAGTTTTTCTCCTCAGCTCCCATTGAAAGAATACATTTGTCAGTTAAGGTATACCACTGAGTATGGCAGCTACAAGAAAGCAGGAAGATAGACCCCAGCTACAGTAGTAAGTAGTTCCCCATGCAGTCTATCAGCCAGCACGGTGTCACATTTGCAGCTGCTTTCCTGTGGGAGCTATCTTCAACACCACACTTTTTCTGTTCAGCTCCCATTGAAAAAACTACATTTTCTCTCTTAAGGTATACAACTGAGTATGGGAGCTACAAGAAAGCAGGAAGGCAGATCCCAGCTACAGTAGTAAGTAGGTCCCCATGCAGTCTAGCAGCCAGCACGGTGTCACATTTGCAGCTGCTTTCCTGTGGGAGCTATCTTCAATACCACACTTTTTCTGTTCAGCTCCCATTGAAAGAATACATTTGTCAGTTAAGGTATACCGCTGAGTATGGGAGCTACAAGAAAGCTGGAAGGCAGACCCCAGCTACAGTAGTAAGTAGGTCCCCATGCAGTCTATCAGGCAGCACGGTGTCACATTTGCAGCTGCTTCCCTGTGGGAGCTATCTTCAATACCACAGTTTTTCTCCTCAGCTCCCATTGAAAGAATACATTTGTCAGTTAAGGTATACCGCTGAGTATGGGAGGTACAAGAAAGCAGGAATGCAGACCTCAGGTACAGTAGTAAGTAGGTGCCCATGCAGTCTATCAGCCAGCACGGTGTCACATTTGCAGCTGCTTTCTTGTGGGAGCTATCTTCAATACCACACTTTTTCTGTTCATCTCCCATTGAAAAAACTACATTTTGTCTCTTAAGGTATACCACTGAGTATGGGAGCTACAAGAAAGCAGGAAGGCAGACCCCAGCTACAGTAGTAAGTAGGTCCCCATGCAGTCTATCAGCCAGCACGGTGTCACATTTGCAGCTGCTTTCCTGTGGGAGCTATCTTCAATACCACACTTTTTCTTCTCAGCTCCCATTGAAAAAACTACGTTTTGTCAGTTAAGATATACCACTGAGTATGGGAGCTACAAGAAAGAAGGAAGGCAGACCCCAGCTACAGTAGTAAGTAGGTCCCCATGCAGTCTAGCAGCCAGCACGGTGTCACATTTGCAGCTGCTTTCCTGTGGGAGCTATCTTCAATACCACACTTTTTCTTCTCAGCTCCCATTGAAAAAACTACATTTTGTCAGTTAAGGTATACAGCTGAGTATGGGAGCTACAAGAAAGCAGGAAGGAAGACCCCAGCTACAGTAGTAAGTAGGTCCCCATGCAGTCTATCAGCCAGCACGGTGTCACATTTGCAGCTGCTTTCCTGTGGGAGCTATCTTCAATACCACACTTTTTCTGTTCAGCTCCCATTGATAGAATACATTTGTCAGTTAAGGTATACCACTGAGTATGGGAGCTACAAGAAAGCAGGAAGGCAGACCCCAGCTACAGTAGTAAGTAGGTCCCCATGCAGTCTAGCAGCCAGCACGGTGTCACATTTGCAGCTGCTTTCCTGTGGGAGCTATCTTCAATACCACACTTTTTCTGTTCAGCTCCCATTGAAAGAATACATTTGTCAGTTAAGGTATACCACTGAGTATGGGAGCTACAAGAAAGCAGGAAGGCAGACCCCAGCTACAGTAGTAAGTAGGTCCCCATGCAGTCTATCAGCCAGCACGGTGTCACATTTGCAGCTGCTTTCCTGTGGGAGCTATCTTCAATACCACACTTTTTCTTCTCAGCTCCCATTGAAAAAACTACATTTTGTCAGTTAAGGTATACCGCTGAGTATGGGAGCTACAAGAAAGCAGGAAGGCAGACCCCAGCTACAGTAGTAAGTAGGTCCCCATGCAGTCTATCAGCCAGCACGGTGTCACATTTGCAGCTGCTTTCCTGTGGGAGCTATCTTCAATACCACAATTTTCTGTTCAGCTCCCATTGAAAGAATACATTTGTCAGTTAAGGTATACCGCTGAGTATGGGAGCTACAAGAAAGCAGGAAGGCAGACCCCAGCTACAGTAGTAAGTAGGTCCCCATGCAGTCTAGCAGCCAGCACGGTGTCACATTTGCAGCTGCTTTCCTGTGGGAGCTATCTTCAATACCACAGTTTTTCTCCTCAGCTCCCATTGAAAGAATACATTTGTCAGTTAAGGTATACCACTGAGTATGGCAGCTACAAGAAAGCAGGAAGATAGACCCCAGCTACAGTAGTAAGTAGGTCCCCATGCAGTCTATCAGCCAGCACGGTGTCACATTTGCAGCTGCTTTCCTGTGGTAGCTATCTTCAATACCACACTTTTTCTGTTCAGCTCCCATTGAAAGAATACATTTGTCAGTTAAGGTATACCGCTGAGTATGGTAGCTACAAGAAAGCAGGAAGGCAGACCCCAGCTACAGTAGTAAGTAGGTCCCCATGCAGTCTAGCAGCCAGCACGGTGTCACATTTGCAGCTGCTTTCCTGTGGTAGCTATCTTCAATACCACACTTTTTCTGTTCAGCTCCCATTGAAAGAATACATTTGTCAGTTAAGGTATACCGCTGAGTATGGTAGCTACAAGAAAGCAGGAAGGCAGACCCCAGCTACAGTAGTAAGTAGGTCCCCATGCAGTCTAGCAGCCAGCACGGTGTCACATTTGCAGCTGCTTTCCTGTGGGAGCTATCTTCAATACCACACTTTTTCTGTTCAGCTCCCATTGAAAGAATACATTTGTCAGTTAAGGTATACCACTGAGTATGGGAGCTACAAGAAAGCAGGAAGGCAGACCCCAGCTATAGTAGTAAGTAGGTCCCCATGCAGTCTATCAGCCAGCACGGTGTCACATTTGCAGCTGCTTTCCTGTGGGAGCTATCTTCAATACCACACTTTTTCTTCTCAGCTCCCATTGAAAAAACTACATTTTGTCAGTTAAGGTATACCGCTGAGTATGGGAGCTACAAGAAAGCAGGAAGGCAGACCCCAGCTACAGTAGTAAGTAGGTCCCCATGCAGTCTAGCAGCCAGCACGGTGTCACATTTGCAGCTGCTTTCCTGTGGGAGCTATCTTCAATACCACACTTTTTCTGTTCAGCTCCCATTGAAAGAATACATTTGTCAGTTAAGGTATACCGCTGAGTATGGGAGCTACAAGAAAGCAGGAAGGCAGACCCCAGCTACAGTAGTCAGTAGGTCCCCATGCAGTCTAGCAGCCAGCACGGTGTCACATTTGCAGCTGCTTTCCTGTGGGAGCTATCTTCAATACCACACTTTTTCTGTTCAGCTCCCTTTGAAAAAACTACATTTTCTCTCTTAAGGTATACAACTGAGTATGGGAGCTACAAGAAAGCAGGAAGATAGATCCCAGCTACAGTAGTAAGTAGGTCCCCATGCAGTCTATCAGCCAGCACGGTGTCACATTTGCAGCTGCTTTCCTGTGGGAGCTATCTTCAACACCACACTTTTTCTGTTCAGCTCCCATTGAAAAAACTACATTTTCTCTCTTAAGGTATACAACTGAGTATGGGAGCTACAAGAAAGCAGGAAGACAGATCCCAGCTACAGTAGTAAGTAGGTCCCCATGCAGTCTAGCAGCCAGCACGGTGTCACATTTGCAGCTGCTTTCCTGTGGGAGCTATCTTCAATACCACACTTTTTCTGTTCAGCTCCCATTGAAAGAATACATTTGTCAGTTAAGGTATACCACTGAGTATGGGAGCTACAAGAAAGCAGGAAGGCAGACCCCAGCTACAGTAGTAAGTAGGTCCCCATGCAGTCTATCAGCCAGCACAGTGTCACATTTGCAGCTGCTTTCCTGTGGGAGCTATCTTCAATACCACACTTTTTCTTCTCAGCTCCCATTGAAAAAACTACATTTTGTCAGTTAAGGTATACCGCTGAGTATGGGAGCTACAAGAAAGCAGGAAGGCAGACCCCACCTACAGTAGTAAGTAGGTCCCCATGCAGTCTAGCAGCCAGCACGGTGTCACATTTGCAGCTGCTTCCCTGTGGAAGCTATCTTCAATACCACACTTTTTCTGTTCAGCTCCCATTGAAAGAATACATTTGTCAGTTAAGGTATACCGCTGAATATGGGAGCTACAAGAAAGCAGGAAGGCAGACCCCAGCTACAGTAGTAAGTAGATCCCCATGCAGTCTATCAGCCAGCACGGTGTCACATTTGCAGCTGCTTTCCTGTGGGAGCTATCTTCAATACCACACTTTTTCTGTTCAGCTCCCATTGAAAGAATACATTTGTCAGTTAAGGTATACCACTGAGTATGGGAGCTACAAGAAAGCAGGAAGGCAGACCCCAGCTACAGTAGTAAGTAGGTCCCCATATAGTCTAGCAGCCAGCACGGTGTCACATTTGCAGCTGCTTTCCTGTGGGAGCTATCTTCAATACTACAGTTTTTCTCCTCAGCTCCCATTGAAAGAATACATTTGTCAGTCAAGGTATACCGCTGAGTATGGGAGCTACAAGAAAGCAGGAAGGCAGACCCCAGCTACAGTAGTAAGTAGGTCTCCATGCAGTCTATCAGATAGCACGGTGTCACATTTGCAGCTGCTTCCCTGTGGGAGCTATCTTCAATACCACACTTTTTCTCCTCAGCTCCCATTGAAAGAATACATTTGTCAGTTAAGGTATACCGCTGAGTATGGGAGCTACAAGAAAGCAGGGAGGCAGACCCCAGCTACAGTAGTAAGTAGGTCCCCATGCAGTCTAGGAGCCAGCACGGTGTCACATTTGCAGCTGCTTTCCTGTGGGAGCTATCTTCAATACCACACTTTTTCTGTTCAGCTCCCATTGAAAAAACTACATTTTGTCTCTTAAGGTATACAACTGAATATGGGAGCTACAAGAAAGCAGGAAGGCAGATCCCAGCTACAGTAGTAAGTAGGTCCCCATGCAGTCTATCAGCCAGCACGGTGTCACATTTGCAGATGCTTTCCTGTGGGAGCTATCTTCAATACCACACTTTTTCTGTTCAGCTCCCATTGAAAGAATACATTTGTCAGTTAAGGTATACCACTGAGTATGGGAGCTACAAGAAAGCAGGAAGGCAGACCCCAGCTACAGTAGTAAGTAGGTCCCCATATAGTCTAGCAGCCAGCACGGTGTCACATTTGCAGCTGCTTTCCTGTGGGAGCTATCTTCAATACTACAGTTTTTCTCCTCAGCTCCCATTGAAAGAATACATTTGTCAGTCAAGGTATACCGCTGAGTATGGGAGCTACAAGAAAGCAGGAAGGCAGACCCCAGCTACAGTAGTAAGTAGGTCTCCATGCAGTCTATCAGATAGCACGGTGTCACATTTGCAGCTGCTTCCCTGTGGGAGCTATCTTCAATACCACACTTTTTCTCCTCAGCTCCCATTGAAAGAATACATTTGTCAGTTAAGGTATACCGCTGAGTATGGGAGCTACAAGAAAGCAGGGAGGCAGACCCCAGCTACAGTAGTAAGTAGGTCCCCATGCAGTCTAGGAGCCAGCACGGTGTCACATTTGCAGCTGCTTTCCTGTGGGAGCTATCTTCAATACCACACTTTTTCTGTTCAGCTCCCATTGAAAAAACTACATTTTGTCTCTTAAGGTATACAACTGAATATGGGAGCTACAAGAAAGCAGGAAGGCAGATCCCAGCTACAGTAGTAAGTAGGTCCCCATGCAGTCTATCAGCCAGCACGGTGTCACATTTGCAGCTGCTTTCCTGTGGGAGCTATCTTCAATACCACAGTTTTTCTGTTCAGCTCCCATTGAAAGAATACTTTTGTCAGTTAAGGTATACCGCTGAGTATGGGAGCTACAAGAAAGCAGGAAGGCAGACCCCAGCTACAGTAGTAAGTAGGTCTCCATGCAGTCTATCAGATAGCACGGTGTCACATTTGCAGCTGCTTCCCTGTGGGAGCTATCTTCAATACCACACTTTTTCTGTTCAGCTCCCATTGAAAGAATACATTTGTCAGTTAAGGTATACCGTTGAGTATGGGAGCTACAAGAAAGCAGGAAGATAGATCTCAGCTACATTAGTAAGTAGGTCCCCATGCAGTCTATCAGGTAGCACGGTGTCACATTTGCAGCTGCTTCCCTGTGGGAGCTATCTTCAATACCACACTTTTTCTCCTCAGCTCCCATTGAAAGAATACATTTGTCAGTTAAGGTATACCGCTGAGTATGGGAGCTACAAGAAAGCAGGAAGGCAGACCCCAGCTACAGTAGTAAGTAGGTCCCCATGCAGTCTATCAGCCAGCACGGTGTCACATTTGCAGCTGCTTTCCTGTGGGAGCTATCTTCAATACCACACTTTTTCTGTTCAGCTCCCATTTAAAGAATACATTTGTCGGTTAACATATACCGCTGAGTATGGGAGCTTTAAGAAAGCAGAAAGAGAGATCCCAGCTACAGTAGTAAGTAGGTCCCCATGCAGTCTAGCAGCCAGCACGGTGTCACATTTGCAGCTGCTTCCCTGTGGGAGCTACCTTCAATACCACAGTTTTTCTCCTCAGCTCCCATTGAAAGAATACATTTGTCAGTTAAGGTATACCACTGAGTATGGGAGCTACAAGAAAGCAGGAAGGTAGACCTCAGCTACAGTAGTAAGTAGGTCCCCATGCAGTCTAGCAGCCAGCACGGTGTCACATTTGCAGCTGCTTTCCTGTGGGAGCTATCTTCAATACCACACTTTTTCTGTTCAGCTCCCATTGAAAGAATACATTTGTCAGTTAAGGTATACCACTGAGTATGGGAGCTACAAGAAAGCAGGAAGGCAGACCCCAGCTACAGTAGTAAGTAGATCTCCATGCAGTCTATCAGGTAGCATAGAGTCACATTTGCAGCTGCTTCCCTGTGGGAGCTATCTTCAATAACACAGTTTTTCTCCTCAGCTCCCATTGAAAGAATACATTTGTCAGTTAAGGTATACCGCTGAGTATGGGAGCTACAAGAAAGCAGGAAGACAGACCCCAGCTACAGTAGTAAGTAGATCCCCATGCAGTCTAGCAGCCAGCACGGTGTCACATTTGCAGCTGCTTTCCTGTGGGAGCTATCTTCAATACCACACTTTTTCTGTTCAGCTCCCTTTGAAAGAATACATTTGTCAGTTAAGTTATACCACTGAGTATGGGAGCTACAAGAAAGCAGAAAGGCAGACCCCAGCTACAGTAGTAAGTAGGTCCCCATGCAGTCTAGCAGCCAGCACGGTGTCACATTTGCAGCTGCTTTCCTGTGGGAGCTATCTTCAATACCACACTTTATCTGTTCAGCTCCCATTGAAAGAATACATTTGTCAGTTAAGGTATACCACTGAGTATGGCAGCTACAAGAAAGCAGGAAGGCAGACCCCAGCTACAGTAGTAAGTAGGTCTCCATGCAGTCTAGCAGCTAGCACGGTGTCACATTTGCAGCTGCTTTCCTGTGGGAGCTATCTTCAATACCACACTTTTTCTGTTCAGCTCCCTTTGAAAAACCTACATTTTGTCTCTTAAGATATACAACAGAGTATGGGAGCTACAAGAAAGCAGGAAGATAGATCCCAGCTACAGTAGTAAGTAGGTCCCCATGCAGTCTAGCAGCCAGCACGGTGTCACATTTGCAGCTGCTTTCCTGTGTGAGCTATCTTCAATACCACACTTTTTCTGTTCAGCTCCCATTGAAAGAATACTTTTGTCAGTCAAGGTATACCGCTGAGTATGGGAGCTACAAGAAAGCAGGAAGGCAGACCCCAGCTACAGTAGTAAGTAGGTCCCCATGCAGTCTAGCAGCCAGCACGGTGTCACATTTGCAGCTGCTTTCCTGTGGGAGCTATCTTCAATACCACACTTTTTCTGTTCAGCTCCCATTGAAAGAATACATTTGTCAGTTAATGTTTACCACTGAGTATGGGAGCTACAAGAAAGCAGGAAGGCAGACCCCAGCTACAGTAGTAAGTAGGTCTCCATGCAGTCTATCAGATAGCACGGTGTCACATTTGCAGCTGCTTCCCTGTGGGAGCTATCTTCAATACCACACTTTTTCTGTTCAGCTCCCATTGAAAAAACTACATTTTGTCTCTTAAGGTATACAACTGAGTATGGGAGCTACAAGAAAGCAGGAAGGCAGATCCCAGCTACAGTAGTAAGTAGGTCCCCATGCAGTCTATCAGCCAGCACGGTGTCACATTTGCAGCTGCTTTCCTGTGGGAGCTATCTTCAATACCACACTTTTTCTGTTCAGCTCCCATTGAAAGAATACTTTTGTCAGTTAAGGTATACCACTGAGTATGGGAGCTACAAGAAAGCAGGAAGGCAGACCCCAGCTACAGTAGTAAGTAGGACCCCATGCAGTCTAGCAGCCAGCACGGTGTCACATTTGCAGCTGCTTTCCTGTGGGAGCTATCTTCAATACCACACTTTTTCTGTTCAGCTCCCATTGAAAGAATACATTTGTCAGTTAAGGTATACCGTTGAGTATGGGAGTTACAAGAAAGCAGGAAGATAGATCTCAGCTACATTAGTAAGTAGGTCCCCATGCAGTCTATCAGGTAGCACGGTGTCACATTTGCAGCTGCTTCCCTGTGGGAGCTATCTTCAATACCACACTTTTTCTCCTCAGCTCCCATTGAAAGAATACATTTGTCAGTTAAGGTATACCGCTGAGTATGGGACCTACAAGAAAGCAGGAAGGCAGACCCCAGCTACAGTAGTAAGTAGGTCCCCATGCAGTCTAGCAGCCAGCACGGTGTCACATTTGCAGCTGCTTTCCTGTGGGAGCTATCTTCAATACCACACTTTTTCTGTTCAGCTCCCATTGAAAGAATACATTTGTCAGTTAAGGTATACCGCTGAGTATGGGAGCTACAAGAAAGCAGGAAGGCAGACCCCAGCTACAGTAGTCAGTAGGTCCCCATGCAGTCTAGCAGCCAGCACGGTGTCACATTTGCAGCTGCTTTCCTGTGGGAGCTATCTTCAATACCACACTTTTTCTGTTCAGCTCCCTTTGAAAAAACTACATTTTCTCTCTTAAGGTATACAACTGAGTATGGGAGCTACAAGAAAGCAGGAAGGCAGATCCCAGCTACAGTAGTAAGTAGGTCCCCATGCAGTCTAGCAGCCAGCACGGTGTCACATTTGCAGCTGCTTTCCTGTGGGAGCTATCTTCAATACCACACTTTTTCTGTTCAGCTCCCATTGAAAGAATACATTTGTCAGTTAAGGTATACCACTGAGTATGGGAGCTACAAGAAAGCAGGAAGGCAGACCCCAGCTACAGTAGTAAGTAGGTCCCCATGCAGTCTATCAGCCAGCACAGTGTCACATTTGCAGCTGCTTTCCTGTGGGAGCTATCTTCAATACCACACTTTTTCTTCTCAGCTCCCATTGAAAAAACTACATTTTGTCAGTTAAGGTATACCGCTGAGTATGGGAGCTACAAGAAAGCAGGAAGGCAGACCCCACCTACAGTAGTAAGTAGGTCCCCATGCAGTCTAGCAGCCAGCACGGTGTCACATTTGCAGCTGCTTTCCTGTGGGAGCTATCTTCAATACCACACTTTTTCTGTTCAGCTCCCATTGAAAGAATACATTTGTCAGTTAAGGTATACCGCTGAGTATGGGAGCTACAAGAAAGCAGGAAGGCAGACCCCAGCTACAGTAGTAAGTAGATCCCCATGCAGTCTATCAGCCAGCACGGTGTCACATTTGCAGCTGCTTTCCTGTGGGAGCTATCTTCAATACCACAGTTTTTCTCCTCAGCTCCCATTGAAAGAATACATTTGTCAGTTAAGGTATACCACTGAGTATGGCAGCTACAAGAAAGCAGGAAGATAGACCCCAGCTACAGTAGTAAGTAGGTCCCCATGCAGTCTATCAGCCAGCACGGTGTCACATTTGCAGCTGCTTTCCTGTGGGAGCTATCTTCAATACCACACTTTTTTTCTTCTCAGGTCCCATTGAAAAAACTACATTTTGTCAGTTAAGGCATACCGCTGAGTATGGGAGCTACAAGAAAGCAGGAAGGCAGACCCCAGCTACAGTAGTAAGTAGGTCCCCATGCAGTCTAGCAGCCAGCACGGTGTCACATTTGCAGCTGCTTTCCTGTGGGAGCTATCTTCAATACCACACTTTTTCTGTTCAGCTCCCATTGAAAGAATACTTTTGTCAGTTAAGGTATACCGCTGAGTATGGGAGCTACAAGAAAGCAGGAAGGCAGACCCCAGCTACAGTAGTAAGTAGGTCTCCATGCAGTCTATCAGATAGCACGGTGTCACATTTGCAGCTGCTTCCCTGTGGGAGCTATCTTCAATACCACACTTTTTCTGTTCAGCTCCCATTGAAAGAATACATTTGTCAGTTAAGGTATACCGTTGAGTATGGGAGCTACAAGAAAGCAGGAAGATAGATCTCAGCTACATTAGTAAGTAGGTCCCCATGCAGTCTAGCAGCCAGCACGGTGTCACATTTGCAGCTGCTTTCCTGTGGGAGCTATCTTCAATACCACACTTTTTCTGTTCAGCTCCCATTTAAAGAATACATTTGTCGGTTAACATATACCGCTGAGTATGGGAGCTTCAAGAAAGCAGAAAGAGAGATCCCAGCTACAGTAGTAAGTAGGTCCCCATGCAGTCTAGCAGCCAGCACGGTGTCACATTTGCAGCTGCTTTCCTGTGGGAGCTATCTTCAATACCACACTTTTTCTGTTCAGCTCCCATTGAAAGAATACATTTGTCAGTTAAGGTATACCACTGAGTATGGGAGCTACAAGAAAAAAGGAAGGCAGACCCCAGCTACAGTAGTAAGTAGGTCCCCATGCAGTCTAGCAGCCAGCACGGTGTCACATTTGCAGCTGCTTTCCTGTGGGAGCTATCTTCAATACCACACTTTATCTGTTCAGCTCCCATTGAAAGAATACATTTGTCAGTTAAGGTATACCACTGAGTATGGGAGCTACAAGAAAGCAGGAAGGCAGACCCCAGCTACAGTAGTAAGTAGGTCTCCATGCAGTCTAGCAGCTAGCACGGTGTCACATTTGCAGCTGCTTTCCTGTGGGAGCTATCTTCAATACCACACTTTTTCTGTTCAGCTCCCTTTGAAAAACCTACATTTTGTCTCTTAAGATATACAACAGAGTATGGGAGCTACAAGAAAGCAGGAAGATAGATCCCAGCTACAGTAGTAAGTAGGTCCCCATGCAGTCTAGCAGCCAGCACGGTGTCACATTTGCAGCTGCTTTCCTGTGGGAGCTATCTTCAATACCACACTTTTTCTGTTCAGCTCCCATTGAAAGAATACTTTTGTCAGTCAAGGTATACCGCTGAGTATGGGAGCTACAAGAAAGCAGGAAGGCAGACCCCAGCTACAGTAGTAAGTAGGTCCCCATGCAGTCTAGCAGCCAGCACGGTGTCACATTTGCAGCTGCTTTCCTGTGGGAGCTATCTTCAATACCACACTTTTTCTGTTCAGCTCCCATTGAAAGAATACATTTGTCAGTTAATGTTTACCTCTGAGTATGGGAGCTACAAGAAAGCAGGAAGGCAGACCCCAGCTACAGTAGTAAGTAGGTCTCCATGCAGTCTATCAGATAGCACGGTGTCACATTTGCAGCTGCTTCCCTGTGGGAGCTATCTTCAATACCACACTTTTTCTCCTCAGCTCCCATTGAAAGAATACATTTGTCAGTTAAGGTATACCGCTGAGTATGGGAGCTACAAGAAAGCAGGAAGGCAGACCCCAGCTACAGTAGTAAGTAGGTCCCCATGCAGTCTAGGAGCCAGCACGGTGTCACATTTGCAGCTGCTTCCCTGTGGGAGCTATCTTCAATACCACACTTTTTCTCCTCAGCTCCCATTGAAAGAATACATTTGTCAGTTAAGGTATACCACTGAGTATGGGACCTACAAGAAAGCAGGAAGGCAGACCCCAGCTACAGTAGTAAGTAGGTCCCCATGCAGTCTAGCAGCCAGCACGGTGTCACATTTGCAGCTGCTTTCCTGTGGGAGCTATCTTCAATACCACACTTTTTCTGTTCAGCTCCCATTTAAAGAATACATTTGTCGGTTAACATATACCGCTGAGTATGGGAGCTTCAAGAAAGCAGAAAGAGAGATCCCAGCTACAGTAGTAAGTAGGTCCCCATGCAGTCTATCAGCCAGCACGGTGTCACATTTGCAGCTGCTTTCCTGTGGGAGCTATCTTCAATACCACACTTTTTCTGTTCAGCTCCCATTGAAAGAATACATTTGTCAGTTAAGGTATACCACTGAGTATGGGAGCTTCAAAAAAGCAGGAAGGCAGACCCCAGCTACAGTAGTAAGTACGTCTCCATGCAGTCTAGCAGCCAGCACGGTGTCACATTTGCAGCTGCTTTCCTGTGGGAGCTATCTTCAATACCACACTTTTTCTGTTCAGCTCCCATTGAAAGAATACATTTGTCAGTTAAGGTATACCGCTGAGAATGGGAGCTACAAGAAAGCAGGAAGATAGATCCCAGCTACAGTAGTAAGTAGGTCCCCATGCAGTCTAGCAGCCAGCACGGTGTCACATTTGCAGCTGCTTTCCTGTGGGAGCTATTTTCAATACCACACTTTTTCTGTTCAGCTCCCATTGAAAAAACTACATTTTGTCAGTTAAGGTATACAACTGAGTATGGGAGCTACAAGAAAGCAGGAAGGCAGATCCCAGCTACAGTAGTAAGTAGGTCCCCATGCAGTCTAGCAGCCAGCACGGTGTCACATTTGCAGCTGCTTCCCTGTGGGAGCTATCTTCAATACCACAGTTTTTCTCCTCAGCTCCCATTGAAAGAATACATTTGTCAGTTAAGGTATACCGCTGAGTATGGGAGCTACAAGAAAGCAGGAAGGCAGACCCCAGCTACAGTAGTAAGTAGGTCCCCATGCAGTCTAGCAGCCAGCACGGTGTCACATTTGCAGCTGCTTTCCTGTGGGAGCTATCTTCAATACCACACTTTTTCTGTTCAGCTCCCATTGAAAGAATACATTTGTCAGTTATGGTATACCGCTGAGTATGGGAGCTACAAGAAAGCAGGAAGATAGATCCCAGCTACAGTAGTACGTAGGTAGCCATGCAGTGTAGCAGCCAACACGGTGTGACATTTGCAGCTGCTTTCCTGTGGGAGCTATCTTCAATACCACACTTTTTCTGTTCAGCTCCCATTGAAAGAATACATTTGTCAGTTAAGGTATACCACTGAGTATGGGAGCTACAAGAAAGCAGGAAGGCAGACCCCAGCTACAGTAGTAAGTAGATCTCCATGCAGTCTATCAGCTAGCACGGTGTCACATTTGCAGCTGCTTCCCTGTGGGAGCTATCTGCAATACCACAGTTTTTCTCCTCAGCTCCCATTGAAAGAATACATTTGTCAGTTAAGGTATACCGCTGAGTATGGGAGGTACAAGAAAGCAGGAATGCAGACCTCAGGTACAGTAGTAAGTAGGTGCCCATGCAGTCTATCAGCCATCACGGTGTCACATTTGCAGCTGCTTTCTTGTGGGAGCTATCTTCAATACCATACTTTTTCTGTTCAGCTCCCATTGAAAAAACTACATTTTGTCTCTTAAGGTATACAAATGAGTATGGGAGCTACAAGAAAGCAGGAAGGCAGACCCCAGCTACAGTAGTCAGTAGGTCCCCATGCAGTCTATCGGCCAGCACGGTGTCACATTTGCAGCTGCTTTCCTGTGGGAGCTATCTTCAATACCACACTTTTTCTGTTCAGCTCCCATTGAAAGAATACATTTGTCAGTTAAGGTATACCACTGAGTATGGCAGCTACAAGAAAGCAGGAAGGCAGACCCCAGCTACAGTAGTAAGTAGGTCCCCATGCAGTCTAGCAGCCAGCACGGTGTCACATTTGCAGCTGCTTTCCTGTGGGAGCTATCTTCAATACCACACTTTTTCTATTCAACTCCCATTGAAAGAATACATTTGTCAGTTAAGGTATACCACTGAGTATGGGAGCTACAAGAAAGCAGGAAGGCAGACCCCAGCTACAGTAGTCAGTAGGTCCCCATGCAGTCTAGCAGCCAGCACGGTGTCACATTTGCAGCTGCTTTCCTGTGGGAGCTATCTTCAATACCACACTTTTTCTGTTCAGCTCCCTTTGAAAAAACTACATTTTCTCTCTTAAGATATACAACTGAGTATGGGAGCTACAAGAAAGCAGGAAGATAGATCCCAGCTACAGTAGTAAGTAGGTCCCCATGCAGTCTAGCAGCCAGCACGGTGTCACATTTGCAGCTGCTTTCCTGTGGGAGCTATCTTCAATACCACAGTTTTTCTCCTCAGCTCTCATTGAAAGAATACATTTATCAGTTAAGGTATACCACTGAGTATGGGAGCTACAAGAAAGCAGGAAGGCAGACCCCAGCTACAGTAGTAAGTAGGTCCCCATGCAGTCTAGCAGCCAGCACGGTGTCACATTTGCAGCTGCTTTCCTGTGGGAGCTATCTTCAATACCACACCTTTTCTTTTCAGCTCCCATTGAAAAAACTACATTTTGTCTCTTAAGGTATACAACTGAGTATGGGAGCTACAAGAAAGCAGGAAGATAGATCCCAGCTACAGTAGTAAGTAGGTCCCCATGCAGTCTAGCAGCCAGCACGGTGTCACATTTGCAGCTGCTTTCCTGTGGGAGCTATCTTCAATACCACACTTTTTCTGTTCAGCTCCCATTGAAAGAATACATTTGTCAGTTAAGGTATACCACTGAGTATGGGAGCTACAAGAAAGCAGGAAGGCAGACCCCAGCTACAGTAGTCAGTAGGTCCCCATGCAGTCTAGCAGCCAGCACGGTGTCACATTTGCAGCTGCTTTCCTGTGGGAGCTATCTTCAATACCACACTTTTTCTGTTCAGCTCCCTTTGAAAAAACTACATTTTCTCTCTTAAGGTATACAACTGAGTATGGGAGCTACAAGAAAGCAGGAAGATAGATCCCAGCTACAGTAGTAAGTAGGTCCCCATGCAGTGTAGCAGCCAACACGGTGTCACATTTGCAGCTGCTTTCCTGTGGGAGCTATCTTCAATACCACACTTTTTCTGTTCAGCTCCCATTGAAAGAATACATTTGTCAGTTAAGGTATACCACTGAGTATGGCAGCTACAAGAAAGCAGGAAGGCAGACCCCAGCTACAGTAGTAAGTAGGTCCCCATGCAGTCTAGCAGCCAGCACGGTGTCACATTTGCAGCTGCTTTCCTGTGGGAGCTATCTTCAATACCACAGTTTTTCTCCTCAGCTCCCATTGAAAGAATACATTTGTCAGTTAAGGTATACCGCTGAGTATGGGAGCTACAAGAAAGCAGGAAGGCAGACCCCAGCTACAGTAGTAAGTAGGTCCCCATGCAGTCTAGCAGCTAGCACGGTGTCACATTTGCAGCTGCTTTCCTGTGGGAGCTATCTTCAATACCACACTTTTTCTCCTCAGCTCCCATTGAAAGAATACATTTGTCAGTTAAGGTATACCACTGAGTATGGCAGCTACAAGAAAGCAGGAAGGCAGACCCCAGCTACAGTAGTAAGTAGGTCTCCATGCAGTCTAGCTACTAGCACGGTGTCACATTTGCAGCTGCTTTCCTGTGGGAGCTATCTTCAATACCACACTTTTTCTGTTCAGCTCCCATTGAAAGAATACATTTGTCAGTTAAGGTATACCACTGAGTATGGGAGCTACAAGAAAGCAGGAAGGCAGACCCCAGCTACAGTAGTAAGTAGATCTCCATGCAGTCTATCAGCTAGCACGGTGTCACATTTGCAGTTGCTTCCCTGTGGGAGCTATCTGCAATACCACAGTTTTTCTCCTCAGCTTCCATTGAAAGAATACATTTGTCAGTTAAGGTATACCGCTGAGTATGGGAGGTACAAGAAAGCAGGAATGCAGACCTCAGGTACAGTAGTAAGTAGGTGCCCATGCAGTCTATCAGCCAGCACGGTGTCACATTTGCAGCTGCTTTCTTGTTGGAGCTATCTTCAATACCACACTTTTTCTGTTCAGCTCCCATTGAAAAAACTACATTTTGTCTCTTAAGGTATACAACTGAGTATGGGAGCTACAAGAAAGCAGGAAGGCAGACCCCAGCTACAGTAGTCAGTAGGTCCCCATGCAGTCTATCGGCCAGCACGGTGTCACATTTGCAGCTGCTTTCCTGTGGGAGCTATCTTCAATACCACACTTTTTCTGTTCAGCTCCCATTGAAAGAATACATTTGTCAGTTAAGGTATACCACTGAGTATGGCAGCTACAAGAAAGCAGGAAGGCAGACCCCAGCTACAGTAGTAAGTAGGTCCCCATGCAGTCTAGCAGCCAGCACGGTGTCACATTTGCAGCTGCTTTCCTGTGGGAGCTATCTTCAATACCACACTTTTTCTGTTCAGCTCCCTTTGAAAAAACTACATTTTCTCTCTTAAGGTATACAACTGAGTATGGGAGCTACAAGAAAGCAGGAAGATAGATCCCAGCTACAGTAGTAAGTAGGTCCCCATGCAGTCTAGCAGCCAGCACGGTGTCACATTTGCAGCTGCTTTCCTGTGGGAGCTATCTTCAATACCACAGTTTTTCTCCTCAGCTCTCATTGAAAGAATACATTTATCAGTTAAGGTATACCACTGAGTATGGGAGCTACAAGAAAGCAGGAAGGCAGACCCCAGCTACAGTAGTAAGTAGATCTCCATGCAGTCTATCAGCTAGCACGGAGTCACATTTGCAGCTGCTTCCCTGTGGGAGCTATCTTCAATACCACAGTTTTTCTCCTCAGCTCCCATTGAAAGAATACATTTGTCAGTTAAGGTATACCGCTGAGTATGGGAGCTACAAGAAAGCAGGAAGGCAGACCCCAGCTACAGTAGTAAGTAGATCCCCATGCCGTCTAGCATCCAGCACGGTGTCACATTTGCAGCTGCTTTCCTGTGTGAGCTATCTTCAATACCACACTTTTTCTGTTCAGCTCCCTTTGAAAGAATACATTTGTCAGTTAAGTTATACCACTGAGTATGGGAGCTACAAGAAAGCAGAAAGGCAGACCCCAGCTACAGTAGTAAGTAGGTCCCCATGCAGTCTAGCAGCCAGCACGGTGTCACATTTGCAGCTGCTTTCCTGTGGGAGCTATCTTCAATACCACACTTTATCTGTTCAGCTCCCATTGAAAGAATACATTTGTCAGTTAAGGTATACCACTGAGTATGGCAGCTACAAGAAAGCAGGAAGGCAGACCCCAGCTACAGTAGTAAGTAGGTCTCCATGCAGTCTAGCTACTAGCACGGTGTCACATTTGCAGCTGCTTTCCTGTGGGAGCTATCTTCAATACCACACTTTTTCTGTTCAGCTCCCATTGAAAGAATACATTTGTCAGTTAAGGTATACCACTGAGTATGGGAGCTACAAGAAAGCAGGAAGGCAGACCCCAGCTACAGTAGTAAGTAGATCTCCATGCAGTCTATCAGCTAGCACGGTGTCACATTTGCAGTTGCTTCCCTGTGGGAGCTATCTGCAATACCACAGTTTTTCTCCTCAGCTTCCATTGAAAGAATACATTTGTCAGTTAAGGTATACCGCTGAGTATGGGAGGTACAAGAAAGCAGGAATGCAGACCTCAGGTACAGTAGTAAGTAGGTGCCCATGCAGTCTATCAGCCAGCACGGTGTCACATTTGCAGCTGCTTTCTTGTTGGAGCTATCTTCAATACCACACTTTTTCTGTTCAGCTCCCATTGAAAAAAATACATTTTGTCTCTTAAGGTATACAACTGAGTATGGGAGCTACAAGAAAGCAGGAAGGCAGACCCCAGCTACAGTAGTCAGTAGGTCCCCATGCAGTCTATCGGCCAGCACGGTGTCACATTTGCAGCTGCTTTCCTGTGGGAGCTATCTTCAATACCACACTTTTTCTGTTCAGCTCCCATTGAAAGAATACATTTGTCAGTTAAGGTATACCACTGAGTATGGCAGCTACAAGAAAGCAGGAAGGCAGACCCCAGCTACAGTAGTAAGTAGGTCCCCATGCAGTCTAGCAGCCAGCACGGTGTCACATTTGCAGCTGCTTTCCTGTGGGAGCTATCTTCAATACCACACTTTTTCTGTTCAGCTCCCATTGAAAGAATACATTTGTCAGTTAAGCTATACCACTGAGTATGGGAGCTACAAGAAAGCAGGAAGACAGACCCCAGCTACAGTAGTCAGTAGGTCCCCATGCAGTCTAGCAGCCAGCACGGTGTCACATTTGCAGCTGCTTTCCTGTGGGAGCTATCTTCAATACCACACTTTTTCTGTTCAGCTCCCTTTGAAAAAACTACATTTTCTCTCTTAAGGTATACAACTGAGTATGGGAGCTACAAGAAAGCAGGAAGATAGATCCCAGCTACAGTAGTAAGTAGGTCCCCATGCAGTCTAGCAGCCAGCACGGTGTCACATTTGCAGCTGCTTTCCTGTGGGAGCTATCTTCAATACCACAGTTTTTCTCCTCAGCTCTCATTGAAAGAATACATTTATCAGTTAAGGTATACCACTGAGTATGGGAGCTACAAGAAAGCAGGAAGGCAGACCCCAGCTACAGTAGTAAGTAGATCTCCATGCAGTCTATCAGCTAGCACGGAGTCACATTTGCAGCTGCTTCCCTGTGGGAGCTATCTTCAATACCACAGTTTTTCTCCTCAGCTCCCATTGAAAGAATACATTTGTCAGTTAAGGTATACCGCTGAGTATGGGAGCTACAAGAAAGCAGGAAGGCAGACCCCAGCTACAGTAGTAAGTAGATCCCCATGCAGTCTAGCAGCCAGCACGGTGTCACATTTGCAGCTGCTTTCCTGTGTGAGCTATCTTCAATACCACACTTTTTCTGTTCAGCTCCCTTTGAAAGAATACATTTGTCAGTTAAGTTATACCACTGAGTATGGGAGCTACAAGAAAGCAGAAAGGCAGACCCCAGCTACAGTAGTAAGTAGGTCCCCATGCAGTCTAGCAGCCAGCACGGTGTCACATTTGCAGCTGCTTTCCTGTGGGAGCTATCTTCAATACCACACTTTATCTGTTCAGCTCCCATTGAAAGAATACATTTGTCAGTTAAGGTATACCACTGAGTATGGCAGCTACAAGAAAGCAGGAAGGCAGACCCCAGCTACAGTAGTAAGTAGGTCTCCATGCAGTCTAGCAGCTAGCACGGTGTCACATTTGCAGCTGCTTTCCTGTGGGAGCTATCTTCAATACCACACTTTTTCTGTTCAGCTCCCATTTAAAGAATACATTTGTCGGTTAACATATACCGCTGAGTATGGGAGCTCCAAGAAAGCAGAAAGAGAGATCCCAGCTACAGTAGTAAGTAGGTCCCCATGCAGTCTAGCAGCCAGCACGGTGTCACATTTGCAGCTGCTTTCCTGTGGGAGCTATCTTCAATACCACACTTTTTCTGTTCAGCTCCCATTGAAAGAATACATTTGTCAGTTAAGGTATACCACTGAGTATGGGAGCTACAAGAAAGCAGGAAGGCAGACCCCAGCTACAGTAGTAAGTAGGTCCCCATGCAGTCTAGCAGCTAGCACGGTGTCACATTTGCAGCTGCTTCCCTGTGGGAGCTATCTTCAATACCACAGTTTTTCTCCTCAGCTCCCATTGAAAGAATACATTTGTCAGTTAAGGTATACCACTGAGTATGGGAGCTACAAGAAAGCAGGAAGGTAGACCCCAGCTACAGTAGTAAGTAGGTCCCCATGCAGTCTAGCAGCCAGCACGGTGTCACATTTGCAGCTGCTTTCCTGTGGGAGCTATCTTCAATACCACACTTTTTCTGTTCAGCTCCCATTGAAAGAATACATTTGTCAGTTAAGGTATACCACTGAGTATGGGAGCTACAAGAAAGCAGGAAGGCAGACCCCAGCTACAGTAGTAAGTAGGTCTCCATGCAGTCTAGCAGCTAGCACGGTGTCACATTTGCAGCTGCTTCCCTGTGGGAGCTATCTTCAATACCACAGTTTTTCTCCTCAGCTCCCATTGAAAGAATACATTTGTCAGTTAAGGTATACCACTGAGTATGGGAGCTACAAGAAAGCAGGAAGGTAGACCCCAGCTACAGTAGTAAGTAGGTCCCCATGCAGTCTAGCAGCCAGCACGGTGTCACATTTGCAGCTGCTTTCCTGTGGGAGCTATCTTCAATACCACACTTTTTCTGTTCAGCTCCCATTGAAAGAATACATTTGTCAGTTAAGGTATACCACTGAGTATGGGAGCTTCAAAAAAGCAGGAAGGCAGACCCCAGCTACAGTAGTAAGTACGTCTCCATGCAGTCTAGCAGCCAGCACGGTGTCACATTTGCAGCTGCTTTCCTGTGGGAGCTATCTTCAATACCACACTTTTTCTGTTCAGCTCCCATTGAAAGAATACATTTGTCAGTTAAGGTATACCACTGAGTATGGCAGCTACAAGAAAGCAGGAAGGCAGACCCCAGCTACAGTAGTAAGTAGGTCCCCATGCAGTCTAGCAGCCAGCATGGTGTCACATTTGCAGCTGCTTTCCTGTGGGAGCTATCTTCAATACCACACTTTTTCTGTTCAGCTCCCATTGAAAGAATACAATTGTCAGTTAAGGTATACCACTGAGTATGGGAGCTACAAGAAAGCAGGAAGGCATACCCCAGCTACAGTAGTCAGTAGGTCCCCATGCAGTCTAGCAGCCAGCACGGTGTCACATTTGCAGCTGCTTTCCTGTGGGAGCTATCTTCAATACCACACTTTTTCTGTTCAGCTCCCTTTGAAAAAACAACATTTTCTCTCTTAAGGTATACAACTGAGTATGGGAGCTACAAGAAAGCAGGAAGATAGATCCCAGCTACAGTAGTAAGTAGGTCCCCATGCAGTCTAGCAGCCAGCACGGTGTCACATTTGCAGCTGCTTTCCTGTGGGAGCTATCTTCAATACCACACTTATTCTGTTCAGCTCCCATTGAAAAAACTACATTTTGTCTCTTAAGGTATGGAAATGAGTATGGGAGCTACAAGAAAGCAGGAAGGCAGACCCCAGCTACAGTAGTCAGTAGGTCCCCATGCAGTCTATCAGCCATCACGGTGTCACATTTGCAAGTGCTTTCCTGTGGGAGCTATCTTCAATACCACACTTTTTCTGTTCAGCTCCCATTGAAAAAACTACATTTTGTCTCTTAAGGTATACAAATGAGTATGGGAGCTACAAGAAAGCAGGAAGGCAGACCCCAGCTACAGTAGTCAGTAGGTCCCCATGCAGTCTAGCAGCCAGCACGGTGTCACATTTGCAGCTGATTTCCTGTGGGAGCTATCTTCAATACCACACTTTTTCTGTTCAGCTCCCATTGAAAGAATACATTTGTCAGTTAAGGTATACCACTGAGTATGGGAGCTACAAGAAAGCAGGAAGGCAGACCCCAGCTACAGTAGTAAGTAGGTCCCCATGCAGTCTAGCAGCCAGCACGGTGTCACATTTGCAGCTGCTTTCCTGTGGGAGCTATCTTCAATACCACACTTTTTCTGTTCAGCTCCCATTGAAAGAATACATTTGTCAGTTAAGGTATACCACTGAGTATGGGAGCTACAAGAAAGCAGGAAGGCAGACCCCAGCTACAGTAGTCAGTAGGTCCCCATGCAGTCTAGCAGCCAGCACGGTGTCACATTTGCAGCTGCTTTCCTGTGGGAGCTATCTTCAATACCACACTTTTTCTGTTCAGCTCCCATTGAAAGAATACATTTGTCAGTTAAGGTATACCACTGAGTATGGCAGCTACAAGAAAGCAGGAAGGCAGACCCCAGCTACAGTAGTAAGTAGGTCCCCATGCAGTCTAGCAGCCAGCACGGTGTCACATTTGCAGCTGCTTCCCTGTGGGAGCTATCTGCAATACCACAGTTTTTCTCCTCAGCTTCCATTGAAAGAATACATTTGTCAGTTAAGGTATACCGCTGAGTATGGGAGGTACAAGAAAGCAGGAATGCAGACCTCAGGTACAGTAGTAAGTAGGTGCCCATGCAGTCTATCAGCCAGCACGGTGTCACATTTGCAGCTGCTTTCTTGTTGGAGCTATCTTCAATACCACACTTTTTCTGTTCAGCTCCCATTGAAAAAACTACATTTTGTCTCTTAAGGTATACAAATGAGTATGGGAGCTACAAGAAAGCAGGAAGGCAGACCCCAGCTACAGTAGTCAGTAGGTCCCCATGCAGTCTATCGGCCAGCACGGTGTCACATTTGCAGCTGCTTTCCTGTGGGAGCTATCTTCAATACCACACTTTTTCTGTTCAGCTCCCATTGAAAGAATACATTTGTCAGTTAAGGTATACCACTGAGTATGGCAGCTACAAGAAAGCAGGAAGGCAGACCCCAGCTACAGTAGTAAGTAGGTCCCCATGCAGTCTAGCAGCCAGCACGGTGTCACATTTGCAGCTGCTTTCCTGTGGGAGCTATCTTCAATACCACACTTTTTCTGTTCAGCTCCCTTTGAAAAAACTACATTTTCTCTCTTAAGGTATACAACTGAGTATGGGAGCTACAAGAAAGCAGGAAGATAGATCCCAGCTACAGTAGTAAGTAGGTCCCCATGCAGTCTAGCAGCCAGCACGGTGTCACATTTGCAGCTGCTTTCCTGTGGGAGCTATCTTCAATACCACAGTTTTTCTCCTCAGCTCTCATTGAAAGAATACATTTATCAGTTAAGGTATACCACTGAGTATGGGAGCTACAAGAAAGCAGGAAGGCAGACCCCAGCTACAGTAGTAAGTAGGTCCCCATGCAGTCTAGCAGCCAGCACGGTGTCACATTTACAGCTGCTTTCCTGTGGGAGCTATCTTCAATACCACACCTTTTCTTTTCAGCTCCCATTGAAAAAACTATATTTTGTCTCTTAAGGTATACAACTGAGTATGGGAGCTACAAGAAAGCAGGAAGATAGATCCCAGCTACAGTAGTAAGTAGGTCCCCATGCAGTCTAGCAGCCAGCACGGTGTCAGTTTTGCAGCTGCTTTCCTGTGGGAGCTATCTTCAATACCACACTTTTTCTGTTCAGCTCCCATTGAAAGAATTCATTTGTCAGTTAAGGTATACCGCTGAGTATGGGAGCTACAAGAAAGCAGGAAGGCAGACCCCAGCTACAGTAGTAAGTAGGTCCCCATGCAGTCTAGCAGCTAGCACGGTGTCACATTTGCAGCTGCTTTCCTGTGGGAGCTATCTTCAATACCACAGTTTTTCTCCTCAGCTCCCATTGAAAGAATACATTTGTCAGTTAAGGTATACCACTGAGTATGGCAGCTACAAGAAAGCAGGAAGGCAGACCCCAGCTACAGTAGTAAGTAGGTCTCCATGCAGTCTAGCTGCTAGCACGGTGTCACATTTGCAGCTGCTTCCCTGTGGGAGCTATCTTCAATACCACACTTTTTCTCCTCAGCTCCCATTGAAAGAATACATTTGTCAGTTAAGGTATACCGCTGAGTATGGGAGCTACAAGAAAGCAGGAAGGCAGACCCCAGCTACAGTAGTAAGTAGGTCCCCATGCAGTCTAGCAGCCAGCACGGTGTCACATTTGCAGCTGCTTTCCTGTGGGAGCTATCTTCAATACCACACTTTTTCTGTTCAGCTCCCATTGAAAGAATACATTTGTCAGTTATGGTATACCGATGAGTATGGGAGCTACAAGAAAGCAGGAAGATAGATCCCAGCTACAGTAGTAAGTAGGTCCCCATGCAGTGTAGCAGCCAACACGGTGTCACATTTGCAGCTGCTTTCCTGTGGGAGCTATCTTCAATACCACACTTTTTCTGTTCAGCTCCCATTGAAAGAATACATTTGTCAGTTAAGGTATACCACTGAGTATGGGAGCTACAAGAAAGCAGGAAGGCAGACCCCAGCTACAGTAGTAAGTAGATCTCCATGCAGTCTATCAGCTAGCACGGTGTCACATTTGCAGCTGCTTCCCTGTGGGAGCTATCTTCAATACCACACTTATTCTGTTCAGCTCCCATTGAAAAAACTACATTTTGTCTCTTAAGGTATGGAAATGAGTATGGGAGCTACAAGAAAGCAGGAAGGCAGACCCCAGCTACAGTAGTCAGTAGGTCCCCATGCAGTCTATCAGCCAGCACGGTGTCACATTTGCAAGTGCTTTCCTGTGGGAGCTATCTTCAATACCACACTTTTTCTGTTCAGCTCCCATTGAAAAAACTACATTTTGTCTCTTAAGGTATACAAATGAGTATGGGAGCTACAAGAAAGCAGGAAGGCAGACCCCAGCTACAGTAGTCAGTAGGTCCCCATGCAGTCTAGCAGCCAGCACGGTGTCACATTTGCAGCTGATTTCCTGTGGGAGCTATCTTCAATACCACACTTTTTCTGTTCAGCTCCCATTGAAAGAATACATTTGTCAGTTAAGGTATACCACTGAGTATGGGAGCTACAAGAAAGCAGGAAGGCAGACCCCAGCTACAGTAGTAAGTAGGTCCCCATGCAGTCTAGCAGCCAGCACGGTGTCACATTTGCAGCTGCTTTCCTGTGGGAGCTATCTTCAATATCACACTTTTCCTGTTCAGCTCCCATTGAAAGAATACATTTGTCAGTTAAGGTATACCACTGAGTATGGGAGCTACAAGTAAGCAGGAAGATAGATCGCAGCTACCGTAGTAAGTAGGTCTCCATGCAGTCTATCAGCTACCACGGTGTCACATTTGCAGCTGCTTTCCTGTGGGAGCTATCTTCAATACCACACTTTTTCTGTTCAGCTCCCATTGAAAGAATACATTTGTCAGTTAAGGTATACCGCTGAGTACGGGAGCTACAAGAAAGAAGGAAGGCAGATCCCAGCTACAGTAGTAAGTAGGTCCCCATGCAGTCTAGCAGCCAGCACGGTGTCACATTTGCAGCTGCTTTCCTGTGGGAGCTATCTTCAATACCACACTTTTTCTGTTCAGCTCCCATTGAAAGAATACATTTGTCAGTTATGGTATACCGCTGAGTATGGGAGCTACAAGAAAGCAGGAAGATAGATCCCAGCTACAGTAGTAAGTAGGTCCCCATGCAGTGTAGCAGCCAACACGGTGTCACATTTGCAGCTGCTTTCCCGTGGGAGCTATCTTCAATACCACACTTTTTCTGTTCAGCTCCCATTGAAAGAATACATTTGTCAGTTAAGGTATACCACTGAGTATGGGAGCTACAAGAAAGCAGGAAGGCAGACCCCAGCTACAGTAGTAAGTAGATCTCCATGCAGTCTATCAGCTAGCACGGTGTCACATTTGCAGCTGCTTCCCTGTGGGAGCTATCTTCAATACCACACTTATTCTGTTCAGCTCCCATTGAAAAAACTACATTTTGTCTCTTAAGGTATAGAAATGAGTATGGGAGCTACAAGAAAGCAGGAAGGCAGACCCCAGCTACAGTAGTCAGTAGGTCCCCATGCAGTCTATCAGCCAGCACGGTGTCACATTTGCAAGTGCTTTCCTGTGGGAGCTATCTTCAATACCACACTTTTTCTGTTCAGCTCCCATTGAAAAAACTACATTTTGTCTCTTAAGGTATACAAATGAGTATGGGAGCTACAAGAAAGCAGGAAGGCAGACCCCAGCTACAGTAGTCAGTAGGTCCCCATGCAGTCTAGCAGCCAGCACGGTGTCACATTTGCAGCTGATTTCCTGTGGGAGCTATCTTCAATACCACACTTTTTCTGTTCAGCTCCCATTGAAAGAATACATTTGTCAGTTAAGGTATACCACTGAGTATGGGAGCTACAAGAAAGCAGGAAGGCAGACCCCAGCTACAGTAGTAAGTAGGTCCCCATGCAGTCTAGCAGCCAGCACGGTGTCACATTTGCAGCTGCTTTCCTGTGGGAGCTATCTTCAATACCACACTTTTTCTGTTCAGCTCCCATTGAAAGAATACATTTGTCAGTTATGGTATACCGCTGAGTATGGGAGCTACAAGAAAGCAGGAAGATAGATCCCAGCTACAGTAGTAAGTAGGTCCCCATGCAGTGTAGCAGCCAACACGGTGTCACATTTGCAGCTGCTTTCCCGTGGGAGCTATCTTCAATACCACACTTTTTCTGTTCAGCTCCCATTGAAAGAATACATTTGTCAGTTAAGGTATACCACTGAGTATGGGAGCTACAAGAAAGCAGGAAGGCAGACCCCAGCTACAGTAGTAAGTAGATCTCCATGCAGTCTATCAGCTAGCACGGTGTCACATTTGCAGCTGCTTCCCTGTGGGAGCTATCTTCAATACCACACTTATTCTGTTCAGCTCCCATTGAAAAAACTACATTTTGTCTCTTAAGGTATAGAAATGAGTATGGGAGCTACAAGAAAGCAGGAAGGCAGACCCCAGCTACAGTAGTCAGTAGGTCCCCATGCAGTCTATCAGCCAGCACGGTGTCACATTTGCAAGTGCTTTCCTGTGGGAGCTATCTTCAATACCACACTTTTTCTGTTCAGCTCCCATTGAAAAAACTACATTTTGTCTCTTAAGGTATACAAATGAGTATGGGAGCTACAAGAAAGCAGGAAGGCAGACCCCAGCTACAGTAGTCAGTAGGTCCCCATGCAGTCTAGCAGCCAGCACGGTGTCACATTTGCAGCTGATTTCCTGTGGGAGCTATCTTCAATACCACACTTTTTCTGTTCAGCTCCCATTGAAAGAATACATTTGTCAGTTAAGGTATACCACTGAGTATGGGAGCTACAAGAAAGCAGGAAGGCAGACCCCAGCTACAGTAGTAAGTAGGTCCCCATGCAGTCTAGCAGCCAGCACGGTGTCACATTTGCAGCTGCTTTCCTGTGGGAGCTATCTTCAATACCACACTTTTTCTGTTCAGCTCCCATTGAAAGAATACATTTGTCAGTTAAGGTATACCACTGAGTATGGGAGGTACAAGAAAGCAGGAAGGCAGACCCCAGCTACAGTAGTAAGTAGGTCCCCATGCAGTCTAGCAGCCAGCACGGTGTCACATTTGCAGCTGCTTTCCTGTGGGAGCTATCTTCAATACCACACTTTTTCTGTTCAGCTCCCATTGAAAGAATACATTTGTCAGTTAAGGTATACCACTGAGTATGGGAGCTACAAGTAAGCAGGAAGATAGATCGCAGCTACCGTAGTAAGTAGGTCTCCATGCAGTCTATCAGCTACCACGGTGTCACATTTGCAGCTGCTTTCCTGTGGGAGCTATCTTCAATACCACACTTTTTCTGTTCAGCTCCCATTGAAAGAATACATTTGTCAGTTAAGGTATACCACTGAGTATGGGAGCTACAAGAAAGCAGGAAGGCAGACCCCAGCTACAGTAGTAAGTAGATCTCCATGCAGTCTATCAGCTAGCACGGTGTCACATTTGCAGCTGCTTCCCTGTGGGAGATATCTTCAATACCACACTTATTCTGTTCAGCTCCCATTGAAAAAACTACATTTTGTCTCTTAAGGTATAGAAATGAGTATGGGAGCTACAAGAAAGCAGGAAGGCAGACCCCAGCTACAGTAGTCAGTAGGTCCCCATGCAGTCTATCAGCCAGCACGGTGTCACATTTGCAAGTGCTTTCCTGTGGGAGCTATCTTCAATACCACACTTTTTCTGTTCAGCTCCCATTGAAAAAACTACATTTTGTCTCTTAAGGTATAGAAATGAGTATGGGAGCTACAAGAAAGCAGGAAGGCAGACCCCAGCTACAGTAGTCAGTAGGTCCCCATGCAGTCTATCAGCCAGCACGGTGTCACATTTGCAAGTGCTTTCCTGTGGGAGCTATCTTCAATACCACACTTTTTCTGTTCAGCTCCCATTGAAAAAACTACATTTTGTCTCTTAAGGTATACAAATGAGTATGGGAGCTACAAGAAAGCAGGAAGGCAGACCCCAGCTACAGTAGTCAGTAGGTCCCCATGCAGTCTAGCAGCCAGCACGGTGTCACATTTGCAGCTGCTTTCCTGTGGGAGCTATCTTCAATACCACACTTTTTCTGTTCAGCTCCCATTGAAAGAATACATTTGTCAGTTAAGGTATACCACTGAGTATGGGAGCTACAAGTAAGCAGGAAGATAGATCGCAGCTACCGTAGTAAGTAGGTCTCCATGCAGTCTATCAGCTACCACGGTGTCACATTTGCAGCTGCTTTCCTGTGGGAGCTATCTTCAATACCACACTTTTTCTGTTCAGCTCCCATTGAAAGAATACATTTGTCAGTTAAGGTATACCGCTGAGTACGGGAGCTACAAGAAAAAAGGAAGGCAGATCCCAGCTACAGTAGTAAGTAGGTCCCCATGCAGTCTAGCAGCCAGCACGGTGTCACATTTGCAGCTGCTTTCCTGTGGGAGCTATCTTCAATACCACACTTTTTCTGTTCAGCTCCCATTGAAAGAATACATTTGTCAGTTATGGTATACCGCTGAGTATGGGAGCTACAAGAAAGCAGGAAGATAGATCCCAGCTACAGTAGTAAGTAGGTCCCCATGCAGTGTAGCAGCCAACACGGTGTCACATTTGCAGCTGCTTTCCTGTGGGAGCTATCTTCAATACCACACTTTTTCTGTTCAGCTCCCATTGAAAGAATACATTTGTCAGTTAAGGTATACCACTGAGTATGGGAGCTACAAGAAAGCAGGAAGGCAGACCCCAGCTACAGTAGTAAGTAGATCTCCATGCAGTCTATCAGCTAGCACGGTGTCACATTTGCAGCTGCTTCCCTGTGGGAGCTATCTTCAATACCACACTTATTCTGTTCAGCTCCCATTGAAAAAACTACATTTTGTCTCTTAAGGTATAGAAATGAGTATGGGAGCTACAAGAAAGCAGGAAGGCAGACCCCAGCTACAGTAGTCAGTAGGTCCCCATGCAGTCTATCAGCCAGCACGGTGTCACATTTGCAAGTGCTTTCCTGTGGGAGCTATCTTCAATACCACACTTTTTCTGTTCAGCTCCCATTGAAAAAACTACATTTTGTCTCTTAAGGTATACAAATGAGTATGGGAGCTACAAGAAAGCAGGAAGGCAGACCCCAGCTACAGTAGTCAGTAGGTCCCCATGCAGTCTAGCAGCCAGCACGGTGTCACATTTGCAGCTGATTTCCTGTGGGAGCTATCTTCAATACCACACTTTTTCTGTTCAGCTCCCATTGAAAGAATACATTTGTCAGTTAAGGTATACCACTGAGTATGGGAGCTACAAGAAAGCAGGAAGGCAGACCCCAGCTACAGTAGTAAGTAGGTCCCCATGCAGTCTAGCAGCCAGCACGGTGTCACATTTGCAGCTGCTTTCCTGTGGGAGCTATCTTCAATACCACACTTTTTCTGTTCAGCTCCCATTGAAAGAATACATTTGTCAGTTAAGGTATACCACTGAGTATGGGAGCTACAAGAAAGCAGGAAGGCAGACCCCAGCTACAGTAGTCAGTAGGTCCCCATGCAGTCTAGCAGCCAGCACGGTGTCACATTTGCAGCTGCTTTCCTGTGGGAGCTATCTTCAATACCACACTTTTTCTGTTCAGCTCCCATTGAAAGAATACATTTGTCAGTTAAGGTATACCACTGAGTATGGGAGCTACAAGTAAGCAGGAAGATAGATCGCAGCTACCGTAGTAAGTAGGTCTCCATGCAGTCTATCAGCTACCACGGTGTCACATTTGCAGCTGCTTTCCTGTGGGAGCTATCTTCAATACCACACTTTTTCTGTTCAGCTCCCATTGAAAGAATACATTTGTCAGTTAAGGTATACCGCTGAGTATGGGAGCTACAAGAAAGCAGGAAGATAGATCCCAGCTACAGTAGTAAGTAGGTAGCCATGCAGTGTAGCAGCCAACACGGTGTGACATTTGCAGCTGCTTTCCTGTGGGAGCTATCTTCAATACCACACTTTTTCTGTTCAGCTCCCATTGAAAGAATACATTTGTCAGTTAAGGTATACCACTGAGTATGGGAGCTACAAGAAAGCAGGAAGGCAGACCCCAGCTACAGTAGTAAGTAGATCTCCATGCAGTCTAGCAGCCAGCACGGTGTCACATTTGCAGCTGCTTTCCTGTGGGAGCTATCTTCAATACCACACTTTTTCTGTTCAGCTCCCTTTTAAAAAACTACATTTTCTCTCTTAAGGTATACAACTGAGTATGGGAGCTACAAGAAAGCAGGAAGATAGATCCCAGCTACAGTAGTAAGTAGGTCCCCATGCAGTCTAGCAGCCAGCACGGTGTCACATTTGCAGCTGCTTTCCTGTGGGAGCTATCTTCAATACCACACTTTTTCTGTTCAGCTCCCATTGAAAGAATACATTTGTCAGTTAAGGTATACCGCTGAGTATGGGAGCTCCAAGAAAGCAGGAAGGCAGACCCCAGCTACAGTAGTAAGTAGGTCCCCATGCAGTCTAGCAGCTAGCACGGTGTCACATTTGCAGCTGCTTTCCTGTGGGAGCTATCTTCAATACCACAGTTTTTCTCCTCAGCTCCCATTGAAAGAATACATTTGTCAGTTAAGGTATACCACTGAGTATGGCAGCTACAAGAAAGCAGGAAGGCAGACCCCAGCTACAGTAGTAAGTAGGTCTCCATGCAGTCTAGCTGCTAGCACGGTGTCACATTTGCAGCTGCTTCCCTGTGGGAGCTATCTTCAATACCACAGTTTTTCTCCTCAGCTCCCATTGAAAGAATACATTTGTCAGTTAAGGTATACCGCTGAGTATGGGAGCTACAAGAAAGCAGGAAGGCAGACCCCAGCTACAGTAGTAAGTAGGTCCCCATGCAGTCTAGCAGCCAGCACGGTGTCACATTTGCAGCTGCTTTCCTGTGGGAGCTATCTTCAATACCACAGTTTTTCTCCTCAGCTCCCATTGAAAGAATACATTTGTCAGTTAAGGTATACCGCTGAGTATGGGAGGTACAAGAAACCAGGAATGCAGACCTCAGGTACAGTAGTAAGTAGGTGCCCATGCAGTCTATCAGCCAGCACGGTGTCACATTTGCAGCTGCTTTCTTGTTGGAGCTATCTTCAATACCACACTTTTTCTGTTCAGCTCCCATTGAAAGAATACATTTGTCAGTTAAGGTATAACACTGAGTATGGCAGCTACAAGAAAGCAGGAAGATAGATCCCAGCTACAGTAGTAAGGAGGTCCCCATGCAGTCTATCAGCTAGCACGGTGTCACATTTGCAGCTGCTTTCCTGTGGGAGCTATCTTCAATACCACACTTTTTCTGTTCTGCTCCCATTGAAAGAATACATTTGTCATTTAAGGTATACCACTGAGTAGGGGAGCTACAAGAAAGCAGGAAGGCAGACCCCAGCTACAGTAGTAAGTAGGTCCCCATGCAGTCTAGCAGCTAGCACGGTGTCACATTTGCAGCTGCTTTCCTGTGGGAGCTATCTTCAATACCACAGTTTTTCAACCTCAGCTCCCATTGAAAGAATACATTTGTCAGTTAAGGTATACCACTGAGTATGGCAGCTACAAGAAAGCAGGAAGGCAGACCCCAGCTACAGTAGTAAGTAGGTCTCCATGCAGTCTAGCTTCTAGCACGGTGTCACATTTGCAGCTGCTTCCCTGTGGGAGCTATCTTCAATACCACAGTTTTTCTCCTCAGCTCCCATTGAAAGAATACATTTGTCAGTTAAGGTATACCGTTGAGTATGGGAGCTACAAGAAAGCAGGAAGGCAGACCCCAGCTACAGTAGTAAGTAGGTCCCCATGCAGTCTAGCAGCCAGCACGGTGTCACATTTGCAGCTGCTTTCCTGTGGGAGCTATCTTCAATACCACACTTTTTCTGTTCAGCTCCCATTGAAAGAATACATTTGTCAGTTATGGTATACCGCTGAGTATGAGAGCTACAAGAAAGCAGGAAGATAGATCCCAGCTACAGTAGTAAGTAGGTCCCCATGCAGTGTAGCAGCCAACATGGTGTCACATTTGCAGCTGCTTTCCTGTGGGAGCTATCTTCAATACCACACTTTTTCTGTTCAGCTCCCATTGAAAGAATACATTTGTCAGTTAAGGTATACCACTGAGTATGGGAGCTACAAGAAAGCAGGAAGGCAGACCCCAGCTACAGTAGTAAGTAGATCTCCATTCAGTCTATCAGCTAGCACGGTGTCACATTTCAGCTGCTTCCCTGTGGGAGCTATCTGCAATACCACAGTTTTTCTCCTCAGCTCCCATTGAAAGAATACATTTGTCAGTTAAGGTATACCGCTGAGTATGGGAGGTAAAAGAAAGCAGGAATGCAGACCTCAGGTACAGTAGTAAGTAGGTGCCCATGCAGTCTATCAGCCAGCACGGTGTCACATTTGCAGCTGCTTTCTTGTTGGAGCTATCTTCAATACCACACTTTTTCTGTTCAGCTCCCATTGAAAAAACTACATTTTGTCTCTTAAGGTATACAAATGAGTATGGGAGCTACAAGAAAGCAGGAAGGCAGACCCCAGCTACAGTAGTCAGTAGGTCCCCATGCAGTCTATCAGCCAGCACGGTGTCACATTTGCAAGTGCTTTCCTGTGGGAGCTATCTTCAATACCATACTTTTTCTGTTCAGCTCCCATTGAAAAAAATACATTTTGTCTCTTAAGGTATACAAATGAGTATGGGAGCTACAAGAAAGCAGGAAGGCAGACCCCAGCTACAGTAGTCAGTAGGTCCCCATGCAGTCTATCAGCCAGCACGGTGTCACATTTGCAGCTGCTTTCCTGTGGCAGCTATCTTCAATACCACACTTTTTCTGTTCAGCTCCCATTGAAAGAATACATTTGTCAGTTAAGGTATACCACTGAGTATGGGAGCTACAAGAAAGCAGGAAGGCAGACCCCAGCTACAGTAGTAAGTAGGTCCCCATGCAGTCTAGCAGCCAGCACGGTGTCACATTTGCAGCTGCTTTCCTGTGGGAGCTATCTTCAATACCACACTTTTTCTGTTCAGCTCCCATTGAAAGAATACATTTGTCAGTTAAGGTATACCACTGAGTATGGGAGCTACAAGAAAGCAGGAAGGCAGACCCCAGCTACAGTAGTCAGTAGGTCCCCATGCAGTCTAGCAGCCAGCACGGTGTCACATTTGCAGCTGCTTTCCTGTGGGAGCTATCTTCAATACCACACTTTTTTTCCTCAGCTCTCATTGAAAGAATACATTTGTCAGTTAAGGTATACCACTGAGTATGGGAGCTACAAGAAAGCAGGAAGGCAGACCCCAGCTACAGTAGTAAGTAGGTCCCCATGCAGTCTAGCAGCCAGCACGGTGTCACATTTGCAGCTGCTTTCCTGTGGGAGCTATCTTCAATACCACACTTTTTCTGTTCAGCTCCCATTGAAAGAATACATTTGTCAGTTAAGGTATACCACTGAGAATGGGAGCTACAAGAAAGCAGGAAGATAGATCCCAGCTACAGTAGTAAGTAGGTCCCCATGCAGTCTAGCAGCCAGCACGGTGTCACATTTGCAGCTGCTTTCCTGTGGGAGCTATCTTCAATACCACAGTTTTTCTCCTCAGCTCCCATTGAAAGAATACATTTGTCAGTTAAGGTATACCACTGAGTATGGGAGCTACAAGAAAGCAGGAAGGCAGACCCCAGCTACAGTAGTAAGTAGGTCCCCATGCAGTCTAGCAGCCAGCACAGTGTCGCATTTGCAGCTGCTTTCCTGTGGGAGCTATCTTCAATACCACACTTTTTCTGTTCAGCTCCCATTGAAAGAATACATTTGTCAGTTAAGGTATACCACTGAGTATGGGAGCTACAAGAAAGCAGGAAGGCAGACCCCAGCTACCGTAGTAAGTAGGTCTCCATGCAGTCTATCAGCCAGCACGGTGTCACATTTGCAGCTGCTTTCCTGTGGGAGCTATCTTCAATACCACACTTTTTCTGTTCAGCTCCCATTGAAAGAATACATTTGTCAGTTAAGGTATACCGCTGAGTATGGGAGCTACAAGAAAGCAGGAAGATAGATCCCAGCTACAGTAGTAAGTAGGTCCCCATGCAGTCTAGCAGCCAGCACGGTGTCACATTTGCAGCTGCTTTCCTGTGGGAGCTATCTTCAATACCACACTTTTTCTGTTCAGCTCCCATTGAAAGAATACATTTCTCAGTTAAGGTATACCACTGAGTATGGGAGCTACAAGAAAGCAGGAAGGCAGACCCCAGCTACAGTAGTAAGTAGGTCCCCATGCAGTCTATCAGCCAGCACGGTGTCACATTTGCAGCTGCTTTCCTGTGGGAGCTATCTTCAATACCACACTTTTTCTGTTCAGCTCCCATTGAAAGAATACATTTGTCAGTTAAGGTATACCGCTGAGTATGGGAGCTACAAGAAAGCAGGAAGATAGATTCCAGCTACAGTAGTAAGTAGTTCCCCATGCAGTCTATCAGCCAGCACGGTGTCACATTTGCAGCTGCTTTCCTGTGGGAGCTATCTTCAATACCACACTTTTTCTGTTCAGCTCCCATTGAAAGAATACATTTGTCAGTTAAGGTATACCGCTGAGTATGGGAGCTACAAGAAAGCAGGAAGATAGATTCCAGCTACAGTAGTAAGTAGGTCCCCATGCAGTCTAGCAGTCAGCACGGTGTCACATTTGCAGCTGCTTTCCTGTGGGAGCTATCTTCAATACCACACTTTTTCTGTTCAGCTCCCATTGAAAAAATTACATTTTTTCTCTTAAGGTATACAACTGAGTATGGGAGCTACAAGAAAGCAGGAAGATAGATCCCAGCTACAGTAGTAAGTAGTTCCCCATGCAGTCTATCAGCCAGCACGGTGTCACATTTGCAACTGCTTTCCTGTGGGAGCTATCTTCAATACCACACTTTTTCTGTTCAGCTCCCATTGAAAGAATACATTTGTCAGTTAAGGTATACCACTGAGTATGGGAGCTACAAGAAAGCAGGAAGATAGATCCCAGCTACAGTAGTAAGTAGGTCCCCATGCAGTCTATCAGCCAGCACGGTGTCACATTTGCAGCTGCTTTCCTGTGGCAGCTATCTTCAATACCACACTTTTTCTTTTCAGCTCCCATTGAAAGAATACATTTGTCAGTTAAGGTATATCACTGAGTATGGGAGCTACAAGAAAGCAGGAAGGCAGACCCCAGCTACAGTAGTAAGTAGGTCCCCATGCAGTCTAGCAGCCAGCACGGTGTCACATTTGCAGCTGCTTTCGTGTGGGAGCTATCTTCAATACCACACTTTTTTTCTTCTCAGCTCCCATTGAAAAAACTACATTTTGTCAGTTAAGGTATACCGCTGAGTATGGGAGCTACAAGAAAGCAGGAAGGCAGACCCCAGCTACAGTAGTAAGTAGGTCCCCATGCAGTCTAGCAGCCAGCACGGTGTCACATTTGCAGCTGCTTTCCTGTGGGAGCTATCTTCAATACCACAGTTTTTCTGTTCAGCTCCCATTGAAAAAATACATTTGTCAGTTAAGGTATACCGCTGATTATGGGAGCTACAAGAAAGCAGGAAGATAGATCCCAGCTACATTAGTAAGTAGGTCCCCATGCAGTCTAGCAGCCAGCACGGTGTCACATTTGCAGCTGCTTTCCTGTGGGAGCTATCTTCAATACCACAGTTTTTCTGTTCAGCTCCCATTGAAAGAATACATTTGTCAGTTAAGGTATACCGCTGAGTATGGGAGCTACAAGAAAGCAGGAAGGCAGACCCCAGCTACAGTAGTAAGTAGGTCCCCATGCAGTCTAGCAGCCAGCACGGTGTCACATTTGCAGCTGCTTCCCTGTGGGAGCTATCTTCAATACCACACTTTTTCTGTTCAGTTCCCATTGAAAGAATACATTTGTCGGTTAACATATACCGCTGAGTATGGGAGCTTCAAGAAAGCAGGAAGATACATCCCAGCTACAGTAGTAAGTAGGTCCCCATGCAGTCTAGCAGCCAGCACGGTGTCACATTTGCAGCTGCTTTCCTGTGGGAGCTATCTTCAATACCACAGTTTTTCTGTTCAGCTCCCATTGAAAAAATACATTTGTCAGTTAAGGTATACCACTGAATATGGGAGCTACAAGAAAGTAGGAAGACAGACCCCAGCTACAGTAGTAAGTAGGTCCCCATGCAGTCTAGCAGCCAGCACGGTGTCACATTTGCAGCTGCTTTCCTGTGGGAGCTATCTTCAATACCACACTTTTTCTGTTCAGCTCCCATTGAAAGAATACATTTGTCAGTTAAGGTATACCGCTGAGTATGGCAGCTACAAGAAAGCAGGAAGATAGATGCCAGCTACAGTAGTAAGAAGGTCCCCATGCAGTCTAGCAGCCAGCACGGTTTCACATTTGCAGCTGCTTTCCTGTGGGAGCTATCTTCAATACCACAGTTTTTCTGTTCAGCTCCCATTGAAAGAATACATTTGTCAGTTAAGGTATACCACTGAGTATGGGAGCTACAAGAAAGCAGGAAGGCAGACCCCAGCTACAGTAGTAAGTAGGTCCCCATGCAGTCTAGCAGCTAGCACGGTGTCACATTTGCAGCTGCTTCCCTGTGGGAGCTATCTTCAATACCACACTTTTTCTCCTCAGCTCCCATTGAAAGAATACATTTGTCAGTTAAGGTATACCGCTGAGTATGGGAGCTACAAGAAAGCAGGAAGGCAGACCCCAGCTACAGTAGTAAGTAGGTCCCCATGCAGTCTAGCAGCCAGCACGGTGTCACATTTGCAGCTGCTTTCCTGTGGGAGCTATCTTCAATACCACACTTTTTCTGTTCAGCTCCCATTGAAAGAATACATTTGTCAGTTATGGTATACCGCTGAGTATGGGAGCTACAAGAAAGCAGGAAGATAGATCCCAGCTACAGTAGTAAGTAGGTCCCCATGCAGTCTAGCAGCCAGCACGGTGTCACATTTGCAGCTGCTTTCCTGTGGGAGCTATCTTCAATACCACACTTTTTCAGTTCATCTCCCATTCAAAGAATATATTTGTCAGTTAAGGTATACCACTGAGTATGGGAGCTACAATTAAGCAGGAAGATAGATCCCAGCTACAGTAGTAAGTAGGTCTCCATGCAGTCTATCAGCTACCACGGTGTCACATTTGCAGCTGCTTTCCTGTGGGAGCTATCTTCAATACCACAGTTTTTCTCCTCAGCTCCCATTGAAAGAATACATTTGTTAGTTAAGGTATACCGCTGAGTATGGGACCTACAAGAAAGCAGGAAGGCAGACCCCAACTACAGTAGTAAGTAGGTCCCCATGCAGTCTAGCAGCCAGCACGGTGTCACATTTGCAGCTGCTTTCCTGTGGGAGCTATCTTCAATACCACACTTTTTCTTCTCAGCTCCCATTGAAAAAATACATTTGTCAGTTAAGGTATACCGCTGAGTACGGGAGCTACAAGAAAGCAGGAAGGCAGATCCCAGCTACAGTAGTAAGTAGGTCCCCATGCAGTCTAGCAGCCAGCACGGTGTCACATTTGCAGCTGCTTTCCTGTGGGAGCTATCTTCAATACCACACTTTTTCTTCTCAGTTCCCATTGAAAAAAATACATTTTGTCAGTTAAGGTATACCGCTGAGTATGGGAGCTACAAGAAAGCAGGAAGGCAGACCCCAGCTACAGTAGTAAGTAGGTCCCCATGCAGTCTAGCAGCCAGCACGGTGTCACATTTGCAGCTGCTTTCCTGTGGGAGCTATCTTCAATACCACACTTTTTCTGTTCAGCTCCCATTGAAAGAATACATTTGTCAGTTAAGGTATACCACTGAGAATGGGAGCTGCAAGAAAGCAGGAAGATAGATCCCAGCTACAGTAGCAAGTAGGTCCCCATGCAGTCTAGCAGCCAGCACGGTGTCACATTTGCAGCTGCTTTCCTGTGGGAGCTATCTTCAATACCACACTTTTTCTGTTCAGCTCCCATTGAAAAAACTACATTTTGTCTCTTAAGGTATACAACTGAGTATGGAAGCTACAAGAAAGCAGGAAGGCAGACCCCAGCTACAGTAGTAAGTAGGTCCCCATGCAGTCTAGCAGCTAGCACGGTGTCACATTTGCAGCTGCTTCCCTGTGGGAGCTATCTTCAATACCACACTTTTTCTCCTCAGCTCCCATTGAAAGAATACATTTGTCAGTTAAGGTATACCGCTGAGTATGAGAGCTACAAGAAAGCAGGAAGGCAGACCCCAGCTACAGTAGTAAGTAGGTCCCCATGCAGTCTAGCAGCCAGCACGGTGTCACATTTGCAGCTGCTTTCCTGTGGGAGCTATCTTCAATACCACACTTTTTCTGTTCAGCTCCCATTGAAAGAATACATTTGTCAGTTAAAGTATACCACTGAGTATGGGAGCTACAAGAAAGCAGGAAGATAGATCCCAGCTACAGTAGTAAGTAGGTCCCCATGCAGTCTATCAGCCAGCACGGTGTCACATTTGCAGCTGCTTTCCTGTGGGAGCTATCTTCAATACCACAGTTTTTCTGTTCAGCTCCCATTGAAAAAATACATTTGTCAGTTAAGGTATACCACTGAGTATGGGAGCTACAAGAAAGCAGGAAGATAGATCCCAGGTACAGTAGTAAGTAGGTCCCCATGCAGTCTATCAGCCAGCACGGTGTCACATTTGCAGCTGCTTTCCTGTGGGAGCTATCTTCAATACCACACTTTTTCTGTTCAGCTCCCATTGAAAGAATACATTTGTCAGTTAAGGTATACCACTGAGAATGGGAGCTAAAAGACAGCAGGAAGATAGATCCCAGCTACAGTAGTAAGTAGGTCCCCATGCAGTCTATCAGCCAGCACGGTGTCACATTTGCAGCTGCTTTCCTGTGGGAGCTATCTTCAATACCACACTTTTTCTGTTCAGCTCCCATTGAAAGAATACATTTGTCAGTTAAGGTATACCGCTGAGTATGGGAGCTACAAGAAAGCAGGAAGGCAGACCCCAGCTACAGTAGTAAGTAGGTCCCCATGCAGTCTATCAGCCAGCACGGTGTCACATTTGCAGCTGCTTTCCTGTGGGAGCTATCTTCAATACCACAGTTTTTCTCCTCAGCTCCCATTGAAAGAATACATTTGTCAGTTAAGGTATACCACTGAGTATGGGAGCTACAAGAAAGCAGGAAGGCTGACCCCAGCTACAGTAGTAAGTAGGTCCCCATGCAGTCTAGCAGCCAGCACAGTGTCGCATTTGCAGCTGCTTTCCTGTGGGAGCTATCTTCAATACCACACTTTTTCTGTTCAGCTCCCATTGAAAGAATACATTTGTCAGTTAAGGTATACCACTGAGTATGGGAGCTACAAGAAAGCAGGAAGGCAGACCCCATCTACAGTAGTAAGTAGGTCCCCATGCAGTCTAGCAGCCAGCACGGTGTCACATTTGCAGCTGCTTTCCTGTGGGAGCTATCTTCAATACCACACTTTTTCTGTTCAGCTCCCATTGAAAGAATACATTTGTCAGTTATGGTATACCGCTGAGTATGGGAGCTACAAGAAAGCAGGAAGATAGATCCCAGCTACAGTAGTAAGTAGGTCCCCATGCAGTGTAGCAGCCAACACGGTGTCACATTTGCAGCTGCTTTCCTGTGGGAGCTATCTTCAATACCACACTTTTTCTGTTCAGCTCCCATTGAAAGAATACATTTGTCAGTTAAGGTATACCGCTGAGTACGGGAGCTACAAGAAAGCAGGAAGGCAGATCCCAGCTACAGTAGTAAGTAGGTCCCCATGCAGTCTATCAGCCAGCACGGTGTCACATTTGCAGCTGCTTTCCTGTGGGAGCTATCTTCAATACCACACTTTTTCTTCTCAGTTCCCATTGAAAAAAATACATTTTGTCAGTTAAGGTATACCGCTGAGTATGGGAGCTACAAGAAAGCAGGAAGGCAGACCCCAGCTACAGTAGTAAGTAGGTCCCCATGCAGTCTAGCAGCCAGCACGGTGTCACATTTGCAGCTGCTTTCCTGTGGGAGCTATCTTCAATACCACACTTTTTCTGTTCAGCTCCCATTGAAAGAATACATTTGTCAGTTAAGGTATACCACTGAGAATGGGAGCTGCAAGAAAGCAGGAAGATAGATCCCAGCTACAGTAGCAAGTAGGTCCCCATGCAGTCTATCAGCCAGCACGGTGTCACATTTGCAGCTGCTTTCCTGTGGGAGCTATCTTCAATACCACACTTTTTCTGTTCAGCTCCCATTGAAAAAACTACATTTTGTCTCTTAAGGTATACAACTGAGTATGGAAGCTACAAGAAAGCAGGAAGGCAGACCCCAGCTACAGTAGTAAGTAGGTCCCAATGCAGTCTAGCAGCTAGCACGGTGTCACATTTGCAGCTGCTTCCCTGTGGGAGCTATCTTCAATACCACACTTTTTCTCCTCAGCTCCCATTGAAAGAATACATTTGTCAGTTAAGGTATACCGCTGAGTATGAGAGCTACAAGAAAGCAGGAAGGCAGACCCCAGCTACAGTAGTAAGTAGGTCCCCATGCAGTCTAGCAGCCAGCACGGTGTCACATTTGCAGCTGCTTTCCTGTGGGAGCTATCTTCAATACCACACTTTTTCTGTTCAGCTCCCATTGAAAGAATACATTTGTCAGTTAAAGTATACCACTGAGTATGGGAGCTACAAGAAAGCAGGAAGATAGATCCCAGCTACAGTAGCAAGTAGGTCCCCATGCAGTCTAGCAGCCAGCACGGTGTCACATTTGCAGCTGCTTTCCTGTGGGAGCTATCTTCAATACCACACTTTTTCTGTTCAGCTCCCATTGAAAAAACTACATTTTGTCTCTTAAGGTATACAACTGAGTATGGAAGCTACAAGAAAGCAGGAAGGCAGACCCCAGCTACAGTAGTAAGTAGGTCCCAATGCAGTCTAGCAGCTAGCACGGTGTCACATTTGCAGCTGCTTCCCTGTGGGAGCTATCTTCAATACCACACTTTTTCTCCTCAGCTCCCATTGAAAGAATACATTTGTCAGTTAAGGTATACCGCTGAGTATGAGAGCTACAAGAAAGCAGGAAGGCAGACCCCAGCTACAGTAGTAAGTAGGTCCCCATGCAGTCTAGCAGCCAGCACGGTGTCACATTTGCAGCTGCTTTCCTGTGGGAGCTATCTTCAATACCACACTTTTTCTGTTCAGCTCCCATTGAAAAAACTACATTTTGTCTCTTAAGGTATACAACTGAGTATGGAAGCTACAAGAAAGCAGGAAGGCAGACCCCAGCTACAGTAGTAAGTAGGTCCCAATGCAGTCTAGCAGCTAGCACGGTGTCACATTTGCAGCTGCTTCCCTGTGGGAGCTATCTTCAATACCACACTTTTTCTCCTCAGCTCCCATTGAAAGAATACATTTGTCAGTTAAGGTATACCGCTGAGTATGAGAGCTACAAGAAAGCAGGAAGGCAGACCCCAGCTACAGTAGTAAGTAGGTCCCCATGCAGTCTAGCAGCCAGCACGGTGTCACATTTGCAGCTGCTTTCCTGTGGGAGCTATCTTCAATACCACACTTTTTCTGTTCAGCTCCCATTGAAAGAATACATTTGTCAGTTAAAGTATACCACTGAGTATGGGAGCTACAAGAAAGCAGGAAGATAGATCCCAGCTACAGTAGTAAGTAGGTCCCCATGCAGTCTATCAGCCAGCACGGTGTCACATTTGCAGCTGCTTTCCTGTGGGAGCTATCTTCAATACCACAGTTTTTCTGTTCAGCTCCCATTGAAAAAATACATTTGTCAGTTAAGGTATACCACTGAGTATGGGAGCTACAAGAAAGCAGGAAGATAGATCCCAGGTACAGTAGTAAGTAGGTCCCCATGCAGTCTATCAGCCAGCACGGTGTCACATTTGCAGCTGCTTTCCTGTGGGAGCTATCTTCAATACCACACTTTTTCTGTTCAGCTCCCATTGAAAGAATACATTTGTCAGTTAAGGTATACCACTGAGAATGGGAGCTAAAAGACAGCAGGAAGATAGATCCCAGCTACAGTAGTAAGTAGGTCCCCATGCAGTCTATCAGCCAGCACGGTGTCACATTTGCAGCTGCTTTCCTGTGGGAGCTATCTTCAATACCACACTTTTTCTGTTCAGCTCCCATTGAAAGAATACATTTGTCAGTTAAGGTATACCGCTGAGTATGGGAGCTACAAGAAAGCAGGAAGGCAGACCCCAGCTACAGTAGTAAGTAGGTCCCCATGCAGTCTATCAGCCAGCACGGTGTCACATTTGCAGCTGCTTTCCTGTGGGAGCTATCTTCAATACCACAGTTTTTCTCCTCAGCTCCCATTGAAAGAATACATTTGTCAGTTAAGGTATACCACTGAGTATGGGAGCTACAAGAAAGCAGGAAGGCTGACCCCAGCTACAGTAGTAAGTAGGTCCCCATGCAGTCTAGCAGCCAGCACAGTGTCGCATTTGCAGCTGCTTTCCTGTGGGAGCTATCTTCAATACCACACTTTTTCTGTTCAGCTCCCATTGAAAGAATACATTTGTCAGTTAAGGTATACCACTGAGTATGGGAGCTACAAGAAAGCAGGAAGGCAGACCCCATCTACAGTAGTAAGTAGGTCCCCATGCAGTCTAGCAGCCAGCACGGTGTCACATTTGCAGCTGCTTTCCTGTGGGAGCTATCTTCAATACCACACTTTTTCTGTTCAGCTCCCATTGAAAGAATACATTTGTCAGTTATGGTATACCGCTGAGTATGGGAGCTACAAGAAAGCAGGAAGATAGATCCCAGCTACAGTAGTAAGTAGGTCCCCATGCAGTGTAGCAGCCAACACGGTGTCACATTTGCAGCTGCTTTCCTGTGGGAGCTATCTTCAATACCACACTTTTTCTGTTCAGCTCCCATTGAAAGAATACATTTGTCAGTTAAGGTATACCGCTGAGTACGGGAGCTACAAGAAAGCAGGAAGGCAGATCCCAGCTACAGTAGTAAGTAGGTCCCCATGCAGTCTATCAGCCAGCACGGTGTCACATTTGCAGCTGCTTTCCTGTGGGAGCTATCTTCAATACCACACTTTTTCTTCTCAGTTCCCATTGAAAAAAATACATTTTGTCAGTTAAGGTATACCGCTGAGTATGGGAGCTACAAGAAAGCAGGAAGGCAGACCCCAGCTACAGTAGTAAGTAGGTCCCCATGCAGTCTAGCAGCCAGCACGGTGTCACATTTGCAGCTGCTTTCCTGTGGGAGCTATCTTCAATACCACACTTTTTCTATTCAGCTCCCATTGAAAAAACTACATTTTGTCTCTTAAGGTATACAACTGAGTATGGGAGCTACAAGAAAGCAGGAAGATAGATCCCAGCTACAGTAGTAAGTAGGTCCCCATTCAGTCTACCAGCCCGCACGGTGTCACATTTGCAGCTGCTTTCCTGTGGGAGGTATCTTCAATACCACACTTTTTCTGTTCAGCTCCCATTAAAAGAATACATTTGTCATTTAAGGTATACCGCTGAGTATGGGAGCTACAAGAAAGCAGGAAGATAGATCCCAGCTACAGTAGTAAGTAGGTCCCCATGCAGTCTAGCAGCCAGCACGGTGTCACATTTGCAGCTGCTTTCCTGTGGGAGCTATCTTCAATACCACACTTTTTCTGTTCAGCTCCCATTGAAAGAATACATTTGTCAGTTAAGGTATACCACTGAGTATGGCAGCTACAAGAAAGCAGGAAGGCAGACCCCAGCTACAGTAGTAAGTAGGTCCCCATGCAGTCTAGCAGCCATCACGGTGTCACATTTGCAGCTGCTTTCCTGTGGGAGCTATCTTCAATACCACACTTTTTCTTCTCAGTTCCCATTAAAAAAAATACATTTTGTCAGTTAAGGTATACCGCTGAGTATGGGAGCTACAAGAAAGCAGGAAGGCAGACCCCAGCTACAGTAGTAAGTAGGTCCCCATGCAGTCTATCAGCCAGCACGGTGTCACATTTGCAGCTGCTTTCCTGTGGGAGCTATCTTCAATACCACACTTTTTCTGTTCAGCTCCCATTGAAAGAATACATTTGTCAGTTAAGGTATACCACTGAGAATGGGAGCTACAAGAAAGCAGGAAGATAGATCCCAGCTACAGTAGCAAGTAGGTCCCCATGCAGTCTAGCAGCCAGAACGGTGTCACATTTGCAGCTGCTTTCCTGTGGGAGCTATCTTCAATACCACACTTTTTCTGTTCAGCTCCCATTGAAAAAACTACATTTTGTCTCTTAAGGTATACAACTGAGTATGGGAGCTACAAGAAAGCAGGAAGGCAGACCCCAGCTACAGTAGTAAGTAGGTCCCCATGGAGTCTAGCAGCCAGCACGGTGTCACATTTGCAGCTGCTTTCCTGTGGGAGCTATCTTCAATACCACACTTTTTCTGTTCAGCTCCCATTGAAAGAATACATTTGTCAGTTATGGTATACCGCTGAGTATGGGAGCTACAAGAAAGCAGGAAGATAGATCCCAGCTACAGTAGTAAGTAGGTCCCCATGCAGTCTAGCAGCCAGCACGGTGTCACATTTGCAGCTGCTTCCCTGTGGGAGCTATCTTCAATACCACACTTTTTCTTCTCAGTTCCCATTGAAAAAAATACATTTTGTCAGTTAAGGTATACCGCTGAGTATGGGAGCTACAAGAAAGCAGGAAGGCAGACCCCAGCTACAGTAGTAAGTAGGTCCCCATGCAGTCTAGCAGCCAGCACGGTGTCACATTTGCAGCTGCTTTCCTGTGGGAGCTATCTTCAATACCACACTTTTTCTGTTCAGCTCCCATTGAAAAAACTACATTTTGTCTCTTAAGGTATACAACTGAGTATGGGAGCTACAAGAAAGCAGGAAGATAGAACCCAGCTACAGTAGTAAGTAGGTCCCCATGCAGTCTACCAGCCCGCACGGTGTCACATTTGCAGCTGCTTTCCTGTGGGAGCTATCTTCAATACCACACTTTTTCTGTTCATCTCCCATTAAAAGAATACATTTGTCAGTTAAGGTATACCGCTGAGTATGGGAGCTACAAGAAAGCAGGAAGGCAGACCCCAGCTACAGTAGTAAGTAGGTCCCCATGCAATCTAGCAGCCAGCACGGTGTCACATTTGCAGCTGCTTTCCTGTGGGAGCTATCTTCAATACCACACTTTTTCTGTTCAGCTCCCATTGAAAGAATACATTTGTCAGTTAAGATATACCACTGAGTATGGGAGCTACAAGAAAGCAGGAAGGCAGACCCCAGCTACAGTAGTAAGTAGGTCCCCATGCAGTCTAGCAGCCAGCACGGTGTCACATTTGCAGCTGCTTTCCTGTGGGAGCTATCCTCAATACCACACTTTTTCTGTTCAGCTCCCTTTGAAAAAACTACATTTTGTCTCTTAAGGTATACAACTGAGTATGGGAGCTACAAGAAAGCAGGAAGATAGATCCCAACTACAGTAGTAACTAGGTCCCCATGAAGTCTATCAGCCAGCACGGTGTCACATTTGCAGCTGCTTTCCTGTATGAGCTATCTTCAATACCACGGTTTTTCTGTTCAGCTCCCATTGAAAGAATACATTTGTCAGTTAAGGTATACCACTGAGTATGGGAGCTACAAGAAAGCAGGAAGGCAGACCCCAGCTACAGTAGTAAGTAGATCTCCATGCAGTCTACCAGCTAGCACGGTGTCACATTTGCAGCTGCTTCCCTGTGGGAGCTATCTTCAATACCACACTTTCTCTGTTCAGCTCCCATTCAAAAAACTACATTTTGTCTCTTAAGGTATACAACTCAGTATGGGAGCTACAAGAAAGCAGGAAGATAGATCCCAGCTACAGTAGTAAGTAGGTCCCCATGCAGTGTAGCAGCCAACACGGTGTCACATTTGCAGATGCTTTCCTGTGGGAGCTATCTTCAATACCACACTTTTTCTGTTCAGCTCCCATTGAAAGAATACATTTGTCAATTAAGGTATACCACTGAGTATGGGAGCTACAAGAAAGCAGGAAGGCAGATCCCAGCTACAGTAGTAAGTAGGTCCCCATGCAGTCTAGCAGCCAGCACGGTGTCACATTTGCAGCTGCTTTCCTGTGGGAGCTATCTTCAATACCACACTTTTTCTGTTCAGCTCCCATTGAAAGAATACATTTGTCAGTTAAGGTATACCGCTGAGTATGGGAGCTACAAGAAAGCAGGAAGGCAGACCCCAGCTACAGTAGTCAGTAGGTCCCCATGCAGTCTAGCAGCCAGCACGGTGTCACATTTGCAGCTGCTTTCCTGTGGGAGCTATCTTCAATACCACACTTTTTCTGTTCAGCTCCCATTGAAAGAATACATTTGTCAGTTAAGGTATACCACTGAGTATCGGAGCTACAAGAAAGCAGGAAGGCAGACCCCAGCTACAGTAGTCAGTAGGTCCCCATGCAGTCTATCAGCCAGCACAGTGTCACATTTGCAGCTGCTTTCCTGTGGGAGCTATCTTCAATACCACACTTTTTCTGTTCAGCTCCCTTTGAAAAAACTACATTTTGTCTCTTAAGGTATACAACTGAGTATGGGAGCTACAAGAAAGCAGGAAGATAGACCCCAGCTACTGTAGTAACTAGGTCCCCATGCAGTCTAGCAGCCAGCACGGTGTCACATTTGCAGCTGCTTTCCTGTGTGAGCTATCTTCAATACCACACCTTTTCTTCTCAGCTCCCATTGAAAAAACTACATTTTGTCAGTTAAGGTAAACCGTTGAGTATGGGAGCTACAAGAAAGCAAGAAGATAGATCCCAGCTACAGTAGTAAGTAAGTCCCCATGCAGTCTAGCAGCCAGCACGGTGTCACATTTGCAGATGCTTTCCTGTGGGAGATATCTTCAATACCACACTTTTTCTGTTCAGCTCCCATTGAAAGAATACATTTGTCAGTTTACGTATACCACTGAGTATGGGAGCTACAAGTAAGCAGGAAGCAAGACCCCAGCTACAGTAGTAAGTAGGTCCCCATGCAGTCTAGCAGTCAGCACGGTGTCACATTTGCAGCTGCTTTCCTGTGGGAGCTATCTTTAATACCACACTTTTTCTGTTCAGCTCTCATTGAAAAAACTACATTTTTTCTCTTAAGGTATACAACTGAGTATGGGAGCTACAAGAAAGCAGGAAGGCAGACCCCAGCTACAGTAGTAAGTAGGTCCCCATGCAGTCTAGCAGCCAGCACGGTGTCACATTTGCAGCTGCTTTCCTGTGGGAGCTATCTTCAATACCACACTTTTTCTGTTCAGCTCCCATTGAAAGAATACATTTGTCAGTTAAGCTATACCACTGAGTATGGGAGCTACAAGAAAGCAGGAAGCAAGACCCCAGCTACAGTAGTAAGTAGGTCCCCATGCAGTCTACCAGCCCGCACGGTGTCACATTTGCAGCTGCTTTCCTGTGGGAGCTATTTTCAATACCACACTTTTTCTTCTCAGCTCCATTGAAAAAACTACATTTTGTCAGTTAAGGTATACCGCTGAGTATGGGAGCTACAAGAAAGCAGGAAGCAAGACCCCAGCTACAGTAGTAAGTAGGTCCCCATGCAGTCTACCAGCCCGCACGGTGTCACATTTGCAGCTGCTTTCCTGTGGGAGCTATTTTCAATACCACACTTTTTCTTCTCAGCTCCATTGAAAAAACTACATTTTGTCAGTTAAGGTATACCGCTGAGTATGGGAGCTACAAGAAAGCAGGAAGGCAGACCCCAGCTAAGGTAGTAAGTAGGTCCCCATGCAGTCTATCAGCCAGCACGGTGTCACATTTGCAGCTGCTTTCCTGTGGGAGCTATCTTCAATACCACACTTTTTCTTCTCAGCTCCATTGAAATAATACATTTGTCAGTTAAGGTATACCACTGAGTATGGGAGGTACAAGAAAGCAGGAAAGCAGACACCAGCTACAGTAGTAAGTAGGTCCCCATGCAGTATAGCAGCCAGCACGGTGTCACATTTGCAGCTGCTTTCCTGTGGGAGCTATCTTCAATACCACACTTTTTCTGTTCAGCTCCCATTGAAAGAATACATTTGTCAGTTAAGGTATACCACTGAGAATGGGAGCTACAAGAAAGCAGGAAGGCAGACCCCAGCTACAGTAGTAAGTAGGTCCCCATGCAGTCTAGCAGCCAGCACGGTGTCACATTTGCAGCTGCTTTCCTGTGGGAGCTATCATCAATACCACAGTTTTTCTCCTCAGCTCCCATTGAAAGAATACATTTGTCAGTTAAGGTATACCACTGAGTATGGGAGCTACAAGAAAGCAGGAAGATAGATCCCAGCTACTGTAATAAGTAGGACCCCATGCAGTCTATCAGCCAGCACGGTGTCACATTTGCAGCTGCTTTCCTATGGGAGCTATCTTCAATACCACACTTTTTCTCCTCAGTTCCCATTTAAAGAATACATTTGTCTGTTAAGGTATACCGCTGAGTATGGGAGCTACAAGAAAGCAGGAATGCAGACCCCAGCTACAGTAGTAAGTAGGTCCCCATGCAGTCTAGCAGCCAGCATGGTGTCACAGTTGCAGCTGTTTTCCTGTGGGAGCTATCTTTAATACCACACTTTTTCTGTTCAGCTCTCATTGAAAAAACTACATTTTTTCTCTTAAGGTATACAACTGAGTATGGGAGCTACAAGAAAGCAGGAAGATAGATCCCAGCTACTGTAATAAGTAGAACCCCATGCAGTCTATCAGCCAGCACGGTGTCACATTTGCAGCTGCTTTCCTGTGGGAGCTATCTTCAATACCACACTTTTTCTGTTCAGCTCCCATTGAAAGAATACATTTGTCAGTTAAGCTATACCACTGAGTATGGGAGCTACAAGAAAGCAGGAAGCAAGACCCCAGCTACAGTAGTAAGTAGGTCCCCATGCAGTCTAGCAGCCAGCACGGTGTCACATTTGCAGCTGCTTTCCTGTGGGAGCTATTTTCAATACCACACTTTTTATTCTCAGCTCCATTGAAAAAACTACATTTTGTCAGTTAAGGTATACCGCTGAGTATGGGAGGTACAAGAAAGCAGGAAGGCAGACCCCAGCTACAGTAGTAAGTAGGTCCCCATGCAGTCTATCAGCCAGCACGGTGTCACACATTTGCAGCTGCTTTCCTGTGGGAGCTATCTTCATTACCACAATTTTCTGTTCAGCTCCCATTGAAAGAATACATTTGTCTCTTAAGGTATACCACTGAGTATGGGAGCTACAAGAAAGCAGGAAGGCAGACCCCAGCTACAGTAGTAAGTAGGTCCCCATGCAGTCTATCAGCCAGCACGGTGTCACATTTGCAGCTGCTTTCCTGTGTGAGCTATCTTCAATACAACACTTTTTCTGTTCAGCTCCCTTTACAGAATACATTTGTCAGTTAAGGTATACTACTGAGTATAGGAGCTACAAGAAAGCAGGAAGATAGATACCAGCTACTGTAATAAGTAGGTCCCCATGCAGTCGAGCAGCCCGCACGGTGTCACATTTGCAGCTGCTTTCCTGTGGAGCTATCTTCAATACCACACTTTTTCTGTTCAGCTCCCATTGAAAGAATACATTTGTCGGTTAAGGTATACCGCTGAGTATGGGAGCTACAAGAAAGCAGGAAGATAGATTCCAGCTACAGTATTAAGTAGGTCCCCATGCAGTCTATCAGCCAGCAAGGTTTCACATTTGCAGCTGCTTTCCTGTGGGAGCTATCTTCAATACCACACTTTTTCAGTTCAGCTCCCATTGAAAGAATACATTTGTCAGTTAAGGTATACCACTGAGTATGGGAGCTACAAGAAAGCAGGAAGGCAGACCCCAGCTACAGTAGTAAGTAGGTCCCCATGCAGTCTAGCAGCCAGCACGGTGTCACATTTGCAGCTGCTTTCCTGTGGGAGCTATCTTCATTACCACACTTTTTCTGTTCAGCTCCCATTGAAAGAATACATTTGTCTCTTAAGATATAACACTGAGTATGGGAGCTACAAGAAAGCAGGAAGGCAGACCCCAGCTACAGTAGTAAGTAGGTCCCCATGCAGTCTATCAGCCAGCACGGTGTCACATTTGCAGCTGCTTTCCTGTGGGAGTTATCTTCAATACAACACTTTTTCTGTTCAGCTCCCTTTACAGAATACATTTGTCAGTTAAGGTATACTACTGAGTATAGGAGCTACAAGAAAGCAGGAAGATAGATACCAGCTACTGTAATAAGTAGGTCCCCATGCAGTCGAGCAGCCCGCACGGTGTCACATTTGCAGCTGCTTTCCTGTGGAGCTATCTTCAATACCACACTTTTTCTGTTCAGCTCCCATTGAAAAAACTACATTTTATCTCTTAAGGTATACCGCTGAGTATGGGAGCTACAAGAAAGCAGGAAGATAGATTCCAGCTACAGTATTAAGTAGGTCCCCATGCAGTCTATCAGCCAGCAAGGTGTCACATTTGCAGCTGCTTTCCTGTGGGAGCTATCTTCAATACCACACTTTTTCTGTTCAGCTCCCATTGAAAAAATACAGTTGTCTCTTAAGGTATACCACTGAGTATGGGAGCTACAAGAAAGCAGGAAGGCAGACCCCAGCTACTGTAGTAAGTAGGTCCCCATGCAGTCTAGCAGCCAGCACGGTGTCACATTTGCAGCTGCTTTCCTGTGGGAGCTATTTTCAATACCACACTTTTTCTGTTCAGCTCCCATTGAAAAAACTACATTTTGTCAGTTAAGGTATACCACTGAATATGGGAGCTACAAGAAAGCAGGAAGGCAGACCCCAGCTACAGTAGTAAGTAGGTCCCCATGCAGTCTAGCAGCCAGCACGGTGTCACATTTGCAGCTGCTTTCCTGTGGGAGCTATCTTCAATACCACACTTTTTCTTCTCAGCTCCCATTGAAAAAACTACATTTTGTCAGTTAAGGTATACCACTGAGAATGGGAGCTACAAGAAAGCAGGAAGGCAGACCCCAGCTAAGGTAGTAAGTAGGTCCCCATGCAGTCTATCAGCCAGCACGGTGTCACATTTGCAGCTGCTTTCCTGTGGGAGCTATCTTCAATACCACAGTTTTTCTCCTCAGCTCCCATTGAAAAAATACATTTGTCAGTTAAGGTATACCGCTGAGTATGGGAGCTACAAGAAAGCAGGAAGGCAGACCCCAGCTACAGTAGTAAGTAGGTCCCCATGCAGTCTAGCAGCCAGCACGGTGTCACATTTGCAGCTGCTTTCCTGTGGGAGCTATCTTCAATACCACACTTTTTCTGTTAAGCACCCATTGAAAGAATATATTTGTCAGTTAAGGTATACCACTGAGTATGGGAGCTACAAGAAAGCAGGAAGCAAGACCCCAGCTACAGTAGTTACTAGGTCCCCATGCAGTCTACCAGCCCGCACGGTGTCACATTTGCAGCTGCTTTCCTGTGGGAGCTATCTTCAATACCACACTTTTTCTCCTCAGTTCCCATTTAAAGAATATATTTGTTAGCTAAGGTATACCGCTGAGTGTGAAAGCTACAAGAAAGCAGGAAGGCAGACCCCAGCTAAGGTAGTAAGTAGGTCCCCATGCAGTCTATCAGCCAGCACGGTGTCACATTTGCAGCTGCTTTCCTGTGGGAGCTATCTTCAATACCACACTTTTTCTTCTCAGCTCCCATTGAAAAAACTACATTTTGTCAGTTAAGGTATACCACTGAGAATGGGAGCTACAAGAAAGCAGGAAGGCAGACCCCAGCTAAGGTAGTAAGTAGGTCCCCATGCAGTCTAGCAGCCAGCACGGTGTCACATTTGCAGCTGCTTTCCTGTGGGAGCTATCTTCAATACCACACTTTTTCTTCTCAGCTCTATTGAAAGAATACATTTGTCAGTTAAGGTATACCACTGAGTATGGGAGGTACAAGAAAGCAGGAAAGCAGACACCAGCTACAGTAGTAAATAGATCCCCATGCAGTCTATGAGCCAGCACGGTGTCACATTTGCAGCTGCTTTCCTGTGGGAGCTATCTTCAATACCACACTTTTTCTGTTCAGCTCCCTTTGAAAGAATACATTTGTCAGTTAAGGTATACCACTGAGTATGGGAGGTACAAGAAAGCAGGAAAGCAGACACCAGCTACAGTAGTAAGTAGGTCCCCATGCAGTCTAGCAGCCAGCACGGTGTCACATTTGCAGCTGCTTTCCTGTGGGAGCTATCTTCAATACCACACTTTTTCTGTTCAGCTCCCATTGAAAGAATACATTTGTCAGTTAAGGTATACCACTGAGTATGGGAGCTACAAGAAAGCAGGAAGATAGATCCCAGCTACTGTAATAAGTAGGACCCCATGCAGTCTATCAGCCAGCACGGTGTCGCATTTGCAGCTGCTTTCCTATGGGAGCTATCTTCAATACCACACTTTTTCTCCTCAGTTCCCATTTAAAGAATACATTTCTCAGTTAAGGTATACCACTGAGTATAGGAGCTACAAGAAAGCAGGAAGATAGATACCAGCTACTGTAATAAGTAGGTCCCCATGCAGTCTATCAGCCAGCAAGGTGTCACATTTGCAGCTGCTTTCCTGTGGGAGCTATCTTCAATACCACACTTTTTCTGTTCAGCTCCCATTGAAAGAATACATTTGTCAGTTAAGGTATACCACTGAGTATGGGAGCTACAAGTAAGCAGGAAGGCAGACCCCAGCTACAGTAGTTACTAGGTCCCCATGCAGTCTACCAGCCCGCACGGTGTCACATTTGCAGCTGCTTTCCTGTGGGAGCTATCTTCAATACCACACTTTTTCTCCTCAGTTCCCATTTAAAGAATATATTTGTTAGCTAAGGTATACCGCTGAGTGTGAAAGCTACAAGAAAGCAGGAAAGCACACCCCAGCTACAGTAGTAAGTAGGTCCCCATGCAGTCTAGCAGCCAGCACGGTGTCACATTTGCAGCTGCTTTCCTGTGGGAGCTATCTTCAATACCACACTTTTTCTTCTCAGCTCCCATTGAAAAAACTACATTTTGTCAGTTAAGGTATACCACTGAGAATGGGAGCTACAAGAAAGCAGGAAGGCAGACCCCAGCTAAGGTAGTAAGTAGGTCCCCATGCAGTCTAGCAGCCAGCACGGTGTCACATTTGCAGCTGCTTTCCTGTGGGAGCTATCTTCAATACCACACTTTTTCTTCTCAGCTCTATTGAAAGAATACATTTGTCAGTTAAGGTATACCACTGAGTATGGGAGGTACAAGAAAGCAGGAAAGCAGACACCAGCTACAGTAGTAAATAGATCCCCATGCAGTCTATGAGCCAGCACGGTGTCACATTTGCAGCTGCTTTCCTGTGGGAGCTATCTTCAATACCACACTTTTTCTGTTCAGCTCCCTTTGAAAGAATACATTTGTCAGTTAAGGTATACCACTGAGTATGGGAGGTACAAGAAAGCAGGAAAGCAGACACCAGCTACAGTAGTAAGTAGGTCCCCATGCAGTCTAGCAGCCAGCACGGTGTCACATTTGCAGCTGCTTTCCTGTGGGAGCTATCTTCAATACCACACTTTTTCTGTTCAGCTCCCATTGAAAGAATACATTTGTCAGTTAAGGTATACCACTGAGTATGGGAGCTACAAGAAAGCAGGAAGATAGATCCCAGCTACTGTAATAAGTAGGACCCCATGCAGTCTATCAGCCAGCACGGTGTCGCATTTGCAGCTGCTTTCCTATGGGAGCTATCTTCAATACCACACTTTTTCTCCTCAGTTCCCATTTAAAGAATACATTTCTCAGTTAAGGTATACCACTGAGTATAGGAGCTACAAGAAAGCAGGAAGATAGATACCAGCTACTGTAATAAGTAGGTCCCCATGCAGTCGAGCAGCCCGCACGGTGTCACATTTGCAGCTGCTTTCCTGTGGAGCTATCTTCAATACCACACTTTTTCTGTTCAGCTCCCATTGAAAGAATAAATTTGTCGGTTAAGGTATACCGCTGAGTATGGGAGCTACAAGAAAGCAGGAAGATAGATTCCAGCTACAGTATTAAGTAGGTCCCCATGCAGTCTATCAGCCAGCAAGGTGTCACATTTGCAGCTGCTTTCCTGTGGGAGCTATCTTCAATACCACACTTTTTCTGTTCAGCTCCCATTGAAAGAATACATTTGTCAGTTAAGGTATACCACTGAGTATGGGAGCTACAAGTAAGCAGGAAGGCAGACCCCAGCTACAGTAGTAAGTAGGTCCCCATGCAGTCTAGCAGCCAGCACGGTGTCACATTTGCAGCTGCTTTCCTGTGGGAGCTATCTTCAATACCACACTTTTTCTCCTCAGTTCCCATTTAAAGAATATATTTGTCAGTTAAGGTATACCGCTGAGTATGGGAGGTACAAGAAAGCAGGAAGGCAGACCCCAGCTACAGTAGTAAGTAGGTCCCCATGCAGTCTAGCAGCCAGCACGGTGTCACATTTGCAGCTGCTTTCCTGTGGGAGCTATCTTCAATACCACACTTTTTCTGTTCAGCTCCCATTGAAAGAATACATTTGTCTCTTAAGGTATACCACTGAGTATGGGAGCTACAAGAAAGCAGGAAGGCAGACCCCAGCTACAGTAGTAAGTAGGTCCCCATGCAGTCTAGCAGCCAGCACGGTGTCACATTTGCAGCTGCTTTCCTGTGGGAGCTATCTTCAATACCACACTTTTTCTTCTCAGCTTCCATTGAAAAAACTACATTTTGTCAGTTAAGGTATACCACTGAGAATGGGAGCTACAAGAAAGCAGGAAGGCAGACCCCAGCTAAGGTAGTAAGTAGGTCCCCATGCAGTCTATCAGCCAGCACGGTGTCACATTTGCAGCTGCTTTTCTGTGGGAGCTATCTTCAATACCACACTTTTTCTTCTCAGCTCCATTGAAAGAATACATTTGTCAGTTAAGGTATACCACTGAGTATGGGAGGTACAAGAAAGCAGGAAAGCAGACACCAGCTACAGTAGTAAATAGATCCCCATGCAGTCTATGAGCCAGCACGGTGTCACATTTGCAGTTGCTTTCCTGTGGGAGCTATCTTCAATACCACACTTTTTCTGTTCAGCTCCCTTTGAAAGAATACATTTGTCAGTTAAGGTATACCACTGAGTATGGGAGGTACAAGAAAGCAGGAAAGCAGACACCAGCTACAGTAGTAAGTAGGTCCCCATGCAGTCTAGCAGCCAGCACGGTGTCACATTTGCAGCTGCTTTCCTGTGGGAGCTATCTTCAATACCACACTTTTTCTGTTCAGCTCCCATTGAAAGAATACATTTGTCAGTTAAGGTATACCACTGAGAATGGGAGCTACAAGAAAGCAGGAAGGCAGACCCCAGCTACAGTAGTAAGTAGGTCCCCATGCAGTCTAGCAGCCAGCACGGTGTCACATTTGCAGCTGCTTTCCTGTGGGAGCTATCATCAATACCACAGTTTTTCTCCTCAGCTCCCATTGAAAGAATACATTTCTCAGTTAAGGTATACCACTGAGTATGGGAGCTACAAGAAAGCAGGAAGATAGATCCCAGCTACTGTAATAAGTAGGACCCCATGCAGTCTAGCAGCCAGCACGGTGTCACATTTGCAGCTGCTTTCCTGTGGGAGCTATCTTCAATACCACACTTTTTCTCCTCAGTTCCCATTTAAAAAATACATTTGTCAGTTAAGGTATACCGCTGAGTATGGGAGCTACAAGAAAGCAGGAATGCAGACCCCAGCTACAGTAGTAAGTAGGTCCCCATGCAGTTTAGCAGCCAGCACGCTGTCACAGTTGCAGCTGCTTTCCTGTGGGAGCTATCTTTAATACCACACTTTTTCTGTTCAGCTCTCATTGAAAAAACTACATTTTTTCTCTTAAGGTATACAACTGAGTATGGGAGCTACAAGAAAGCAGGAAGATAGATCCCAGCTACAGTAGTAAGTAGGTCCCCATGCAGTCTAGCAGCCAGCACGGTGTCACATTTGCAGCTGCTTTCCTGTGGGAGCTATCTTCAATACCACACTTTTTCTGTTCAGCTCCCATTGAAAGAATACTTTTGTCAGTTAAGGTATACCACTGAGTATGGGAGCTACAAAAAAGCAGGAAGGCAGACCCCAGCTACAGTAGTAAGTAGGTCCCCATGCAGTCTAGCAGCCAGCACGGTGTCACATTTGCAGCTGCTTTCCTGTGGGAGCTATCTTCAATACCACAGTTTTTGTCCTCAGCACCCATTGAAAGAATATATTTGTCAGTTAAGGTATACCGCTGAGTATGGGAGCTACAAGAAAGCAGGAAGCAAGACCCCAGCTACAGTAGTAAGTAGGTCCCCATGCAGTCTACCAGCCCGCACAGTGTCACATTTGCAGCTGCTTTCCTGTGGGAGCTATTTTCAATACCACACTTTTTCTTCTCAACTCCATTGAAAAAACTACATTTTGTCAGATAAGGTATACCGCTGAGTATGGGAGCTACAAGAAAGCAGGAAGGCAGACCCCAGCTACAGTAGTAAGTAGGTCCCCATGCAGTCTAGCAGCCAGCACGGTGTCACATTTGCAGCTGCTTTCCTGTGGGAGCTATCTTCAATACCACACTTTTTCTCCTCAGCTCCCATTGAATGAATACATTTTGTCAGTTAAGGTATACCGCTGAGTATGGGAGCTACAAGAAAGCAGGAAGGCAGACCCCAGCTACAGTAGTAAGTAGGTCCCCATGCAGTCTATCAGCCAGCACGGTGTCACATTTGCAGCTGCTTTCCTGTGGGAGCTATCTTCAATACCACACTTTTTCTGTTCAGCTCCCATTGAAAGAATACATTTGTCAGTTAAGGTATACCGCTGAGTATGGGAGCTACAAGAAAGCAGGAAGGCAGACCCCAGCTACAGTAGTAAGTAGGTCCCCATGCAGTCTAGCAGCCAGCACGGTGTCACATTTGCAGCTGCTTTCCTGTGGGAGCTATCTTCAATACCACACTTTTTCTGTTAAGCACCCATTGAAAGAATATATTTGTCAGTTAAGGTATACCACTGAGTATGGGAGCTACAAGAAAGCAGGAAGCAAGACCCCAGCTACAGTAGTTACTAGGTCCCCATGCAGTCTACCAGCCCGCACGGTGTCACATTTGCAGCTGCTTTCCTGTGGGAGCTATCTTCAATACCACACTTTTTCTATTCAGCTCCCATTGAAAGAATACATTTGTCAGTTAAGGTATACCACTGAGTATGGGAGCTACAAGTAAGCAGGAAGGCAGACCCCAGCTACAGTAGTAAGTAGGTCCCCATGCAGTCTATCAGCCAGCACGGTGTCACATTTGCAGCTGCTTTCCTGTGGGAGCTATCTTCAATACCACACTTTTTCTCCTCAGTTCCCATTTAAAGAATATATTTGTTAGCTAAGGTATACCGCAGAGTGTGAAAGCTACAAGAAAGCAGGAAGGCACACCCCAGCTAAGGTAGTAAGTAGGTCCCCATGCAGTCTATCAGCCAGCACGGTGTCACATTTGCAGCTGCTTTCCTGTGGGAGCTATCTTCAATACCACACTTTTTCTGTTCAGCTCCCATTGAAAAAACTACATTTTGTCAGTTAAGGTATACCACTGAGTATGGGAGGTACAAGAAAGCAGGAAAGCAGACACCAGCTACAGTAGTAAGTAGGTCCCCATGCAGTCTAGCAGCCAGCACGGTGTCACATTTGCAGCTGCTTTCCTGTGGGAGCTATCTTCAATACCACACTTTTTCTGTTCAGCTCCCATTGAAAGAATACATTTGTCAGTTAAGGTATACCACTGAGAATGGGAGCTACAAGAAAGCAGGAAGGCAGACCCCAGCTACAGTAGTAAGTAGGTCCCCATGCAGTCTAGCAGCCAGCATGGTGTCACATTTGCAGCTGCTTTCCTGTGGGAGCTATCATCAATACCACAGTTTTTCTCCTCAGCTCCCATTGAAAGAATACATTTCTCACTTAAGGTATACCACTGAGTATGGGAGATACAAGAAAGCAGGAAGATAGATCCCAGCTACTGTAATAAGTAGGACCCCATGCAGTCTATCAGCCAGCACGGTGTCACATTTGCAGCTGCTTTCCTATGGGAGCTATCTTCAATACCACACTTTTTCTCCTCAGTTCCCATTTAAAGAATACATTTCTCTGTTAAGGTATACCGCTGAGTATGGGAGCTACAAGAAAGCAGGAATGCAGACCCCAGCTACAGTAGTAAGTAGGTCCCCATGCAGTCTAGCAGCCAGCATGGTGTCACAGTTGCAGCTGCTTTCCTGTGGGAGCTATCTTTAATACCACACTTTTTCTGTTCAGCTCTCATTGAAAAAACTACATTTTTTCTCTTAAGGTATACAACTGAGTATGGGAGCTACAAGAAAGCAGGAAGATAGATCCCAGCTACTGTAATAAGTAGAACCCCATGCAGTCTATCAGCCAGCACGGTGTCACATTTGCAGCTGCTTTTCTGTGGGAGCTATCTTCAATACCACACTTTTTCTTCTCAGCTCCATTGAAAGAATACATTTGTCAGTTAAGGTATACCACTGAGTATGGGAGGTACAAGAAAGCAGGAAAGCAGACACCAGCTACAGTAGTAAATAGATCCCCATGCAGTCTATGAGCCAGCACGGTGTCACATTTGCAGTTGCTTTCCTGTGGGAGCTATCTTCAATACCACACTTTTTCTGTTCAGCTCCCTTTGAAAGAATACATTTGTCAGTTAAGGTATACCACTGAGTATGGGAGGTACAAGAAAGCAGGAAAGCAGACACCAGCTACAGTAGTAAGTAGGTCCCCATGCAGTCTAGCAGCCAGCACGGTGTCACATTTGCAGCTGCTTTCCTGTGGGAGCTATCTTCAATACCACACTTTTTCTGTTCAGCTCCCATTGAAAGAATACATTTGTCAGTTAAGGTATACCACTGAGAATGGGAGCTACAAGAAAGCAGGAAGGCAGACCCCAGCTACAGTAGTAAGTAGGTCCCCATGCAGTCTAGCAGCCAGCACGGTGTCACATTTGCAGCTGCTTTCCTGTGGGAGCTATCATCAATACCACAGTTTTTCTCCTCAGCTCCCATTGAAAGAATACATTTCTCAGTTAAGGTATACCACTGAGTATGGGAGCTACAAGAAAGCAGGAAGATAGATCCCAGCTACTGTAATAAGTAGGACCCCATGCAGTCTAGCAGCCAGCACGGTGTCACATTTGCAGCTGCTTTCCTGTGGGAGCTATCTTCAATACCACACTTTTTCTCCTCAGTTCCCATTTAAAAAATACATTTGTCAGTTAAGGTATACCGCTGAGTATGGGAGCTACAAGAAAGCAGGAATGCAGACCCCAGCTACAGTAGTAAGTAGGTCCCCATGCAGTCTAGCAGCCAGCACGCTGTCACAGTTGCAGCTGCTTTCCTGTGGGAGCTATCTTTAATACCACACTTTTTCTGTTCAGCTCTCATTGAAAAAACTACATTTTTTCTCTTAAGGTATACAACTGAGTATGGGAGCTACAAGAAAGCAGGAAGATAGATCCCAGCTACAGTAGTAAGTAGGTCCCCATGCAGTCTAGCAGCCAGCACGGTGTCACATTTGCAGCTGCTTTCCTGTGGGAGCTATCTTCAATACCACACTTTTTCTGTTCAGCTCCCATTGAAAGAATACTTTTGTCAGTTAAGGTATACCACTGAGTATGGGAGCTACAAAAAAGCAGGAAGGCAGACCCCAGCTACAGTAGTAAGTAGGTCCCCATGCAGTCTAGCAGCCAGCACGGTGTCACATTTGCAGCTGCTTTCCTGTGGGAGCTATCTTCAATACCACAGTTTTTCTCCTCAGCACCCATTGAAAGAATATATTTGTCAGTTAAGGTATACCGCTGAGTATGGGAGCTACAAGAAAGCAGGAAGCAAGACCCCAGCTACAGTAGTAAGTAGGTCCCCATGCAGTCTACCAGCCCGCACAGTGTCACATTTGCAGCTGCTTTCCTGTGGGAGCTATTTTCAATACCACACTTTTTCTTCTCAACTCCATTGAAAAAACTACATTTTGTCAGATAAGGTATACCGCTGAGTATGGGAGCTACAAGAAAGCAGGAAGGCAGACCCCAGCTACAGTAGTAAGTAGGTCCCCATGCAGTCTAGCAGCCAGCACGGTGTCACATTTGCAGCTGCTTTCCTGTGGGAGCTATCTTCAATACCACACTTTTTCTCCTCAGCTCCCATTGAATGAATACATTTTGTCAGTTAAGGTATACCGCTGAGTATGGGAGCTACAAGAAAGCAGGAAGGCAGACCCCAGCTACAGTAGTAAGTAGGTCCCCATGCAGTCTATCAGCCAGCACGGTGTCACATTTGCAGCTGCTTTCCTGTGGGAGCTATCTTCAATACCACACTTTTTCTGTTCAGCTCCCATTGAAAGAATACATTTGTCAGTTAAGGTATACCGCTGAGTATGGGAGCTACAAGAAAGCAGGAAGGCAGACCCCAGCTACAGTAGTAAGTAGGTCCCCATGCAGTCTAGCAGCCAGCACGGTGTCACATTTGCAGCTGCTTTCCTGTGGGAGCTATCTTCAATACCACACTTTTTCTGTTAAGCACCCATTGAAAGAATATATTTGTCAGTTAAGGTATACCACTGAGTATGGGAGCTACAAGAAAGCAGGAAGCAAGACCCCAGCTACAGTAGTTACTAGGTCCCCATGCAGTCTACCAGCCCGCACGGTGTCACATTTGCAGCTGCTTTCCTGTGGGAGCTATCTTCAATACCACACTTTTTCTATTCAGCTCCCATTGAAAGAATACATTTGTCAGTTAAGGTATACCACTGAGTATGGGAGCTACAAGTAAGCAGGAAGGCAGACCCCAGCTACAGTAGTAAGTAGGTCCCCATGCAGTCTATCAGCCAGCACGGTGTCACATTTGCAGCTGCTTTCCTGTGGGAGCTATCTTCAATACCACACTTTTTCTCCTCAGTTCCCATTTAAAGAATATATTTGTTAGCTAAGGTATACCGCAGAGTGTGAAAGCTACAAGAAAGCAGGAAGGCACACCCCAGCTACAGTAGTAAGTAGGTCCCCATGCAGTCTAGCAGCCAGCACGGTGTCACATTTGCAGCTGCTTTCCTGTGGGAGCTATCTTCAATACCACACTTTTTCTGTTCAGCTCCCATTGAAAAAACTACATTTTGTCAGTTAAGGTATACCACTGAGAATGGGAGCTACAAGAAAGCAGGAAGGCAGACCCCAGCTAAGGTAGTAAGTAGGTCCCCATGCAGTCTATCAGCCAGCACGGTGTCACATTTGCAGCTGCTTTCCTGTGGGAGCTATCTTCAATACCACACTTTTTCTGATCAGCTCCCTTTGAAAGAATACATTTGTCAGTTAAGGTATACCACTGAGTATGGGAGGTACAAGAAAGCAGGAAAGCAGACACCAGCTACAGTAGTAAGTAGGTCCCCATGCAGTCTAGCAGCCAGCACGGTGTCACATTTGCAGCTGCTTTCCTGTGGGAGCTATCTTCAATACCACACTTTTTCTGTTCAGCTCCCATTGAAAGAATACATTTGTCAGTTAAGGTATACCACTGAGAATGGGAGCTACAAGAAAGCAGGAAGGCAGACCCCAGCTACAGTAGTAAGTAGGTCCCCATGCAGTCTAGCAGCCAGCATGGTGTCACATTTGCAGCTGCTTTCCTGTGGGAGCTATCATCAATACCACAGTTTTTCTCCTCAGCTCCCATTGAAAGAATACATTTCTCACTTAAGGTATACCACTGAGTATGGGAGATACAAGAAAGCAGGAAGATAGATCCCAGCTACTGTAATAAGTAGGACCCCATGCAGTCTATCAGCCAGCACGGTGTCACATTTGCAGCTGCTTTCCTATGGGAGCTATCTTCAATACCACACTTTTTCTCCTCAGTTCCCATTTAAAGAATACATTTGTCTGTTAAGGTATACCGCTGAGTATGGGAGCTACAAGAAAGCAGGAATGCAGACCCCAGCTACAGTAGTAAGTAGGTCCCCATGCAGTCTAGCAGCCAGCATGGTGTCACAGTTGCAGCTGCTTTCCTGTGGGAGCTATCTTTAATACCACACTTTTTCTGTTCAGCTCTCATTGAAAAAACTACATTTTTTCTCTTAAGGTATACAACTGAGTATGGGAGCTACAAGAAAGCAGGAAGATAGATCCCAGCTACTGTAATAAGTAGAACCCCATGCAGTCTATCAGCCAGCACGGTGTCACATTTGCAGCTGCTTTCCTGTGGGAGCTATCTTCAATACCACACTTTTTCTGTTCAGCTCCCATTGAAAGAATACATTTGTCAGTTAAGCTATACCACTGAGTATGGGAGCTACAAGAAAGCAGGAAGCAAGACCCCAGCTACAGTAGTAAGTAGGTCCCCATGCAGTCTAGCAGCCAGCACGGTGTCACATTTGCAGCTGCTTTCCTGTGGGAGCTATTTTCAATACCACACTTTTTCTTCTCAGCTCCATTGAAAAAACTACATTTTGTCAGTTAAGGTATACCGCTGAGTATGGGAGGTACAAGAAAGCAGGAAGGCAGACCCCAGCTACAGTAGTAAGTAGGTCCCCATGCAGTCTATCAGCCAGCACGGTGTCACATTTGCAGCTGCTTTCCTGTGGGAGCTATCTTCATTACCACACTTTTTCTGTTCAGCTCCCATTGAAAGAATACATTTCTCAGTTAACGTATACCACTGAGTATGGGAGCTACAAGAAAGCAGGAAGATAGATCCCAGCTACTGTAATAAGTAGGTCCCCATGCAGTCTATCAGCCAGCACGGTGTCACATTTGCAGCTGCTTTCCTGTGTGAGCTATCTTCAATACAACACTTTTTCTGTTCAGCTCCCTTTACAGAATACATTTGTCAGTTAAGGTATACTACTGAGTATAGGAGCTACAAGAAAGCAGGAAGATAGATAAGAGCTACTGTAATAAGTAGGTCCCCATGCAGTCGAGCAGCCCGCACGGTGTCACATTTGCAGCTGCTTTCCTGTGGAGCTATCTTCAATACCACACTTTTTCTGTTCAGCTCCCACTGAAAGAATACATTTGTCGGTTAAGGTATACCGCTGAGTATGGGAGCTACAAGAAAGCAGGAAGATAGATTCCATCTACAGTAGTAAGTAGGTCCCCATGCAGTCTATCAGCCAGCAAGGTGTCACATTTGCAGCTGCTTTCCTGTGGGAGCTATCTTCAATACCACACTTTTTCAGTTCAGCTCCCATTGAAAGAATACAGTTGTCTCTTAAGGTATACCACTGAGTATGGGAGCTACAAGAAAGCAGGAAGGCAGACCCCAGCTACTGTAGTAAGTAGGTCCCCATGCAGTCTAGCAGCCAGCACGGTGTCACATTTGCAGCTGCTTTCCTGTGGGAGCTATTTTCAATACCACACTTTTTCTGTTCAGCTCCCATTGAAAAAACTACATTTTCTCAGTTAAGGTATACCACTGAATATGGGAGCTACAAGAAAGCAGGAAGGCAGACCCCAGCTACTGTAGTAAGTAGGTCCCCATGCAGTCTAGCAGCCAGCACGGTGTCACATTTGCAGCTGCTTTCCTGTGGGAGCTATCTTCATTACCACACTTTTTCTGTTCAGCTCCCATTGAAAGAATACATTTGTCTCTTAAGGTGTACCACTGAGTATGGGAGCTACAAGAAAGCAGGAAGGCAGACCCCAGCTACAGTAGTAAGTAGGTCCCCATGCAGTCTAGCAGCCAGCACGGTGTCACATTTGCAGCTGCTTTCCTGTGGGAGCTATTTTCAATACCACACTTTTTCTGTTCAGCTCCCATTGAAAAAACTACATTTTGTCAGTTAAGGTATACCACTGAGTATGGGAGCTACAAGAAAGCAGGAAGGCAGACCCCAGCTACTGTAGTAAGTAGGTCCCCATGCAGTCTAGCAGCCAGCACGGTGTCACATTTGCAGCTGCTTTCCTGTGGGAGCTATCTTCAATACCACACTATTTCTTCTCAGCTCCCATTGAAAAAACTACATTTTGTCAGTTAAGGTATACCACTGAGAATGGGAGCTACAAGAAAGCAGGAAGGCAGACCCCAGCTAAGGTAGTAAGTAGGTCCCCATGCAGTCTAGCAGCCAGCACGGTGTCACATTTGCAGCTGCTTTCCTGTGGGAGCTATCTTCAATACCACACTTTTTCTTCTCAGCTCCATTGAAAGAATACATTTGTCAGTTAAGGTATACCACTGAGTATGGGAGGTACAAGAAAGCAGGAAAGCAGACACCAGCTACAGTAGTAAATAGATCCCCATGCAGTCTATCAGCAAGCACGGTGTCACATTTGCAGCTGCTTTCCTGTGGGAGCTATCTTCATTACCACACTTTTTCTGTTCAGCTCCCATTGAAAGAATACATTTGTCAGTTAAGGTATACCACTGAGTATGGGAGCTACAAGAAAGCAGGAAGGCAGACCCCAGCTACAGTAGTAAGTAGGTCCCCATGCAGTCTATCAGCCAGCACGGTGTCACATTTGCAGCTGCTTTCCTGTGGGAGCTATCTTCAATACAACACTTTTTCTGTTCACCTCCCTTTACAGAATACATTTGTCAGTTAAGGTATACTACTGAGTATAGGAGCTACAAGAAAGCAGGAAGATAGATACCAGCTACTGTAATAAGTAGGTCCCCATGCAGTCGAGCAGCCCGCACGGTGTCACATTTGCAGCTGCTTTCCTGTGGAGCTATCTTCAATACCACACTTTTTCAGTTCAGCTCCCATTGAAAGAATACATTTGTCAGTTAAGGTATACCACTGAGTATGGGAGCTACAAGAAAGCAGGAAGGCAGAAACAAGCTACAGTAGTAAGTAGGTCCCCATGCAGTCTAGCAGCCAGCACGGTGTCACATTTGCAGCTGCTTTCCTGTGGGAGCTATCTTCAATACCACACTTTTTCTCCTCAGTTCCCATTTAAAGAATATATTTGTCGGTTAAGGTATACCGCTGAGTATGGGAGCTACAAGAAAGCAGGAAGATAGATTCCAGCTACAGTAGTAAGTAGGTCCCCATGCAGTCTATCAGCAAGCACGGTGTCACATTTGCAGCTGCTTTTCTGTGGGAGCTATCTTCAATACCACACTTTTTCAGTTCAGCTCCCATTGAAAGAATACATTTGTCAGTTAAGGTATACCACTGAGTATGGGAGCTACAAGAAAGCAGGAAGGCAGACCCCAGCTACAGTAGTAAGTAGGTCCCCATGCAGTCTTGCAGGCAGCACGGTGTCACATTTGCAGCTGCTTTCCTGTGGGAGCTATCTTCAATACCACACTTTTTCTGTTCAGCTCCCATTGAAAAAATACAGTTGTCTCTTAAGGTATACCACTGAGTATGGGAGCTACAAGAAAGCAGGAAGGCAGACCCCAGCTACTGTAGTAAGTAGGTCCCCATGCAGTCTATCAGCCAGCACGGTGTCACATTTGCAGCTGCTTTCCTGTGGGAGCTATTTTCAATACCACACTTTTTCTGTTCAGCTCCCATTGAAAAAACTACATTTTGTCAGTTAAGGTATACCACTGAATATGGCAGCTACAAGACAGCAGGAAGGCAGACCCCAGCTACTGTAGTAAGTAGGTCCCCATGCAGTCTAGCAGCCAGCACGGTGTCACATTTGCAGCTGCTTTCCTGTGGGAGCTATCTTCAATACCACACTTTTTCTGTTCAGCTCCCATTGAAAAAACTACATTTTGTCAGTTAAGGTATACCACTGAATATGGGAGCTACAAAAAAGCAGGAAGCAAGACCCCAGCTACAGTAGTTAGTAGGTCCCCATGCAGTCTATCAGCCAGCACGGTGTCACATTTGCAGCTGCTTTCCTGTGGGAGCTATCTTCAATACCACACTTTTTCTGTTAAGCACCCATTGAAAGAATATATTTGTCAGTTAAGGTATACCGCTGAGTATGGGAGCTACAAGAAAGCAGGAAGGTAGACCCCAGCTACAGTAGTAAGTAGGTCCCCATGCAGTCTATCAGCCAGCACGGTGTCACATTTGCAGCTGCTTTCCTGTGGGAGCTATCTTCAATACCACACTTTTTCTGTTCAGCTCTCATTGAAAAAACTACATTTTTTCTCTTAAGGTATACAACTGAGTATGGGAGCTACAAGAAAGCAGGAAGATAGATCCCAGCTACAGTAGTAAGTAGGTCCCCATGCAGTCTATCAGCCAGCACGGTGTCACATTTGCAGCTGCTTTCCTGTGGGAGCTATCTTCAATACCACACTTTTTCTGTTCAGCTCCCATTGAAAGAATACTTTTGTCAGTTAAGGTATACCACTGAGTATGGGAGCTACAAGAAAGCAGGAAGGCAGACCCCAGCTACAGTAGTAAGTAGGTCCCCATGCAGTCTAGCAGCCAGCACGGTGTCACATTTGCAGCTGCTTTCCTGTGGGAGCTATTTTCAATACCACACTTTTTCTGTTCAGCTCCCATTGAAAAAACTACATTTTGTCAGTTAAGGTATACCACTGAATATGGGAGCTACAAGAAAGCAGGAAGGCAGACCCCAGCTACTGTAGTAAGTAGGTCCCCATGCAGTCTAGCAGCCAGCACGGTGTCACATTTGCAGCTGCTTTCCTGTGGGAGCTATCTTCAATACCACACTTTTTCTTCTCAGCTCCCATTGAAAAAACTACATTTTGTCAGTTAAGGTATACCACTGAGAATGGGAGCTACAAGAAAGCAGGAAGGCAGACCCCAGCTAAGGTAGTAAGTAGGTCCCCATGCAGTCTAGCAGCCAGCACGGTGTCACATTTGCAGCTGCTTTCCTGTGGGAGCTATCTTCAATACCACACTTTTTCTTCTCAGCTCCATTGAAAGAATACATTTGTCAGTTAAGGTATACCACTGAGTATGGGAGGTACAAGAAAGCAGGAAAGCAGACACCAGCTACAGTAGTAAGTAGGTCCCCATGCAGTCTAGCAGCCAGCACGGTGTCACATTTGCAGCTGCTTTCCTGTGGGAGCTATCTTCAATACCACACTTTTTCTGTTCAGCTCCCATTGAAAGAATACATTTGTCAGTTAAGGTATACCACTGAGAATGGGAGCTACAAGAAAGCAGGAAGGCAGACCCCAGCTACAGTAGTAAGTAGGTCCCCATGCAGTCTAGCAGCCAGCACGGTGTCACATTTGCAGCTGCTTTCCTGTGGGAGCTATCATCAATACCACAGTTTTTCTCCTCAGCTCCCATTGAAAGAATACATTTCTCAGTTAAGGTATACAACTGAGTATGGGAGCTACAAGAAAGCAGGAAGATAGATCCCAGCTACTGTAATAAGTAGAACCCCATGCAGTCTATCAGCCAGCACGGTGTCACATTTGCAGCTGCTTTCCTGTGGGAGCTATCTTCAATACCACACTTTTTCTGTTCAGCTCCCATTGAAAGAATACATTTGTCAGTTAAGCTATACCACTGAGTATGGGAGCTACAAGAAAGCAGGAAGGCAGACCCCAGCTACAGTAGTAAGTAGGTCCCCATGCAGTCTAGCAGCCAGCACGGTGTCACATTTGCAGCTGCTTTCCTGTGGGAGCTATCTTCTTTACCACACTTTTTCTGTTCAGCTCCCATTGAAAGAATACATTTGTCTCTTAAGGTATACCACTGAGTATGGGAGCTACAAGAAAGCAGGAAGGCAGACCCCAGCTACAGTAGTAAGTAGGTCCCCATGCAGTCTATCAGCCAGCACGGTGTCACATTTGCAGCTGCTTTCCTGTGGGAGCTATCTTCAATACAACACTTTTTCTGTTCAGCTCCCTTTACAGAATACATTTGTCAGTTAAGGTATACTACTGAGTATAGGAGCTACAAGAAAGCAGGAAGATAGATACCAGCTACTGTAATAAGTAGGTCCCCATGCAGTCGAGCAGCCCGCACGGTGTCACATTTGCAGCTGCTTTCCTGTGGAGCTATCTTCAATACCACACTTTTTCTGTTCAGCTCCCATTGAAAGAATAAATTTGTCGGTTAAGGTATACCGCTGAGTATGGGAGCTACAAGAAAGCAGGAAGATAGATTCCAGCTACAGTATTAAGTAGGTCCCCATGCAGTCTATCAGCCAGCAAGGTGTCACATTTGCAGCTGCTTTCCTGTGGGAGCTATCTTCAATACCACACTTTTTCTGTTCAGCTCCCATTGAAAGAATACATTTGTCAGTTAAGGTATACCACTGAGTATGGGAGCTACAAGTAAGCAGGAAGACAGACCCCAGCTACAGTAGTAAGTAGGTCCCCATGCAGTCTAGCAGCCAGCACGGTGTCACATTTGCAGCTGCTTTCCTGTGGGAGCTATCTTCAATACCACACTTTTTCTCCTCAGTTCCCATTTAAAGAATATATTTGTTAGCTAAGGTATACCGCTGAGTGTGAAAGCTACAAGAAAGCAGGAAGGCAGACCCCAGCTACAGTAGTAAGTAGGTCCCCATGCAGTCTAGCAGCCAGCACGGTGTCACATTTGCAGCTGCTTTCCTGTGGGAGCTATCTTCAATACCACACTTTTTCTTCTCAGCTCCCATTGAAAAAACTACATTTTGTCAGTTAAGGTATACCACTGAGTATGGGAGCTACAAGAAAGCAGGAAGGCAGACCCCAGCTAAGGTAGTAAGTAGGTCCCCATGCAGTCTATCAGCCAGCACGGTGTCACATTTGCAGCTGCTTTCCTTTGGGAGCTATCTTCAATACCACACTTTTTCTGTTCAGCTCCCATTGAAAGAATACATTTGTCAGTTAAGGTATACCGCTGAGTATGGGAGCTACAAGAAAGCAGGAAGGCAGACCCCAGCTACAGTAGTAAGTAGGTCCCCATGCAGTCTAGCAGCCAGCACGGTGTCACATTTGCAGCTGCTTTCCTGTGGGAGCTATCTTCAATACCACACTTTTTCTTCTCAGCTCCATTGAAAGAATACATTTGTCAGTTAAGGTATACCACTGAGTACGGGAGGTACAAGAAAGCAGGAAAGCAGACACCAGCTACAGTAGTAAATAGATCCCCATGCAGTCTATGAGCCAGTACGGTGTCACATTTGCAGCTGCTTTCCTGTGGGAGCTATCTTCAATACCACACTTTTTCTGTTCAGCTCCCTTTGAAAGAATACATTTGTCAGTTAAGGTATACCACTGAGTATGGGAGGTACAAGAAAGCAGGAAAGCAGACCCCAGCTACAGTAGTAAGTAGGTCCCCATGCAGTCTAGCAGCCAGCACGGTGTCACATTTGCAGCTGCTTTCCTGTGGGAGCTATCTTCAATACCACACTTTTTCTGTTCAGCTCCCATTGAAAGAATACATTTGTCAGTTAAGGTATACCACTGAGAATCGTAGCTACAAGAAAGCAGGAAGGCAGACCCCAGCTACAGTAGTAAGTAGGTCCCCATGCAGTCTAGCAGCCAGCACGGTGTCACATTTGCAGCTGCTTTCCTGTGGGAGCTATCATCAATACCACAGTTTTTCTCCTCAGCTCCCATTGAAAGAATACATTTCTCAGTTAAGGTATACCACTGAGTATGGGAGCTACAAGAAAGCAGGAAGATAGATCCCAGCTACTGTAATAAGTAGGACCCCATGCAGTCTATCAGCCAGCACGGTGTCACATTTGCAGCTGCTTTCCTGTGGGAGCTATCTTCAATACCACACTTTTTCTCCTCAGTTCCCATTTAAAAAATACATTTGTCAGTTAAGGTATACCGCTGAGTATGGGAGCTACAAGAAAGCAGGAATGCAGACCCCAGCTACAGTAGTAAGTAGGTCCCCATGCAGTCTAGCAGCCAGCACGCTGTCACAGTTGCAGCTGCTTTCCTGTGGGAGCTATCTTTAATACCACACTTTTTCTGTTCAGCTCTCATTGAAAAAACTACATTTTTTCTCTTAAGGTATACAACTGAGTATGGGAGCTACAAGAAAGCAGGAAGATAGATCCCAGCTACAGTAGTAAGTAGGTCCCCATGCAGTCTAGCAGCCAGCACGGTGTCACATTTGCAGCTGCTTTCCTGTGGGAGCTATCTTCAATACCACACTTTTTCTGTTCAGCTCCCATTGAAAGAATACTTTTGTCAGTTAAGGTATACCACTGAGTATGGGAGCTACAAGAAAGCAGGAAGGCAGACACCAGCTACAGTAGTAAGTAGGTCCCCATGCAGTCTAGCAGCCAGCACGGTGTCACATTTGCAGCTGCTTTCCTGTGGGAGCTATCTTCAATACCACAGTTTTTCTCCTCAGCACCCATTGAAAGAATATATTTGTCAGTTAAGGTATACCGCTGAGTATGGGAGCTACAAGAAAGCAGGAAGCAAGACCCCAGCTACAGTAGTAAGTAGGTCCCCATGCAGTCTACCAGCCCGCACAGTGTCACATTTGCAGCTGCTTTCCTGTGGGAGCTATTTTCAATACCACACTTTTTCTTCTCAACTCCATTGAAAAAACTACATTTTGTCAGATAAGGTATACCGCTGAGTATGGGAGCTACAAGAAAGCAGGAAGGCAGACCCCAGCTACAGTAGTAAGTAGGTCCCCATGCAGTCTAGCAGCCAGCACGGTGTCACATTTGCAGCTGCTTTCCTGTGGGAGCTATCTTCAATACCACACTTTTTCTTCTCAGCTCCCATTGAAAGAATACTTTTGTCAGTTAAGGTATACCGCTGAGTATGGGAGCTACAAGAAAGCAGGAAGGCAGACCCCAGCTACTGTAGTAAGTAGGTCCCCATGCAGTCTAGCAGCCAGCACGGTGTCACATTTGCAGCTGCTTTCCTGTGGGAGCTATCTTCAATACCACACTTTTTCTGTTCAGCTCCCATTGAAAGAATACATTTGTCAGTTAAGGTATACCGCTGAGTATGGGAGCTACAAGAAAGCAGGAAGGCAGACCCCAGCTACAGTAGTAAGTAGGTCCCCATGCAGTCTAGCAGCCAGCACGGTGTCACATTTGCAGCTGCTTTCCTGTGGGAGCTATCTTCAATACCACACTTTTTCTGTTAAGCACCCATTGAAAGAATATATTTGTCAGTTAAGGTATACCACTGAGTATGGGAGCTACAAGAAAGCAGGAAGCAAGACCCCAGCTACAGTAGTTACTAGGTCCCCATGCAGTCTACCAGCCCGCACGGTGTCACATTTGCAGCTGCTTTCCTGTGGGAGCTATCTTCAATACCACACTTTTTCTATTCAGCTCCCATTGAAAGAATACATTTGTCAGTTAAGGTATACCACTGAGTATGGGAGCTACAAGTAAGCAGGAAGGCAGACCCCAGCTACAGTAGTAAGTAGGTCCCCATGCAGTCTAGCAGCCAGCACGGTGTCACATTTGCAGCTGCTTTCCTGTGGGAGCTATCTTCAATACCACACTTTTTCTCCTCAGTTCCCATTTAAAGAATATATTTGTTAGCTAAGGTATACCGCAGAGTGTGAAAGCTACAAGAAAGCAGGAAGGCACACCCCAGCTACAGTAGTAAGTAGGTCCCCATGCAGTCTAGCAGCCAGCACGGTGTCACATTTGCAGCTGCTTTCCTGTGGGAGCTATCTTCAATACCACACTTTTTCTGTTCAGCTCCCATTGAAAGAATACATTTGTCTCTTAAGGTATACCACTGAGTATGGGAGCTACAAGAAAGCAGGAAGGCAGACCCCAGCTACAGTAGTAAGTAGGTCCCCATGCAGTCTAGCAGCCAGCACGGTGTCACATTTGCAGCTGCTTTCCTGTGGGAGCTATCTTCAATACCACACTTTTTCTTCTCAGCTCCCATTGAAAAAACTACATTTTGTCAGTTAAGGTATACCACTGAGAATGGGAGCTACAAGAAAGCAGGAAGGCAGACCCCAGCTAAGGTAGTAAGTAGGTCCCCATGCAGTCTATCAGCCAGCACGGTGTCACATTTGCAGCTGCTTTCCTGTGGGAGCTATCTTCAATACCACACTTTTTCTGTTCAGCTCCCTTTGAAAGAATACATTTGTCAGTTAAGGTATACCACTGAGTATGGGAGGTACAAGAAAGCAGGAAAGCAGACACCAGCTACAGTAGTAAGTAGGTCCCCATGCAGTCTAGCAGCCAGCACGGTGTCACATTTGCAGCTGCTTTCCTGTGGGAGCTATCTTCAATACCACACTTTTTCTGTTCAGCTCCCATTGAAAGAATACATTTGTCAGTTAAGGTATACCACTGAGAATGGGAGCTACAAGAAAGCAGGAAGGCAGACCCCAGCTACAGTAGTAAGTAGGTCCCCATGCAGTCTAGCAGCCAGCACGGTGTCACATTTGCAGCTGCTTTCCTGTGGGAGCTATCATCAATACCACAGTTTTTCTCCTCAGCTCCCATTGAAAGAATACATTTCTCAGTTAAGGTATACCACTGAGTATGGGAGCTACAAGAAAGCAGGAAGATAGATCCCAGCTACTGTAATAAGTAGGACCCCATGCAGTCTATCAGCCAGCACGGTGTCACATTTGCAGCTGCTTTCCTATGGGAGCTATCTTCAATACCACACTTTTTCTCCTCAGTTCCCATTTAAAGAATACATTTGTCTGTTAAGGTATACCACTGAGTATGGGAGCTACAAGAAAGCAGGAATGCAGACCCCAGCTACAGTAGTAAGTAGGTCCCCATGCAGTCTAGCAGCCAGCATGGTGTCACAGTTGCAGCTGCTTTCCTGTGGGAGCTATCTTTAATACCACACTTTTTCTGTTCAGCTCTCATTGAAAAAACTACATTTTTTCTCTTAAGGTATACAACTGAGTATGGGAGCTACAAGAAAGCAGGAAGATAGATCCCAGCTACTGTAATAAGTAGAACCCCATCCAGTCTAGCAGCCAGCACGGTGTCACATTTGCAGCTGCTTTCCTGTGGGAGCTATCTTCAATACCACACTTTTTCTGTTCAGCTCCCATTGAAAGAATACTTTTGTCAGTTAAGGTATACCACTGAGTATGGGAGCTACAAGAAAGCAGGAAGGCAGACACCAGCTACAGTAGTAAGTAGGTCCCCATGCAGTCTAGCAGCCAGCACGGTGTCACATTTGCAGCTGCTTTCCTGTGGGAGCTATCTTCAATACCACAGTTTTTCTCCTCAGCACCCATTGAAAGAATATATTTGTCAGTTAAGGTATACCGCTGAGTATGGGAGCTACAAGAAAGCAGGAAGCAAGACCCCAGCTACAGTAGTAAGTAGGTCCCCATGCAGTCTACCAGCCCGCACAGTGTCACATTTGCAGCTGCTTTCCTGTGGGAGCTATTTTCAATACCACACTTTTTCTTCTCAACTCCATTGAAAAAACTACATTTTGTCAGATAAGGTATACCGCTGAGTATGGGAGCTACAAGAAAGCAGGAAGGCAGACCCCAGCTACAGTAGTAAGTAGGTCCCCATGCAGTCTAGCAGCCAGCACGGTGTCACATTTGCAGCTGCTTTCCTGTGGGAGCTATCTTCAATACCACACTTTTTCTTCTCAGCTCCCATTGAAAGAATACATTTGTCAGTTAAGGTATACCGCTGAGTATGGGAGCTACAAGAAAGCAGGAAGGCAGACCCCAGCTACAGTAGTAAGTAGGTCCCCATGCAGTCTATCAGCCAGCACGGTGTCACATTTGCAGCTGCTTTCCTGTGGGAGCTATCTTCAATACCACACTTTTTCTGTTCAGCTCCCATTGAAAGAATACATTTGTCAGTTAAGGTATACCGCTGAGTATGGGAGCTACAAGAAAGCAGGAAGGCAGACCCCAGCTACAGTAGTAAGTAGGTCCCCATGCAGTCTAGCAGCCAGCACGGTGTCACATTTGCAGCTGCTTTCCTGTGGGAGCTATCTTCAATACCACACTTTTTCTGTTAAGCACCCATTGAAAGAATATATTTGTCAGTTAAGGTATACCACTGAGTATGGGAGCTACAAGAAAGCAGGAAGCAAGACCCCAGCTACAGTAGTTACTAGGTCCCCATGCAGTCTACCAGCCCGCACGGTGTCACATTTGCAGCTGCTTTCCTGTGGGAGCTATCTTCAATACCACACTTTTTCTATTCAGCTCCCATTGAAAGAATACATTTGTCAGTTAAGGTATACCACTGAGTATGGGAGCTACAAGTAAGCAGGAAGGCAGACCCCAGCTACAGTAGTAAGTAGGTCCCCATGCAGTCTATCAGCCAGCACGGTGTCACATTTGCAGCTGCTTTCCTGTGGGAGCTATCTTCAATACCACACTTTTTCTCCTCAGTTCCCATTTAAAGAATATATTTGTTAGCTAAGGTATACCGCAGAGTGTGAAAGCTACAAGAAAGCAGGAAGGCACACCCCAGCTACAGTAGTAAGTAGGTCCCCATGCAGTCTAGCAGCCAGCACGGTGTCACATTTGCAGCTGCTTTCCTGTGGGAGCTATCTTCAATACCACACTTTTTCTGTTCAGCTCCCATTGAAAGAATACATTTGTCTCTTAAGGTATACCACTGAGTATGGGAGCTACAAGAAAGCAGGAAGGCAGACCCCAGCTACAGTAGTAAGTAGGTCCCCATGCAGTCTAGCAGCCAGCACGGTGTCACATTTGCAGCTGCTTTCCTGTGGGAGCTATCTTCAATACCACACTTTTTCTTCTCAGCTCCCATTGAAAAAACTACATTTTGTCAGTTAAGGTATACCACTGAGAATGGGAGCTACAAGAAAGCAGGAAGGCAGACCCCAGCTAAGGTAGTAAGTAGGTCCCCATGCAGTCTATCAGCCAGCACGGTGTCACATTTGCAGCTGCTTTCCTGTGGGAGCTATCTTCAATACCACACTTTTTCTGTTCAGCTCCCTTTGAAAGAATACATTTGTCAGTTAAGGTATACCACTGAGTATGGGAGGTACAAGAAAGCAGGAAAGCAGACACCAGCTACAGTAGTAAGTAGGTCCCCATGCAGTCTAGCAGCCAGCACGGTGTCACATTTGCAGCTGCTTTCCTGTGGGAGCTATCTTCAATACCACACTTTTTCTGTTCAGCTCCCATTGAAAGAATACATTTGTCAGTTAAGGTATACCACTGAGAATGGGAGCTACAAGAAAGCAGGAAGGCAGACCCCAGCTACAGTAGTAAGTAGGTCCCCATGCAGTCTAGCAGCCAGCACGGTGTCACATTTGCAGCTGCTTTCCTGTGGGAGCTATCATCAATACCACAGTTTTTCTCCTCAGCTCCCATTGAAAGAATACATTTCTCAGTTAAGGTATACCACTGAGTATGGGAGCTACAAGAAAGCAGGAAGATAGATCCCAGCTACTGTAATAAGTAGGACCCCATGCAGTCTATCAGCCAGCACGGTGTCACATTTGCAGCTGCTTTCCTATGGGAGCTATCTTCAATACCACACTTTTTCTCCTCAGTTCCCATTTAAAGAATACATTTGTCTGTTAAGGTATACCACTGAGTATGGGAGCTACAAGAAAGCAGGAATGCAGACCCCAGCTACAGTAGTAAGTAGGTCCCCATGCAGTCTAGCAGCCAGCATGGTGTCACAGTTGCAGCTGCTTTCCTGTGGGAGCTATCTTTAATACCACACTTTTTCTGTTCAGCTCTCATTGAAAAAACTACATTTTTTCTCTTAAGGTATACAACTGAGTATGGGAGCTACAAGAAAGCAGGAAGATAGATCCCAGCTACTGTAATAAGTAGAACCCCATCCAGTCTAGCAGCCAGCACGGTGTCACATTTGCAGCTGCTTTCCTGTGGGAGCTATCTTCAATACCACACTTTTTCTGTTCAGCTCCCATTGAAAGAATACATTTGTCAGTTAAGCTATACCACTGAGTATGGGAGCTACAAGAAAGCAGGAAGCAAGACCCCAGCTACAGTAGTAAGTAGGTCCCCATGCAGTCTAGCAGCCAGCACGGTGTCACATTTGCAGCTGCTTTCCTGTGGGAGCTATTTTCAATACCACACTTTTTCTTCTCAGCTCCATTGAAAAAACTACATTTTGTCAGTTAAGGTATACCGCTGAGTATGGGAGGTACAAGAAAGCAGGAAGGCAGACCCCAGCTACAGTAGTAAGTAGGTCCCCATGCAGTCTATCAGCCAGCACGGTGTCACATTTGCAGCTGCTTTCCTGTGGGAGCTATCTTCATTACCACACTTTTTCTGTTCAGCTCCCATTGAAAGAATACATTTCTCAGTTAACGTATACCACTGAGTATGGGAGCTACAAGAAAGCAGGAAGATAGATCCCAGCTACTGTAATAAGTAGGTCCCCATGCAGTCTATCAGCCAGCACGGTGTCACATTTGCAGCTGCTTTCCTGTGTGAGCTATCTTCAATACAACACTTTTTCTGTTCAGCTCCCTTTACAGAATACATTTGTCAGTTAAGGTATACTACTGAGTATAGGAGCTACAAGAAAGCAGGAAGATAGATACCAGCTACTGTAATAAGTAGGTCCCCATGCAGTCGAGCAGCCCGCACGGTGTCACATTTGCAGCTGCTTTCCTGTGGAGCTATCTTCAATACCAAACTTTTTCAGTTCAGCTCCCATTGAAAGAATACATTTGTCGGTTAAGGTATACCGCTGAGTATGGGAGCTACAAGAAAGCAGGAAGGCAGAAACAAGCTACAGTAGTAAGTAGGTCCCCATGCAGTCTAGCAGCCAGCACGGTGTCACATTTGCAGCTGCTTTCCTGTGGGAGCTATCTTCAATACCACACTTTTTCTCCTCAGTTCTCATTTAAAGAATATATTTGTCGGTTAAGGTATACCGCTGAGTATGGGAGCTACAAGAAAGCAGGAAGATAGATTCCAGCTACAGTAGTAAGTAGGTCCCCATGCAGTCTATCAGCAAGCACGGTGTCACATTTGCAGCTGCTTTCCTGTGGGAGCTATCTTCAATACCACACTTTTTCAGTTCAGCTCCCATTGAAAGAATACATTTGTCAGTTAAGGTATACCACTGAGTATGGGAGCTACAAGAAAGCAGGAAGGCAGACCCCAGCTACAGTAGTAAGTAGGTCCCCATGCAGTCTTGCAGGCAGCACGGTGTCACATTTGCAGCTGCTTTCCTGTGGGAGCTATCTTCAATACCACACTTTTTCTGTTCAGCTCCCATTGAAAAAATACAGTTGTCTCTTAAGGTATACCACTGAGTATGGGAGCTACAAGAAAGTAGGAAGGCAGACCCCAGCTACTGTAGTAAGTAGGTCCCCATGCAGTCTATCAGCCAGCACGGTGTCACATTTGCAACTGCTTTCCTGTGGGAGCTATCTTCAATACCACACTTTTTCTGTTCAGCTCCCATTGAAAAAACTACATTTTGTCAGTTAAGGTATACCACTGAATATGGGAGCTACAAGAAAGCAGGAAGGCAGACCCCAGCTACAGTAGTAAGTAGGTCCCCATGCAGTCTAGCAGCCAGCACGGTGTCACATTTGCAGCTGCTTTCCTGTGGGAGCTATCTTCAATACCACACTTTTTCTGTTCAGCTCTCATTGAAAAAACTACATTTTGTCAGTTAAGGTATACCACTGAATATGGGAGCTACAAAAAAGCAGGAAGCAAGACCCCAGCTACAGTAGTTAGTAGGTCCCCATGCAGTCTATCAGCCAGCACGGTGTCACATTTGCAGCTGCTTTCCTGTGGGAGCTATCTTCAATACCACACTTTTTCTGTTAAGCACCCATTGAAAGAATATATTTGTCAGTTAAGGTATACCACTGAGTATGGGAGCTACAAGAAAGCAGGAAGCAAGACCGCAGCTACAGTAGTTAGTAGGTCCCCATGCAGTCTACCAACCCGCACGGTGTCACATTTGCAGCTGCTTTCCTGTAGCAGCTATTTTCAATACCACAATTTTTCTTCTCAGCTCCATTGAAAAAACTACATTTTCTCAGTTAAGGTATACCGCTGAGTATGGGAGCTACAAGAAAGCAGGAAGGCAGACCCCAGCTACAGTAGTAAGTAGGTCCCCATGCAGTCTATCAGCCAGCACGGTGTCACATTTGCAGCTGCTTTCCTGTGGGAGCTATCTTCAATACCACACTTTTTCTCCTCAGTTCCCATTTAAAGAATACATTTATCAGTTAAGGTATACCACTGAGTATGGGAGCTACAAGAAAGCAGGAAGGCAGACCCCAGCTACAGTAGTAAGTAGGTCCCCATGCAGTCTAGCAGCCAGCACGGTGTCACATTTGCAGCTGCTTTCCTGTGGGAGCTATCTTCAATACCACACTTTTTCTGTTCAGCTCCCATTGAAAGAATACATTTGTCAGTTAAGGTATACCGCTGAGTATGGGAGCTACAAGAAAGCAGGAAGGCAGACCCCAGCTACAGTAGTAAGTAGGTCCCCATGCAGTCTAGCAGCCAGCACGGTGTCACATTTGCAGCTGCTTTCCTGTGGGAGCTATCTTCAATACCACACTTTTTCTCCTCAGTTCCCATTTAAAGAATACATATGTCTGTTAAGGTATACCGCTGAGTATGGGAGCTACAAGAAAGCAGGAAGGTAGACCCCAGCTACAGTAGTAAGTAGGTCCCCATGCAGTCTATCAGCCAGCACGGTGTCACATTTGCAGCTGCTTTCCTGTGGGAGCTATCTTCAATACCACACTTTTTCTGTTCAGCTCTCATTGAAAAAACTACATTTTTTCTCTTAAGGTATACAACTGAGTATGGGAGCTACAAGAAAGCAGGAAGATAGATCCCAGCTACAGTAGTAAGTAGGTCCCCATGCAGTCTATCAGCCAGCACGGTGTCACATTTGCAGCTGCTTTCCTGTGGGAGCTATCTTCAATACCACACTTTTTCTGTTCAGCTCCCATTGAAAGAATACTTTTGTCAGTTAAGGTATACCACTGAGTATGGGAGCTACAAGAAAGCAGGAAGGCAGACCCCAGCTACAGTAGTAAGTAGGTCCCCATGCAGTCTAGCAGCCAGCACGGTGTCACATTTGCAGCTGCTTTCCTGTGGGAGCTATTTTCAATACCACACTTTTTCTGTTCAGCTCCCATTGAAAAAACTACATTTTGTCAGTTAAGGTATACCACTGAATATGGGAGCTACAAGAAAGCAGGAAGGCAGACCCCAGCTACTGTAGTAAGTAGGTCCCCATGCAGTCTAGCAGCCAGCACGGTGTCACATTTGCAGCTGCTTTCCTGTGGGAGCTATCTTCAATACCACACTTTTTCTTCTCAGCTCCCATTGAAAAAACTACATTTTGTCAGTTAAGGTATACCACTGAGAATGGGAGCTACAAGAAAGCAGGAAGGCAGACCCCAGCTAAGGTAGTAAGTAGGTCCCCATGCAGTCTAGGAGCCAGCACGGTGTCACATTTGCAGCTGCTTTCCTGTGGGAGCTATCTTCAATACCACACTTTTTCTTCTCAGCTCCATTGAAAGAATACATTTGTCAGTTAAGGTATACCACTGAGTATGGGAGGTACAATAAAGCAGGAAAGCAGACACCAGCTACAGTAGTAAATAGATCCCCATGCAGTCTATGAGCCAGTACGGTGTCACATTTGCAGCTGCTTTCCTGTGGGAGCTATCTTCAATACCACACTTTTTCTGTTCAGCTCCCTTTGAAAGAATACATTTGTCAGTTAAGGTATACCACTGAGTATGGGAGGTACAAGAAAGCAGGAAAGCAGACACCAGCTACAGTAGTAAGTAGGTCCCCATGCAGTCTAGCAGCCAGCACGGTGTCACATTTGCAGCTGCTTTCCTGTGGGAGCTATCTTCAATACCACACTTTTTCTGTTCAGCTCCCATTGAAAGAATACATTTCTCACTTAAGGTATACCACTGAGTATGGGAGCTACAAGAAAGCAGGAAGGCAGAAACAAGCTACAGTAGTAAGTAGGTCCCCATGCAGTCTAGCAGCCAGCACGGTGTCACATTTGCAGCTGCTTTCCTGTGGGAGCTATCTTCAATACCACACTTTTTCTCCTCAGTTCTCATTTAAAGAATATATTTGTCGGTTAAGGTATACCGCTGAGTATGGGAGCTACAAGAAAGCAGGAAGATAGATTCCAGCTACAGTAGTAAGTAGGTCCCCATGCAGTCTATCAGCAAGCACGGTGTCACATTTGCAGCTGCTTTCCTGTGGGAGCTATCTTCAATACCACACTTTTTCAGTTCAGCTCCCATTGAAAGAATACATTTGTCAGTTAAGGTATACCACTGAGTATGGGAGCTACAAGAAAGCAGGAAGGCAGACCCCAGCTACAGTAGTAAGTAGGTCCCCATGCAGTCTTGCAGGCAGCACGGTGTCACATTTGCAGCTGCTTTCCTGTGGGAGCTATCTTCAATACCACACTTTTTCTGTTCAGCTCCCATTGAAAAAATACAGTTGTCTCTTAAGGTATACCACTGAGTATGGGAGCTACAAGAAAGCAGGAAGGCAGACCCCAGCTACAGTAGTTAGTAGGTCCCCATGCAGTCTATCAGCCAGCACGGTGTCACATTTGCAGCTGCTTTCCTGTGGGAGCTATCTTCAATACCACACTTTTTCTGTTAAGCACCCATTGAAAGAATATATTTGTCAGTTAAGGTATACCACTGAGTATGGGAGCTACAAGAAAGCAGGAAGCAAGACCCCAGCTACAGTAGTTAGTAGGTCCCCATGCAGTCTACCAACCCGCACGGTGTCACATTTGCAGCTGCTTTCCTGTAGCAGCTATTTTCAATACCACAATTTTTCTTCTCAGCTCCATTGAAAAAACTACATTTTCTCAGTTAAGGTATACCGCTGAGTATGGGAGCTACAAGAAAGCAGGAAGGCAGACCCCAGCTACAGTAGTAAGTAGGTCCCCATGCAGTCTATCAGCCAGCACGGTGTCACATTTGCAGCTGCTTTCCTGTGGGAGCTATCTTCAATACCACACTTTTTCTCCTCAGTCCCCATTTAAAGAATACATTTATCAGTTAAGGTATACCACTGAGTATGGGAGCTACAAGAAAGCAGGAAGGCAGACCCCAGCTACAGTAGTAAGTAGGTCCCCATGCAGTCTAGCAGCCAGCACGGTGTCACATTTGCAGCTGCTTTCCTGTGGGAGCTATCTTCAATACCACACTTTTTCTGTTCAGCTCCCATTGAAAGAATACATTTGTCAGTTAAGGTATACCGCTGAGTATGGGAGCTACAAGAAAGCAGGAAGGCAGACCCCAGCTACAGTAGTAAGTAGGTCCCTATGCAGTCTAGCAGCCAGCACGGTGTCACATTTGCAGCTGCTTTCCTGTGGGAGCTATCTTCAATACCACACTTTTTCTCCTCAGTTCCCATTTAAAGAATACATATGTCTGTTAAGGTATACCGCTGAGTATGGGAGCTACAAGAAAGCAGGAAGGTAGACCCCAGCTACAGTAGTAAGTAGGTCCCCATGCAGTCTATCAGCCAGCACGGTGTCACATTTGCAGCTGCTTTCCTGTGGGAGCTATCTTCAATACCACACTTTTTCTGTTCAGCTCTCATTGAAAAAACTACATTTTTTCTCTTAAGGTATACAACTGAGTATGGGAGCTACAAGAAAGCAGGAAGATAGATCCCAGCTACAGTAGTAAGTAGGTCCCCATGCAGTCTATCAGCCAGCACGGTGTCACATTTGCAGCTGCTTTCCTGTGGGAGCTATCTTCAATACCACACTTTTTCTGTTCAGCTCCCATTGAAAGAATACTTTTGTCAGTTAAGGTATACCACTGAGTATGGGAGCTACAAGAAAGCAGGAAGGCAGACCCCAGCTAAGGTAGTAAGTAGGTCCCCATGCAGTCTAGCAGCCAGCACGGTGTCACATTTGCAGCTGCTTTCCTGTGGGAGCTATCTTCAATACCACACTTTTTCTTCTCAGCTCCATTGAAAGAATACATTTGTCAGTTAAGGTATACCACTGAGTATGGGAGGTACAATAAAGCAGGAAAGCAGACACCAGCTACAGTAGTAAATAGATCCCCATGCAGTCTATGAGCCAGTACGGTGTCACATTTGCAGCTGCTTTCCTGTGGGAGCTATCTTCAATACCACACTTTTTCTGTTCAGCTCCCTTTGAAAGAATACATTTGTCAGTTAAGGTATACCACTGAGTATGGGAGGTACAAGAAAGCAGGAAAGCAGACACCAGCTACAGTAGTAAGTAGGTCCCCATGCAGTCTAGCAGCCAGCACGGTGTCACATTTGCAGCTGCTTTCCTGTGGGAGCTATCTTCAATACCACACTTTTTCTGTTCAGCTCCCATTGAAAGAATACATTTCTCACTTAAGGTATACCACTGAGTATGGGAGCTACAAGAAAGCAGGAAGATAGATCCCAGCTACTGTAATAAGTAGGACCCCATGCAGTCTATCAGCCAGCACGGTGTCACATTTGCAGCTGCTTTCCTGTGGGAGCTATCTTCAATACCACACTTTTTCTCCTCAGTTCCCATTTAAAGAATACATTTGTCAGTTAAGGTATACCGCTGAGTATGGGAGCTACAAGAAAGCAGGAATGCAGACCCCAGCTACAGTATTAAGTAGGTCCCCATGCAGTCTAGCAGCCAGCACGGTGTCACAGTTGCAGCTGCTTTCCTGTGGGAGCTATCTTTAATACCACACTTTTTCTGTTCAGCTCTCATTGAAAAAACTACATTTTTTCTCTTGAGGTATACAACTGAGTATGGGAGCTACAAGAAAGCAGGAAGATAGATCCCAGCTACTGTAATAAGTAGAACCCCATGCAATCTATCAGCCAGCACGGTGTCACATTTGCAGCTGCTTTCCTGTGGGAGCTATCTTCAATACCACACTTTTTCTCCTCAGTTCCCATTTAAAGAATACATTTGTCTCTTAAGGTATACCACTGAGTATGGGATCTACAAGAAAGCAGGAAGGCAGACCCCAGCTACAGTAGTAAGTAGGTCCCCATGCAGTCTATCAGCCAGCACGGTGTCACATTTGCAGCTGCTTTCCTGTGGGAGCTATCTTCAATACCACACTTTTTCTGTTCAGCTCCCATTGAAAGAATACATTTGTCAGTTAAGGTATACCACTGAGTATGGGAGCTACAAGTAAGCAGGAAGGCAGACCCCAGCTACAGTAGTAAGTAGGTCCCCATGCAGTCTATCAGCCAGCACGGTGTCACATTTGCAGCTGCTTTCCTGTGGGAGCTATCTTCAATACAACACTTTTTCTGTTCACCTCCCTTTACAGAATACATTTGTCAGTTAAGGTATACTACTGAGTATAGGAGCTACAAGAAAGCAGGAAGATAGATACCAGCTACTGTAATAAGTAGGTCCCCATGCAGTCGAGCAGCCCGCACGGTGTCACATTTGCAGCTGCTTTCCTGTGGAGCTATCTTCAATACCACACTTTTTCAGTTCAGCTCCCATTGAAAGAATACATTTGTCAGTTAAGGTATACCACTGAGTATGGGAGCTACAAGAAAGCAGGAAGGCAGAAACAAGCTACAGTAGTAAGTAGGTCCCCATGCAGTCTAGCAGCCAGCACGGTGTCACATTTGCAGCTGCTTTCCTGTGGGAGCTATCTTCAATACCACACTTTTTCTCCTCAGTTCCCATTTAAAGAATATATTTGTCGGTTAAGGTATACCGCTGAGTATGGGAGCTACAAGAAAGCAGGAAGATAGATTCCAGCTACAGTAGTAAGTAGGTCCCCATGCAGTCTATCAGCAAGCACGGTGTCACATTTGCAGCTGCTTTCCTGTGAGAGCTATCTTCAATACCACACTTTTTCAGTTCAGCTCCCTTTGAAAGAATACATTTGTCAGTTAAGGTATACCACTGAGTATGGGAGCTACAAGAAAGCAGGAAGGCAGACCCCAGCTACAGTAGTAAGTAGGTCCCCATGCAGTCTTGCAGGCAGCACGGTGTCACATTTGCAGCTGCTTTCCTGTGGGAGCTATCTTCAATACCACACTTTTTCTGTTCAGCTCCCATTGAAAAAATACAGTTGTCTCTTAAGGTATACCACTGAGTATGGGAGCTACAAGAAAGCAGGAAGGCAGACCCCAGCTACTGTAGTAAGTAGGTCCCCATGCAGTCTAGCAGCCAGCACGGTGTCACATTTGCAGCTGCTTTCCTGTGGGAGCTATTTTCAATACCACACTTTTTCTGTTCAGCTCCCATTGAAAAAACTACATTTTGTCAGTTAAGGTATACCACTGAATATGGGAGCTACAAGAAAGCAGGAAGGCAGACCCCAGCTACTGTAGTAAGTAGGTCCCCATGCAGTCTAGCAGCCAGCACGGTGTCACATTTGCAGCTGCTTTCCTGTGGGAGCTATCTTCAATACCACACTTTTTCTGTTCAGCTCCCATTGAAAAAACTACATTTTGTCAGTTAAGGTATACAACTGAATATGGGAGCTACAAAAAAGCAGGAAGCAAGACCCCAGCTACAGTAGTTAGTAGGTCCCCATGCAGTCTATCAGCCAGCACGGTGTCACATTTGCAGCTGCTTTCCTGTGGGAGCTATCTTCAATACCACACTTTTTCTGTTAAGCACCCATTGAAAGAATATATTTGTCAGTTAAGGTATACCACTGAGTATGGGAGCTACAAGAAAGCAGGAAGCAAGACCCCAGCTACAGTAGTTAGTAGGTCCCCATGCAGTCTACCAGCCCGCACGGTGTCACATTTGCAGCTGCTTTCCTGTGGCAGCTATTTTCAATACCACAATTTTTCTTCTCAGCTCCATTGAAAAAACTACATTTTGTCAGTTAAGGTATACCGCTGAGTATGGGAGCTACAAGAAAGCAGGAAGGCAGACCCCAGCTACAGTAGTAAGTAGGTCCCCATGCAGTCTATCAGCCAGCACGGTGTCACATTTGCAGCTGCTTTCCTGTGGGAGCTATCTTCAATACCACACTTTTTCTCCTCAGTTCCCATTTAAAGAATACATTTGTCAGTTAAGGTATACCGCTGAGTACGGGAGCTACAAGAAAGCAGGAAGGCAGACCCCAGCTACAGTAGTAAGTAGGTCCCCATGCAGTCTAGCAGCCAGCACGGTGTCACATTTGCAGCTGCTTTCCTGTGGGAGCTATCTTCAATACCACACTTTTTCTCCTCAGTTCCCATTTAAAGAATACATTTGTCTCTTAAGGTATACCACTGAGTATGGGAGCTACAAGAAAGCAGGAAGGCAGACCCCAGCTACAGTAGTAAGTAGGTCCCCATGCAGTCTATCAGCCAGCACGGTGTCACATTTGCAGCTGCTTTCCTGTGGGAGCTATCTTCAATACCACACTTTTTCTGTTCAGCTCTCATTGAAAAAACTACATTTTTTCTCTTAAGGTATACAACTGAGTATGGGAGCTACAAGAAAGCAGGAAGATAGATCCCAGCTACAGTAGTAAGTAGGTCCCCATGCAGTCTAGCAGCCAGCACGGTGTCACATTTGCAGCTGCTTTCCTGTGGGAGCTATCTTCAATACCACACTTTTTCTGTTCAGCTCCCATTGAAAGAATACTTTTGTCAGTTAAGGTATACCACTGAGTATGGGAGCTACAAGAAAGCAGGAAGGCAGACCCCAGCTACAGTAGTAAGTAGGTCCCCATGCAGTCTATCAGCCAGCACGGTGTCACATTTGCAGCTGCTTTCCTGTGGGAGCTATCTTCAATACCACACTTTTTCTGTTCAGCACCCATTCAAAGAATATATTTGTCAGTTAAGGTATACCGCTGAGTATGGGAGCTACAAGAAAGCAGGAATCAAGACCCCAGCTACAGTAGTTAGTAGGTCCCCATGCAGTCTACCAGCCCGCACGGTGTCACATTTGCAGCTGCTTTCCTGTGGGAGCTATTTTCAATACCACACTTTTTCTTCTCAGCTCCATTGAAAAAACTACATTTTGCCAGTTAAGGTATATTGCTGAGTATGGGAGGTACAAGAAAGCAGGAAGGCAGACCCCAGCTACAGTAGTAAGTAGGTCCCCATGCAGTCTATCAGCCAGCACGGTGTCACATTTGCAGCTGCTTTCCTGTGGGAGCTATCTTCAATACCACACTTTTTCTGTTCAGCTCTCATTGAAAGAATACATTTGTCAGTTAAGGTATACCACTGAGTATGGGAGCTACAAGAAAGCAGGAATGCAGACCCCAGCTACAGTAGTTAGTAGGTCCCCATGCAGTCTACCAGCCCGCACGGTGACACATTTGCAGCTGCTTTCCTGTGGGAGCTATTTTCAATACCACACTTTTTCTTCTCAGCTCCATTTAAAAACCTACATTTTGTCAGTTAAGGTATACCGCTGAGTATGGGAGCTACAAGAAAGCAGGAAGGCAGACCCCAGCTACAGTAGTAAGTAGGTCCCCATGCAGTCTAGCAGCCATCACGGTGTCACATTTGCAGCTGCTTTCCTGTGGGAGCTATCTTCAATACCACACTTTTTCTGTTCAGCTCCCATTCAAAGAATACATTTGTCTCTTAAGGTATACCACTGAGTATGGGAGCTACAAGAAAGCAGGAAGGCAGACCCCAGCTACAGTAGTAAGTAGGTCCCCATGCAGTCTATCAGCCAGCACGGTGTCACATTTGCAGCTGCTTTCCTGTGGGAGCTATCTTCAATACCACACTTTTTCTGTTCAGCTCCCATTGAAAGAATACATTTGTCAGTTAAGGTATACCGCTGAGTATGGGAGCTACAAGAAAGCAGGAAGGCAGACCCCAGCTACAGTAGTAAGTAGGTCCCCATGCAGTCTAGCAGCCAGCACGGTGTCACATTTGCAGCTGCTTTCCTGTGGGAGCTATCTTCAATACCACACTTTTTCTCCTCAGTTCCCATTTAAAGAATACATATGTCTGTTAAGGTATACCACTGAGTATGGGAGCTACAAGAAAGCAGGAAGGCAGACCCCAGCTACAGTAGTAAGTAGGTCCCCATGCAGTCTATCAGCCAGCACGGTGTCACATTTGCAGCTGCTTTCCTGTGGGAGCTATCTTCAATACCACACTTTTTCTGTTCAGCTCTCATTGAAAAAACTACATTTTTTCTCTTAAGGTATACAACTGAGTATGGGAGCTACAAGAAAGCAGGAAGATAGATCCCAGCTACAGGAGTAAGTAGGTCCCCATGCAGTCTAGCAGCCAGCACGGTGTCACATTTGCAGCTGCTTTCCTGTGGGAGCTATCTTCAATACCACACTTTTTCTGTTCAGCTCCCATTGAAAGAATACTTTTGTCAGTTAAGGTATACCACTGAGTATGGGAGCTACAAGAAAGCAGGAAGCAAGACCCCAGCTACAGTAGTTAGTAGGTCCCCATGCAGTCTACCAGCCCGCACGGTGTCACATTTGCAGCTGCTTTCCTGTGGCAGCTATTTTCAATACCACAATTTTTCTTCTCAGCTCCATTGAAAAAACTACATTTTGTCAGTTAAGGTATACCGCTGAGTATGGGAGCTACAAGAAAGCAGGAAGGCAGACCCCAGCTACAGTAGTAAGTAGGTCCCCATGCAGTCTATCAGCCAGCACGGTGTCACATTTGCAGCTGCTTTCCTGTGGGAGCTATCTTCAATACCACACTTTTTCTCCTCAGTTCCCATTTAAAGAATACATTTGTCAGTTAAGGTATACCACTGAGTATGGGAGCTACAAGAAAGCAGGAAGGCAGACCCCAGCTACAGTAGTAAGTAGGTCCCCATGCAGTCTATCAGCCAGCACGGTGTCACATTTGCAGCTGCTTTCCTGTGGGAGCTATCTTCAATACCACACTTTTTCTCCTCAGTCCCCATTTAAAGAATACATTTATCAGTTAAGGTATACCACTGAGTATGGGAGCTACAAGAAAGCAGGAAGGCAGACCCCAGCTACAGTAGTAAGTAGGTCCCCATGCAGTCTAGCAGCCAGCACGGTGTCACATTTGCAGCTGCTTTCCTGTGGGAGCTATCTTCAATACCACACTTTTTCTGTTCAGCTCCCATTGAAAGAATACATTTGTCAGTTAAGGTATACCGCTGAGTATGGGAGCTACAAGAAAGCAGGAAGGCAGACCCCAGCTACAGTAGTAAGTAGGTCCCCATGCAGTCTAGCAGCCAGCACGGTGTCACATTTGCAGCTGCTTTCCTGTGGGAGCTATCTTCAATACCACACTTTTTCTCCTCAGTTCCCATTTAAAGAATACATATGTCTGTTAAGGTATACCGCTGAGTATGGGAGCTACAAGAAAGCAGGAAGGTAGACCCCAGCTACAGTAGTAAGTAGGTCCCCATGCAGTCTATCAGCCAGCACGGTGTCACATTTTCAGCTGCTTTCCTGTGGGAGCTATCTTCAATACCACACTTTTTCTGTTCAGCTCTCATTGAAAAAACTACATTTTTTCTCTTAAGGTATACAACTGAGTATGGGAGCTACAAGAAAGCAGGAAGATAGATCCCAGCTACAGTAGTAAGTAGGTCCCCATGCAGTCTATCAGCCAGCACGGTGTCACATTTGCAGCTGCTTTCCTGTGGGAGCTATCTTCAATACCACACTTTTTCTGTTCAGCTCCCATTGAAAGAATACTTTTGTCAGTTAAGGTATACCACTGAGTATGGGAGCTACAAGAAAGCAGGAAGGCAGACCCCAGCTACAGTAGTAAGTAGGTCCCCATGCAGTCTAGCAGCCAGCACGGTGTCACATTTGCAGCTGCTTTCCTGTGGGAGCTATTTTCAATACCACACTTTTTCTGTTCAGCTCCCATTGAAAAAACTACATTTTGTCAGTTAAGGTATACCACTGAATATGGGAGCTACAAGAAAGCAGGAAGCCAGACCCCAGCTACTGTAGTAAGTAGGTCCCCATGCAGTCTAGCAGCCAGCACGGTGTCACATTTGCAGCTGCTTTCCTGTGGGAGCTATCTTCAATACCACACTTTTTCTTCTCAGCTCCCATTGAAAAAACTACATTTTGTCAGTTAAGGTATACCACTGAGAATGGGAGCTACAAGAAAGCAGGAAGGCAGACCCCAGCTAAGGTAGTAAGTAGGTCCCCATGCAGTCTAGCAGCCAGCACGGTGTCACATTTGCAGCTGCTTTCCTGTGGGAGCTATCTTCAATACCACACTTTTTCTGTTCAGCTCCCATTGAAAGAATACATTTCTCACTTAAGGTATACCACTGAGTATGGGAGCTACAAGAAAGCAGGAAGATAGATCCCAGCTACTGTAATAAGTAGGACCCCATGCAGTCTATCAGCCAGCACGGTGTCACATTTGCAGCTGCTTTCCTGTGGGAGCTATCTTCAATACCACACTTTTTCTCCTCAGTTCCCATTTAAAGAATACATTTGTCAGTTAAGGTATACCGCTGAGTATGGGAGCTACAAGAAAGCAGGAATGCAGACCCCAGCTACAGTATTAAGTAGGTCCCCATGCAGTCTAGCAGCCAGCACGGTGTCACAGTTGCAGCTGCTTTCCTGTGGGAGCTATCTTTAATACCACACTTTTTCTGTTCAGCTCTCATTGAAAAAACTACATTTTTTCTCTTGAGGTATACAACTGAGTATGGGAGCTACAAGAAAGCAGGAAGATAGATCCCAGCTACTGTAATAAGTAGAACCCCATGCAATCTATCAGCCAGCACGGTGTCACATTTGCAGCTGCTTTCCTGTGGGAGCTATCTTCAATACCACACTTTTTCTCCTCAGTTCCCATTTAAAGAATACATTTGTCTCTTAAGGTATACCACTGAGTATGGGAGCTACAAGAAAGCAGGAAGGCAGACCCCAGCTACAGTAGTAAGTAGGTCCCCATGCAGTCTATCAGCCAGCACGGTGTCACATTTGCAGCTGCTTTCCTGTGGGAGCTATCTTCAATACCACACTTTTTCTGTTCAGCTCCCATTGAAAGAATACATTTGTCAGTTAAGGTATACCACTGAGTATGGGAGCTACAAGTAAGCAGGAAGGCAGACCCCAGCTACAGTAGTAAGTAGGTCCCCATGCAGTCTATCAGCCAGCACGGTGTCACATTTGCAGCTGCTTTCCTGTGGGAGCTATCTTCAATACAACACTTTTTCTGTTCACCTCCCTTTACAGAATACATTTGTCAGTTAAGGTATACTACTGAGTATAGGAGCTACAAGAAAGCAGGAAGATAGATACCAGCTACTGTAATAAGTAGGTCCCCATGCAGTCGAGCAGCCCGCACGGTGTCACATTTGCAGCTGCTTTCCTGTGGAGCTATCTTCAATACCACACTTTTTCAGTTCAGCTCCCATTGAAAGAATACATTTGTCAGTTAAGGTATACCACTGAGTATGGGAGCTACAAGAAAGCAGGAAGGCAGAAACAAGCTACAGTAGTAAGTAGGTCCCCATGCAGTCTAGCAGCCAGCACGGTGTCACATTTGCAGCTGCTTTCCTGTGGGAGCTATCTTCAATACCACACTTTTTCTCCTCAGTTCCCATTTAAAGAATATATTTGTCGGTTAAGGTATACCGCTGAGTATGGGAGCTACAAGAAAGCAGGAAGATAGATTCCAGCTACAGTAGTAAGTAGGTCCCCATGCAGTCTATCAGCAAGCACGGTGTCACATTTGCAGCTGCTTTCCTGTGAGAGCTATCTTCAATACCACACTTTTTCAGTTCAGCTCCCATTGAAAGAATACATTTGTCAGTTAAGGTATACCACTGAGTATGGGAGCTACAAGAAAGCAGGAAGGCAGACCCCAGCTACAGTAGTAAGTAGGTCCCCATGCAGTCTTGCAGGCAGCACGGTGTCACATTTGCAGCTGCTTTCCTGTGGGAGCTATCTTCAATACCACACTTTCTCTGTTCAGCTCCCCTTGAAAAAATACATTTGTCTCTTAAGGTATACCACTGAATATGGGAGCTACAAGAAAGCAGGAAGGCAGACCCCAGCTACTGTAGTAAGTAGGTCCCCATGCAGTCTAGCAGCGAGCACGGTGTCACATTTGCAGCTGCTTTCCTGTGGGAGCTATCTTCAATACCACACTTTCTCTGTTCAGCTCCCCTTGAAAAAATACATTTGTCTCTTAAGGTATACCACTGAATATGGGAGCTACAAGAAAGCAGGAAGGCAGACCCCAGCTACTGTAGTAAGTAGGTCCCCATGCAGTCTAGCAGCCAGCACGGTGTCACATTTGCAGCTGCTTTCCTGTGGGAGCTATCTTCAATACCACACTTTTTCTGTTCAGCTCCCATTGAAAGAATACATTTGTCAGTTAAGGTATACCACTGAGTATGGGAGCTACAAGTAAGCAGGAAGACAGACCCCAGCTACAGTAGTAAGTAGGTCCCCATGCAGTCTAGCAGCCAGCACGGTGTCACATTTGCAGCTGCTTTCCTGTGGGAGCTATCTTCAATACCACACTTTTTCTCCTCAGTTCCCATTTAAAGAATATATTTGTTAGCTAAGGTATACCGCTGAGTGTGAAAGCTACAAGAAAGCAGGAAGGCACACCCCAGCTACAGTAGTAAGTAGGTCCCCATGCAGTCTAGCAGCCAGCACGGTGTCACATTTGCAGCTGCTTTCCTGTGGGAGCTATCTTCAATACCACACTTTTTCTTCTCAGCTCCCATTGAAAAAACTACATTTTGTCAGTTAAGGTATACCACTGAGTATGGGAGCTACAAGAAAGCAGGAAGGCAGACCCCAGCTAAGGTAGTAAGTAGGTCCCCATGCAGTCTATCAGCCAGCACGGTGTCACATTTGCAGCTGCTTTCCTGTGGGAGCTATCTTCAATACCACACTTTTTCTGTTCAGCTCCCATTGAAAGAATACATTTGTCAGTTAAGGTATACCGCTGAGTATGGGAGCTACAAGAAAGCAGGAAGGCAGACCCCAGCTACAGTAGTAAGTAGGTCCCCATGCAGTCTAGCAGCCAGCACGGTGTCACATTTGCAGCTGCTTTCCTGTGGCAGCTATCTTCAATACCACACTTTTTCTTCTCAGCTCCATTGAAAGAATACATTTGTCAGTTAAGGTATACCACTGAGTATGGGAGGTACAAGAAAGCAGGAAAGCAGACACCAGCTACAGTAGTAAATAGATCCCCATGCAGTCTATGAGCCAGTACGGTGTCACATTTGCAGCTGCTTTCCTGTGGGAGCTATCTTCAATACCACACTTTTTCTGTTCAGCTCCCTTTGAAAGAATACATTTGTCAGTTAAGGTATACCACTGAGTATGGGAGGTACAAGAAAGCAGGAAAGCAGACACCAGCTACAGTAGTAAGTAGGTCCCCATGCAGTCTAGCAGCCAGCACGGTGTCACATTTGCAGCTGCTTTCCTGTGGGAGCTATCTTCAATACCACACTTTTTCTGTTCAGCTCCCATTGAAAGAATACATTTGTCAGTTAAGGTATACCACTGAGAATCGTAGCTACAAGAAAGCAGGAAGGCAGACCCCAGCTACAGTAGTAAGTAGGTCCCCATGCAGTCTAGCAGCCAGCACGGTGTCACATTTGCAGCTGCTTTCCTGTGGGAGCTATCATCAATACCACAGTTTTTCTCCTCAGCTCCCATTGAAAGAATACATTTCTCAGTTAAGGTATACCACTGAGTATGGGAGCTACAAGAAAGCAGGAAGATAGATCCCAGCTACTGTAATAAGTAGGACCCCATGCAGTCTATCAGCCAGCACGGTGTCACATTTGCAGCTGCTTTCCTGTGGGAGCTATCTTCAATACCACACTTTTTCTCCTCAGTTCCCATTTAAAAAATACATTTGTCAGTTAAGGTATACCGCTGAGTATGGGAGCTACAAGAAAGCAGGAATGCAGACCCCAGCTACAGTAGTAAGTAGGTCCCCATGCAGTCTAGCAGCCAGCACGCTGTCACAGTTGCAGCTGCTTTCCTGTGGGAGCTATCTTTAATACCACACTTTTTCTGTTCAGCTCTCATTGAAAAAACTACATTTTTTCTCTTAAGGTATACAACTGAGTATGGGAGCTACAAGAAAGCAGGAAGATAGATCCCAGCTACAGTAGTAAGTAGGTCCCCATGCAGTCTAGCAGCCAGCACGGTGTCACATTTGCAGCTGCTTTCCTGTGGGAGCTATCTTCAATACCACACTTTTTCTGTTCAGCTCCCATTGAAAGAATACTTTTGTCAGTTAAGGTATACCACTGAGTATGGGAGCTACAAGAAAGCAGGAAGGCAGACACCAGCTACAGTAGTAAGTAGGTCCCCATGCAGTCTAGCAGCCAGCACGGTGTCACATTTGCAGCTGCTTTCCTGTGGGAGCTATCTTCAATACCACAGTTTTTCTCCTCAGCACCCATTGAAAGAATATATTTGTCAGTTAAGGTATACCGCTGAGTATGGGAGCTACAAGAAAGCAGGAAGCAAGACCCCAGCTACAGTAGTAAGTAGGTCCCCATGCAGTCTACCAGCCCGCACAGTGTCACATTTGCAGCTGCTTTCCTGTGGGAGCTATTTTCAATACCACACTTTTTCTTCTCAACTCCATTGAAAAAACTACATTTTGTCAGATAAGGTATACCGCTGAGTATGGGAGCTACAAGAAAGCAGGAAGGCAGACCCCAGCTACAGTAGTAAGTAGGTCCCCATGCAGTCTAGCAGCCAGCACGGTGTCACATTTGCAGCTGCTTTCCTGTGGGAGCTATCTTCAATACCACACTTTTTCTTCTCAGCTCCCATTGAAAGAATACTTTTGTCAGTTAAGGTATACCGCTGAGTATGGGAGCTACAAGAAAGCAGGAAGGCAGACCCCAGCTACAGTAGTAAGTAGGTCCCCATGCAGTCTATCAGCCAGCACGGTGTCACATTTGCAGCTGCTTTCCTGTGGGAGCTATCTTCAATACCACACTTTTTCTGTTCAGCTCCCATTGAAAGAATACATTTGTCAGTTAAGGTATACCGCTGAGTATGGGAGCTACAAGAAAGCAGGAAGGCAGACCCCAGCTACAGTAGTAAGTAGGTCCCCATGCAGTCTAGCAGCCAGCACGGTGTCACATTTGCAGCTGCTTTCCTGTGGGAGCTATCTTCAATACCACACTTTTTCTGTTAAGCACCCATTGAAAGAATATATTTGTCAGTTAAGGTATACCACTGAGTATGGGAGCTACAAGAAAGCAGGAAGCAAGACCCCAGCTACAGTAGTTACTAGGTCCCCATGCAGTCTACCAGCCCGCACGGTGTCACATTTGCAGCTGCTTTCCTGTGGGAGCTATCTTCAATACCACACTTTTTCTATTCAGCTCCCATTGAAAGAATACATTTGTCAGTTAAGGTATACCACTGAGTATGGGAGCTACAAGTAAGCAGGAAGGCAGACCCCAGCTACAGTAGTAAGTAGGTCCCCATGCAGTCTAGCAGCCAGCACGGTGTCACATTTGCAGCTGCTTTCCTGTGGGAGCTATCTTCAATACCACACTTTTTCTCCTCAGTTCCCATTTAAAGAATATATTTGTTAGCTAAGGTATACCGCAGAGTGTGAAAGCTACAAGAAAGCAGGAAGGCACACCCCAGCTACAGTAGTAAGTAGGTCCCCATGCAGTCTAGCAGCCAGCACGGTGTCACATTTGCAGCTGCTTTCCTGTGGGAGCTATCTTCAATACCACACTTTTTCTTCTCAGCTCCCATTGAAAAAACTACATTTTGTCAGTTAAGGTATACCACTGAGAATGGGAGCTACAAGAAAGCAGGAAGGCAGACCCCAGCTAAGGTAGTAAGTAGGTCCCCATGCAGTCTATCAGCCAGCACGGTGTCACATTTGCAGCTGCTTTCCTGTGGGAGCTATCTTCAATACCACACTTTTTCTGTTCAGCTCCCTTTGAAAGAATACATTTGTCAGTTAAGGTATACCACTGAGTATGGGAGGTACAAGAAAGCAGGAAAGCAGACACCAGCTACAGTAGTAAGTAGGTCCCCATGCAGTCTAGCAGCCAGCACGGTGTCACATTTGCAGCTGCTTTCCTGTGGGAGCTATCTTCAATACCACACTTTTTCTGTTCAGCTCCCATTGAAAGAATACATTTGTCAGTTAAGGTATACCACTGAGAATGGGAGCTACAAGAAAGCAGGAAGGCAGACCCCAGCTACAGTAGTAAGTAGGTCCCCATGCAGTCTAGCAGCCAGCACGGTGTCACATTTGCAGCTGCTTTCCTGTGGGAGCTATCATCAATACCACAGTTTTTCTCCTCAGCTCCCATTGAAAGAATACATTTCTCAGTTAAGGTATACCACTGAGTATGGGAGCTACAAGAAAGCAGGAAGATAGATCCCAGCTACTGTAATAAGTAGGACCCCATGCAGTCTATCAGCCAGCACGGTGTTACATTTGCAGCTGCTTTCCTATGGGAGCTATCTTCAATACCACACTTTTTCTCCTCAGTTCCCATTTAAAGAATACATTTGTCTGTTAAGGTATACCACTGAGTATGGGAGCTACAAGAAAGCAGGAATGCAGACCCCAGCTACAGTAGTAAGTAGGTCCCCATGCAGTCTAGCAGCCAGCATGGTGTCACAGTTGCAGCTGCTTTCCTGTGGGAGCTATCTTTAATACCACACTTTTTCTGTTCAGCTCTCATTGAAAAAACTACATTTTTTCTCTTAAGGTATACAACTGAGTATGGGAGCTACAAGAAAGCAGGAAGATAGATCCCAGCTACTGTAATAAGTAGAACCCCATCCAGTCTAGCAGCCAGCACGGTGTCACATTTGCAGCTGCTTTCCTGTGGGAGCTATCTTCAATACCACACTTTTTCTGTTCAGCTCCCATTGAAAGAATACATTTGTCAGTTAAGCTATACCACTGAGTATGGGAGCTACAAGAAAGCAGGAAGCAAGACCCCAGCTACAGTAGTAAGTAGGTCCCCATGCAGTCTAGCAGCCAGCACGGTGTCACATTTGCAGCTGCTTTCCTGTGGGAGCTATTTTCAATACCACACTTTTTCTTCTCAGCTCCATTGAAAAAACTACATTTTGTCAGTTAAGGTATACCGCTGAGTATGGGAGGTACAAGAAAGCAGGAAGGCAGACCCCAGCTACAGTAGTAAGTAGGTCCCCATGCAGTCTATCAGCCAGCACGGTGTCACATTTGCAGCTGCTTTCCTGTGGGAGCTATCTTCATTACCACACTTTTTCTGTTCAGCTCCCATTGAAAGAATACATTTCTCAGTTAACGTATACCACTGAGTATGGGAGCTACAAGAAAGCAGGAAGATAGATCCCAGCTACTGTAATAAGTAGGTCCCCATGCAGTCTATCAGCCAGCACGGTGTCACATTTGCAGCTGCTTTCCTGTGTGAGCTATCTTCAATACAACACTTTTTCTGTTCAGCTCCCTTTACAGAATACATTTGTCAGTTAAGGTATACTACTGAGTATAGGAGCTACAAGAAAGCAGGAAGATAGATACCAGCTACTGTAATAAGTAGGTCCCCATGCAGTCGAGCAGCCCGCACGGTGTCACATTTGCAGCTGCTTTCCTGTGGAGCTATCTTCAATACCAAACTTTTTCAGTTCAGCTCCCATTGAAAGAATACATTTGTCGGTTAAGGTATACCGCTGAGTATGGGAGCTACAAGAAAGCAGGAAGGCAGAAACAAGCTACAGTAGTAAGTAGGTCCCCATGCAGTCTAGCAGCCAGCACGGTGTCACATTTGCAGCTGCTTTCCTGTGGGAGCTATCTTCAATACCACACTTTTTCTCCTCAGTTCTCATTTAAAGAATATATTTGTCGGTTAAGGTATACCGCTGAGTATGGGAGCTACAAGAAAGCAGGAAGATAGATTCCAGCTACAGTAGTAAGTAGGTCCCCATGCAGTCTATCAGCAAGCACGGTGTCACATTTGCAGCTGCTTTCCTGTGGGAGCTATCTTCAATACCACACTTTTTCAGTTCAGCTCCCATTGAAAGAATACATTTGTCAGTTAAGGTATACCACTGAGTATGGGAGCTACAAGAAAGCAGGAAGGCAGACCCCAGCTACAGTAGTAAGTAGGTCCCCATGCAGTCTTGCAGGCAGCACGATGTCACATTTGCAGCTGCTTTCCTGTGGGAGCTATCTTCAATACCACACTTTTTCTGTTCAGCTCCCATTGAAAAAATACAGTTGTCTCTTAAGGTATACCACTGAGTATGGGAGCTACAAGAAAGTAGGAAGGCAGACCCCAGCTACTGTAGTAAGTAGGTCCCCATGCAGTCTATCAGCCAGCACGGTGTCACATTTGCAACTGCTTTCCTGTGGGAGCTATTTTCAATACCACACTTTTTCTGTTCAGCTCCCATTGAAAAAACTACATTTTGTCAGTTAAGGTATACCACTGAATATGGGAGCTACAAGAAAGCAGGAAGGCAGACCCCAGCTACAGTAGTAAGTAGGTCCCCATGCAGTCTAGCAGCCAGCACGGTGTCACATTTGCAGCTGCTTTCCTGTGGGAGCTATCTTCAATACCACACTTTTTCTGTTCAGCTCCCATTGAAAAAACTACATTTTGTCAGTTAAGGTATACCACTGAATATGGGAGCTACAAAAAAGCAGGAAGCAAGACCCCAGCTACAGTAGTTAGTAGGTCCCCATGCAGTCTATCAGCCAGCACGGTGTCACATTTGCAGCTGCTTTCCTGTGGGAGCTATCTTCAATACCACACTTTTTCTGTTAAGCACCCATTGAAAGAATATATTTGTCAGTTAAGGTATACCACTGAGTATGGGAGCTACAAGAAAGCAGGAAGCAAGACCGCAGCTACAGTAGTTAGTAGGTCCCCATGCAGTCTACCAACCCGCACGGTGTCACATTTGCAGCTGCTTTCCTGTAGCAGCTATTTTCAATACCACAATTTTTCTTCTCAGCTCCATTGAAAAAACTACATTTTCTCAGTTAAGGTATACCGCTGAGTATGGGAGCTACAAGAAAGCAGGAAGGCAGACCCCAGCTACAGTAGTAAGTAGGTCCCCATGCAGTCTATCAGCCAGCACGGTGTCACATTTGCAGCTGCTTTCCTGTGGGAGCTATCTTCAATACCACACTTTTTCTCCTCAGTTCCCATTTAAAGAATACATTTATCAGTTAAGGTATACCACTGAGTATGGGAGCTACAAGAAAGCAGGAAGGCAGACCCCAGCTACAGTAGTAAGTAGGTCCCCATGCAGTCTAGCAGCCAGCACGGTGTCACATTTGCAGCTGCTTTCCTGTGGGAGCTATCTTCAATACCACACTTTTTCTGTTCAGCTCCCATTGAAAGAATACATTTGTCAGTTAAGGTATACCGCTGAGTATGGGAGCTACAAGAAAGCAGGAAGGCAGACCCCAGCTACAGTAGTAAGTAGGTCCCCATGCAGTCTAGCAGCCAGCACGGTGTCACATTTGCAGCTGCTTTCCTGTGGGAGCTATCTTCAATACCACACTTTTTCTCCTCAGTTCCCATTTAAAGAATACATATGTCTGTTAAGGTATACCGCTGAGTATGGGAGCTACAAGAAAGCAGGAAGGTAGACCCCAGCTACAGTAGTAAGTAGGTCCCCATGCAGTCTATCAGCCAGCACGGTGTCACATTTGCAGCTGCTTTCCTGTGGGAGCTATCTTCAATACCACACTTTTTCTGTTCAGCTCTCATTGAAAAAACTACATTTTTTCTCTTAAGGTATACAACTGAGTATGGGAGCTACAAGAAAGCAGGAAGATAGATCCCAGCTACAGTAGTAAGTAGGTCCCCATGCAGTCTATCAGCCAGCACGGTGTCACATTTGCAGCTGCTTTCCTGTGGGAGCTATCTTCAATACCACACTTTTTCTGTTCAGCTCCCATTGAAAGAATACTTTTGTCAGTTAAGGTATACCACTGAGTATGGGAGCTACAAGAAAGCAGGAAGGCAGACCCCAGCTACAGTAGTAAGTAGGTCCCCATGCAGTCTAGCAGCCAGCACGGTGTCACATTTGCAGCTGCTTTCCTGTGGGAGCTATTTTCAATACCACACTTTTTCTGTTCAGCTCCCATTGAAAAAACTACATTTTGTCAGTTAAGGTATACCACTGAATATGGGAGCTACAAGAAAGCAGGAAGGCAGACCCCAGCTACTGTAGTAAGTAGGTCCCCATGCAGTCTAGCAGCCAGCACGGTGTCACATTTGCAGCTGCTTTCCTGTGGGAGCTATCTTCAATACCACACTTTTTCTTCTCAGCTCCCATTGAAAAAACTACATTTTGTCAGTTAAGGTATACCACTGAGAATGGGAGCTACAAGAAAGCAGGAAGGCAGACCCCAGCTACGGTAGTAAGTAGGTCCCCATGCAGTCTAGCAGCCAGCACGGTGTCACATTTGCAGCTGCTTTCCTGTGGGAGCTATCTTCAATACCACACTTTTTCTTCTCAGCTCCATTGAAAGAATACATTTGTCAGTTAAGGTATACCACTGAGTATGGGAGGTACAATAAAGCAGGAAAGCAGACACCAGCTACAGTAGTAAATAGATCCCCATGCAGTCTATGAGCCAGTACGGTGTCACATTTGCAGCTGCTTTCCTGTGGGAGCTATCTTCAATACCACACTTTTTCTGTTCAGCTCCCTTTGAAAGAATACATTTGTCAGTTAAGGTATACCACTGAGTATGGGAGGTACAAGAAAGCAGGAAAGCAGACACCAGCTACAGTAGTAAGTAGGTCCCCATGCAGTCTAGCAGCCAGCACGGTGTCACATTTGCAGCTGCTTTCCTGTGGGAGCTATCTTCAATACCACACTTTTTCTGTTCAGCTCCCATTGAAAGAATACATTTCTCACTTAAGGTATACCACTGAGTATGGGAGCTACAAGAAAGCAGGAAGGCAGAAACAAGCTACAGTAGTAAGTAGGTCCCCATGCAGTCTAGCAGCCAGCACGGTGTCACATTTGCAGCTGCTTTCCTGTGGGAGCTATCTTCAATACCACACTTTTTCTCCTCAGTTCTCATTTAAAGAATATATTTGTCGGTTAAGGTATACCGCTGAGTATGGGAGCTACAAGAAAGCAGGAAGATAGATTCCAGCTACAGTAGTAAGTAGGTCCCCATGCAGTCTATCAGCAAGCACGGTGTCACATTTGCAGCTGCTTTCCTGTGGGAGCTATCTTCAATACCACACTTTTTCAGTTCAGCTCCCATTGAAAGAATACATTTGTCAGTTAAGGTATACCACTGAGTATGGGAGCTACAAGAAAGCAGGAAGGCAGACCCCAGCTACAGTAGTAAGTAGGTCCCCATGCAGTCTTGCAGGCAGCACGGTGTCACATTTGCAGCTGCTTTCCTGTGGGAGCTATCTTCAATACCACACTTTTTCTGTTCAGCTCCCATTGAAAAAATACAGTTGTCTCTTAAGGTATACCACTGAGTATGGGAGCTACAAGAAAGCAGGAAGGCAGACCCCAGCTACAGTAGTTAGTAGGTCCCCATGCAGTCTATCAGCCAGCACGGTGTCACATTTGCAGCTGCTTTCCTGTGGGAGCTATCTTCAATACCACACTTTTTCTGTTAAGCACCCATTGAAAGAATATATTTGTCAGTTACGGTATACCACTGAGTATGGGAGCTACAAGAAAGCAGGAAGCAAGACCCCAGCTACAGTAGTTAGTAGGTCCCCATGCAGTCTACCAACCCGCACGGTGTCACATTTGCAGCTGCTTTCCTGTAGCAGCTATTTTCAATACCACAATTTTTCTTCTCAGCTCCATTGAAAAAACTACATTTTCTCAGTTAAGGTATACCGCTGAGTATGGGAGCTACAAGAAAGCAGGAAGGCAGACCCCAGCTACAGTAGTAAGTAGGTCCCCATGCAGTCTATCAGCCAGCAGGGTGTCACATTTGCAGCTGCTTTCCTGTGGGAGCTATCTTCAATACCACACTTTTTCTCCTCAGTCCCCATTTAAAGAATACATTTATCAGTTAAGGTATACCACTGAGTATGGGAGCTACAAGAAAGCAGGAAGGCAGACCCCAGCTACAGTAGTAAGTAGGTCCCCATGCAGTCTAGCAGCCAGCACGGTGTCACATTTGCAGCTGCTTTCCTGTGGGAGCTATCTTCAATACCACACTTTTTCTGTTCAGCTCCCATTGAAAGAATACATTTGTCAGTTAAGGTATACCGCTGAGTATGGGAGCTACAAGAAAGCAGGAAGGCAGACCCCAGCTACAGTAGTAAGTAGGTCCCTATGCAGTCTAGCAGCCAGCACGGTGTCACATTTGCAGCTGCTTTCCTGTGGGAGCTATCTTCAATACCACACTTTTTCTCCTCAGTTCCCATTTAAAGAATACATATGTCTGTTAAGGTATACCGCTGAGTATGGGAGCTACAAGAAAGCAGGAAGGTAGACCCCAGCTACAGTAGTAAGTAGGTCCCCATGCAGTCTATCAGCCAGCACGGTGTCACATTTGCAGCTGCTTTCCTGTGGGAGCTATCTTCAATACCACACTTTTTCTGTTCAGCTCTCATTGAAAAAACTACATTTTTTCTCTTAAGGTATACAACTGAGTATGGGAGCTACAAGAAAGCAGGAAGATAGATCCCAGCTACAGTAGTAAGTAGGTCCCCATGCAGTCTATCAGCCAGCACGGTGTCACATTTGCAGCTGCTTTCCTGTGGGAGCTATCTTCAATACCACACTTTTTCTGTTCAGCTCCCATTGAAAGAATACTTTTGTCAGTTAAGGTATACCACTGAGTATGGGAGCTACAAGAAAGCAGGAAGGCAGACCCCAGCTAAGGTAGTAAGTAGGTCCCCATGCAGTCTAGCAGCCAGCACGGTGTCACATTTGCAGCTGCTTTCCTGTGGGAGCTATCTTCAATACCACACTTTTTCTTCTCAGCTCCATTGAAAGAATACATTTGTCAGTTAAGGTATACCACTGAGTATGGGAGGTACAATAAAGCAGGAAAGCAGACACCAGCTACAGTAGTAAATAGATCCCCATGCAGTCTATGAGCCAGTACGGTGTCACATTTGCAGCTGCTTTCCTGTGGGAGCTATCTTCAATACCACACTTTTTCTGTTCAGCTCCCTTTGAAAGAATACATTTGTCAGTTAAGGTATACCACTGAGTATGGGAGGTACAAGAAAGCAGGAAAGCAGACACCAGCTACAGTAGTAAGTAGGTCCCCATGCAGTCTAGCAGCCAGCACGGTGTCACATTTGCAGCTGCTTTCCTGTGGGAGCTATCTTCAATACCACACTTTTTCTGTTCAGCTCCCATTGAAAGAATACATTTCTCACTTAAGGTATACCACTGAGTATGGGAGCTACAAGAAAGCAGGAAGATAGATCCCAGCTACTGTAATAAGTAGGACCCCATGCAGTCTATCAGCCAGCACGGTGTCACATTTGCAGCTGCTTTCCTGTGGGAGCTATCTTCAATACCACACTTTTTCTCCTCAGTTCCCATTTAAAGAATACATTTGTCAGTTAAGGTATACCGCTGAGTATGGGAGCTACAAGAAAGCAGGAATGCAGACCCCAGCTACAGTATTAAGTAGGTCCCCATGCAGTCTAGCAGCCAGCACGGTGTCACATTTGCAGCTGCTTTCCTGTGGGAGCTATCTTTAATACCACACTTTTTCTGTTCAGCTCTCATTGAAAAAACTACATTTTTTCTCTTGAGGTATACAACTGAGTATGGGAGCTACAAGAAAGCAGGAAGATAGATCCCAGCTACTGTAATAAGTAGAACCCCATGCAATCTATCAGCCAGCACGGTGTCACATTTGCAGCTGCTTTCCTGTGGGAGCTATCTTCAATACCACACTTTTTCTCCTCAGTTCCCATTTAAAGAATACATTTGTCTCTTAAGGTATACCACTGAGTATGGGAGCTACAAGAAAGCAGGAAGGCAGACCCCAGCTACAGTAGTAAGTAGGTCCCCATGCAGTCTATCAGCCAGCACGGTGTCACATTTGCAGCTGCTTTCCTGTGGGAGCTATCTTCAATACCACACTTTTTCTGTTCAGCTCCCATTGAAAGAATACATTTGTCAGTTAAGGTATACCACTGAGTATGGGAGCTACAAGTAAGCAGGAAGGCAGACCCCAGCTACAGTAGTAAGTAGGTCCCCATGCAGTCTATCAGCCAGCACGGTGTCACATTTGCAGCTGCTTTCCTGTGGGAGCTATCTTCAATACAAAACTTTTTCTGTTCACCTCCCTTTACAGAATACATTTGTCAGTTAAGGTATACTACTGAGTATAGGAGCTACAAGAAAGCAGGAAGATAGATACCAGCTACTGTAATAAGTAGGTCCCCATGCAGTCGAGCAGCCCGCACGGTGTCACATTTGCAGCTGCTTTCCTGTGGAGCTATCTTCAATACCACACTTTTTCTGTTCAGCTCCCTTTGAAAGAATACATTTGTCAGTTAAGGTATACCACTGAGTATGGGAGGTACAAGAAAGCAGGAAAGCAGACACCAGCTACAGTAGTAAGTAGGTCCCCATGCAGTCTAGCAGCCAGCACGGTGTCACATTTGCAGCTGCTTTCCTGTGGGAGCTATCTTCAATACCACACTTTTTCTGTTCAGCTCCCATTGAAAGAATACATTTCTCACTTAAGGTATACCACTGAGTATGGGAGCTACAAGAAAGCAGGAAGATAGATCCCAGCTACTGTAATAAGTAGGACCCCATGCAGTCTATCAGCCAGCACGGTGTCACATTTGCAGCTGCTTTCCTGTGGGAGCTATCTTCAATACCACACTTTTTCTCCTCAGTTCCCATTTAAAGAATACATTTGTCAGTTAAGGTATACCGCTGAGTATGGGAGCTACAAGAAAGCAGGAATGCAGACCCCAGCTACAGTATTAAGTAGGTCCCCATGCAGTCTAGCAGCCAGCACGGTGTCACAGTTGCAGCTGCTTTCCTGTGGGAGCTATCTTTAATACCACACTTTTTCTGTTCAGCTCTCATTGAAAAAACTACATTTTTTCTCTTGAGGTATACAACTGAGTATGGGAGCTACAAGAAAGCAGGAAGATAGATCCCAGCTACTGTAATAAGTAGAACCCCATGCAATCTATCAGCCAGCACGGTGTCACATTTGCAGCTGCTTTCCTGTGGGAGCTATCTTCAATACCACACTTTTTCTCCTCAGTTCCCATTTAAAGAATACATTTGTCTCTTAAGGTATACCACTGAGTATGGGAGCTACAAGAAAGCAGGAAGGCAGACCCCAGCTACAGTAGTAAGTAGGTCCCCATGCAGTCTATCAGCCAGCACGGTGTCACATTTGCAGCTGCTTTCCTGTGGGAGCTATCTTCAATACCACACTTTTTCTGTTCAGCTCCCATTGAAAGAATACATTTGTCAGTTAAGGTATACCACTGAGTATGGGAGCTACAAGTAAGCAGGAAGGCAGACCCCAGCTACAGTAGTAAGTAGGTCCCCATGCAGTCTATCAGCCAGCACGGTGTCACATTTGCAGCTGCTTTCCTGTGGGAGCTATCTTCAATACAAAACTTTTTCTGTTCACCTCCCTTTACAGAATACATTTGTCAGTTAAGGTATACTACTGAGTATAGGAGCTACAAGAAAGCAGGAAGATAGATACCAGCTACTGTAATAAGTAGGTCCCCATGCAGTCGAGCAGCCCGCACGGTGTCACATTTGCAGCTGCTTTCCTGTGGAGCTATCTTCAATACCACACTTTTTCAGTTCAGCTCCCATTGAAAGAATACATTTGTCAGTTAAGGTATACCACTGAGTATGGGAGCTACAAGAAAGCAGGAAGGCAGAAACAAGCTACAGTAGTAAGTAGGTCCCCATGCAGTCTAGCAGCCAGCACGGTGTCACATTTGCAGCTGCTTTCCTGTGGGAGCTATCTTCAATACCACACTTTTTCTCCTCAGTTCCCATTTAAAGAATATATTTGTCGGTTAAGGTATACCGCTGAGTATGGGAGCTACAAGAAAGCAGGAAGATAGATTCCAGCTACAGTAGTAAGTAGGTCCCCATGCAGTCTATCAGCAAGCACGGTGTCACATTTGCAGCTGCTTTCCTGTGAGAGCTATCTTCAATACCACACTTTTTCAGTTCAGCTCCCATTGAAAGAATACATTTGTCAGTTAAGGTATACCACTGAGTATGGGAGCTACAAGAAAGCAGGAAGGCAGACCCCAGCTACAGTAGTAAGTAGGTCCCCATGCAGTCTTGCAGGCAGCACGGTGTCACATTTGCAGCTGCTTTCCTGTGGGAGCTATCTTCAATACCACACTTTTTCTGTTCAGCTCCCATTGAAAAAATACAGTTGTCTCTTAAGGTATACCACTGAGTATGGGAGCTACAAGAAAGCAGGAAGGCAGACCCCAGCTACTGTAGTAAGTAGGTCCCCATGCAGTCTAGCAGCCAGCACGGTGTCACATTTGCAGCTGCTTTCCTGTGGGAGCTATTTTCAATACCACACTTTTTCTGTTCAGCTCCCATTGAAAAAACTACATTTTGTCAGTTAAGGTATACCACTGAATATGGGAGCTACAAGAAAGCAGGAAGGCAGACCCCAGCTACTGTAGTAAGTAGGTCCCCATGCAGTCTAGCAGCCAGCACGGTGTCACATTTGCAGCTGCTTTCCTGTGGGAGCTATCTTCAATACCACACTTTTTCTGTTCAGCTCCCATTGAAAAAACTACATTTTGTCAGTTAAGGTATACAACTGAATATGGGAGCTACAAAAAAGCAGGAAGCAAGACCCCAGCTACAGTAGTTAGTAGGTCCCCATGCAGTCTATCAGCCAGCACGGTGTCACATTTGCAGCTGCTTTCCTGTGGGAGCTATCTTCAATACCACACTTTTTCTGTTAAGCACCCATTGAAAGAATATATTTGTCAGTTAAGGTATACCACTGAGTATGGGAGCTACAAGAAAGCAGGAAGCAAGACCCCAGCTACAGTAGTTAGTAGGTCCCCATGCAGTCTACCAGCCCGCACGGTGTCACATTTGCAGCTGCTTTCCTGTGGCAGCTATTTTCAATACCACAATTTTTCTTCTCAGCTCCATTGAAAAAACTACATTTTGTCAGTTAAGGTATACCGCTGAGTATGGGAGCTACAAGAAAGCAGGAAGGCAGACCCCAGCTACAGTAGTAAGTAGGTCCCCATGCAGTCTATCAGCCAGCACGGTGTCACATTTGCAGCTGCTTTCCTGTGGGAGCTATCTTCAATACCACACTTTTTCTCCTCAGTTCCCATTTAAAGAATACATTTGTCAGTTAAGGTATACCGCTGAGTACGGGAGCTACAAGAAAGCAGGAAGGCAGACCCCAGCTACAGTAGTAAGTAGGTCCCCATGCAGTCTAGCAGCCAGCACGGTGTCACATTTGCAGCTGCTTTCCTGTGGGAGCTATCTTCAATACCACACTTTTTCTCCTCAGTTCCCATTTAAAGAATACATTTGTCTCTTAAGGTATACCACTGAGTATGGGAGCTACAAGAAAGCAGGAAGGCAGACCCCAGCTACAGTAGTAAGTAGGTCCCCATGCAGTCTATCAGCCAGCACGGTGTCACATTTGCAGCTGCTTTCCTGTGGGAGCTATCTTCAATACCACACTTTTTCTGTTCAGCTCCCATTGAAAGAATACTTTTGTCAGTTAAGGTATACCACTGAGTATGGGAGCTACAAGAAAGCAGGAATCAAGACCCCAGCTACAGTAGTTAGTAGGTCCCCATGCAGTCTACCAGCCCGCACGGTGTCACATTTGCAGCTGCTTTCCTGTGGGAGCTATTTTCAATACCACACTTTTTCTTCTCAGCTCCATTGAAAAAACTACATTTTGCCAGTTAAGGTATATTGCTGAGTATGGGAGGTACAAGAAAGCAGGAAGGCAGACCCCAGCTACAGTAGTAAGTAGGTCCCCATGCAGTCTATCAGCCAGCACGGTGTCACATTTGCAGCTGCTTTCCTGTGGGAGCTATCTTCAATACCACACTTTTTCTGTTCAGCTCTCATTGAAAGAATACATTTGTCAGTTAAGGTATACCACTGAGTATGGGAGCTACAAGAAAGCAGGAATGCAGACCCCAGCTACAGTAGTTAGTAGGTCCCCATGCAGTCTACCAGCCCGCACGGTGACACATTTGCAGCTGCTTTCCTGTGGGAGCTATTTTCAATACCACACTTTTTCTTCTCAGCTCCATTTAAAAACCTACATTTTGTCAGTTAAGGTATACCGCTGAGTATGGGAGCTACAAGAAAGCAGGAAGGCAGACCCCAGCTACAGCAGTAAGTAGGTCCCCATGCAGTCTAGCAGCCATCACGGTGTCACATTTGCAGCTGCTTTCCTGTGGGAGCTATCTTCAATACCACACTTTTTCTGTTCAGCTCCCATTCAAAGAATACATTTGTCTCTTAAGGTATACCACTGAGTATGGGAGCTACAAGAAAGCAGGAAGGCAGACCCCAGCTACAGTAGTAAGTAGGTCCCCATGCAGTCTATCAGCCAGCACGGTGTCACATTTGCAGCTGCTTTCCTGTGGGAGCTATCTTCAATACCACACTTTTTCTGTTCAGCTCCCATTGAAAGAATACATTTGTCAGTTAAGGTATACCGCTGAGTATGGGAGCTACAAGAAAGCAGGAAGGCAGACCCCAGCTACAGTAGTAAGTAGGTCCCCATGCAGTCTAGCAGCCAGCACGGTGTCACATTTGCAGCTGCTTTCCTGTGGGAGCTATCTTCAATACCACACTTTTTCTCCTCAGTTCCCATTTAAAGAATACATATGTCTGTTAAGGTATACCACTGAGTATGGGAGCTACAAGAAAGCAGGAAGGCAGACCCCAGCTACAGTAGTAAGTAGGTCCCCATGCAGTCTATCAGCCAGCACGGTGTCACATTTGCAGCTGCTTTCCTGTGGGAGCTATCTTCAATACCACACTTTTTCTGTTCAGCTCTCATTGAAAAAACTACATTTTTTCTCTTAAGGTATACAACTGAGTATGGGAGCTACAAGAAAGCAGGAAGATAGATCCCAGCTACAGGAGTAAGTAGGTCCCCATGCAGTCTAGCAGCCAGCACGGTGTCACATTTGCAGCTGCTTTCCTGTGGGAGCTATCTTCAATACCACACTTTTTCTGTTCAGCTCCCATTGAAAGAATACTTTTGTCAGTTAAGGTATACCACTGAGTATGGGAGCTACAAGAAAGCAGGAAGCAAGACCCCAGCTACAGTAGTTAGTAGGTCCCCATGCAGTCTACCAGCCCGCACGGTGTCACATTTGCAGCTGCTTTCCTGTGGCAGCTATTTTCAATACCACAATTTTTCTTCTCAGCTCCATTGAAAAAACTACATTTTGTCAGTTAAGGTATACCGCTGAGTATGGGAGCTACAAGAAAGCAGGAAGGCAGACCCCAGCTACAGTAGTAAGTAGGTCCCCATGCAGTCTATCAGCCAGCACGGTGTCACATTTGCAGCTGCTTTCCTGTGGGAGCTATCTTCAATACCACACTTTTTCTCCTCAGTTCCCATTTAAAGAATACATTTGTCAGTTAAGGTATACCACTGAGTATGGGAGCTACAAGAAAGCAGGAAGGCAGACCCCAGCTACAGTAGTAAGTAGGTCCCCATGCAGTCTATCAGCCAGCACGGTGTCACATTTGCAGCTGCTTTCCTGTGGGAGCTATCTTCAATACCACACTTTTTCTCCTCAGTCCCCATTTAAAGAATACATTTATCAGTTAAGGTATACCACTGAGTATGGGAGCTACAAGAAAGCAGGAAGGCAGACCCCAGCTACAGTAGTAAGTAGGTCCCCATGCAGTCTAGCAGCCAGCACGGTGTCACATTTGCAGCTGCTTTCCTGTGGGAGCTATCTTCAATACCACACTTTTTCTGTTCAGCTCCCATTGAAAGAATACATTTGTCAGTTAAGGTATACCGCTGAGTATGGGAGCTACAAGAAAGCAGGAAGGCAGACCCCAGCTACAGTAGTAAGTAGGTCCCCATGCAGTCTAGCAGCCAGCACGGTGTCACATTTGCAGCTGCTTTCCTGTGGGAGCTATCTTCAATACCACACTTTTTCTCCTCAGTTCCCATTTAAAGAATACATATGTCTGTTAAGGTATACCACTGAGTATGGGAGCTACAAGAAAGCAGGAAGGCAGACCCCAGCTACAGTAGTAAGTAGGTCCCCATGCAGTCTAGCAGCCAGCACGGTGTCACATTTGCAGCTGCTTTCCTGTGGGAGCTATTTTCAATACCACACTTTTTCTGTTCAGCTCCCATTGAAAAAACTACATTTTGTCAGTTAAGGTATACCACTGAATATGGGAGCTACAAGAAAGCAGGAAGCCAGACCCCAGCTACTGTAGTAAGTAGGTCCCCATGCAGTCTAGCAGCCAGCACGGTGTCACATTTGCAGCTGCTTTCCTGTGGGAGCTATCTTCAATACCACACTTTTTCTTCTCAGCTCCCATTGAAAAAACTACATTTTGTCAGTTAAGGTATACCACTGAGAATGGGAGCTACAAGAAAGCAGGAAGGCAGACCCCAGCTAAGGTAGTAAGTAGGTCCCCATGCAGTCTAGCAGCCAGCACGGTGTCACATTTGCAGCTGCTTTCCTGTGGGAGCTATCTTCAATACCACACTTTTTCTGTTCAGCTCCCATTGAAAGAATACATTTCTCACTTAAGGTATACCACTGAGTATGGGAGCTACAAGAAAGCAGGAAGATAGATCCCAGCTACTGTAATAAGTAGGACCCCATGCAGTCTATCAGCCAGCACGGTGTCACATTTGCAGCTGCTTTCCTGTGGGAGCTATCTTCAATACCACACTTTTTCTCCTCAGTTCCCATTTAAAGAATACATTTGTCAGTTAAGGTATACCGCTGAGTATGGGAGCTACAAGAAAGCAGGAATGCAGACCCCAGCTACAGTATTAAGTAGGTCCCCATGCAGTCTAGCAGCCAGCACGGTGTCACAGTTGCAGCTGCTTTCCTGTGGGAGCTATCTTTAATACCACACTTTTTCTGTTCAGCTCTCATTGAAAAAACTACATTTTTTCTCTTGAGGTATACAACTGAGTATGGGAGCTACAAGAAAGCAGGAAGATAGATCCCAGCTACTGTAATAAGTAGAACCCCATGCAATCTATCAGCCAGCACGGTGTCACATTTGCAGCTGCTTTCCTGTGGGAGCTATCTTCAATACCACACTTTTTCTCCTCAGTTCCCATTTAAAGAATACATTTGTCTCTTAAGGTATACCACTGAGTATGGGAGCTACAAGAAAGCAGGAAGGCAGACCCCAGCTACAGTAGTAAGTAGGTCCCCATGCAGTCTATCAGCCAGCACGGTGTCACATTTGCAGCTGCTTTCCTGTGGGAGCTATCTTCAATACCACACTTTTTCTGTTCAGCTCCCATTGAAAGAATACATTTGTCAGTTAAGGTATACCACTGAGTATGGGAGCTACAAGTAAGCAGGAAGGCAGACCCCAGCTACAGTAGTAAGTAGGTCCCCATGCAGTCTATCAGCCAGCACGGTGTCACATTTGCAGCTGCTTTCCTGTGGGAGCTATCTTCAATACAACACTTTTTCTGTTCACCTCCCTTTACAGAATACATTTGTCAGTTAAGGTATACTACTGAGTATAGGAGCTACAAGAAAGCAGGAAGATAGATACCAGCTACTGTAATAAGTAGGTCCCCATGCAGTCGAGCAGCCCGCACGGTGTCACATTTGCAGCTGCTTTCCTGTGGAGCTATCTTCAATACCACACTTTTTCAGTTCAGCTCCCATTGAAAGAATACATTTGTCAGTTAAGGTATACCACTGAGTATGGGAGCTACAAGAAAGCAGGAAGGCAGAAACAAGCTACAGTAGTAAGTAGGTCCCCATGCAGTCTAGCAGCCAGCACGGTGTCACATTTGCAGCTGCTTTCCTGTGGGAGCTATCTTCAATACCACACTTTTTCTCCTCAGTTCCCATTTAAAGAATATATTTGTCGGTTAAGGTATACCGCTGAGTATGGGAGCTACAAGAAAGCAGGAAGATAGATTCCAGCTACAGTAGTAAGTAGGTCCCCATGCAGTCTATCAGCAAGCACGGTGTCACATTTGCAGCTGCTTTCCTGTGAGAGCTATCTTCAATACCACACTTTTTCAGTTCAGCTCCCATTGAAAGAATACATTTGTCAGTTAAGGTATACCACTGAGTATGGGAGCTACAAGAAAGCAGGAAGGCAGACCCCAGCTACAGTAGTAAGTAGGTCCCCATGCAGTCTTGCAGGCAGCACGGTGTCACATTTGCAGCTGCTTTCCTGTGGGAGCTATCTTCAATACCACACTTTTTCTGTTCAGCTCCCATTGAAAGAATACATTTGTCAGTTAAGGTATACCGCTGAGTATGGGAGCTACAAGAAAGCAGGAAGGCAGACCCCAGCTACTGTAGTAAGTAGGTCCCCATGCAGTCTAGCAGCCATCACGGTGTCACATTTGCAGCTGCTTTCCTGTGGGAGCTATCTTCAATACCACACTTTTTCTGTTCAGCTCCCATTCAAAGAACACATTTGTCTCTTAAGGTATACCACTGAGTATGGGAGCTACAAGAAAGCAGGAAGGCAGACCCCAGCTACAGTAGTAAGTAGGTCCCCATGCAGTCTATCAGCCAGCACGGTGTCACATTTGCAGCTGCTTTCCTGTGGGAGCTCTCTTCAATACCACACTTTTTCTGTTCAGCACCCATTCAAAGAATATATTTGTCAGTTAAGGTATACCGCTGAGTATGGGAGCTACAAGAAAGCAGGAATCAAGACCCCAGCTACAGTAGTTAGTAGGTCCCCATGCAGTCTACCAGCCCGCACGGTGTCACATTTGCAGCTGCTTTCCTGTGGGAGCTATTTTCAATACCACACTTTTTCTTCTCAGCTCCATTGAAAAAACTACATTTTGCCAGTTAAGGTATATTGCTGAGTATGGGAGGTACAAGAAAGCAGGAAGGCAGACCCCAGCTACAGTAGTAAGTAGGTCCCCATGCAGTCTATCAGCCAGCACGGTGTCACATTTGCAGCTGCTTTCCTGTGGGAGCTATCTTCAATACCACACTTTTTCTGTTCAGCTCTCATTGAAAGAATACATTTGTCAGTTAAGGTATACCACTGAGTATGGGAGCTACAAGAAAGCAGGAATGCAGACCCCAGCTACAGTAGTTAGTAGGTCCCCATGCAGTCTACCAGCCCGCACGGTGACACATTTGCAGCTGCTTTCCTGTGGCAGCTATTTTCAATACCACACTTTTTCTTCTCAGCTCCATTGAAAAAACTACATTTTGTCAGTTAAGGTATACCGCTGAGTATGGGAGCTACAAGAAAGCAGGAAGGCAGACCCCAGCTACAGTAGTAAGTAGGTCCCCATGCAGTCTATCAGCCAGCACGGTGTCACATTTGCAGCTGCTTTCCTGTGGGAGCTATCTTCAATACCACACTTTTTCTCCTCAGTTCCCATTTAAAGAATACATTTGTCAGTTAAGGTATACCACTGAGTATGGGAGCTACAAGAAAGCAGGAAGGCAGACCCCAGCTACAGTAGTAAGTAGGTCCCCATGCAGTCTATCAGCCAGCACGGTGTCACATTTGCAGCTGCTTTCCTGTGGGAGCTATCTTCAATACCACACTTTTTCTGTTCAGCTCCCATTGAAAGAATACATTTGTCAGTTAAGGTATACCGCTGAGTATGGGAGCTACAAGAAAGCAGGAAGGCAGACCCCAGCTACAGTAGTAAGTAGGTCCCCATGCAGTCTAGCAGCCAGCACGGTGTCACATTTGCAGCTGCTTTCCTGTGGGAGCTATCTTCAATACCACACTTTTTCTCCTCAGTTCCCATTTAAAGAATACATATGTCTGTTAAGGTATACCACTGAGTATGGGAGCTACAAGAAAGCAGGAAGGCAGACCCCAGCTACAGTAGTAAGTAGGTCCCCATGCAGTCTATCAGCCAGCACGGTGTCACATTTGCAGCTGCTTTCCTGTGGGAGCTATCTTCAATACCACACTTTTTCTGTTCAGCTCTCATTGAAAAAACTACATTTTTTCTCTTAAGGTATACAACTGAGTATGGGAGCTACAAGAAAGCAGGAAGATAGATCCCAGCTACAGGAGTAAGTAGGTCCCCATGCAGTCTAGCAGCCAGCACGGTGTCACATTTGCAGCTGCTTTCCTGTGGGAGCTATCTTCAATACCACACTTTTTCTCCTCAGTTCCCATTTAAAGAATACATTTGTCAGTTAAGGTATACCGCTGAGTATGGGAGCTACAAGAAAGCAGGAAGCAAGACCCCAGCTACAGTAGTTAGTAGGTCCCCATGCAGTCTACCAGCCCGCACGGTGTCACATTTGCAGCTGCTTTCCTGTGGCAGCTATTTTCAATACCACAATTTTTCTTCTCAGCTCCATTGAAAAAACTACATTTTGTCAGTTAAGGTATACCGCTGAGTATGGGAGCTACAAGAAAGCAGGAAGGCAGACCCCAGCTACAGTAGTAAGTAGGTCCCCATGCAGTCTATCAGCCAGCACGGTGTCACATTTGCAGCTGCTTTCCTGTGGGAGCTATCTTCAATACCACACTTTTTCTCCTCAGTTCCCATTTAAAGAATACATTTGTCAGTTAAGGTATACCACTGAGTATGGGAGCTACAAGAAAGCAGGAAGGCAGACCCCAGCTACAGTAGTAAGTAGGTCCCCATGCAGTCTATCAGCCAGCACGGTGTCACATTTGCAGCTGCTTTCCTGTGGGAGCTATCTTCAATACCACACTTTTTCTCCTCAGTTCCCATTGAAAGAATACATTTGTCAGTTAAGGTATACCGCTGAGTATGGGAGCTACAAGAAAGCAGGAAGGCAGACCCCAGCTACAGTAGTAAGTAGGTCCCCATGCAGTCTAGCAGCCAGCACGGTGTCACATTTGCAGCTGCTTTCCTGTGGGAGCTATCTTCAATACCACACTTTTTCTGTTCAGCTCCCATTGAAAGAATACTTTTGTCAGTTAAGGTATACCACTGAGTATGGGAGCTACAAGAAAGCAGGAAGCAAGACCCCAGCTACAGTAGTTAGTAGGTCCCCATGCAGTCTACCAGCCCGCACGGTGTCACATTTGCAGCTGCTTTCCTGTGGCAGCTATTTTCAATACCACAATTTTTCTTCTCAGCTCCATTGAAAAAACTACATTTTGTCAGTTAAGGTATACCGCTGAGTATGGGAGCTACAAGAAAGCAGGAAGGCAGACCCCAGCTACAGTAGTAAGTAGGTCCCCATGCAGTCTATCAGCCAGCACGGTGTCACATTTGCAGCTGCTTTCCTGTGGGAGCTATCTTCAATACCACACTTTTTCTCCTCAGTTCCCATTTAAAGAATACATTTGTCAGTTAAGGTATACCACTGAGTATGGGAGCTACAAGAAAGCAGGAAGGCAGACCCCAGCTACAGTAGTAAGTAGGTCCCCATGCAGTCTATCAGCCAGCACGGTGTCACATTTGCAGCTGCTTTCCTGTGGGAGCTATCTTCAATACCACAATTTTTCTTCTCAGCTCCATTGAAAAAACTACATTTTGTCAGTTAAGGTATACCGCTGAGTATGGGAGCTACAAGAAAGCAGGAAGGCAGACCCCAGCTACAGTAGTAAGTAGGTCCCCATGCAGTCTATCAGCCAGCACGGTGTCACATTTGCAGCTGCTTTCCTGTGGGAGCTATCTTCAATACCACACTTTTTCTCCTCAGTTCCCATTTAAAGAATACATTTGTCAGTTAAGGTATACCGCTGAGTACGGGAGCTACAAGAAAGCAGGAAGGCAGACCCCAGCTACAGTAGTAAGTAGGTCCCCATGCAGTCTATCAGCCAGCACGGTGTCACATTTGCAGCTGCTTTCCTGTGGGAGCTATCTTCAATACCACACTTTTTCTGTTCAGCTCTCATTGAAAAAACTACATTTTTTCTCTTAAGGTATACAACTGAGTATGGGAGCTACAAGAAAGCAGGAAGATAGATCCCAGCTACAGGAGTAAGTAGGTCCCCATGCAGTCTAGCAGCCAGCACGGTGTCACATTTGCAGCTGCTTTCCTGTGGGAGCTATCTTCAATACCACACTTTTTCTGTTCAGCTCCCATTGAAAGAATACATTTGTCAGTTAAGGTATACCGCTGAGTATGGGAGCTACAAGAAAGCAGGAAGGCAGACCCCAGCTACAGTAGTAAGTAGGTCCCCATGCAGTCTAGCAGCCAGCACGGTGTCACATTTGCAGCTGCTTTCCTGTGGGAGCTATCTTCAATACCACACTTTTTCTCCTCAGTTCCCATTTAAAGAATACATTTGTCTCTTAAGGTATACCACTGAGTATGGGAGCTACAAGAAAGCAGGAAGGCAGACCCCAGCTACAGTAGTAAGTAGGTCCCCATGCAGTCTATCAGCCAGCACGGTGTCACATTTGCAGCTGCTTTCCTGTGGGAGCTATCTTCAATACCACACTTTTTCTGTTCAGCACCCATTCAAAGAATATATTTGTCAGTTAAGGTATACCGCTGAGTATGGGAGCTACAAGAAAGCAGGAATCAAGACCCCAGCTACAGTAGTTAGTAGGTCCCCATGCAGTCTACCAGCCCGCACGGTGTCACATTTGCAGCTGCTTTCCTGTGGGAGCTATTTTCAATACCACACTTTTTCTTCTCAGCTCCATTGAAAAAACTACATTTTGCCAGTTAAGGTATACCGCTGAGTATGGGAGGTACAAGAAAGCAGGAAGGCAGACCCCAGCTACAGTAGTAAGTAGGTCCCCATGCAGTCTATCAGCCAGCACGGTGTCACATTTGCAGCTGCTTTCCTGTGGGAGCTATCTTCAATACCACACTTTTTCTGTTCAGCTCTCATTGAAAGAATACATTTGTCAGTTAAGGTATACCACTGAGTATGGGAGCTACAAGAAAGCAGGAATGCAGACCCCAGCTACAGTAGTTAGTAGGTCCCCATGCAGTCTACCAGCCCGCACGGTGACACATTTGCAGCTGCTTTCCTGTTGGAGCTATTTTCAATACCACACTTTTTCTTCTCAGCTCCATTGAAAAAACTACATTTTGTCAGTTAAGGTATACCGCTGAGTATGGGAGCTACAAGAAAGCAGGAAGGCAGACCCCAGCTACAGTAGTAAGTAGGTCCCCATGCAGTCTATCAGCCAGCACGGTGTCACATTTGCAGCTGCTTTCCTGTGGGAGCTATCTTCAATACCACACTTTTTCTCCTCAGTTCCCATTGAAAGAATACATTTGTCAGTTAAGGTATACCGCTGAGTATGGGAGCTACAAGAAAGCAGGAAGGCAGACCCCAGCTACAGTAGTAAGTAGGTCCCCATGCAGTCTAGCAGCCAGCACGGTGTCACATTTGCAGCTGCTTTCCTGTGGGAGCTATCTTCAATACCACACTTTTTCTGTTCAGCTCCCATTGAAAGAATACTTTTGTCAGTTAAGGTATACCACTGAGTATGGGAGCTACAAGAAAGCAGGAAGCAAGACCCCAGCTACAGTAGTTAGTAGGTCCCCATGCAGTCTACCAGCCCGCACGGTGTCACATTTGCAGCTGCTTTCCTGTGGCAGCTATTTTCAATACCACAATTTTTCTTCTCAGCTCCATTGAAAAAACTACATTTTGTCAGTTAAGGTATACCGCTGAGTATGGGAGCTACAAGAAAGCAGGAAGGCAGACCCCAGCTACAGTAGTAAGTAGGTCCCCATGCAGTCTATCAGCCAGCACGGTGTCACATTTGCAGCTGCTTTCCTGTGGGAGCTATCTTCAATACCACACTTTTTCTCCTCAGTTCCCATTTAAAGAATACATTTGTCAGTTAAGGTATACCACTGAGTATGGGAGCTACAAGAAAGCAGGAAGGCAGACCCCAGCTACAGTAGTAAGTAGGTCCCCATGCAGTCTATCAGCCAGCACGGTGTCACATTTGCAGCTGCTTTCCTGTGGGAGCTATCTTCAATACCACAATTTTTCTTCTCAGCTCCATTGAAAAAACTACATTTTGTCAGTTAAGGTATACCGCTGAGTATGGGAGCTACAAGAAAGCAGGAAGGCAGACCCCAGCTACAGTAGTAAGTAGGTCCCCATGCAGTCTATCAGCCAGCACGGTGTCACATTTGCAGCTGCTTTCCTGTGGGAGCTATCTTCAATACCACACTTTTTCTCCTCAGTTCCCATTTAAAGAATACATTTGTCAGTTAAGGTATACCGCTGAGTACGGGAGCTACAAGAAAGCAGGAAGGCAGACCCCAGCTACAGTAGTAAGTAGGTCCCCATGCAGTCTATCAGCCAGCACGGTGTCACATTTGCAGCTGCTTTCCTGTGGGAGCTATCTTCAATACCACACTTTTTCTGTTCAGCTCTCATTGAAAAAACTACATTTTTTCTCTTAAGGTATACAACTGAGTATGGGAGCTACAAGAAAGCAGGAAGATAGATCCCAGCTACAGGAGTAAGTAGGTCCCCATGCAGTCTAGCAGCCAGCACGGTGTCACATTTGCAGCTGCTTTCCTGTGGGAGCTATCTTCAATACCACACTTTTTCTGTTCAGCTCCCATTGAAAGAATACATTTGTCAGTTAAGGTATACCGCTGAGTATGGGAGCTACAAGAAAGCAGGAAGGCAGACCCCAGCTACAGTAGTAAGTAGGTCCCCATGCAGTCTAGCAGCCAGCACGGTGTCACATTTGCAGCTGCTTTCCTGTGGGAGCTATCTTCAATACCACACTTTTTCTCCTCAGTTCCCATTTAAAGAATACATTTGTCTCTTAAGGTATACCACTGAGTATGGGAGCTACAAGAAAGCAGGAAGGCAGACCCCAGCTACAGTAGTAAGTAGGTCCCCATGCAGTCTATCAGCCAGCACGGTGTCACATTTGCAGCTGCTTTCCTGTGGGAGCTATCTTCAATACCACACTTTTTCTGTTCAGCACCCATTCAAAGAATATATTTGTCAGTTAAGGTATACCGCTGAGTATGGGAGCTACAAGAAAGCAGGAATCAAGACCCCAGCTACAGTAGTTAGTAGGTCCCCATGCAGTCTACCAGCCCGCACGGTGTCACATTTGCAGCTGCTTTCCTGTGGGAGCTATTTTCAATACCACACTTTTTCTTCTCAGCTCCATTGAAAAAACTACATTTTGCCAGTTAAGGTATACCGCTGAGTATGGGAGGTACAAGAAAGCAGGAAGGCAGACCCCAGCTACAGTAGTAAGTAGGTCCCCATGCAGTCTATCAGCCAGCACGGTGTCACATTTGCAGCTGCTTTCCTGTGGGAGCTATCTTCAATACCACACTTTTTCTGTTCAGCTCTCATTGAAAGAATACATTTGTCAGTTAAGGTATACCACTGAGTATGGGAGCTACAAGAAAGCAGGAATGCAGACCCCAGCTACAGTAGTTAGTAGGTCCCCATGCAGTCTACCAGCCCGCACGGTGACACATTTGCAGCTGCTTTCCTGTTGGAGCTATTTTCAATACCACACTTTTTCTTCTCAGCTCCATTGAAAAAACTACATTTTGTCAGTTAAGGTATACCGCTGAGTATGGGAGCTACAAGAAAGCAGGAAGGCAGACCCCAGCTACTGTAGTAAGTAGGTCCCCATGCAGTCTAGCAGCCATCACGGTGTCACATTTGCAGCTGCTTTCCTGTGGGAGCTATCTTCAATACCACACTTTTTCTGTTCAGCTCCCATTGAAAGAATACTTTTGTCAGTTAAGGTATACCACTGAGTATGGGAGCTACAAGAAAGCAGGAAGGCAGACCCCAGCTACAGTGGTAAGTAGGTCCCCATGCAGTCTATCAGCCAGCACGGTGTCACATTTGCAGCTGCTTTCCTGTGGGAGCTATCTTCAATACCACACTTTTTCTCCTCAGTTCCCATTTAAAGAATACATTTGTCAGTTAAGGTATACCACTGAGTATGGGAGCTACAAGAAAGCAGGAAGGCAGACCCCAGCTACAGTAGTAAGTAGGTCCCCATGCAGTCTATCAGCCAGCACGGTGTCACATTTGCAGCTGCTTTCCTGTGGGAGCTATCTTCAATACCACACTTTTTCTGTTCAGCTCTCATTGAAAAAACTACATTTTTTCTCTTAAGGTATACAACTGAGTATGGGAGCTACAAGAAAGCAGGAAGATAGATCCCAGCTACAGGAGTAAGTAGGTCCCCATGCAGTCTAGCAGCCAGCACGGTGTCACATTTGCAGCTGCTTTCCTGTGGGAGCTATCTTCAATACCACACTTTTTCTGTTCAGCTCCCATTGAAAGAATACATTTGTCAGTTAAGGTATACCGCTGAGTATGGGAGCTACAAGAAAGCAGGAAGGCAGACCCCAGCTACAGTAGTAAGTAGGTCCCCATGCAGTCTAGCAGCCAGCACGGTGTCACATTTGCAGCTGCTTTCCTGTGGGAGCTATCTTCAATACCACACTTTTTCTCCTCAGTTCCCATTTAAAGAATACATTTGTCTCTTAAGGTATACCACTGAGTATGGGAGCTACAAGAAAGCAGGAAGGCAGACCCCAGCTACAGTAGTAAGTAGGTCCCCATGCAGTCTATCAGCCAGCACGGTGTCACATTTGCAGCTGCTTTCCTGTGGGAGCTATCTTCAATACCACACTTTTTCTGTTCAGCACCCATTCAAAGAATATATTTGTCAGTTAAGGTATACCGCTGAGTATGGGAGCTACAAGAAAGCAGGAATCAAGACCCCAGCTACAGTAGTTAGTAGGTCCCCATGCAGTCTACCAGCCCGCACGGTGTCACATTTGCAGCTGCTTTCCTGTGGGAGCTATTTTCAATACCACACTTTTTCTTCTCAGCTCCATTGAAAAAACTACATTTTGCCAGTTAAGGTATACCGCTGAGTATGGGAGGTACAAGAAAGCAGGAAGGCAGACCCCAGCTACAGTAGTAAGTAGGTCCCCATGCAGTCTATCAGCCAGCACGGTGTCACATTTGCAGCTGCTTTCCTGTGGGAGCTATCTTCAATACCACACTTTTTCTGTTCAGCTCTCATTGAAAGAATACATTTGTCAGTTAAGGTATACCACTGAGTATGGGAGCTACAAGAAAGCAGGAATGCAGACCCCAGCTACAGTAGTTAGTAGGTCCCCATGCAGTCTACCAGCCCGCACGGTGACACATTTGCAGCTGCTTTCCTGTTGGAGCTATTTTCAATACCACACTTTTTCTTCTCAGCTCCATTGAAAAAACTACATTTTGTCAGTTAAGGTATACCGCTGAGTATGGGAGCTACAAGAAAGCAGGAAGGCAGACCCCAGCTACTGTAGTAAGTAGGTCCCCATGCAGTCTAGCAGCCATCACGGTGTCACATTTGCAGCTGCTTTCCTGTGGGAGCTATCTTCAATACCACACTTTTTCTGTTCAGCTCCCATTCAAAGAACACATTTGTCTCTTAAGGTATACCACTGAGTATGGGAGCTACAAGAAAGCAGGAAGGCAGACCCCAGCTACAGTAGTAAGTAGGTCCCCATGCAGTCTATCAGCCAGCACGGTGTCACATTTGCAGATGCTTTCCTGTGGGAGCTATCTTCAATACCACACTTTTTCTGTTCAGCTCCCATTGAAAGAATACTTTTGTCAGTTAAGGTATACCACTGAGTATGGGAGCTACAAGAAAGCAGGAAGGCAGACCCCAGCTACAGTAGTAAGTAGGTCCCCATGCAGTCTATCAGCCAGCACGGTGTCACATTTGCAGCTGCTTTCCTGTGGGAGCTATCTTCAATACCACACTTTTTCTCCTCAGTTCCCATTTAAAGAATACATTTGTCAGTTAAGGTATACCACTGAGTATGGGAGCTACAAGAAAGCAGGAAGGCAGACCCCAGCTACAGTAGTAAGTAGGTCCCCATGCAGTCTATCAGCCAGCACGGTGTCACATTTGCAGCTGCTTTCCTGTGGGAGCTATCTTCAATACCACACTTTTTCTGTTCAGCTCCCATTGAAAGAATACATTTGTCAGTTAAGGTATACCGCTGAGTATGGGAGCTACAAGAAAGCAGGAAGGCAGACCCCAGCTACAGTAGTAAGTAGGTCCCCATGCAGTCTAGCAGCCAGCACGGTGTCACATTTGCAGCTGCTTTCCTGTGGGAGCTATCTTCAATACCACACTTTTTCTCCTCAGTTCCCATTTAAAGAATACATATGTCTGTTAAGGTATACCACTGAGTATGGGAGCTACAAGAAAGCAGGAAGGCAGACCCCAGCTACAGTAGTAAGTAGGTCCCCATGCAGTCTATCAGCCAGCACGGTGTCACATTTGCAGCTGCTTTCCTGTGGGAGCTATCTTCAATACCACACTTTTTCTGTTCAGCTCTCATTGAAAAAACTACATTTTTTCTCTTAAGGTATACAACTGAGTATGGGAGCTACAAGAAAGCAGGAAGATAGATCCCAGCTACAGGAGTAAGTAGGTCCCCATGCAGTCTAGCAGCCAGCACGGTGTCACATTTGCAGCTGCTTTCCTGTGGGAGCTATCTTCAATACCACACTTTTTCTGTTCAGCTCCCATTGAAAGAATACTTTTGTCAGTTAAGGTATACCACTGAGTATGGGAGCTACAAGAAAGCAGGAAGGCAGACCCCAGCTACAGTAGTAAGTAGGTCCCCATGCAGTCTATCAGCCAGCACGGTGTCACATTTGCAGCTGCTTTCCTGTGAGAGCTATCTTCAATACCACACTTTTTCTGTTCAGCACCCATTGAAAGAATATATTTGTCAGTTAAGGTATACCGCTGAGTATGGGAGCTACAAGAAAGCAGGAATCAAGACCCCAGCTACAGTAGTTAGTAGGTCCCCATGCAGTCTACCAGCCCGCACGGTGTCACATTTGCAGCTGCTTTCCTGTGGGAGCTATTTTCAATACCACACTTTTTCTTCTCAGCTCCATTGAAAAAACTACATTTTGCCAGTTAAGGTATACCGCTGAGTATGGGAGGTACAAGAAAGCAGGAAGGCAGACCCCAGCTACAGTAGTAAGTAGGTCCCCATGCAGTCTATCAGCCAGCACGGTGTCACATTTGCAGCTGCTTTCCTGTGGGAGCTATCTTCAATACCACACTTTTTCTGTTCAGCTCCCATTGAAAGAATACATTTGTCAGTTAAGGTATACCGCTGAGTATGGGAGCTACAAGAAAGCAGGAAGGCAGACCCCAGCTACAGTAGTAAGTAGGTCCCCATACAGTCTATCAGCCAGCACGGTGTCACATTTGCAGCTGCTTTCCTGTGGGAGCTATCTTCAATACCACACTTTTTCTCCACAGTTCCCATTTAAAGAATACATTTGTCTCTTAAGGTATACCACTGAGTATGGGAGCTACAAGAAAGCAGGAAGGCAGACCCCAGCTACAGTAGTAAGTAGGTCCCCATGCAGTCTATCAGCCAGCACGGTGTCACATTTGCAGCTGCTTTCCTGTGGGAGCTATCTTCAATACCACACTTTTTCTGTTCAGCTCCCATTGAAAGAATACATTTGTCAGTTAAGGTATACCACTGAGTATGGGAGCTACAAGTAAGCAGGAAGGCAGACCCCAGCTACAGTAGTAAGTAGGTCCCCATGCAGTCTAGCAGCCAGCACGGTGTCACATTTGCAGCTGCTTTCCTGTGGGAGCTATCTTCAATACCACACTTTTTCTGTTCAGCTCTCATTGAAAGAATACATTTGTCAGTTAAGGTATACCACTGAGTATGGGAGCTACAAGAAAGCAGGAAGGCAGACCCCAGCTACAGTAGTAAGTAGGTCCCCATGCAGTCTTGCAGGCAGCACGGTGTCACATTTGCAGCTGCTTTCCTGTGGGAGCTATCTTCAATACCACACTTTTTCTGTTCAGCTCCCATTGAAAAAACTACATTTTGTCAGTTAAGGTATACCACTGAATATGGGAGCTACAAGAAAACAGGAAGGCAGACCCCAGCTACTGTAGTAAGTAGGTCCCCATGCAGTCTAGCAGCCAGCACGGTGTCACATTTGCAGCTGCTTTCCTGTGGGAGCTATCTTCAATACCACACTTTTTCTGTTCAGCTCCCATTGAAAAAACTACATTTTGTCAGTTAAGGTATACCACTGAATATGGGAGCTACAAAAAAGCAGGAAGCAAGACCCCAGCTACAGTAGTTAGTAGGTCCCCATGCAGTCTATCAGCCAGCACGGTGTCACATTTGCAGCTGCTTTCCTGTGGGAGCTATCTTCAATACCACACTTTTTCTGTTAAGCACCCATTGAAAGAATATATTTGTCAGTTAAGGTATACCACTGAGTATGGGAGCTACAAGAAAGCAGGAAGCAAGACCCCAGCTACAGTAGTTAGTAGGTCCCCATGCAGTCTACCAGCCCGCACGGTGTCACATTTGTAGCTGCTTTCCTGTGGCAGCTATTTTCAATACCACAATTTTTCTTCTGAGCTCCATTGAAAATACTACATATTGTCAGTTAAGGTATACCGCTGAGTATGGGAGCTACAAGAAAGCAGGAAGGCAGACCCCAGCTACAGTAGTAAGTAGGTCCCCATGCAGTCTAGCAGCCAGCACGGTGTCACATTTGCAGCTGCTTTCCTGTGGGAGCTATCTTCAATACCACACTTTTTCTCCTCAGTTCCCATTTAAAGAATACATTTGTCTCTTAAGGTATACCACTGAGTATGGGAGCTACAAGAAAGCAGGAAGATAGACCCCAGCTACAGTAGTAAGTAGGTCCCCATGTAGTCTAGCAGCCAGCACGGTGTCACATTTGCAGCTGCTTTCCTGTGGGAGCTATCTTCAATACCACACTTTTTCTGTTCAGCTCCCATTGAAAGAATACTTTTGTCAGTTAAGGTTTACCACTGAGTATGGGAGCTACAAGAAAGCAGGAAGGCAGACCCCAGCTACAGTAGTAAGTAGGTCCCCATGCAGTCTATCAGCCAGCACGGTGTCACATTTGCAGCTGCTTTCCTGTGAGAGCTATCTTCAATACCACACTTTTTCTGTTCAGCACCCATTGAAAGAATATATTTGTCAGTTAAGGTATACCGCTGAGTATGGGAGCTACAAGAAAGCAGGAATCAAGACCCCAGCTACAGTAGTTAGTAGGTCCCCATGCAGTCTACCAGCCCGCACGGTGTCACATTTGCAGCTGCTTTCCTGTGGGAGCTATTTTCAATACCACACTTTTTCTTCTCAGCTCCATTGAAAAAACTACATTTTGCCAGTTAAGGTATACCGCTGAGTATGGGAGGTACAAGAAAGCAGGAAGGCAGACCCCAGCTACAGTAGTAAGTAGGTCCCCATGCAGTCTAGCAGCCAGCACGGTGTCACATTTGCAGCTGCTTTCCTGTGGGAGCTATCTTCAATACCACACTTTTTCTGTTCAGCTCCCATTGAAAGAATACATTTGTCAGTTAAGGTATACCGCTGAGTATGGGAGCTACAAGAAAGCAGGAATGCAGACCCCAGCTACAGTAGTAAGTAGGTCCCCATGCAGTCTATCAGCCAGCACGGTGTCACATTTGCAGCTGCTTTCCTGTGGGAGGTATCTTCAATACCACACTTTTTCTCCTCAGTTCCCATTTAAAGAATACATTTGTCTCTTAAGGTATACCACTGAGTATGGGAGCTACAAGAAAGCAGGAAGGCAGACCCCAGCTACAGTAGTAAGTAGGTCCCCATGCAGTCTATCAGCCAGCACGGTGTCACATTTGCAGCTGCTTTCCTGTGGGAGCTATCTTCAATACCACACTTTTTCTGTTCAGCTCCCATTGAAAGAATACATTTGTCAGTTAAGGTATACCACTGAGTATGGGAGCTACAAGTAAGCAGGAAGGCAGACCCCAGCTACAGTAGTAAGTAGGTCCCCATGCAGTCTATCAGCCAGCACGGTGTCACATTTGCAGCTGCTTTCCTGTGGGAGCTATCTTCAATACCACACTTTTTCTGTTCAGCTCTCATTGAAAGAATACATTTGTCAGTTAAGGTATACCACTGAGTATGGGAGCTACAAGAAAGCAGGAAGGCAGACCCCAGCTACAGTAGTAAGTAGGTCCCCATGCAGTCTTGCAGGCAGCACGGTGTCACATTTGCAGCTGCTTTCCTGTGGGAGCTATCTTCAATACCACACTTTTTCTGTTCAGCACCCATTCAAAGAATATATTTGTCAGTTAAGGTATACCGCTGAGTATGGGAGCTACAAGAAAGCAGGAATCAAGACCCCAGCTACAGTAGTTAGTAGGTCCCCATGCAGTCTACCAGCCCGCACGGTGTCACATTTGCAGCTGCTTTCCTGTGGGAGCTATTTTCAATACCACACTTTTTCTTCTCAGCTCCATTGAAAAAACTACATTTTGCCAGTTAAGGTATATTGCTGAGTATGGGAGGTACAAGAAAGCAGGAAGGCAGACCCCAGCTACAGTAGTAAGTAGGTCCCCATGCAGTCTATCAGCCAGCACGGTGTCACATTTGCAGCTGCTTTCCTGTGGGAGCTATCTTCAATACCACACTTTTTCTGTTCAGCTCTCATTGAAAGAATACATTTGTCAGTTAAGGTATACCACTGAGTATGGGAGCTACAAGAAAGCAGGAATGCAGACCCCAGCTACAGTAGTTAGTAGGTCCCCATGCAGTCTACCAGCCCGCACGGTGACACATTTGCAGCTGCTTTCCTGTGGGAGCTATTTTCAATACCACACTTTTTCTTCTCAGCTCCATTGAAAAAACTACATTTTGTCAGTTAAGGTATACCGCTGAGTATGGGAGCTACAAGAAAGCAGGAAGGCAGACCCCAGCTACAGTAGTAAGTAGGTCCCCATGCAGTCTAGCAGCCAGCACGGTGTCACATTTGCAGCTGCTTTCCTGTGGGAGCTATCTTCAATACCACACTTTTTCTGTTCAGCTCCCATTCAAAGAATACATTTGTCTCTTAAGGTATACCACTGAGTATGGGAGCTACAAGAAAGCAGGAAGGCAGACCCCAGCTACAGTAGTAAGTAGGTCCCCATGCAGTCTATCAGCCAGCACGGTGTCACATTTGCAGATGCTTTCCTGTGGGAGCTATCTTCAATACCACACTTTTTCTGTTCAGCTCCCATTGAAAGAATACTTTTGTCAGTTAAGGTATACCACTGAGTATGGGAGCTACAAGAAAGCAGGAAGGCAGACCCCAGCTACAGTAGTAAGTAGGTCCCCATGCAGTCTATCAGCCAGCACGGTGTCACATTTGCAGCTGCTTTCCTGTGGGAGCTATCTTCAATACCACACTTTTTCTCCTCAGTTCCCATTTAAAGAATACATTTGTTAGTTAAGGTATACCACTGAGTATGGGAGCTACAAGAAAGCAGGAAGGCAGACCCCAGCTACAGTAGTAAGTAGGTCCCCATGCAGTCTATCAGCCAGCACGGTGTCACATTTGCAGCTGCTTTCCTGTGGGAGCTATCTTCAATACCACACTTTTTCTGTTCAGCTCCCATTGAAAGAATACATTTGTCAGTTAAGGTATACCGCTGAGTATGGGAGCTACAAGAAAGCAGGAAGGCAGACCCCAGCTACAGTAGTAAGTAGGTCCCCATGCAGTCTAGCAGCCAGCACGGTGTCACATTTGCAGCTGCTTTCCTGTGGGAGCTATCTTCAATACCACACTTTTTCTCCTCAGTTCCCATTTAAAGAATACATATGTCTGTTAAGGTATACCACTGAGTATGGGAGCTACAAGAAAGCAGGAAGGCAGACCCCAGCTACAGTAGTAAGTAGGTCCCCATGCAGTCTATCAGCCAGCACGGTGTCACATTTGCAGCTGCTTTCCTGTGGGAGCTATCTTCAATACCACACTTTTTCTGTTCAGCTCTCATTGAAAAAACTACATTTTTTCTCTTAAGGTATACAACTGAGTATGGGAGCTACAAGAAAGCAGGAAGATAGATCCCAGCTACAGGAGTAAGTAGGTCCCCATGCAGTCTAGCAGCCAGCACTGTGTCACATTTGCAGCTGCTTTCCTGTGGGAGCTATCTTCAATACCACACTTTTTCTGTTCAGCTCCCATTGAAAGAATACTTTTGTCAGTTAAGGTATACCACTGACTATGGGAGCTACAAGAAAGCAGGAAGCAAGACCCCAGCTACAGTAGTTAGTAGGTCCCCATGCAGTCTACCAGCCCGCACGGTGTCACATTTGCAGCTGCTTTCCTGTGGCAGCTATTTTCAATACCACAATTTTTCTTCTCAGCTCCATTGAAAAAACTACATTTTGTCAGTTAAGGTATACCGCTGAGTATGGGAGCTACAAGAAAGCAGGAAGGCAGACCCCAGCTACAGTAGTAAGTAGGTTCCCATGCAGTCTATCAGCCAGCACGGTGTCACATTTGCAGCTGCTTTCCTGTGGGAGCTATCTTCAATACCACACTTTTTCTCCTCAGTTCCCATTTAAAGAATACATTTGTCAGTTAAGGTATACCACTGAGTATGGGAGCTACAAGAAAGCAGGAAGGCAGACCCCAGCTACAGTAGTAAGTAGGTCCCCATGCAGTCTATCAGCCAGCACGGTGTCACATTTGCAGCTGCTTTCCTGTGGGAGCTATCTTCAATACCACACTTTTTCTGTTCAGCTCTCATTGAAAAAACTACATTTTTTCTCTTAAGGTATACAACTGAGTATGGGAGCTACAAGAAAGCAGGAAGATAGATCCCAGCTACAGTAGTAAGTAGGTCCCCATGCAGTCTAGCAGCCAGCACGGTGTCACATTTGCAGCTGCTTTCCTGTGGGAGCTATCTTCAATACCACACTTTTTCTGTTCAGCTCCCATTGAAAGAATACTTTTGTCAGTTAAGGTATACCACTGAGTATGGGAGCTACAAGAAAGCAGGAAGGCAGACCCCAGCTACAGTAGTAAGTAGGTCCCCATGCAGTCTATCAGCCAGCACGGTGTCACATTTGCAGCTGCTTTCCTGTGGGAGCTATCTTCAATACCACACTTTTTCTGTTCAGCACCCATTCAAAGAATATATTTGTCAGTTAAGGTATACCGCTGAGTATGGGAGCTACAAGAAAGCAGGAATCAAGACCCCAGCTACAGTAGTTAGTAGGTCCCCATGCAGTCTACCAGCCCGCACGGTGTCACATTTGCAGCTGCTTTCCTGTGGGAGCTATTTTCAATACCACACTTTTTCTTCTCAGCTCCATTGAAAAAACTACATTTTGCCAGTTAAGGTATACCGCTGAGTATGGGAGGTACAAGAAAGCAGGAAGGCAGACCCCAGCTACAGTAGTAAGTAGGTCCCCATGCAGTCTATCAGCCAGCACGGTGTCACATTTGCAGCTGCTTTCCTGTGGGAGCTATCTTCAATACAACACTTTTTCTGTTCAGCTCTCATTGAAAGAATACATTTGTCAGTTAAGGTATACCACTGAGTATGGGAGCTACAAGAAAGCAGGAATGCAGACCCCAGCTACAGTAGTTAGTAGGTCCCCATGCAGTCTACCAGCCCGCACGGTGACACATTTGCAGCTGCTTTCCTGTGGGAGCTATTTTCAATACCACACTTTTTCTTCTCAGCTCCATTGAAAAAACTACATTTTGTCAGTTAAGGTATACCGCTGAGTATGGGAGCTACAAGAAAGCAGGAAGGCAGACCCCAGCTACAGTAGTAAGTAGGTCCCCATGCAGTCTAGCAGCCATCACGGTGTCACATTTGCAGCTGCTTTCCTGTGGGAGCTATCTTCAATACCACACTTTTTCTGTTCAGCTCCCATTCAAAGAACACATTTGTCTCTTAAGGTATACCACTGAGTATGGGAGCTACAAGAAAGCAGGAAGGCAGACCCCAGCTACAGTAGTAAGTAGGTCCCCATGCAGTCTATCAGCCAGCACGGTGTCACATTTGCAGCTGCTTTCCTGTGGGAGCTATCTTCAATACCACACTTTTTCTCCTCAGTTCCCATTTAAAGAATACATTTGTCAGTTAAGGTATACCACTGAGTATGGGAGCTACAAGAAAGCAGGAAGGCAGACCCCAGCTACAGTAGTAAGTAGGTCCCCATGCAGTCTATCAGCCAGCACGGTGTCACATTTGCAGCTGCTTTCCTGTGGGAGCTATCTTCAATATCACACTTTTTCTGTTCAGCTCCCATTGAAAGAATACATTTGTCAGTTAAGGTATACCGCTGAGTATGGGAGCTACAAGAAAGCAGGAAGGCAGACCCCAGCTACAGTAGTAAGTAGGTCCCCATGCAGTCTAGCAGCCAGCACGGTGTCACATTTGCAGCTGCTTTCCTGTGGGAGCTATCTTCAATACCACACTTTTTCTCCTCAGTTCCCATTTAAAGAATACATATGTCTGTTAAGGTATACCACTGAGTATGGGAGCTACAAGAAAGCAGGAAGGCAGACCCCAGCTACTGTAGTAAGTAGGTCCCCATGCAGTCTAGCAGCCAGCACGGTGTCACATTTGCAGCTGCTTTCCTGTGGGAGCTATTTTCAATACCACACTTTTTCTGTTCAGCTCCCATTGAAAAAACTACATTTTGTCAGTTAAGGTATACCACTGAATATGGGAGCTACAAGAAAGCAGGAAGGCAGACCCCAGCTACTGTAGTAAGTAGGTCCCCATGCAGTCTAGCAGCCAGCACGGTGTCACATTTGCAGCTGCTTTCCTGTGGGAGCTATCTTCAATACCACACTTTTTCTGTTCAGCTCCCATTGAAAAAACTACATTTTGTCAGTTAAGGTATACCACTGAATATGGGAGCTACAAAAAAGCAGGAAGCAAGACCCCAGCTACAGTAGTTAGTAGGTCCCCATGCAGTCTATCAGCCAGCACGGTGTCACATTTGCAGCTGCTTTCCTGTGGGAGCTATCTTCAATACCACACTTTTTCTGTTAAGCACCCATTGAAAGAATATATTTGTCAGTTAAGGTATACCACTGAGTATGGGAGCTACAAGAAAGCAGGAAGCAAGACCCCAGCTACAGTAGTTAGTAGGTCCCCATGCAGTCTACCAGCCCGCACGGTGTCACATTTGTAGCTGCTTTCCTGTGGCAGCTATTTTCAATACCACAATTTTTCTTCTCAGCTCCATTGAAAATACTACATTTTGTCAGTTAAGATATACCGCTGAGTATGGGAGCTACAAGAAATCAGGAAGGCAGACCCCAGCTACAGTAGTAAGTAGGTCCCCATGCAGTCTATCAGCCAGCACGGTGTCACATTTGCAGCTGCTTTCCTGTGGGAGCTATCTTCAATACCACACTTTTTCTCCTCAGTTCCCATTTAAAGAATACATTTGTCTCTTAAGGTATACCACTGAGTATGGGAGCTACAAGAAAGCAGGAAGGCAGACCCCAGCTACAGTAGTAAGTAGGTCCCCATGCAGTCTATCAGCCAGCACGGTGTCACATTTGCAGCTGCTTTCCTGTGGGAGCTATCTTCAATACCACACTTTTTCTGTTCAGCTCTCATTGAAAAAACTACATTTTTTCTCTAAAGGTATACAACTGAGTATGGGAGCTACAAGAAAGCAGGAAGATAGATCCCAGCTACAGTAGTAAGTAGGTCCCCATGCAGTCTAGCAGCCAGCACGGTGTCACATTTGCAGCTGCTTTCCTGTGGGAGCTATCTTCAATACCACACTTTTTCTGTTCAGCTCCCATTGAAAGAATACTTTTGTCAGTTAAGGTATACCACTGAGTATGGGAGCTACAAGAAAGCAGGAAGGCAGACCCCAGCTACAGTAGTAAGTAGGTCCCCATGCAGTCTATCAGCCAGCACGGTGTCACATTTGCAGCTGCTTTCCTGTGGGAGCTATCTTCAATACCACACTTTTTCTGTTCAGCACCCATTCAAAGAATATATTTGTCAGTTAAGGTATACCGCTGAGTATGGGAGCTACAAGAAAGCAGGAATCAAGACCCCAGCTACAGTAGTTAGTAGGTCCCCATGCAGTCTACCAGCCCGCACGGTGTCACATTTGCAGCTGCTTTCCTGTGTGAGCTATTTTCAATACCACACTTTTTCTTCTCAGCTCCATTGAAAAAACTACATTTTGCCAGTTAAGGTATACCGCTGAGTATGGGAGGTACAAGAAAGCAGGAAGGCAGACCCCAGCTACAGTAGTAAGTAGGTCCCCATGCAGTCTATCAGCCAGCACGGTGTCACATTTGCAGCTGCTTTCCTGTCTGAGCTATCTTCAATACCACACTTTTTCTGTTCAGCTCTCATTGAAAGAATACATTTGTCAGTTAAGGTATACCACTGAGTATGGGAGCTACAAGAAAGCAGGAATGCAGACCCCAGCTACAGTAGTTAGTAGGTCCCCATGCAGTCTAGCAGCCATCACGGTGACACATTTGCAGCTGCTTTCCTGTGGGAGCTATTTTCAATACAACACTTTTTCTTCTCAGCTCCATTGAAAAAACTACATTTTGTCAGTTAAGGTATACCGCTGAGTATGGGAGCTACAAGAAAGCAGGAAGGCAGACCCCAGCTACAGTAGTAAGTAGGTCCCCATGCAGTCTAGCAGCCATCACGGTGTCACATTTGCAGCTGCTTTCCTGTGGGAGTTATCTTCAATACCACACTTTTTCTGTTCAGCTCCCATTCAAAGAATACATTTGTCTCTTAAGGTATATCACTGAGTATGGGAGAACAAGAAAGCAGGAAGGCAGACCCCAGCTACAGTAGTAAGTAGGTCCCCATGCAGTCTATCAGCCAGCAAGGTGTCACATTTGCAGCTGCTTTCCTGTGAGAGCTATCTTCAATACCACACTTTTTCTGTTCAGCTCCCATTGAAAGAATACATTTGTCGGTTAAGGTATACCACTGAGTATGGGAGGTACAAGAAAGCAGGAAGGCAGAAACAAGCTACAGTAGTAAGTAGGTCCCCATGCAGTCTATCAGCCAGCACGGTGTGACATTTGCAGCTGCTTTCCTGTGAGAGCTATCTTCAATACCACACTTTTTCTCCTCAGTTCCCATTTAAAGAATATATTTGTCGGTTAAGGTATACCGCTGAGTATGGGAGCTACAAGAAAGCAGGAAGATAGATTCCAGCTACAGTAGTAAGTAGGTCCCCATGCAGTCTATCAGCCAGCACGGTGTCACATTTGCAGCTGCTTTCCTGTGAGAGCTAATTTCAATACCACACTTTTTCTTCTCAGCTCCCATTGAAAAAACAACATTTTGTCAGTTAAGGTATACGGCTGAGTATGGGAGCTACAAGAAAGCAGGAAGGAAGACCCCAGCTACAGTAGTAAGTAGGTCCCCATGCAGTCTTGCAGGCAGCACGGTGTCACATTTGCAGCTGCTTTCCTGTGGGAGCTATCTTCAATACCACGCTTTTTCTGTTCAGCTCCCATTGAAAAAATACAGTTGTCTCTTAAGGTATACCACTGAGTATGGGAGCTACAAGAAAGCAGGAAGGCAGACCCCAGCTACTGTAGTAAGTAGGTCCCCATGCAGTCTAGCAGCCAGCACAGTGACACATTTGCAGCTGCTTTCCTGTGGGAGCTATTTTCAATACCACACTTTTTCTGTTCAGCTCCCATTGAAAAAACTACATTTTGTCAGTTAAGGTATACCACTGAATATGGGAGCTACAAGAAAGCAGGAAGGCAGACCCCAGCTACAGTAGTAAGTAGGTCCCCATGCAGTCTAGCAACCAGAACGGTGTCACATTTGCAGCTGCTTTCCTGTGGGAGCTATCTTCAATATCACACTTTTTCTGTTAAGCACCCATTGAAAGAATACATTTGTCAGTTAAGGTATACCACTGAGTATGGGAGCTACAAGAAAGCAGGAAGCAAGACCCCAGCTACAGTAGTTAGTAGGTCCCCATGCAGTCTACCAGCCCGCACGGTGTCACATTTGCAGCTGCTTTCCTGTGGCAGCTATTTTCAATACCACAATTTTTCTTCTCAGCTCCATTGAAAAAACTACATTTTGTCAGTTAAGGTATACCGCTGAGTATGGGAGCTACAAGAAAGCAGGAAGGCAGACCCCAGCTACAGTAGTAAGTAGGTCCCCATGCAGTCTAGCAGCCAGCACGGTGTCACATTTGCAGCTGCTTTCCTGTGGGAGCTATCTTCAATACCACACTTTTTCTGTTCAGCTACCATTGAAAGAATACATTTGTCAGTTAAGGTATACCACTGAGTATGGGAGCTACAAGTAAGCAGGAAGGCAGACCCCAGCTACAGTAGTAAGTAGGTCCCCATGCAGTCTATCAGCCAGCACGGTGTCACATTTGCAGCTGCTTTCCTGTGGGAGCTATCTTCAATACCACACTTTTTCTGTTCAGCTCCCATTGAAAGAATACATTTGTCTCTTAAGGTATACCACTGAGTATGGGAGCTACAAGAAAGCAGGAAGGCAGACCCCAGCTACAGTAGTAAGTAGGTCCCCATGCAGTCTATCAGCCAGCACGGTGTCACATTTGCAGCTGCTTTCCTGTGGGAGCTATCTTCAATACCACACTTTTTCTGTTCAGCTACCATTGAAAGAATACATTTGTCAGTTAAGGTATACCACTGAGTATGGGAGCTACAAGTAAGCAGGAAGGCAGACCCCAGCTACAGTAGTAAGTAGGTCCCCATGCAGTCTATCAGCCAGCACGGTGTCACATTTGCAGCTGCTTTCCTGTGGGAGCTATCTTCAATACCACACTTTTTCTGTTCAGCTCTCATTGAAAAAACTACATTTTTTCTCTTAAGGTATACAACTGAGTATGGGAGGTACAAGAAAGAAGGAAGGCAGACCCCAGCTACAGTAGTAAGTAGGTCCCCATGCAGTCTATCAGCCAGCACGGTGTCACATTTGCAGCTGCTTTCCTGTGGGAGCTATCTTCAATACCACACTTTTTCTCCTCAGTTCCCATTTAAAGAATACATTTGTCTCTTAAGGTATACCACTGAGTATGGGAGCTACAAGAAAGCAGGAAGGCAGACCCCAGCTACAGTAGTAAGTAGGTCCCCATGCAGTCTATCAGCCAGCACGGTGTCACATTTGCAGCTGCTTTCCTGTGGGAGCTATCTTCAATACCACACTTTTTCTGTTCAGCTCCCTTTACAGAATACATTTGTCAGTTAAGGTATACTACTGAGTATAGGAGGTACAAGAAAGCAGGAAGATAGATACCAGCTACTGTAATAAGTAGGTCCCCATGCAGTCGAGCAGCCCGCACGGTGTCACATTTGCAGCTGCTTTCCTGTGAGAGCTATCTTCAATACCACACTTTTTCTGTTCAGCTCCCATTGAAAGAATACATTTGTCGGTTAAGGTATACCACTGAGTATGGGAGCTACAAGAAAGCAGGAAGATAGATTCCAGCTACAGTAGTAAGTAGGTCCCCATGCAGTCTAGCAGCCAGCACGGTGTCACATTTGCAGCTGCTTTCCTGTGAGAGCTATTTTCAATACCACACTTTTTCTTCTCAGCTCCCATTGAAAAAACAACATTTTGTCAGTTACGGTATACGGCTGAGTATGGGAGCTACAAGAAAGCAGGAAGGCAGACCCCAGCTACAGTAGTAAGTAGGTCCCCATGCAGTCTAGCGGCCAGCACGGTGTCACATTTGCAGCTGCTTTCCTGTGGGAGCTATCTTCAATACAACACTTTTTCTGTTCAGCTCCCTTTAAAGAATACATTTGTCTCTTAAGGTATACCACTGAGTATGGGAGCTACAAGAAAGCAGGAAGGCAGACCCCAGCTACAGTAGTAATAGGTCCCCATGCAGTCTATGAGCCAGCACGGTGTCACATTTGCAGCTGCTTTCCTGTGGGACCTATCTTCAATACCACAGTTTTTCTCCTCAGCTCCCATTGAAAGAATACTTTTGTCAGTTTAGGTATACCGCTGAGTATGGGAGCTACAAGAAACAGGAAGGCAGACCCCAGCTACAGTAGTAAGTAGGTCCCCATGCAGTCTATCAGCCAGCACGGTGTCACATTTGCAGCTGCTTTCCTGTGGGAGCTATCTTCAATACCACACTTTTTCTGTTCAGCTCCCATTGAAAGAATACATTTGTCAGTTAAAGTATACCACTGAGTATGGGAGCTACAAGAAAGCAGAAATATAGATCCCAGCTACAGTAGTAAGTAGATCCCCATGCAGTCTATCGGTCAGCACGGTGTCACATTTGCAGCTGCTTTCCTGTGGGAGCTATTTTCAATACAACACTTTTTCTTCTCAGCTCCCATTGAAAAAACTACATTTTGTCAGTTAAGGTATACCGCTGAGTATGGGAGCTACAAGAAATCAGGAAGGCAGACCCCAGCTACAGTAGTAAGTAGGTCCCCATGTAGTCTAACAGCCCGCACGGTGTCACATTTGCAGCTGCTTTCCTGTGAGAGCTATTTTCAATACCACACTTTTTCTTCTCCGCTCCCATTGAAAAAACAACATTTTGTCTCTTAAGGTATACGGCTGAGTATGGGAGCTACAAGAAAGCAGGAAGGCAGACCCCAGCTACAGTAGTAAGTAGGTCCCCATGCAGTCTATCAGCCAGCACGGTGTCACATTTGCAGCTGCTTTCCTGTGGGAGCTATCTTCAATACCACACTTTTTCTGTTCAGCTCCCATTGAAAGAATACTTTTGTCAGTTAAGGTATACCACTGAGTATGGGAGCTACAAGAAAGCAGGAAGGCAGACCCCAGCTACAGTAGTAAGTAGGTCCCCATGCAGTCTATCAGCCAGCACGGTGTCACATTTGCAGCTGCTTTCCTGTGGGAGCTATCTTCAATACCACACTTTTTCTGTTCAGCTCCCATTGAAAGAATACATTTGTCTCTTAAGGTATACCACTGAGTATGGGAGCTACAAGAAAGCAGGAAGGCAGACCCCAGCTACAGTAGTAAGTAGGTCCCCATGCAGTCTATCAGCCAGCACGGTGTCACATTTGCAGCTGCTTTCCTGTGGCAGCTATCTTCAATACCACACTTTTTCTGTTCAGCTCCCATTGAAAGAATACATTTGTCAGTTAAGGTATACCACTGAGAATGGGAGCTACAAGAAAGCAGGTAGATAGATTCCAGCTACTGTAGTAAGTAGGTCCCCATGCAGTCTAGCAGCCAGCACGATGTCACATTTGCAGCTGCTTTCCTGTGGGAGCTATCTTCAATACCACACTTTTTCTGTTCAGCTCCCTTTGAAAAATCTACGTTTTGTCTCTTAAGGTATACAACTGAGTATGGGAGCTACAAGAAAGCAGGAAGATAGATCCTAGCTACTGTAGTAAGTAGGTCCCCATGCAGTCTAGCAGCCCGCACAGTGTCACATTTGCAGCTGCTTTCCTGTGGGAGCTATCTTCAATACCACACTTTTTCTATTCAGCTCCCATTGAAAGAATACATTTGTCAGTTAAGGTATACCACTGAGAATGGGAGCTACAAGAAAGCAGGAAGACAGACCCCAGCTACAGTAGTAAGTAGGTCCCCATGCAGTCTAGCAGCCAGCACGGTGTCACATTTGCAGCTGCTTTCCTGTGGGAGCTATCTTCAATACCACAGTTTTTCTCCTCAGCTCCCATTGAAAGAATATATTTGTCAGTTAAGGTATAGCACTGAGAATGGGAGCTACAAGAAAGCAGGAAGACAGACCCCAGCTACAGTAGTAAGTAGGTCCCCATGCAGTCTATCAGCCAGCACGGTGTCACATTTGCAGCTGCTTTCCTGTGGGAGCTATCTTCAATACCACACTTTTTCTCGTCAGTTCCCATTGAAAGAATACATTTGTCTCTTAAGGTATACCGCTGAGTATGGGAGCTACAAGAAAGCAGGTAGATAGATCCCAGCTACTGTAGTAAGTAGGTCCCCATGCAGTCTAGCAGCCAGCACGGTGTCACATTTGCAGCTGCTTTCCTGTGGGAGCTATCTTCAATACCACACTTTTTCTGTTCAGCTCCGATTGAAACAATACATTTGTCAGTTAAAGTATACCACTGAGTATGGGAGCTACAAGAAAGCAGGAAGACAGACCCCAGCTACAGTAGTAGGTAGGTCCCCATGCAGTCTAGCAGCCAGCACGGTGTCACATTTGCAGCTGCTTTCCTGTGGCAGCTATCTTCAATACCACACTTTTTCTGTTCAGCTCCCATTGAAAAATCTACGTTTTGTCTCTTAAGGTATACAAATGAGTATGGGAGCTACAAGAAAGCAGGAAGATAGATCCTAGCTACTGTAGTAAGTAGGTCCCCATGCAGTCTAGCAGCCCTCACGGTGTCACATTTGCAGCTGCTTTCCTGTGGGAGCTATCTTCAATACCACACTTTTTCTGTTCAGCTCCCATTGAAAGAATACATTTGTCAGTTAAGGTATACCACTGAGAATGGGAGCTACAAGAAAGCAGGAAGACAGACCCCAGCTACAGTAGTAAGTAGGTCCCCATGCAGTCTAGCAGCCAGCACGGTGTCACATTTGCAGCTGCTTTCCTGTGGGAGCTATCTTCAATACCACAGTTTTTCTCCTCAGCTCCCATTGAAAGAATACATTTGTCAGTTAAGGTATACCACTGAGAATGGGAGCTACAAGAAAGCAGGAAGACAGACCCCAGCTACAGTAGTAAGTAGGTCCCCATGCAGTCTAGCAGCCAGCACGGTGTCACATTTGCAGCTGCTTTCCTGTGGGAGCTATCTTCAATACCACACTGTTTCTCGTCAGTTCCCATTGAAAGGATACATTTGTCTCTTAAGGTATACCGCTGAGTATGGGAGCTACAAGAAAGCAGGTAGATAGATCCCAGCTACTGTAGTAAGTAGGTCCCCATGGAGTCTAGCAGCCAGCACGGTGTCACATTTACAGCTGCTTTCCTGTGGGAGCTATCTTCAATACCACACTTTTTCTGTTCAGATCCCATTGAAAAAACTACGTTTTGTCTCTTAAGGTATACAACTGAGTATGGGAGCTACAAGAAAGCAGGAAGATAGATCCTAGCTACTGTAGTAAGTAGGTCCCCATGCAGTCTAGCAGCCAGCACGGTGTCACATTTGCAACTGCTTTCCTGTGGCAGCTATCTTCAATACCACACTTTTTCTGTTCAGCTCCCATTGAAAGAATACATTTGTCAGTTAAGGTATACCACTGAGAATGGGAGCTACAAGAAAGCAGGAAGGCAGACCCCAGCTACAGTAGTAAGTAGGTCCCCATGCAGTCTACCAGCCAGCACGGTGTCACATTTGCAGCTGCTTTCCTGTGGGAGCTATCTTCAATACCACACTTTTTCTGTTCAGCTCCCATTGAAAAAACTATGTTTTGTCTCCTAAGGTATACAACTGAGTATGGGAGCTACAAGAAAGCAGGAAGATAGATCCTAGCTACTGTAGTAAGTAGGTCCCCATGCAGTCTAGCAGCCAACACGGTGTCACATTTGCAGCTGCTTTCCTGTGGCAGCTATCTTCAATACCACACTTTTTCTCCTCAGCTCCCAATGAAAGAATATATTGGTTAGCTAAGGTATACCGCTGAGTATGGGAGCTACAAGAAAGCAGGAAGGAAGACCCCAGCTACAGTAGTAAGTAGGTCCCCATGCAGTCTAGCAGCCAGCACGGTGTCACATTTGCAGCTGCTTTCCTGTGGGAGCTATCTTCAATACCACAGTTTTTCTCCTCAACTCCCATTGAAAGAATACATTTGTCAGTTAAGGTATACCGCTGACTATGGGAGCTACAAGAAAGCAGGAAGGCAGACCCCAGCTACAGTAGTAAGTAGGTCCCCATGCAGTCTATCAGCCAGCACGGTGTCACATTTGCAGCTGCTTTCCTGTGGGAGCTATTTTCAATACCACACTTTTTCTTCTCAGCTCCCATTGAAAAAACTACATTTTGTCAGTTAAGGTATACCGCTGAGTATGGGAGGTACAAGAAAGTAGGAAGGCAGACACCAGTTACAGTAGTAAGTAGATCCCCATGCAGTCTATCAGCCATCACGGTGTCACATTTGCAGCTGCTTTCCTGTGGGAGCTATCTTCAATACCACACTTTTTCTCGTCAGTTCCCATAAAGGATACATTTGTCTCTTAAGGTATATCACTGAGTATGGGAGCTACAAGAAAGCAGGAAGACAGACCCCAGCTACAGTAGTAAGTAGGTCCCCATGCAGTCTAGCAGCCAGCACGGTGTCACATTTGCAGCTGCTTTCCTGTGGGAGCTATCTTCAATACCACACTTTTTCTGTTCAGCTCCCATTGAAAGAATACATTTGTCGGTTAAGGTATACCGCTGAGTATGGGAGCTACAAGAAAGCAGGAAGACAGACCCCAGCTATAGTAGTAAGTAGGTCCCCATGCAGTCTAGCAGCCAGCACGGTGTCACATTTGCAGCTGCTTTCCTGTGGCAGCTATCTTCAATACCACACTTTTTCTCCTCAGCTCCCAATGAAAGAATATATTTGTTAGCTAAGGTATACTGCTGAGTATGGGAGCTACAAGAAAGCAGGAAGATAGATTCCAGCTACAGTAGTAAGTAGGTCCCCATGCAGTCTAGCAGCCAGCACGGTGTCACATTTGCAGCTGCTTTCCTGTGGGAGCTATCTTCAATACCACACTTTTTCTCCTCAGCTCCCATTGAAAGAATATATTTGTTAGCTAAGGTATACCGCTGAGTATGGGAGCTACAAGAAAGCAGGAAGGCAGACCCCAGCTACAGTAGTAAGTAGGTCCCCATGCAGTCTATCAGCCAGCACGGTGTCACATTTGCAGCTGCTTTCCTGTGGGAGCTATCTTCAATACCACACTTTTTCTGTTCAGCTCCCATTGAAAGAATACATTTGTCAGTTAAGGTATACCACTGAGTATGGGAGCTACAAGAAAGCAGGAAGATAGATCCCAGCTACTGTAATAAGTACGACCCCATGCAGTCTATCAGCCAGCACGATGTCACATTTGCAGCTGCTTTCCTGTGGGAGCTATCTTCAATACCACACTTTTTCTGTTCAGCTCCCATTGAAAGAATACTTTTGTCAGTTAAGGTATACCACTGAGTATGGGAGCTACAAGAAAGCAGGAAGGCAGACCCCAGCTACAGTAGTAAGTAGGTCCCCATGCAGTCTAGCAGCCAGCACGGTGTCACATTTGCAGCTGCTTTCCTGTGGGAGCTATCTTCAATACCACACTTTTTCTGTTCAGCTCCCATTGAAAGAACTACATTTTGTCAGTTAAAGTATACCGCTGAGTATGGGAGCTACAAGAAAGCAGGAAGACAGACCCCAGCTACAGTAGTAAGTAGGTCCCCATGCAGTCTAGCAGCCAGCACGGTGTCACATTTGCAGCTGCTTTCCTGTGGGAGCTATCTTCAATACCACACTTTTTCTCGTCAGTTCCCTTTGAAAAAATACATTTGTCTCTTAAGGTATACCGCTGAGTATGGGAGCTACAAGAAAGCAGGAAGGCAGATCCCAGCTACTGTAGTAAGTAGGTCCCCATGCAGTCTAGCAGCCAGCACGGTGTCACATTTGCAGCTGCTTTCCTGTGGCAGCTATCTTCAATACCACACTTTTTCTCCTCAGCTCCCAATGAAAGAATATATTGGTTAGCTAAGGTATACCGCTGAGTATGGGAGCTACAAGAAAGCAGGAAGGAAGACCCCAGCTACAGTAGTAAGTAGGTCCCCATGCAGTCTATCAGCCAGCACGGTGTCACATTTGCAGCTGCTTTCCTGTGGGAGCTATCTTCAATACCACAGTTTTTCTCCTCAACTCCCATTGAAAGAATACATTAGTCAGTTAAGGTATACCGCTGAGTATGGGAGCTACAAGAAAGCAGGAAGGAAGACCCCAGCTACAGCAGTTAGTAGGTCCCCATGCAGTCTAGCAGCCAGCACGGTGTCACATTTGCAGCTGCTTTCCTGTGTGAGCTATCTTCAATACCACACTTTTTCTGTTCAGCTCCCATTGAAAGAATACATTTGTCAGTTAAGGTATACCACTGAGAATGGGAGCTACAAGAAAGCAGGAAGGCAGACCCCAGCTACAGTAGTAAGTAGGTCCCCATGCAGTCTATCAGCCAGCACGGTGTCACATTTGCAGCTGCTTTCCTGTGGGAGCTATCTTCAATACCACACTTTTTCTCCTCAGTTCCCATTTAAAGAATACATTTGTCGGTTAAGGTATACCGCTGAGTATGGGAGCTACAAGAAAGCAGGAAGATAGATCCCAGCTACAGTAGTAAGTAGGTCCCCATGCAGTCTAGCAGCCAGCACGGTGTCACATTTGCAGCTGCTTTCCTGTGGGAGCTATCTTCAATACCACACTTTTTCTCGTCATTTCCCATTTAAAGAATACATTTGTCTCTTAAGGTATACCACTGAGTATGGGAGCTACAAGAAAGCAGGAAGGCAGACCCCAGCTACAGTAGTAAGTAGGTCCCCATGCAGTCTAGCAGCCAGCACGGTGTCACATTTGAGCTGCTTTCCTGTGGGAGCTATCTTCAATACCACACTTTTTCTGTTCAGCTCCCATTGAAAAAACTACGTTTTGTCTATTAAGGTATACAACTGAGTATGGGAGCTACAAGAAAGCAGGAAGATAGATCCTAGCTACTGTAGTAAGTAGGTCCCCATGCAGTCTAGCAGCCAGCACGGTGTCACATTTGCAGCTGCTTTCCTGTGGGAGCTATCTTCAATACCACAGTTTTTCTCCTCAGCTCCCATTGAAAGAATACATTTGTCAGTTAAGGTATACCACTGAGTATGGTAGCTACAAGAAAGCAGGAAGGAAGACCCCAGCTACAGTAGTAAGTAGGTCCCCATGCAGTCTAGCAGCCAGCACGGTGTCACATTTGCAGCTGCTTTCCTGTGGGAGCTATCTTCAATACCACACTTTTTCTCGTCAGTTCCCATTTAAAGAATACATTTGTCTCTTAAGGTATACCGCTGACTATGGGAGCTACAAGAAAGCAGGAAGGCAGACCCCAGCTACAGTAGTAAATAGGTCCCCATGCAGTCTAGCAGCCAGCACGGTGTCACATTTGCAGCTGCTTTCCTGTGGGAGCTATCTTCAATACCACACTTTTTCTTCTCAGCTCCCATTGAAAGAACTACATTTTGTCAGTTAAGGTATACCGCTGAGTATGGGAGCTACAAGAAAGCAGGAAGGCAGACCCCAGGTACAGTAGTAAGTAGGTCCCCATGCAGTCTATCAGCCAGCACGGTGTCACATTTGCAGCTGCTTTCCTGTGGGAGCTATCTTCAATACCACACTTTTTCTGTTCAGCTCCCATTGAAAGAATACATTTGTCAGTTAAGGTATACCACTGAGAATGGGAGCTACAAGAAAGCAGGAAGGCAGACCCCAGCTACAGTAGTAAGTAGGTCCCCATGCAGTCTAGCAGCCAGCACGGTGTCACATTTGCAGCTGCTTTCCTGTGGGAGCTATCTTCAATACCACACTTTTTCTTCTCACCTCTCATTTAAAGAATACATTTGTCGGTTAAGGTATACCGCTGAGTATGGGAGCTACAAGAAAGCAGGAAGATAGATCCCAGCTACAGTAGTAAGTAGGTCCCCATGCAGTCTATCGGTCAGCACGGTGTCACATTTGCAGCTGCTTTCCTGTGGGAGCTATCTTCAATACCACACTTTTTCTCCTCAGTTCCCATTTAAAGAATACGTTTGTCGGTTAAGGTATACCGCTAAGTATGGGAGCTACAAGAAAGCAGGAAGATAGATCCTAGCTACTGTAGTAAGTAGGTCCCCATGCAGTCTAGCAGCCCGCACGGTGTCACATTTGCAGCTGCTTTCCTGTGGGAGCTATCTTCAATACCACACTTTTTCTTCTCAGCTCCCATTGAAAGAACTACATTTTGACAGTTAAGGTATACCGCTGAGTATGGGAGCTACAAGAAAGCAGGAAGGCAGACCCCAGCTACAGTAGTAAGTAGGTCCCCATGCAGTCTATCAGCCAGCACGGTGTCACATTTGCAGCTGCTTTCCTGTGGGAGCTATCTTCATTACCACACTTTTTCTGTTCAGCTCCCATTGAAAGAATACATTTGTCAGTTAAGGTATACCACTGAGAATGGGAGCTACAAGAAAGCAGGAAGGCAGACCCCAGCTACAGTAGTAAGTAGGTCCCCATGCAGTCTAGCAGCCAGCACGGTGTCACATTTGCAGCTGCTTTCCTGTGGGAGCTATCTTCAATACCTCACTTTTTCTCCTCAGCTCCCATTGAAAGAATACATTTGTCAGTTAAGGTATACCACTGAGTATGGGAGCTACAAGAAAGCAGGAAGATAGATCCCAGCTACTGTAATAAGTAGGACCCCATGCAGTCTATCAGCCAGCACGGTGTCACATTTGCAGCTGCTTTCCTGTGGGAGCTATCTTCAATACCACACTTTTTCTGTTCAGCTCCCATTGAAAGAATACATTTGTCAGTTAAGGTATACCGCTGAGTATGGGAGCTACAAGAAAGCAGGAAGGCAGACCCCAGCTACAGTAGTAAGTAGGTCCCCATGCAGTCTATCAGCCAGCACGGTGTCACATTTGCAGCTGCTTTCCTGTGGGAGCTATCTTCAATACCACACTTTTTCTGTTCAGCTCCCATTGAAAGAATACATTTGTCAGTTAAGGTATACCACTGAGAATGGGAGCTACAAGAAAGCAGGTAGATAGATCCCAGCTACTGTAGTAAGTAGGTCCCCATGCAGTCTATCAGCCAGCACGGTGTCACATTTGCAGCTGCTTTCCTGTGGGAGCTATCTTCAATACCACACTTTTTCTCCTCAGCTCCCATTGAAAAAACTACGTTTTGTCTCTTAAGGTATACAACTGAGTATGGGAGCTACAAGAAAGCAGGAAGATAGATCCTAGCTACTGTAGTAAGTAGGTCCCCATGCAGTCTAGCAGCCCGCACGGTGTCACATTTGCAGCTGCTTTCCTGTGGGAGCTATCTTCAATACCACACTTTTTCTCCTCAGCTCCCAATGAAAGAATATATTTGTTAGCTAAGGTATATCGCTGAGTATGGGAGCTACAAGAAAGCAGGAAGGCAGACCCCAGCTACAGTAGTAAGTAGGTCCCCATGCAGTCTAGCAGCCAGCACGGTGTCACATTTGCAGCTGCTTTCCTGTGGGAGATATCTTCAATACCACACTTTTTCTGTTCAGCTCCCATTGAAAGAATACATTTCTCAGTTAAGGTATACCACTGAGTATGGGAGCTACAAGAAAGCAGGAAGATAGATCCCAGCTACTGTAATAAGTAGGACCCCATGCAGTCTATCAGCCAGCACAATGTCACATTTGCAGCTGCTTTCCTGTGGGAGCTATCTTCAATACCACACTTTTTCTGTTCAGCTGCAATTGAAAGAATACATTTGTCTCTTAAGGTATACCACTGAGTATGGGAGCTACAAGAAAGCAGGAAGGCAGACCCCAGCTACAGTAGTAAGTAGGTCCCCATGCAGTCTATCAGCCAGCACGGTGTCACATTTGCAGCTGCTTTCCTGTGGGAGCTATCTTCAATACCACACTTTTTCTTCTCAGCTCCCATTGAAAAAACTACATTTTGTCAGTTAAGGTATACCGCTGAGTATGGGAGCTACAAGACAGCAGGAAGGCAGACCCCAGCTACAGTAGTAAGTAGGTCCCCATGCAGTCTAGCAGCCAGCACGGTGTCACATTTGCAGCTGCTTTCCTGTGGGAGCTATCTTCAATACCACACTTTTTCTCCTCAGCTCCCATTGAAAGAATACATTTGTCAGTTAAGGTATACCACTGAGTATGGGAGCTACAAGAAAGCAGGAAGATAGATCCCAGCTACTGTAATAAGTAGGACCCCATGCAGTCTATCAGCCAGCACGGTGTCACATTTGCAGCTGCTTTCCTGTGGGAGCTATCTTCAATACCACACTTTTTCTGTTCAGCTCCCATTGAAAGAATACATTTGTCAGTTAAGGTATACCACTGAGAATGGGAGCTACAAGAAAGCAGGAAGGCAGACCCCAGCTACAGTAGTAAGTAGGTCCCCATGCAGTCTAGCAGCCAGCACGGTGTCACATTTGCAGCTGCTTTCCTGTGGGAGCTATCTTCAATACCACACTTTTTCTTCTCAGCTCCCATTTAAAGAATACATTTGTCGGTTAAGGTATACTGCTGAGTATGGGAGCTACAAGAAAGCAGGAAGATAGATCCCAGCTACAGTAGTAAGTAGGTCCCCATGCAGTCTAGCAGCCACCACGGTGTAACATTTGCAGCTGCTTTCCTGTTGCAGCTATCTTCAATACCACACTTTTTCTGTTCAGCTCCCATTGAAAGAATACATTTGTCAGTTAAGGTATACCACTGAGAATGGGAGCTACAAGAAAGCAGGTAGATAGATCCCAGCTACTGTAGTAAGTAGGTCCCCATGCAGTCAAGCAGCCAGCACGGTGTCACATTTGCAGCTGCTTTCCTGTGGGAGCTATCTTCAATACCACACTTTTTCTCCTCAGCTCCCATTGAAAAAACTACGTTTTGTCTCTTAAGGTATACAACTGAGTATGGGAGCTACAAGAAAGCAGGAAGATAGATCCTAGCTACTGTAGTAAGTAGGTCCCCATGCAGTCTAGCAGCCCGCACGGTGTCACATTTGCAGCTGCTTTCCTGTGGGAGCTATCTTCAATACTACACTTTTTCTCCTCAGCTCCTAATGAAAGAATATATTTGTTAGCTAAGGTATATCGCTGAGTATGGGAGCTACAAGAAAGCAGGAAGGCAGACCCCAGCTACAGTAGTAAGTAGGTCCCCATGCAGTCTAGCAGCCAGCACGGTGTCACATTTGCAGCTGCTTTCCTGTGGGAGCTATCTTCAATACCACACTTTTTCTGTTCAGCTCCCATTGAAAGAATACATTTGTTTCTTAAGGTATACCACTGAGTATGCGAGCTACAAGAAAGCAGGAAGGCAGACCCCAGCTACAGTAGTAAGTAGGTCCCCATGCAGTCTATCAGCCAGCACGGTGTCACATTTGCAGCTGCTTTCCTGTGGGAGCTATCTTCAATACCACACTTTTTCTGTTCAGCTCCCATTGAAAAAACTACGTTTTGTCTCTTAAGGTATACCACTGAGTATGGGAGCTACAAGAAAGCAGGAAGGCAGGCCCCAGCTACTGTAGTAAGTAGGTCCCCATGCAGTCTAGCAGCCCGCATGGTGTCACATTTGCAGCTGCTTTCCTGTGGGAGCTATCTTCAATACCACACTTTTTCTCGTCAGTTCCCATTTAAAGAATACATTTGTCTCTTAAGGTATACCGCTGACTATGGGAGCTACAAGAAAGCAGGAAGGCAGACCCCAGCGACAGTAGTAAGTAGGTCCCCATGCAGTCTAGCAGCCAGCACGGTGTCACATTTGCAGCTGCTTTCCTGTGGGAGCTATCTTCAATACCACACTTTTTCTGTTCAGCTCCCATTGAAAGAATACATTTGTCAGTTAAGGTATAGCACTGAGAATGGGAGCTACAAGAAAGCAGGAAGACAGACCCCAGCTACAGTAGTAAGTAGGTCCCCATGCAGTCTAGCAGCCAGCACGGTGTCACATTTGCAGCTGCTTTCCTGTGGGAGCTATCTTCAATACCACACTTTTTCTGTTCAGTTCCCATTTAAAGAATACATTTGTCGGTTAAGGTATACCGCTGAGTATGGCAGCTACAAGAAAGCAGGAAGACAGACCCCAGCTACAGTAGTAAGTAGGTCCCCATGCAGTCTAGCAGCCAGCACGGTGTCACATTTGCAGCTGCTTTCCTGTGGGAGCTATCTTCAATACCACACTTTTTCTCCTCAGCTCCCATTGAAAGAATATATTTGTCATTTAAGGTATATCACTGAGTATGGGAGCTACAAGAAAGCAGGAAGGCAGACCCCAGCTACTGTAATAAGTAGGACCCCATGCAGTCTATCAGCCAGCACGGTGTCACATTTGCAGCTGCTTTCCTGTGGGAGCTATCTTCAATACCACACTTTTTCTGTTCAGCTCCCATTGAAAGAATACATTTGTCAGTTAAGGTATACCACTGAGAATGGGAGCTACAAGAAAGCAGGAAGGCAGACCCCAGCTACAGTAGTAAGTAGGTCCCCATGCAGTCTAGCAGCCAGCACGGTGTCACATTTGCAGCTGCTTTCCTGTGGGAGCTATCTTCAATACCACACTTTTTCTTCTCAGCTCCCATTTAAAAATACATTTGTCGGTTAAGGTATACTGCTGAGTATGGGAGCTACAAGAAAGCAGGAAGATAGATCCCAGCTACAGTAGTAAGTAGGTCCCCATGCAGTCTAGCAGCCAGCACGGTGTCACATTTGCAGCTGCTTTCCTGTTGCAGCTATCTTCAATACCACACTTTTTCTGTTCAGCTCCCATTGAAAGAATACATTTGTCAGTTAAGGTATACCACTGAGAATGGGAGCTACAAGAAAGCAGGTAGATAGATCCCAGCTACTGTAGTAAGTAGGTCCCCATGCAGTCTATCAGCCAGCACGGTGTCACATTTGCAGCTGCTTTCCTGTGGGAGCTATCTTCAATACCACACTTTTTCTCCTCAGCTCCCATTGAAAAAACTACGTTTTGTCTCTTAAGGTATACAACTGAGTATGGGAGCTACAAGAAAGCAGGAAGATAGATCCTAGCTACTGTAGTAAGTAGGTCCCCATGCAGTCTAGCAGCCCGCACGGTGTCACATTTGCAGCTGCTTTCCTGTGGGAGCTATCTTCAATACCACACTTTTTCTCCTCAGCTCCCAATGAAAGAATATATTTGTTAGCTAAGGTATATCGCTGAGTATGGGAGCTACAAGAAAGCAGGAAGGCAGACCCCAGCTACAGTAGTAAGTAGGTCCCCATGCAGTCTAGCAGCCAGCACGGTGTCACATTTGCAGCTGCTTTCCTGTGGGAGCTATCTTCAATACCACACTTTTTCTGTTCAGCTCCCATTGAAAGAATACATTTGTCTCTTAAGGTATACCACTGAGTATGCGAGCTACAAGAAAGCAGGAAGGCAGACCCCAGCTACAGTAGTAAGTAGGTCCCCATGCAGTCTATCAGCCAGCACGGTGTCACATTTGCAGCTGCTTTCCTGTGGGAGCTATCTTCAATACCACACTTTTTCTGTTCAGCTCCCATTGAAAAAACTACGTTTTGTCTCTTAAGGTATACCACTGAGTATGGGAGCTACAAGAAAGCAGGAAGGCAGACCCCCGCTACTGTAGTAAGTAGGTCCCCATGCAGTCTAGCAGCCCGCACGGTGTCACATTTGCAGCTGCTTTCCTGTGGGAGCTATCTTCAATACCACACTTTTTCTTCTCAGCTCCCATTTAAAGAATACATTTGTCGGTTAAGGTATACTGCTGAGTATGGGAGCTACAAGAAAGCAGGAAGATAGATCCCAGCTACAGTAGTAAGTAGGTCCCCATGCAGTCTAGCAGCCAGCACGGTGTCACATTTGCAGCTGCTTTCCTGTTGCAGCTATCTTCAATACCACACTTTTTCTGTTCAGCTCCCATTGAAAGAATACATTTGTCAGTTAAGGTATACCACTGAGAATGGGAGCTACAAGAAAGCAGGTAGATAGATCCCAGCTACTGTAGTAAGTAGGTCCCCATGCAGTCTATCAGCCAGCACGGTGTCACATTTGCAGCTGCTTTCCTGTGGGAGCTATCTTCAATACCACACTTTTTCTGTTCAGCTCCCATTGAAAAAACTACGTTTTGTCTCTTAAGGTATACAACTGAGTATGGGAGCTACAAGAAAGCAGGAAGATAGATCCTAGCTACTGTAGTAAGTAGGTCCCCATGCAGTATAGCAGCCCGCACGGTGTCACATTTGCAGCTGCTTTCCTGTGGGAGCTATCTTCAATACCACACTTTTTCTCCTCAGCTCCCAATGAAAGAATATATTTGTTAGCTAAGGTATATCGCTGAGTATGGGAGCTACAAGAAAGCAGGAAGGCAGACCCCAGCTACAGTAGTAAGTAGGTCCCCATGCAGTCTAGCAGCCAGCACGGTGTCACATTTGCAGCTGCTTTCCTGTGGGAGCTATCTTCAATACCACACTTTTTCTGTTCAGCTCCCATTGAAAAAACTACGTTTTGTCTCTTAAGGTATACCACTGAGTATGGGAGCTACAAGAAAGCAGGAAGGCAGACCCCAGCTACTGTAGTAAGTAGGTCCCCATGCAGTCTAGCAGCCCGCACGGTGTCACATTTGCAGCTGCTTTCCTGTGGGACCTATCTTCAATACCACACTTTTTCTGTTCAGCTCCCATTGAAAAAACTACGTTTTGTCTCTTAAGGTATACAACTGAGTATGGCAGCTACAAGAAAGCAGGAAGATAGATCCTAGCTACTGTAGTAAGTAGGTCCCCATGCAGTCTAGCAGCCCGCATGGTGTCACATTTGCAGCTGCTTTCCTGTGGGAGCTATCTTCAATACCACACTTTTTCTCGTCAGTTCCCATTTAAAGAATACATTTGTCTCTTAAGGTATACGGCTGACTATGGGAGCTACAAGAAAGCAGGAAGGCAGACCCCAGCGACAGTAGTAAGTAGGTCCCCATGCAGTCTAGCAGCCAGCACGGTGTCACATTTGCAGCTGCTTTCCTGTGGGAGCTATCTTCAATACCACACTTTTTCTGTTCAGCTCCCATTGAAAGAATACATTTGTCAGTTAAGGTATAGCACTGAGAATGGGAGCTACAAGAAAGCAGGAAGACAGACCCCAGCTACAGTAGTAAGTAGGTCCCCATGCAGTCTAGCAGCCAGCACGGTGTCACATTTGCAGCTGCTTTCCTGTGGGAGCTATCTTCAATACCACACATTTTCTGTTCAGTTCCCATTTAAAGAATACATTTGTCGGTTAAGGTATACCGCTGAGTATGGCAGCTACAAGAAAGCAGGAAGGCAGACCCCAGCGACAGTAGTAAGTAGGTCCCCATGCAGTCTAGCAGCCAGCACGGTGTCACATTTGCAGCTGCTTTCCTGTGGGAGCTATCTTCAATACCACACTTTTTCTCCTCAGCTCCCATTGAAAGAATATATTTGTCAGTTAAGGTATATCACTGAGTATGGGAGCTACAAGAAAGTAAAAAGGAAGACCCCAGCTACAGTAGTTAGTAGGTCCCCATGCAGTCTAGCAGCCAGCACGGTGTCACATTTGCAGCTGCTTTCCTGTGGGAGCTATCTTCAATACCACACTTTTTCTGTTCAGCTCCCATTGAAAAAACTACGTTTTGTCTCTTAAGGTATACAACTGACTATGGGAGCTACAAGAAAGCAGGAAGATAGATCCTAGCTACTGTAGTAAGTAGGTCCCCATGCAGTCTAGCAGCCCGCACGGTGTCACATTTGCAGCTGCTTTCCTGTGGGAGCTATTTTCAATACCACACTTTTTCTTCTCAGCTCCCATTGAAAAAACTACATTTTGTCACTTAAGGTATACCGCTGAGTATGGGAGGTACAAGAAAGCAGGAAGGCAGACCCCAGCAACAGTAGTAAGTAGATCCCCATGCAGTCTATCAGCCAGCACGGTGTCACATTTGCAGCTGCTTTCCTGTGGGAGCTATCTTCAATACCACAGTTTTTCTCCTCAGCTCCCATTGAAAGAATACATTTGTCAGTTAAGGTATACCGCTGAGTATGGGAGCTACAAGAAAGCAGGTAGATAGATCCCAGCTACTGTAGTAAGTAGGTCCCCATGCAGTCTAGCAGCCAGCACGGTGTCACATTTGCAGCTGCTTTCCTGTGGGAGCTATCTTCAATACCACACTTTTTCTGTTCAGCTCCCATTGAAAAAACTACGTTTTGTCTCTTAAGGTATACAACTGAGTATGGGAGCTACAAGAAAGCAGGAAGATAGATCCTAGCTACTGTAGTAAGTAGGTCCCCATGCAGTCTAGCAGCCCGCACGGTGTCACATTGGCAGCTGCTTTCCTGTGGGAGCTATCTTCAATACCACACTTTTTCTTCTCAGCTCCCATTGAAAAAACTACATTTTGTCAGTTAAGGTATACCACTGAGAATGGGAGCTACAAGAAAGCAGGAAGGCAGACCCCAGCTACAGTAGTAAGTAGGTCCCCATGCAGTCTATCAGCCAGCACGGTGTCACATTTGCAGCTGCTTTCCTGTGGGAGCTATCTTCAATACCACACTTTTTCTCCTCAGTTTCCATTTAAAGAATACATTTGTCGGTTAAGGTATACCGCTGAGTATGGGAGCTACAAGAAAGCAGGAAGGCAGACCCCAGCTACAGTAGTAAGTAGGTCCCCATGCAGTCTATCAGCCAGCACGGTGTCACATTTGCAGCTCCTTTCCTGTGGGAGCTATCTTCAATACCACACTTTTTCTGTTCAGCTCACATTGAAAGAATACATTTGTCAGTTAAGGTATACCGCTGAGTATGGGAGCTACAAGAAAGCAGGAAGGCAGACCCCAGCTACAGTAGTAAGTAGGTCCCCATGCAGTCTATCAGCCAGCACGGTGTCACATTTACAGCTGCTTTCCTGTGGGAGCTATCTTCAATACCACACTTTTTCTCCTCAGTTCCCATTTAAAGAATACATTTGTCTCTTAAGGTATACCACTGAGTATGGGAGCTACAAGAAAGCAGGAAGGCAGACCCCAACGACAGTTGTAAGTAGGTCCCCATGCAGTCTAGCAGCCAGCACGGTGTCACATTTGCAGCTGCTTTCCTGTGGGAGCTATCTTCAATACCACACTTTTTCTCCTCAGCTCCCATTGAAAGAATATATTTGTCAGTTAAGGTATACCACTGAGTATGGGAGCTACAAGAAAGCAGGAAGGAAGACCCCAGCTACAGTAGTTAGTAGGTCCCCATGCAGTCTAGCAGCCAGCACGGTGTCACATTTGCAGCTGCTTTCCTGTGGGAGCTATCTTCAATACCACACTTTTTCTGTTCAGCTCCCATTGAAAAAACTACGTTTTGTCTCTTAAGGTATACAACTGAGTATGGGAGCTACAAGAAAGCAGGAAGATAGATCTCAGCTACTGTAGTAATTAGGTCCACATGCAGTCTAGCAGCGAGCACGGTGTCACATTAGCAGCTGCTTTCCTGTGGGAGCTATCTTCAATACCACACTTTCTCTGTTCAGCTCCCCTTGAAAAAATACATTTGTCTCTTAAGGTATACCACTGATTATGGGAGCTACAAGAAAGCAGGAAGATAGATCTCAGCTACTGTAGTAATTAGGTCCCCATGCAGTCTAGCAGTGAGCACGGTGTCACATTTGCAGCTGCTTTCCTGTGGGAGCTATCGTCAATACCACAGTTTTTCTCCTCAGCTCCCATTGAAATAATACATTTGTCAGTTAAGGTATACCACTGAGTATGGGAGCTACAAGAAAGCAGGTAGATAGATCCCAGCTACTGTAGTAAGTAGGTCCCCATGCAGTCTAGCAGCCAGCACGGTGTCACATTTGCAGCTGCTTTCCTGTGGGAGCTATCTTCAATAACACACTTTTTCTCCTCAGTTCCCTATGAAAGAATACATTTGTCGGTTAAGGTATACCGCTGAGTATGGGAGCTACAAGAAAGCAGGAAGGAAGACCCCAGCTACAGTAGTAAGTAGGTCCCCATGCAGTCTAGCAGCCAGCACGGTGTCACATTTGCAGCTGCTTTCCTGTGGGAGCTATCTTCAATACCACACTTTTTCTGTTCAGCTCCCATTGAAAGAATACATTTGTCAGTTAAGGTATACCACTGAGTATGGGAGCTACAAGAAAGCAGGTAGATAGATCCCAGCTACTGTAGAAAGTAGGTCCCCATGCAGTCTATCAACCAGCACGGTGTCACATTTGCAGCTGCTTTCCTGTGGGAGCTATCTTCAATACCACACTTTTTCTCCTCAGTTCCCATTGAAAGAATACATTTGTCGGTTAAGGTATACAACTGAGTATGGGAGCTACAAGAAAGCAGGAAGGCAGAAACCAGCTACAGTAGTAAGTAGGTCCCCATGCAGTCTATCAGCCAGCACGGTGTCACATTTGCAGCTGCTTTCCTTTGGGAGCTATCTTCAATACCACACTTTTTCTGTTCAGCTCCCATTGAAAGAATACATTTGTCAGTTAAGGTATATCGCTGAGTATGGGAGCTACAAGAAAGCAGGAAGGCAGACCCAAGCTACTGTAGTAAGTAGGTCCCCATGCAGTCTAGCAGCCAGCACGGTGTCACATTTGCAGCTGCTTTCCTGTGGGAGCTATCTTCAATACCACACTTTTTCTGTTAAGCTCCCATTAAAGAATACATTTGTCAGTTAAGGTATACCACTGAGTATGGGAGCTACAAGAAAGCAGGAAGGCAGAAACCAGCTACAGTAGTAAGTAGGTTCCCATGCAGTCTAGCAGCCAGCACGGTGTCACATTTGTAGCTGCTTTCCTGTGGGAGCTATCTTCAATACCACACTTTTTCTGTTCAGCTCCCATTGAAAGAATACATTTGTCAGTTAAGGTATACCGCTGAGTATAGGAGCTACAAGAAAGCAGGAAGGCAGACCCAAGCTACTGTAGTAAGTAGGTCCCCATGCAGTCTAGCAGCCAGCACGGTGTCACATTTGCAGCTACTTTCCTGTGGGAGCTATCTTCAATACCACACTTTTTCTGTTCAACTACCATTGAAAGAATACGTTTGTCAGTTAAGGTATACCACTGAGTATGGGAGCTACAAGAAAGCAGTAAGATAGATCCCAGCTACTGTAGTAATTAGGTCCCCATGCAGTCTAGCAGCCAGCACGGTGTCACATTTGCAGCTGCTTTCCTGTGGGAGCTATCTTCAATACCACACTTTTTCTGTTCAGCTCCCATTGAAAGAATACATTTGTCAGTTAAGGTATACCACTGAGTATGGGAGCTACAAAAAAGCAGGAAGATAGATCCCAGCTACTGTAATAAGTAGGTCCCCATGCAGTCTAGCAGCCAGCACGGTGTCACATTTGCAGCTGCTTTCCTGTGGGAGCTATCGTCAATACCACAGTTTTTCTCCTCAGCTCCCATTGAAAGACTACATTTGTCAGTTAAGGTATACCACTGAGTATGGGAGCTACAAGAAAGCAGGTAGATAGATCCCAGCTACTGTAGAAAGTAGGTCCCCATGCAGTCTAGCAGCCAGCACGGTGTCACATTTGCAGCTGCTTTCCTGTGGGAGCTATCTTCAATACCACACTTTTTCTCCTCAGTTCCCATTGAAAGAATACATTTGTCGGTTAAGGTATACAACTGAGTATGGGAGCTACAAGAAAGCAGGAAGGCAGAAACCAGCTACAGTAGTAAGTAGGTCCCCATGCAGTCTATCAGCCAGCACGGTGTCACATTTGCAGCTGCTTTCCTGTGGGAGCTATCTTCAATACCACACTTTTTCTGTTCAGCTCCCATTAAAGAATACATTTGTCAGTTAAGGTATACCACTGAGTATGGGAGCTACAAGAAAGCAGGAAGGAAGACCCCAGCTACAGTAGTAAGTAGGTCCCCATGCAGTCTATCACCCAGCACGGTGTCACATTTGCAGCTGCTTTCCTGTGGGAGCTATCTTCAATACCACACTTTTTCTGTTCAGCTCCCATTGAAAGAATACATTTGTCTGTTAAGGTATACCGCTGACTATGGGAGCTACAAAAAAGCAGGAAGATAGATGCCAGCTACTGTAGTAAGTAGGTCCCCATGCAGTCTAGCAGCCAGCACGGTGTCACATTTGCAGCTGCTTTCCTGTGGGAGCTATCTTCAATACCACACTTTTTCTCCTCAGTTCCCTATGGAAGAATACATTTGTCGGTTAAGGTATACCGCTGAGTATGGGAGCTACAAGAAAGCACGAAGGCATAAACCAGCTACAGTAGTAAGTAGGTCCCCATGCAGTCTATCAGCCAGCACGGTGTGACATTTGCAGCTGCTTTCCTGTGGGAGCTATCTTCAATACCACACTTTTTCTGTTCAGCTCCCATTGAAAGAATACATTTGTCAGTTAAGGTATACCGCTGAGTATAGGAGCTACAAGAAAGCAGGAAGGCAGACCCAAGCTACTGTAGTAAGTAGGTCCCCATGCAGTCTATCAGCCAGCAGGGTGTCACATTTGCAGCTACTTTCCTGTGGGAGCTATCTTCAATACCACACTTTTTCTGTTCAGCTACCATTGAAAGAATACGTTTGTCAGTTAAGGTATACCACTGAGTATGGGAGCTACAAGAAAGCAGGAAGATAGATCTCAGCTACTGTAGTAATTAGGTCCCCATGCAGTCTAGCAGCGAGCACGGTGTCACATTTGCAGCTGCTTTCCTCTGGGAGCTATCTTCAATACCACACTTTTTCTGTTCAGCTCCCATTGAAAGAATACATTTGTCAGTTAAGGTATACCGCTGAGTATGGCAGCTACAAGAAAGCAGGAAGGAAGATCCCAGCTACAGTAGTAAGTAGGTCCCCATGCAGTCTATCAGCCAGCACGGTGTCACATTTGCAGCTGCTTTCCTGTGGGAGCTATCTTCAATACCACACTTTTTCTGTTCAGCTCCCATTGAAAGAATACATTTGTCAGTTAAGGTATACTGCTGAGTATGGGAGCTACAAGAAAGCAGGAAGATAGATCCCAGCTACTGTAGTAAGTAGGTCCCCATGCAGTCTAGCACCCAGCACGGTGTCACATTTGCAGCTGCTTTCCTGTGGGAGCTATCTTCAATACCACACTTTTTCTGTTCTGCTCCCATTGAAAAAATACATGTGTCTGTTAAGGTATACCACTGAATATGGGAGCTACAAGAAAGCAGGAAGGCAGACCCCAGCTACAGTAGTAAGTAGGTCCCCATGCAGTCTATCAGCCAGCACGGTGTCACATTTGCAGCTGCTTTCCTGTGGGAGCTATCTTCAATACCAGAGTTTTTATCCTTAGCTCCCATTGAAAAAATACATGTGTCTGTTAAGTTATGCCAGTAAGAATGGGACCTACAAGAAAGCAGGAAGGCAGATCCCAGCTACAGTAGTAAGTAGGTCCCCATGCAGTCTATCAGCCAGCACAGTGTCACATTTGCAGCTGCTTTCCTGTGGGAGCTATCTTCAATACCACAACTTTTCTGTTCAGATCGCATTGAAAAAATAAATGTGTCTTTTAAGGTATACCACTGAATATGGGAGCTACAAGAAAGCAGGAAGGCAGACCCCAGCGACAGTAGTAAGTAGGTCCCCATGCAGTCTATCAGCCAGCACGGTGTCACATTTGCAGCTGCTTTCCTGTGGGAGCTATCTTCAATACCACACTTTTTCTCGTCAGTTCCCATTTAAAGAATACATTTGTCTCTTAAGGTATACCACTGAGTATGGGAGCTACAAGAAAGCAGGAAGGCAGACCCCAGCGACAGTAGTAAGTAGGTCCCCATGCAGTCTATCAGCCCGCACGGTGTCACATTTGCAGCTGCTTTCCTGTGGGAGCTGTCTTCAATACCACACTTTTTCTCCACAGTTCCCATTTAAAGAATACATTTGTCGGTTAAGGTATACCGCTGAGTATGGGAGCTACAAGAAAGCAGGAAGATAGATCCCAGCTACAGTAGTAATTAGGTCCCCATGCAGTCTATCAGTCAGTACGGTGTCACATTTGCAGCTGCTTTCCTGTGGGAACTATCTTCAATACCACACTTTTTCTCGTCAGTTCCCATTGAAAGAATACATTTGTCTCATAAGGTATACCGCTGAGTATGGGAGCTACAAGAAAGCAGGTAGATAGATCCCAGCTACTGTAGTAAGTAGGTCCCCATGCAGTCTAGCAGCCAGCACGGTGTCACATTTGCAGCTGCTTTCCTGTGGGAGCTATCTTCAATACCACACTTTTTCTGTTCAGCTCCCATTGAAAAAACTACGTTTTGTCTCTTAAGGTATACAACTGAGTATGGGAGCTACAAGAAAGCAGGAAGATAGACCCCAGCTACAGTAGTAAGTAGGTCCCCATGCAGTCTAGCAGCCAGCACGGTGTCACATTTGCAGCTGCTTTCCTGTGGGAGCTGTCTTCAATACCACACTTTTTCTCCACAGTTCCCATTTAAAGAATACATTTGTCGGTTAAGGTATACCGCTGAGTATGGGAGCTACAAGAAAGCAGGAAGATAGATCCCAGCTACAGTAGTAATTAGGTCCCCATGCAGTCTATCAGTCAGTACGGTGTCACATTTGCAGCTGCTTTCCTGTGGGAACTATCTTCAATACCACACTTTTTCTCGTCAGTTCCCATTTAAAGAATACATTTGTCTCTTAAAGTATACCACTGAGTATGGGAGCTACAAGAAAGCAGGAAGGCAGACCCCAGCGACAGTAGTAAGTAGGTCCCCATGCAGTCTAGCAGCCAGCACGGTGTCACATTTGCAGCTGCTTTCCTGTGGGAGCTATCTTCAATACCACACTTTTTTTCCTCAGCTCCCATTGAAAGAATATATTTGTCAGATAAGGTATACCACTGAGTATGGGAGCTACAAGAAAGCAGGAAGGCAGACCCCAGCGACAGTAGTAAGTAGGTCCCCATGCAGTCTAGCAGCCAGCACGGTGTCACATTTGCAGCTGCTTTCCTGTGGGAGCTATCTTCAATACCACACTTTTTCTGTTCAGCTCCCATTGAAAGAATACATTTGTCAGTTAAAGTATACCACTGAGTATGGGAGCTACAAGAAAGCAGGAAGACAGACCCCAGCTACAGTAGTAAGTAGGTCCCCATGCAGTCTAGCAGCCAGCACGGTGTCACATTTGCAGCTGCTTTCCTGTGGGAGCTGTCTTCAATACCAAACTTTTTCTCCACAGTTCCCATTTAAAGAATACATTTGTCGGTTAAGGTATACCGCTGAGTATGGGAGCTACAAGAAAGCAGGAAGATAGATCCCAGCTACAGTAGTAATTAGGTCCCCATGCAGTCTATCAGTCAGTACGGTGTCACATTTGCAGCTGCTTTCCTGTGGGAACTATCTTCAATACCACACTTTTTCAGTTCAGCTCCCATTGAAAGAATACATTTGTCAGTTAAGGTATACCACTGAGTATGGGAGCTACAAGAAAGCAGGAAGGCAGACCCCAGCGACAGTAGTAAATAGGTCCCCATGCAGTCTAGCAGCCAGCACGGTGTCACATTTGCAGCTGCTTTCCTGTGGGAGCTATCTTCAATACCACACTTTTTCTGTTCTGCTCCCATTGAAAGAATACATTTGTCAGTTAAAGTATACCACTGAGTGTGGGAGCTACAAGAAAGCAGGAAGACAGACCCCAGCTACAGTAGTAAGTAGGTCCCCATGCAGTCTAGCAGCCAGCACGGTGTCACATTTGCAGCTGCTTTCCTGTGGGAGCTGTCTTCAATACCACACTTTTTCTCCACAGTTCCCATTTAAAGAATACATTTGTCGGTTAAGGTATACCGCTGAGTATGGGAGCTACAAGAAAGCAGGAAGATAGATCCCAGCTACAGTAGTAATTAGGTCCCCATGCAGTCTATCAGTCAGCACGGTGTCACATTTGCAGCTGCTTTCCTGTGGGAACTATCTTCAATACCACACTTTTTCAGTTCAGCTCCCATTGAAAGAATACATTTGTCAGTTAAGGTATACCACTGAGTATGGGAGCTACAAGAAAGCAGGAAGGCAGACCCCAGCGACAGTAGTAAGTAGGTCCCCATGCAGTCTAGCAGCCAGCACGGTGTCACATTTGCAGCTGCTTTCCTGTGGGAGCTATCTTCAATACCACACTTTTTCTCGTCAGTTCCCATTTAAAGAATACATTTGTCTCTTAAAGTATACCACTGAGTATGGGAGCTACAAGAAAGCAGGAAGGCAGACCCCAGCGACAGTAGTAAGTAGGTCCCCATGCAGTCTAGCAGCCAGCACGGTGTCACATTTGCAGCTGCTTTCCTGTGGTAGCTATCTTCAATACCACACTTTTTTTCCTCAGCTCCCATTGAAAGAATATATTTGTCAGATAAGGTATACCACTGAGTATGGGAGCTACAAGAAAGCAGGAAGGAAGACCCCAGCTACAGTAGTTAGTAGGTCCCCATGCAGTCTAGCAGCCAGCACGGTGTCACATTGGCAGCTGCTTTCCTGTGGGAGCTATCTTCAATACCACACTTTTTCTGTTCAGCTCCCATTGAAAAAACTACGTTTTGTCTCTTAAGGTATACAACTGAGTATGGGAGCTACAAGAAAGCAGGAAGGCAGACCCCAACGACAGTAGTAAGTAGGTCCCCATGCAGTCTAGCAGCCAGCACGGTGTCACATTTGCAACTGCTTTCCTGTGGGAGCTATCTTCAATACCACACTTTTTCTGTTCAGTTCCCATTGAAAGAATACATTTGCCTCTTAAGGTATACCACTGAGTATGGGAGCTACAAGAAAGCAGGAAGGCAGACCCCAACGACAGTAGTAAGTAGGTCCCCATGCAGTCTAGCAGCCAGCACGGTGTCACATTTGCAGCTGCTTTCCTGTGGGAGCTATCTTCAATACCACACTTTTTCTCCTCAGCTCCCATTGAAAGAATATATTTGTCAGTTAAGGTATACCACTGAGTATGGGAGCTACAAGAAAGCAGGAAAGAAGACCCCAGCTACAGTAGTTAGTAGGTCCCCATGCAGTCTAGCAGTCAGCACGGTGTCACATTTGCAGCTGCTTTCCTGTGGGAGCTATCTTCAATACCACACTTTTTCTGTTCAGCTCCCATTGAAAAAACTACGTTTTGTCTCTTAAGGTATACAACTGAGTATGGGAGCTACAAGAAAGCAGGAAGATAGATCTCAGCTACTGTAGTAATTAGGTCCCCATGCAGTCTAGCAGCGAGCACGGTGTCACATTTGCAGCTGCTTTCCTGTGGGAGCTATCTTCAATACCACACTTTCTCTGTTCAGCTCCCCTTGAAAAAATACATTTGTCTCTTAAGGTATACCACTGATTATGGGAGCTACAAGAAAGCAGGAAGATAGATCTCAGCTACTGTAGTAAGTAGGTCCCCATGCAGTCTAGCAGCCCACACGGTGTCACATTTGCAGCTGCTTTCCTGTGGGAGCTATCTTCAATACCACACTTTTTCTGTTCAGCTCCCATTGAAAAAACTACGTTTTGTCTCTTAAGGTATACAACTGAGTATGGGAGCTACAAGAAAGCAGGAAGATAGATCTCAGCTACTGTAGTAATTAGGTCCCCATGCAGTCTAGCAGCGAGCACGGTGTCACATTTGCAGCTGCTTTCCTGTGGGAGCTATCTTCAATACCACACTTTCTCTGTTCAGCTCCCCTTGAAAAAATACATTTGTCTCTTAAGGTATACCACTGATTATGGGAGCTACAAGAAAGCAGGAAGATAGATCTCAGCTACTGTAGTAAGTAGGTCCCCATGCAGTCTAGCAGCCCACACGGTGTCACATTTGCAGCTGCTTTCCTGTGGGAGCTATCTTCAATACCACACTTTTTCTCCTCAGTTCCCATTTAAAGAATACATTTGTCTCTTAAGGTATACCACTGAGTATGGGAGCTACAAGAAAGCAGGAAGGCAGACCCCAACGACAGTAGTAAGTAGGTCCCCATGCAGTCTAGCAGCCAGCACGGTGTCACATTTGCAGCTGCTTTCCTGTGGGAGCTATCTTCAATACCACACTTTTTCTCCTCAGCTCCCATTGAAAGAATATATTTGTCAGTTAAGGTATACCACTGAGTATGGGAGCTACAAGAAAGAAGGAAAGAAGACCCCAGCTACAGTAGTTAGTAGGTCCCCATGCAGTCTAGCAGTCAGCACGGTTTCACATTTGCAGCTGCTTTCCTGTGGGAGCTATCTTCAATACCACACTTTTTCTGTTCAGCTCCCATTGAAAAAACTACGTTTTGTCTCTTAAGGTATACAACTGAGTATGGGAGCTACAAGAAAGCAGGAAGATAGATCTCAGCTACTGTAGTAATTAGGTCCCCATGCAGTCTAGCAGCGAGCACGGTGTCACATTTGCAGCTGCTTTCCTGTGGGAGCTATCTTCAATACCACACTTTCTCTGTTCAGCTCCCCTTGAAAAAATACATTTGTCTCTTAAGGTATACCACTGATTATGGGAGCTACAAGAAAGCAGGAAGATAGATCTCAGCTACTGTAGTAAGTAGGTCCCCATGCAGTCTAGCACCCCACACGGTGTCACATTTGCAGCTGCTTTCCTGTGGGAGCTATCTTCAATACCACACTTTTTCTTCTCAGCTCCCATTGAAAAAACTACATTTTGTCAGTTAAGGTATACCGCTGAGTATGGGAGCTACAAAAAAGCAGGAAGGCAGACCCCAGCTACAGTAGTAAGTAGGTCCCCATGTAGTCTATCAGCCAGCACGGTGTCACATTTGCAGCTGCTTTCCTGTGGGAGCTATCTTCAATACCACACTTTTTCTCGTCATTTCCCATTTAAAGAATACATTTGTCGGTTAAGGTATACCGCTGAGTATGGGACCTACAAGAAAGTAGGAAGATAGATCCCAGCTACAGTAGTAAGTAGGTCCCCATGCAGTCTATCAGCCAGCACGGTGTCACATTTGCAGCTGCTTTCCTGTGGGAGCTATCTTCAATACCACACTTTTTCTGTTCAGCTCCCATTGAAAGAATACATTTTGTCAGTTAAGGTATACCACTGAGTATGGGAGCTACAAGAAAGCAGGAAGGCAGACCCCAGCTACAGTAGTAAGTAGGTCCCCATGCAGTCTAGCAGCCAGCACAGTGTCACATTTGCAGCTACTTTCCTGTGGGAGCTATCTTCAATACCACACTTTTTCTTCTCAGCTCCCATTGAAAGAATACGTTTGTCAGTTAAGGTATACCACTGAGTATGGGAGCTACAAGAAAGCAGGAAGATAGATCTCAGCTACTGTAGTAATTAGGTCCCCATGCAGTCTAGCAGCGAGCACGGTGTCACATTTGCAGCTGCTTTCCTGTGGGAGCTATCTTCAATACCACACTTTTTCTGTTCAGCTCCCATTGAAAGAATACATTTGTCAGTTAAGGTATACCGCTGAGTGTGGCAGCTACAAGAAAGCAGGAAGGAAGACCCCAGCTACAGTAGTAAGTAGGTCCCCATGCAGTCTAGCAGCCAGCACGGTGTCACATTTGCAGCTGCTTTCCTGTGGGAGCTATCTTCAATACCACACTTTTTCTGTTCAGCTCCCATTGAAAGAATACATTTGTCAGTTAAGGTATACCACTGAGTACGGGAGCTACAAAAAAGCAGGAAGATAGATCCCAGCTACTGTAATAAGTAGGTCCCCATGCAGTCTAGCAGCCAGCACGGTGTCACATTTGCAGCTGCTTTCCTGTGGGAGCTATCCTCAATACCACAGTTTTTCTCCTCAGCTCCCATTGAAATAATACATTTTTCAGTTAAGGTATACCACTGAGTATGGGAGCTACAAGAAAGCAGGAAGATAGATCTCAGCTACTGTAGTAAGTAGGTCCACATGCAGTCTAGCAGCCAGCACGGTGTCACATTTGCAGCTGCTTTCCTGTGGGAGCTATCTTCAATACCACACTTTTTCTGTTCAGCTCCCATTGAAAGAATACATTTGTCAGTTAAGGTATACCGCTGAGTATAGGAGCTACAAGAAAGCAGGAAGGCAGACCCAAGCTACTGTAGTAAGTAGGTCCCCATGTAGTCTAGCAGCCAGCACGGTGTCACATTTGCAGCTGCTTTCCTGTGGGAGCTATCTTCAATACCACACTCTTTCTGTTCAGCTCCCATTAAAGAATACATTTGTCAGTTAAGGTATACCACTGAGTATGGGAGCTACAAGAAAGCAGGAAGATAGATCCCAGCTACTGTAATAAGTAGGTCACCATGCAGTCTAGCAGCCAGCACGGTGTCACATTTGCAGCTGCTTTCCTGTGGGAGCTATCTTCAATACCACACTTTTTCTGTTCAGCTCCCATTGAAAGAATACATTTGTCAGTTAAGGTATACCGCTGAGTATGGGAGCTACAAGAAAGCAGGAAGGCAGACCCCAGCTACAGTAGTAAGTAGGTCCCCATGCAGTCTAGCAGCCAACACGGTGTCACATTTGCAGCTACTTTCCTGTGGGAGCTATCTTCAATACCACACTTTCTCTGTTCAGCTCCCCTTGAAAAAATACATTTGTCTCTTAAGGTATACCACTGATTATGGGAGCTACAAGAAAGCAGGAAGATAGATCTCAGCTACTGTAGTAAGTAGGTCCCCATGCAGTCTAGCAGCCCACACGGTGTCACATTTGCAGCTGCTTTCCTGTGGGAGCTATCTTCAATACCACACTTTTTCTTCTCAGCTCCCATTGAAAAAACTACATTTTGTCAGTTAAGGTATACCGCTGAGTATGGGAGCTACAAAAAAGCAGGAAGGCAGACCCCAGCTACAGTAGTAAGTAGGTCCCCATGTAGTCTATCAGCCAGCACGGTGTCACATTTGCAGCTGCTTTCCTGTGGGAGCTATCTTCAATACCACACTTTTTCTCGTCATTTCCCATTTAAAGAATACATTTGTCGGTTAAGGTATACCGCTGAGTATGGGACCTACAAGAAAGTAGGAAGATAGATCCCAGCTACAGTAGTAAGTAGGTCCCCATGCAGTCTATCAGCCAGCACGGTGTCACATTTGCAGCTGCTTTCCTGTGGGAGCTATCTTCAATACCACACTTTTTCTGTTCAGCTCCCATTGAAAGAATACATTTTGTCAGTTAAGGTATACCACTGAGTATGGGAGCTACAAGAAAGCAGGAAGGCAGACCCCAGCTACAGTAGTAAGTAGGTCCCCATGCAGTCTAGCAGCCAGCACAGTGTCACATTTGCAGCTACTTTCCTGTGGGAGCTATCTTCAATACCACACTTTTTCTTCTCAGCTCCCATTGAAAGAATACGTTTGTCAGTTAAGGTATACCACTGAGTATGGGAGCTACAAGAAAGCAGGAAGATAGATCTCAGCTACTGTAGTAATTAGGTCCCCATGCAGTCTAGCAGCGAGCACGGTGTCACATTTGCAGCTGCTTTCCTGTGGGAGCTATCTTCAATACCACACTTTTTCTGTTCAGCTCCCATTGAAAGAATACATTTGTCAGTTAAGGTATACCGCTGAGTGTGGCAGCTACAAGAAAGCAGGAAGGAAGACCCCAGCTACAGTAGTAAGTAGGTCCCCATGCAGTCTAGCAGCCAGCACGGTGTCACATTTGCAGCTGCTTTCCTGTGGGAGCTATCTTCAATACCACACTTTTTCTGTTCAGCTCCCATTGAAAGAATACATTTGTCAGTTAAGGTATACCACTGAGTACGGGAGCTACAAAAAAGCAGGAAGATAGATCCCAGCTACTGTAATAAGTAGGTCCCCATGCAGTCTAGCAGCCAGCACGGTGTCACATTTGCAGCTGCTTTCCTGTGGGAGCTATCCTCAATACCACAGTTTTTCTCCTCAGCTCCCATTGAAATAATACATTTTTCAGTTAAGGTATACCACTGAGTATGGGAGCTACAAGAAAGCAGGAAGATAGATCTCAGCTACTGTAGTAAGTAGGTCCACATGCAGTCTAGCAGCCAGCACGGTGTCACATTTGCAGCTGCTTTCCTGTGGGAGCTATCTTCAATACCACACTTTTTCTGTTCAGCTCCCATTGAAAGAATACATTTGTCAGTTAAGGTATACCGCTGAGTATAGGAGCTACAAGAAAGCAGGAAGGCAGACCCAAGCTACTGTAGTAAGTAGGTCCCCATGTAGTCTAGCAGCCAGCACGGTGTCACATTTGCAGCTGCTTTCCTGTGGGAGCTATCTTCAATACCACACTCTTTCTGTTCAGCTCCCATTAAAGAATACATTTGTCAGTTAAGGTATACCACTGAGTATGGGAGCTACAAGAAAGCAGGAAGATAGATCCCAGCTACTGTAATAAGTAGGTCACCATGCAGTCTAGCAGCCAGCACGGTGTCACATTTGCAGCTGCTTTCCTGTGGGAGCTATCTTCAATACCACACTTTTTCTGTTCAGCTCCCATTGAAAGAATACATTTGTCAGTTAAGGTATACCGCTGAGTATGGGAGCTACAAGAAAGCAGGAAGGCAGACCCCAGCTACAGTAGTAAGTAGGTCCCCATGCAGTCTAGCAGCCAACACGGTGTCACATTTGCAGCTACTTTCCTGTGGGAGCTATCTTCAATACCACACTTTTTCTCCTCAGTTCCCTCTGAAAGAATATATTTGTCGGTTAAGGTATACCGCTGAGTATGGGAGCTACAAGAAAGCAGGAAGGCAGAAACCAGCTACAGTAGTAAGTAGGTCCCCATGCAGTCTAGCAGCCAGCACGGTGTCACATTTGCAGCTCCTTTCCTGTGGGAGCTATCTTCAATACCACATTTTTTCTGTTCAGCTCCCATTTAAAGAATACATTTGTCAGTTAAAGTATACCGCAGAGTATGGCAGCTACAAGAAAGCAGGAAGGAAGACCCCAGCTACAGTAGTAAATAGGTCCCCATGCAGTCTATCAGCCAGCACGGTGTCACATTTGCAGCTACTTTCCTGTGGGAGCTATCTTCAATACCACACTTTTTCTGTTCAGGTCCCATTGAAAGAATACATTTGTCAGTTAAGGTATACCACTGAGTATGGGAGCTACAAGAAAGGAGGAAGGCAGACCCCAGCTACAGTAGTTTGTAGGTCCCCATGCAGTCTATCAGCCAGCACGGTGTCACATTTGCATCTGCTTTCCTGTGGGAGCTATCTTCAATACCACACTTTTTCTCATCAGCTCCCATTCAAAAAATACGTGTCTGTTACGTTATACCACTGAGTATGGGAGCTACAAGAAAGCAGGAAGACAGACCCCAGCTACAGTAGTAAGTAGGTCCCCATGCAGTCTAGCAGCCAGCACGGTGTCACATTTGCAGCTGCTTTCCTGTGGGAGCTATCTTCAATACCACACTTTTTCTTTTCAGCTCCCATTGAAAAAACTACGTTTTGTCTCTTAAGGTATACAACTGAGTATGGGAGCTACAAGAAAGCAGGAAGATAGATCCTAGCTACTGTAGTAAGTAGGTCCCCATGCAGTCTAGCAGCCCGCACGGTGTCACTTTTGCAGCTGCTTTCCTGTGGAAGCTATTTTCAATACCACACTTTTTCTTCTCAGCTCCCATTGAAAAAACTACATTTTGTCAGTTAAGGTATACCGCTGAGTATGGGAGCTACAAGAAAGCAGGAAGGAAGACCAAAGCTACAGTAGTAAGTAGGTCGCCATGCAGTCTATCAGCCAGCACGGTGTCACATTTGCAGCTGCTTTCCTGTGGGAGCTATCTTCAATACCACACTTTTTCTGTTCAGCTCCCATTGAAAGAATACATTTGTCAGTTAAAGTATACCACTGAGTATGGGAGCTACAAGAAAGCAGGAAGACAGACCCCAGCTACAGTAGTAAGTAGGTCCCCATGCAGTCTAGCAGCCAGCACGGTGTCACATTTGCAGCTGCTTTCCTGTGGGAGCTGTCTTCAATACCACACTTTTTCTCCACAGTTCCCATTTAAAGAATACATTTGTCGGTTAAGGTATACCGCTGAGTATGGGAGCTACAAGAAAGCAGGAAGATAGATCCCAGCTACAGTAGTAATTAGGTCCCCATGCAGTCTATCAGTCAGTACGGTGTCACATTTGCAGCTGCTTTCCTGTGGGAACTATCTTCAATACCACACTTTTTCAGTTCAGCTCCCATTGAAAGAATACATTTGTCAGTTAAGGTATACCACTGAGTATGGGAGCTACAAGAAAGCAGGAAGGCAGACCCCAGCGACAGTAGTAAGTAGGTCCCCATGCAGTCTATCAGCCAGCACGGTGTCACATTTGCAGCTGCTTTCCTGTGGGAGCTATCTTCAATACCACACTTTTTCTCGTCAGTTCCCATTTAAAGAATACATTTGTCTCTTAAGGTATACCACTGAGTATGGGAGCTACAAGAAAGCAGGAAGGCAGACCCCAGCGACAGTAGTAAGTAGGTCCCCATGCAGTCTATCAGCCCGCACGGTGTCACATTTGCAGCTGCTTTCCTGTGGGAGCTGTCTTCAATACCACACTTTTTCTCCACAGTTCCCATTTAAAGAATACATTTGTCGGTTAAGGTATACCGCTGAGTATGGGAGCTACAAGAAAGCAGGAAGATAGATCCCAGCTACAGTAGTAATTAGGTCCCCATGCAGTCTATCAGTCAGTACGGTGTCACATTTGCAGCTGCTTTCCTGTGGGAACTATCTTCAATACCACACTTTTTCTCGTTAGTTCCCATTGAAAGAATACATTTGTCTCATAAGGTATACCGCTGAGTATGGGAGCTACAAGAAAGCAGGTAGATAGATCCCAGCTACTGTAGTAAGTAGGTCCCCATGCAGTCTAGCAGCCAGCACGGTGTCACATTTGCAGCTGCTTTCCTGTGGGAGCTATCTTCAATACCACACTTTTTCTGTTCAGCTCCCATTGAAAAAACTACGTTTTGTCTCTTAAGGTATACAACTGAGTATGGGAGCTACAAGAAAGCAGGAAGATAGATCCTAGCTACTGTAGTAAGTAGGTCCCCATGCAGTCTAGCAGCCCGCACGGTGTCACATTTGCAGCTGCTTTCCTGTGGGAGCTATCTTCAATACCACACTTTTTCTTCTCAGCTCCCATTGAAAAAACTACATTTTGTCAGTTAAGGTATACCGCTGAGTATGGGAGCTACAAGAAAGCAGGAAGGAAGACCAAAGCTACAGTAGTAAGTAGGTCGCCACGCAGTCTATCAGCCAGCACGGTGTCACATTTGCAGCTGCTTTCCTGTGGGAGCTATCTTCAATACCACACTTTTTCTCGTCATTTCCCATTTAAAGAATACATTTGTCTCTTAAGGTATACCGCTGAGTATGGGAGCTACAAGAAAGCAGGAAGGCAGACCCCAGCGACAGTAGTAAGTAGGTCCCCATGCAGTCTAGCAGCCAGCACGGTGTCACATTTGCAGCTGCTTTCCTGTGGGAGCTATCTTCAATACCACACTTTTTCTATTCTGCTCCCATTGAAAGAATACATTTGTCAGTTAAAGTATACCACTGAGTATGGGAGCTACAAGAAAGCAGGAAGACAGACCCCAGCTACAGTAGTAAGTAGGTCCCCATGCAGTCTAGCAGCCAGCACGGTGTCACATTTGCAGCTGCTTTCCTGTGGGAGCTGTCTTCAATACCACACTTTTTCTCCACAGTTCCCATTTAAAGAATACATTTGTCGGTTAAGGTATACCGCTGAGTATGGGAGCTACAAGAAAGCAGGAAGATAGATCCCAGCTACAGTAGTAATTAGGTCCCCATGCAGTCTATCAGTCAGCACGGTGTCACATTTGCAGCTGCTTTCCTGTGGGAACTATCTTCAATACCACACTTTTTCAGTTCAGCTCCCATTGAAAGAATACATTTGTCAGTTAAGGTATACCACTGAGTATGGGAGCTACAAGAAAGCAGGAAGGCAGACCCCAGCGACAGTAGTAAGTAGGTCCCCATGCAGTCTAGCAGCCAGCACGGTGTCACATTTGCAGCTGCTTTCCTGTGGGAGCTATCTTCAATACCACACTTTTTCTCGTCAGTTCCCATTTAAAGAATACATTTGTCTCTTAAAGTATACCACTGAGTATGGGAGCTACAAGAAAGCAGGAAGGCAGACCCCAGCGACAGTAGTAAGTAGGTCCCCATGCAGTCTAGCAGCCAGCACGGTGTCACATTTGCAGCTGCTTTCCTGTGGGAGCTATCTTCATAACCACACTTTTTTTCCTCAGCTCCCATTTAAAAAACTACGTTTTGTCTCTTAAGGTATACAACTGAGTATGGGAGCTACAAGAAAGCAGGAAGATAGATCCTAGCTACTGTAGTAAGTACGTTCCCATGCAGTCTATCAGCCAGCACGGTGTCACATTTGCAACTGCTTTCCTGTGGGAGCTATCTTCAATACCACACTTTTTCTGTTCAGTTCCCATTGAAAGAATACATTTGCCTCTTAAGGTATACCACTGAGTATGGGAGCTACAAGAAAGCAGGAAGGCAGACCCCAACGACAGTAGTAAGTAGGTCCCCATGCAGTCTAGCAGCCAGCACGGTGTCACATTTGCAGCTGCTTTCCTGTGGGAGCTATCTTCAATACCACACTTTTTCTCCTCAGCTCCCATTGAAAGAATATATTTGTCAGTTAAGGTATACCACTGAGTATGGGAGCTACAAGAAAGCAGGAAAGAAGACCCCAGCTACAGTAGTTAGTAGGTCCCCATGCAGTCTAGCAGTCAGCAGGGTGTCACATTTGCAGCTGCTTTCCTGTGGGAGCTATCTTCAATACCACACTTTTTCTGTTCAGCTCCCATTGAAAAAACTACGTTTTGTCTCTTAAGGTATACAACTGAGTATGGGAGCTACAAGAAAGCAGGAAGATAGATCTCAGCTACTGTAGTAATTAGGTCCCCATGCAGTCTAGCAGCGAGCACGGTGTCACATTTGCAGCTGCTTTCCTGTGGGAGCTATCTTCAATACCACACTTTCTCTGTTCAGCTCCCCTTGAAAAAATACATTTGTCTCTTAAGGTATACCACTGATTATGGGAGCTACAAGAAAGCAGGAAGATAGATCTCAGCTACTGTAGTAAGTAGGTCCCCATGCAGTCTAGCAGCCCACACGGTGTCACATTTGCAGCTGCTTTCCTGTGGGAGCTATCTTCAATACCACACTTTTTCTGTTCAGCTCCCATTGAAAAAACTACGTTTTGTCTCTTAAGGTATACAACTGAGTATGGGAGCTACAAGAAAGCAGGAAGATAGATCTCAGCTACTGTAGTAATTAGGTCCCCATGCAGTCTAGCAGCGAGCACGGTGTCACATTTGCAGCTGCTTTCCTGTGGGAGCTATCTTCAATACCACACTTTCTCTGTTCAGCTCCCCTTGAAAAAATACATTTGTCTCTTAAGGTATACCACTGATTATGGGAGCTACAAGAAAGCAGGAAGATAGATCTCAGCTACTGTAGTAAGTAGGTCCCCATGCAGTCTAGCAGCCCACACGGTGTCACATTTGCAGCTGCTTTCCTGTGGGAGCTATCTTCAATACCACACTTTTTCTCCTCAGTTCCCATTTAAAGAATACATTTGTCTCTTAAGGTATACCACTGAGTATGGGAGCTACAAGAAAGCAGGAAGGCAGACCCCAACGACAGTAGTAAGTAGGTCCCCATGCAGTCTATCACCCAGCACGGTGTCACATTTGCAGCTGCTTTCCTGTGGGAGCTATCTTCAATACCACACTTTTTCTCCTCAGCTCCCATTGAAAGAATATATTTGTCAGTTAAGGTATACCACTGAGTATGGGAGCTACAAGAAAGCAGGAAAGAAGACCCCAGCTACAGTAGTTAGTAGGTCCCCATGCAGTCTAGCAGTCAGCACGGTGTCACATTTGCAGCTGCTTTCCTGTGGGAGCTATCTTCAATACCACACTTTTTCTGTTCAGCTCCCATTGAAAAAACTACGTTTTGTCTCTTAAGGTATACAACTGAGTATGGGAGCTACAAGAAAGCAGGAAGATAGATCTCAGCTACTGTAGTAATTAGGTCCCCATGCAGTCTAGCAGCGAGCACGGTGTCACATTTGCAGCTGCTTTCCTGTGGGAGCTATCTTCAATACCACACTTTCTCTGTTCAGCTCCCCTTGAAAAAATACATTTGTCTCTTAAGGTATACCACTGATTATGGGAGCTACAAGAAAGCAGGAAGATAGATCTCAGCTACTGTAGTAAGTAGGTCCCCATGCAGTCTAGCAGCCCACACGGTGTCACATTTGCAGCTGCTTTCCTGTGGGAGCTATCTTCAATACCACACTTTTTCTTCTCAGCTCCCATTGAAAAAACTACATTTTGTCAGTTAAGGTATACCGCTGAGTATGGGAGCTACAAGAAAGCAGGAAGGCAGACCCCAGCTACAGTAGTAAGTAGGTCCCCATGTAGTCTATCAGCCAGCACGGTGTCACATTTGCAGCTGCTTTCCTGTGGGAGCTATCTTCAATACCACACTTTTTCTCGTCATTTCCCATTTAAAGAATACATTTGTCGGTTAAGGTATACCGCTGAGTATGGGAGCTACAAGAAAGTAGGAAGATAGATCCCAGCTACAGTAGTAAGTAGGTCACCATGCAGTCTATCAGCCAGCACGGTGTCACATTTGCAGCTGCTTTCCTGTGGGAGCTATCTTCAATACCACACTTTTTCTGTTCAGCTCCTATTGAAAGAATACATTTGTCAGTTAAGGTATACCGCTGAGTATGGGAGCTACAAGAAAGCAGGTAGATAGATCCCAGCTACTGTAGTAAGTAGGTCCCCATGCAGTCTAGCAGCCAGCACGGTGTCACATTTGCAGCTGCTTTCCTGTAACAGCTATCTTCAATACCACACTTTTTCTCCTCAGCTCCCTATGAAAGAAGATATTGGTTAGCTAAGGTATACCGCTGAGTATTGGAGCTACAAGAAAGCAGGAAGGAAGACCCCAGCGACAGTAGTAAGTAGGTCCCCATGCAGTCTATCAGCCAGCACGGTGTCACATTTGCAGCTGCTTTCCTGTGGGAGCTATCTTCAATACCACAGTTTTTCTAATCAACTCCCATTGAAAGAATACATTTGTCAGTTAAGGTATACCGCTGAGTATGGGAGCTACAAGAAAGCAGGAAGGAAGACCCCAGCTACAGCAGTTAGTAGGTCCCCATGCAGTCTAGCAGCCCGCACGGTGTCACATTTGCAGCTGCTTTCCTGTGGGAGCTATTTTCAATACCACACTTTTTCTTCTCAGCTCCCATTGAAAAAACTACATTTTGTCAGTTAAGGTATACCGCTGAGTATGGGAGGTACAAGAAAGCAGGAAGGCAGACCCCAGCTACAGTAGTAAGTAGATCCCCATGCAGTCTATCAGCCAGCACGGTGTCACATTTGCAGCTGCTTTCCTGTGGGAGCTATCGTCAATACCACAGTTTTTCTCCTCAGCTCCCATTGAAAGAATACATTTGTCAGTTAAGGTATACCACTGAGTATGGGAGCTACAAAAAAGCAGGAAGATAGATCCCAGCTACTGTAATAAGTAGGTCCCCATGCAGTCTATCAGCCAGCACGGTGTCACATTTGCAGCTGCTTTCCTGTGGGAGCTATCGTCAATACCACAGTTTTTCTCCTCAGCTCCCATTGAAAGAATACATTTGTCAGTTAAGGTATACCACTGAGTATGGGAGCTACAAGAAAGCAGGAAGATAGATCCCAGCTACTGTAGTAAGTAGGTCCCCATGCAGTCTAGCAGCCAGCACGGTGTCACATTTGCAGCTGCTTTCCTGTGGGAGCTATCTTCAATACCACACTTTTTCTGTTCAGCTCCCATTGAAAGAATACATTTGTCAGTTAAGGTATACCGCTGAGTATAGGAGCTACAAGAAAGCAGGAAGGCAGACCCAAGCTACTGTAGTAAGTAGGTCCCCATGCAGTCTAGCAGCCAGCACGGTGTCACATTTGCAGCTGCTTTCCTGTGGGAGCTGTCTTCAATACCACACTTTTTCTGTTCAGCTCCCATTAAAGAATACATTTGTCAGTTAAGGTATACCACTGAGTATGGGAGCTACAAGAAAGCAGGAAGGAAGACCCCAGCTAAAGTAGTAAGTAGGTCCCCATGCAGTCTATCACCCAGCACGGTGTCACATTTGCAGCTGCTTTCCTGTGGGAGCTATCTTCAATACCACACTTTTTCTGTTCAGCTCCCATTGAAAGAATACATTTGTCTGTTAAGGTATACTGCTGACTATGGGAGCTACAAAAAAGCAGGAAGATAGATGCCAGCTACTGTAGTAAGTAGGTCCCCATGCAGTCTAGCAGCCAGCACGGTGTCACATTTGCAGCTGCTTTCCTGTGGGAGCTATCTTCAATACCACACTTTTTCTCCTCAGTTCCCTATGAAAGAATACATTTGTCGGTTTAGGTATACCGCTGAGTATGGGAGCTACAAGAAAGCAGGAAGGCATAAACCAGCTACAGTAGTAAGTAGGTCCCCATGCAGTCTATCAGCCAGCAGGGTGTCACATTTGCAGCTGCTTTCCTGTGGGAGCTATCTTCAATACCACACTTTTTCTGTTCAGCTCCCATTGAAAGAATTCGTTTGTCAGTTAAGGTATACCACTGAGTATGGGAGCTACAAGAGAGCAGGAAGATAGATCTCAGCTACTGTAGTAATTAGGTCCCCATGCAGTCTAGCAGCGAGCACGGTGTCACATTTGCAGCTGCTTTCCTCTGGGAGCTATCTTCAATACCACACTTTTTCTGTTCAGCTCTCATTGAAAGAATACATTTGTCAGTTAAGGTATACCGCTGAGTATGGCAGCTACAAGAAAGCAGGAAGGAAGACCCCAGCTACAGTAGTAAGTAGGTCCCCATGCAGTCTAGCAGCCAGCACGGTGTCACATTTGCAGCTGCTTTCCTGTGGGAGCTATCTTCAATACCACACTTTTTCTGTTCAGCTCCCATTGAAAGAATACATTTGTCAGTTAAGGTATACTGCTGAGTATGGGAGCTACAAGAAAGCAGGAAGGCAGACCCCAGCTACTGTAGTAAGTAGGTCCCCATGCAGTCTAGCACCCAGCACGGTGTCACATTTGCAGCTGCTTTCCTGTGGGAGCTATCTTCAATACCACACTTTTTCTTCTCAGCTCCCATTGAAAAAACTACATTTTGTCAGTTAAGGTATACCACTGAGTATGGGAGCTACAAGAAAGCAGGAAGGCAGACCCCAGCTACAGTAGTAAGTAGGTCCCCATGCAGTCTAGCAGCCAGCACGGTGTCACATTTGCAGCTGCTTTCCTGTGGGAGCTATCCTCAATACCACAGTTTTTCTCCTCAGCTCCCATTGAAAGCATACATTTTTCAGTTAAGGTATACCACTGAGTATGGGAGCTACAAGAAAGCAGGAAGATAGATCTCAGCTACTGTAGTAAGTAGGTCCCCATGCAGTCTAGCAGCCAGCACGGTGTCACATTTGCAGCTGCTTTCCTGTGGGAGCTATCTTCAATACCACACTTTTTCTCCTCAGTTCCCATTCAAAGAATACATTTGTCGGTTAAGGTATACCGCTGAGTATGGGAGCTACAAGAAAGCAGGAAGGCATAAACCAGCTACAGTAGTAAGTAGGTCCCCATGCAGTCTAGCAGCCAGCACTGTGTCACATTTGCAGCTGCTTTCCTGTGGGAGCTATCTTCAATACCACACTTTTTCTGTTCAGCTCCCATTGAAAGAATACATTTGTCAGTTAAGGTATACCGCTGAGTATAGGAGCTACAAGAAAGCAGGAAGGCAGACCCAAGCTACTGTAGTAAGTAGGTCCCCATGTAGTCTAGCAGCCAGCACGGTGTCACATTTGCAGCTGCTTTCCTCTGGGAGCTATCTTCAATACCACACTTTTTCTGTTCAGCTCTCATTGAAAGAATACATTTGTCAGTTAAGGTATACCGCTGAGTATGGCAGCTACAAGAAAGCAGGAAGGAAGACCCCAGCTACAGTAGTTTGTAGGTCCCCATGCAGTCTATCAGCCAGCACGGTGTCACATTTGCAGCTGCTTTCCTGTGGGAGCTATCTTCAATACCACACTTTTTCTGTTCAGCTCCCATTGAAAGAATACATTTGTCAGTTAAGGTATACTGCTGAGTATGGGAGCTACAAGAAAGCAGGAAGGCAGACCCCAGCTACTGTAGTAAGTAGGTCCCCATGCAGTCTAGCACCCAGCACGGTGTCACATTTGCAGCTGCTTTCCTGTGGGAGCTATCTTCAATACCACACTTTTTCTTCTCAGCTCCCATTGAAAAAACTACATTTTGTCAGTTAAGGTATACCACTGAGTATGGGAGCTACAAGAAAGCAGGAAGGCAGACCCCAGCTACAGTAGTAAGTAGGTCCCCATGTAGTCTATCAGCCAGCACGGTGTCACATTTGCAGCTGCTTTCCTGTGGGAGCTATCTTCAATACCACACTTTTTCTGTTCAGCTCCCATTAAAGAATACATTTGTCAGTTAAGGTATACCACTGAGTATGGGAGCTACAAGAAAGCAGGAAGATAGATCCCAGCTACTGTAATAAGTAGGTCCCCATGCAGTCTAGCAGCCAGCACGGTGTCACATTTGCAGCTCCTTTCCTGTGGGAGCTGTTTTCAATACCGCACTTTTTCTGTTCAGCTCCCATTGAAAGAATACATTTGTCAGTTAAGGTATACCGCTGAGTATGGGAGCTACAAGAAAGCAGGAAGGCAGACCCCAGCTACAGTAGTAAGTAGGTCCCCATGCAGTCTATCAGCCAGCACGGTGTCACATTTGCAGCTACTTTCCTGTGGGAGCTATCTTCAATACCACACTTTTTCTCCTCAGTTCCCTGTGAAAGAATACATTTGTCGGTTAAGGTATACCGCTGAGTATGGGAGCTACAAGAAAGCAGGAAGGTAGAAACCAGCTACAGTAGTAAGTAGGTCCTCATGCAGTCTATCAGCCAGCACGGTGTCACATTTGCAGCTCCTTTCCTCTGGGAGCTATCTTCAATACCACATTTTTTCTGTTCAGCTCCCATTTAAAGAATACATTTGTCAGTTAAAGTATACCGCAGAGTACGGCAGCTACAAGAAAGCAGGAAGGAAGACCCCAGCTACAGTAGTAAATAGGTCCCCATGCAGTCTATCAGCCAGCACGGTGTCACATTTGCAGCTGCTTTCCTGTGGGAGCTATCTTCAATACCACACTTTTTCTGTTCAGCTCCCATTAAAGAATACATTTGTTAGTTAAGGTATACCACAGAGTATGGGAGCTACAAGAAAGCAGGAAGATAGATCCCAGCTACTGTAATAAGTAGGTCCCCATGCAGTCTAGCAGCCAGCACGGTGTCACATTTGCAGCTGCTTTCCTGTGGGAGCTATCTTCAATACCACACTTTTTCGGTTCAGCTCCCATTGAAAGAATACATTTGTCGGTTAAGGTATACCACTCAGTATGAGAGCTACAAGAAAGCAGGAAGATAGATCCTAGCTACTGTAGTAATTAGGTCCCCATGCAGTCTAGCAGCCAGCACGGTGTCACATTCGCAGCTGCTTTCCTGTGGGAGCTATCTTCAATACCACACTTTTTCTGTTCAGCTCCCATTGAAAGAATACATTTGTCAGTTAAGGTATACCGCTGAGTATGGGAGCTACAAGAAAGCAGGAAGGCAGACCCCAGCTACAGTAGTAAGTAGTTCCCCATGCAGTCTAGCAGCCAGCACGGTGTCACATTTGCAGCTGCTTTCCTGTGGTGACTATCTTCAATACCACAGTTTTTCTCCTCAGCTCCCATTGAAAGAATACATTTGTCAGTTAAGGTATACCACTGAGTATGGTAGCTACAAGAAAGCAGGAAGGAAGACCCCAGCTACAGTAGTAAGTAGGTCCCCATGCAGTCTATCAGCCAGCACGGTGTCACATTTGCAGCTGATTTCCTGTGGGAGCTATCTTCAATACCACACTTTCTCTGTTCAGCTCCCCTTGAAAAAATACATTTGTCTCTTAAGGTATACCACTGATTATGGGAGCTACAAGAAAGCAGGAAGATAGATCTCAGCTACTGTAGTAAGTAGGTCCCCATGCAGTCTATCAGCCAGCACGGTGTCACATTTGCAACTGCTTTCCTGTGGGAGCTATCTTCAATACCACACTTTTTCTCCTCAGTTCCCATTTAAAGAATACATTTGCCTCTTAAGGTATACCACTGAGTATGGGAGCTACAACAAAGCAGGAAGACAGATCCCAGCTACTGTAGTAAGTAGGACCCCATGCAGTCTATCAGCCAGCACGGTGTCACATTTGCAGCTGCTTTCCTGTGGGAGCTATCTTCAATACCACACTTTTTCTGTTCAGCTCCCATTGAAAAAACTACATTTTGTCAGTTAAGGTATACCACTGAGTATGGGAGCTACAAGAAAGCAGGAAGGCAGACCCCAGCTACAGTAGTTAGTAGGTCCCCATGCAGTCTAGCAGCCAGCACGGTGTCACATTTGCAGCTGCTTTCCTGTGGGAGCTATCTTCAATACCACACTTTTTCTGTTCAGCTCCCATTGAAAAAACTACGTTTTGTCTCTTAAGGTATACAACTGAGTATGGGAGCTACAAGAAAGCAGGAACATAGATCTCAGCTACTGTAGTAATTAGGTCCCCATGCAGTCTAGCAGCGAGCACGGTGTCACATTAGCAGCTGCTTTCCTGTGGGATCTATCTTCAATACCACATTTTCTCTGTTCAGCTGCCCTTGAAAAAATGCATTTGTCTCTTAAGGTATACCACTGATTATGGGAGCTACAAGAAAGCAGGAAGATAGATCTCAGCTACAGTAGTAAGTAGGTCCCCATGCAGTCTAGCAGCGAGCACGGTGTCACATTTGCAGCTGATTTCCTGTGGGAGCTATCTTCAATACCACACTTTTTCTGTTCAGCTCCCATTGAAAGAATACATTTGTCAGTTAAGGTATACCACTGAGTATGGGAGCTACAAAAAAGCAGGAAGATAGATCCCAGCTACTGTAATAAGTAGGTCCCCATGCAGTCTATCAGCCAGCACGGTGTCACATTTGCAGCTGCTTTCCTGTGGGAGCTATCGTCAATACCACAGTTTTTCTCCTCAGCTCCCATTGAAAGAATACATTTGTCAGTTAAGGTATACCACTGAGTATGGGAGCTACAAGAAAGCAGGTAGATAGATCCCAGCTACTGTAGTAAGTAGGTCCCCATGCAGTCTAGCAGCCAGCACGGTGTCACATTTGGAGCTGCTTTCCTGTGGGAGCTGTCTTCAATACCACACTTTTTCTGTTCAGCTCCCATTAAAGAATACATTTGTCAGTTAAGGTATACCACTGAGTATGGGAGCTACAAGAAAGCAGGAAGGAAGACCCCAGCTACAGTAGTAAGTAGGTCCCCATGCAGTCTATCACCCAGCACGGTGTCACATTTGCAGCTGCTTTCCTGTGGGAGCTATCTTCAATACCACACTTTTTCTGTTCAGCTCCCATTGAAAGAATACATTTGTCGGTTTAGGTATACCGCTGAGTATGGGAGCTACAAGAAAGCAGGAAGGCATAAACCAGCTACAGTAGTAAGTAGGTCCCCATGCAGTCTAGCAGCCAGCACGGTGTCACATTTGCAGCTGCTTTCCTGTGGGAGCTATCTTCAATACCACACTTTTACTGTTCAGCTCCCATTGAAAGAATACATTTGTCAGTTAAGGTATACCGCTGAGTATAGGAGCTACAAGAAAGCAGGAAGGCAGACCCAAGCTACTGTAGTATTAGGTCCCCATGCAGTCTATCAGCCAGCAGGGTGTCACATTTGCAGCTGCTTTCCTGTGGGAGCTATCTTCAATACCACACTTTTTCTGTTCAGCTCCCATTGAAAGAATACGTTTGTCAGTTAAGGTATACCACTGAGTATGGGAGCTACAAGAGAGCAGGAAGATAGATCTCAGCTACTGTAGTAATTAGGTCCCCATGCAGTCTAGCAGCGAGCACGGTGTCACATTTGCAGCTGCTTTCCTCTGGGAGCTATCTTCAATACCACACTTTTTCTGTTCAGCTCTCATTGAAAGAATACATTTGTCAGTTAAGGTATACCGCTGAGTATGGCAGCTACAAGAAAGCAGGAAGGAAGACCCCAGCTACAGTAGTAAGTAGGTCCCCATGCAGTCTATCAGCCAGCACGGTGTCACATTTGCAGCTGCTTTCCTGTGGGAGCTATCTTCAATACCACACTTTTTCTGTTCAGCTCCCATTGAAAGAATACATTTGTCAGTTAAGGTATACTGCTGAGTATGGGAGCTACAAGAAAGCAGGAAGGCAGACCCCAGCTACTGTAGTAAGTAGGTCCCCATGCAGTCTAGCACCCAGCACGGTGTCACATTTGCAGCTGCTTTCCTGTGGGAGCTATCTTCAATACCACACTTTTTCTTCTCAGCTCCCATTGAAAAAACTACATTTTGTCAGTTAAGGTATACCACTGAGTATGGGAGCTACAAGAAAGCAGGAAGATAGATCTCAGCTACGGTAGTAATTAGGTCCCCATGCAGTCTAGCAGCGAGCACGGTGTCACATTTGCAGCTGCATTCCTGTGGGAGCTATCTTCAATACCACACGTTTTCTGTTCAGCTCCCATTGAAAGAATACATTTGTCAGTTAAGGTATACCGCTGAGTGTGGCAGCTACAATAAAGCAGGAAGGAAGACCCCAGCTACAGTAGTAAGTAGGTCCCCATGCAGTCTAGCAGCCAGCACGGTGTCACATTTGCAGCTGCTTTCCTGTGGGAGCTATCTTCAATACCACACTTTTTCTGTTCAGCTCCCATTGAAAGAATACATTTGTCAGTTAAGGTATACCACTGAGTATGGGAGCTACAAAAAAGCAGGAAGATAGATCCCAGCTAGTGTAATAAGTAGGTCCCCATGCAGTCTAGCAGCCAGCACGGTGTCACATTTGCAGCTGCTTTCCTGTGGGAGCTATCCTCAATACCACAGTTTTTCTCCTCAGCTCCCATTGAAAGCATACATTTTTCAGTTAAGGTATACCACTGAGTATGGCAGCTACAAGAAAGCAGGAAGATAGATCTCAGCTACTGTAGTAAGTAGGTCCCCATGCAGTCTAGCAGCCAGCACGGTGTCACATTTGCAGCTGCTTTCCTGTGGGAGCTATCTTCAATACCACACTTTTTCTCCTCAGTTCCCATTCAAAGAATACATTTGTCGGTTAAGGTATACCGCTGAGTATGGGAGCTACAAGAAAGCAGGAAGGCATAAACCAGCTACAGTAGTAAGTAGGTCCCCATGCAGTCTAGCAGCCAGCACTGTGTCACATTTGCAGCTGCTTTCCTGTGGGAGCTATCTTCAATACCACACTTTTTCTGTTCAGCTCCCATTGAAAGAATACATTTGTCAGTTAAGGTATACCGCTGAGTATAGGAGCTACAAGAAATCAGGAAGGCAGACCCAAGCTACTGTAGTAAGTAGGTCCCCATGTAGTCTAGCAGCCAGCACGGTGTCACATTTGCAGCTGCTTTCCTGTGGGAGCTATCTTCAATACCACACTTTTTCTGTTCAGGTCCCATTGAAAGAATACATTTGTCAGTTAAGGTATACCACTGAGTATGGGAGCTACAAGAAAGCAGGAAGGCAGACCCCAGCTACAGTAGTTTGTAGGTCCCCATGCAGTCTATCAGCCAGCACGGTGTCACATTTGCAGCTGCTTTCCTGTGGGAGCTATCTTCAATACCACACTTTTTCTCATCAGCTCCCATTCAAAAAATACGTGTCTGTTACGTTATATCACTGCGTATGGGAGCTACAAGAAAACAGGAAGACAGACCTCAGCTACAGTAGCAACTAGGTCCCCATGCAGTCTATCAGCCAGCACGGTGTCACATTTGCAGCTGCTTTCCTGTGAGAGCTATCTTCAATACCACAGTTTTTATCCTCAGCTCCCATTGAAAAAATACATGTGTCTGTGAAGTTATATCACTGAGTATGGGAGCTACAAGAATGCAGGAAGGCAGACCCCAGCTACAGTAGTAAGTAGGTCCCCATGCAGTCTAGCAGCCAGCATGGTGTCACATTTGCAGCTCCTTTCCTGATTATGCTATCTTCAATACCACACTTTTTCTGTTCAGCTCCCATTGAAAAATACATTTGTCTCTTAAGGTATACAACTAAGTATGGGAGCTACAAGAAAGCTGGAAGGCAGACCCCAGCTACAGTAGTAAGTAGGTCCCCATGTAGTCTATCAGCCAGCATGGTGTCACATTTGCAGCTGCTTTCCTGTGGCAGCTATCTTCAATACCACACTTTTTCTGTTCAGCTCCCATTAAAGAATACATTTGTCAGTTAAGGTATACCGCTGAGTATGGGAGCTACAAGAAAGCAGGAAGATAGATCCCAGCTACAGTAGTAAGTAGGTCCCCATGCAGTCTATCAGCCAGCACGGTGTCACATTTGCAGCTACTTTCCTGTGGGAGCTATCTTCAATACCACACTTTTTCTCCTCAGTTCCCTGTGAAAGAATACATTTGTCGGTTAAGGTATACCGCTGAGTATGGGAGCTACAAGAAAGCAGGAAGGTAGAAACCAGCTACAGTAGTAAGTAGGTCCTCATGCAGTCTATCAGCCAGCACGGTGTCACATTTGCAGCTCCTTTCCTCTGGGAGCTATCTTCAATACCACATTTTTTCTGTTCAGCTCCCATTTAAAGAATACATTTGTCAGTTAAAGTATACCGCAGAGTACGGCAGCTACAAGAAAGCAGGAAGGAAGACCCCAGCTACAGTAGTAAATAGGTCCCCATGCAGTCTATCAGCCAGCACGGTGTCACATTTGCAGCTGCTTTCCTGTGGGAGCTATCTTCAATACCACACTTTTTCTGTTCAGCTCCCATTAAAGAATACATTTGTTAGTTAAGGTATACCACAGAGTATGGGAGCTACAAGAAAGCAGGAAGATAGATCCCAGCTACTGTAATAAGTAGGTCCCCATGCAGTCTAGCAGCCAGCACGGTGTCACATTTGCAGCTGCTTTCCTGTGGGAGCTATCTTCAATACCACACTTTTTCGGTTCAGCTCCCATTGAAAGAATACATTTGTCGGTTAAGGTATACCGCTCAGTATGAGAGCTACAAGAAAGCAGGAAGATAGATCCTAGCTACTGTAGTAATTAGGTCCCCATGCAGTCTAGCAGCCAGCACGGTGTCACATTCGCAGCTGCTTTCCTGTGGGAGCTATCTTCAATACCACACTTTTTCTGTTCAGCTCCCATTGAAAGAATACATTTGTCAGTTAAGGTATACCGCTGAGTATGGGAGCTACAAGAAAGCAGGAAGGCAGACCCCAGCTACTGTAGTAAGTAGGTCCCCATGCAGTCTATCAGCCAGCACGGTGTCACATTTGCAACTGCTTTCCTGTGGGAGCTATCTTCAATACCACACTTTTTCTCCTCAGTTCCCATTTAAAGAATACATTTGCCTCTTAAGGTATACCACTGAGTATGGGAGCTACAAAAAAGGAAGAAGATAGATCCCAGCTACAGTAGTAAGTAGGTCCCATGCAGTCTGGCAGCCAGCACGGTGTCACATTTGCAGCTGCTTTCCTGTGGGAGCTATCTTCAATACCACACTTTTTCTGTTCAGCTCCCATTGAAAAAACTACATTTTGTCAGTTAAGGTATACCACTGAGTATGGGAGCTACAAGAAAGCAGGAAGGCACACCCCAGCTACAGTAGTTAGTAGGTCCCCATGCAGTCTAGCAGCCAGCAGGGTGTCACATTTGCAGCTGCTTTCCTGTGGGAGCTATCTTCAATACCACACTTTTTCTGTTCAGCTCCCATTGAAAAAACTACGTTTTGTCTCTTAAGGTATACAACTGAGTATGGGAGCTACAAGAAAGCAGGAACATAGATCTCAGCTACTGTAGTAATTAGGTCCCCATGCAGTCTAGCAGCGAGCACGGTGTCACATTAGCAGCTGCTTTCCTGTGGGATCTATCTTCAATACCACATTTTCTCTGTTCAGCTGCCCTTGAAAAAATGCATTTGTCTCTTAAGGTATACCACTGATTATGGGAGCTACAAGAAAGCAGGAAGATAGATCTCAGCTACTGTAGTAATTAGGTCCCCATGCAGTCTAGCAGCGAGCACGGTGTCACATTTGCAGCTGATTTCCTGTGGGAGCTATCGTCAATACCACAGTTTTTCTCCTCAGCTCCCATTGAAAGAATACATTTGTCAGTTAAGGTATACCACTGAGTATGGGAGCTACAAGAAAGCAGGTAGATAGATCCCAGCTACTGTAGTAAGTAGGTCCCCATGCAGTCTAGCAGCCAGCACGGTGTCACATTTGCAGCTGCTTTCCTGTGGGAGCTATCTTCAATACCACACTTTTTCTCCTCAGTTCCCTGTGAAAGAATACATTTGTCGGTTAAGGTATACCGCTGAGTATTGGAGCTACAAGAAAGCAGGAAGGCATAAACCAGCTACAGTAGTAAGTAGGTCCCCATGCAGTCTAGCAGCCAGCACGGTGTCACATTTGCAGCTGCTTTCCTGTGGGAGCTATCTTCAATACCACACTTTTTCTGTTCAGCTCCCATTGAAAGAATACATTTGTCAGTTAAGGTATACCGCTGAGTATAGGAGCTACAAGAAAGCAGGAAGGCAGACCCAAGCTACTGTAGTAAGTAGGTCCCCATGCAGTCTATCAGCCAGCACGGTGTCACATTTGCAGCTCCTTTCCTGTGGGAGCTATCTTCAATACCACACTTTTTCTGTTCAGCTCCCATTGAAAGAATACATTTGTCAGTTAAGGTATACCACTGAGTATGGGAGCTACAAAAAAGCAGGAAGATATATCCCAGCTACTGTAATAAGTAGGTCCCCATGCAGTCTAGCAGCCAGCACGGTGTCACATTTGCAGCTGCTTTCCTGTGGGAGCTATCGTCAATACCACAGTTTTTCTCCTCAGCTCCCATTGAAAGACTACATTTGTCAGTTAAGGTATACCACTGAGTATGGGAGCTACAAGAAAGCAGGTAGATAGATCCCAGCTACTGTAATAAGTAGGTCCCCATGCAGTCTAGCAGCCAGCACGGTGTCACATTTGCAGCTGCTTTCCTGTGGGAGCTATCTTCAATACCACACTTTTTCTCCTCAGTTCCCTTTGAAAGAATACATTTGTCGGTTAAGGTATACAACTGAGTATGGGAGCTACAAGAAAGCAGGAAGGCAGACCCAAGCTACTGTAGTAAGTAGGTCCCCATGCAGTCTAGCAGCCAGCACGGTGTCACATTTGCAGCTGCTTTCCTGTGGGAGCTATCTTCAATACCACACTTTTTCTGTTCAGCTCCCATTAAAGAATACATTTGTCAGTTAAGGTATACCACTGAGTATGGGAGCTACAAGAAAGCAGGAAGGCAGAAACCAGCTACAGTAGTAAGTAGGTTCCCATGCAGTCTAGCAGCCAGCACGGTGTCACATTTGTAGCTGCTTTCCTGTGGGAGCTATCTTCAATACCACACTTTTTCTGTTCAGCTCCCATTGAAAGAATACATTTGTCAGTTAAGGTATACCGCTGAGTATAGGAGCTACAAGAAAGCAGGAAGGCAGACCCAAGCTACTGTAGTAAGTAGGTCCCCATGCAGTCTATCAGCCAGCACGGTGTCACATTTGCAGCTACTTTCCTGTGGGAGCTATCTTCAATACCACACTTTTTCTGTTCAGCTCCCATTGAAAGAATACGTTTGTCAGTTAAGGTATACCACTGAGTATGGGAGCTACAAGAAAGCAGGAAGATAGATCCCAGCTACTGTAGTAATTAGGTCCCCATGCAGTCTAGCAGCGAGCACGGTGTCACATTTGCAGCTGCTTTCCTGTGGGAGCTATCTTCAATACCACACTTTTTCTGTTCAGCTCCCATTGAAAGAATACATTTATCAGTTAAGGTATACCACTGAGTATGGGAGCTACAAAAAAGCAGGAAGATAGATCCCAGCTACTGTAATAAGTAGGTCCCCATGCAGTCTATCAGCCAGCACGGTGTCACATTTGCAGCTGCTTTCCTGTGGGAGCTATCGTCAATACCACAGTTTTTCTCCTCAGCTCCCATTGAAAGAATACATTTGTCAGTTAAGGTATACCACTGAGTATGGGAGCTACAAGAAAGCAGGTAGATAGATCCCAGCTACTGTAGTAAGTAGGTCCCCATGCAGTCTAGCAGCCAGCACGGTGTCACATTTGCAGCTGCTTTCCTGTGGGAGCTATCTTCAATACCACACTTTTTCTGTTCAGCTCCCATTGAAAGAATACAATTGTCAGTTAAGGTATACCGCTGAGTATAGGAGCTACAAGAAAGCAGGAAGGCAGACCCAAGCTACTGTAGTAAGTAGGTCCCCATGCAGTCTAGCAGCCAGCACGGTGTCACATTTGCAGCTGCTTTCCTGTGGGAGCTGTCTTCAATACCACACTTTTTCTGTTCAGCTCCCATTAAAGAATACATTTGTCAGTTAAGGTATACCACTGAGTATGGGAGCTACAAGAAAGCAGGAAGGAAGACCCCAGCTACAGTAGTAAGTAGGTCCCCATGCAGTCTATCACCCAGCACGGTGTCACATTTGCAGCTGCTTTCCTGTGGGAGCTATCTTCAATACCACACTTTTTCTGTTCAGCTCCCATTGAAAGAATACATTTGTCTGTTAAGGTATACTGCTGACTATGGGAGCTACAAAAAAGCAGGAAGATAGATGCCAGCTACTGTAGTAAGTAGGTCCCCATGCATTCTAGCAGCCAGCACGGTGTCACATTTGCAGCTGCTTTCCTGTGGGAGCTATCTTCAATACCACACTTTTTCTCCTCAGTTCCCTATGAAAGAATACATTTGTCGGTTTAGGTATACCGCTGAGTATGGGAGCTACAAGAAAGCAGGAAGGCATAAACCAGCTACAGTAGTAAGTAGGTCCCCATGCAGTCTAGCAGCCAGCACGGTGTCACATTTGCAGCTGCTTTCCTGTGGGAGCTATCTTCAATACCACACTTTTTCTGTTCAGCTCCCATTGAAAGAATACGTTTGTCAGTTAAGGTATACCACTGAGTATGGGAGCTACAAAAGAGCAGGAAGATAGATCTCAGCTACTGTAGTAATTAGGTCCCCATGCAGTCTAGCAGCGAGCACGGTGTCACATTTGCAGCTGCTTTCCTCTGGGAGCTATCTTCAATACCACACTTTTTCTGCTCAGCTCTCATTGAAAGAATACATTTGTCAGTTAAGGTATACCGCTGAGTATGGCAGCTACAAGAAAGCAGGAAGGAAGACCCCAGCTACAGTAGTAAGTAGGTCCCCATGCAGTCTATCAGCCAGCACGGTGTCACATTTGCAGCTGCTTTCCTGTGGGAGCTATCTTCAATACCACACTTTTTCTGTTCAGCTCCCATTGAAAGAATGCATTTGTCAGTTAAGGTATACTGCTGAGTATGGGAGCTACAAGAAAGCAGGAAGGCAGACCCCAGCTACTGTAGTAAGTAGGTCCCCATGCAGTCTAGCACCCAGCACGGTGTCACATTTGCAGCTGCTTTCCTGTGGGAGCTATCTTCAATACCACACTTTTTCTTCTCAGCTCCCATTGAAAAAACTACATTTTGTCAGTTAAGGTATACCACTGAGTATGGGAGCTACAAGAAAGCAGGAAGGCAGACCCCAGCTACAGTAGTAAGTAGGTCCCCATGCAGTCTAGCAGCCAGTACAGTGTCACATTTGCAGCTACTTTCCTGTGGGAGCTATCTTCAATACCACACTTTTTCTTCTCAGCTCCCATTGAAAGAATACGTTTGTCAGTTAAGGTATACCACTGAGTATGGGAGCTACAAGAAAGCAGGAAGATAGATCTCAGCTACTGTAGTAATTAGGTCCCCATGCAGTCTAGCAGCGAGCACGGTGTCACATTTGCAGCTGCTTTCCTGTGGGAGCTATCTTCAATACCACACGTTTTCTGTTCAGCTCCCATTGAAAGAATACATTTGTCAGTTAAGGTATACCGCTGAGTGTGGCAGCTACAAGAAAGCAGGAAGGAAGACCCCAGCTACAGTAGTAAGTAGGTCCCCATGCAGTCTAGCAGCCAGCACGGTGTCACATTTGCAGCTGCTTTCCTGTGGGAGCTATCTTCAATACCACACTTTTTCTGTTCAGCTCCCATTGAAAGAATACATTTGTCAGTTAAGGTATACCGCTGAGTATGGGAGCTACAAAAAAGCAGGAAGATAGATCCCAGCTACTGTAATAAGTAGGTCCCCATGCAGTCTAGCAGCCAGCACGGTGTCACATTTGCAGCTGCTTTCCTGTGGGAGCTATCCTCAATACCACAGTTTTTCTCCTCAGCTCCCATTGAAAGCATACATTTTTCAGTTAAGGTATACCACTGAGTATGGGAGCTACAAGAAAGCAGGAAGATAGATCTCAGCTACTGTAGTAAGTAGGTCCCCATGCAGTCTAGCAGCCAGCACGGTGTCACATTTGCAGCTGCTTTCCTGTGGGAGCTATCTTCAATACCACACTTTTTCTCCTCAGTTCCCATTCAAAGAATACATTTGTCGGTTAAGGTATACCGCTGAGTATGGGAGCTACAAGAAAGCAGGAAGGCATAAACCAGCTACAGTAGTAAGTAGGTCCCCATGCAGTCTAGCAGCCAGCACTGTGTCACATTTGCAGCTGCTTTCCTGTGGGAGCTATCTTCAATACCACACTTTTTCTGTTCAGCTCCCATTGAAAGAATACATTTGTCAGTTAAGGTATACCGCTGAGTATAGGAGCTACAAGAAAGCAGGAAGGCAGACCCAAGCTACTGTAGTAAGTAGGTCCCCATGTAGTCTAGCAGCCAGCACGGTGTCACATTTGCAGCTGCTTTCCTGTGGGAGCTATCTTCAATACCACACTTTTTCTGTTCAGGTCCCATTGAAAGAATACATTTGTCAGTTAAGGTATACCACTGAGTATGGGAGCTACAAGAAAGCAGGAAGGCAGACCCCAGCTACAGTAGTTTGTAGGTCCCCATGCAGTCTATCAGCCAGCACGGTGTCACATTTGCAGCTGCTTTCCTGTGGGAGCTATCTTCAATACCACACTTTTTCTCATCAGCTCCCATTCAAAAAATACGTGTCTGTTACGTTATATCACTGCGTATGGGAGCTACAAGAAAGCAGGAAGACAGACCTCAGCTACAGTAGCAACTAGGTCCCCATGCAGTCTATCACCCAGCACGGTGTCACATTTGCAGCTGCTTTCCTGTGAGAGCTATCTTCAATACCACAGTTTTTATCCTCAGCTCCCATTGAAAAAATACATGTGTCTGTGAAGTTATATCACTGAGTATGGGAGCTACAAGAATGCAGGAAGGCAGACCCCAGCTACAGTAGTAAGTAGGTCCCCATGCAGTCTAGCAGCCAGCATGGTGTCACATTTGCAGCTCCTTTCCTGATTATGCTATCTTCAATACCACACTTTTTCTGTTCAGCTCCCATTGAAAAATACATTTGTCTCTTAAGGTATACAACTAAGTATGGGAGCTACAAGAAAGCTGGAAGGCAGACCCCAGCTACAGTAGTAAGTAGGTCCCCATGTAGTCTATCAGCCAGCACGGTGTCACATTTGCAGCTGCTTTCCTGTGGCAGCTATCTTCAATACCACACTTTTTCTGTTCAGCTCCCATTAAAGAATACATTTGTCAGTTAAGGTATACCACTGAGTATGGGAGCTACAAGAAAGCAGGAAGATAGATCCCAGCTACTGTAATAAGTAGGTCCCCATGCAGTCTAGCAGCCAGCACGGTGTCACATTTGCAGCTCCTTTCCTGTGGGAGCTATTTTCAATACCGCACTTTTTCTGTTCAGCTCCCATTGAAAGAATACATTTGTCAGTTAAGGTATACCGCTGAGTATGGGAGCTACAAGAAAGCAGGAAGGCAGACCCCAGCTACAGTAGTAAGTAGGTCCCCATGCAGTCTAGCAGCCAGCACGGTGTCACATTTGCAGCTACTTTCCTGTGGGAGCTATCTTCAATACCACACTTTTTCTCCTCAGTTCCCTGTGAAAGAATACATTTGTCGGTTAAGGTATACCGCTGAGTATGGGAGCTACAAGAAAGCAGGAAGGTAGAAACCAGCTACAGTAGTAAGTAGGTCCTCATGCAGTCTATCAGCCAGCACGGTGTCACATTTGCAGCTCCTTTCCTCTGGGAGCTATCTTCAATACCACATTTTTTCTGTTCAGCTCCCATTTAAAGAATACATTTGTCAGTTAAAGTATACCGCAGAGTACGGCAGCTACAAGAAAGCAGGAAGGAAGACCCCAGCTACAGTAGTAAATAGGTCCCCATGCAGTCTATCAGCCAGCACGGTGTCACATTTGCAGCTGCTTTCCTGTGGGAGCTATCTTCAATACCACACTTTTTCTGTTCAGCTCCCATTAAAGAATACATTTGTTAGTTAAGGTATACCACAGAGTATGGGAGCTACAAGAAAGCAGGAAGATAGATCCCAGCTACTGTAATAAGTAGGTCCCCATGCAGTCTAGCAGCCAGCACGGTGTCACATTTGCAGCTGCTTTCCTGTGGGAGCTATCTTCAATACCACACTTTTTCGGTTCAGCTCCCATTGAAAGAATACATTTGTCGGTTAAGGTATACCGCTCAGTATGAGAGCTACAAGAAAGCAGGAAGATAGATCCTAGCTACTGTAGTAATTAGGTCCCCATGCAGTCTAGCAGCCAGCACGGTGTCACATTCGCAGCTGCTTTCCTGTGGGAGCTATCTTCAATACCACACTTTTTCTGTTCAGCTCCCATTGAAAGAATACATTTGTCAGTTAAGGTATACCGCTGAGTATGGGAGCTACAAGAAAGCAGGAAGGCAGACCCCAGCTACTGTACTAAGTAGGTCCCCATGCAGTCTATCAGCCAGCACGGTGTCACATTTGCAGCTGCTTTCCTGTGGGAGCTATCTTCAATACCACACTTTTTCTCCTCGGCTCCCATTGAAAAAATACATTTGTCTCTTAAGGTATACAACTGAGTATGGGAGCTAGAGGAAAGCAAGACGACAAACCCCAGCTACAGTAGTAAGTATCTCCCCATGCAGTCTATTAGCCAGTACTGTCTCTTGCAACTGCTTTCCTATTGGACCTATCTTGAATCCCACTCATTTTGACTGTTCCCTTCCTTTGAAAAAATACATGTTGTGAATTAACGTATACCACTGCGTATGGTATGTACAAGAGAGGAGGAAGCAGACCCCAGTTACCTTAGTAAGTATGTCCTCATGCAGTCTAGCATCCAGCACTGTTTCACATTTGCAGCTGGTTTCCTGTGGGAGCTATCTTTAATTCCACTCACTTGGACTGTTCAGCTCCAATTGATATAACATCACGATCAACAGTTTTTACACTCGATGAGACAAGGGATTGAGGATGGAAAGGGCGAGCCCAGCGGTCCGTGAGGGAGACACTGACCGGGCGCGGGAAGCGGCTGCGCGGCGGCGGCTACGGATGGAAGGGACGCGGGGGGGTCTGGCTCACTCCGTGCCGGCGCCGGCGGCGCAGCCGCTATTACTCTCTCCCGGTTTTCTTTTTCTTCCCTCGCATGCCCAATGGTGCCCAGTCTAACACGGGATCGAGCTCCCCCACTCTCCTCTGATCATCCTGCGCTGCAGCCCGGCCCGACTCCGCCCGCTCGGCATTCCCCTGCAAGTCGTCCCAGGGGTAACTCGGCGGGTTGGGCTCAAATGGGAAGCAGCTCTCCCGCGGGGGCTCTGCTCTGAAGCCCCTTCTCCTCTCTGAGTTTGTAAAAACTCCTGTGTGGAGAAGAACTTTTTTCTTCACTCCGCGTACCCACACCACCCCCCGTCCCCTCACCACACTCCGTCTTCTAGCTCTCATTTCTGCCACTCCTCCACGTAGATCACTCATCTTCGGTGGCCAACGAGGCGCCTGACTTTTCCCCTTTGTCCCGCCTCCATTTCCTTCGGGCGCGAACTTTGGCGGATCGTGGGGTGGCTGACTTTTCTCGGTATCATCCGCCTCAGCGCCGCTCCCGGCACTACTCTCGGCGCCTCTCCCGGCACTGCTCTCAGCCCGTCTCCCGACTCTTCTCCCGGTGCCTCTCCCGGCACTTCTCCAGGCGCTTCACGCCGGGGAGAGGGGGGAGCATTACTTTTGAGACGGTAGGAGCCAGCGAGGTGGATTGGAACCAGTCAAGCTCATCATTTTTGTTCTTACTCTGTGCTGCTGATGCTTGCTCAGCAGCCTTCTTTTCTGCATGACGTTGCAACAACTCATTGTGCACTATCCTCCAAAGCTCACCTAACTTTTCAGGTATCTCATCGTCCTCCAGGATAGCTGCCCACAGCAAATCCCCAAATTTAAGCCATTCGCTCAATTCATGCACTGTATGTGGATTCTGAAACACTCCCTTTAGAGGCAGACCCCAGCTAAAATAGTAAGAAGGTCCCCATGCAGTCTATCAGCCAGCACGGTGTCACGTTTGCAGCTGCTTTCCTGTGGGAGCTATCTTCAATACCACACTTTTTCTCCTCAGCTCCCATTGAAAAAAAACCATTTTGTCTGTTAAGTTATGCCACTGAGTATGGGAGCTACAAGACAGTCAGAAGGCAGACACCAGATACAGTTGAAAGTAGTTCCCCATGCAATCTATCTATCGGCACTGTTACAACCTTGCAGCTGCTTTTCTGTGGGAGCTATCTTCAATACCACACTCTTTTTCTCCTCAGCTCCCATTGAAAAAATACATTTGTCTCCTAAGGTATACAACTGAGTATGGGAGCTACAAGAAAGCAGGAAGGTAGATCCCAGCTACAGTAGTAAGTAGGTCCCCATGCAGTCTATCAGCCAGCACGGTGTCACATTTGCAGCTGCTTTCCTGTGGGAGCTATCTTCAATACCACAGTTTTTCTCCTCAGCTCCCATTGAAAGAATACATTTGTCTCTTAAGGTATACAACTGAGTATGGGAGCTACAAGAAAGCAGGAAGATAGATCCCAGCTACTGTAGTAAGTAGGTCCCCATGCAGTCTAGCAACCAGCACGGTGTCACAATTGCAGCTGCTTTCCTGTGGGAGCTATCTTCAATACCACACTTTTTCTCCTCAGCTCCCATTGAAAGAATACATTTGTCTCTTAAGGTATACAACTGAGTATGGGAGCTACAAGAAAGCAGGAAGATAGATCCCAGCTACTGTAGTAAGTAGGTCCCCATGCAGTCTAGCAACCAGCACGGTGTCACATTTGCAGCTGCTTTCCTGTGGGAGCTATCTTCAATACCACACTTTTTCTGTTCAGCTCCCATTAAAGAATACATTTGTCAGTTAAGGTATACCACTGAGTATGGGAGCTACAAGAAAGCAGGAAGATAGATCCCAGCTACTGTAATAAGTAGGTCCCCATGCAGTCTAGCAGCCAGCACGGTGTCACATTTGCAGCTCCTTTCCTGTGGGAGCTATTTTCAATACCGCACTTTTTCTGTTCAGCTCCCATTGAAAGAATACATTTGTCAGTTAAGGTATACCGCTGAGTATGGGAGCTACAAGAAAGCAGGAAGGCAGACCCCAGCTACAGTAGTAAGTAGGTCCCCATGCAGTCTAGCAGCCAGCACGGTGTCACATTTGCAGCTACTTTCCTGTGGGAGCTATCTTCAATACCACACTTTTTCTCCTCAGTTCCCTGTGAAAGAATACATTTGTCGGTTAAGGTATACCGCTGAGTATGGGAGCTACAAGAAAGCAGGAAGGTAGAAACCAGCTACAGTAGTAAGTAGGTCCTCATGCAGTCTATCAGCCAGCACGGTGTCACATTTGCAGCTCCTTTCCTCTGGGAGCTATCTTCAATACCACATTTTTTCTGTTCAGCTCCCATTTAAAGAATACATTTGTCAGTTAAAGTATACCGCAGAGTACGGCAGCTACAAGAAAGCAGGAAGGAAGACCCCAGCTACAGTAGTAAATAGGTCCCCATGCAGTCTATCAGCCAGCACGGTGTCACATTTGCAGCTGCTTTCCTGTGGGAGCTATCTTCAATACCACACTTTTTCTGTTCAGCTCCCATTAAAGAATACATTTGTTAGTTAAGGTATACCACAGAGTATGGGAGCTACAAGAAAGCAGGAAGATAGATCCCAGCTACTGTAATAAGTAGGTCCCCATGCAGTCTAGCAGCCAGCACGGTGTCACATTTGCAGCTGCTTTCCTGTGGGAGCTATCTTCAATACCACACTTTTTCGGTTCAGCTCCCATTGAAAGAATACATTTGTCGGTTAAGGTATACCGCTCAGTATGAGAGCTACAAGAAAGCAGGAAGATAGATCCTAGCTACTGTAGTAATTAGGTCCCCATGCAGTCTAGCAGCCAGCACGGTGTCACATTCGCAGCTGCTTTCCTGTGGGAGCTATCTTCAATACCACACTTTTTCTGTTCAGCTCCCATTGAAAGAATACATTTGTCAGTTAAGGTATACCGCTGAGTATGGGAGCTACAAGAAAGCAGGAAGGCAGACCCCAGCTACTGTACTAAGTAGGTCCCCATGCAGTCTATCAGCCAGCACGGTGTCACATTTGCAGCTGCTTTCCTGTGGGAGCTATCTTCAATACCACACTTTTTCTCCTCGGCTCCCATTGAAAAAATACATTTGTCTCTTAAGGTATACAACTGAGTATGGGAGCTAGAGGAAAGCAAGACGACAAACCCCAGCTACAGTAGTAAGTATCTCCCCATGCAGTCTATTAGCCAGTACTGTCTCTTGCAACTGCTTTCCTATTGGACCTATCTTGAATCCCACTCATTTTGACTGTTCCCTTCCTTTGAAAAAATACATGTTGTGAATTAACGTATACCACTGCGTATGGTATGTACAAGAGAGGAGGAAGCAGACCCCAGTTACCTTAGTAAGTATGTCCTCATGCAGTCTAGCATCCAGCACTGTTTCACATTTGCAGCTGGTTTCCTGTGGGAGCTATCTTTAATTCCACTCACTTGGACTGTTCAGCTCCAATTGATATAACATCACGATCAACAGTTTTTACACTCGATGAGACAAGGGATTGAGGATGGAAAGGGCGAGCCCAGCGGTCCGTGAGGGAGACACTGACCGGGCGCGGGAAGCGGCTGCGCGGCGGCGGCTACGGATGGAAGGGACGCGGGGGGGTCTGGCTCACTCCGTGCCGGCGCCGGCGGCGCAGCCGCTATTACTCTCTCCCGGTTTTCTTTTTCTTCCCTCGCATGCCCAATGGTGCCCAGTCTAACACGGGATCGAGCTCCCCCACTCTCCTCTGATCATCCTGCGCTGCAGCCCGGCCCGACTCCGCCCGCTCGGCATTCCCCTGCAAGTCGTCCCAGGGGTAACTCGGCGGGTTGGGCTCAAATGGGAAGCAGCTCTCCCGCGGGGGCTCTGCTCTGAAGCCCCTTCTCCTCTCTGAGTTTGTAAAAACTCCTGTGTGGAGAAGAACTTTTTTCTTCACTCCGCGTACCCACACCACCCCCCGTCCCCTCACCACACTCCGTCTTCTAGCTCTCATTTCTGCCACTCCTCCACGTAGATCACTCATCTTCGGTGGCCAACGAGGCGCCTGACTTTTCCCCTTTGTCCCGCCTCCATTTCCTTCGGGCGCGAACTTTGGCGGATCGTGGGGTGGCTGACTTTTCTCGGTATCATCCGCCTCAGCGCCGCTCCCGGCACTACTCTCGGCGCCTCTCCCGGCACTGCTCTCAGCCCGTCTCCCGACTCTTCTCCCGGTGCCTCTCCCGGCACTTCTCCAGGCGCTTCACGCCGGGGAGAGGGGGGAGCATTACTTTTGAGACGGTAGGAGCCAGCGAGGTGGATTGGAACCAGTCAAGCTCATCATTTTTGTTCTTACTCTGTGCTGCTGATGCTTGCTCAGCAGCCTTCTTTTCTGCATGACGTTGCAACAACTCATTGTGCACTATCCTCCAAAGCTCACCTAACTTTTCAGGTATCTCATCGTCCTCCAGGATAGCTGCCCACAGCAAATCCCCAAATTTAAGCCATTCGCTCAATTCATGCACTGTATGTGGATTCTGAAACACTCCCTTTAGAGGCAGACCCCAGCTAAAATAGTAAGAAGGTCCCCATGCAGTCTATCAGCCAGCACGGTGTCACGTTTGCAGCTGCTTTCCTGTGGGAGCTATCTTCAATACCACACTTTTTCTCCTCAGCTCCCATTGAAAAAAAAACATTTTGTCTCTTAAGTTATGCCACTGAGTATGGGAGCTACAAGACAGTCAGAAGGCAGACACCAGATACAGTTGAAAGTAGTTCCCCATGCAATCTATCTATCGGCACTGTTACAACCTTGCAGCTGCTTTTCTGTGGGAGCTATCTTCAATACCACACTCTTTTTCTCCTCAGCTCCCATTGAAAAAATACATTTGTCTCCTAAGGTATACAACTGAGTATGGGAGCTACAAGAAAGCAGGAAGGTAGATCCCAGCTACAGTAGTAAGTAGGTCCCCATGCAGTCTATCAGCCAGCACGGTGTCACATTTGCAGCTGCTTTCCTGTGGGAGCTATCTTCAATACCACAGTTTTTCTCCTCAGCTCCCATTGAAAGAATACATTTGTCTCTTAAGGTATACAACTGAGTATGGGAGCTACAAGAAAGCAGGAAGATAGATCCCAGCTACTGTAGTAAGTAGGTCCCCATGCAGTCTAGCAACCAGCACGGTGTCACAATTGCAGCTGCTTTCCTGTGGGAGCTATCTTCAATACCACACTTTTTCTCCTCAGCTCCCATTGAAAAAATACGTGTCTGTTACGTTATATCACTGCGTATGGGAGCTACAAGAATGCAGGAAGGCAGACCCCAGCTACAGTAGTAAGTAGGTTCCCATGCAGTCTATCACCCAGCATAGTGTCACATTTGCAGCTCTTTTCCTGTGGGAGCTATCTTCAATACCACACTTTTTCTGTTCAGCTCCCATTGAAAAAATACATTTGTCTCTTAAGGTATACAACTGAGTATGGGAGCTACAAGAAAGCAGGAAGATAGATCCCAGCTACTGTAGTAAGTAGATACCCATGCAGTCTAGCAGCCAGCACGGTGTCACATTTGCAGCTCCTTTCCTGTGGGAGCTATCTTCAATACCACACTTTTTCTGTTCAGCTCCCATTCCAAGAATACATTTGTCAGTTAAGGTATACCACTGAGTATGGGAGCTACAAGAAAGCAGGAACATAGATCCCAGCTACTGTGGTAAGTAGTTCCCCATGCAGTCTAGCAGCCAGCACGGTGTCACATTTGCAGCTCCTTTCGTGTGGGAGCTATCTTCAATAACACACTTTTTCTCCACAGCTCCCATTGAAAAAAATACATTTTGTCTGTTAAGTTATGCCACTGACTATGGGAGCTACAAGAAAGCAGGAAGGCAGACCCCAGCTACAGTGGTAAGTAGGTCACCATGCAGTCTAGCAGCCAGCACGGTGTCACATTTGCAGCTGCTTTCCTGTGGGAGCTATCTTCAATACCACACTTTTTCTCCTCAGCTCCCATTGAAAAAAACACATTTTGTCAGTTAAGGTATACCACTGAGTATGGGAGCTACAAGAAAGCAGGAAGGCAGACCCCAGCTACAGTAGTAAGTAGGTCCCCATGCAGTCTATCAGCCAGCACGGTGTTACATTTGCAGCTCCTTTCCTGTGGGAGCTATCTTCAATACGACACTTTTGCTGTTCAGTTCCCATTGAAAAAATTCATTTGCCTCTTAAGGTATACAGCCGAGTATGGGAGCTACAAGAAAGCAGGACGATAGATCACAGCTACAGTAGTAAGTAGGTCCCCATGCAGTCTCGCAGCCAGCACGGTGTCACATTTGCAACTGCTTTCCTGTGGGAGCTATCTTCAATACCACACTTTTTCTGTTCAGTTCCCATTGAAAAAAATACATTTTGTCTGTTAAGGTATACCACTGAGTATGGGAGCTACAAGAAAGCAGAAAGATAGATCCCAACTACTGTAGTAAGTAGGTCCCCATGCAGTCTAGCAGCCAGAACGGTGTCACATTTGCAGCTGCTTTCCTGTGGGAGCTATCTTCAATACCACACTTTTTCAGTTCAACTCCCATTGAAAGAATACATTTGTCAATTAAGGTATACCACTGAGTATGGGAGCTACAAGAAAGCAGGAAGGCAGACCCCAGCTACAGTAGTAAGTAGGTCCCCATGCAGTCTAGCAGCCAGCACGGTGTCACATTTGCAGCTGCTTTCCTGTGGGAGCTATCTTCAATACCACACTTTTTCTGTTCAGCTCCCATTGAAAAAATACATTTGTCTCTTAAGGTATACCACTGAGTATGGGAGATACAAGAAAGCAGGAAGGCAGACCCCAGCTACAGTAGTAAGTGGGTCCCTATGCAGTCTAGCAGCAAGCACGGTGTCACATTTGCAGCTGCTTTCCTGTGGGAGCTATCTTCAATACCACACTTTTTGTCCACAGCTCCCATTGAAGAAACTACATTTTGTCTGTGAAGTTACTCACTGAGTATGGGAGCTACAAGAAAGCAGGAAGGCAGACCCCAGCTACAGTAGTAAGTAGGTCCCCATGCAGTCTATCAGCCAGCACGGTGTCACATTTGCAGCTCCTTTCCTGTGGGAGCTATCTTCAATACCACACTTTTTCTCTTCAGTTAACATTGAAAAAATACATTTTTCAGTTAAGGTATACCACTGAGTATGGGAGCTACAAGAAAGCAGGAAGGCAGACCCCAGCTACAGTAGTAAGTAGGTCCCCATGCAGTCTATCAGCCAGCACGGTGGCACATTTGCAGCTGCTTTCCTGTGGGAGCTATCTTCAATACCACAGTTTTTCTGTTCAGCTCCCATTGAAAAAATACATTTTGTTTATTAAGTTATACCACTGAGTATGGGAGCTACAAGAAAGGAAGGCAGACCCCAGCTACAGTAGTAAGTAGGTCCCCATGCAGTCTATCAGCCAGCACGGTGTCACATTTGCAGCTGCTTTCTTGTGGGAGCTATCTTCAATACCACAGTTTTTCTGTTCAGCTCCCATTGAAAAAATACATTTGTCTCTTATGGTATAACACTGAGTACGTGAGCTACAAGAAAGCAGGAAGGCAGACCCCAGCTACAGTAGTAAGTAGGTCCCCATGCAGTCTATCAGCCAGCACGGTGTCACATTTGCAGCTGCTTTCCTGTGGGAGCTATCTTCAATACCACACTTTTTCTCCTCAGTTCCCATTGAAAGAATACAATTGTGGGTTAAGGTATACCGCTGAGTATGGGAGCTACAAGAAAGGAGGAAGATAGATCCCAGCTACTGTAGTAAGTAGGTCCCCATGCAGTCTATCAGCCAGCACGGTGTCACATTTGCAGCTGCTTTCCTGTGGAAGCTATCTTCAATACCACACTTTTTCTGTTCAGTTCCCATTGAAAGAATACATTTGTCAGTTAAGGTATACCACTGAGTATGGGAGCTACAAGAAAGCAGGGAGGCAGACCCCAGCTACAGTAGTAAGTAGGTCCCCATGCAGTCTAGCAGCCAGCACGGTGTCACATTTGCAGCTCCTTTCCTCTGGGAGCTATCTTCAATACCACACTTTTTCTGTTCAGTTCCCTGTGAAAGAATACATTTGTCTGTTAAGTTATAACGCTGAGTATGGGAGCTAATAGAAAGCAGGAAGATAGATCCCAGCTACTGTAGTAAGTATGTCCCCATGCAGTCTAGCAGCCAGCACGGTGTCACATTTGCAGCTCCTTTCCTGTGGGAGCTATCTTCAATACCACACTTTTTCTGTTCAGCTCTCTCTGAAAAAATACTTTTGTCTCTTTATGTATACAACTCACCATGGGAGCTACAAGAAAGCAGGACGATAGATCCCAGCTACAGTAGTAAGTAGGTCCCCATGCAGTCTATCAGCCAGCACGGTGTCACATTTGCAGCTGCTTTCCTGTGGGAGCTATCTTCAATACCACACTTTTTCTCCTCTGCTCCCATTGAAAAAATACATTTGTCTCTTAAGGTATAACACTGAGTACGTGAGCTACAAAAAAGCAGGAAGGCAGACCACAGCTACAGTAGTAAGTAGGTCCCCATGCAGTCTATCAGCCAGCACGGTGTCACATTTGCAGCTGCTTTCCTGTGGGAGCTATCTTCAATACCACACTTTTTCTGTTCAGTTCCCATTGAAAGAATACATTTGTCAGTTAAGGTATACCACTGAGTATGGGAGCTACAAGAAAGCAGGGAGGCAGACCCCAGCTACAGTAGTAAGTAGGTCCCCATGCAGTCTAGCAGCCAGCACGGTGTCACATTTGCAGCTCCTTTCCTCTGGGAGCTATCTTCAATACCACACTTTTTCTGTTCAGTTCCCTGTGAAAGAATACATTTGTCTGTTAAGTTATAACGCTGAGTATGGGAGCTAATAGAAAGCAGGAAGATAGATCCCAGCTACTGTAGTAAGTATGTCCCCATGCAGTCTAGCAGCCAGCACGGTGTCACATTTGCAGCTGCTTTCCTATGGAAGCTATCTTCAATACCACACTTTTTCAGTTCAGCTCCCATTGAAAGAATACATTTGTCAGTTAAGGTATACCACTGAGTATGGGAGCTACAAGAAAGCAGGAAGGCAGACCCCAGCTACAGTAGTAAGTAGGCCCCCATGCAGTCTCGCAGCCAGCACGGTGTCACATTTGCAGCTCCTTTCCTGTGGGAGCTATCTTCAATACCACACTTTTTCTGTTCAGCTCTCTCTGAAAAAATACTTTTGTCTCTTTATGTATACAACTCACCATGGGAGCTACAAGAAAGCAGGACGATAGATCCCAGCTACAGTAGTAAGTAGGTCCCCATGCAGTCTATCAGCCAGCACGGTGTCACATTTGCAGCTGCTTTCCTGTGGGAGCTATCTTCAATACCACACTTTTTCTCCTCTGCTCCCATTGAAAAAATACATTTGTCTCTTAAGGTATAACACTGAGTACGTGAGCTACAAAAAAGCAGGAAGGCAGACCACAGCTACAGTAGTAAGTAGGTCCCCATGCAGTCTATCAGCCAGCACGGTGTCACATTTGCAGCTGCTTTCCTGTGGGAGCTATCTTCAATACCACACTTTTTCTCCTCAGCTCCCATTGAAAAAAATACTTTTTGTCTGTTAAGATATACAACTGAGTATGGGAGCTACAAGAAAGCAGGAAGATAGATCCCAGCTACTGTAGTAAGTAGGTCCCCATGCAGTCTAGCAGCCAGCACGGTGTCACATTTGCAGCTGCTTTCCTGTGGGAGCTATCTTCAATACCACACTTTTTCTGTTCAGCTCTCTCTGAAAAAATACTTTTGTCTCTTAATGTATACAACTCACCATGGGAGCTACAAGAAAGCAGGACGACAGATCCCAGCTACAGTAGTAAGTAGGTCCCCATGCAGTCTATCAGCCAGCACGGTGTCACATTTGCAGCTGCTTTCCTGTGGGAGCTATCTTCAATACCACACTTTTTCTCCTCAGTTCCCATTGGAAGAATACATTTGTGGGTTAAGGTATTCCACTGAGTATGGGAGCTACAAGAAAGCAGGAAGATAGATCCCAGCTACTGTAATAAGTAGGTCCCCATGCAGTCTAGCAGCCAGCACGGTGTCACATTTGCAGCTGCTTTCCTGTGGGAGCTATCTTCAATAACACACTTTTTCTCCTCAGCTCCCATTGAAAAATTACATGTGTCTGTTCAGTTATAACGCTGAGTATGGGAGCTACAAGAAAGCAGGAAGGCAGACCCCAGCTACAGTAGTAAGTATGTCCCCATGCAGTCTAGCAGCCAGCACGGTGTCACATTTGCAGCTGCTTTCCTGTGGGAGCTATCTTCAATAACACAGTTTTTCTGTTCAGCTCCCATTGAAAAAATATATTTGTCTCTTAAGGTATACAACTGAGTATGGGAGCTACAAAAAAGCAGGAAGATAGATCCCAGCTACTGTAGTAAGTAGGTCCCCATGCAGTCTAGCAGCCAGCACGGTGTCACATTTGCAGCTGCTTTCCTGTGGGAGCTATCTTCAATACCACAGTTTTTATCCTCAGCTCCCTTTGAAAAAATACATGTGTCTGTGAAGTTATATCACTGCGTATGGGAGCTACAAGAATGCAGGAAGGGAGACCCCAGCTGCAGTAGTTAAGTAGGTTCCCATGCAGTCTATCAGCCAGCATGGTGTCACGTTTGCAGCTGCTTTCCTGTGGGAGCTATCTTCAATACCACACTTTCTCTCCTCAGCTCCCTTTGAAATAATACATGTGTCTGTAAATTTATACAACTGAGTATGGGAGCTACAAGAAAGCAGGAAGGCAGACCCCAGCTACAGTAGTTAGTAGGTTCCCATGCAGTCTATTAGCCAGTACTGTCTCTTGCAACTGCTTTCCTATTGGAGCTATCTTGAATCCCACTCATTTTGACTACTCCCTTCCCTTTGAAAAAATACATGTTGTGAACTAACGGATACCACTGCGTATGGTATGTACAAGAGAGCAGGAAGCAGACCCCAGTTACCTTAGGAAGTATGTCCTCATGCTGTCTAGCAGCCAGCACTGTTTCACTTTTGCAGCTGGTTTCCTGTGGGAGCTATCTTTAATTCCACTCACTTGGACTGTTCAGCTCCAATTGATATAACATCACGACCAACAGTTTTTACACTCGATGAGACAAGGGATTGAAAATGGAAAGGGCGAGCCCAGCGGTCCGTGAAGGCCGGGGCCGGCGCTGTCGGCGAGCCGTCTGTGTGGGGGGGTCTCCGGAGACACTGACCGGGCGCGCGAAGCGGCTGCGCGGCGGCGGCTGCGAATGGAAGGGACGGGGGGGGGTCTGGCTCACTCCGTGCCGGCGCCGGCGCCGGCGGCGCAGCCGCTATTACTCTTTCCCGGTTTTCTTTTTCTTCCCTCGCATGCCCGATGGTGCCCAGTCTAACACGGGGTCGCGCTCCCCACTCTCCTCTGATCATCCTGCGCTGCAGCCCGGCCAGACTCCGCCCGCTCGGCATTCCCCTGCAAGTCGTCCCAGGGGTAACTCGGCGGGTTGGGCTCAAATGGGAAGCAGCTCTCCCGCGGGGGCTCTGCTCTGAAGCCCCTTCGCCTCTCTGAGTTTGTAAAAACTCCTGTGTGGAGAAGAACTTTTCTCTTCACTCAGCGTACCCACACCACCCCCCGTCCCCTCACCACACTCCTGCTAGCTCTCATTTTTGCCACTCCTCCACGTAGATCACTCATCTTCGGTGGCCAACGAGGCGCCTGACTTTTCCCCTTTGTCCCGCCTCCATTTCCTTCGGTCGCGAACTTTGGCGGATCGTAGGGTGGCTGACTTTTCTCGGTATCATCGGCCTCAGCGCCGCTCCCGGCACTACTCTCGGCGCCTCTCCCGGCACTGCTCTCAGCCCGTCTCCCGGCTCTTCTCCCGGTGCCTCTCCCGGCACTTCTCCCGGCGCTTCACGCCGGGGAGAGTGGGGAGCATTACTTTTGAGACGGTAGGAGCCAGCGAGGTGGATTGGAAGCAGTCAAGCTCATCATTTTTGTTCTTACTCTGTGCTGCTGATGCGTGCTCAGCAGCCTTCTTTTCTGCATGACGTTGCAACAACTCATTGTGCACTATCCTCCAAAGATTCCCTAACTTTTCAGCTATCTCATCGTCCTCCAGGGTAACTTCCCACAGCAAATCCCCAAATTTACGCCATTCGCTCAATTCATGCACTGTATGTGGATTCTGAAACACTCCCTTAAGAGGCAGACCCCAGCTACAGTAGTAAGTAGGTCCCCATGCAGTCTATCAGCCAGCACGGTGTCACGTTTGCAGCTGCTTTCCTGTGGGAGCTATCTTCAATACCACACTTTTTATCCTCAGCTCCCATTGAAAAAAATACATTTTGTCTGTTAAGTTATACCACTGAGTATGGGAGCTATAAGACAGTAAGAAGGCAGACACCAGATACAGTTGTAAGTAGTTCCCCATGCAATCTATCTGTCGGCACTGTTACAAACTTGCAGCTGCTTTCCTGTGGGAGCTATCTTCAATACCACACTCTTTTTCTCCTCAGCTCCAACTGTCAAAATATATGTGTCGGATAAGTTATACCAGTGATTATGAGAGCTACAAGAAAGCAGGAAGGCTGACCCCAGCTACAGTAGTAAGTAGGTCCCCATGCAGTCTATCAGCTAGCACTTTGTCACATTTGCACCTGCTTTCCTCTGGGAGTTATCTCCAATCCCACTCACTTGGATTGCTCATCTCCGTTTGAAATAAAACATGCCCTACCTGAACTTATAACACTGCTTAGGGGACCTAGATGAAACCAGGAATGCAGACAATAACTACATTGATAATTAGGTCCCCATGCAGTCTATCAACCAGGACTGTTTCACATTTGCAGCAGCTTTCCTGTGGGAGCTATCTTCAATCCCACTCACTTCGCCTGCTCAGCTCCCATTGAAAAATTTTATGTTGTCGGTCAACTTATACCACTGTGTATCAGAGATACAAGAAAGCAGGAAGAAAGATCTCAGCTACAGTAGTAAGTAGGTCCCCATACAGTTTATCAGCCAGCACGGTGTCACATTTGCACATACTTTCCTCTGGGAGCTATCTCTAATCCTACTCACTTCGACTGCTCAACCGCCATTGGTATAACACATGCCCTCCCTATACTTATACCACTGCGTATGGGAGCTACAAGAAATAGGAAGGCAGATTCCAGCTACACTGATAAGTAGGTCACTATGCAGTCTATCAGCGAGCACGGTGTTACATTTGCAGCTGCTTTCCTGTGGGAGCTATCTTCAATACCACACTCTTTTACTCCATATCTGCGATTGAAAAAATACATGTTTTCGGTTAATTTCTACCACTGCGTATGGGAGCTGCAAGAAAGGCAGACCCCAGCTACCCCTTCACGTCTCTGACTTTGTAAAAACTCCTGTGTGGAGAAGAACTTTTTTCTTCACTCCGTGTACCCACACTACCCCCTTCTCCTCATCGCACTCCGTCTGGGATTTTGGGAGCTACAGGAAAGCAGGAAGGCAGACCCCAGCTACAGTAGTAAGTAGGTCCCCATACAGTCTATCAGCCAGCACTGTGTCAAATTTGCACATACTTTCCTGTGGGAGCTATCTCTAATCCTACTCACTTGGACTGCTCAACCGCTATTGATATAACACATGTCCTCCCTATACTTATACCACTGTGTATGGGAGCTACAAGAAAGTAGGAAGGCAGAACCCAGCTACACTGATAAGTAGGTCCCTATGCAGTCTATCAGGCAGCACGGTGTCACATTTGCAGCTGCTTTCATGTGGGAGCTATCTTCAATCCCTCTCACTTGTACTGCTCAGCTCCCACTGAAAAAGTACAGACTCTCAGTAGAAGTTTTATCACTCCATATGGGAGCTACAAGAAAGCAGGAAGATAGACCCCAGCTACAGTAGTAAGTAGGTCCCCATGCAGTCTATCAGTAAGCACGGTGTCACATTTGCAGCTGCTTTCGTGTGGGAGCTATCTTCAATACAACTCTTTTTATCCTCAGCTCCCATTGAAAAAAATACATTTTGTCTGTTAAGTTATACCGCTGCGTATGGGAGCTACAAGAAAGCAGGAAGGAAGGCCCCGACATCTCTCCTTCTTTTTTCAATCATTGCTGTTATGCTTCCCTTAATATACTGAAGTGAAACACAGCTAACAAGTAAAAGTACCACAATCACAATTAAGATGAGTAGGCCTTCTTTAGCAGTCTTTGGTGCCATCTAGGGATTGTTTGAAATAAATCTCTCAACCATTTCTGAAAAAAAACTCCATCGTGTTTTTGAAGTTTTAAAACACCGTCTTTCAAGTGTTGGATACTAGGATATATTGACTCCAAATGATCTCACACATTCATACAACACATGCCTTGAAAATCTTCACAACCACGATCATGAGCTAAAAGGAAAAAATCTATAGGTGCTCTGTTTTGCAAAGTTGCATGTCTAATACTATCACCATCACATTAGGAATTCTGGCAAAGCTTTACTAGTAGCTAGTAAACTAGTAGCTAGATTGGTTTGCTAGCGAGCAGCCAAGTTTATCCAAAAGTCCCAGGGCTTTTCTTGCTGCGACACCTTGTGCCAATAAAGCAGCAGTAAATCTTTTTTCTGCAGATGAAAACGCAAGCTTATGGTCACACTGAGGAGAAAAATGCATGTATGTTACCCTTAACTCGAATTTTGCGTAACAGCCTGTGCTGGAAAATCACAAACATGTTTGGAGCTAACAGTGTAAGTCGTCCTAAACTACAAGGGCTCCCAGTAATATGTGATGGAATAGCAGGCCAAGCTCTGTCTCCACAAATAAAAATATGCCTGATGGTAATTTTAAAGGAACGTTGCTAGATTTTGATATCTTTTGTGAAGTAAAGTTACACCACACACTTGCATTTCTATATATAGGGTGCCTTGAAGTAACATCCCAAGCCTTAGACTGATTTCTCCCTGCATAATTAAATCTGACACACCAATCCATCTTTACAGATCCTAAAAGCTCAAGCTCCTGTGCTTCCAAACCTGTTGTAGGTAAATAAGGGCTCAGACCATCCCAATTATTAACGATTTCTGTCTGAACAAACATCCCTCTGTATCTCTTAGGAACAGGCCAATTATCCACTGGCACTCCTATAAACAAGTAGAAAACGGATTTCTTAGGTCAGTAGTAGCCAGGCATATGGTATCTTGCCCAGTTACATTTGCAAGCGTGACCCAGACAATTTGTTTAGGGAGAGAAACAAAAGCAGGATCATTTGACTTCTGTCCAGCTACGATAGCCACAACCATTAACAAACTGCTGAACATCCACCAAATCCACTTATTCATTATCATGGTTAGTAAGCCTACAACAAAGCTAAACATCAGATTGATTAATGTTATCACATTTTTCTGCATCTCACCCTTTTGCGCCATCTCTTCTGTTGTCATTCCCAATTCTCTTCTGATACCCACCATCTACGAAGTATTGCAACTACCAAACCACACTCACCTCCAATTATTCTGTTACTATTAATGTTAAATGCTCGTGATACAGCTGGTATAATATAAGCCACTAACAAGCCTGCTCATCTAGATCCTAAATCTTCTATACACAAATCATTTTCCCAAAGCCGTTGTCATCTCAAAATTCTTGATACTTGGCCTTGCACGGTATTTGATCTTTGGCCAAGATTAATGAACTGCATCAAAAGTGCTTCGGGATCAAAACACATAGAAGCTTGTTCACAACGTTCACACAACCAATGTTTTTCTCGATCAGTATGACTGACTGCTCTCCACCAACTATTACATTTATTACACCAGACTTTTATCCACAGTTGGCATAGTCCGTTGTGATGAGGACAAATAGTCTGTAATTGATGCTGTTTTTCTGCTGTAAAATGTCCAATGTTGCTAACTGTTGCTACAAAGGCATTCACATCAGGGAGAAGGGGGATTGCCTTCTCTGCTTCTGGGCTGATTAACTTCAACCACGGAACCAGTGTCTTTACAATTCGGAATGTCTGTCTTTGTAGGGCTCCGAAGTGAAGATGTTGAAGTGCTTCAGGATCTGGTTGTAGTGGATCGATTCATGGTTTTACCCATTTAGCTGGGACCCACTTGGGTCGTTCGTCACCTGTAACGACACAAGCATATCCCCTTCCCCAAGTTAGCAACATCATTGGCCCTTCCCAATTATTTGTAATGGGAGAAAAGACAGATACCTCTACTCTACTCTCTGTTCAATCTTTTGAATTAGTTGCAAAATGACGGAATATGGGTTGAATCGAATTCTCAGTTCTTGGGTTTAGCTAATTAAGTATATAAAGTGTTTTATGAACAATGACATGGGGGGACATCTACCCCTCTTTTTTCAAAATAGCAAAATAACGTTTGAGCAGCTGATGAGTACGCTCAACAATAGCTTGACCAGTGCTATTCTAGAGAATACCAGTAGAGTGATTAATTCCCCACATTTCACAAAATTGAGCTAGAGCTTTACTGGTATATGCCAATCCATTGTCTGTTTTACTCAGGAGATCCCATAGCCACAATGGCCTGAGTCCAGTGTTGTTTCACTGCTTTTGCTGTTTTGCTAAAGGTGTAGCCCATACAGCTTGTGAACAGGTATCAAGAGATACATGAACGTATTTTGATTTTCCAAAAGGTGAAAATTCAGTAACATCAGATTGCCACCCTTGTCGTGGTTGGAGACCTCGGGGTCTTGTAGAGCAGAAATGCGTGCACAGTGTGGACACGCAGCAATCATGGCTCGAGCTTCTGATTTTGTAATAGAAAACTGTTTTCGCAAGCCTGATGATGACTGCTGAAAAAATGCATGAGACCTGTGCGCTTGCTCTAAGGGGGTGAGTGGAGAAACCGTGGTTACAGCAGATACAACCTGATCAATATAAGCATTTCCTTCTACCAATGGTCCTGGAAGGGTAGTATGACTGTGTATATGAGTAACAAACAATGGCATCAGATGGTTTTGTAAGGTATTCCATAATGTTAGTATGACCTGAAACAACAAGCTGTTATTAACATGACCCAGCAAAGATCTATGAATACGCTGCACGACACCAACTACATGTAATGAATCACAGACCAAAGTAATTGGTTCATTATTCCAATACTGTAAGCCCATAACAACTCCTTTTAATTCGAGAACTTGCACTGAACCTTCTAATTTAAAGGTTTCGTGATGCCATTCCCCATTGTCTCGCCAGGCATAGCCTGCTTTCCTGGTTTTGCTGCTTGCATCAGTAAAGACTGTCCCGCCATCTACTGGCGTATTTGTTAATACAGGTTGTGGTTCCAATTGCAAACGAGTTTTAAATAACGGATGTTTCAGATAATGATTAACTAATATCATTCCGTGTGTGGCTAATGCAAAAGAAATACTGATTTGACACCAATGTTGAATGATATCAAGATTAATTGGCAAAATAATTATGTCAGCCCCTTTTCCAGATACAATCACTCTTGTGCCTTCATTAGTAATGAGGCTATAGCTTCATGTTTGCGCAAAACTGTGACTTTTGGGTTACTTGAAAGAAAGACCCATTCTAAAAAGCGTAATGAGACCCTTGCATGAGAATCCCACTGAGTAATAATACCACTGACTTCTTTGTCAGTGTTGTAGACATAAATATTAGTTGGCAGTTGCGGGTCTCTTCGGTAACATACGTTACAAGCAATTTTATCAGCAATCTGAGAAAGTGCTACTTTTGCCTGGGGTGTTAAAGACCGAGAATCATTTGGTCCCGTTCCTCTGTGAAGCAGTTCAAAAAGTGGTTTCATATCCTCATTGGTAATTCCACAGGTGTTTCTTATCCATTGAATGTCCCCAATAATTTTTGCACATCTCTGAGGGTATTTACAGTCTCTGTGAGAGCAAGCTTTTGAGGATAGATGCAGGAACTAGTAATAGTCATGCCCAAATATTTCCAGGGGGCTTGTCGCTGAACTTTTTCAGGTGCAATCACCAGGCCCCATAGTTGCAGTTGTTTAATCAAAGAATTACTTAAGTTCTCTGTAATAGATTCTTTCTGGTATATCAATAAACCATCCATATAGTGATATAAAAATCACATTAGGGTGGCTCTTTTGCCATGGTTCAAGGGCCAGGTCTGCATACCATTGACAGATAGTAGGTGAATTTTTCATGCCCTATGGCAAAACAACCCATTGATACTTTTTTGCAGGAGTTTGTTGATTAATAGATGGTACAGTGAAAGCAAATTTCTCGTAATCTGCAGGATGTAATGGAATAGTAAAAAACCAATCTTTCAAATCAATGATCAAAACATCCCATTCTGTGGGTAGCATTGTTCGAGTTGGGATTCCTGGTTGAAGACTTCCCATGTCCTGCATAACTGCATTTACTACTCGCAAATCCCGTAGCAAATGCCATTTTCCAGATTTTTTCTGAATGGTAAATACAGGACTATTCCATGGACTGTTAGATGGTACTAAATGTCCTGCTGCAACTTGTTCTGCAACAAGGGTTTCCAGATGGGCAAGCTTCTCTTGAGGTAACGGCCATTGATCCACCCACACTGGTTGAGTAGTGAGCCAAGTTAATTTTAAAGTGGGTTTCACAAACCAGTGTGATGGCCATTCTTTACGAGGGACAATAGTGACATCAGATTCAGATCCAGAATCAAGTAACATCTTTTAGTGTTGCAAAACATGAGCACCAGGTCTGTGAATGCTAACCTCTCAAAGAGGTTTTTCTTTAGTCATAGATTGTGCAAAGGCTACCATAGGAAAGCCTGTGGATCCAAATCCCTGAGTACCTCACTCTTTGTTAATCACTCGAGGTACTTGAGCCTTAAATGGAACCAATTGAGCTATACAGCTTCCTTGAGTGATGGTTGCTGGAGGAGTTAAAGTATACACTATGATACCAATGGTACCCTGATAGTCTGCATCAATGACTCCTGGAACAACAAATAGTTCTTGTTTAGACATGGATGAGCGCCCCAGAAGGAGCACTGACAGTCCATGGCCGAGAGGACTGCCCAGTGCAGGTAGATGGAATTGTGTGTACTTTAGTATCAAGGAGAGTTACTGACTCACACACGGCCAGATGGACGCCTGCGCTTCCTCGAGTGACTGCGGAAAGCTCGTCGAGGCAGCCGCTCTCTGGGAGTATTTCACTGTCTTGGCGCTCCCTGTCCAGGCGCTGGCTTTCGAGTTTCCCTGTATCGGAGTACCATCCTTCTGAAAACGAGAGACATTCTGATGCTTTATGACCATATTTATCACATTTGTGACATGTACCTTCAAAACTTCCCCTTTTACATTTTGAGCATTGTTTTTTGCAGTGCCCCTTATCCCCACAGTTGAAATACCCAGATCTCATCAGTTTAAAATCTCCCTTTCCTTGAATACCTATTGATTTTAATGCTGTTGCCATTGCCTGTGCTTGTGTTTGTGCATACATCTTTGCCTTTTCTTCTTCTTCCATAATTTTCGGGATTCAGGAGCAGGCCTCTGCCATCTGACTGAGTGAAGATCCAGCAGATCATGTGGCAATGTTCTGTTGACATTTTATATTAGCATTTATAAATGCTAAATCTTTTCCTATTGCTGATTTTGCATCTGGTTCCAAATTTGTTGCTGCCTCCAAAGCTGTCTTGAGCCTATCAATAAACTGCATATTCAGGACCTTGCACAATTTTTGTATATGGTAAAGATGGTTTCCCGATTGGTGGTAATTCTTGAAAAGCAGCTAAAGCAAGTGCCTGGCTTTGTTGTATTATTCTGTGATTCATAGCCGCTTGCGTGGCACCATCAGTATATTGTCCTTCACCCATCATCATTGCCAAGGTTGCATATCACAGAGGATTTGTAGAATCACAGTCCTGTAAATTCTGATAAACAACATAGTCACATTTCTCTCTCCATTTGTCTTTGAACATCATGTATGCCGTAGGTGTTAACAAAATCTCCATCAGACTTTTGATCTCTGCCGGCACCAATATTTGATTTTTGAAGAATGCCTGTACTAGCATATGGACGTGTTTATTATCATACCCATAGTCCAGGACCGTTCTTTGTAATTGACTAACTGTTTTCCAATCAAAGGGATGCCATTGCCGATTTCCACCATAACCATCACTGGCAGTGCTGTGACGCTAGATGGCAGCATTATACCGTTAATTACATCAGTTTCAAATCCTCCTTTCCATCTCTGTCCTTGCTCATCATTAGGATCCCTCGGTGGAGATAGGGAATCATCTGGCGCTGATGAATTGCTAATAGAGTTTTTACCTTTCTGGGGTGATGTCGTTGTCACAGTATCTAACTTCTTTTTTAACCAATCAGTCCAACCTGTTGCCTCCTCATCATTTGTCTGTTGTGGAGCAGACGAGGAAACATGACTCTCTGTTAATTGATCCCACAGTTTTTTAACTCTATCAAGCTCTTGTTGAGTAAGTCATCCCTCCTTACCAAATTTAGATTGTAAATAATTATCTGCCTCCTCTGTAGTCCATTCTTGATCTTCCAGACATTGCAACACCCACTCATTTTTCTTTTAGTTGCAGGCACTACAGATGTTGATTCTTTAGTATTTGTTGTTAGTTTTGGGCTGCAGGTGGAGCTTTCATCAGAAAAATGCTTTTCCACTGTATGAAGCCCTTCTATTATAGCTTGATGTGCCTTTGCATACTCATCTCTGACCGATTTTTTACTGGATCCTTTACCGAGACGCTACATTTGTATCAATAGCTCTCTCATAGTTTTTTCTTGATCTTGAAGTTGTTTTTGTAAGTCAAGGTTATTTATGGATGGATAAAGTTGTGATGGGCCGGGTTGCACCTCCTCGTCCACATCCATGGGGAGTGGTACTTGGGTATGATCTAGTGGTGCAGGACCCACTGGGGTAGAATAAGGTGGCAACGGAGCGGTGGGCGACACCCTCACTCCTGGCACCTTTGTTGCATTCTGCTCAGGAGTTGTTACAGGAGCATCCTTTAAATCAGCGGGCACCCAGGGACCAGGCTCTATTTTCTCTCCTCCCCAGGATTCTCTTTCACTTTTACTGATTGGGTAGGAAGAGGGGGGCTCTGGCAAGACGGGGATCAGTTTTTCAGTCACTCCTTTCCTTCCCCTGCTGATTGGATAGCACGTACTACAACTGCACTTAACTGAGCTTCCCCCTGCATTTCTTCTATCATGCGTCTCACAATTTTCCATGTACATGAAAGTTTAACACTGTCTTTGTTCCCATTTGTTACAGAGTTCCAAAGTGCGTGACCAATTTGATCCCAAATTCCCAGATCATAGAGCTGGTCGGGTTTACTTAATAACTCCTTGCACCGACACCACACTAGTAGGGCTGCAAGGTCATCCTGCAGTAGCTTAGTTTCAGTCTTTTTTGCTAACTGGAGCAGGCTCTGTAGAGTCGTTTTTTTCCAATACTGATGCAGTAATTCCCATCTGTCCTATCTTCTTGCTTTGACCTTGTTTCTGTTACAATCTGCTGTTTCGGTTTTCCCCATGCTCAAGCTTGCTATCACAGAGGCATTCCTTTCTGTGCTTTTTTTGCTGTAGAAGGCAATTCAAAGACAAACTGCTAACTTTCTCTGTTTCTGATAGACTGCATACCATTCATTATAGCCCAGATCCGAACAGTTACCTTAGCTGTTACCTTAACTATAAGACCCTGGTAAATGTATTTGTTAGGTTACTTTGGCTATTACCTTAGTTGTAACTAAAACAAAGGGACTGATATCTTTTTTGATAAATCACTGTGATTTGGGAAACTTTGTGTTTCTTGGGAAACAATCACGGTAAAGGGCTAAATTAGAAAAACGAAAATTTTATGCATGCTTGTGTTAGCAAATTTGATTTTTTGTTTGAGCTGTCTTAAAATCCTAAAAATGATAACAAACAAGGAAGCATTTATGGAGGAGTTATCCCACTGTTTTACCAGCACTACATAAAAAAAGAAGTGCCTGCTAATCTGTATTCCTGTGTAGATAAGCTGCGGATCCATCAACACCCCTGTAGCTAATCAGTCAGCACTGTACCTTTGACATAGCTTTCCTATGGGAGATATCTCCAACAGCATGCACTTGGCCTGATCGACTCCCATTGAAAAAATACAGGCTGCCGGTAGAAGTTACGCCACTGTTTCTGGGCACTAAAAGAAAGCAGGTACACAGAAAAAAAATAAGTAGTAAGTAGGTCCCTATGTAGTCTATCACCCAGCACTGAGTCACCTTTGCAGGAGCTTTCCTCTGGGAGTTATCTACAATCCCAAGTACATGGATTGCTCAACTCCCATTGAAAAAATACAGGCTGTCGGTAGAAGTGAAACCAGTGCATGTTGGAGCTACAAGAAAGCAGGAAAGCAGAACCCACCTACAATCGTACGTAGGTCCCATTGTACTCTATCAGCTTGCACAGTGTCACCTTTGCAGCTGCTTTCCTGTGGGAGTTATCAAATATCCCACCCTCTTGTCCTCGTCACCTCCATTTGAAAATATATGATTTGAGAAGAAGTTACGCCACTGCATATGGGAACTACAAGAAAGCAGGTACACAGACCCCAACTACAGTGGAAAGTAGATCCCTAAGTATTCTATCAGCCAGCACTGTGTCACATTTGCACCTGCTTTCATGAGGAAGCTATCTCCAATAGAACTCCCCTGGACTGCTCAGTTCATATTAAAAAATATGTGCTGTCGGAAGAACTTAGACCACAGCCCATGGGAGCTACAAGAAAGCAGGAAGGCAGACCCGAGCATCAGGAGTAAGACAAAAAGAGTGTGGTATTGAAGATAGCTCCAACAGGAAAGCAGTTGCAAATGTTGACACCGTGCTTACTGATAGACTGCATGGGGCCTACTTACGACTGTAGCTGGGGTCTGCCTTCCTGCTTTCTTGTAGCTCCTATACTCAATGGTATACCTTAACAGACACATGTATTTTTTCAATGGGAGCAGAACAGAAAAAGTGTGATATTGAAGATAGCTCCCACAGGAAAGCAGCTGCAAATGTGACACCGTGCTGGCTGCTAGACTGCATGGGGACCTACTGACTACTGTAGCTGGGGTCTGCCTTCCTGCTTTCTTGTAGCTCCCATACTAAGTGGCATAACTTAACAGACACATGTACTTTTTCAATGGGAGCTGAATAGAAAAACTGTGGTATTGAAGATAGCTCCCACAGGAAAGCAGTTGCAAATGTGACACCGTGCTGGCTGATACACTGCATGGAGACCTACTTACTACTGTAGCTGGGGTCTGCCTTCCTGCTTTCTTGTAGCTCCCATACTCAGCGGTATAATTTAACAGACAAAATGTATTTTATTCAATGGAAGCTGAGGAGAAAAAGTGTGGTATTGAAGACAGCACCCATAGGAAAGCACCTGAAAATTTGACACCGTGCTGGCTGCTAGACTGCATGGGGACCTACTTAATACTGTAGCTGGGGTCTGCCTTCCTGCTTTCTTGTAGCTCCCATACTCAGTGGCATAATTTAACAAACAAAATGTATTTTATTCAATGGAAGCTGAGGAGAAAAAGTGTGGTATTGAAGATAGCTCCCATAGGAAAGCAGCTGCAAATTTGACACCGTGCTGGCTGATAGACTGCATGGGGACCTACTTACTACTGTAGCTGGGGTCTGCCTTCCTGCTTTCTTGTAGCTCCCATACTCAGTGGTATACCTTAACAGACACATGTATTTTTTCAATGGGAGCTGAGGAGAAAAACTGTGGTATTGAAGATTGCTCCCACAGTAAAGCAGCTGCAAATGTGACACCGTGCTGGCTGATAGACTGCATGGGGACCTACTGGCTACTGTACCTGTGGTCTGCCTTCCTGCTTTCTTGTAGCTCCCGTACTCAGTGGTATACCTTAACAGACACATGTATTTTTTCAATGGGAGCTGAGGAGAAAAACTGTGGTATTGAAGATAGCTCCCACAGGAAAGCAGCTGCAAATGTCACACCGTGCTGGCTGATAGACTACATGGAGACCTACTTAGTACTGTAGCTGGGGTCTGCCTTCCTGCTTTCTTGTAGCTCCCATACTCAGTGGCATACCTTAACATAGAAATGTATTTTTTCAATGGGAGCTGAGGAGAAAAAGTGTGGTATTGAAGGTAGCTCCCACAGGAAAGGAGCTGCAAATGTGACACCGTGCTGGCTGATAGACTGCATGGGGACCTACTTACTACTGTAGCTGGGGTCTACCTTCCTGCTTTCTTGTAGCTCCCATAGTCACTGGTATAATTTAACAGACACATGTATTTTTTCAATGGGAGCTGAGGATAAAAACTGTGCAGAAAAACCACAGCCAGCATGGTGTCACATTTGCAGCTGCTTTCCTGTGGGAGCTATCTTCAATACCACACTTTTTCTGTTCTGCTCCCATTGAAAAAATACATGTGTCTCTTAAGTTATACCGCTGAGTATGGGAGCTACAAGAAAGCAGGAAGGCAGACCCCAGCTACAGTAGTAAGTAGGTCCCCATGCAGTCTATCAGCCAGCACGGTGTCACATTTGCAGCTGCTTTCCTGTGGGAGCTATCTTCAATACCACACTTTTTCTCCTCAGCTCCCATTGAAAAAAAACATGTCTGTTAAGTTATGCCACTGAGTATGGGAGCTACAAGAAAGCAGGAAGGCAGACCCCAGCTACAGTAGTAAGTAGGTCCCCATGCAGTCTATCAGTCAGCACGGTGTCACATTTGCAGCTGCTTTCCTGTGGGAGCTATCTTCAATACCACACTTTTTCTGTTCAGCTCCCATTGAAAAAATACATGTGTCTGTTAAGTTATGCCACTGAGTATGGGAGGTACAAGAAAGCAGGAAGGCAGACCCCAGCTACAGTAGTAAGTAGGTCCCCATGCAGTCTATCAGCCAGCACGGTGTCACATTTGCAGCTGCTTTCCTGTGGGAGCTATCTTCAATACCACAGTTTTTCTGTTCAGCTCCCATTGAAAAAATACATGTGTCTGTTAAGGTATACCGCTGAGTATGGGAGCTACAAGAAAGCAGGAAAGCAGACCCCAGCTACAGTAGTAAGTAGGTCCCCATGCAGTCTAGCAGCCAGCACGGTGTCACATTTGCAGCTGCTTTCCTGTGGGAGCTATCTTCAATACCACAGTTTTTCTGTTCAGCTCCCATTGAATTAAATACATTTTGTCAGTTAAATTATATAGCTGAGTATGGGAGGTACAAGAAAGCAGGAAGGCAGACCCCAGCTACAGTAGTAAGTAGGTCCCCATGCAGTCTATCAGCCAGCACGGTGACACATTTGCAGCTGCTTTCCTGTGGGAGCTATCTTCAATACCACAGTTTTTATCCTCAGCTCCCATTGAATTAAATACATTTTGTCTGTAAAATTATACCACTGAGTATGGGAGCTACAAGAAAGCAGGAAGGCAGACCCCAGCTACAGTAGTAAGTAGGTCCCCATGCAGTCTAGCAGCCAGCACGGTGTCACATTTGCAGCTGCTTTCCTGTGGGAGCTATCTTCAATACCACAGTTTTTATCCTCAGCTCCCATTGAAAAAATACGTGTGTATGTTAAGTTATGCCACTGAGTATGGGAGCTACAAGAAAGCAGGAAGGCAGACCCCAGCTACAGTAGTAAGTAGGTCCCCATGCAGTCTATCAGCCAGCACGGTGACACATTTGCAGCTGCTTTCCTGTGGGAGCTATCTTCAATACCACACTTTTTCTCCTCAGCTCCCATTGAAAAAATACATGTGTCTGTTCAGGTATACCACTGAGTATGGGAGCTACAAGAAAGCAGGAAGGCAGACCCCAGCTACAGTAGTAAGTAGGTCCCCATGCAGTCTAGCAGCCAGCACGGTGTCACATTTGCAGCTGCTTTCCTGTGGGAGCTATCTTCAATACCACACTTTTTCTCCTCAGCTCCCATTGAAAAAATACATTGTGTCTGTTAAGGTATACCACTGAATATGGTAGCTACAAGAAAGCAGGAAGGCAGACCCCAGCTACAGTAGTAAGTAGGTCCCCATGCAGTCTAACAGCCAGCACGGTGTCACATTTGCAGCTGCTTTCCTGTGGGAGCTATCTTCAATACCACAGTTTTTATCCTCAGCTCCCTTTGAAAAAATACATGTGTATGTTAAGTTATGACACTGAGTATGGGAGCTACAAGAAAGCAGGAAGGCAGACCCCAGCTACAGTAGGAAGTAGGTCCCCATGCAGTCTATCAGCCAGCACGGTGTCACATTTGCAGCTGCTTTCCTGTGGGAGCTATCTTCAATACCACAGTTTTTCTGTTCAGCTCCCATTGAAAAAATACATGTGTCTGTTAAGGTATACCACTGAGTATGGGAGCTACAAGAAAGCAGGAAGGCATACCCCAGCTACAATAGTAAGTAGGTCCCCATGCAGTCTATCAGCCAGCACGGTGTCACATTTGCAGCTGCTTTCCTGTGGGAGCTATCTTCAATACCACACTTTTTCTGTTCTGCTCCCATTGAAAAAAAACATGTGTCTGTTAAGTTATGCCACTGAGTATGGGAGCTACAAGAAAGCAGGAAGGCAGACCCCAGCTACAGTAGTAAGTAGGTCCCCATGCAGTCTATCAGCCAGCACGGTGTCACATTTGCAGCTGCTTTCCTGTGGGAGCTATCTTCAATACCACAGTTTTTATCCTCAGCTCCCATTGAATAAAATACATTTTGTCTGTAAAGTTATACCACTGAGTATGGGAGCTACAAGAAAGCAGGAAGGCAGACCCCAGCTACAGTAGTAAGTAGGTCCCCATGCAGTCTAGCAGCCAGCACGGTGTCACATTTGCAGCTGCTTTCCTGTGGGAGCTATCTTCAATACCACACTTTTTCTGTTCAGCTCCCATTGAAAAAATACATGTGTCTGTTAAGTTATGCCACTGAGTATGGGAGCTACAAGAAAGCAGGAAGGCAGACCCCAGCTACAGTAGTAAGTAGGTCCCCATGCAGTCTATCAGCCAGCACGGTGTCACATTTGCAGCTGCTTTCCTATGGGAGCTATCCTCAATACCACAGTTTTTACCCTCAGCTCCCATTGAAAAAATACATGTGTCTGTTAAGTTATGCCACTGAGTCTGGGAGCTACAAGAAAGCAGGAAGGCAGACCCCAGCTACAGTAGTAAGTAGGTCCCCATGCAGTCTATCAGCCAGCACGGTGTCACATTTGCAGCTGCTTTCCTGTGGGAGCTATCTTCAATACCACACTTTTTCTGTTCAGCTCCCATTGAAAAAATACATGTGTCTGTTAAAGTATACCACTGAGTATGGGAGCTACAAGAAAGCAGGAAGGCATACCCCAGCTACAATAGTGAGTAGGTTGCCATGCAGTCTATCAGCCAGCACGGTGTCACATTTGCAGCTGCTTTCCTGTGGGAGCTATCTTCAATACCACACTTTTTCTCCTCAGCTCCCATTGAAAAAAAACATGTGTCTGTTAAGTTATGCCACTGAGTATGGGAGCTACAAGAAAGCAGGAAGGCAGACCCCAGCTACAGTAGTAAGTAGGTCCCCATGCAGTCTAGCAGCCAGCACGGTGTCACATTTGCAGCTGCTTTCCTGTGGGAGCTATCTTCAATACCACACTTTTTCTCCTCAGCTCCCATTGAAAAAATACATGTGTCTGTTAAGGTATACCGCTGAGTATGGGAGCTACAAGAAAGCAGGAAGGCAGACCCCAGCTACAGTAGTAAGTAGGTCCCCATGCAGTCTATCAGCCAGCACGGTGTCACATTTGCAGCTGCTTTTCTGTGGGAGCTATCTTCAATACCACACTTTTTCTGTTCAGCTCCCATTGAATAAAATACATTTTGTCTGTAAAGTTATGCCACTGAGTATGGGAGCTACAAGAAAGCAGGAAGGCAGACCCCAGCTACAGTAGTAAGTAGGTCCCCATGCAGTCTAGCAGCCAGCACGGTGTCACATTTGCAGCTGCTTTCCTGTGGGAGCTATCTTCAATACCACACTTTTTCTGTTCTGCTCCCATTGAAAAAATACATGTGTCTGTTAAGATATACCACTGAGTATGGGAGCTACAAGAAAGCAGGAAGGCAGACCCCAGCTACAGTAGTAAGTAGGTCCCCATGCAGTCTATCAGCCAGCACGGTGTCACATTTGCAGCTGCTTTCCTGTGGGAGCTATCTTCAATACCACACTTTTTCTGTTCAGCTCCCATTGAAAAAATACCTGTGTCTGTTAAGGTATACCACTGAGAATGGGAGCTACAAGAAAGCAGGAAGGCAGACCCCAGCTACAGTAGTAAGTAGGTCCCCATGCAGTCTAGCAGCCAGCACGGTGTCACATTTGCAGCTGCTTTCCTGTGGGAGCTATCTTCAATACCACACTTTTTCTCCTCAGCTCCCATTGAAAAAATACATGTGTCTGTTAAGGTATACCGCTGAGTATGGGAGCTACAAGAAAGCAGGAAGGCAGACCCCAGCTACAGTAGTAAGTAGGTCCCCATGCAGTCTATCAGCCAGCACGGTGTCACATTTGCAGCTGCTTTTCTGTGGGAGCTATCTTCAATACCACACTTTTTCTGTTCAGCTCCCATTGAATAAAATACATTTTGTCTGTAAAGTTATGCCACTGAGTATGGGAGCTACAAGAAAGCAGGAAGGCAGACCCCAGCTACAGTAGTAAGTAGGTCCCCATGCAGTCTAGCAGCCAGCACGGTGTCACATTTGCAGCTGCTTTCCTGTGGGAGCTATCTTCAATACCACACTTTTTCTGTTCTGCTCCCATTGAAAAAATACATGTGTCTGTTAAGATATACCACTGAGTATGGGAGCTACAAGAAAGCAGGAAGGCAGACCCCAGCTACAGTAGTAAGTAGGTCCCCATGCAGTCTATCAGCCAGCACGGTGTCACATTTGCAGCTGCTTTCCTGTGGGAGCTATCTTCAATACCACACTTTTTCTGTTCAGCTCCCATTGAAAAAATACCTGTGTCTGTTAAGGTATACCACTGAGAATGGGAGCTACAAGAAAGCAGGAAGGCAGACCCCAGCTACAGTAGTAAGTAGGTCCCCATGCAGTCTAGCAGCCAGCACGGTGTCACATTTGCAGCTGCTTTCCTGTGGGAGCTATCTCCAATACCACACTTTTTCTGTTCAGCTCCCATTGAATAAAATACATTTTGTCTGTTAAGATATACCACTGAATATGGGAGCTACAAGAAAGCAGGAAGGCAGACCCCAGCTACAGTAGGAAGTAAGTCACCATGCAGTCTATCAGCCAGCACGGTGTCACATTTGCAGCTGCTTTCCTGTGGGAGCTATCTTCAATACCACACTTTTTCTGTTCAGCTCCCATTGAAAAAATTCATTTTGTCTGTTAAGATATACCACTGAATATGGGAGCTACAAGAAAGCAGGAAGGCAGACCCCAGCTACAGTAGTAAGTAGGTCCCCATGCAGTCTATCAGCCAGCACGGTGTCACATTTGCAGCTGCTTTCCTGTGGGAGCTATCCTCAATACCACAGTTTTTATCCTCAGCTCCCTTTGAAAAAATACATGTGTCTGTTAAGTTATGCCACTGAGTATGGGAGCTACAAGAAAGCAGGAAGGCAGACCCCAGCTACAGTAGTAAGTAGGTCCCCATGCAGTCTATCAGCCAGCACGGTGTCACATTTGCAGCTGCTTTCCTGTGGGAGCTATCTTCAATACCACACTTTTTCTGTTCAGTTCCCATTGAAAAAAATACATTTTGTCTGTTAAGTTATACCACTGAGTATGGGAGCTACAAGAAAGCAGGAAGGCAGACCCCAGCTACAGTAGTAAGTAGGTCCCCATGCAGTCTATCAGCCAGCACGGTGTCACATTTGCAGCTGCTTTCCTGTGGGAGCTATCTTCAATACCACAGTTTTTATCCTCAGCTCTCTTTGAAAAAATACATGTGTATGTTAAGTTATGACACTGAGTATGGGAGCTACAAGAAAGCAGGAAGGCAGACCCCAGCTACAGTAGTAAGTAGGTCCCCATGCAGTCTATCAGCCAGCACGGTGTCACATTTGCAGCTGCTTTCCTGTGGGAGCTATCTTCAATACCACACTTTTTCTGTTCAGCTCCCATTGAAAAAATACCTGTTTCTGTTAAGGTATACCACTGAGTATGGGAGCTAAAGAAAGCAGGAAGGCAGACCCCAGCTACAATAGTAAGTAGGTCCCCATGCAGTCTATCAGCCAGCACGGTGTCACATTTGCAGCTGCTTTCCTGTGGGAGCTATCTTCAATACCACACTTTTTCTCCTCAGCTCCCATTGAAAAAAAACATGTGTCTGTTAAGTTATGCCACTGACTATGGGAGCTACAAGAAAGCAGGAAGGCAGACCCCAGCTACAGTAGTAAGTAGGTCCCCATGCAGTCTATCAGCCAGCACGGTGTCACATTTGCAGCTGCTTTCCTGTGGGAGCTATCTTCAATACCACACTTTTTCTCCTCAGCTCCCATTGGAAAAATACATTTGTCTGTTAAGGTATACCACTGAGTATGGGAGCTACAAGAAAGCAGGAAGGCAGACCCCAGCTACAGTAGTAAGTAGGTCCCCATGCAGTCTATCAGCCAGCACGGTGTCACATTTGCAGCTGCTTTCCTGTGGGAGCTATCTTCAATACCACACTTTTTCTCCTCAGCTCCCATTGAAAAAATACATGTGTCTGTTAAGGTATACCACTGAATATGGGAGCTACAAGAAAGCAGGAAGGCAGACCCCAGCTACAGTAGTAAGTAGGTCCCCATGCAGTCTATCAGCCAGCACGGTGTCACATTTGCAGCTGCTTTCCTGTGGGAGCTCTCTTCAATACCACACTTTTTCTCCTCAGCTCCCATTGAATAAAATATATTTTGTCTGTAAAGTTATGCCACTGAGTATGGGAGCTACAAGAAAGCAGGAAGGCAGACCCCAGCTACAGTAGTAAGTAGGTCCCCATGCAGTCTATCAGCCAGCACGGTGTCACATTTGCAGCTGCTTTCCTGTGGGAGCTATCTTCAATACCACACTTTTTCTCCTCAGCTCCCATTGAATAAAATACATTGTGTCTATTAAGGTATACCACTGAGAATGGGAGCTACAAGAAAGCAGGAAGTCAGACCCTGCCGCGAAGTTTTCGGCTCTTGGCCTGAAAAACCCAGGCTTGAAGCCTGAAACCCAGGCACGAAGGCCTGAAACCCAGGCACAAAGCCTGAAACCTAGGCACGAAGCCTGAAACCCAGGCACGAAGGCCTGAAACCCGGGCACGAAGGCCTGAAACTCAGGCACGAGGCCTGAAACCCAGGCACGAAGCCTGAAACCCAGGCACGAAGGCCTGAAACCCAGGCACAAAGCCTGAAACCCAGGTACGAAGGCCTGAAACCCAGGCACGAAGCCTGAAACACCCAGGCACGAAGGCCTGAAACCCAGGCACAAAAGCCTGAAAAACCCAGGCACAAAGGCCTGAAAAAGCGAGGCACGAAGGCCTGAAACCCAGGCACGAAGCCTGAAAACCCAGGCACGAAGCCTACTTCATGCAGCGATCAACCCAGGGTCCGATTCTCAGCTGGGTGGGAAGAAATCAGTCCTAATCAATGTGAGTGATAGCAGAAATCTTCTTCTTCATTGAGAGCAGGCTCTAACTTATATACACAGCAGCTTCAAAGCTAGCTCAGCAACAGCAGCTAATAGATTACATTCTTATGCTCATCCTACTTGCGGTTTCCGCGATAAGCAAGCTCCCTCACATTTTCCCATCTTGTTTATCCCCCGTAGTTGTTTTCCACCTTGGGCTGTTACCTCGTTAGCTGAAAACAGCCCGACCTTGAAGGAAGAGAAAGCGGCCTGCTGTCTGCGTGACAGCAACTGCTTTAACCATGGCTCTGACTCTGGTCTTGATTGTGCATTAAATTCATATAACTGGAACTCAGATTGCCTTGCCCCATCGGGCCTAACATTATACCTTGGGATCCATGTCCATTCTCCCTTAACCACTCCTCGACAAGACACCAGCTACAGTAGTAAGTAGGTCCCCATGCAGTCTATCAGCCAGCACGGTGTCACATTTGCAGCTGCTTTCCTGTGGGAGCTAACTTCAATACCACACTTTTTCTGTTCTGCTCCCATTGAAAAAATACATGTGTCTCTTAAGTTATGACACTGAGTATGGGAGCTACAAGAAAGCAGGAAGGCAGACCCCAGCTACAGTAGTAAGTAGGTCCCCATGCAGTCTATCAGCCAGCACAGTGTCACATTTGCAGCTGCTTTCCTGTGGGAGCTATCCCCAATACCACAGTTTTTATCCTCAGCTCCCTTTGAAAAAATACATGTGTCTGTTAAGTTATGCCACTGAGTATGGGAGCTACAAGAAAGCAGGAAGGCAGACCCCAGCTACAGTAGTAAGTAGGTCCCCATGCAGTCTATCAGCCAGCACGGTGTCACATTTGCAGCTGCTTTCCTGTGGGAGCTATCTTCAATACCACACTTTTTCTGTTCAGTTCCCATTGAAAAAAATACATTTTGTCTGTTAAGTTATACCACTGAGTATGGGAGCTACAAGAAAGCAGGAAGGCAGACCCCAGCTACAGTATTAACTAGGTCCCCATGCAGTCTATCAGCCAGCACGGTGTCACATTTGCAGCTGCTTTCCTGTGGGAGCTATCTTCAATACCACAGTTTTTATCCTCAGCTCTCTTTGAAAAAATACATGTGTATGTTAAGTTATGCCACTGAGTATGGGAGCTACAAGAAAGCAGGAAGGCAGACCCCAGCTACAGTAGTAAGTAGGTCCCCATGCAGTCTATCAGCCAGCACGGTGTCACATTTGCAGCTGCTTTCCTGTGGGAGCTATCTTCAATACCACACTTTTTCTGTTCAGCTCCCATTGAAAAAATACCTGTGTCTGTTAAGGTATACCACTGAGTATGGGAGCTACAAGAAAGCAGGAAGGCAGACCCCAGCTACAATAGTAAGTAGGTCCCCATGCAGTCTATCAGCCAGCACGGTGTCACATTTGCAGCTGCTTTCCTGTGGGAGCTATCTTCAATACCACACTTTTTCTCCTCAGCTCCCATTGAAAAAAAACATGTGTCTGTTAAGTTATGCCACTGAGTATGGGAGCTACAAGAAAGCAGGAAGGCAGACCCCAGCTACAGTAGTAAGTAGGTCCCCATGCAGTCTATCAGCCAGCACGGTGTCACATTTGCAGCTGCTTTCCTGTGGGAGCTATCTTCAATACCACACTTTTTCTCCTCAGCTCCCATTGGAAAAATACATTTGTCTGTTAAGGTATACCACTGAGTATGGGAGCTACAAGAAAGCAGGAAGGCAGACCCCAGCGACAGTAGTAAGTAGGTCCCCATGCAGTCTATCAGCCAGCACGGTGTCACATTTGCAGCTGCTTTCCTGTGGGAGCTATCTTCAATACCACACTTTTTCTCCTCAGCTCCCATTGAAAAAATACATGTGTCTGTTAAGGTATACCACTGAATATGGGAGCTACAAGAAAGCAGGAAGGCAGACCCCAGCTACAGTAGTAAGTAGGTCCCCATGCAGTCTATCAGCCAGCACGGTGTCACATTTGCAGCTGCTTTCCTGTGGGAGCTATCTTCAATACCACACTTTTTCTCCTCAGCTCCCATTGAATAAAATATATTTTGTCTGTAAAGTTATGCCACTGAGTATGGGAGCTACAAGAAAGCAGGAAGGCAGACCCCAGCTACAGTAGTAAGTAGGTCTCCATGCAGTCTATCAGCCAGCACGGTGTCACATTTGCAGCTGCTTTCCTGTGGGAGCTATCTTCAATACCACACTTTTTCTCCTCAGCTCCCATTGAATAAAATACATTGTGTCTATTAAGGTATACCACTGAGAATGGGAGCTACAAGAAAGCAGGAAGGCAGACCCTGCCGCGAAGTTTTCGGCTCTTGGCCTGAAAAACCCAGGCTTGAAGCCTGAAACCCAGGCACGAAGGCCTGAAACCCAGGCACAAAGCCTGAAACCTAGGCACGAAGCCTGAAACCCAGGCACGAAGGCCTGAAACCCGGGCACGAAGGCCTGAAACTCAGGCACGAGGCCTGAAACCCAGGCACAAAGCCTGAAACCCAGGCACGAAGGCCTGAAACCCAGGCACAAAGCCTGAAACCCAGGTACGAAGGCCTGAAACCCAGGCACGAAGCCTGAAACACCCAGGCACGAAGGCCTGAAACCCAGGCACAAAAGCCTGAAAAACCCAGGCACAAAGGCCTGAAAAAGCGAGGCACGAAGGCCTGAAACCCAGGCACAAAAGCCTGAAAAACCCAGGCACGAAGCCTACTTCATGCAGCGATCAACCCAGGGTCCGATTCTCAGCTGGGTGGGAAGAAATCAGTCCTAATCAATGTGAGTGATAGCAGAAATCTTCTTCTTCATTGAGAGCAGGCTCTAACTTATATACACAGCAGCTTCAAAGCTAGCTCAGCAACAGCAGCTAATAGATTACATTCTTATGCTCATCCTACTTGCGGTTTCCGCGATAAGCAAGCTCCCTCACATTTTCCCATCTTGTTTATCCCCCGTAGTTGTTTTCCACCTTGGGCTGTTACCTCGTTAGCTGAAAACAGCCCGACCTTGAAGGAAGAGAAAGCGGCCTGCTGTCTGCGTGACAGCAACTGCTTTAACCATGGCTCTGACTCTGGTCTTGATTGTGCATTAAATTCATATAACTGGAACTCAGATTGCCTTGCCCCATCGGGCCTAACATTATACCTTGGGATCCATGTCCATTCTCCCTTAACCACTCCTCGACAAGACACCAGCTACAGTAGTAAGTAGGTCCCCATGCAGTCTATCAGCCAGCACGGTGTCACATTTGCAGCTGCTTTCCTGTGGGAGCTAACTTCAATACCACACTTTTTCTGTTCTGCTCCCATTGAAAAAATACATGTGTCTCTTAAGTTATGACACTGAGTATGGGAGCTACAAGAAAGCAGGAAGGCAGACCCCAGCTACAGTAGTAAGTAGGTCCCCATGCAGTCTATCAGCCAGCACGGTGTCACATTTGCAGCTGCTTTCCTGTGGGAGCTATCTTCAATACCACAGTTTTTATCCTCAGCTCCCTTTGAAAAAATACATGTGTCTCTTAAGTTATGACACTGAGTATGGGAGCTACAAGAAAGCAGGAAGGCAGACCCCAGCTACAGTAGTAAGTAGGTCCCCATGCAGTCTATCAGGCAGTACGGTGTCACATTTGCAGCTGCTTTCCTATGGGAGCTATCTTCAATACCACAGTTTTTCTGTTCAGCTCCCATTGAAAAAATACGTGTCTGTTAAGTTATACCACTGAGTTTGGGAGCTACAAGAAAGCAGGAAGGCAGACCCAAGCTACAGTATTAACTAGGTCCCCATGCAGTCTAACAGCCAGCACGGTGTCACATTTGCAGCTGCTTTCCTGTGGGAGCTATCTTCAATACCACACTTTCTCTGTTCAGCTCCCATTGAAAAAATACATGTGTCTGTTAAGGTATACCGCTGAATATGGGAGCTACAAGAAAGCAGGAAGGCAGACCCCAGCTACAGTAGTAAGAAGGTTGCCATGCAGTCTATCAGCCAGCACGGTGTCACATTGGCAGCAGCTTTCCTGTGGGAGCTATCTTCAATACCACACTTTTTCTCCTGAGATCCCATTGAAAAAATACATGTGTCTGTTAAGGTATACCGCTGAGTATGGGAGGTACAAGAAAGCAGGAAGACAGACCCCAGCTACAGTAGTAAGTAGGTTGCCATGCAGTCTAGCAGCCAGCACGGTGTCACATTTGCAGCTGCTTTCCTGTGGGAGCTATCTTCAATACCACACTTTTTCTGTTCTGCTCCCATTGAATTAAATACATTTTGTCAGTTAAATTATATAGCTGAGTATGGGAGCTACAAGAAAGCAGGAAGGCAGACCCCAGCTACAGTAGTAAGTAGGTTGCCATGCAGTCTATCAGCCAGCACGGTGTCACATTGGCAGCTGCTTTCCTGTGGGAGCTATCTTCAATACCACAGTTTTTCTCCTCAGCTCCCATTGAAAAAAGTACATTTTGTCTCTTAAGTTATGCCACTGAGTATGGGAGCTACAAGAAAGCAGGAAGGCAGACCCCAGCTACAGTAGTAAGTAGGTCCCCATGCAGTCTATCAGCCAGCACGGTGTCACATTTGCAGCTGCTTTCCTGTGGGAGCTATCTTCAATACCACAGTTTTTTTCCTCAGCTCCCATTGAAAAAATACATGTGTCTGTTAAGTTATGCCACTGAGTATGGGAGGTACAAGAAAGCAGGAAGGCAGACCCCAGCTACAGTAGTAAGTAGGTCCCCATGCAGTCTATCAGTCAGCATGGTGTCACATTTGCAGCTGCTTTCCTGTGGGAGCTATCATCAATACCATAGTTTTTCTGTTCAGCTCCCATTGAAAAAATACATGTGTGTGTTAAGGTATACCGCTGAGTATGGGAGCTACAAGAAAGCAGGAAGGCAGACCCCAGCTACAGTAGTAAGTAGGTCCCCATGCAGTCTATCACCCAGCATAGTGTCACATTTGCAGCTCTTTTCCTGTGGGAGCTATCTTCAATACCACAGTTTTTCTCCTGAGATCCCATTGAAAAAATACATGTGTCTGTTAAGGTATACCGCTGAGTATGGGAGGTACAAGAAAGCAGGAAGACAGACCCCAGCTACAGTAGTAAGTAGGTTGCCATGCAGTCTATCAGCCAGCACGGTGTCACATTTGCAGCTGCTTTCCTGTGGGAGCTATCTTCAATACCACACTTTTTCTGTTCTGCTCCCATTGAATTAAATACATTTTGTCAGTTAAATTATATAGCTGAGTATGGGAGCTACAAGAAAGCAGGAAGGCAGACCCCAGCTACAGTAGTAAGTAGGTTGCCATGCAGTCTATCAGCCAGCACGGTGTCACATTGGCAGCTGCTTTCCTGTGGGAGCTATCTTCAATACCACAGTTTTTCTCCTCAGCTCCCATTGAAAAAAGTACATTTTGTCTCTTAAGTTATGCCACTGAGTATGGGAGCTACAAGAAAGCAGGAAGGCAGACCCCAGCTACAGTAGTAAGTAGGTCCCCATGCAGTCTATCAGCCAGCACGGTGTCACATTTGCAGCTGCTTTCCTGTGGGAGCTATCTTCAATACCACAGTTTTTTTCCTCAGCTCCCATTGAAAAAATACATGTGTCTGTTAAGTTATGCCACTGAGTATGGGAGGTACAAGAAAGCAGGAAGGCAGACCCCAGCTACAGTAGTAAGTAGGTCCCCATGCAGTCTATCAGTCAGCATGGTGTCACATTTGCAGCTGCTTTCCTGTGGGAGCTATCATCAATACCATAGTTTTTCTGTTCAGCTCCCATTGAAAAAATACATGTGTGTGTTAAGGTATACCGCTGAGTATGGGAGCTACAAGAAAGCAGGAAGGCAGACCCCAGCTACAGTAGTAAGTAGGTCCCCATGCAGTCTATCACCCAGCATAGTGTCACATTTGCAGCTCTTTTCCTGTGGGAGCTATCTTCAATACCACAGTTTTTCTCCTGAGATCCCATTGAAAAAATACATGTGTCTGTTAAGGTATACCGCTGAGTATGGGAGGTACAAGAAAGCAGGAAGACAGACCCCAGCTACAGTAGTAAGTAGGTTGCCATGCAGTCTATCAGCCAGCACGGTGTCACATTTGCAGCTGCTTTCCTGTGGGAGCTATCTTCAATACCACACTTTTTCTGTTCTGCTCCCATTGAATTAAATACATTTTGTCAGTTAAATTATATAGCTGAGTATGGGAGCTACAAGAAAGCAGGAAGGCAGACCCCAGCTACAGTAGTAAGTAGGTCCCCATGCAGTCTATCAGCCAGCACGGTGTCACATTTGCAGCTGCTTTCCTGTGGGAGCTATCTTCAATACCACAGTTTTTCTCCTCAGCTCCCATTGAAAAAAATACATTTTGTCTCTTAAGTTATGCCACTGAGTATGGGAGCTACAAGAAAGCAGGAAGGCAGACCCCAGCTACAGTAGTAAGTAGGTCCCCATGCAGTCTAGCAGCCAGCACAGTGTCACATTTGCAGCTGCTTTCCTGTGGGAGCTATCTTCAATACCACACTTTTTGTCCTCAGCTCCCATTGAAAAAATACATGTGTCTGTTAAGTTATGCCACTGAGTATGGGAGCTACAAGAAAGCAGGAAGGCAGACCCCAGCTACTGTAGTAAGTAGGTCCCCATGCAGTCTATCAGCCAGCACGGTGTCACATTTGCAGCTGCTTTCCTGTGGGAGCTATCTTCAATACCACACTTTTTCTGTTCTGCTCCCATTGAAAAAATACATGTGTCTGTTAAGGTATACCACTGAGTATGGGAGCTACAAGAAAGCAGGAAGGCAGACCCCAGCTACAGTAGTAAGTAGGTCCCCATGCAGTCTAGCAGCCAGCACGGTATCACATTTGCAGCTGCTTTCCTGTGGGAGCTATCTTCAATACCACAGTTTTTCTGTTCAGCTCCCATTGAATAAAATACATTTTGTCTGTTAAGATATACCACTGAATATGGGAGCTACAAGAAAGCAGGAAGGCAGACCCCAGCTACAGTAGTAAGTAGGTCACCATGCAGTCTATCAGCCAGCACGGTGTCACATTTGCAGCTGCTTTCCTGTGGGAGCTATCTTCAATACCACACTTTTTCTGTTCTGCTTCCATTGAAAAAATACATTTTGTCTGTTAAGATATACCACTGAATATGGGAGCTACAAGAAAGCAGGAAGGCAGACCCCAGCTACAGTAGGAAGTAGGTCCCCATGCAGTCTATCAGCCAGCACGGTGTCACATTTGCAGCTGCTTTCCTGTGGGAGCTATCTTCAATACCACAGTTTTTCTGTTCAGCTCCCTTTGAAAAAATACATGTGTCTCTTAAGTTATGCCACTGAGTATGGGAGCTACAAGAAAGCAGGAAGGCAGACCCCAGCTACAGTAGTAAGTAGGTCCCCATGCAGTCTATCAGCCAGCACGGTGTCACATTTGCAGCTGCTTTCCTGTGGGAGCTATCTTCAATACCAGAGTTTTTATCCTCAGCTCCCATTGAAAAAATACATGTGTATGTTAAGTTATGCCACTGAGTATGGGAGCTACAAGAAAGCAGGAAGGCAGACCCTGCCGCGAAGTTTTCGCTCTTGGCCTGAAAAACCCGGGCTTGAAGCCTGAAACCCAGGCACGAAGGCCTGAAACCCAGGCACAAAGCCTGAAACCCAGGCACGAAGCCTGAAACCCAGGCACGAAGGCCTGAAACCCAGGCACGAAGGCCTGAAACCCAGGCACGAAGCCTGAAACCGAGGCACGAAGCTTGAAACCCAGGCACGAAGGCCTGAAACCCAGGCACAAAGCCTGAAACCCAGGCACGAAGGCCTCAAACCCAGGCACGAAGGCTGAAACACCCAGGCATGAAGGCCTGAAACCCAGGCACAAAAGCCTGAAAAACCCAGGCACGAAGGCCTGAAAAATCGAGGCACGAAGGCCTGAAACCCAGGCACGAAGCCTGAAAACCCAGGCACGACGCCTGAAACCCAGGCACGAAGGCCTGAAACCCAGGCACAAAAGCCTGAAAAACCCAGGCACAAAGGCCTGAAAAACCCAGGCACGAAGGCCTGAAACCCAGGCACAAAAGCCTGAAAAACCCAGGCACGAAGCCTACTTCATGCAGCGATCAACCCAGGGTCCGATTCTCAGCTGGGTGGGAAGAAATCAGTCCTAATCAATGTGAGTGATAGCAGAAATCTTCTTCTTCATTGAGAGCAGGCTCTAACTTATATACACAGCAGCTTCAAAGCTAGCTCAGCAACAGCAGCTAATAGATTACATTCTTATGCTCATCCTACTTGCGGTTTCCGCGATAAGCAAGCTCCCTCACATTTTCCCATCTTGTTTATCCCCCGTAGTTGTTTTCCACCTTGGGCTGTTACCTCGTTAGCTGAAAACAGCCCGACCTTGAAGGAAGAGAAAGCGGCCTGCTGTCTGCGTGACAGCAACTGCTTTAACCATGGCTCTGACTCTGGTCTTGATTGTGCATTAAATTCATATAACTGGAACTCAGATTGCCTTGCCCCATCGGGCCTAACATTATACCCTGGGATCCATGTCCATTCTCCCTTAACCACTCCTCGACAAGACACCAGCTACAGTAGGAAGTAGGTCCCCATGCAGTCTATCAGCCAGCACGGTGTCACATTTGCAGCTGCTTTCCTGTGGGAGCTATCTTCAATACCACAGTTTTTCTGTTCAGCTCCCTTTGAAAAAATACATGTGTCTGTTAAGGTATACCGCTGAGTATGGGAGGTACAAGAAAGCAGGAAGACAGACCCCAGCTACAGTAGTAAGTAGGTTGCCATGCAGTCTATCAGCCAGCACGGTGTCACATTTGCAGCTGCTTTCCTGTGGGAGCTATCTTCAATACCACACTTTTTCTCCTCAGCTCCCATTGAATAAAATACATTTTGTCTGTTAAGATATTCCACTGAATATGGGAGCTACAAGAAAGCAGGAAGGCAGACCCCAGCTACAGTAGGAAGTAGGTCACCATGCAGTCTATCAGCCAGCACGGTGTCACATTTGCAGCTGCTTTCCTGTGGGAGCTATCTTCAATACCACACTTTTTCTCCTCAGCTCCCATTGAAAAAATACATGTGTCTGTTAAGGTATACCACTGAGTATGGGAGCTACAAGAAAGCAGGAAGGCAGACCCCAGCTACAGTAGTAAGAAGGTCCCCATGCAGTCTATCAGCCAGCACAGTGTCACATTTGCAGCTGCTTTCCTGTGGGAGCTATCTTCAAGACCACAGTTTTTCTGTTCTGCTCCCATTGAATTAAATACATTTTGTCAGTTAAATTATATAGCTGAGTATGGGAGGTACAAGAAAGCAGGAAGGCAGACCCCAGCTACAGTAGTAGGTAGGTTCCCATGCAGTCTATCAGCCATCACGGTGTCACATTTGCAGCTGCTTTCCTGTGGGAGCTATCTTCAATACCACAGTTTTTCTCCTCAGCTCCCATTGAATAAAATACATTTTGTCTGTAAAGTTATAACACTGCGTATGGGAGCTACAAGAAAGCAGGAAGGCAGACCCCAGCTACAGTAGTAAGTAGGACCCCATGCAGTCTAGCAGCCAGCACGGTGTCACATTTGCAGCTGCTTTCCTGTGGGAGCTATCTTCAATACCACAGTTTTTCTCCTCAGCTCCCATTGAATAAAATACATTTTGTCTCTTAAGATATTCCACTGAATATGGGAGCTACAAGAAAGCAGGAAGGCAGACACCAGCTACAGTAGGAAGTAGGTCACCATGTAGTCTATCAGCCAGCACGGTGTCACATTTGCAGCTGCTTTCCTGTGGGAGCTATCTTCAATACCACACTTTTTCTCCTCAGCTCCCATTGAAAAAATACATTTGTCTGTTAAGGTATACCACTGAGTATGGGAGCTACAAGAAAGCAGGAAGGCAGACCCCAGCTACAGTAGTAAGAAGGTCCCCATGCAGTCTATCAGCCAGCACAGTGTCACATTTGCAGCTGCTTTCCTGTGGGAGCTATCTTCAATACCACAGTTTTTCTGTTCTGCTCCCATTGAATTAAATACATTTTGTCAGTTAAATTATATAGCTGAGTATGGGAGCTACAAGAAAGCAGGAAGGCAGACCCCAGCTACAGTAGTAAGTAGGTTCCCATGCAGTCTATCAGCCATCACGGTGTCACATTTGCAGCTGCTTTCCTGTGGGAGCTATCTTCAATACCACACTTTTTCTCCTCAGCTCCCATTGAATAAAATACATTTTGTCTGTAAAGTTATACCACTGCGTCTGGGAGCTACAAGAAAGCAGGAAGGCAGACCCCAGCTACAGTAGTAAGTAGGACCCCATGCAGTCTATCAGCCAGCACGGTGTCACATTTGCAGCTGCTTTCCTGTGGGAGCTATCTTCAATACCACACTTTTTCTCCTCAGCTCCCATTGAAAAAATACATGTGTCTGTTAAGTTATGCCACTGAGTATGGGAGCTACAAGAAACCAGGAAGGCAGACCCCAGCTACTGTAGTAAGTAGGTCCCGATGCAGTCTATCAGTCAGCATGGTGTCACATTTGCAGCTGCTTTCCTGTGGGAGCTATCTTCAATACCACACTTTTTCTGTTCTGCTCCCATTGAAAAAATACATGTGTCTGTTAAGGTATACCACTGAGTATGGGAGCTACAAGAAAGCAGGAAGGCAGACCCCAGCTACAGTAGTAAGTAGGTCACCATGCAGTCTAGCAGCCAGCACGGTGTCACATTTGCAGCTGCTTTCCTGTGGGAGCTATCTTCAATACCACACTTTTTCTGTTCTGCTTCCATTGAAAAAATACATTTTGTCTGTTAAGATATACCACTGAATATGGGAGGTACAAGAAAGCAGGAAGGCAGACCCCAGCTACAGTAGGAAGTAGGTCCCCATGCAGTCTATCAGCCAGCACGGTGTCACATTTGCAGCTGCTTTCCTGTGGGAGCTATCTTCAATACCACAGTTTTTCTGTTCAGCTCCCTTTGAAAAAATACATGTGTCTCTTAAGTTATGCCACTGAGTATGGGAGCTACAAGAAAGCAGGAAGGCAGACCCCAGCTACAGTAGTAAGTAGGTCCCCATGCAGTCTATCAGCCAGCACGGTGTCACATTTGCAGCTGCTTTCCTGTGGGAGCTATCTTCAATACCACACTTTTTCTCCTCAGCTCCCATTGAATAAAATACATTGTGTCTATTAAGGTATACCACTGAGAATGGGAGCTACAAGAAAGCAGGAAGGCAGACGCCAGCTATAGTAGTAAGTAGGTCTCCATGTAGTCTATCAGCCAGCACGGTGTCACATTTGCAGCTGCTTTCCTGTGGGAGCTATCTTCAATACCAGAGTTTTTATCCTCAGCTCCCATTGAAAAAATACATGTGTATGTTAAGTTATGCCACTGAGTATGGGAGCTACAAGAAAGCAGGAAGGCAGACCCTGCCGCGAAGTTTTCGCTCTTGGCCTGAAAAACCCAGGCTTGAAGCCTGAAACCCACGCACGAAGGCCTGAAACCCAGGCACAAAGCCTGAAACCCAGGCACGAACGGCTGAAACCCAGGCACGAAGGCCTGAAACCCAGGCACGAAGCCTGAAACCGAGGCACGAAGCTTGAAACCCAGGCACGAAGGCCTGAAACCCAGGCACAAAGCCTGAAACCCAGGCACGAAGGCCTCAAACCCAGGCACGAAGGCTGAAACACCCAGGCACGAAGGCCTGAAACCCAGGCACAAAAGCCTGAAAAACCCAGGCACGAAGGCCTGAAAAATCGAGGCACGAAGGCCTGAAACCCAGGCACGAAGCCTGAAAACCCAGGCACGACACCTGAAACCCAGGCACGAAGGCCTGAAACCCAGGCACGAAGGCCTGAAACCCAGGCACGAAGCCTGAAACCGAGGCACGAAGCTTGAAACCCAGGCACGAAGGCCTGAAACCCAGGCACAAAGCCTGAAAAACCCAGGCACAAAGGCCTGAAAAACCCAGGCACAAAGGCCTGAAAAACCCAGGCACGAAGGCCTGAAACCCAGGCACAAAAGCCTGAAAAACCCAGGCACGAAGCCTACTTCATGCAGCGATCAACCCAGGGTCCGATTCTCCGCTGGGTGGGAAGAAATCAGTCCTAATCAATGTGAGTGATAGCAGAAATCTTCTTCTTCATTGAGAGCAGGCTCTAACTTATATACACAGCAGCTTCAAAGCTAGCTCAGCAACAGCAGCTAATAGATTACATTCTTATGCTCATCCTACTTGCGGTTTCCGCGATAAGCAAGCTCCCTCACATTTTCCCATCTTGTTTATCCCCCGTAGTTGTTTTCCACCTTGGGCTGTTACCTCGTTAGCTGAAAACAGCCCGACCTTGAAGGAAGAGAAAGCGGCCTGCTGTCTGCGTGACAGCAACTGCTTTAACCATGGCTCTGACTCTGGTCTTGATTGTGCATTAAATTCATATAACTGGAACTCAGATTGCCTTGCCCCATCGGGCCTAACATTATACCCTGGGATCCATGTCCATTCTCCCTTAACCACTCCTCGACAAGACACCAGCTACAGTAGTAAGTAGGTCCCCATGCAGTCTATCAGCCAGCACGGTGTCACATTTGCAGCTGCTTTCCTGTGGGAGCTAACTTCAATACCACACTTTTTCTGTTCTGCTCCCATTGAAAAAATACATGTGTCTGTTAAGGTATACCACTGAATATGGGAGCTACAAGAAAGCAGGAAGGCAGACCCCAGCTACAGTAGTAAGTAGGTCCCCATGCAGTCTATCAGCCAGTACGGTGTCACATTTGCAGCTGCTTTCCTATGGGAGCTATATTCAATACCACAGTTTTTCTGTTCAGCTCCCATTGAAAAAATACATGTCTGTTAAGGTATACCACTGAGTTTGGGAGCTACAAGAAAGCAGGAAGGCAGACCCAAGCTACAGTATTAACTAGGTCCCCATGCAGTCTAACAGCCAGCACGGTGTCACATTTGCAGCTGCTTTCCTGTGGGAGCTATCTTCAATACCACACTTTTTCTCCTCAGCTCCCATTGAAAAAATACATGTGTCTGTTAAGGTATACCGCTGAGTATGGGAGCTACAAGAAAGCAGGAAGACAGACCCCAGCTACAGTAGTAAGTAGGTTGCCATGCAGTGTATCAGCCAGCACGGTGTCACATTTGCAGCTGCTTTCCTGTGGGAGCTATCTTCAATACCACAGTTTTTCTGTTCTGCTCCCATTGAATTAAATACATTTTGTCAGTTAAATTATATAGCTGAGTATGGGAGGTACAAGAAAGCAGGAAGGCAGACCCCAGCTACAGTAGTAAGTAGGTTGCCATGCAGTCTATCAGCCAGCACGGTGTCACATTTGCAGCTGCTTTCCTGTGGGAGCTATCTTCAATACCAGAGTTTTTATCCTCAGCTCCCATTGAAAAAATACATGTGTCTGTTAAGTTATGCCACTGAGTATGGGAGCTACAAGAAAGCAGGAAGGCAGACCCTGCCGCGAAGTTTTCGGCTCTTGGCCTGAAAAACCCAGGCTTGAAGCCTGAAACCCAGGCACGAAGGCCTGAAACCCAGGCACAAAGCCTGAAACCCAGGCAGGAAGGACTGAAACCCAGGCACGAAGGCCTGAAAAATCGAGGCACGAAGGCCTGAAACCCAGGCACGAAGCCTGAAAACCCAGGCACGACGCCTGAAACCCAGGCACGAAGGCCTGAAACCCAGGCACGAAGGCCTGAAACCCAGGCACGAAGCCTGAAACCGAGGCACGAAGCTTGAAACCCAGGCACGAAGGCCTGAAACCCAGGCACAAAGCCTGAAACCCAGGCACGAAGGCCTCAAACCCAGGCACGAAGGCTGAAACACCCAGGCACGAAGGCCTGAAACCCAGGCACAAAAGCCTGAAAAACCCAGGCACGAAGGCCTGAAAAATCGAGGCACGAAGGCCTGAAACCCAGGCACGAAGCCTGAAAACCCAGGCACGACGCCTGAAACCCAGGCACGAAGGCCTGAAACCCAGGAACAAAAGCCTGAAAAACCCAGGCACAAAGGCCTGAAAAACCCAGGCACGAAGGCCTGAAACCCAGGCACAAAAGCCTGAAAAACCCAGGCACGAAGCCTACTTCATGCAGCGATCAACCCAGGGTCCGATTCTCCGCTGGGTGGGAAGAAATCAGTCCTAATCAATGTGTATGTTAAGTTATGCCACTGAGTATGGGAGCTACAAGAAAGCAGGAAGGCAGACCCCAGCTACAGTAGTAAGTAGGTCCCCATGCAGTCTATCAGCCAGCACGGTGTCACATTTGCAGCTGCTTTCCTGTGGGAGCAATCTTCAATACCACACTTTTTCTGTTCAGCTCCCACTGAAATAATAAATGTGTATGTTAAGGTATACCACTGAGTATGGGAGATACAAGAAAGCAGGAAGGCAGACCCCAGCTACAGTAGTAAGTAGGTCCCCATGCAGTCTATCAGCCAGCACGGTGTCACATTTGCAGCTGCTTTCCTGTGGGAGCTATCTTCAATACAACAGTTTTTCTGTTCTGCTCCCATTGAAAAAATACATGTGTCTGTTAAGGTATACCACTGAGTATGGGAGCTACAAGAAAGCAGGAAGGCAGACCCCAGCTACAGTAGTAAGTAGGTCCCCATGCTGTCTATCGGCCAGCACGGTGTCACATTTGCAGCTGCTTTCCTGTGGGAGCTATCTTCAATACCACACTTTTTCTCCTCAGCTCCCATTGAAAAAATACATGTGTCTGTTAAGGTATACCGCTGAGTATGGGAGCTACAAGAAAGCAGAAAGGCAGACCCCAGCTACAGTAGTAAGTAGGTCCCCATGCAGTCTATCAGCCAGCACGGTGTCACATTTGCAGCTGCTTTCCTGTGGGAGCTATCTTCAATATCACACTTTTTCTCCTCAGCTCCCATTGAAAAAATACATGTGTCTGTTAAGGTATACCACTGAGTATGGGAGCTACAAGAAAGCAGGAAGGCAGACCCCAGCTACAGTAGTAAGTAGGTTGCCATGCAGTCTATCAGCCAGCACGGTGTCACATTTGCAGCTGCTTTCCTGTGGGAGCTATCTTCAATACCACAGTTTGTCTGTTCTGCTCCCGTTGAATTAAATACATTTTGTCAGTTAAATTATATAGCTGAGTATGGGAGGTACAAGAAAGCAGGAAGACAGACCCCAGCTACAGTAGTAAGTAGGTCCCCATGCAGTCTATCAGCCAGCACGGTGTCACATTTGCAGCTGCCTTCCTGTGGGAGCTATCTTCAATACCACACTTTTTCTGTTCAGCTCCCATTGAAAAAATACATGTGTCTGTTAAGGTATACCACTGAGTATGGGAGCTACAAGAAAGCAGGAAGGCAGACCCCAGCTACAGTAGTAAGTAGGTCCCCATGCAGTCTATCAGCCAGCACGGTGTCACATTTGCAGCTGCTTTCCTGTGGGAGCTATCTTCAATACCACACTTTTTCTCCTCAGCTCCCATTGAAAAAATACATGTCTATGTTAAGTTATGCCACTGAGTATGGGAGCTACAAGAAAGCAGGAAGGCAGACCCCAGCTACAGTAGTATGTAGGTCCCCATGCAGTCTATCAGCCAGCACGGTGTCACATTTGCAGCTGCTTTCCTGTGGGAGCTATCTTCAATACCACAGTTTCTCTGTTCTGTTCCCATTGAATTAAATACATTTTGTCAGTTAAATTATATAGCTGAGTATGGGAGGTACAAGAAAGCAGGAAGACAGACCCCAGCTACAGTAGTAAGTAGGTCCCCATGCAGTCTATCAGCCAGCACGGTGTCACATTTGCAGCTGCTTTCCTGTGGGAGCTATCTTCAATACCACACTTTTTCTCCTCAGCTCTCATTGAAAAAAATACATTTTGTCTGTTAAGTTATGCCACTGAGTATGGGAGCTACAAGAAAGCAGGAAGGCAGACCCAAGCTACAGTATTAACTAGGTCCCCATGCAGTCTAACAGCCAGCACGGTGTCACATTTGCAGCTGCTTTCCTGTGGGAGCTATCTTCAATACCACACTTTTTCTGTTCTGCTCCCATTGAAAAAATACATGTGTCTGTTAAGGTATACCACTGAGTATGGGAGCTACAAGAAAGCAGGAAGTCAGACCCCAGCTATAGTATTAACTAGGTCCCCATGCAGTCTATCAGCCAGCACGGTGTCACATTTGCAGCTGCTTTCCTGTGGGAGCTATCTTCAATATCACAGTTTTTATCCTCAGCTCCCATTGAAAAAATACATGTCTATGTTAAGTTATGCCACTGAGTATGGGAGCTACAAGAAAGCAGGAAGGCAGACCCTGCCGCGAAGTTTTCGGCTCTTGGCCTGAAAAACCCAGGCTTGAAGCCTGAAAAACCCAGGCACGAAGGCCTGAAACCCAGTCACAAAGCCTGAAACCCAGGCACGAAGCCTGAAACCCAGGCACGAAGGCCTGAAACCCAGGCACGAAGCCTGAAAACCCAGGCACGACGCCTGAAACCCAGGCACGAAGGCCTGAAACCCAGGCACAAAAGCCTGAAAAACCCAGGCACGAAGGCCTGAAAAACCCAGGCACGAAGGCCTGAAACCCAGGCACAAAGGCCTGAAAAACCCAGGCACGAAGGCCTGAAACCCAGGCACAAAAGCCTGAAAAACCCAGGCACGAAGCCTACTTCATGCAGCGATCAACCCAGGGTCCGATTCTCCGCTGGGTGGGAAGAAATCAGTCCTAATCAATGTGAGTGATAGCAGAAATCTTCTTCTTCATTGAGAGCAGGCTCTAACTTATATACACAGCAGCTTCAAAGCTAGCTCAGCAACAGCAGCTAATAGATTACATTCTTATGCTCATCCTACTTGCGGTTTCCGCGATAAGCAAGCTCCCTCACATTTTCCCATCTTGTTTCTCCCCCGTAGTTGTTTTCCACCTTGGGCTGTTACCTCGTTAGCTGAAAACAGCCCGACCTTGAAGGAAGAGAAAGCGGCCTGCTGTCTGCGTGACAGCAACTGCTTTAACCATGGCTCTGACTCTGGTCTTGATTGTGCATTAAATTCATATAACTGGAACTCAGATTGCCTTACCCCATCGGGCCTAACATTATACCCTGGGATCCATGTCCATTCTCCCTTAACCACTCCTCGACAAGACACCAGCTACAGTAGTAAGTAGGTCCGCATGCAGTCTATCAGCCAGCACGGTGTCACATTTGCAGCTGCTTTCCTGTGGGAGCTAACTTCAATACCACACTTTTTCTGTTCTGCTCCCATTGAAAAAATACATGTGTCTGTTAAGGTATACCACTGAATATGGGAGCTACAAGAAAGCAGGAAGGCAGACCCCAGCTACAGTAGTAAGTAGGTCCCCATGCAGTCTATCAGCCAGCACGGTGTCACATTTGCAGCTGCTTTCCTGTGGGAGCTATCTTCAATACCACACTTTTTCTCCTCAGCTCCCATTGAAAAAAATACATTTTGTCTGTTAAGTTATGCCACTGAGTATGGGAGCTACAAGAAAGCAGGAAGGCAGACCCCAGCTACAGTAGTAAGTAGGTCCCCATGCAGTCTATCAGCCAGCACGGTGTCACATTTGCAGCTGCCTTCCTGTGGGAGCTATCTTCAATACCACACTTTTTCTCCTCAGCTCCCATTGAAAAAATACATGTGTCTGTTAAGGTATACCACTGAGTATGGGAGCTACAAGAAAGCAGGAAGGCAGACCCCAGCTACAGTAGTAAGTAGGTTGCCATGCAGTCTATCAGCCAGCACGGTGTCACATTTGCAGCTGCTTTCCTGTGGGAGCTATCTTCAATACCACAGTTTCTCTGTTCTGCTCCCATTGAATTAAATACATTTTGTCAGTTAAATTATATAGCTGAGTATGGGAGGTACAAGAAAGCAGGAAGACAGACCCCAGCTACAGTAGTAAGTAGGTCCCCATGCAGTCTATCAGCCAGCACGGTGTCACATTTGCAGCTGCCTTCCTGTGGGAGCTATCTTCAATACCACAGTTTTTCTGTTCAGCTCCCATTGAAAAAATACATGTGTCTGTTAAGGTATACCACTGAGTATGGGAGCTACAAGAAAGCAGGAAGTCAGACCCCAGCTATAGTATTAACTAGGTCCCCATGCAGTCTATCAGCCAGCACGGTGTCACATTTGCAGCTGCTTTCCTGTGGGAGCTATCTTCAATACCACAGTTTTTATCCTCAGCTCCCATTGAAAAAATACATGTCTATTTTAAGTTATGCCACTGAGTATGGGAGCTACAATAAAGCAGGAAGGCAGACCCTGCCGCGAAGTTTTCGGCTCTTGGCCTGAAAAACCCAGGCTTGAAGCCTGAAAAACCCAGGCACGAAGGCCTGAAACCCAGTCACAAAGCCTGAAACCCAGGCACGAAGCCTGAAACCCAGGCACGAAGGCCTGAAACCCAGGCACGAAGCCTGAAACCCAGGCACGAAGGCCTGAAACCCAGTCACGAGGCCTGAAACCCAGGCACGAAGCCTGAAACCCAGGCACGAAGGCCTGAAACCCAGGCACAAAGGCCTGAAAAACCCAGGCACGAAGGCCTGAAACCCAGGCACAAAAGCCTGAAAAACCCAGGCACGAAGCCTACTTCATGCAGCGATCAACCCAGGGTCCGATTCTCAGCTGAGTGGGAAGAAATCAGTCCTAATCAATGTGAGTGATAGCAGAAATCTTCTTCTTCATTGAGAGCAGGCTCTAACTTATATACACAGCAGCTTCAAAGCTAGCTCAGCAACAGCAGCTAATAGATTACATTCTTATGCTCATCCTACTTGCGGTTTCCGCGATAAGCAAGCTCCCTCACATTTTCCCATCTTGTTTATCCCCCGTAGTTGTTTTCCACCTTGGGCTGTTACCTCGTTACCTGAAAACAGCCCGACCTTGAAGGAAGAGAAAGCGGCCTGCTGTCTGCGTGACAGCAACTGCTTTAACCATGGCTCTGACTCTGGTCTTGATTGTGCATTAAATTCATATAACTGGAACTCAGATTGCCTTGCCCCATCGGGCCTAACATTATACCCTGGGATCCATGTCCATTCTCCCTTAACCACTCCTCGACAAGACACCAGCTACAGTAGTAAGTAGGTCCCCATGCAGTCTATCAGCTAGCACGGTGTCACATTTGCAGCTGCTTTCCTGTGGGAGCTAACTTCAATACCACACTTTTTCTGTTCTGCTCCCATTGAAAAAATACATGTGTCTGTTAAGGTATACCACTGAATATGGGAGCTACAAGAAAGCAGGAAGGCAGACCCCAGCTACAGTAGTAAGTAGGTCCCCATGCAGTCTATCAGCCAATACAGTGTCACATTTGCAGCTGCTTTCCTGTGGGAGCTATCTTCAATACCACAGTTTTTCTGTTCTGCTCCCATTGAAAAAATACATGTGTATGTTAAGTTATGCCACTGAGTATGGGAGCTACAAGAAAGCAGGAAGGCAGACCCCAGCTACAGTAGTAAGTAGCTCCCCATGCAGTCTATCAGCCAGCACGGTGTCACATTTGCAGCTGCTTTCCTGTGGGAGCTATCTTCAATACCACACTTTTTCTCCTCAGCTCCCATTGAAAAAAATACATTTTGTCTGTTAAGTTATGCCACTGAGTATGGGAGCTACAAGAAAGCAGGAAGGCAGACCCCAGATACAGTAGTAAGTAGGTCCCCATGCAGTCTAGCAGCCAGCACGGTGTCACATTTGCAGCTGCTTTCCTGTGGGAGCTATCTTCAATACCACACTTTTTCTGTTCAGCTCCCATTGAATAAAATACATTTTGTCTGTTAAGATATACAACTGAATATGGGAGCTACAAGAAAGCAGGAAGGCAGACCCCAGCTACAGTAGGAAATAGGTGTGATGGGAACATGACTTTTTGTTCACTAGAAACAGGAAAGAATATATTGTAAATAGTTAACCAAGGGCTAGCAACCTTGTGATAGTTTACGAAGTTGAGAAACCGCAAAAAGATAAACATTACTGAACTAATCAACTACAAGTTGTTCCGAGTTTCAGACTTAAGCAGAGGACACCAAGGAAGACTACTGGGGCCTTCATCAACGATCAGCCGGAGGCAGAAAACGACCCCTAGCAACTGGGTGGACATGCGCGGAAGGACGCTAGAGGGGTGACGTGGAGGAGAGTATAAAAGGAGGAACAGAACGACTCTCGTTGCGCAGTTGGTGGAGCGGTGACTCCCCCTGTCGCCCAGCGCTGTGCTTTGCTTTTTCTTTTCTGTGTTAATAAATTGGTTTTAATTGGCTTAAATGGCCCATTGTGCTCATTTATAACAGCTTGGTGCCGTGACTCGGATCGGAGGCCGTAGGGGAGGATTCTCAGTCACTAGGGGGGGCGCCCCACCAATTTGGTGGCCCCGGTGCTTGAAATCCACCCTCGACCCCGACCGACGAACCCCAAAAAAAAAAAGAAAGAAAAGAGAAAGCAAAGGGGATCCCGGAGTGCAATTAAGGCACTCCGGAAGAATTAAGGGCCCGGGGAACCCCCTTAAAAGTTTTGTGCACAAAGTCCGGACGAAGACCCGGGACGACGGTCTAGGGCGCGTGAGTAATACGGGATCCGTCCGGGCGGGGGTTGGGATCCCGGAGTGCGACTGTGTGATGTGCATGAGAGGAGAGCTGGCAGCCAGACTCTCCAAGTGAGTGCGGACCCTCAGTAGTGCGGTTCCCACAGACCCGCGAGGGCTTGGGCCACGAACCAGGGGAAGCGAAAGGAATTGTGTGAAAGAAGGCACTCCGGAAGAATAAGACAGGGGAAGGGCAAGCCCCTGTGGGATCCCGGAGCGCGGAAAGAAGGCACTCCGGAAGAATGGGACAGGGGAAGAGTAAGCCCCCTGCCGAGGTAAAACTCCCTCCAGTACCTAGGGAAAGCCCTTTAGGGTTTGTGTTAGAAAACTGGCGACATTTTCCAGGCACGCAGGACAAGGATAAGGCCAAAATGATTCAATATTGCGTTGAAGTATGGGGAGGGAAGGAAATTTCTAAAAGGGTGTTTTGGCCTATATTCGGTTCTTCAGAACTTTGGGTAAGACAAGCCTTAAATATTTGGGTGAATAGCAAAATACCCCCCTGTACCCAAGAAGAGAGTCATTACGCTAGGGTGTGGGTGGAGAGACCGGAGGTATTTCTGTTTAAGCTCTCCGAAATACCAAAAGGGAATAAGAGTAAGAAAAAGGGAAGTAAACCAGATGACGCTTTAGTGGCACCTCCACCCTATGTACCCCCACCCCAAGTACAGGCAGCAGTGGCTCCTCCGAGCGCACCAGCAGGGACAGATTCAGATTCAGACGAACCCGAATATACAGGACCGGTAACCCGAAGCCGGACCAGGAAGGGTTTATATCCCTTAAGAGAGATGCCTATGGGGGGACCCCAACCTGGCATAGGGTTTATATCGGTGCCTCTAAGTTCGGGGGATGTTAGGGATTTTAAGAAAGAAATGGGATCCCTTTTGGAAGATCCACTTGGAGTAGCCGAGCAGGTAGATCAATTTTTGGGACCCAGCATGTACACTTGGGAAGAACTGCAATCTATATTGAACATCTTATTTACAGCAGAAGAGAAAAATATGATCAGAAGGGAAGGAATGCGCATCTGGGATACGCAGCACGCGCAAGGGCCGGCAGCAGATACAAAATGGCCGTTACAAAACCCTAATTGGGACCATCAGAATCCGGCCCATAGAGTGCATATGCAAGATCTCAGAACAATAATTGTGCAAGGGATCAGGGAGTCTGTTCCAAGGGGACAGAATATTAACAAAGCTTTTAACGAAAGACAAAAAAAAGATGAGACCCCCACTGAATGGCTGGAGAGACTAAGAAAGAACTTTCAGTTGTATTCAGGAATGGATCCGGATGGACAAATGGGACAGGCAGTACTGAAAGTACACTTTGTTTCCAAATCCTGGGAAGACATTAGAAAGAAAATACAAAAATTAGAGGATTGGCAAGATAGGGAGCTAGATGAATTGCTAAGAGAGGCCCAAAAGGTATATGTGAGAAGGGAGGAAGAGCGAGATAAGAAACAAGCCCGAATAATGGTGGCTGCAATGCGTGAAAGCCGGGAGATGGATAGGAAACCCAAGCAAGACAAAAGGGAATCCAGGTGGAATGGACAAGATAAACAAAACTTGAAGGTGTGTTTTTATTGCGGGAAAAAGGGACACTTTAAGAAGGAATGTCGGATGCGGATCAGGGATGAGAAGGAGTTTAAGGAGGATTAGGGGGATCAGGGGCTCTACCTTTTGGGGACCCAGAAACATCGAAGAGAGCCCTTGATAAAATTGAAGGTGGGTCCCCAGGGCCAGGATATTACTTTCCTGGTTGACACTGGAGCTGAAAGGTCTACACTCCAGTCATTACCTAAAGGGTGTAAATTATCTAGAGAAACTGCCACAGTAGTGGGAGCAAAAGGAGAACCTTTTGAAGTTAAGATAATAAAAGAGGTAATGGTAGAATCAGACTCCAAAATGGGCATTGGGGACTTTTTATTAGTACCCGAATCAGATTATAACCTATTAGGAAGGGATATGATTGTAGAATTAGGTATTCAAATCACAGTGGTGGAACAGGAAATCCAAATTAAGTTGTGCCCCTTGAGATTGGAAGATGAGGAAAGGATCAACCCTGAAGTATGGTATAATCCTGACAACGCTGGAAGATTAGAAATTACTCCCTTCAAGGTCACTATTAGAAATCCAGAGATGCCAGTAAGAATAAAACAATACCCAATGTCTTTGGAAGGGAGAAAAGGGCTGAAACCAGAAATCGACCGGCTAATCAAACAGGGACTACTGGAGCCCTGTATGTCCCCTTATAATACTCCAATTTTACCGGTAAAGAAACCAAACGGGTCTTATCGTTTAGTACATGACTTAAGAGAAATAAACAAGAGAACAATAGCCAGGTTCCCAGTAGTGGCTAATCCCTATACGTTATTGAGTAAACTGAGCCCGGACAATCACTGGTACAGTGTAATCGACTTAAAGGATGCCTTTTGGGCTTGTCCTTTAGATGAAGTGAGTAGAGATTACTTTGCCTTTGAATGGGAAGACCCAGAGACAGGGAGGAAACAACAACTTAGATGGACGGTGTTACCCCAAGGTTTTACAGAATCCCCTAATTTATTTGGGCAGGCTTTGGAACAAATATTGGAGGATTACCAAACTGAACCTGGGATAACCTTGATACAATATGTAGATGACTTATTAATAGCAGGAAAAGATGAAGAAGCAGTAAGAAAAGAAAGTATAAAACTTTTAAATTTTTTGGGACTTAAAGGATTAAAGGTTTCAAGAGCCAAACTACAGTTTGTGGCAGAAGAAGTAAAATATTTAGGGCACTATTTAAAACGAGGTGAGAAAAGAATAGACCCAGAAAGAGTGCAGGCTATTCTATCATTGCCAATACCTAAAAACAAGAGACAAATTAGACAAATTTTGGGTTTAACAGGATATTGTAGACAATGGATTGAGAATTATAGTAGTAAGGCCAGGTTCTTATACCAAAAGCTGACTCAGGATGGGTGGATGAAATGGACTCAGGAGGACACAGAAAAACTGAGGGAACTAACGGAGAGTCTGATGCATGCCCCAGTTTTAAGCCTCCCTGATTTAAAAAGACCTTTTTACTTATTTGTTAATATAGAGGAAGGAATAGTTTTTGGAGTACTAGCCCAAGAATGGGCAGATAAGAGGAAACCTGTAGCGTATCTATCGAAACTTTTGGACCCCGTAAGCAGAGGATGGCCTGCGTGTCTGCAAATGTTAGCTGGGTGCGCGTTATTAGTCGAAGAGGCTAGGAAAATTACCTTTAATAGCAATCTCAAGGTTTATTCTCCCCATAATATCAGGAGCGTTATGCAGCAAAAGGCAGACAAATGGATATCAGACACTAGGCTCCTAAAATATGAGGGAATTTTATTAGAAGCACCAAATTTTACCTTAGAAACAACTGCTATTCAAAATCCAGCTACCTTTTTGTTTGGGAATGTAGAAGAAACACCTTTGACACATAATTGTTTGATAACTATTGAAGAACAAACTAAAATTAGGCCTGACTTAGAAGAAGAAGAATTAGATGAAGGAGAAAAGTTATTTGTAGATGGATCCTCCCGGGTGGTAGAAGGAAAACGTCAATCAGGTTACGCTATCATAAGGGGCACAAACTTACAAGTAGTGGAATCAGGGGCTTTGGATAAGTCCTGGTCAGCACAAGCCTGTGAACTGTATGCCATCCTTCGAGCTTTAAAACTTTTGAAGGGGAAGGAGGGAACGATATATACTGATTCCAAATATGGGTTTGGGGTAGTACACACCTTTGGAAAATTATGGGAAGAACGAGGATTAATTAACTCACAAGGGAAGGGGTTAGTTCACCAGCAATTGATAATTGAAGTATTGCAAGCCCTGAGGGGACCCAAAAGAATAGCAGTAGTACACCTAAAAGGCCATCAAACAGGAACGGACCTCAAAACTAGGGGGAATAATGCAGCAGATCGGGAAGCTAAGCGAGCAGCAGCTAGAGAAATGCTTTTAAGGGAAAACCCGAAGAGGCAGGATAGATTAACGGAGGACACGGAATTAGTCTTCACCTCCGAAGAAGAGGACAAGTTAAAGAAATTGGAATTGTCTAAGGACAATGGAAAATGGATAACCCAGGATGGGCGGGAAATATTGCCCAAAGCAGTAGCCCAAAGAATTATGTATAAACTACACCAAGGTACACACTGGGGAGCTCAAGGACTAGCAGATCATTTTGCAACCAAATATATGACTATTGGGTTGCACGACATTGCCAAACACATCACCAAAAGTTGTCCTACCTGTTTACGAGTTAATCGGAGTAACTTGAGGAAATTACCTCCCGGAGGTCGACCCTTAGCTAAAAGACCATTTTCAAGCCTACAAATTGACTTTACAGAACTACCTAAAGTGGGGCGAATAAGATACCTTTTGGTGATGGTGGATCATCTCACACACTATGTGGAAGCATTCCCAACTACGAGAGAGACTGCCCAAACTGTAGTAAAAATTTTGCTTGAAGAAGTAATACCGAGATATGGGGTACCCGAAACCATAGACTCAGATCAAGGCCCGCACTTTACCTCGAAAATAACTCAGGATTTAGCTAATGCGTTGGGAATAAAGTGGGAAAGACATACCCCATATCATCCTCAGAGCTCAGGGCGGGTAGAAAGGATGAATGGAGAAATAAAGAAACAATTAACTAAACTGATGTTAGAAACTAAATTATCATGGGTAAAATGTATACCACTGGCCCTATTGAACATTAGAACACAACCACGAGCAGATACGGGGTTATCTCCCTTTGAGATGTTATATGGAATGCCTTATAATTTAGAAAAGGTACAAACAAACCCCAATATTAATGACGAAAATTTGAATCGTTATTTAATTATTTTGGCAAAGTATAGGAGAAGTTTATGGGAAAAAGGAATGTGGACCCAAAGACCTCCTTTGGATCTTGTATTACATCAGGTGCAGCCCGGAGATTGGGTGTTAGTCAGAAGTTGGAAGGAAAACCCACTAGTACCGAAGTGGGAAGGGCCCTATTTAACACTGCTCACCACAGACACCGCCATAAGAACAGCCGAGAAAGGGTGGACTCATGCAAGCCGAATAAAGGGGCCAGTAGACCCTTCCAACTTCCCAGAGTGTCCGGCTCCTCAGTGGAAAGTAAAGACACCAACAGACGACCTAAAGCTGGTATTAACTAAGGTTACGCCAGGGACGTCCGGACAAAGCTCATAGACTTGGAGGAAGGAAAGACGGTACGATTATAAATCCCTGCCCCTTAAGTAGTGGGAAAGACTGTCACCAGCAAACCAGGAAAGAATCCAGCGAAAGCTATCATTGACTTTGTGTCCCTATTTACCGAGCTTGAATTTTTAACAGCTAACTTTTGCATTTTTGTTAATTATTTAGCTTGCTGAACTTTTGTTATAAAATTGGTACAAGTTAAAACTTGTAAGAAGTTGTGATAAATCCACTGTCAGAAAAAGGGAGGGCCCATACTTACCAACCGTACTGGGAGGGATAGTTTGGGCATAACCTCAATCCGAGGCCTCAAAGCCGGGATTGGGGCCTCTTATTTGAATTTGGCAATACTGTTCTAACCAGCCTCTCGGCCCCCGCGAGGGTCAAGCCGTGGGCGAACCAACAGCTGCAGGTGCAACTCCCTGTGAACTCTCTCAAAGAGCGAGAGGAATGTAAGTTCCATCCCCAAAAGGATCCTTGCTGCCAAGAAGATAATAACCCTCGTAACTAGCAGCAAACTAGTTGACGAGCGAGGCAGAGGGATACTTGGTGAAAGGACGGAACCCCATGGAGCTTACAGGCAATGACCAAAGGGGCGAGAGGATTCGGGTTAGAAGGATGGGAAAATTGGGCAGACTAATTAACCATACCCACACTGGCAGTGGATTTTACTTAACTTTAATGTGGATGTGGATGATATGGTCATTGATCAGGACAGCACTAGGAGACAATGTACCAAGCCATGAACCCTTTAAATGGTCACTTATCAGATGGGAAGATCAACGGGTCATTGCAAAAACTACAACTTCGGGGGCCCCCTCTTTTAGATGTCAGCTGTGTGACATTATCCAGACTCAGCCCTGTAAGAATAAGGTAGGGTTCTATATGTGCCCAGCATCAAATCCAGGGAAGGCATATTGCAACTACCCTGGGGAATTTTTTTGTGAATATTGGGAATAGGAACAGGAGCAGCTGCCTTAATAAACCAACAAAAAGGTATGATAAACTTAAGAGCCTCAGTAGATGAAGATTTGAGTAGAATCGAAAAGGCGATAGATGGGCTAGTCAAATCAGTAAGGTCCTTATCAGAAGTAGTGCTCCAGAATAGGAGGGGTTTAGATTTATTGTTTTTACAACAAGGAGGGTTGTGTGTAGCCTTACGAGTGGAATGTTGCACATATGCAGATCACACTGGAATAGTGATAGATACCATGGCTGAGCTCAGGAAGCAATTGGAAAAACGTAAAAAGGAAAGAGAAGCACAACAGAGTTGGTATGAATCATGGTTCAACCACTCTCCTTGGCTCACAACGCTTTTGTCCACTATAGCAGGACCTCTAATATTATTTATCTTGATATTAACCTTTGGGCCTTGTATATTTAACAAATTGATAAACATAGTGAAGGGAAGATTGGAGGCTGCTCACCTTATGCTAGTTAGAGCAAGATATGAACCACTAAACAGTGAAAACGCAGAGGACTACTTGGAGCTCAGCAGAAAGGAGCTCACCAGGTTCAGTGAACAAAAAGAGTGAAATAGAAAAAGGGGGGATTGTGATGGGAACATGACTTTTTGTTCACTAGAAACAGGAAAGAATATATTGTAAATAGTTAACCAAGGGCTAGCAACCTTGTGATAGTTTACGAAGTTGAGAAACCGCAAAAGATAAACATTACTGAACTAATCAACTACAAGTTGTTCCAAGTTTCAGACTTAAGCAGAGGACACCAAGGAAGACTACTGGGGCCTTCATCAACGATCAGCCGGAGGCAGAAAACGACCCCTAGCAACTGGGTGGACATGCGCGGAAGGACGCTAGAGGGGTGACGTGGAGGAGAGTATAAAAGGAGGAACAGAACGTCTCTCGTTGCGCAGTTGGTGGAGCGGTGACTCCCCCTGTCGCCCAGCGCTGTGCTTTGCTTTTTCTTTTCTGTGTTAATAAATTGGTTTTAATTGGCTTAAATGGCCCATTGTGCTCATTTATAACAATAGGTCACCATGCAGTCTATCAGCCAGCACGGTGTCACATTTGCAGCTGCTTTCCTGTGGGAGCTATCTTCAATACCACACTTTTTCTCCTCAGCTCCCATTGAAAAAATACATTTTGTCTGTTAAGATATACCACGGAATATGGGAGCTACAAGAAAGCAGGAAGGCAGACCTCAGCTACAGTAGGAAGTAGGTCCCCATGCAGTCTATCAGCCAGCACGGTGTCACATTTGCAGCTGCTTTCCTGTGGGAGCTATCTTCAATACCACACTTTTTCTCCTCAGCTCCCTTTGAAAAAATACATGTGTCTGTTAAGTTATGCCACTGAGTATGGGAGCTACAAGAAAGCAGGAAGGCAGACCCCAGCTACAGTAGTAAGTAGGTCCCCATGCAGTCTATCAGCCAGCACGGTGTCACATTTGCAGCTGCTTTCCTGTGGGAGCTATCTTCAATACCACACTTTTTCTCCTCAGCTCCCATTGAAAAAATACATGTGTCTGTTAAGGTATACCACTGAGTATGGGAGCTACAAGAAAGCAGGAAGGCAGACCCCAGCTACAGTAGTAAGTAGGTCCCCATGCAGTCTAGCAGCCAGCACGGTGTCACATTTGCAGCTGCTTTCCTGTGGGAGCTATCTTCAATACCACAGTTTTTCTGTTCAGCTCCCATTGAAAAAAATACATTTTGTCTGTTAAGTTATGCCACTGAGTATGGGAGCTACAAGAAAGCAGGAAGGCAGACCCCAGCTATAGTAGTAAGTAGGTCTCCATGTAGTCTATCAGCCAGCACGGTGTCACATTTGCAGCTGCTTTCCTGTGGGAGCTATCTTCAATACCACAGTTTTTATCCTCAACTCCCATTGAAAAAATACATGTGTATGTTAAGTTATGCCACTGAGTATGGGAGCTACAAGAAAGCAGGAAGGCAGACCCTGACGCGAAGTTTTCGGCTCTTGGCCTGAAAAACCCAGGCTTGAAGCCTGAAACCCAGGCACGAAGGCCTGAAACCCAGGCACAAAGCCTGAAACCCAGGCACGAAGCCTGAAACCCAGGCACGAAGGCCTGAAACCCAGGCACGAGGCCTGAAACCCAGGCACGAAGCCTGAAACCCATGCACGAAGGCCTGAAACCCAGGCACAAAGCCTGAAACCCAGGCACGAAGACCTGAAACCCAGGCACGAAGCCTGAAACACCCAGGCACGAAGGCCTGAAACCCAGTCACAAAAGCCTGAAAAACCCAGGCACGAAGGCCTGAAAAATCGAGGCACGAAGGCCTGAAACCCAGGCACGAAGCCTGAAAACCCAGGCACGAAGCCTGAAACCCAGGAACGAAGGCCTGAAACCCAGGCACAAAAGCCTGAAAAACCCAAGCACAAAGGCCTGAAACCCAGGCACAAAAGCCTGAAAAACCCAGGCACGAAGCCTACTTCATGCAGCGATCAACCCAGGGTCCGATTCTCAGCTGGGTGGGAAGAAATCAGTCCTAATCAATGTGAGTGATAGCAGAAATCTTCTTCTTCATTGAGAGCAGGCTCTAACTTATATACACAGCAGCTTCAAAGCTAGCTCAGCAACAGCAGCTAATAGATTACATTCTTATGCTCATCCTACTTGCGGTTTCCGCGATAAGCAAGCTCCCTCACATTTTCCCATCTTGTTTATCCCCCGTAGTTGTTTTCCACCTTGGGCTGTTACCTCGTTAGCTGAAAACAGCCCGACCTTGAAGGAAGAGAAAGCGGCCTGCTGTCTGCGTGACAGCAACTGCTTTAACCATGGCTCTGACTCTGGTCTTGATTGTGCATTAAATTCATATAACTGGAACTCAGATTGCCTTGCCCCATCGGGCCTAACATTATACCCTGGGATCCATGTCCATTCTCCCTTAACCACTCCTCGACAAGACCCCAGCTACACTAGTAAGTAGGTCCCCATGCAGTCTATCAGCCAGCACGGTGTCACATTTGCAGCTGCTTTCCAGTAGGAGCTAACTTCAATACCACACTTTTTCTGTTCTGCTCCCATTGAAAAAATACATGTGTCTGTTAAGGTATACCACTGAATATGGGAGCTACAAGAAAGCAGGAAGGCAGACCCCAGCTACAGTAGTAAGTAGGTCCCCATGCAGTCTATCAGCCAGCACGGTGTCACATTTGCAGCTGCTTTCCTGTGGGAGCTATCTTCAATACCACAGTTTTTATCCTCAGCTCCCATTGAAAAAATACGTGTGTATGTTAAGTTATGCCACTGAGTATGGGAGCTACAAGAAAGCAGGAAGGCAGACCCCAGCTACAGTAGTAAGTAGGTCCCCATGCAGTCTATCAGCCAGCACGGTGTCACATTTGCAGCTGCTTTCCTGTGGGAGCTATCTTCAATACCACACTTTTTCTGTTCTGTTCCCATTGAAAAAATACATTTTGTCTGTTAAGATATACCACTGAATATGGGAGCTACAAGAAAGCAGGAAGGCAGACCCCAGATACAGTAGTAAGTAGGTCCCCATGCAGTCTATCAGCCAGCACAGTTTCACATTTGCAGCTGCTTTCCTGTGGGAGCTATCTTCAATACCACACTTTTTCTCCTCAGCTCCCATTGAAAAAATACATGTGTCTGTTAAGTTATGCCACTGAGTATAAGAGCTACAAGAAAGCAGGAAGGCAGACCCCAGCTACAGTAGTATGTAGGTCCCCATGCAGTCTATCAGCCAGCACGGTGTCACATTTGCAGCTGCTTTCCTGTGGGAGCTATCTTCAATACCACACTTTTTCTGTTCTGCTCCCATTGAAAAAATACATGTGTCTGTTAAGGTATACCACTGAGTATGGGAGCTACAAGAAAGCAGGAAGGCAGACCCCAGCTACAGTAGTAAGTAGGTCCCCATGCAGTCTATCAGCCAGCACGGTGTCACATTTGCAGCTGCTTTCCTGTGGGAGCTATCTTCAATACCACAGTTTTTCTGTTCAGCTCCCATTGAATAAAATACCTTGTGTCTATTAAGGTATACCACTGAGAATGGGAGCTACAAGAAAGCAGGAAGGCAGACCCTGCAGCTATAGTAGTAAGTAGGTCTCCATGTAGTCTATCAGCCAGCACGGTGTCACATTTGCAGCTGCTTTCCTGTGGGAGCTATCTTCAATACCAGAGTTTTTATCCTCAACTCCCATTGAAAAAATACATGTGTATGTTAAGTTATGCCACTGAGTATGGGAGCTACAAGAAAGCAGGAAGGCAGACACTGCCGCGAAGTTTTCGGCTCTTGACCTGAAAAACCCAGGCTTGAAGCCTGAAACCCAGGCACGAAGGCCTGAAACCCAGGCACAAAGCCTGAAACCCAGGCACGAACCCTGAAACCCAGGAACGAAGGCCTGAAACCCAGGCACGAGGCCTGAAACCCAGGCACGAAGCCTGAAACCCAGGCACGAAGGCCTGAAACCCAGGCACAAAGCCTGAAACCCAGGCACGAAGGCCTGAAACCCAGGCACGAAGCCTGAAACACCCAGGCACGAAGGCCTGAAACCCAGGCACAAAAGCCTGAAAAACCCAGGCACGAAGGCCTGAAAAATCGAGGCACGAAGGCCTGAAACCCTGGCACGAAGCCTGAAAACCCAGGCAAGACGCCTGAAACCCAGGCACGAAGGCCTGAAACCCAGGCACAAAAGCCTGAAAAACCCAGGCACAAAGGCCTGAAAAACCCAGGCACGAAGGCCTGAAACCCAGGCACAAAAGCCTGAAAAACCCAGGCACGAAGCCTACTTCATGCAGCGATCAACCCAGGGTCCGATTCTCAGCTGGGTGGGAAGAAATCAGTCCTAATCAATGTGAGTGATAGCAGAAATCTTCTTCTTCATTGGGAGCAGGCTCTAACTTATATACACAGCAGCTTCAAAGCTAGCTCAGCAACAGCAGCTAATAGATTACATTCTTATGCTCATCCTACTTGCGGTTTCCGCGATAAGCAAGCTCCCTCACATTTTCCCATCTTGTTTATCCCCCGTAGTTGTTTTCCACCTTGGGCTGTTACCTCGTTAGCTGAAAACCGCCCGACCTTGAAGGAAGAGAAAGCGGCATGCTGTCTGCGTGACAGCAACTGCTTTAACCATGGCTCTGCCTCTGGTCTTGATTGTGCATTAAATTCATATAACTGGAACTCAGATTGCCTTGCCCCATCGGGCCTAACATTATACCCTTGGATCCATGTCCATTCTCCCTTAACCACTCCTCGACAAGACACCAGCTACAGTAGTAAGTAGGTCCCCATGCAGTCTATCAGCCAGCACGGTGTCACATTTGCAGCTGCTTTCCTGTGGGAGCTATCTTCAATACCACACTTTTTCTGTTCTGCTCCCATTGAAAAAGTACATGTGTCTGTTAAGGTATACCACTGAATATGGGAGCTACAAGAAAGCAGGAAGGCAGACCCCAGCTACTGTAGTAAGTAGGTCCCCATGCAGTCTGTCAGCCAGCACGGTGCCACATTTGCAGCTGCTTTCCTGTGGGAGCTATCTTCAATACCACAGTTTTTATCCTCAGCTCCCTTTGAAAAAATACATGTGTATGATAAGTTATGCCACAGAGTATGGGAGCTACAAGAAAGCAGGAAGGCAGACCCCAGCTACAGTACTAAGTAGGTCCCCATGCAGTCTAGCAGCCAGCACGGTGTCACATTTGCAGCTCCTTTCCTGTGGGAGCTATCTTCAATACCACAGTTTTTCTGTTCTGCTCCCATTGAATTAAATACATTTTGTCAGTTAAATTATATAGCTGAGTATGGGAGCTACAAGAAAGCTGGAAGGCAGACCCCAGCTACAGTAGTAAGTAGGTCCCCATGCAGTCTATCAGCCAGCACGGTGTCACATTTACAGCTGCTTTCCTGTGGGAGCTATCTTCAATACCACAGTTTTTCTGTTCAGCTCCCATTGAATAAAATACCTTGTGTCTATTAAGGTATACCACTGAGAATGGGAGCTACAAGAAAGCAGGAAGGCAGACCCTGCAGCTATAGTAGTAAGTAGGTCTCCATGTAGTCTATCAGCCAGCACGGTGTCACATTTGCAGCTGCTTTCCTGTGGGAGCTATCTTCAATACCACAGTTTTTATCCTCAACTCCCATTGAAAAAATACATGTGTATGTTAAGTTATGCCACTGAGTATGGGAGCTACAAGAAAGCAGGAAGGCAGACCCTGCCGCGAAGTTTTCGGCTCTTGACCTGAAAAACCCAGGCTTGAAGCCTGAAACCCAGGCACGAAGGCCTGAAACCCAGGCACAAAGCCTGAAACCCAGGCACGAACCCTGAAACCCAGGCACGAAGGCCTGAAACCCAGGCACGAGGCCTGAAACCCAGGCACGAAGCCTGAAACCTAGGCACGAAGGCCTGAAACCCAGGCACAAAGCCTGAAACCCAGGCACGAAGGCCTGAAACCCAGGCACGAAGCCTGAAACACCCAGGCACGAAGGCCTGAAACCCAGGCACAAAAGCCTGAAAAACCCAGGCACGAAGGCCTGAAAAATCGAGGCACGAAGGCCTGAAACCCTGGCACGAAGCCTGAAAACCCAGGCACGACGCCTGAAACCCAGGCACGAAGGCCTGAAACCCAGGCACAAAAGCCTGAAAAAACCCAGGCACAAAGGCCTGAAAAACCCAGGCATGAAGGCCTGAAAAACCCAGGCACAAAAGCCTGAAAAACCCAGGCACGAAGCCTACTTCATGCAGCGATCAACCCAGGGTCCGATTCTCAGCTGGGTGGGAAGAAATCAGTCCTAATCAATGTGAGTGATAGCAGAAATCTTCTTCTTCATTGGGAGCAGGCTCTAACTTATATACACAGCAGCTTCAAAGCTAGCTCAGCAACAGCAGCTAATAGATTACATTCTTATGCTCATCCTACTTGCGGTTTCCGCGATAAGCAAGCTCCCTCACATTTTCCCATCTTGTTTATCCCCCGTAGTTGTTTTCCACCTTGGGCTGTTACCTCGTTAGCTGAAAACCGCCCGACCTTGAAGGAAGAGAAAGCAGCCTGCTGTCTGCGTGACAGCAACTGCTTTAACCATGGCTCTGACTCTGGTCTTGATTGTGCATTGATTTCATATAACTGGAACTCAGATTGCCTTGCCCCATCGGGCCTAACATTATACCCTGGGATCCATGTCCATTCTCCCTTAACCACTCCTCGACAAGACACCAGCTACAGTAGTAAGTAGGTCCCCATGCAGTCTATCAGCCAGCACGGTGTCACATTTGCAGCTGCTTTCCTGTGGGAGCTATCTTCAATACCACACTTTTTCTGTTCAGCTCCCATTGAAAAAATACATGTGTCTGTTAAGGTATACCACTGAATATGGGAGCTACAAGAAAGCAGGAAGGCAGACCCCAGCTACTGTAGTAAGTAGGTCCCCATGCAGTCTGTCAGCCAGCACGGTGCCACATTTGCAGCTGCTTTCCTGTGGGAGCTATCTTCAATACCACAGTTTTTATCCTCAGCTCCCTTTGAAAAAATACATGTGTATGATAAGTTATGCCACTGAGTATGGGAGCTACAAGAAAGCAGGAAGGCAGACCCCAGCTACAGTACTAAGTAGGTCCCCATGCAGTCTAGCAGCCAGCACGGTGTCACATTTGCAGCTCCTTTCCTGTGGGAGCTATCTTCAATACCACAGTTTTTCTGTTCTGCTCCCATTGAATTAAATACATTTTGTCAGTTAAATTATATAGCTGAGTATGGGAGCTACAAGAAAGCAGGAAGGCAGACCCCAGCTACAGTAGTAAGTAGGTCCCCATGCAGTCTATCAGCCAGCACGGTGTCACATTTGCAGCTGCTTTCCTGTGGGAGCTATCTTCAATACCACAGTTTTTCTGTTCAGCTCCCATTGAATAAAATACCTTGTGTCTATTAAGGTATACCACTGAGAATGGGAGCTACAAGAAAGCAGGAAGGCAGACCCTGCAGCTATAGTAGTAAGTAGGTCTCCATGTAGTCTATCAGCCAGCACGGTGTCACATTTGCAGCTGCTTTCCTGTGGGAGCTATCTTCAATACCACAGTTTTTATCCTCAACTCCCATTGAAAAAATACATGTGTATGTTAAGTTATGCCACTGAGTATGGGAGCTACAAGAAAGCAGGAAGGCAGACAGTGCCGCGAAGTTTTCGGCTCTTGACCTGAAAAAACCAAGCTTGAAGCCTGAAACCCAGGCACGAAGGCCTGAAACCCAGGCACGAGGCCTGAAACCCAGGCACGAAGGCCTGAAACCCAGGCACGAGGCCTGAAATCCAGGCACGAAGCCTGAAACCCAGGCACGAAGGCCTGAAACCCAGGCACAAAGCCTGAAACCCAGGCACGAAGGCCTGAAACCCAGGCACGAAGCCTGAAACACCCAGGCACGAAGGCCTGAAACCCAGGCACAAAAGCCTGAAAAACCCAGGCACGAAGGCCTGAAAAATCGAGGCACGAAGGCCTGAAACCCTGGCACGAAGCCTGAAAACCCAGGCACGACGCCTGAAACCCAGGCACGAAGGCCTGAAACCCAGGCACAAAAGCCTGAAAAACCCAGGCACGAAGCCTACTTCATGCAGCGATCAACCCAGGGTCCAATTCTCAGCTGGGTGGGAAGAAATCTGTCCTAATCAATGTGAGTGATAGCAGAAATCTTCTTCTTCATTGGGAGCAGGCTCTAACTTATATACACAGCAGCTTCAAAGCTAGCTCAGCAACAGCAGCTAATAGATTACATTCTTATGCTCATCCTACTTGCGGTTTCCGCGATAAGCAAGCTCCCTCACATTTTCCCATCTTGTTTTTCCCCCGTAGTTGTTTTCCACCTTGGGCTGTTACCTCGTTAGCTGAAAACAGCCCGACCTTGAAGGAAGAGAAAGCGGCCTGCTGTCTGCGTGACAGCAACTGCTTTAACCATGGCTCTGACTCTGGTCTTGATTGTGCATTAAATTCATATAACTGGAACTCAGATTGCCTTGCCCCATCGGGCCTAACATTATACCCTTGGATCCATGTCCATTCTCCCTTAACCACTCCTCGACAAGACACCAGCTACAGTAGTAAGTAGGTCCCCATGCAGTCTATCAGCCAGCACGGTGTCACATTTGCAGCTGCTTTCCTGTGGGAGCTATCTTCAATACCACACTTTTTCTGTTCTGCTCCCATTGAAAAAATACATGTGTCTGTTAAGGTATACCGCTGAGTATGGGAGCTACAAGAAAGCAGGAAGGCAGACCCCAGCTACAGTTGTAAGTAGGTCCCCATGCAGTCTATCAGCCAGCACGGTGCCACATTTGCAGCTGCTTTCCTGTGGGAGCTATCTTCAATACCACAGTTTTTATCCTCAGCTCCCATTGAAAAAATACATGTGTATGATAAGTTATGCCACTGAGTATGGGAGCTACAAGAAAGCAGGAAGGCAGACCCCAGCAAAAGTACTAACTAGGTCCCCATGCAGTCTAGCAGCCAGCACGGTGTCACATTTGCAGCTCCTTTCCTGTGGGAGCTATCTTCAATACCACAGTTTTTCTGTTCAGCTCCCATTGAATTAAATACATTTTGTCAGTTAAATTATATAGCTGAGTATGGGAGCTACAAGAAAGCAGGAAGGCAGACCCCAGCTACAGTAGTAAGTAGGTCCCCATGCAGTCTATCAGCCAGCACGGTGTCACATTTGCAGCTGCTTTCCTGTGGGAGCTATCTTCAATACCACACTTTTTCTGTTCTGCTCCCATTGAAAAAATACATGTGTCTGTTAAGGTATACCACTGAGTATGGGAGCTACAAGAAAGCAGGAAGACAGACCCCAGCTACAGTAGTAAGTAGGTCCCCATGCAGTCTATCAGCCAGCACGGTGTCACATTTGCAGCTGCTTTCCTGTGGGAGCTATCTTCAATACCACACTTTTTCTGTTCAGCTCCCATTGAAAAAATACATGTGTCTGTTAAGGTATACCACTGAGTATGGGAGCTACAAGAAAGCAGGAAGGCAGACCCCAGCTACAGTAGTAAGTAGGTCCCCATGCAGTCTATCAGCCAGCACGGTGTCACATTTGCAGCTGCTTTCCTGTGGGAGCTATCTTCAATACCACACTTTTTCTCCTCAGCTCCCATTGAAAAAATACATGTGTCTGTTAAGTTATGCCACTGAGTATGGGAGCTACAAGAAAGCAGGAAGGCAGACCCCAGCTACAGTAGTAAGTAGGTCCCCATGCAGTCTATCAGCCAGCACGGTGTCACATTTGCAGCTGCTTTCCTGTGGGAGCTATCTTCAATACCACACTTTTTCTGTTCTGCTCCCATTGAATTAAATACATTTTGTCAGTTAAATTATATAGCTGAGTATGGGACCTATAAGAAAGCAGGAAGGCAGACCCCAGCTACAGTAGTAAGTAGGTTCCATGCAGTCTATCAGCCAGCACGGTGTCACATTTGCAGCTGCTTTCCTGTGGGAGCTATCTTCAATACCACACTTTTTCTGTTCTGCTCCCATTGAATTAAATACATTTTGTCAGTTAAATTATATAGCTGAGTATGGGAGCTATAAGAAAGCAGGAAGGCAGACCCCAGCTACAGTAGTAAGTAGGTTGCCATGCAGTCTATCAGCCAGCACGGTGTCACATTTGCAGCTGCTTTCCTGTGGGAGCTATCTTCAATACCACACTTTTTCTCCTCAGCTCCCATTCAAAAAAATACATATGTCTGTTAAGGTATACCACTGAGTATGGGAGCTACAAGAAAGCAGGAAGGCAGACCCCAGCTACAGTAGTAAGTAGGTCCCCATGCAGTCTATCAGCCAGCACGGTGTCACATTTGCAGCTGCTTTCCTGTGGGAGCTATCTTCAATACCACAGTTTTTCTGTTCTGCTCCCATTGAATTAAATACATTTTGTCAGTTAAATTATATAGCTGAGTATGGGAGCTATAAGAAAGCAGGAAGGCAGACCCCAGCTACAGTAGTAAGTAGGTCCCCATGCAGTCTATCAGCCAGCACGGTGTCACATTTGCAGCTGCTTTCCTGTGGGAGCTATCTTCAATACCACACTTTTTCTGTTCAGCTCCCATTGAAAAAATAAATGTGTTCCTTAAGGTATACCACTGAATATGGGAGCTACAAGAAAGCAGGAAGGCAGACCCCAGCTACAGTAGTAAGTAGGTCCCCATGCAGTCTATCAGCCAGCACGGTGTCACATTTGCAGCTGCTTTCCTGTGGGAGGTATCCTCAATACCACACTTTTTCTGTTCTGCTCCCTTTGAAAAAATACATGTGTCTGTTAAGTTATGCCACTGAGTATGGGAGCTACAAGAAAGTAGGAAGGCAGACCCCAGCTACAGTAGTAAGTAGGTCCCCATGCAGTCTATCAGCCAGCACGGTGTCACATTTGCAGCTGCTTTCCTGTGGGACCTTTCTTCAATACCACACTTTTTCTGTTCAGCTCCCATTGAAAAAATAAATGTGTTCCTTAAGGTATACCACTGAATATGGGAGCTACAAGAAAGCAGGAAGGCAGACCCCAGCTACAGTAGTAAGTAGGTCCCCATGCAGTCTATCAGCCAGCACGGTGTCACATTTGCAGCTGCTTTCCTGTGGGAGGTATCCTCAATACCACACTTTTTCTGTTCTGCTCCCTTTGAAAAAATACATGTGTCTGTTAAGTTATGCCACTGAGTATGGGAGCTACAAGAAAGCAGGAAGGCAGACCCCAGCTACAGTAGTAAGTAGGTCCCCATGCAGTCTATCAGCCAGCACGGTGTCACATTTGCAGCTGCTTTCCTGTGGGAGCTATCTTCAATACCACACTTTTTCTGTTCAGCTCCCATTGAAAAAATACATGTGTCTGTTAAGGTATACCGCTGAGTATGGGAGCTACAAGAAAGCAGGAAGGCAGACCCCAGCTACAGTAGTAAGTAGGTCCCCATGCAGTCTATCAGCCAGCACGGTGTCACATTTGCAGCTGCTTTCCTGTGGGAGCTATCTTCAATACCACACTTTTTCTGTTCAGCTCCCATTGAAAAAATACATGTGTCTGTTAAGGTATACCACTGAGTACGGGAGCTACAAGAAAGCAGGAAGGCAGACCCCAGCTACAGTAGTAAGTAGATCCCCATGCAGTGTATCAGCCACCACGGTGTGACATTTGCAGCTGCTTTCCTGTGGGAGCTATCTTCAATACCACACTTTTTCTCCTCAGCTCCCATTGAAAAAATACATGTGTCTGTTAAGTTATGCCACTGAGTATGGGAGCTACAAGAAAGCAGGAAGGCAGACCCCAGCTACAGTACTAAGTAGGTCCCCATGCAGTCTAGCAGCCAGCACGGTGTCACATTTGCAGCTCCTTTCCTGTGGGAGCTATCTTCAATACCACAGTTTTTCTGTTCTGCTCCCATTGAATTAAATACATTTTGTCAGTTAAATTATATAGCTGAGTATGGGAGCTACAAGAAAGCAGGAAGGCAGACCCCAGCTACAGTAGTAAGTAGGTCCCCATGCAGTCTATCAGCCAGCACGGTGTCACATTTGCAGCTGCTTTCCTGTGGGAGCTATCTTCAATACCACAGTTTTTCTGTTCAGCTCCCATTGAATAAAATACCTTGTGTCTATTAAGGTATACCACTGAGAATGGGAGCTACAAGAAAGCAGGAAGGCAGACCCTGCAGCTATAGTAGTAAGTAGGTCTCCATGTAGTCTATCAGCCAGCACGGTGTCACATTTGCAGCTGCTTTCCTGTGGGAGCTATCTTCAATACCACAGTTTTTATCCTCAACTCCCATTGAAAAAATACATGTGTATGTTAAGTTATGCCACTGAGTATGGGAGCTACAAGAAAGCAGGAAGGCAGACAGTGCCGCGAAGTTTTCGGCTCTTGACCTGAAAAAACCAAGCTTGAAGCCTGAAACCCAGGCACGAAGGCCTGAAACCCAGGCACGAGGCCTGAAACCCAGGCACGAAGGCCTGAAACCCAGGCACGAGGCCTGAAATCCAGGCACGAAGCCTGAAACCCAGGCACGAAGGCCTGAAACCCAGGCACAAAGCCTGAAACCCAGGCACGAAGGCCTGAAACCCAGGCACGAAGCCTGAAACACCCAGGCACGAAGGCCTGAAACCCAGGCACAAAAGCCTGAAAAACCCAGGCACGAAGGCCTGAAAAATCGAGGCACGAAGGCCTGAAACCCTGGCACGAAGCCTGAAAACCCAGGCACGACGCCTGAAACCCAGGCAAGAAGGCCTGAAACCCAGGCACAAAAGCCTGAAAAACCCAGGCACGAAGCCTACTTCATGCGGCGATCAACCCAGGGTCCAATTCTCAGCTGGGTGGGAAGAAATCTGTCCTAATCAATGTGAGTGATAGCAGAAATCTTCTTCTTCATTGGGAGCAGGCTCTAACTTATATACACAGCAGCTTCAAAGCTAGCTCAGCAACAGCAGCTAATAGATTACATTCTTATGCTCATCCTACTTGCGGTTTCCGCGATAAGCAAGCTCCCTCACATTTTCCCATCTTGTTTTTCCCCCGTAGTTGTTTTCCACCTTGGGCTGTTACCTCGTTAGCTGAAAACAGCCCGACCTTGAAGGAAGAGAAAGCGGCCTGCTGTCTGCGTGACAGCAACTGCTTTAACCATGGCTCTGACTCTGGTCTTGATTGTGCATTAAATTCATATAACTGGAACTCAGATTGCCTTGCCCCATCGGGCCTAACATTATACCCTTGGATCCATGTCCATTCTCCCTTAACCACTCCTCGACAAGACACCAGCTACAGTAGTAAGTAGGTCCCCATGCAGTCTATCAGCCAGCACGGTGTCACATTTGCAGCTGCTTTCCTGTGGGAGCTATCTTCAATACCACACTTTTTCTGTTCTGCTCCCATTGAAAAAATACATGTGTCTGTTAAGGTATACCGCTGAGTATGGGAGCTACAAGAAAGCAGGAAGGCAGACCCCAGCTACAGTAGTAAGTAGGTCCCCATGCAGTCTATCAGCCAGCACGGTGCCACATTTGCAGCTGCTTTCCTGTGGGAGCTATCTTCAATACCACAGTTTTTATCCTCAGCTCCCATTGAAAAAATACATGTGTATGATAAGTTATGCCACTGAGTATGGGAGCTACAAGAAAGCAGGAAGGCAGACCCCAGCAAAAGTACTAACTAGGTCCCCATGCAGTCTAGCAGCCAGCACGGTGTCACATTTGCAGCTCCTTTCCTGTGGGAGCTATCTTCAATACCACAGTTTTTCTGTTCAGCTCCCATTGAATTAAATACATTTTGTCAGTTAAATTATATAGCTGAGTATGGGAGCTACAAGAAAGCAGGAAGGCAGACCCCAGCTACAGTAGTAAGTAGGTCCCCATGCAGTCTATCAGCCAGCACGGTGTCACATTTGCAGCTGCTTTCCTGTGGGAGCTATCTTCAATACCACACTTTATCTGTTCTGCTCCCATTGAAAAAATACATGTGTCTGTTAAGGTATACCACTGAGTATGGGAGCTACAAGAAAGCAGGAAGACAGACCCCAGCTACAGTAGTAAGTAGGTCCCCATGCAGTCTATCAGCCAGCACGGTGTCACATTTGCAGCTGCTTTCCTGTGGGAGCTATCTTCAATACCACACTTTTTCTGTTCAGCTCCCATTGAAAAAATACATGTGTCTGTTAAGGTATACCACTGAGTATGGGAGCTACAAGAAAGCAGGAAGGCAGACCTCAGCTACAGTAGTAAGTAGGTCCCCATGCAGTCTATCAGCCAGCACGGTGTCACATTTGCAGCTGCTTTCCTGTGGGAGCTATCTTCAATACCACACTTTTTCTCCTCAGCTCCCATTGAAAAAATACATGTGTCTGTTAAGTTATGCCACTGAGTATGGGAGCTACAAGAAAGCAGGAAGGCAGACCCCAGCTACAGTAGTAAGTAGGTCCCCATGCAGTCTATCAGCCAGCACGGTGTCACATTTGCAGCTGCTTTCCTGTGGGAGCTATCTTCAATACCACACTTTTTCTGTTCTGCTCCCATTGAATTAAATACATTTTGTCAGTTAAATTATATAGCTGAGTATGGGACCTATAAGAAAGCAGGAAGGCAGACCCCAGCTACAGTAGTAAGTAGGTTCCATGCAGTCTATCAGCCAGCACGGTGTCACATTTGCAGCTGCTTTCCTGTGGGAGCTATCTTCAATACCACACTTTTTCTGTTCTGCTCCCATTGAATTAAATACATTTTGTCAGTTAAATTATATAGCTGAGTATGGGAGCTATAAGAAAGCAGGAAGGCAGACCCCAGCTACAGTAGTAAGTAGGTTGCCATGCAGTCTATCAGCCAGCACGGTGTCACATTTGCAGCTGCTTTCCTGTGGGAGCTATCTTCAATACCACACTTTTTCTCCTCAGCTCCCATTCAAAAAAATACATATGTCTGTTAAGGTATACCACTGAGTTTGGGAGCTACAAGAAAGCAGGAAGGCAGACCCCAGCTACAGTAGTAAGTAGGTCCCCATGCAGTCTAGCAGCCAGCACGGTGTCACATTTGCAGCTGCTTTCCTGTGGGAGCTATCTTCAATACCACAGTTTTTCTGTTCTGCTCCCATTGAATTAAATACATTTTGTCAGTTAAATTATATAGCTGAGTATGGGAGCTATAAGAAAGCAGGAAGGCAGACCCCAGCTACAGTAGTAAGTAGGTCTCCATGCAGTCTATCAGCCAGCACGGTGTCACATTTGCAGCTGCTTTCCTGTGGGAGCTATCTTCAATACCACACTTTTTCTCCTCAGCTCCCATTGAAAAAAATACATTTTGTCTGTTAAGTTATGCCACTGAGTATGGGAGCTACAAGAAAGCAGGAAGGCAGACCCCAGCTACAGTAGTAAGTAGGTCCCCATGCAGTCTATCAGCCAGCACGGTGTCACATTTGCAGCTGCTTTCCTGTGGGAGCTATCTTCAATACCACACTTTTTCTGTTCAGCTCCCATTGAAAAAATAAATGTGTCCCTTAAGGTATACCACTGAATATGGGAGCTACAAGAAAGCAGGAAGGCAGACCCCAGCTACAGTAGTAAGTAGGTCCCCATGCAGTCTATCAGCCAGCACGGTGTCACATTTGCAGCTGCTTTCCTGTGGGAGGTATCCTCAATACCACACTTTTTCTGTTCTGCTCCCTTTGAAAAAATACATGTGTCTGTTAAGTTATGCCACTGAGTATGGGAGCTACAAGAAAGCAGGAAGGCAGACCCCAGCTACAGTAGTAAGTAGGTCCCCATGCAGTCTATCAGCCAGCACGGTGTCACATTTGCAGCTGCTTTCCTGTGGGAGCTATCTTCAATACCACACTTTTTCTCCTCAGCTCCCATTGAAAAAATACATGTGTCTGTTAAGGTATACCGCTGAGTATGGGAGCTACAAGAAAGCAGGAAGGCAGACCCCAGCTACAGTAGTAAGTAGGTCCCCATGCAGTCTATCAGCCAGCACGGTGTCACATTTGCAGCTGCTTTCCTGTGGGAGCTATCTTCAATACCACACTTTTTCTGTTCAGCTCCCATTGAAAAAATACATGTGTCTGTTAAGGTATACCACTGAGTACGGGAGCTACAAGAAAGCAGGAAGGCAGACCCCAGCTACAGTAGTAAGTAGATCCCCATGCAGTGTATCAGCCACCACGGTGTGACATTTGCAGCTGCTTTCCTGTGGGAGCTATCTTCAATACCACACTTTTTCTCCTCAGCTCCCATTGAAAAAATACATGTGTCTGTTAAGTTATGCCACTGAGTATGGGAGCTACAAGAAAGCAGGAAGGTAGACCCCAGCTACAGTAGTAAGTAGGTCCCCATGCAGTCTATCAGCCAGCACGGTGTCACATTTGCAGCTCCTTTCCTGTGGGAGCTATCTTCAATACCACACTTTTTCTGTTCTGCTCCCATTGAATTAAATACATTTTTTCAGTTAAATTATATAGCTGAGTATGGGAGCTATAAGAAAGCAGGAAGGCAGACCCCAGCTACAGTAGTAAGTAGGTCCCCATGCAGTCTATCAGCCAGCACGGTGTCACATTTGCTGCTGCTTTCCTGTGGGAGCTATCTTCAATACCACACTTTTTCTGTTCAGCTCCAATTGAAAAAATAAATGTGTCTGTTAAGGTATACCACTGAATATGGGAGCTACAAGAAAGCAGGAAGGCAGACCCCAGCTACAGTAGGAAGTAGGTCCCCATGCAGTCTATCAGCCAGCACGGTGTCACATTTGCAGCTGCTTTCCTGTGGGAGCTATCTTCAATACTACACTTTTTCTCCTCAGCTCCCATTGAAAAAAATACATGTGTCTGTTAAGGTATACCACTGAGTATGGGAGCTACAAGAAAGCAGGAAGGCAGACCCCAGCTACAGTAGGAAGTAGGTCCCCATGCAGTCTATCAGCCAGCACGGTGTCACATTTGCAGCTCCTTTCCTGTGGGAGCTATCTTCAATACCACACTTTTTCTCCTCAGCTCCCATTGAAAAAATACATGTGTCTGTTAAGGTATACCACTGAGTATGGGAGCTACAAGAAAGCAGGAAGGCAGACCCCAGCTACAGTAGTAAGTAGGTCCCCATGCAGTCTATCAGCCAGCACGGTGTCACATTTGCAGCTGCTTTCCTGTGGGAGCTATCTTCAATACCACAGTTTTTCTGTTCTGCTCCCATTGAATTAAATACATTTTGTCAGTTAAATTATATAGCTGAGTATGGGAACTATAAGAAAGCAGGAAGGCAGACCCCAGCTACAGTAGTAAGTAGGTCTCCATGCAGTCTATCAGCCAGCACGGTGTCACATTTGCAGCTGCTTTCCTGTGGGAGCTATCTTCAATACCACACTTTTTCTCCTCAGCTCCCATTGAAAAAAATACATTTTGTCTGTTAAGTTATGCCACTGAGTATGGGAGCTACAAGAAAGTAGGAAGGCAGACCCCAGCTACAGTAGTAAGTAGGTCCCCATGCAGTCTATCAGCCAGCACGGTGTCACATTTGCAGCTGCTTTCCTGTGGGACCTTTCTTCAATACCACACTTTTTCTGTTCAGCTCCCATTGAAAAAATAAATGTGTCCCTTAAGGTATACCACTGAATATGGGAGCTACAAGAAAGCAGGAAGGCAGACCCCAGCTACAGTAGTAAGTAGGTCCCCATGCAGTCTATCAGCCAGCACGGTGTCACATTTGCAGCTGCTTTCCTGTGGGAGGTATCCTCAATACCACACTTTTTCTGTTCTGCTCGCTTTGAAAAAATACATGTGTCTGTTAAGGTATATCACTGAGTACGGGAGCTACAAGAAAGCAGGAAGGCAGACCCCAGCTACAGTAGTAAGTAGGTCCCCATGCAGTGTATCAGCCACCACGGTGTCACATTTGCAGCTGCTTTCCTGTGGGAGCTATCTTCAATACCACACTTTTTCTCCTCAGCTCCCATTGAAAAAATACATGTGTCTGTTAAGTTATGCCACTGAGTATGGGAGCTACAAGAAAGCAGGAAGGTAGACCCCAGCTACAGTAGTAAGTAGGTCCCCATGCAGTCTAGCAGCCAGCACGGTGTCACATTTGCAGCTGCTTTCCTGTGGGAGCTATCTTCAATACCACACTTTTTCTGTTCAGCTCCCATTAAAAAAAAATGTGTCTGTTAAGGTATACCACTGAATATGGGAGCTACAAGAAAGCAGGAAGGCAGACCCCAGCTACAGTAGTAAGTAGGTCCCCATGCAGTCTATCAGCCAGCACGGTGTCACATTTGCAGCTGCTTTCCTGTGGGAGCTATCTTCAATACTACACTTTATCTCCTCAGCTCCCATTGAAAAAAATACATGTGTCTGTTAAGGTATACCACTGAGTATGGGAGCTACAAGAAAGCAGGAAGGCAGACCCCAGCTACAGTAGGAAGTAGGTCCCCATGCAGTCTATCAGCCAGCACGGTGTCACATTTGCAGCTCCTTTCCTGTGGGAGCTATCTTCAATACCACAGTTTTTCTGTTCTGCTCCCATTGAATTAAATACATTTTGTCTGTTAAGATATACAACTGAATATGGGAGCTATAAGAAAGCAGGAAGGCAGACCCCAGCTACAGTAGTAAGAAGGTCCCCATGCAGTCTATCAGCCAGCACGGTGTCACATTTGCAGCTGCTTTCCTGTGGGAGCTATCTTCAATACCACACTTTTTCTCCTCAGCTCCCATTGAAAAAAATACATTTTGTTTGTTAAGTTATGCCACTGAGTATGGGAGCTACAAGAAAGCAGGAAGGCAGACCCCAGCTACAGTAGTAGGTAGGTCCCCATGCAGTCTATCAGCCAGCACGGTGTCACATTTGCAGCTGCTTTCCTGTGGGAGCTATCTTCAATACCACACTTTTTCTGTTCTGCTCCCATTGAAAAAATACATGTGTCTGTTAAGGTATACCACTGAGTATGGGAGCTACAAGAAAGCAGGAAGGCAGACCCAGCTACAGTAGTAAGTAGGTCCCCATGCAGTCTATCAGCCAGCACGGTGTCACATTTGCAGCTGCTTTCCTGTGGGAGCTATCTTCAATACCACAGTTTTTATCCTCAGCTCCCATTGAAAAAATACATGTGTATGATAAGTTATGCCACTGAGTATGGGAGCTACAAGAAAGCAGGAAGGCAGATCCCAGCAACAGTACTAACTAGGTCCCCATGCAGTCTAGCAGCCAGCACGGTGTCACATTTGCAGCTCCTTTCCTGTGGGAGCTATCTTCAATACCACAGATTTTCTGTTCTGTTCCCATTGAATTAAATACATTTTGTCAGTTAAATTATATAGCTGAGTATGGGAGCTACAAGAAAGCAGGAAGGCAGACCCCAGCTACAGTAGTAAGTAGGTCCCCATGCAGTCTATCAGCCAGCACGGTGTCACATTTGCAGCTGCTTTCCTGTGGGAGCTATCTTCAATACCACAGTTTTAATCCTCAGGTCCCTTTGAAAAAATACATGTGTCTGTTAAATTATGTCACTGAGTATGGGAGCTACAAGAAAGCAGGAAGGCAGATCCCAGCTACAGTAGTAAGTAGGTCCCCATGCAGTCTATCAGCCAGCACGGTGTCACATTTGCAGCTGCTTTCCTGTGGGAGCTATCTTCAATACCACACTTTTTCTCCTCAGCTCCCATTGAAAAAAATACATTTTGTCTGTTAAGTTATACCACTGAGTATGGGAGCTACAAGAAAGCAGGAAGGCAGACCCCAGCTACAGTATTAACTAGGTCCCCATGCTGTCTAACAGCCAGCACGGTGTCACATTTGCAGCTGCTTTCCTGTGGGAGCTATCTTCAATACCACAGTTTTTCTGTTCTGCTCCCATTGAGAAAATACATGTGTCTGTTAAGGTATACCACTGAATATGGGAGCTACAAGAAAGCAGGAAGGCAGACCCCAGCTACAGTAGTAAGTAGGTCCCCATGCAGTCTATCAGCCAGCACGGTGTCACATTTGCAGCTCCTTTCCTGTGGGAGCTATCTTCAATACCACACTTTTTCTGTTCAGTTCCCATTGAAAAAAATACATTTTGTCTGTTAAGTTATACCACTGAGTATGGGAGCTACAAGAAAGCAGGAAGGCAGACCCCAGCTACAGTAGTAAGTAGGTCCCCATGCAGTCTATCAGCCAGCACGGTGTCACATTTGCAGCTGCTTTCCTGTGGGAGCTATCTTCAATACCACACTTTTTCTGTTCAGCTCCCATTGAAAAAATACATGTGTCTGTTAAGGTATACCACTGAGTATGGGAGCTACAAGAAAGCAGGAAGGCAGATCCCAGCTACAGTAGTAAGTAGGTCCCCATGCAGTCTATCAGCCAGCACGGTGTCACATTTGCAGCTGCTTTCCTGTGGGAGCTATCTTCAATACCACACTTTTTCTCCTCAGCTCCCATTGAAAAAATACATGTGTCTGTTAAGTTATGCCACTGAGTATGGGAGCTACAAGAAAGCAGGAAGGTAGACCCCAGCTACAGTAGTAAGTAGGTCCCCATGCAGTCTATCAGCCAGCACGGTGTCACATTTGCAGCTCCTTTCCTGTGGGAGCTATCTTCAATACCACACTTTTTCTGTTCTGCTCCCATTGAATTAAATACATTTTGTCAGTTAAATTATATAGCTGAGTATGGGAGCTATAAGAAAGCAGGAAGGCAGACCCCAGCTACAGTAGTAAGTAGGTCCCTATGCAGTCTATCAGCCAGCACGGTGTCACATTTGCAGCTGCTTTCCTGTGGGAGCTATCTTCAATACCACACTTTTTCTGTTCAGCTCCCATTGAAAAAATACATGTGTCTGTTAAGGTATACCACTGAGTATGGGAGCTACAAGAAAGCAGGAAGGCAGACCCCAGCTACAGTAGTAAGTAGGTCCCCATGCAGTCTATCAGCCAGCACGGTGTCACATTTGCAGCTGCTTTCCTGTGGGAGCTATCTTCAATACCACACTTTTTCTGTTCAGCTCCCATTGAAAAAATAAATGTGTCTCTTAAGGTATACCACTGAGTATGGGAGCTACAAGAAAGCAGGAAGGCAGACCCCAGCTACAGTAGTAAGTAGGTCCCCATGCAGTCTATCAGCCAGCACGGTGTCACATTTGCAGCTGCTTTCCTGTGGGAGCTATCTTCAATACCACACTTTTTCTGTTCAGCTCCCATTGAAAAAATACATGTGTCTGTTAAGGTATACCGCTGAGTATGGGAGCTACAAGAAAGCAGGAAGGCAGACCCCAGCTACAGTAGTAAGTAGGTCCCCATGCAGTCTATCAGCCAGCACGGTGTCACATTTGCAGCTGCTTTCCTGTGGGAGCTATCTTCAATACCACACTTTTTCTCCTCAGCTCCCATTGAAAAAATACATGTGTCTGTTAAGGTATACCAATGAATATGGGAGCTACAAGAAAGCAGGAAGGCAGACCCCAGCTACAGTAGTAAGTAGGTCCCCATGCAGTCTATCAGTCAGCACGGTGTCACATTTGCAGCTGCTTTCCTGTGGGAGCTATCTTCAATACCACAGTTTTAATCCTCAGCTCGCTTTGAAAAACTACATGTGTATGTTAAGTTATGCCACTGAGTATGGGAGCTACAAGAAAGCAGGAAGGCAGATCCCAGCTACAGTAGTAAGTAGGTTGCCATGCAGTCTATCAGCCAGCACGGTGTCACATTGGCAGCTGCTTTCCTGTGGGAACTATCTTCATTACCACACTTTTTCTCCTCAGCTCCCATTGAAAAAATACATGTGTCTGTTAAGTTATGCCACTGAGTATGGGAGCTACAAGAAAGCAGGAAGGCAGATCCCAGCTACAGTAGTAAGTAGGTCCCCATGCAGTCTATCAGCCAGCACGGTGTCACATTTGCAGCTGCTTTCCTGTGGGAGCTATCTTCAATACCACACTTTTTCTGTTCTGCTCCCATTGAAAAAATATATGTGTCTGTTAAGGTATACCACTGAATATGGGAGCTACAAAAAAGCAGGAAGGTAGACCCCAGCTACAGTAGTAAGTAGGTCCCCATGCAGTCTATCAGCCAGCACGGTGTCACATTTGCAGCTGCTTTCCTGTGGGAGCTATCTTCAATACCACACTTTTTCTGTTCAGCTCCCATTGAAAAACTACATGTGTCTGTTAAGTTATGCCACTGAGTATGGGAGCTACAAGAAAGCAGGAAGGCAGACCCCAGCTACAGTAGTAAGTAGGTCCCCATGCAGTCTATTAGCCAGCACGGTGTCACATTGGCAGCTGCTTTCCTGTGGGAGCTATCTTCAATACCACACCTTTTCTCCTCAGCTCCCATTGAAAAACATACATTTTGTCTCTTAAGTTATGCCACTGAGTATGGGAGCTAAAGAAAGCAGGAAGGCAGACCCCAGCTACAGTAGTAAGTAGGTCCCCATGCAGTCTATCAGCCAGCACGGTGTCACATTTGCAGCTGCTTTCCTGTGGGAGCTTTCTTCAATACCACACTTTTTGTCCTCAGCTCCCATTGAAAAAATACATGTGTCTGTTAAGTTATGCCACTGAGTATGGGAGCTACAAGAAAGCAGGAAGGCAGACCCCAGCTACAGTAGTAAGTAGGTCCCCATGCAGTCTATCAGCCAGCACGGTGTGACATTTGCAGCTGCTTTCCTGTGGGAGCTATCTTCAATACCACACTTTTTCTGTTCAGCTCCCATTGAAAGAATACATTTGTCAGTTAAGGTATACCGCTGAGTATGGGAGCTACAAGAAAGCAGGAAGGCAGACCCCAGCTACAGTAGTAAGTAGGTCCCCATGCAGTCTATCAGCCAGCACGGTGTCACATTGGCAGCTGCTTTCCTGTGGAGCTATCTTCAATACCACAGTTTTTCTGTTCTGCTCCCATTGAAAAAAATACATTTTGTCTGTTAAGTTATACCACTGAGTACGGGAGCTACAAGAAAGCAGGAAGGCAGACCCCAGCTACAGTAGTAAGTAGGTCCCCATGCAGTCTATCAGCCAGCACGGTGTCACATTTGCAGCTGCTTTCCTGTGGGAGCTATCTTCAATACCACACTTTTTCTGTTCAGCTCCCATTGAAAAACTACATGTGTCTGTTAAGTTATGCCACTGAGTATGGGAGCTACAAGAAAGCAGGAAGGCAGACCCCAGCTACAGTAGTAAGTAGGTCCCCATGCAGTCTATCAGCCAGCACGGTGTCACATTGGCAGCTGCTTTCCTGTGGGAGCTATCTTCAATACCACACCTTTTCTCCTCAGCTCCCATTGAAAAACATACATTTTGTCTCTTAAGTTATGCCACTGAGTATGGGAGCTAAAGAAAGCAGGAAGGCAGACCCCAGCTACAGTAGTAAGTAGGTCCCCATGCAGTCTATCAGCCAGCACGGTGTCACATTTGCAGCTGCTTTCCTGTGGGAGCTTTCTTCAATACCACACTTTTTGTCCTCAGCTCCCATTGAAAAAATACATGTGTCTGTTAAGTTATGCCACTGAGTATGGGAGCTACAAGAAAGCAGGAAGGCAGACCCCAGCTACAGTAGTAAGTAGGTCCCCATGCAGTCTATCAGCCAGCACGGTGTCACATTTGCAGCTGCTTTCCTGTGGGAGCTATCTTCAATACCACAGTTTTTCTCCTCAGCTCCCATTGAAAAAATACATTTTGTCAGTTAAATTATATAGCTGAGTATGAGAGCTACAAGAAAGCAGGAAGGCAGACCCCAGCTACAGTAGTAAGTAGGTTGCCATGCAGTCTATCAGCCAGCACGGTGTCACATTTGCAGCTGCTTTCCTGTGGGAGCTATCTTCAATACCACACTTTTTCTCCTCAGCTCCCATTGAAAAAAATACATTTTGTCTCTTAAGTTATGCCACTGAGCATGGGAGCTACAAGAAAGCAGGAAGGCAGACCCCAGCTACAGTAGTAATTAGGTCCCCATGCAGTCTATCAGCCAGCACGGTGTCACATTTGCAGCTGCTTTCCTGTGGGAGCTATCTTCAATACCACACTTTTTCTCCTCAGCTCCCATTGAAAAAATACATGTGTCAAGTTATGCCACTGAGTATGGGAGCTACAAGAAAGCAGGAAGTCAGACCCCAGTTACAGTAGTAAGTAGGTCCCCATGCAGTCTATCAGCCAGCACGGTGTCACATTTGCAGCTGCTTTCCTGTGGGAGCTATCTTCAATACCACAGTTTTTCTGTTCTGCTCCCATTGAATTAAATACATTTTGTCAGTTAAGTTATACCGCTGAGTATGGGAGCTACAAGAAAGCAGGAAGGCAGACCCCAGCTACAGTAGTAAGTAGGTCCCCATGCAGTCTATCAGCCAGCACGGTGTCACATTTGCAGCTGCTTTCCTGTGGGAGCTATCTTCAATACCACACTTTTTCTCCTCAGCTCCCATTGAAAAAAATACATTTTGTCTCTTAAGTTATGCCACTGAGTATGGGAGCTACAAGAAAGTAGGAAGGCAGACCCCAGCTACAGTAGTAAGTAGGTCCCCATGCAGTCTATCAGCCAGCACGGTGTCACATTTGCAGCTGCTTTCCTGTGGGAGCTATCTTCAATACCATAGTTTTTCTGTTCAGCTCCCATTGAAAAAATACATGTGTCTGTTAAGGTATACCACTGAGTATGGGAGCTACAAGAAAGCAGGAAGGCAGACCCCATCTACAGTAGTAAGTAGGTTGCCATGCAGTCTATCAGCCAGCACGGTGTCACATTTGCAGCTGCTTTCCTGTGGGAGCTATCTTCAATACCACACTTTTTCTGTTCTGCTCCCATTGAATTAAATACATTTTGTCAGTTAAATTATATAGCTGAGTATGGGAGCTACAAGAAAGCAGGAAGGCAGACCCCAGCTACAGTAGTAAGTAGGTCCCCATGCAGTCTATCAGCCAGCACGGTGTCACATTTGCAGCTGCTTTCCTGTGGGAGCTATCTTCAATAACACAGTTTTTCTGTTCTGCTCCCATTGAATTAAATACATTTTGTGAGTTAAATTATATAGCTGAGTATGGGAGCTACAAGAAAGCAGGAAGGCAGACCCCAGCTACAGTAGTAAGTAGGTCCCCATGCAGTCTATCAGCCAGCACGGTGTCACATTTGCAGCTGCTTTCCTGTGGGAGCTATCTTCAATACCACACTTTTTCTGTTCTGCTCCCATTGAGAAAATACATGTGTCTGTTAAGTTATGCCACTGAGTATGGGAGCTACAAGAAAGCAGGAAGGCAGACCCCAGCTACAGTAGTAAGTAGTTCCCCATGCAGTCTATCAGCCAGCATGGTGTCACAGTGGCAGCTGCTTTCCTGTGGGAGCTATCTTCAATACCACACTTTTTCTGTTCTGCTCCCTTTGAAAAAATACATGTGTCTGTTAAGTTATGCCACTGAGTATGGGAGCTACAAGAAAGCAGGAAGGCAGACCCCATCTACAGTAGTAAGTAGGTCCCCATGCAGTCTATCAGCCAGCACGGTGTCACATTTGCAGCTGCTTTCCTGTGGGAGCTATCTTCAATACCACACTTTTTCTCCTCAGCTCCCATTGAAAAAATACATGTGTCTGTTAAGGTATACCGCTGAGTATGGGAGCTACAAGAAAGCAGGAAGGCAGACCCCAGCTACAGTAGTAAGTAGGTCCCCATGCAGTCTATCAGCCAGCACGGTGTCACATTTGCAGCTGCTTTCCTGTGGGAGCTTTCTTCAATACCACACTTTTTCTGTTCTGCTCCCATTGAAAAAAATACATTTTGTCTCTTAAGTTATGCCACTGAGTATGGGAGCTACAAGAAAGCAGGAAGGCAGACCCCAGCTACAGTAGTAAGTAGGTCCCCATGCAGTCTATCAGCCAGCATGGTGTCACAGTGGCAGCTGCTTTCCTGTGGGAGCTATCTTCAATACCACACTTTTTCTGTTCTGCTCCCTTTGAAAAAATACATGTGTCTGTTAAGTTATGCCACTGAGTATGGGAGCTACAAGAAAGCAGGAAGGCAGACCCCAGCTACAGTAGTAAGTAGGTCCCCATGCAGTCTATCAGCCAGCACGGTGTCACATTTGCAGCTGCTTTCCTGTGGGAGCTATCTTCAATACCACACTTTTTCTCCTCAGCTCCCATTGAAAAAATACATGTGTCTGTTAAGGTATACCGCTGAGTATGGGAGCTACAAGAAAGCAGGAAGGCAGACCCCAGCTACAGTAGTAAGTAGGTCCCCATGCAGTCTAGCAGCCAGCACGGTGTCACATTTGCAGCTGCTTTCCTGTGGGAGCTATCTTCAATACCACACTTTTTCTCCTCAGCTCCCATTGAAAAAACTACATTTTGTCTCTTAAGTTATGCCACTGAGTATGGGAGCTACAAGAAAGCAGGAAGGCAGACCCCAGCTACAGTAGTAAGTAGGTCCCCATGCAGTCTATCAGCCAGCACGGTGTCACATTTGCAGCTGCTTTCCTGTGGGAGCTATCTTCAATACCACAGTTTTTCTGTTCAGCTCCCATTGAAAAAATACATGTGTCTGTTAAGTTATGCCACTGAGTATGGGAGCTACAAGAAAGCAGGAAGGCAGACCCCAGCTACAGTAGTAAGTAGGTCCCCATGCAGTCTATCAGTCAGCACGGTGTCACATTTGCAGCTGCTTTCCTGTGGGAGCTATCTTCAATACCACACTTTTTCTCCTCAGTTCCCATTGAAAAAAATACATTTTGTCTGTTAAGTTATACCACTGAGTATGGGAGCTACAAGAAAGCAGGAAGGCAGACCCCAGCTACAGTATTAACTAGGTCCCCATGCAGTCTAACAGCCAGCACGGTGTCACATTTGCAGCTGCTTTCCTGTGGGAGCTATCTTAAATACCACACTTTTTCTGTTCAGCTCCCATTGAGAAAAAACATGTGTCTGTTAAGGTATACCGCTGAGTATGGGAGCTACAAGAAAGCAGGAAGGTAGACCCCAGCTACAGTAGTAAGTAGGTCCCCATGCAGTCTATCAGCCAGCACGGTGTCACATTTGCAGCTGCTTTCCTGTGGGAGCTATCTTCAATACCACACTTTTTCTGTTCTCCTCCCATTGAATTAAAAACATTTTGTCAGTTAAATTATATAGCTGAGTATGGGAGCTACAAGAAAGCAGGAAGGCAGACCCCAGCTACAGTAGTAAGTAGGTCCCCATGCAGTCTATCAGCCAGCACGGTGTCACATTTGCAGCTGCTTTCCTGTGGGAGCTATCTTCAATACCACACTTTTTCTCCTCAGCTCCCATTGAAAAAAATACATTTTGTCTGTTAAGTTATGCCACTGAGTATGGGAGCTACAAGAAAGCAGGAAGGCAGACCCCAGCTACAGTAGTAAGTAGGTCCCCATGCAGTCTATCAGCCAGCACGGTGTCACATTTGCAGCTGCTTTCCTGTGGGAGCTATCTTCAATAACACAGTTTTTCTGTTCTGCTCCCATTGAATTAAATACATTTTGTGAGTTAAATTATATAGCTGAGTATGGGAGCTACAAGAAAGCAGGAAGGCAGACCCCAGCTACAGTAGTAAGTAGGTCCCCATGCAGTCTATCAGCCAGCACGGTGTCACATTTGCAGCTGCTTTCCTGTGGGAGCTATCTTCAATACCACACTTTTTCTGTTCTGCTCCCATTGAGAAAATACATGTGTCTGTTAAGTTATGCCACTGAGTATGGGAGCTACAAGAAAGCAGGAAGGCAGACCCCAGCTACTGTAGTAAGTAGTTCCCCATGCAGTCTATCAGCCAGCATGGTGTCACAGTGGCAGCTGCTTTCCTGTGGGAGCTATCTTCAATACCACACTTTTTCTATTCTGCTCCCTTTGAAAAAATACATGTGTCTGTTAAGTTATGCCACTGAGTATGGGAGCTACAAGAAAGCAGGAAGGCAGACCCCAGCTACAGTAGTAAGTAGGTCCCCATGCAGTCTATCAGCCAGCACGGTGTCACATTTGCAGCTGCTTTCCTGTGGGAGCTATCTTCAATACCACACTTTTTCTCCTCAGCTCCCATTGAAAAAATACATGTGTCTGTTAAGGTATACCGCTGAGTATGGGAGCTACAAGAAAGCAGGAAGGCAGACCCCAGCTACAGTAGTAAGTAGGTCCCCATGCAGTCTATCAGCCAGCATGGTGTCACAGTGGCAGCTGCTTTCCTGTGGGAGCTATCTTCAATACCACACTTTTTCTGTTCTGCTCCCTTCGAAAAAATACATGTGTCTGTTAAGTTATGCCACTGAGTATGGGAGCTACAAGAAAGCAGGAAGGCAGACCCCAGCTACAGTAGTAAGTAGGTCCCCATGCAGTCTATCAGCCAGCACGGTGTCACATTTGCAGCTGCTTTCCTGTGGGAGCTATCTTCAATACCACACTTTTTCTCCTCAGCTCCCATTGAAAAAATACATGTGTCTCAAGGTATACCACTGAGTATGGGAGCTACAAGAAAGCAGGAAGGCAGACCCCAGCTACAGTAGTAAGTAGGTCCCCATGCAGTCTATCAGCCAGCACGGTGTCACATTTGCAGCTGCTTTCCTGTGGGAGCTATCTTCAATACCACACTTTTTCTCCTCAGCTCCCATTGAAAAAAATACATTTTGTCTCTTAAGTTATGCCACTGAGCATGGGAGCTACAAGAAAGCAGGAAGGCAGACCCCAGCTACAGTAGTAATTAGGTCCCCATGCAGTCTATCAGCCAGCACGGTGTCACATTTGCAGCTGCTTTCCTGTGGGAGCTATCTTCAATACCACACTTTTTCTCCTCAGCTCCCATTGAAAAAATACATGTGTCAAGTTATGCCACTGAGTATGGGAGCTACAAGAAAGCAGGAAGTCAGACCCCAGTTACAGTAGTAAGTAGGTCCCCATGCAGTCTATCAGCCAGCACGGTGTCACATTTGCAGCTGCTTTCCTGTGGGAGCTATCTTCAATACCACACTTTTTCTGTTCTGCTCCCATTGAATTAAATACATTTTGTCAGTTAAGTTATACCGCTGAGTATGGGAGCTACAAGAAAGCAGGAAGGCAGACCCCAGCTACAGTAGTAAGTAGGTCCCCATGCAGTCTATCAGCCAGCACGGTGTCACATTTGCAGCTGCTTTCCTGTGGGAGCTATCTTCAATACCACACTTTTTCTCCTCAGCTCCCATTGAAAAAAATACATTTTATCTCTTAAGTTATGCCACTGAGTATGGGAGCTACAAGAAAGTAGGAAGGCAGACCCCAGCTACAGTAGTAAGTAGGTCCCCATGCAGTCTATCAGCCAGCACGGTGTCACATTTGCAGCTGCTTTCCTGTGGGAGCTATCTTCAATACCATAGTTTTTCTGTTCAGCTCCCATTGAAAAAAATACATGTGTCTGTTAAGGTATACCACTGAGTATGGGAGCTACAAGAAAGCAGGAAGGCAGACCCCAGCTACAGTAGTAAGTAGGTCCCCATGCAGTCTATCAGCCAGCACGGTGTCACATTTGCAGCTGCTTTCCTGTGGGAGCTATCTTCAATACCACACTTTTTCTGTTCTGCTCCCATTGAGAAAATACATGTGTCTGTTAAGTTATGCCACTGAGTATGGGAGCTACAAGAAAGCAGGAAGGCAGACCCCAGCTACAGTAGTAAGTAGTTCCCCATCCAGTCTATCAGCCAGCATGGTGTCACAGTGGCAGCTGCTTTCCTGTGGGAGCTATCTTCAATACCACACTTTTTCTATTCTGCTCCCTTTGAAAAAATACATGTGTCTGTTAAGTTATGCCACTGAGTATGGGAGCTACAAGAAAGCAGGAAGGCAGACCCCAGCTACAGTAGTAAGTAGGTCCCCATGCAGTCTATCAGCCAGCACGGTGTCACATTTGCAGCTGCTTTCCTGTGGGAGCTATCTTCAATACCACACTTTTTCTCCTCAGCTCCCATTGAAAAAATACATGTGTCTGTTAAGGTATACCGCTGAGTATGGGAGCTACAAGAAAGCAGGAAGGCAGACCCCAGCTACAGTAGTAAGTAGGTCCCCATGCAGTCTATTAGCCAGCATGGTGTCACAGTGGCAGCTGCTTTCCTGTGGGAGCTATCTTCAATACCACACTTTTTCTGTTCTGCTCCCTTTGAAAAAATACATGTGTCTGTTAAGTTATGCCACTGAGTATGGGAGCTACAAGAAAGCAGGAAGGCAGACCCCAGCTACAGTAGTAAGTAGGTCCCCATGCAGTCTATCAGCCAGCACGGTGTCACATTTGCAGCTGCTTTCCTGTGGGAGCTATCTTCAATACCACACTTTTTCTCCTCAGCTCCCATTGAAAAAATACATGTGTCTCAAGGTATACCACTGAGTATGGGAGCTACAAGAAAGCAGGAAGGCAGACCCCAGCTACAGTAGTAAGTAGGTCCCCATGCAGTCTATCAGCCAGCACGGTGTCACATTTGCAGCTGCTTTCCTGTGGGAGCTATCTTCAATACCACAGTTTTTCTGTTCTGCTCCCATTGAATTAAATACATTTTGTCAGTTAAGTTATACCGCTGAGTATGGGAGCTACAAGAAAGCAGGAAGGCAGACCCCAGCTACAGTAGTAAGTAGGTCCCCATGCAGTCTATCAGCCAGCACGGTGTCACATTTGCAGCTGCTTTCCTGTGGGAGCTATCTTCAATACCACACTTTTTCTCCTCAGCTCCCATTGAAAAAAATACATTTTGTCTCTTAAGTTATGCCACTGAGTATGGGAGCTACAAGAAAGTAGGAAGGCAGACCCCAGCTACAGTAGTAAGTAGGTCCCCATGCAGTCTATCAGCCAGCACGGTGTCACATTTGCAGCTGCTTTCCTGTGGGAGCTATCTTCAATACCATAGTTTTTCTGTTCAGCTCCCATTGAAAAAATACATGTGTCTGTTAAGGTATACCACTGAGTATGGGAGCTACAAGAAAGCAGGAAGGCAGACCCCATCTACAGTAGTAAGTAGGTTGCCATGCAGTCTATCAGCCAGCACGGTGTCACATTTGCAGCTGCTTTCCTGTGGGAGCTATCTTCAATACCACACTTTTTCTGTTCTGCTCCCATTGAATTAAATACATTTTGTCAGTTAAATTATATAGCTGAGTATGGGAGCTACAAGAAAGCAGGAAGGCAGACCCCAGCTACAGTAGTAAGTAGGTCCCCATGCAGTCTATCAGCCAGCACGGTGTCACATTTGCAGCTGCTTTCCTGTGGGAGCTATCTTCAATAACACAGTTTTTCTGTTCTGCTCCCATTGAATTAAATACATTTTGTGAGTTAAATTATATAGCTGAGTATGGGAGCTACAAGAAAGCAGGAAGGCAGACCCCAGCTACAGTAGTAAGTAGGTCCCCATGCAGTCTATCAGCCAGCACAGTGTCACATTTGCAGCTGCTTTCCTGTGGGAGCTATCTTCAATACCACACTTTTTCTGTTCTGCTCCCTTTGAGAAAATACATGTGTCTGTTAAGTTATGCCACTGAGTATGGGAGCTACAAGAAAGCAGGAAGGCAGACCCCAGCTACAGTAGTAAGTAGTTCCCCATGCAGTCTATCAGCCAGCATGGTGTCACAGTGGCAGCTGCTTTCCTGTGGGAGCTATCTTCAATACCACACTTTTTCTGTTCTGCTCCCTTTGAAAAAATACATGTGTCTGTTAAGTTATGCCACTGAGTATGGGAGCTACAAGAAAGCAGGAAGGCAGACCCCAGCTACAGTAGTAAGTAGGTCCCCATGCAGTCTATCAGCCAGCACGGTGTCACATTTGCAGCTGCTTTCCTGTGGGAGCTATCTTCAATACCACACTTTTTCTCCTCAGCTCCCATTGAAAAAATACATGTGTCTGTTAAGGTATACCGCTGAGTATGGGAGCTACAAGAAAGCAGGAAGGCAGACCCCAGCTACAGTAGTAAGTAGGTCCCCATGCAGTCTATCAGCCAGCACGGTGTCACATTTGCAGCTGCTTTCCTGTGGGAGCTATCTTCAATACCACACTTTTTCTGTTCTGCTCCCATTGAAAAAAATACATTTTGTCTCTTAAGTTATGCCACTGAGTATGGGAGCTACAAGAAAGCAGGAAGGCAGACCCCAGCTACAGTAGTAAGTAGGTCCCCATGCAGTCTATCAGCCAGCATGGTGTCACAGTGGCAGCTGCTTTCCTGTGGGAGCTATCTTCAATACCACACTTTTTCTGTTCTGCTCCCTTTGAAAAAATACATGTGTCTGTTAAGTTATGCCACTGAGTATGGGAGCTACAAGAAAGCAGGAAGGCAGACCCCAGCTACAGTAGTAAGTAGGTCCCCATGCAGTCTATCAGCCAGCACGGTGTCACATTTGCAGCTGCTTTCCTGTGGGAGCTATCTTCAATACCACACTTTTTCTCCTCAGCTCCCATTGAAAAAATACATGTGTCTGTTAAGGTATACCGCTGAGTATGGGAGCTACAAGAAAGCAGGAAGGCAGACCCCAGCTACAGTAGTAAGTAGGTCCCCATGCAGTCTATCAGCCAGCACGGTGTCACATTTGCAGCTGCTTTCCTGTGGGAGCTATCTTCAATACCACACTTTTTCTCCTCAGCTCCCATTGAAAAAAATACATTTTGTCTCTTAAGTTATGCCACTGAGTATGGGAGCTACAAGAAAGCAGGAAGGCAGACCCCAGCTACAGTAGTAAGTAGGTCCCCATGCAGTCTATCAGCCAGCACGGTGTCACATTTGCAGCTGCTTTCCTGTGGGAGCTATCTTCAATACCACAGTTTTTCTGTTCAGCTCCCATTGAAAAAATACATGTGTCTGTTAAGTTATGCCACTGAGTATGGGAGCTTCAAGAAAGCAGGAAGGCAGACCCCAGCTACAGTAGTAAGTAGGTCCCCATGCAGTCTATCAGTCAGCACGGTGTCACATTTGCAGCTGCTTTCCTGTGGGAGCTATCTTCAATACCACACTTTTTCTCCTCAGTTCCCATTGAAAAAAATACATTTTGTCTGTTAAGTTATACCACTGAGTATGGGAGCTACAAGAAAGCAGGAAGGCAGACCCCAGCTACAGTAGTAAGTAGGTCCCCATGCAGTCTAACAGCCAGCACGGTGTCACATTTGCAGCTGCTTTCCTGTGGGAGCTATCTTAAATACCACACTTTTTCTGTTCAGCTCCCATTAAGAAAAAACATGTGTCTGTTAAGGTATACCGCTGAGTATGGGAGCTACAAGAAAGCAGGAAGGCAGACCCCAGCTACAGTAGTAAGTAGGTCCCCATGCAGTCTATCAGCCAGCACGGTGTCACATTTGCAGCTGCTTTCCTGTGGGAGCTATCTTCAATACCACACTTTTTCTGTTCTCCTCCCATTGAATTAAATACATTTTGTCAGTTAAATTATATAGCTGAGTATGGGAGCTACAAGAAAGCAGGAAGGCAGACCCCAGCTACAGTAGTAAGTAGGTCCCCATGCAGTCTATCAGCCAGCACGGTGTCACATTTGCAGCTGCTTTCCTGTGGGAGCTATCTTCAATACCACACTTTTTCTCCTCAGCTCCCATTGAAAAAAATACATTTTGTCTGTTAAGTTATGCCACTGAGTATGGGAGCTACAAGAAAGCAGGAAGGCAGACCCCAGCTACAGTAGTAAGTAGGTCCCCATGCAGTCTATCAGCCAGCACGGTGTCACATTTGCAGCTGCTTTCCTGTGGGAGCTATCTTCAATAACACAGTTTTTCTGTTCTGCTCCCATTGAATTAAATACATTTTGTGAGTTAAATTATATAGCTGAGTATGGGAGCTACAAGAAAGCAGGAAGGCAGACCCCAGCTACAGTAGTAAGTAGGTCCCCATGCAGTCTATCAGCCAGCACGGTGTCACATTTGCAGCTGCTTTCCTGTGGGAGCTATCTTCAATACCACACTTTTTCTGTTCTGCTCCCATTGAGAAAATACATGTGTCTGTTAAGTTATGCCACTGAGTATGGGAGCTACAAGAAAGCAGGAAGGCAGACCCCAGCTACAGTAGTAAGTAGTTCCCCATGCAGTCTATCAGCCAGCATGGTGTCACAGTGGCAGCTGCTTTCCTGTGGGAGCTATCTTCAATACCACACTTTTTCTATTCTGCTCCCTTTGAAAAAATACATGTGTCTGTTAAGTTATGCCACTGAGTATGGGAGCTACAAGAAAGCAGGAAGGCAGACCCCAGCTACAGTAGTAAGTAGGTCCCCATGCAGTCTATCAGCCAGCACGGTGTCACATTTGCAGCTGCTTTCCTGTGGGAGCTATCTTCAATACCACACTTTTTCTCCTCAGCTCCCATTGAAAAAATACATGTGTCTGTTAAGGTATACCGCTGAGTATGGGAGCTACAAGAAAGCAGGAAGGCAGACCCCAGCTACAGTAGTAAGTAGGTCCCCATGCAGTCTATCAGCCAGCATGGTGTCACAGTGGCAGCTGCTTTCCTGTGGGAGCTATCTTCAATACCACACTTTTTCTGTTCTGCTCCCTTTGAAAAAATACATGTGTCTGTTAAGTTATGCCACTGAGTATGGGAGCTACAAGAAAGCAGGAAGGCAGACCCCAGCTACAGTAGTAAGTAGGTCCCCATGCAGTCTATCAGCCAGCACGGTGTCACATTTGCAGCTGCTTTCCTGTGGGAGCTATCTTCAATACCACAGTTTTTCTGTTCAGCTCCCATTGAAAAAATACATGTGTCTGTTAAGTTATGCCACTGAGTATGGGAGCTACAAGAAAGCAGGAAGGCAGACCCCAGCTACAGTAGTAAGTAGGTCCCCATGCAGTCTATCAGCCAGCACGGTGTCACATTTGCAGCTGCTTTCCTGTGGGAGCTATCTTCAATACCACACTTTTTCTCCTCAGTTCCCATTGAAAAAAATACATTTTGTCTGTTAAGTTATACCACTGAGTATGGGAGCTACAAGAAAGCAGGAAGGCAGACCCCAGCTACAGTATTAACTAGGTCCCCATGCAGTCTAACAGCCAGCACGGTGTCACATTTGCAGCTGCTTTCCTGTGGGAGCTATCTTAAATACCACACTTTTTCTGTTCAGCTCCCATTGAGAAAAAACATGTGTCTGTTAAGGTATACCACTGAGTATGGGAGCTACAAGAAAGCAGGAAGGCAGACCCCAGCTACAGTACTAAGTAGGTCCCCATGCAGTCTATCAGCCAGCACGGTGTCACATTTGCAGCTGCTTTCCTGTGGGAGCTATCTTCAATACCACACTTTTTCTGTTCTGCTCCCATTGAATTAAATACATTTTGTCAGTTAAATTATATAGCTGAGTATGGGAGCTACAAGAAAGCAGGAAGGCAGACCCCAGCTACAGTAGTAAGTAGGTCCCCATGCAGTCTATCAGCCAGCACGGTGTCACATTTGCAGCTGTTTCCTGTGGGAGCTATCTTCAATACCACACTTTTTCTCCTCAGCTCCCATTGAAAAAAATACATTTTGTCTGTTAAGTTATGCCACTGAGTATGGGAGCTACAAGAAAGCAGGAAGGCAGACCCCAGCTACAGTAGTAAGTAGGTTGCCATGCAGTCTATCAGCCAGCACGGTGTCACATTTGCAGCTGCTTTCCTGTGGGAGCTATCTTCAATACCACACTTTTTCTGTTCTGCTCCCATTGAGAAAATACATGTGTCTGTTATGTTATGCCACTGAGTATGGGAGCTACAAGAAAGCAGGAAGGCAGACCCCAGCTACAGTAGTAAGTAGGTCCCCATGCAGTCTATCAGCCAGCACGGTGTCACATTTGCAGCTGCTTTCCTGTGGGAGCTATCTTCAATACCACACTTTTTCTGTTCAGCTCCCATTGAAAAAATATATGTGTCTGTTAAAGTATACCGCTGAGTATGGGAGCTACAAGAAAGCAGGAAGGCAGACCCCAGCTACAGTAGTAAGTAGGTCCCCATGCAGTCTATCAGCCAGCACGGTGTCACATTTGCAGCTGCTTTCCTGTGGGAGCTATCTTCAATACCACACTTTTTCTCCTCAGCTCCCATTGAAAAAATACATTTTGTCTGTTAAGGTATACCACTGAGTATGGGAGCTACAAGAAAGCAGGAAGGCAGACCCCAGCTACAGTAGTAAGTAGGTCCCCATGCAGTCTATCACCAGCACGGTGTCACATTTGCAGCTGCTTTCCTGTGGGAGCTATCTTCAATACCACACTTTTTCTCCTCAGCTCCCATTGAAAAAAATACATTTTGTCTCTTTAGTTATGGCACTGAGCATGGGAGCTACAAGAAAGCAGGAAGGCAGACCCCAGCTACAGTAGTAAGTAGGTCCCCATGCAGTCTATCAGCCAGCACGGTGTCACATTTGCAGCTGCTTTCCTGTGGGAGCTATCTTCAATACCACACTTTTTCTCCTCAGCTCCCATTGAAAAAATACATGTGTCAAGTTATGCCACTGAGTATGGGAGCTACAAGAAAGCAGGAAGGCAGACCCCAGCTACAGTAGTAAGTAGGTCCCCATACAGTCTATCAGCCAGCACGGTGTCACATTTGCAGCTGCTTTCCTGTGGGAGCTATCTTCAATACCATAGTTTTTCTGTTCAGCTCCCATTGAAAAAATACATGTGTCTGTTAAGGTATACCACTGAGTATGGGAGCTACAAGAAAGCAGGAAGGCAGACCCCAGCTACAGTAGTAAGTAGGTCCCCATGCAGTCTATCAGCCAGCACGGTGTCACATTTGCAGCTGCTTTCCTGTGGGAGCTATCTTCAATACCACACTTTTTCTGTTCTGCTCCCATTGAATTAAATACATTTTGTCAGTTAAATTATATAGCTGAGTATGGGAGCTACAAGAAAGCAGGAAGGCAGACCCCAGCTACAGTAGTAAGTAGGTCCCCATGCAGTCTATCAGCCAGCACGGTGTCACATTTGCAGCTGCTTTCCTGTGGGAGCTATCTTCAATACCACACTTTTTCTGTTCTGCTCCCATTGAATTAAATACATTTTGTCTGTTAAGTTATACCACTGAGTATGGGAGCTACAAGAAAGCAGGAAGGCATAGCCCAGCTACAGTATTAACTAGGTCCCCATGCAGTCTAACAGCCAGCACGGTGTCACATTTGCAGCTGCTTTCCTGTGGGAGCTATCTTCAATACCACACTTTTTCTGTTCTGCTCCCATTGAGAAAATACATGTGTCTGTTAAGGTATACCACTGAGTATGGGAGCTACAAGAAAGCAGGAAGGCAGACCCCAGCTACAGTAGTAAGTAGGTCCCCATGCAGTCTATCAGCCAGCACGGTTTCACATTTGCAGCTGCTTTCCTGTGGGAGCTATCTTCAATACCACAGTTTTAATCCTCAGCTCCCTTTGAAAAACTACATGTGTCTGTTAAATTATGCCACTGAGTATGGGAGCTACAAGAAAGCAGGAAGGCAGACCCCAGCTACAGTAGTAAGTAGGTCCCCATGCAGTCTATCAGCCAGCACGGTGTCACATTTGCAGCTGCTTTCCTGTGGGAGCTATCTTCAATACCACACTTTTTCTCCTCAGCTCCCATTGAAAAAAATACATTTTGTCTGTTAAGTTATACCACTGAGTATGGGAGCTACAAGAAAGCAGGAAGGCAGACCCCAGCTACAGTATTAACTAGATCCCCATGCAGTCTAACAGCCAGCACGGTGTCACATTTGCAGCTGCTTTCCTGTGGGAGCTATCTTCAATACCACACTTTTTCTGTTCTGCTCCCATTGAGAAAAAACATGTGTCTGTTAAGGTATACCACTGAGTATGGGAGCTACAAGAAAGCAGGAAGGCAGACCCCAGCTACAGTAGTAAGTAGGTCCCCATGCAGTCTATCAGCCAGCACGGTGTCACATTTGCAGCTGCTTTCCTGTGGGAGCTATCTTCAATACCACACTTTTTCTGTTCTGCTCCCATTGAATTAAATACATTTTGTCAGTTAAATTATATAGCTGAGTATGGGAGCTACAAGAAAGCAGGAAGGCAGACCCCAGCTACAGTATTAACTAGGTCCCCATGCAGTCTAACAGCCAGCACGGTGTCACATTTGCAGCTGCTTTCCTGTGGGAGCTATCTTCAATACCACACTTTTTCTCCTCAGCTCCCATTGAAAAAAATACATTTTGTCTCTTAAGTTATGCCACTGAGTATGGGAGCTACAAGAAAGCAGGAAGGCAGACCCCAGCTACAGTAGTAAGTAGGTCCCCATGCAGTCTATCAGCCAGCACGGTGTCACATTGGCAGCTGCTTTCCTGTGGGAGCTATCTTCAATACCACACTTTTTCTGTTCTGCTCCCTTTGAAAAAATACATGTGTCTGTTAAGTTATGCCACTGAGTATGGGAGCTACAAGAAAGCAGGAAGGCAGACCCCAGCTACAGTAGTAAGTAGGTCCCCATGCAGTCTATCAGCCAGCACGGTGTCACATTTGCAGCTGCTTTCCTGTGGGAGCTATCTTCAATACCACAGTTTTTCTGTTCTGCTCCCATTGAATTAAATACATTTTGTCAGTTAAATTATATAGCTGAGTATGGGAGCTACAAGAAAGCAGGAAGGCAGACCCCAGCTGCAGTAGTAAGTAGGTTGCCATGCAGTCTATCAGCCAGCACGGTGTCACATTTGCAGCTGCTTTCCTGTGGGAGCTATCTTCAATACCACACTTTTTCTCCTCAGCTCCCATTGAAAAAAATACATTTTGTCTCTTAAGTTATGCCACTGAGTATGGGAGCTACAAGAAAGCAGGAAGGCAGACCCCAGCTACAGTAGTAAGTAGGTCCCCATGCAGTCTATCAGCCAGCACGGTGTCACATTTGCAGCTGCTTTCCTGTGGGAGCTATCTTCAATACCACACTTTTACTCCTCAGCTCCCATTGAAAAAATACATGTGTCTGTTAAGTTATGCCACTGAGTATGGGAGCTACAAGAAAGCAGGAAGGCAGACCCCAGCTACAGTAGTAAGTAGGTTGCCATGCAGTCTATCAGCCAGCACGGTGTCACATTTGCAGCTGCTTTCCTGTGGGAGCTATCTTCAATACCACACTTTTTCTCCTCAGCTCCCATTGAAAAAAATACATTTTGTCTCTTAAGTTATGCCACTGAGTATGGGAGCTACAAGAAAGCAGGAAGGCAGACCCCAGCTACAGTAGTAAGTAGGTCCCCATGCAGTCTATCAGCCAGCACGGTGTCACATTTGCAGCTGCTTTCCTGTGGGAGCTATCTTCAATACCACACTTTTTCTGTTCTGCTCCCATTGAAAAAAATACATTTTGTCAGTTAAATTATATAGCTGAGTATGGGAGCTACAAGAAAGCAGGAAGGCAGACCCCAGCTACAGTAGTAAGTAGGTCCCCATGCAGTCTATCAGCCAGCACGGTGTCACATTTGCAGCTGCTTTCCTGTGGGAGCTATCTTCAATACCACACTTTTTCTGTTCTGCTCCCATTGAATTAAATACATTTTGTCAGTTAAATTATGCCACTGAGTATGGGAGCTACAAGAAAGCAGGAAGGCAGACCCCAGCTACAGTAGTAAGTAGGTTGCCATGCAGTCTATCAGCCAGCACGGTGTCACATTTGCAGCTGCTTTCCTGTGGGAGCTATCTTCAATACCACACTTTTTCTGTTCTGCTCCCATTGAAAAAAATACATTTTGTCTCTTAAGTTATGCCACTGAGTATGGGAGCTACAAGAAAGCAGGAAGGCAGACCCCAGCTACAGTAGTAAGTAGGTCCCCATGCAGTCTATCAGCCAGCACGGTGTCACATTTGCAGCTGCTTTCCTGTGGGAGCTATCTTCAATACCACACTTTTTCTGTTCTGCTCCCTTCGAAAAAATACATGTGTCTGTTAAGTTATGCCACTGAGTATGGGAGCTACAAGAAAGCAGGAAGGCAGACCCCAGCTACAGTAGTAAGTAGGTCCCCATGCAGTCTATCAGCCAGCACGGTGTCACATTTGCAGCTGCTTTCCTGTGGGAGCTATCTTCAATACCACACTTTTTCTCCTCAGCTCCCATTGAAAAAAATACATTTTGTCTGTTAAGTTATACCACTGAGTATGGGAGCTACAAGAAAGCAGGAAGGCATAGCCCAGCTACAGTATTAACTAGGTCCCCATGCAGTCTAACAGCCAGCACGGTGTCACATTTGCAGCTGCTTTCCTGTGGGAGCTATCTTCAATACCACACTTTTTCTGTTCTGCTCCCATTGAGAAAATACATGTGTCTGTTAAGGTATACCACTGAGTATGGGAGCTACAAGAAAGCAGGAAGGCAGACCCCAGCTACAGTAGTAAGTAGGTCCCCATGCAGTCTATCAGCCAGCACGGTGTCACATTTGCAGCTGCTTTCCTGTGGGAGCTATCTTCAATACCACAGTTTTAATCCTCAGCTCCCTTTGAAAAACTACATGTGTCTGTTAAATTATGCCACTGAGTATGGGAGCTACAAGAAAGCAGGAAGGCAGACCCCAGCTACAGTAGTAAGTAGGTCCCCATGCAGTCTATCAGCCAGCACGGTGTCACATTTGCAGCTGCTTTCCTGTGGGAGCTATCTTCAATACCACACTTTTTCTCCTCAGCTCCCATTGAAAAAAATACATTTTGTCTGTTAAGTTATACCACTGAGTATGGGAGCTACAAGAAAGCAGGAAGGCAGACCCCAGCTACAGTATTAACTAGATCCCCATGCAGTCTAACAGCCAGCACGGTGTCACATTTGCAGCTGCTTTCCTGTGGGAGCTATCTTCAATACCACACTTTTTCTGTTCTGCTCCCATTGAGAAAAAACATGTGTCTGTTAAGGTATACCACTGAGTATGGGAGCTACAACAAAGCAGGAAGGCAGACCCCAGCTACAGTAGTAAGTAGGTCCCCATGCAGTCTATCAGCCAGCACGGTGTCACATTTGCAGCTGCTTTCCTGTGGGAGCTATCTTCAATACCACACTTTTTCTGTTCTGCTCCCATTGAATTAAATACATTTTGTCAGTTAAATTATATAGCTGAGTATGGGAGCTACAAGAAAGCAGGAAGGCAGACCCCAGCTACAGTATTAACTAGGTCCCCATGCAGTCTAACAGCCAGCACGGTGTCACATTTGCAGCTGCTTTCCTGTGGGAGCTATCTTCAATACCACACTTTTTCTCCTCAGCTCCCATTGAAAAAAATACATTTTGTCTCTTAAGTTATGCCACTGAGTATGGGAGCTACAAGAAAGCAGGAAGGCAGACCCCAGCTACAGTAGTAAGTAGGTCCCCATGCAGTCTATCAGCCAGCACGGTGTAACATTGGCAGCTGCTTTCCTGTGGGAGCTATCTTCAATACCACACTTTTTCTGTTCTGCTCCCTTTGAAAAAATACATGTGTCTGTTAAGTTATGCCACTGAGTATGGGAGCTACAAGAAAGCAGGAAGGCAGACCCCAGCTACAGTAGTAAGTAGGTCCCCATGCAGTCTATCAGCCAGCACGGTGTCACATTTGCAGCTGCTTTCCTGTGGGAGCTATCTTCAATACCACAGTTTTTCTGTTCTGCTCCCATTGAATTAAATACATTTTGTGAGTTAAATTATATAGCTGAGTATGGGAGCTACAAGAAAGCAGGAAGGCAGACCCCAGCTACAGTAGTAAGTAGGTCCCCATGCAGTCTATCAGCCAGCACGGTGTCACATTTGCAGCTGCTTTCCTGTGGGAGCTATCTTCAATACCACACTTTTTCTCCTCAGCTCCCATTGAAAAAAATACATATTGTCTCTTAAGTTATGCCACTGAGTATGGGAGCTACAAGAAAGCAGGAAGGCAGACCCCAGCTACAGTAGTAAGTAGGTCCCCATGCAGTCTATCAGCCAGCACGGTGTCACATTTGCAGCTGCTTTCCTGTGGGAGCTATCTTCAATACCACACTTTTACTCCTCAGCTCCCTTTGAAAAACTACATGTGTCTGTTAAGTTATGCCACTGAGTATGGGAGCTACAAGAAAGCAGGAAGGCAGACCCCAGCTACAGTAGTAAGTAGGTTGCCATGCAGTCTATCAGCCAGCACGGTGTCACATTTACAGCTGCTTTCCTGTGGGAGCTATCTTCAATACCACACTTTTTCTCCTCAGCTCCCATTGAAAAAATACATGTGTCTGTTAAGGTATACCGCTGAGTATGGGAACTACAATAAAGCAGGAAGGCAGACCCCAGCTACAGTAGTAAGTAGGTCCCCATGCAGTCTATCAGCCAGCACGGTGTCACATTTGCAACTGCTTTCCTGTGGGAGCTATCTTCAATACCACACTTTTTCTGTTTATCTCCCATTGAAAAAATACATGTGTCTGTTAAGGTATACCACTGAGTATGGGAGCTACAAGAAAGCAGGAAGGCATACCCCAGCTACAGTATTAACTAGGTCCCCATGCAGTCTATCAGCCAGCACGGTGTCACATTTGCAGCTGCTTTCCTGTGGGAGCTATCTTCAATACCACACTTTTTCTGTTCTGCTCCCATTGAGAAAATACATGTGTCTGTTAAGGTATACCACTGAGTATGGGAGCTACAAGAAAGCAGGAAGGCAGACCCCAGCTACAGTAGTAAGTAGGTCCCCATGCAGTCTATCAGCCAGCACGGTGTCACATTTGCAGCTGCTTTCCTGTGGGAGCTATCTTCAATACCACACTTTTTCTCCTCAGCTCCCATTGAAAAAAATACATTTTGTCTGTTAAGTTATACCACTGAGTATGGGAGCTACAAGAAAGCAGGAAGGCAGACCCCAGCTACAGTAGTAAGTAGGTCCCCATGCAGTCTATCAGCCAGCACGGTGTCACATTTGCAGCTGCTTTCCTGTGGGAGCTATCTTCAATACCACACTTTTTCTGTTCTGCTCCCATTGAGAAAAAACATGTGTCTGTTAAGGTATACCACTGAGTATGGGAGCTACAAGAAAGCAGGAAGGCAGACCCCAGCTACAGTAGTAAGTAGGTCCCCATGCAGTCTATCAGCCAGCACGGTGTCACATTTGCAGCTGCTTTCCTGTGGGAGCTATCTTCAATACCACAGTTTTAATCCTCAGCTCCCTTTGAAAAACTACATGTGTCTGTTAAATTATGCCACTGAGTATGGGAGCTACAAGAAAGCAGGAAGGCAGACCCCAGCTACAGTAGTAAGTAGGTCCCCATGCAGTCTATCAGCCAGCACGGTGTCACATTTGCAGCTGCTTTCCTGTGGGAGCTATCTTCAATACCACACTTTTTCTCCTCAGCTCCCATTGAAAAAAATACATTTTGTCTGTTAAGTTATACCACTGAGTATGGGAGCTACAAGAAAGCAGGAAGGCAGACCCCAGCTACAGTATTAACTAGATCCCCATGCAGTCTAACAGCCAGCACGGTGTCACATTTGCAGCTGCTTTCCTGTGGGAGCTATCTTCAATACCACACTTTTTCTGTTCTGCTCCCATTGAGAAAAAACATGTGTCTGTTAAGGTATACCACTGAGTATGGGAGCTACAAGAAAGCAGGAAGGCAGACCCCAGCTACAGTAGTAAGTAGGTCCCCATGCAGTCTATCAGCCAGCACGGTGTCACATTGGCAGCTGCTTTCCTGTGGGAGCTATCTCCAATACCACACTTTTTCTGTTCTGCTCCCATTGAAAAAATACATGTGTCTGTTAAGTTATGCCACTGAGTATGGGAGCTACAAGAAAGCAGGAAGGCAGACCCCAGCTACAGTAGTAAGTAGGTCGCCATGCAGTCTATCAGCCAGCACGGTGTCACATTTGCAGCTGCTTTCCTGTGGGAGCTATCTTCAATACCACAGTTTTTCTGTTCTGCTCCCATTGAATTAAATACATTTTGTCAGTTAAATTATATAGCTGAGTATGGGAGCTACAAGAAAGCAGGAAGGCAGACCCCAGCTACAGTAGTAAGTAGGTTGCCATGCAGTCTATCAGCCAGCACGGTGTCACATTTGCAGCTGCTTTCCTGTGGGAGCTATCTTCAATACCACACTTTTTCTCCTCAGCTCCCATTGAAAAAAATACATTTTGTCTCTTAAGTTATGCCACTGAGTATGGGAGCTACAAGAAAGCAGGAAGGCAGACCCCAGCTACAGTAGTAAGTAGGTCCCCATGCAGTCTATCAGCCAGCACGGTGTCACATTTGCAGCTGCTTTCCTGTGGGAGCTATCTTCAATACCACACTTTTACTCCTCAGCTCCCATTGAAAAAATACATGTGTCTGTTAAGTTATGCCACTGAGTATGGGAGCTACAAGAAAGCAGGAAGGCAGACCCCAGCTACAGTAGTAAGTAGGTTGCCATGCAGTCTATCAGCCAGCACGGTGTCACATTTGCAGCTGCTTTCCTGTGGGAGCTATCTTCAATACCACACTTTTTCTCCTCAGCTCCCATTGAAAAAAATACATTTTGTCTCTTAAGTTATGCCACTGAGTATGGGAGCTACAAGAAAGCAGGAAGGCAGACCCCAGCTACAGTAGTAAGTAGGTCCCCATGCAGTCTATCAGCCAGCACGGTGTCACATTTGCAGCTGCTTTCCTGTGGGAGCTATCTTCAATACCACACTTTTTCTGTTCTGCTCCCATTGAATTAAATACATTTTGTCTGTTAAGTTATACCACTGAGTATGGGAGCTACAAGAAAGCAGGAAGGCATAGCCCAGCTACAGTATTAACTAGGTCCCCATGCAGTCTAACAGCCAGCACGGTGTCACATTTGCAGCTGCTTTCCTGTGGGAGCTAACTTCAATACCACACTTTTTCTGTTCTGCTCCCATTGAGAAAATACATGTGTCTGTTAAGGTATACCACTGAGTATGGGAGCTACAAGAAAGCAGGAAGGCAGACCCCAGCTACAGTAGTAAGTAGGTCCCCATGCAGTCTATCAGCCAGCACGGTGTCACATTTGCAGCTGCTTTCGTCAGGGAGCTCTCTTCAATACCACACTTTTTATCCTCATCTCCCATTGAAAAAATACACTGTGTCTGTTAATTTACACCACTGAGTATGGGAGGTACAGGAAAGCAGGAAGGCAGACCCCAGCTACAGTAGTAAGTAGGTCCCCATGCAGTCTATCAGCCAGCACGGTGTCACATTTGCAGCTGCTTTCCTGTGGGAGCTATCTTCAATACCACACTTTTTCTCCTCAGCTCCCATTGAAAAAAATACATTTTGTCTGTTAAGTTATACCACTGAGTATGGGAGCTACAAGAAAGCAGGAAGGCAGACCCCAGCTACAGTAGTAAGTAGGTTGCCATGCAGTCTATCAGCCAGCACGGTGTCACATTTGCAGCTGCTTTCCTGTGGGAGCTATCTTCAATACCACACTTTTTCTCCTCAGCTCCCATTGAAAAAAATACATTTTGTCTCTTAAGTTATGCCACTGAGTATGGGAGCTACAAGAAAGCAGGAAGGCAGACCCCAGCTACAGTAGTAAGTAGGTCCCCATGCAGTCTATCAGCCAGCACGGTGTCACATTTGCAGCTGCTTTCCTGTGGGAGCTATCTTCAATACCACACTTTTACTCCTCAGCTCCCATTGAAAAAATACATGTGTCTGTTAAGTTATGCCACTGAGTATGGGAGCTACAAGAAAGCAGGAAGGCAGACCCCAGCTACAGTAGTAAGTAGGTTGCCATGCAGTCTATCAGCCAGCACGGTGTCACATTTGCAGCTGCTTTCCTGTGGGAGCTATCTTCAATACCACACTTTTTCTCCTCAGCTCCCATTGAAAAAAATACATTTTGTCTCTTAAGTTATGCCACTGAGTATGGGAGCTACAAGAAAGCAGGAAGGCAGACCCCAGCTACAGTAGTAAGTAGGTCCCCATGCAGTCTATCAGCCAGCACGGTGTCACATTTGCAGCTGCTTTCCTGTGGGAGCTATCTTCAATACCACACTTTTTCTGTTCTGCTCCCATTGAATTAAATACATTTTGTCTGTTAAGTTATACCACTGAGTATGGGAGCTACAAGAAAGCAGGAAGGCATAGCCCAGCTACAGTATTAACTAGGTCCCCATGCAGTCTAACAGCCAGCACGGTGTCACATTTGCAGCTGCTTTCCTGTGGGAGCTATCTTCAATACCACACTTTTTCTGTTCTGCTCCCATTGAGAAAATACATGTGTCTGTTAAGGTATACCACTGAGTATGGGAGCTACAAGAAAGCAGGAAGGCAGACCCCAGCTACAGTAGTAAGTAGGTCCCCATGCAGTCTATCAGCCAGCACGGTGTCACATTTGCAGCTGCTTTCGTCAGGGAGCTCTCTTCAATACCACACTTTTTATCCTCATCTCCCATTGAAAAAATACACTGTGTCTGTTAATTTACACCACTGAGTATGGGAGGTACAGGAAAGCAGGAAGGCAGACCCCAGCTACAGTAGTAAGTAGGTCCCCATGCAGTCTATCAGCCAGCACGGTGTCACATTTGCAGCTGCTTTCCTGTGGGAGCTATCTTCAATACCACACTTTTTCTCCTCAGCTCCCATTGAAAAAAATACATTTTGTCTGTTAAGTTATACCACTGAGTATGGGAGCTACAAGAAAGCAGGAAGGCAGACCCCAGCTACAGTAGTAAGTAGGTCCCCATGCAGTCTATCAGCCAGCACGGTGTCACATTTGCAGCTGCTTTCCTGTGGGAGCTATCTTCAATACCACACTTTTTCTGTTCTGCTCCCATTGAGAAAAAACATGTGTCTGTTAAGGTATACCACTGAGTATGGGAGCTACAAGAAAGCAGGAAGGCAGACCCCAGCTACAGTAGTAAGTAGGTCCCCATGCAGTCTATCAGCCAGCACGGTGTCACATTTGCAGCTGCTTTCCTGTGGGAGCTATCTTCAATACCACAGTTTTAATCCTCAGCTCCCTTTGAAAAACTACATGTGTCTGTTAAATTATGCCACTGAGTATGGGAGCTACAAGAAAGCAGGAAGGCAGACCCCAGCTACAGTAGTAAGTAGGTCCCCATGCAGTCTATCAGCCAGCACGGTGTCACATTTGCAGCTGCTTTCCTGTGGGAGCTATCTTCAATACCACACTTTTTCTCCTCAGCTCCCATTGAAAAAAATACATTTTGTCTGTTAAGTTATACCACTGAGTATGGGAGCTACAAGAAAGCAGGAAGGCAGACCCCAGCTACAGTAGTAAGTAGGTCCCCATGCAGTCTATCAGCCAGCACGGTGTCACATTTGCAGCTGCTTTCCTGTGGGAGCTATCTTCAATACCACACTTTTTCTGTTCTGCTCCCATTGAGAAAAAACATGTGTCTGTTAAGGTATACCACTGAGTATGGGAGCTACAAGAAAGCAGGAAGGCAGACCCCAGCTACAGTAGTAAGTAGGTCCCCATGCAGTCTATCAGCCAGCACGGTGTCACATTGGCAGCTGCTTTCCTGTGGGAGCTATCTCCAATACCACACTTTTTCTGTTCTGCTCCCTTTGAAAAAATACATGTGTCTGTTAAGTTATGCCACTGAGTATGGGAGCTACAAGAAAGCAGGAAGGCAGACCCCAGCTACAGTAGTAAGTAGGTCGCCATGCAGTCTATCAGCCAGCACGGTGTCACATTTGCAGCTGCTTTCCTGTGGGAGCTATCTTCAATACCACACTTTTTCTGTTCTGCTCCCATTGAATTAAATACATTTTGTCAGTTAAATTATATAGCTGAGTATGGGAGCTACAAGAAAGCAGGAAGGCAGACCCCAGCTACAGTAGTAAGTAGGTTGCCATGCAGTCTATCAGCCAGCACGGTGTCACATTTGCAGCTGCTTTCCTGTGGGAGCTATCTTCAATACCACACTTTTTCTCCTCAGCTCCCATTGAAAAAAATACATTTTGTCTCTTAAGTTATGCCACTGAGTATGGGAGCTACAAGAAAGCAGGAAGGCAGACCCCAGCTACAGTAGTAAGTAGGTCCCCATGCAGTCTATCAGCCAGCACGGTGTCACATTTGCAGCTGCTTTCCTGTGGGAGCTATCTTCAATACCACACTTTTACTCCTCAGCTCCCATTGAAAAAATACATGTGTCTGTTAAGTTATGCCACTGAGTATGGGAGCTACAAGAAAGCAGGAAGGCAGACCCCAGCTACAGTAGTAAGTAGGTTGCCATGCAGTCTATCAGCCAGCACGGTGTCACATTTGCAGCTGCTTTCCTGTGGGAGCTATCTTCAATACCACACTTTTTCTCCTCAGCTCCCATTGAAAAAAATACATTTTGTCTCTTAAGTTATGCCACTGAGTATGGGAGCTACAAGAAAGCAGGAAGGCAGACCCCAGCTACAGTAGTAAGTAGGTCCCCATGCAGTCTATCAGCCAGCACGGTGTCACATTTGCAGCTGCTTTCCTGTGGGAGCTATCTTCAATACCACACTTTTTCTGTTCTGCTCCCATTGAATTAAATACATTTTGTCTGTTAAGTTATACCACTGAGTATGGGAGCTACAAGAAAGCAGGAAGGCATAGCCCAGCTACAGTATTAACTAGGTCCCCATGCAGTCTAACAGCCAGCACGGTGTCACATTTGCAGCTGCTTTCCTGTGGGAGCTATCTTCAATACCACACTTTTTCTGTTCTGCTCCCATTGAGAAAATACATGTGTCTTTTAAGGTATACCACTGAGTATGGGAGCTACAAGAAAGCAGGAAGGCAGACCCCAGCTACAGTAGTAAGTAGGTCCCCATGCAGTCTATCAGCCAGCACGGTGTCACATTTGCAGCTGCTTTCGTCAGGGAGCTCTCTTCAATACCACACTTTTTATCCTCATCTCCCATTGAAAAAATACACTGTGTCTGTTAATTTACACCACTGAGTATGGGAGGTACAGGAAAGCAGGAAGGCAGACCCCAGCTACAGTAGTAAGTAGGTCCCCATGCAGTCTATCAGCCAGCACGGTGTCACATTTGCAGCTGCTTTCCTGTGGGAGCTATCTTCAATACCACACTTTTTCTCCTCAGCTCCCATTGAAAAAAATACATTTTGTCTGTTAAGTTATACCACTGAGTATGGGAGCTACAAGAAAGCAGGAAGGCAGACCCCAGCTACAGTATTAACTAGATCCCCATGCAGTCTAACAGCCAGCACGGTGTCACATTTGCAGCTGCTTTCCTGTGGGAGCTATCTTCAATACCACACTTTTTCTGTTCTGCTCCCATTGAGAAAAAACATGTGTCTGTTAAGGTATACCACTGAGTATGGGAGCTACAAGAAAGCAGGAAGGCAGACCCCAGCTACAGTAGTAAGTAGGTCCCCATGCAGTCTATCAGCCAGCACGGTGTCACATTTGCAGCTGCTTTCCTGTGGGAGCTATCTTCAATACCACACTTTTTCTGTTCTGCTCCCATTGAATTAAATACATTTTGTCAGTTAAATTATGCCACTGAGTATGGGAGCTACAAGAAAGCAGGAAGGCAGACCCCAGCTACAGTAGTAAGTAGGTTGCCATGCAGTCTATCAGCCAGCACGGTGTCACATTTGCAGCTGCTTTCCTGTGGGAGCTATCTTCAATACCACACTTTTTCTCCTCAGCTCCCATTGAAAAAAATACATTTTGTCTGTTAAGTTATACCACTGAGTATGGGAGCTACAAGAAAGCAGGAAGGCATAGCCCAGCTACAGTATTAACTAGGTCCCCATGCAGTCTAACAGCCAGCACGGTGTCACATTTGCAGCTGCTTTCCTGTGGGAGCTATCTTCAATACCACACTTTTTCTGTTCTGCTCAAATTGAGAAAATACATGTGTCTGTTAAGGTATACCACTGAGTATGGGAGCTACAAGAAAGCAGGAAGGCAGACCCCAGCTACAGTAGTAAGTAGGTCCCCATGCAGTCTATCAGCCAGCACGGTGTCACATTTGCAGCTGCTTTCCTGTGGGAGCTATCTTCAATACCACAGTTTTAATCCTCAGCTCCCTTTGAAAAACTACATGTGTCTGTTAAATTATGCCACTGAGTATGGGAGCTACAAGAAAGCAGGAAGGCAGACCCCAGCTACAGTAGTAAGTAGGTCCCCATGCAGTCTATCAGCCAGCACGGTGTCACATTTGCAGCTGCTTTCCTGTGGGAGCTATCTTCAATACCACACTTTTTCTCCTCAGCTCCCATTGAAAAAAATACATTTTGTCTGTTAAGTTATACCACTGAGTATGGGAGCTACAAGAAAGCAGGAAGGCAGACCCCAGCTACAGTATTAACTAGATCCCCATGCAGTCTAACAGCCAGCACGGTGTCACATTTGCAGCTGCTTTCCTGTGGGAGCTATCTTCAATACCACACTTTTTCTGTTCTGCTCCCATTGAGAAAAAACATGTGTCTGTTAAGGTATACCACTGAGTATGGGAGCTACAAGAAAGCAGGAAGGCAGACCCCAGCTACAGTAGTAAGTAGGTCCCCATGCAGTCTATCAGCCAGCACGGTGTCACATTTGCAGCTGCTTTCCTGTGGGAGCTATCTTCAATACCACACTTTTTCTCCTCAGCTCCCATTGAATTAAATACATTTTGTCAGTTAAATTATATAGCTGAGTATGGGAGCTACAAGAAAGCAGGAAGGCAGACCCCAGCTACATTATTAACTAGGTCCCCATGCAGTCTAACAGCCAGCACGGTGTCACATTTGCAGCTGCTTTCCTGTGGGAGCTATCTTCAATACCACACTTTTTCTCCTCAGCTCCCATTGAAAAAAATACATTTTGTCTCTTAAGTTATGCCACTGAGTATGGGAGCTACAAGAAAGCAGGAAGGCAGACCCCAGCTACAGTAGTAAGTAGGTCCCCATGCAGTCTATCAGCCAGCACGGTGTCACATTGGCAGCTGCTTTCCTGTGGGAGCTATCTTCAATACCACACTTTTTCTGTTCTGCTCCCTTTGAAAAAATACATGTGTCTGTTAAGTTATGCCACTGAGTATGGGAGCTACAAGAAAGCAGGAAGGCAGACCCCAGCTACAGTAGTAAGTAGGTCCCCATGCAGTCTATCAGCCAGCACGGTGTCACATTTGCAGCTGCTTTCCTGTGGGAGCTATCTTCAATACCACAGTTTTTCTGTTCTGCTCCCATTGAATTAAATACATTTTGTGAGTTAAATTATATAGCTGAGTATGGGAGCTACAAGAAAGCAGGAAGGCAGACCCCAGCTACAGTAGTAAGTAGGTCCCCATGCAGTCTATCAGCCAGCACGGTGTCACATTTGCAGCTGCTTTCCTGTGGGAGCTATCTTCAATACCACACTTTTTCTCCTCAGCTCCCATTGAAAAAAATACATATTGTCTCTTAAGTTATGCCACTGAGTATGGGAGCTACAAGAAAGCAGGAAGGCAGACCCCAGCTACAGTAGTAAGTAGGTCCCCATGCAGTCTATCAGCCAGCACGGTGTCACATTTGCAGCTGCTTTCCTGTGGGAGCTATCTTCAATACCACACTTTTACTCCTCAGCTCCCTTTGAAAAACTACATGTGTCTGTTAAGTTATGCCACTGAGTATGGGAGCTACAAGAAAGCAGGAAGGCAGACCCCAGCTACAGTAGTAAGTAGGTTGCCATGCAGTCTATCAGCCAGCACGGTGTCACATTTACAGCTGCTTTCCTGTGGGAGCTATCTTCATTACCACACTTTTTCTCCTCAGCTCCCATTGAAAAAATACATGTGTCTGTTAAGGTATACCGCTGAGTATGGGAACTACAATAAAGCAGGAAGGCAGACCCCAGCTACAGTAGTAAGTAGGTCCCCATGCAGTCTATCAGCCAGCACGGTGTCACATTTGCAACTGCTTTCCTGTGGGAGCTATCTTCAATACCACACTTTTTCTGTTTAGCTCCCATTGAAAAAATACATGTGTCTGTTAAGGTATACCACTGAGTATGGGAGCTACAAGAAAGCAGGAAGGCATACCCCAGCTACAGTATTAACTAGGTCCCCATGCAGTCTATCAGCCAGCACGGTGTCACATTTGCAGCTGCTTTCCTGTGGGAGCTATCTTCAATACCACACTTTTTCTGTTCTGCTCCCATTGAGAAAATACATGTGTCTGTTAAGGTATACCACTGAGTATGGGAGCTACAAGAAAGCAGGAAGGCAGACCCCAGCTACAGTAGTAAGTAGGTCCCCATGCAGTCTATCAGCCAGCACGGTGTGACATTTGCAGCTGCTTTCCTGTGGGAGCTATCTTCAATACCACACTTTTTCTCCTCAGCTCCCATTGAAAAAAATACATTTTGTCTGTTAAGTTATACCACTGAGTATGGGAGCTACAAGAAAGCAGGAAGGCAGACCCCAGCTACAGTAGTAAGTAGGTCCCCATGCAGTCTATCAGCCAGCACGGTGTCACATTTGCAGCTGCTTTCCTGTGGGAGCTATCTTCAATACCACACTTTTTCTGTTCTGCTCCCATTGAGAAAAAACATGTGTCTGTTAAGGTATACCACTGAGTATGGGAGCTACAAGAAAGCAGGAAGGCAGACCCCAGCTACAGTAGTAAGTAGGTCCCCATGCAGTCTATCAGCCAGCACGGTGTCACATTTGCAGCTGCTTTCCTGTGGGAGCTATCTTCAATACCACAGTTTTAATCCTCAGCTCCCTTTGAAAAACTACATGTGTCTGTTAAATTATGCCACTGAGTATGGGAGCTACAAGAAAGCAGGAAGGCAGACCCCAGCTACAGTAGTAAGTAGGTCCCCATGCAGTCTATCAGCCAGCACGGTGTCACATTTGCAGCTGCTTTCCTGTGGGAGCTATCTTCAATACCACACTTTTTCTCCTCAGCTCCCATTGAAAAAAATACATTTTGTCTGTTAAGTTATACCACTGAGTATGGGAGCTACAAGAAAGCAGGAAGGCAGACCCCAGCTACAGTATTAACTAGATCCCCATGCAGTCTAACAGCCAGCACGGTGTCACATTTGCAGCTGCTTTCCTGTGGGAGCTATCTTCAATACCACACTTTTTCTGTTCTGCTCCCATTGAGAAAAAACATGTGTCTGTTAAGGTATACCACTGAGTATGGGAGCTACAAGAAAGCAGGAAGGCAGACCCCAGCTACAGTAGTAAGTAGGTCCCCATGCAGTCTATCAGCCAGCACGGTGTCACATTTGCAGCTGCTTTCCTGTGGGAGCTATCTTCAATACCACACTTTTTCTGTTCTGCTCCCATTGAATTAAATACATTTTGTCAGTTAAATTATATAGCTGAGTATGGGAGCTACAAGAAAGCAGGAAGGCAGACCCCAGCTACAGTATTAACTAGGTCCCCATGCAGTCTAACAGCCAGCACGGTGTCACATTTGCAGCTGCTTTCCTGTGGGAGCTATCTTCAATACCACACTTTTTCTCCTCAGCTCCCATTGAAAAAAATACATTTTGTCTCTTAAGTTATGCCACTGAGTATGGGAGCTACAAGAAAGCAGGAAGGCAGACCCCAGCTACAGTAGTAAGTAGGTCCCCATGCAGTCTATCAGCCAGCACGGTGTCACATTGGCAGCTGCTTTCCTGTGGGAGCTATCTTCAATACCACACTTTTTCTGTTCTGCTCCCTTTGAAAAAATACATGTGTCTCTTAAGTTATGCCACTGAGTATGGGAGCTACAAGAAAGCAGGAAGGCAGACCCCAGCTACAGTAGTAAGTAGGTCCCCATGCAGTCTATCAGCCAGCACGGTGTCACATTTGCAGCTGCTTTCCTGTGGGAGCTATCTTCAATACCACAGTTTTTCTGTTCTGCTCCCATTGAATTAAATACATTTTGTCAGTTAAATTATATAGCTGAGTATGGGAGCTACAAGAAAGCAGGAAGGCAGACCCCAGCTACAGTAGTAAGTAGGTTGCCATGCAGTCTATCAGCCAGCACGGTGTCACATTTGCAGCTGCTTTCCTGTGGGAGCTATCTTCAATACCACACTTTTTCTCCTCAGTTCCCATTGAAAAAAATACATTTTGTCTCTTAAGTTATGCCACTGAGTATGGGAGCTACAAGAAAGCAGGAAGGCAGACCCCAGCTACAGTAGTAAGTAGGTCCCCATGCAGTCTATCAGCCAGCACGGTGTCACATTTGCAGCTGCTTTCCTGTGGGAGCTATCTTCAATACCACACTTTTACTCCTAAGCTCCCATTGAAAAAATACATGTGTCTGTTAAGTTATGCCACTGAGTATGGGAGCTACAAGAAAGCAGGAAGGCAGACCCCAGCTACAGTAGTAAGTAGGTTGCCATGCAGTCTATCAGCCAGCACGGTGTCACATTTGCAGCTGCTTTCCTGTGGGAGCTATCTTCAATACCACACTTTTTCTCCTCAGCTCCCATTGAAAAAAATACATTTTGTCTCTTAAGATATGCCACTTAGTATGGGAGCTACAAGAAAGCAGGAAGGCAGACCCCAGCTACAGTAGTAAGTAGGTCCCCATGCAGTCTATCAGCCAGCACGGTGTCACATTTGCAGCTGCTTTCCTGTGGGAGCTATCTTCAATACCACACTTTTTCTCCTCAGCTCCCATTGAAAAAAATACATTTTGTCTGTTAAGTTATACCACTGAGTATGGGAGCTACAAGAAAGCAGGAAGGCAGACCCCAGCTACAGTATTAACTAGGTCCCCATGCAGTCTATCAGCCAGCACGGTGTCACATTTGCAGTTGCTTTCCTGTGGGAGCTATCTTCAATACCATAGTTTTTCTGTTCAGCTCCCGTTGAAAAAATACATGTGTCTTCTAAGGTATACCACTGAGTATGGGAGCTACAAGAAAGCAGGAAGGCAGACCCCAGCTACAGTAGTAAGTAGGTCCCCATGCAGTCTATCAGCCAGCACGGTGTCACATTTGCAGCTGCTTTCCTGTGGGAGCTATCTTCAATACCACACTTTTTCTCCTCAGCTCCCATTGAAAAAAATACATTTTGTCTGTTAAGTTATACCACTGAGTATGGGAGCTACAAGAAAGCAGGAAGGCAGACCCCAGCTACAGTATTAACTAGATCCCCATGCAGTCTATCAGCCAGCACGGTGTCACATTTGCAGCTGCTTTCCTGTGGGAGCTATCTTCAATACCACACTTTTTCTGTTCTGCTCCCATTGAGAAAAAACATGTGTCTGTTAAGGTATACCACTGAGTATGGGAGCTACAAGAAAGCAGGAAGGCAGACCCCAGCTACAGTAGTAAGTAGGTCCCCATGCAGTCTATCAGCCAGCACGGTGTCACATTTGCAGCTGCTTTCCTGTGGGAGCTATCTTCAATACCACACTTTTTCTGTTCTGCTCCCATTGAATTAAATACATTTTGTCAGTTAAATTATATAGCTGAGTATGGGAGCTACAAGAAAGCAGGAAGGCAGACCCCAGCTACAGTATTAACTAGGTCCCCATGCAGTCTAACAGCCAGCACGGTGTCACATTTGCAGCTGCTTTCCTGTGGGAGCTATCTTCAATACCACACTTTTTCTCCTCAGCTCCCATTGAAAAAAATACATTTTGTCTCTTAAGTTATGCCACTGAGTATGGGAGCTACAAGAAAGCAGGAAGGCAGACCCCAGCTACAGTAGTAAGTAGGTCCCCATGCAGTCTATCAGCCAGCACGGTGTCACATTGGCAGCTGCTTTCCTGTGGGAGCTATCTTCAATACCACACTTTTTCTGTTCTGCTCCCTTTGAAAAAATACATGTGTCTGTTAAGTTATGCCACTGAGTATGGGAGCTACAAGAAAGCAGGAAGGCAGACCCCAGCTACAGTAGTAAGTAGGTCCCCATGCAGTCTATCAGCCAGCACGGTGTCACATTTGCAGCTGCTTTCCTGTGGGAGCTATCTTCAATACCACAGTTTTTCTGTTCTGCTCCCATTGAATTAAATACATTTTGTGAGTTAAATTATATAGCTGAGTATGGGAGCTACAAGAAAGCAGGAAGGCAGACCCCAGCTACAGTAGTAAGTAGGTTGCCATGCAGTCTATCAGCCAGCACGGTGTCACATTTGCAGCTGCTTTCCTGTGGGAGCTATCTTCAATACCACACTTTTTCTCCTCAGCTCCCATTGAAAAAAATACATTTTGTCTCTTAAGTTATGCCACTGAGTATGGGAGCTACAAGAAAGCAGGAAGGCAGACCCCAGCTACAGTAGTAAGTAGGTCCCCATGCAGTCTATCAGCCAGCACGGTGTCACATTTGCAGCTGCTTTCCTGTGGGAGCTATCTTCAATACCACAGTTTTAATCCTCAGCTCCCTTTGAAAAACTACATGTGTCTGTTAAATTATGCCACTGAGTATGGGAGCTACAAGAAAGCAGGAAGGCAGACCCCAGCTACAGTAGTAAGTAGGTCCCCATGCAGTCTATCAGCCAACACGGTGTCACATTTGCAGCTGCTTTCCTGTGGGAGCTATCTTCAATACCACACTTTTTCTCCTCAGCTCCCATTGAAAAAAATACATTTTGTCTGTTAAGTTATACCACTGAGTATGGGAGCTACAAGAAAGCAGGAAGGCAGACCCCAGCTACAGTAGTAAGTAGGTTGCCATGCAGTCTATCAGCCAGCACGGTGTCACATTTGCAGCTGCTTTCCTGTGGGAGCTATCTTCAATACCACACTTTTTCTGTTCTGCTCCCATTGAATTAAATACATTTTGTCAGTTAAATTATATAGCTGAGTATGGGAGCTACAAGAAAGCAGGAAGGCAGACCCCAGCTACAGTATTAAGTAGGTCCCCATGCAGTCTATCAGCCAGCACGGTGTCACATTGGCAGCTGCTTTCCTGTGGGAGCTATCTTCAATACCACACTTTTTCTGTTCTGCTCCCTTTGAAAAAATACATGTGTCTGTTAAGTTATGCCACTGAGTATGGGAGCTACAAGAAAGCAGGAAGGCAGACCCCAGCTACAGTAGTAAGTAGGTCCCCATGCAGTCTATCAGCCAGCACGGTGTCACATTTGCAGCTGCTTTCCTGTGGGAGCTATCTTCAATACCACAGTTTTTCTGTTCTGCTCCCATTGAATTAAATACATTTTGTGAGTTAAATTATATAGCTGAGTATGGGAGCTACAAGAAAGCAGGAAGGCAGACCCCAGCTACAGTAGTAAGTAGGTCCCCATGCAGTCTATCAGCCAGCACGGTGTCACATTTGCAGCTGCTTTCCTGTGGGAGCTATCTTCAATACCACACTTTTACTCCTCAGCTCCCATTGAAAAAATACATGTGTCTGTTAAGTTATGCCACTGAGTATGGGAGCTACAAGAAAGCAGGAAGGCAGACCCCAGCTACAGTAGTAAGTAGGTTGCCATGCAGTCTATCAGCCAGCACGGTGTCACATTTGCAGCTGCTTTCCTGTGGGAGCTATCTTCAATACCACACTTTTTCTCCTCAGCTCCCATTGAAAAAATACATGTGTCTGTCAAGGTGTACCGCTGAGTATGGGAACTACAATAAAGCAGGAAGGCAGACCCCAGCTACAGTAGTAAGTAGGTCCCCATGCAGTCTATCAGCCAGCACGGTGTCACATTTGCAGCTGCTTTCCTGTGGGAGCTATCTTCAATACCACACTTTTTCTGTTCAGCTCCCATTGAAAAAATACATGTGTCTGTTAAGGTATACCACTGAGTATGGGAGCTACAAGAAAGCAGGAAGGCATACCCCAGCTACAGTATTAACTAGGTCCCCATGCAGTCTATCAGCCAGCACGGTGTCACATTTGCAGCTGCTTTCCTGTGGGAGCTATCTTCAATACCACACTTTTTCTGTTCTGCTCCCATTGAGAAAATACATGTGTCTGTTAAGGTATACCACTGAGTATGGGAGCTACAAGAAAGCAGGAAGGCAGACCCCAGCTACAGTAGTAAGTAGGTCCCCATGCAGTCTATCAGCCAGCACGGTGTGACATTTGCAGCTGCTTTCCTGTGGGAGCTATCTTCAATACCACACTTTTTCTCCTCAGCTCCCATTGAAAAAAATACATTTTGTCTGTTAAGTTATACCACTGAGTATGGGAGCTACAAGAAAGCAGGAAGGCAGACCCCAGCTACAGTAGTAAGTAGGTCCCCATGCAGTCTATCAGCCAGCACGGTGTCACATTTGCAGCTGCTTTCCTGTGGGAGCTATCTTCAACACCACACTTTTTCTGTTCAGCTCCCATTGAAAAAATACATGTGTCTGTTAAGGTATACCACTGAGTATGGGAGCTACAAGAAAGCAGGAAGGCATACCCCAGCTACAGTATTAACTAGGTCCCCATGCAGTCTATCAGCCAGCACGGTGTCACATTTGCAGCTGCTTTCCTGTGGGAGCTATCTTCAATACCACACTTTTTCTGTTCAGCTCCCATTGAAAAAATACATGTGTCTGTTAAGGTATACCACTGAGTATGGGAGCTACAAGAAAGCAGGAAGGCATACCCCAGCTACAGTATTAACTAGGTCCCCATGCAGTCTATCAGCCAGCACGGTGTCACATTTGCAGCTGCTTTCCTGTGGGAGCTATCTTCAATACCACACTTTTTCTGTTCTGCTCCCATTGAGAAAATACATGTGTCTGTTAAGGTATACCACTGAGTATGGGAGCTACAAGAAAGCAGGAAGGCAGACCCCAGCTACAGTAGTAAGTAGGTCCCCATGCAGTCTATCAGCCAGCACGGTGTGACATTTGCAGCTGCTTTCCTGTGGGAGCTATCTTCAATACCACACTTTTTCTCCTCAGCTCCCATTGAAAAAAATACATTTTGTCTGTTAAGTTATACCACTGAGTATGGGAGCTACAAGAAAGCAGGAAGGCAGACCCCAGCTACAGTAGTAAGTAGGTCCCCATGCAGTCTATCAGCCAGCACGGTGTCACATTTGCAGCTGCTTTCCTGTGGGAGCTATCTTCAATACCACACTTTTTCTGTTCTGCTCCCATTGAGAAAAAACATGTGTCTGTTAAGGTATACCACTGAGTATGGGAGCTACAAGAAAGCAGGAAGGCAGACCCCAGCTACAGTAGTAAGTAGGTCCACATGCAGTCTATCAGCCAGCACGGTGTCACATTTGCAGCTGCTTTCCTGTGGGAGCTATCTTCAATACCACAGTTTTTCTGTTCTGCTCCCATTGAAAAAAATACATTTTGTCACTTAAATTATATAGCTGAGTATGGGAGCTACAAGAAAGCAGGAAGGCAGACCCCAGCTACAGTATTAACTAGGTCCCCATGCAGTCTAACAGCCAGCACGGTGTCACATTTGCAGCTGCTTTCCTGTGGGAGCTATCTTCAATACCACACTTTTTCTCCTCAGCTCCCATTGAAAAAAATACATTTTGTCTCTTAAGTTATGCCACTGAGTATGGGAGCTACAAGAAAGCAGGAAGGCAGACCCCAGCTACAGTAGTAAGTAGGTCCCCATGCAGTCTATCAGCCAGCACGGTGTCACATTTGCAGCTGCTTTCCTGTGAGAGCTATCTTCAATACCACACTTTTTCTGTTCTGCTCCCATTGAATTAAATACATTTTGTGAGTTAAATTATATAGCTGAGTATGGGAGCTACAAGAAAGCAGGAAGGCAGACCCCAGCTACAGTAGTAAGTAGGTCCCCATGCAGTCTATCAGCCAGCACGGTGTCACATTTACAGCTGCTTTCCTGTGGGAGCTATCTTCAATACCACACTTTTTCTCCTCAGCCCCCTTTGAAAAAATACATGTGTCTGTTAAGGTATACCGCTGAGTATGGGAGCTACAATAAAGCAGGAAGGCAGACCCCAGCTACAGTAGTAAGTAGGTCCCCATGCAGTCTATCAGCCAGCACGGTGTCACATTTGCAGCTGCTTTCCTGTGGGAGCTATTTTCAATACCACACTTTTTCTGTTCTGCTCCCATTGAATTAAATACTTTTTGTGAGTTAAATTATATAGCTGAGTATGGGAGCTACAATAAAGCAGGAAGGCAGACCCCATCTACAGTAGTAAGTAGGTTGCCATGCAGTCTATCAGCCAGCACGGTGTCACATTTGCAGCTGCTTTCCTGTGGGAGCTATCTTCAATACCACACTTTTTCTGTTCTGCTCCCATTGAATTAAATACATTTTGTCAGTTAAATTATATAGCTGAGTATGGGAGCTACAAGAAAGCAGGAAGGCAGACCCCAGCTACAGTAGTAAGTAGGTCCCCATGCAGTCTATCAGCCAGCACGGTGTCACATTTGCAGCTGCTTTCCTGTGGGAGCTATCTTCAATACCACACTTTTTCTCCTCAGCTCCCATTGAAAAAAATACATTTTGTCTCTTAAGTTATACCACTGAGTATGGGAGCTACAAGAAAGCAGGAAGGCATAGCCCAGCTACAGTATTAACTAGGTCCCCATGCAGTCTAACAGCCAGCACGGTGTCACATTTGCAGCTGCTTTCCTGTGGGAGCTATCTTCAATACCACACTTTTTCTGTTCTGCTCCCATTGAGAAAATACATGTGTCTGTTAAGGTATACCACTGAGTATGGGAGCTACAAGAAAGCAGGAAGGCAGACCTCAGCTACAGTAGTAAGTAGGTCCCCATGCAGTCTATCAGCCAGCACGGTGTCACATTTGCAGCTGCTTTCCTGTGGGAGCTATCTTCAATACCACACTTTTTCTCCTCAGCTCCCTTTAAAAAACTACATGTGTCTGTTAAATTATGCCACTGAGTATGGGAGCTACAAGAAAGCAGGAAGGCAGACCCCAGCTACAGTAGTAAGTAGGTCCCCATGCAGTCTATCAGCCAGCACGGTGTCACATTTGCAGCTGCTTTCCTGTGGGAGCTATCTTCAATACCACACTTTTTCTCCTCAGCTCCCATTGAAAAAAATACATTTTGTCTGTTAAGTTATACCACTGAGTATGGGAGCTACAAGAAAGCAGGAAGGCAGACCCCAGCTACAGTATTAACTAGGTCCCCATGCAGTCTAACAGCCAGCACGGTGTCACATTTGCAGCTGCTTTCCTGTGGGAGCTATCTTCAATACCACACTTTTTCTCCTCAGCTCCCATTGAAAAAATACATGTGTCTGTCAAGGTATACCGCTGAGTATGGGAACTACAATAAAGCAGGAAGGCAGACCCCAGCTACAGTAGTAAGTAGGTTGCCATGCAGTCTATCAGCCAGCACGGTGTCACATTTGCAGCTGCTTTCCTGTGGGAGCTATCTTCAATACCACACTTTTTCTGTTCAGCTCCCATTGAAAAAATACATGTGTCTGTTAAGGTATACCACTGAGTATGGGAGCTACAAGAAAGCAGGAAGGCAGACCCCAGCTACAGTATTAACTAGGTCCCCATGCAGTCTATCAGCCAGCACGGTGTCACATTTGCAGCTGCTTTCCTGTGGGAGCTATCTTCAATACCACACTTTTTCTGTTCTGCTCCCATTGAGAAAATACATGTGTCTGTTAAGGTATACCACTGAGTATGGGAGCTACAAGAAAGCAGGAAGGCAGACCCCAGCTACAGTAGTAAGTAGGTCCCCATGCAGTCTATCAGCCAGCACGGTGTGACATTTGCAGCTGCTTTCCTGTGGGAGCTATCTTCAATACCACACTTTTTCTCCTCAGCTCCCATTGAAAAAAATACATTTTGTCTGTTAAGTTATACCACTGAGTATGGGAGCTACAAGAAAGCAGGAAGGCAGACCCCAGCTACAGTAGTAAGTAGGTCCCCATGCAGTCTATCAGCCAGCACGGTGTCACATTTGCAGCTGCTTTCCTGTGGGAGCTATCTTCAATACCACACTTTTTCTCCTCAGCCCCCATTGAAAAAAAACATGTGTCTGTTAAGGTATACCACTGAGTATGGGAGCTACAAGAAAGCAGGAAGGCAGACCCCAGCTACAGTAGTAAGTAGGTCCCCATGCAGTCTATCAGCCAGCACGGTGTCACATTTGCAGCTGCTTTCCTGTGGGAGCTATCTTCAATACCACACTTTTTCTGTTCTGCTCCCATTGAAAAAAATACATTTTGTCACTTAAATTATATAGCTGAGTATGGGAGCTACAAGAAAGCAGGAAGGCAGACCCCAGCTACAGTATTAACTAGGTCCCCATGCAGTCTAACAGCCAGCACGGTGTCACATTTGCAGCTGCTTTCCTGTGGGAGCTATCTTCAATACCACACTTTTTCTCCTCAGCTCCCATTGAAAAAAATACATTTTGTCTCTTAAGTTATGCCACTGAGTATGGGAGCTACAAGAAAGCAGGAAGGCAGACCCCAGCTACAGTAGTAAGTAGGTCCCCATGCAGTCTATCAGCCAGCACGGTGTCACATTTGCAGCTGCTTTCCTGTGGGAGCTATCTTCAATACCACACTTTTTCTGTTCTGCTCCCATTGAATTAAATACATTTTGTGAGTTAAATTATATAGCTGAGTATGGGAGCTACAAGAAAGCAGGAAGGCAGACCCCAGCTACAGTAGTAAGTAGGTCCCCATGCAGTCTATCAGCCAGCACGGTGTCACATTTGCAGCTGCTTTCCTGTGGGAGCTATCTTCAATACCACACTTTTTCTCCTCAGCCCCCATTGAAAAAATACATGTGTCTGTTAAGGTATACCGCTGAGTATGGGAGCTACAATAAAGCAGGAAGGCAGACCCCAGCTACAGTAGTAAGTAGGTCCCCATGCAGTCTATCAGCCAGCACGGTGTCACATTTGCAGCTGCTTTCCTGTGGGAGCTATCTTCAATACCACACTTTTTCTGTTCTGCTCCCATTGAATTAAATACCTTTTGTGAGTTAAATTATATAGCTGAGTATGGGAGCTACAAGAAAGCAGGAAGGCAGACCCCATCTACAGTAGTAAGTAGGTTGCCATGCAGTCTATCAGCCAGCACGGTGTCACATTTGCAGCTGCTTTCCTGTGGGAGCTATCTTCAATACCACACTTTTTCTGTTCTGCTCCCATTGAATTAAATACATTTTGTCAGTTAAATTATATAGCTGAGTATGGGAGCTACAAGAAAGCAGGAAGGCAGACCCCAGCTACAGTAGTAAGTAGGTCCCCATGCAGTCTATCAGCCAGCACGGTGTCACATTTGCAGCTGCTTTCCTGTGGGAGCTATCTTCAATACCACACTTTTTCTCCTCAGCTCCCATTGAAAAAAATACATTTTGTCTCTTAAGTTATACCACTGAGTATGGGAGCTACAAGAAAGCAGGAAGGCATAGCCCAGCTACAGTATTAACTAGGTCCCCATGCAGTCTAACAGCCAGCACGGTGTCACACTTGCAGCTGATTTCCTGTGGGAGCTATCTTCAATACCACAGTTTTAATCCTCAGCTCCCTTTGAAAAACTACATGTGTCTGTTAAATTATGCCACTGAGTATGGGAGCTACAATAAAGCAGGAAGGCAGACCCCAGCTACAGTAGTAAGTAGGTCCCCATGCAGTCTATCAGCCAGCACGGTGTCACATTTGCAGCTGCTTTCCTGTGGGAGCTATCTTCAATACCACACTTTTTCTCCTCAGCTCCCATTGAAAAAAATACATTTTGTCTGTTAAGTTATACCACTGAGTATGGGAGCTACAAGAAAGCAGGAAGGCAGACCCCAGCTACAGTATTAACTAGGTCCCCATGCAGTCTAACAGCCAGCACGGTGTCACATTTGCAGCTGCTTTCCTGTGGGAGCTATCTTCAATACCACACTTTTTCTGTTCTGCTCCCATTGAGAAAATACATGTGTCTGTTAAGGTATACCAGTGAGTATGGAAGCTACAAGAAAGCAGGAAGGCAGCCCCCAGCTACAGTAGTAAGTAGGTCCCCATGCAGTCTATCAGCCAGCACGGTGTCACATTTGCAGCTGCTTTCCTGTGGGAGCTATCTTCAATACCACAGTTTTTCTGTTCTGCTCCCATTAAATTAAATACATTTTGTGAGTTAAATTATATAGCTGAGTATGGGAGCTACAAGAAAGCAGGAAGGCAGACCCCAGCTACAGTAGTAAGTAGGTTGCCATGCAGTCTATCAGCCAGCACGGTGTCACATTTGCAGCTGCTTTCCTGTGGGAGCTATCTTCAATACCACACTTTTACTCCTCAGCTCCCATTGAAAAAATACATGTGTCTGTTAAGTTATGCCACTGAGTATGGGAGCTACAAGAAAGCAGGAAGGCAGACCCCAGCTACAGTAGTAAGTAGGTCCCCATGCAGTCTATCAGCCAGCACGGTGTCACATTTACAGCTGCTTTCCTGTGGGAGCTATCTTCAATACCACACTTTTTCTGTTCTGCTCCCATTGAATTAAATACCTTTTGTGAGTTAAATTATATAGCTGAGTATGGGAGCTACAAGAAAGCAGGAAGGCAGACCCCAGCTACAGTAGTAAGTAGGTTGCCATGCAGTCTATCAGCCAGCACGGTGTCACATTTGCAGCTGCTTTCCTGTGGGAGCTATCTTCAATACCACACTTTTTCTCCTCAGCTCCCATTGAAAAAAATACATTTTGTCTCTTAAGTTATGCCACTGAGTATGGGAGCTACAAGAAAGCAGGAAGGCAGACCCCAGCTACAGTAGTAAGTAGGTCCCCATGCAGTCTATCAGCCAGCACGGTGTCACATTTGCAGCTGCTTTCCTGTGGGAGCTATCTTCAATACCACACTTTTTCTCCTCAGCTCCCATTGAAAAAAATACATTTTGTCTGTTAAGTTATACCACTGAGTATGGGAGCTACAAGAAAGCAGGAAGGCATAGCCCAGCTACAGTATTAACTAGGTCCCCATGCAGTCTAACAGCCAGCACGGTGTCACATTTGCAGCTGCTTTCCTGTGGGAGCTATCTTCAATACCACACTTTTTCTGTTCTGCTCCCATTGAGAAAATATATGTGTCTGTTAAGGTATACCACTGAGTATGGGAGCTACAAGAAAGCAGGAAGGCAGACCCCAGCTACAGTAGTAAGTAGGTCCCCATGCAGTCTATCAGCCAGCACGGTGTCACATTTACAGCTGCTTTCCTGTGGGAGCTATCTTCAATACCACACTTTTTCTCCTCAGCTCCCATTGAAAAAATACATGTGTCTGTTAAGGTATACCGCTGAGTATGGGAGCTACAATAAAGCAGGAAGGCAGACCCCAGCTACAGTAGTAAGTAGGTCCCCATGCAGTCTATCAGCCAGCACGGTGTGACATTTGCAGTTGCTTTCCTGTGGGAGCTATCTTCAATACCACACTTTTTCTGTTCAGCTCCCATTGAAAAAATACATGTGTCTGTTAAGGTATACCACTGAATATGGGAGCTACAAGAAAGCAGGAAGGCAGACCCCAGCTACAGTAGTAAGTAGGTCCCCATGCAGTCTATCAGCCAGCACGGTGTCACATTTGCAGCTGCTTTCCTGTGGGAGCTATCTTCAATACCACACTTTTACTCCTCAGCTCCCATTGAAAAAATACATGTGTCTGTTAAGTTATGCCACTGAGTATGGGAGCTACAAGAAAGCAGGAAGGCAGACCCCAGCTACAGTAGTAAGTAGGTTGCCATGCAGTCTATCAGCCAACACGGTGTCACATTTACAGCTGCTTTCCTGTGGGAGCTATCTTCAATACCACACTTTTTCTGTTCTGCTCCCATTGAGAAAATACATGTGTCTGTTAAGGTATACCACTGAGTATGGGAGCTACAAGAAAGCAGGAAGGCAGACCCCAGCTACAGTAGTAAGTAGGTCCCCATGCAGTCTATCAGCCAGCACGGTGTGACATTTGCAGCTGCTTTCCTGTGGGAGCTATCTTCAATACCACACTTTTTCTCCTCAGCTCCCATTGAAAAAAAATACATTTTGTCTGTTAAGGTATACCACTGAGTATGGGAGCTACAAGAAAGCAGGAAGGCAGACCCCAGCTACAGTAGTAAGTAGGTCCCCATGCAGTCTATCAGCCAGCACGGTGTCACATTTGCAGCTGCTTTCCTGTGGGAGCTATCTTCAATACCACACTTTTTCTGTTCTGCTCCCATTGAGAAAAAACATGTGTCTGTTAAGGTATACCACTGAGTATGGGAGCTACAAGAAAGCAGGAAGGCAGACCCCAGCTACAGTAGTAAGTAGGTCCCCATGCAGTCTATCAGCCAGCACGGTGTCACATTTGCAGCTGCTTTCCTGTGGGAGCTATCTTCAATACCACAGTTTTTCTGTTCTGCTCCCATTGAAAAAAATACATTTTGTCACTTAAATTATATAGCTGAGTATGGGAGCTACAAGAAAGCAGGAAGGCAGACCCCAGCTACAGTATTAACTAGGTCCCCATGCAGTCTAACAGCCAGCACGGTGTCACATTTGCAGCTGCTTTCCTGTGGGAGCTATCTTCAATACCACACTTTTTCTCCTCAGCTCCCATTGAAAAAAATACATTTTGTCTCTTAAGTTATGCCACTGAGTATGGGAGCTATAAGAAAGCAGGAAGGCAGACCCCAGCTACAGTAGTAAGTAGGTCCCCATGCAGTCTATCAGCCAGCACGGTGTCACATTTGCAGCTGCTTTCCTGTGGGAGCTATCTTCAATACCACACTTTTTCTCCTCAGCTCCCATTGAAAAAAATACATTTTGTCTGTTAAGTTATACCACTGAGTATGGGAGCTACAAGAAAGCAGGAAGGCATAGCCCAGCTACAGTATTAACTAGGTCCCCATGCAGTCTAACAGCCAGCACGGTGTCACATTTGCAGCTGCTTTCCTGTGGGAGCTATCTTCAATACCACACTTTTTCTGTTCTGCTCCCATTGAGAAAATACATGTGTCTGTTAAGGTATACCACTGAGTATGGGAGCTACAAGAAAGCAGGAAGGCAGACCCCAGCTACAGTAGTAAGTAGGTCCCCATGCAGTCTATCAGCCAGCACGGTGTGACATTTGCAGCTGCTTTCCTGTGGGAGCTATCTTCAATACCACACTTTTTCTCCTCAGCTCCCATTGAAAAAAATACATTTTGTCTGTTAAGTTATACCACTGAGTATGGGAGCTACAAGAAAGCAGGAAGGCAGACCCCAGCTACAGTAGTAAGTAGGTCCCCATGCAGTCTATCAGCCAGCACGGTGTCACATTTGCAGCTGCTTTCCTGTGGGAGCTATCTTCAATACCACACTTTTTCTCCTCAGCTCCCATTGAAAAAAATACATTTTGTCTCTTAAGTTATGCCACTGAGTATGGGAGCTATAAGAAAGCAGGAAGGCAGACCCCAGCTACAGTAGTAAGTAGGTCCCCATGCAGTCTATCAGCCAGCACGGTGTCACATTTGCAGCTGCTTTCCTGTGGGAGCTATCTTCAATACCACACTTTTTCTGTTCTGCTCCCATTGAATTAAATACATTTTGTCAGTTAAATTATATAGCTGAGTATGGGAGCTACAAGAAAGCAGGAAGGCAGACCCCAGCTACAGTAGTAAGTAGGTCCCCATGCAGTCTATCAGCCAGCACGGTGTCACATTTACAGCTGCTTTCCTGTGGGAGCTATCTTCAATACCACACTTTTTCTCCTCAGCTCCCATTGAAAAAAATACATTTTGTCTCTTAAGTTATGCCACTGAGTATGGGAGCTATAAGAAAGCAGGAAGGCAGACCCCAGCTACAGTAGTAAGTAGGTCCCCATGCAGTCTATCAGCCAGCACGGTGTCACATTTGCAGCTGCTTTCCTGTGGGAGCTATCTTCAATACCACACTTTTTCTCCTCAGCTCCCATTGAAAAAAATACATTTTGTCTGTTAAGTTATACCACTGAGTATGGGAGCTACAAGAAAGCAGGAAGGCATAGCCCAGCTACAGTATTAACTAGGTCCCCATGCAGTCTAACAGCCAGCACGGTGTCACATTTGCAGCTGCTTTCCTGTGGGAGCTATCTTCAATACCACACTTTTTCTGTTCTGCTCCCATTCAGAAAATACATGTGTCTGTTAAGGTATACCACTGAGTATGGGAGCTACAAGAAAGCAGGAAGGCAGACCCCAGCTACAGTAGTAAGTAGGTCCCCATGCAGTCTATCAGCCAGCACGGTGTGACATTTGCAGCTGCTTTCCTGTGGGAGCTATCTTCAATACCACACTTTTTCTCCTCAGCTCCCATTGAAAAAAATACATTTTGTCTGTTAAGTTATACCACTGAGTATGGGAGCTACAAGAAAGCAGGAAGGCAGACCCCAGCTACAGTAGTAAGTAGGTCCCCATGCAGTCTATCAGCCAGCACGGTGTCACATTTGCAGCTGCTTTCCTGTGGGAGCTATCTTCAATACCACACTTTTTCTCCTCAGCTCCCATTGAAAAAAATACATTTTGTCTCTTAAGTTATGCCACTGAGTATGGGAGCTATAAGAAAGCAGGAAGGCAGACCCCAGCTACAGTAGTAAGTAGGTCCCCATGCAGTCTATCAGCCAGCACGGTGTCACATTTGCAGCTGCTTTCCTGTGGGAGCTATCTTCAATACCACACTTTTTCTGTTCTGCTCCCATTGAATTAAATACATTTTGTCAGTTAAATTATATAGCTGAGTATGGGAGCTACAAGAAAGCAGGAAGGCAGACCCCAGCTACAGTAGTAAGTAGGTCCCCATGCAGTCTATCAGCCAGCACGGTGTCACATTTACAGCTGCTTTCCTGTGGGAGCTATCTTCAATACCACACTTTTTCTCCTCAGCCCCCATTGAAAAAATACATGTGTCTGTTAAGGTATACCGCTGAGTATGGGAGCTACAATAAAGCAGGAAGGCAGACCCCAGCTACAGTAGTAAGTAGGTCCACATGCAGTCTATCAGCCAGCACGGTGTCACATTTGCAGCTGCTTTCCTGTGGGAGCTATCTTCAATACCACACTTTTTCTGTTCTGCTCCCATTGAATTAAATACCTTTTTTGAGTTAAATTATATAGCTGAGTATGGGAGCTACAAGAAAGCAGGAAGGCAGACCCCATCTACAGTAGTAAGTAGGTTGCCATGCAGTCTATCAGCCAGCACGGTGTCACATTTGCAGCTGCTTTCCTGTGGGAGCTATCTTCAATACCACACTTTTTCTGTTCTGCTCCCATTGAATTAAATACATTTTGTCAGTTAAATTATATAGCTGAGTATGGGAGCTACAAGAAAGCAGGAAGGCAGACCCCAGCTACAGTAGTAAGTAGGTCCCCATGCAGTCTATCAGCCAGCACGGTGTCACATTTGCAGCTGTTTTCCTGTGGGAGCTATCTTCAATACCACACTTTTTCTCCTCAGCTCCCATTGAAAAAAATACATTTTGTCTGTTAAGTTATACCACTGAGTATGGGAGCTACAAGAAAGCAGGAAGGCATAGCCCAGCTACAGTATTAACTAGGTCCCCATGCAGTCTAACAGCCAGCACGGTGTCACATTTGCAGCTGCTTTCCTGTGGGAGCTATCTTCAATACCACACTTTTTCTGTTCTGCTCCCATTGAATTAAATACCTTTTGTGAGTTAAATTATATAGCTGAGTATGGGAGCTACAAGAAAGCAGGAAGGCAGACCCCAGCTACAGTAGTAAGTAGGTTGCCATGCAGTCTATCAGCCAGCACGGTGTCACATTTGCAGCTGCTTTCCTGTGGGAGCTATCTTCAATACCACACTTTTTCTCCTCAGCTCCCATTGAAAAAAATACATTTTGTCTCTTAAGTTATGCCACTGAGTATGGGAGCTACAAGAAAGCAGGAAGGCAGACCCCAGCTACAGTAGTAAGTAGGTCCCCATGCAGTCTATCAGCCAGCACGGTGTCACATTTGCAGCTGCTTTCCTGTGGGAGCTATCTTCAATACCACACTTTTTCTCCTCAGCTCCCATTGAAAAAAATACATTTTGTCTGTTAAGTTATACCACTGAGTATGGGAGCTACAAGAAAGCAGGAAGGCATAGCCCAGCTACAGTATTAACTAGGTCCCCATGCAGTCTAACAGCCAGCACGGTGTCACATTTGCAGCTGCTTTCCTGTGGGAGCTATCTTCAATACCACACTTTTTCTGTTCTGCTCCCATTGAGAAAATATATGTGTCTGTTAAGGTATACCACTGAGTATGGGAGCTACAAGAAAGCAGGAAGGCAGACCCCAGCTACAGTAGTAAGTAGGTCCCCATGCAGTCTATCAGCCAGCACGGTGTCACATTTACAGCTGCTTTCCTGTGGGAGCTATCTTCAATACCACACTTTTTCTCCTCAGCTCCCATTGAAAAAATACATGTGTCTGTTAAGGTATACCGCTGAGTATGGGAGCTACAATAAAGCAGGAAGGCAGACCCCAGCTACAGTAGTAAGTAGGTCCCCATGCAGTCTATCAGCCAGCACGGTGTGACATTTGCAGTTGCTTTCCTGTGGGAGCTATCTTCAATACCACACTTTTTCTGTTCAGCTCCCATTGAAAAAATACATGTGTCTGTTAAGGTATACCACTGAATATGGGAGCTACAAGAAAGCAGGAAGGCAGACCCCAGCTACAGTAGTAAGTAGGTCCCCATGCAGTCTATCAGCCAGCACGGTGTCACATTTGCAGCTGCTTTCCTGTGGGAGCTATCTTCAATACCACACTTTTACTCCTCAGCTCCCATTGAAAAAATACATGTGTCTGTTAAGTTATGCCACTGAGTATGGGAGCTACAAGAAAGCAGGAAGGCAGACCCCAGCTACAGTAGTAAGTAGGTTGCCATGCAGTCTATCAGCCAACACGGTGTCACATTTACAGCTGCTTTCCTGTGGGAGCTATCTTCAATACCACACTTTTTCTGTTCTGCTCCCATTGAGAAAATACATGTGTCTGTTAAGGTATACCACTGAGTATGGGAGCTACAAGAAAGCAGGAAGGCAGACCCCAGCTACAGTAGTAAGTAGGTCCCCATGCAGTCTATCAGCCAGCACGGTGTGACATTTGCAGCTGCTTTCCTGTGGGAGCTATCTTCAATACCACACTTTTTCTCCTCAGCTCCCATTGAAAAAAAATACATTTTGTCTGTTAAGTTATACCACTGAGTATGGGAGCTACAAGAAAGCAGGAAGGCAGACCCCAGCTACAGTAGTAAGTAGGTCCCCATGCAGTCTATCAGCCAGCACGGTGTCACATTTGCAGCTGCTTTCCTGTGGGAGCTATCTTCAATACCACACTTTTTCTGTTCTGCTCCCATTGAGAAAAAACATGTGTCTGTTAAGGTATACCACTGAGTATGGGAGCTACAAGAAAGCAGGAAGGCAGACCCCAGCTACAGTAGTAAGTAGGTCCCCATGCAGTCTATCAGCCAGCACGGTGTCACATTTGCAGCTGCTTTCCTGTGGGAGCTATCTTCAATACCACACTTTTTCTGTTCTGCTCCCATTGAATTAAATACATTTTGTCAGTTAAATTATATAGCTGAGTATGGGAGCTACAAGAAAGCAGGAAGGCAGACCCCAGCTACAGTATTAACTAGGTCCCCATGCAGTCTATCAGCCAGCACGGTGTCACATTTGCAGCTGCTTTCCTGTGGGAGCTATCTTCAATACCACACTTTTTCTCCTCAGCTCCCATTGAAAAAAATACATTTTGTCTCTTAAGTTATGCCACTGAGTATGGGAGCTATAAGAAAGCAGGAAGGCAGACCCCAGCTACAGTAGTAAGTAGGTCCCCATGCAGTCTATCAGCCAGCACGGTGTCACATTTGCAGCTGCTTTCCTGTGGGAGCTATCTTCAATACCACACTTTTTCTCCTCAGCTCCCATTGAAAAAAATACATTTTGTCTGTTAAGTTATACCACTGAGTATGGGAGCTACAAGAAAGCAGGAAGGCATAGCCCAGCTACAGTATTAACTAGGTCCCCATGCAGTCTAACAGCCAGCACGGTGTCACATTTGCAGCTGCTTTCCTGTGGGAGCTATCTTCAATACCACACTTTTTCTGTTCTGCTCCCATTGAGAAAATACATGTGTCTGTTAAGGTATACCACTGAGTATGGGAGCTACAAGAAAGCAGGAAGGCAGACCCCAGCTACAGTAGTAAGTAGGTCCCCATGCAGTCTATCAGCCAGCACGGTGTGACATTTGCAGCTGCTTTCCTGTGGGAGCTATCTTCAATACCACACTTTTTCTCCTCAGCTCCCATTGAAAAAAATACATTTTGTCTGTTAAGTTATACGACTGAGTATGGGAGCTACAAGAAAGCAGGAAGGCAGACCCCAGCTACAGTAGTAAGTAGGTCCCCATGCAGTCTATCAGCCAGCACGGTGTCACATTTGCAGCTGCTTTCCTGTGGGAGCTATCTTCAATACCACACTTTTTCTGTTCTGCTCCCATTGAGAAAAAACATGTGTCTGTTAAGGTATACCACTGAGTATGGGAGCTACAAGAAAGCAGGAAGGCAGACCCCAGCTACAGTAGTAAGTAGGTCCCCATGCAGTCTATCAGCCAGCACGGTGTCACATTTGCAGCTGCTTTCCTGTGGGAGCTATCTTCAATACCACAGTTTTTCTGTTCTGCTCCCATTGAAAAAAATACATTTTGTCACTTAAATTATATAGCTGAGTATGGGAGCTACAAGAAAGCAGGAAGGCAGACCCCAGCTACAGTAGTAAGTAGGTCCCCATGCAGTCTATCAGCCAGCACGGTGTCACATTTGCAGCTGCTTTCCTGTGGGAGCTATCTTCAATACCACACTTTTTCTCCTCAGCTCCCATTGATAAAAATACATTTTGTCTCTTAAGTTATGCCACTGAGTATGGGAGCTATAAGAAAGCAGGAAGGCAGACCCCAGCTACAGTAGTAAGTAGGTCCCCATGCAGTCTATCAGCCAGCACGGTGTCACATTTGCAGCTGCTTTCCTGTGGGAGCTATCTTCAATACCACACTTTTTCTGTTCTGCTCCCATTGAATTAAATACATTTTGTCAGTTAAATTATATAGCTGAGTATGGGAGCTACAAGAAAGCAGGAAGGCAGACCCCAGCTACAGTAGTAAGTAGGTCCCCATGCAGTCTATCAGCCAGCACGGTGTCACATTTACAGCTGCTTTCCTGTGGGAGCTATCTTCAATACCACACTTTTTCTCCTCAGCCCCCATTGAAAAAATACATGTGTCTGTTAAGGTATACCGCTGAGTATGGGAGCTACAATAAAGCAGGAAGGCAGACCCCAGCTACAGTAGTAAGTAGGTCCCCATGCAGTCTATCAGCCAGCACGGTGTCACATTTGCAGCTGCTTTCCTGTGGGAGCTATCTTCAATACCACACTTTTTCTGTTCTGCTCCCATTGAATTAAATACCTTTTTTGAGTTAAATTATATAGCTGAGTATGGGAGCTACAAGAAAGCAGGAAGGCAGACCCCATCTACAGTAGTAAGTAGGTTGCCATGCAGTCTATCAGCCAGCACGGTGTCACATTTGCAGCTGCTTTCCTGTGGGAGCTATCTTCAATACCATACTTTTTCTGTTCTGCTCCCATTGAATTAAATACATTTTGTCAGTTAAATTATATAGCTGAGTATGGGAGCTACAAGAAAGCAGGAAGGCAGACCCCAGCTACAGTAGTAAGTAGGTCCCCATGCAGTCTATCAGCCAGCACGGTGTCACATTTGCAGCTGCTTTCCTGTGGGAGCTATCTTCAATACCACACTTTTTCTCCTCAGCTCCCATTGAAAAAAATACATTTTGTCTGTTAAGTTATACCACTGAGTATGGGAGCTACAAGAAAGCAGGAAGGCATAGCCCAGCTACAGTATTAACTAGGTCCCCATGCAGTCTAACAGCCAGCACGGTGTCACATTTGCAGCTGCTTTCCTGTGGGAGCTATCTTCAATACCACACTTTTTCTGTTCTGCTCCCATTGAGAAAATACATGTGTCTGTTAAGGTATACCACTGAGTATGGGAGCTACAAGAAAGCAGGAAGGCAGACCCCAGCTACAGTAGTAAGTAGGTCCCCATGCAGTCTATCAGCCAGCACGGTGTCACATTTGCAGCTGCTTTCCTGTGGGAGCTATCTTCAATACCACAGTTTTAATCCTCAGCTCCCTTTGAAAAACTACATGTGTCTGTTAAATTATGCCACTGAGTATGGGAGCTACAAGAAAGCAGGAAGGCAGACCCCAGCTACAGTAGTAAGTAGGTCCCCATGCAGTCTATCAGCCAGCACGGTGTCACATTTGCAGCTGCTTTCCTGTGGGAGCTATCTTCAATACCACACTTTTTCTCCTCAGCTCCCATTGAAAAAAATACATTTTGTCTGTTAAGTTATACCACTGAGTATGGGAGCTACAAGAAAGCAGGAAGGCAGACCCCAGCTACAGTATTAACTAGGTCCCCATGCAGTCTAACAGCCAGCACGGTGTCACATTTGCAGCTGCTTTCCTGTGGGAGCTATCTTCAATACCACACTTTTTCTGTTCTGCTCCCATTGAGAAAAAACATGTGTCTGTTAAGGTATACCAGTGAGTATGGGAGCTACAAGAAAGCAGGAAGGCAGACCCCAGCTACAGTAGTAAGTAGGTCCCCATGCAGTCTATCAGCCAGCACGGTGTCACATTTGCAGCTGCTTTCCTGTGGGAGCTATCTTCAATACCACACTTTTTCTGTTCTGCTCCCATTGAATTAAATACATTTTGTGAGTTAAATTATATAGCTGAGTATGGGAGCTACAAGAAAGCAGGAAGGCAGACCCCAGCTACAGTAGTAAGTAGGTTGCCATGCAGTCTATCAGCCAGCACGGTGTCACATTTGCAGCTGCTTTCCTGTGGGAGCTATCTTCAATACCACACTTTTTCTCCTCAGCTCCCATTGAAAAAAATACATTTTGTCTCTTAAGTTATGCCACTGAGTATGGGAGCTACAAGAAAGCAGGAAGGCAGACCCCAGCTACAGTAGTAAGTAGGTCCCCATGCAGTCTATCAGCCAGCACGGTGTCACATTTGCAGCTGCTTTCCTGTGGGAGCTATCTTCAATACCACACTTTTTCTCCTCAGCTCTCATTGAAAAAAATACATTTTGTCTCTTAAGTTATGCCACTGAGTATGGGAGCTATAAGAAAGCAGGAAGGCAGACCCCAGCTACAGTAGTAAGTAGGTCCCCATGCAGTCTATCAGCCAGCACGGTGTCACATTTGCAGCTGCTTTCCTGTGGGAGCTATCTTCAATACCACACTTTTTCTGTTCTGCTCCCATTGAATTAAATACATTTTGTCAGTTAAATTATATAGCTGAGTATGGGAGCTACAAGAAAGCAGGAAGGCAGACCCCAGCTACAGTAGTAAGTAGGTCCCCATGCAGTCTATCAGCCAGCACGGTGTCACATTTACAGCTGCTTTCCTGTGGGAGCTATCTTCAATACCACACTTTTTCTCCTCAGCCCCCATTGAAAAAATACATGTGTCTGTTAAGGTATACCGCTGAGTATGGGAGCTACAATAAAGCAGGAAGGCAGACCCCAGCTACAGTAGTAAGTAGGTCCCCATGCAGTCTATCAGCCAGCACGGTGTCACATTTGCAGCTGCTTTCCTGTGGGAGCTATCTTCAATACCACACTTTTTCTGTTCTGCTCCCATTGAATTAAATACCTTTTTTGAGTTAAATTATATAGCTGAGTATGGGAGCTACAAGAAAGCAGGAAGGCAGACCCCATCTACAGTAGTAAGTAGGTTGCCATGCAGTCTATCAGCCAGCACGGTGTCACATTTGCAGCTGCTTTCCTGTGGGAGCTATCTTCAATACCACACTTTTTCTGTTCTGCTCCCATTGAATTAAATACATTTTGTCAGTTAAATTATATAGCTGAGTATGGGAGCTACAAGAAAGCAGGAAGGCAGACCCCAGCTACAGTAGTAAGTAGGTCCCCATGCAGTCTATCAGCCAGCACGGTGTCACATTTGCAGCTGCTTTCCTGTGGGAGCTATCTTCAATACCACAGTTTTAATCCTCAGCTCCCTTTGAAAAACTACATGTGTCTGTTAAATTATGCCACTGAGTATGGGAGCTACAAGAAAGCAGGAAGGCAGACCCCAGCTACAGTAGTAAGTAGGTCCCCATGCAGTCTATCAGCCAGCACGGTGTCACATTTGCAGCTGCTTTCCTGTGGGAGCTATCTTCAATACCACACTTTTTCTCCTCAGCTCCCATTGAAAAAAATACATTTTGAATGTTAAGTTATGCCACTGAGTATGGGAGCTACAAGAAAGCAGGAAGGCAGACCCCAGCTACAGTATTAACTAGGTCCCCATGCAGTCTAACAGCCAGCACGGTGTCACATTTGCAGCTGCTTTCCTGTGGGAGCTATCTTCAATACCACACTTTTTCTGTTCTGCTCCCATTGAGAAAAAACATGTGTCTGTTAAGGTATACCAGTGAGTATGGGAGCTACAAGAAAGCAGGAAGGCAGACCCCAGCTACAGTAGTAAGTAGGTCCCCATGCAGTCTATCAGCCAGCACGGTGTCACATTTGCAGCTGCTTTCCTGTGGGAGCTATCTTCAATACCACACTTTTTCTGTTCTGCTCCCATTGAATTAAATACATTTTGTGAGTTAAATTATATAGCTGAGTATGGGAGCTACAAGAAAGCAGGAAGGCAGACCCCAGCTACAGTAGTAAGTAGGTTGCCATGCAGTCTATCAGCCAGCACGGTGTCACATTTGCAGCTGCTTTCCTGTGGGAGCTATCTTCAATACCACACTTTTTCTCCTCAGCTCCCATTGAAAAAAATACATTTTGTCTCTTAAGTTATGCCACTGAGTATGGGAGCTACAAGAAAGCAGGAAGGCAGACCCCAGCTACAGTAGTAAGTAGGTCCCCATGCAGTCTATCAGCCAGCACGGTGTCACATTTGCAGCTGCTTTCCTGTGGGAGCTATCTTCAATACCACACTTTTTCTGTTCAGCTCCCATTGAAAAAATACATGTGTCTGTTAAGGTATACCACTGAGTATGGGAGCTACAAGAAAGCAGGAAGGCATACCCCAGCTACAGTATTAACTAGGTCCCCATGCAGTCTATCAGCCAGCACGGTGTCACATTTGCAGCTGCTTTCCTGTGGGAGCTATCTTCAATACCACACTTTTTCTGTTCTGCTCCCATTGAGAAAATACATGTGTCTGTTAAGGTATACCACTGAGTATGGGAGCTACAAGAAAGCAGGAAGGCAGACCCCAGCTACAGTAGTAAGTAGGTCCCCATGCAGTCTATCAGCCAGCACGGTGTGACATTTGCAGCTGCTTTCCTGTGGGAGCTATCTTCAATACCACACTTTTTCTCCTCAGCTCCCATTGAAAAAAATACATTTTGTCTGTTAAGTTATACCACTGAGTATGGGAGCTACAAGAAAGCAGGAAGGCAGACCCCAGCTACAGTAGTAAGTAGGTCCCCATGCAGTCTATCAGCCAGCACGGTGTCACATTTGCAGCTGCTTTCCTGTGGGAGCTATCTTCAATACCACACTTTTTCTGTTCTGCTCCCATTGAGAAAAAACATGTGTCTGTTAAGGTATACCACTGAGTATGGGAGCTACAAGAAAGCAGGAAGGCAGACCCCAGCTACAGTAGTAAGTAGGTCCCCATGCAGTCTATCAGCCAGCACGGTGTCACATTTGCAGCTGCTTTCCTGTGGGAGCTATCTTCAATACCACAGTTTTTCTGTTCTGCTCCCATTGAAAAAAATACATTTTGTCACTTAAATTATATAGCTGAGTATGGGAGCTACAAGAAAGCAGGAAGGCAGACCCCAGCTACAGTATTAACTAGGTCCCCATGCAGTCTAACAGCCAGCACGGTGTCACATTTGCAGCTGCTTTCCTGTGGGAGCTATCTTCAATACCACACTTTTTCTCCTCAGCTCCCATTGAAAAAAATACATTTTGTCTCTTAAGTTATGCCACTGAGTATGGGAGCTATAAGAAAGCAGGAAGGCAGACCCCAGCTACAGTAGTAAGTAGGTCCCCATGCAGTCTATCAGCCAGCACGGTGTCACATTTGCAGCTGCTTTCCTGTGGGAGCTATCTTCAATACCACACTTTTTCTCCTCAGCTCCCATTGAAAAAAATACATTTTGTCTGTTAAGTTATACCACTGAGTATGGGAGCTACAAGAAAGCAGGAAGGCATAGCCCAGCTACAGTATTAACTAGGTCCCCATGCAGTCTAACAGCCAGCACGGTGTCACATTTGCAGCTGCTTTCCTGTGGGAGCTATCTTCAATACCACACTTTTTCTGTTCTGCTCCCATTGAGAAAATACATGTGTCTGTTAAGGTATACCACTGAGTATGGGAGCTACAAGAAAGCAGGAAGGCAGACCCCAGCTACAGTAGTAAGTAGGTCCCCATGCAGTCTATCAGCCAGCACGGTGTGACATTTGCAGCTGCTTTCCTGTGGGAGCTATCTTCAATACCACACTTTTTCTCCTCAGCTCCCATTGAAAAAAATACATTTTGTCTGTTAAGTTATACCACTGAGTATGGGAGCTACAAGAAAGCAGGAAGGCAGACCCCAGCTACAGTAGTAAGTAGGTCCCCATGCAGTCTATCAGCCAGCACGGTGTCACATTTGCAGCTGCTTTCCTGTGGGAGCTATCTTCAATACCACACTTTTTCTGTTCTGCTCCCATTGAGAAAAAACATGTGTCTGTTAAGGTATACCACTGAGTATGGGAGCTACAAGAAAGCAGGAAGGCAGACCCCAGCTACAGTAGTAAGTAGGTCCCCATGCAGTCTATCAGCCAGCACGGTGTCACATTTGCAGCTGCTTTCCTGTGGGAGCTATCTTCAATACCACACTTTTTCTCCTCAGCTCCCATTGAAAAAAATACATTTTGTCTCTTAAGTTATGCCACTGAGTATGGGAGCTATAAGAAAGCAGGAAGGCAGACCCCAGCTACAGTAGTAAGTAGGTCCCCATGCAGTCTATCAGCCAGCACGGTGTCACATTTGCAGCTGCTTTCCTGTGGGAGCTATCTTCAATACCACACTTTTTCTGTTATGCTCCCATTGAATTAAATACATTTTGTCAGTTAAATTATATAGCTGAGTATGGGAGCTACAAGAAAGCAGGAAGGCAGACCCCAGCTACAGTAGTAAGTAGGTCCCCATGCAGTCTATCAGCCAGCACGGTGTCACATTTGCAGCTGCTTTCCTGTGGGAGCTATCTTCAATACCACACTTTTTCTCCTCAGCCCCCATTGAAAAAATACATGTGTCTGTTAAGGTATACCGCTGAGTATGGGAGCTACAATAAAGCAGGAAGGCAGACCCCAGCTACAGTAGTAAGTAGGTCCCCATGCAGTCTATCAGCCAGCACGGTGTCACATTTGCAGCTGCTTTCCTGTGGGAGCTATCTTCAATACCACACTTTTTCTGTTCTGCTCCCATTGAATTAAATACCTTTTTTGAGTTAAATTATATAGCTGAGTATGGGAGCTACAAGAAAGCAGGAAGGCAGACCCCATCTACAGTAGTAAGTAGGTTGCCATGCAGTCTATCAGCCAGCACGGTGTCACATTTGCAGCTGCTTTCCTGTGGGAGCTATCTTCAATACCACACTTTTTCTGTTCTGCTCCCATTGAATTAAATACATTTTGTCAGTTAAATTATATAGCTGAGTATGGGAGCTACAAGAAAGCAGGAAGGCAGACCCCAGCTACAGTAGTAAGTAGGTCCCCATGCAGTCTATCAGCCAGCACGGTGTCACATTTGCAGCTGCTTTCCTGTGGGAGCTATCTTCAATACCACACTTTTTCTCCTCAGCTCCCATTGAAAAAAATACATTTTGTCTGTTAAGTTATACCACTGAGTATGGGAGCTACAAGAAAGCAGGAAGGCATAGCCCAGCTCCAGTATTAAGTAGGTTGCCATGCAGTCTATCAGCCAGCACGGTGTCACATTTGCAGCTGCTTTCCTGTGGGAGCTATCTTCAATACCACACTTTTTCTGTTCTGCTCCCATTGAGAAAATACATGTGTCTGTTAAGGTATACCACTGAGTATGGGAGCTACAAGAAAGCAGGAAGGCAGACCCCAGCTACAGTAGTAAGTAGGTCCCCATGCAGTCTATCAGCCAGCACGGTGTCACATTTGCAGCTGCTTTCCTGTGGGAGCTATCTTCAATACCACAGTTTTAATCCTCAGCTCCCTTTGAAAAACTACATGTGTCTGTTAAATTATGCCACTGAGTATGGGAGCTACAAGAAAGCAGGAAGGCAGACCCCAGCTACAGTAGTAAGTAGGTCCCCATGCAGTCTATCAGCCAGCACGGTGTCATATTTGCAGCTGCTTTCCTGTGGGAGCTATCTTCAATACCACACTTTTTCTCCTCAGCTCCCATTGAAAAAAATACATTTTGTCTGTTAAGTTATACCACTGAGTATGGGAGCTACAAGAAAGCAGGAAGGCAGACCCCAGCTACAGTATTAACTAGGTCCCCATGCAGTCTAACAGCCAGCACGGTGTCACATTTGCAGCTGCTTTCCTGTGGGAGCTATCTTCAATACCACACTTTTTCTGTTCTGCTCCCATTGAGAAAAAACATGTGTCTGTTAAGGTATACCAGTGAGTATGGGAGCTACAAGAAAGCAGGAAGGCAGACCCCAGCTACAGTAGTAAGTAGGTCCCCATGCAGTCTATCAGCCAGCACGGTGTCACATTTGCAGCTGCTTTCCTGTGGGAGCTATCTTCAATACCACACTTTTTCTGTTCTGCTCCCATTGAATTAAATACATTTTGTGAGTTAAATTATATAGCTGAGTATGGGAGCTACAAGAAAGCAGGAAGGCAGACCCCAGCTACAGTAGTAAGTAGATCCCCATGCAGTCTATCAGCCAGCACGGTGTCACATTTGCAGCTGCTTTCCTGTGGGAGCTATCTTCAATACCACACTTTTTCTCCTCAGCTCCCATTGAAAAAAATACATTTTGTCTCTTAAGTTATGCCACTGAGTATGGGAGCTACAAGAAAGCAGGAAGGCAGACCCCAGCTACAGTAGTAAGTAGGTCCCCATGCAGTCTATCAGCCAGCACGGTGTCACATTTGCAGCTGCTTTCCTGTGGGAGCTATCTTCAATACCACACTTTTTCTCCTCAGCTCCCATTGAAAAAATACATGTGTCTGTTAAGGTATACCGCTGAGTATGGGAACTACAATAAAGCAGGAAGGCAGACCCCAGCTACAGTAGTAAGTAGGTCCCCATGCAGTCTATCAGCCAGCACGGTGTCACCTTTGCAGCTGCTTTCCTGTGGGAGCTATCTTCAATACCACACTTTTTCTGTTCAGCTCCCATTGAAAAAATACATGTGTCTGTTAAGGTATACCACTGAGTATGGGAGCTACAAGAAAGCAGGAAGGCATACCCCAGCTACAGTATTAACTAGGTCCCCATGCAGTCTATCAGCCAGCACGGTGTCACATTTGCAGCTGCTTTCCTGTGGGAGCTATCTTCAATACCACACTTTTTCTGTTCTGCTCCCATTGAGAAAATAAATGTGTCTGTTAAGGTATACCACTGAGTATGGGAGCTACAAGAAAGCAGGAAGGCAGACCCCAGCTACAGTAGTAAGTAGGTCCCCATGCAGTCTATCAGCCAGCACGGTGTGACATTTGCAGCTGCTTTCCTGTGGGAGCTATCTTCAATACCACACTTTTTCTCCTCAGCTCCCATTGAAAAAAATACATTTTGTCTGTTAAGTTATACCACTGAGTATGGGAGCTACAAGAAAGCAGGAAGGCAGACCCCAGCTACAGTAGTAAGTAGGTCCCCATGCAGTCTATCAGCCAGCACGGTGTCACATTTGCAGCTGCTTTCCTGTGGGAGCTATCTTCAATACCACACTTTTTCTCCTCAGCTCCCATTGAGAAAAAACATGTGTCTGTTAAGGTATACCACTGAGTATGGGAGCTACAAGAAAGCAGGAAGGCAGACCCCAGCTACAGTAGTAAGTAGGTCCCCATGCAGTCTATCAGCCAGCACGGTGTCACATTTGCAGCTGCTTTCCTGTGGGAGCTATCTTCAATACCACAGTTTTTCTGTTCTGCTCCCATTGAAAAAAATACATTTTGTCACTTAAATTATATAGCTGAGTATGGGAGCTACAAGAAAGCAGGAAGGCATAGCCCAGCTACAGTATTAACTAGGTTCCCATGCAGTCTAACAGCCAGCACGGTGTCACATTTGCAGCTGCTTTCCTGTGGGAGCTATCTTCAATACCACACTTTTTCTCCTCAGCTCCCATTGAAAAAAATACATTTTGTCTCTTAAGTTATGCCACTGAGTATGGGAGCTATAAGAAAGCAGGAAGGCAGACCCCAGCTACAGTAGTAAGTAGGTCCCCATGCAGTCTATTAGCCAGCACGGTGTCACATTTGCAGCTGCTTTCCTGTGGGAGCTATCTTCAATACCACACTTTTTCTGTTCTGCTCCCATTGAATTAAATACATTTTGGGAGTTAAATTATATAGCTGCGTATGGGAGCTACAAGAAAGCAGGAAGGCAGACCCCAGCTACAGTAGTAAGTAGGTCCCCATGCAGTCTATCAGCCAGCACGGTGTCACATTTACAGCTGCTTTCCTGTGGGAGCTATCTTCAATACCACACTTTTTCTCCTCAGCCCCCATTGAAAAAATACATGTGTCTGTTAAGGTATACCGCTGAGTATGGGAGCTACAATAAAGCAGGAAGGCAGACCCCAGCTACAGTAGTAAGTAGGTCCCCATGCAGTCTATCAGCCAGCACGGTTTCACATTTGCAGCTGCTTTCCTGTGGGAGCTATCTTCAATACCACACTTTTTCTGTTCTGCTCCCATTGAATTAAATACCTTTTTTGAGTTAAATTATATAGCTGAGTATGGGAGCTACAAGAAAGCAGGAAGGCAGACCCCATCTACAGTAGTAAGTAGGTTGCCATGCAGTCTATCAGCCAGCACGGTGTCACATTTGCAGCTGCTTTCCTGTGGGAGCTATCTTCAATACCACACTTTTTCTGTTCTGCTCCCATTGAATTAAATACATTTTGTCAGTTAAATTATATAGCTGAGTATGGGAGCTACAAGAAAGCAGGAAGGCAGACCCCAGCTACAGTAGTAAGTAGGTCCCCATGCAGTCTATCAGCCAGCACGGTGTCACATTTGCAGCTGCTTTCCTGTGGGAGCTATCTTCAATACCACACTTTTTCTCCTCAGCTCCCATTGAAAAAAATACATTTTGTCTGTTAAGTTATACCACTGAGTATGGGAGCTACAAGAAAGCAGGAAGGCAGACCCCAGCTACAGTAGTAAGTAGGTCCCCATGCAGTCTATCAGCCAGCACGGTGTCACATTTGCAGCTGCTTTCCTGTGGGAGCTATCTTCAATACCACACTTTTTCTCCTCAGCTCCCATTGAGAAAAAACATGTGTCTGTTAAGGTATACCACTGAGTATGGGAGCTACAAGAAAGCAGGAAGGCAGACCCCAGCTACAGTAGTAAGTAGGTCCCCATGCAGTCTATCAGCCAGCACGGTGTCACATTTGCAGCTGCTTTCCTGTGGGAGCTATCTTCAATACCACACTTTTTCTGTTCTGCTCCCATTGAATTAAATACATTTTGTCAGTTAAATTATATAGCTGAGTATGGGAGCTACAAGAAAGCAGGAAGGCAGACCCCAGCTACAGTAGTAAGTAGGTCCCCATGCAGTCTATCAGCCAGCACGGTGTCACATTTGCAGCTGCTTTCCTGTGGGAGCTATCTTCAATACCACACTTTTTCTCCTCAGCTCCCATTGAAAAAAATACATTTTGTCTGTTAAGTTATACCACTGAGTATGGGAGCTACAAGAAAGCAGGAAGGCAGACCCCAGCTACAGTAGTAAGTAGGTCCCCATGCAGTCTATCAGCCAGCACGGTGTCACATTTGCAGCTGCTTTCCTGTGGGAGCTATCTTCAATACCACACTTTTTCTCCTCAGCTCCCATTGAGAAAAAACATGTGTCTGTTAAGGTATACCACTGAGTATGGGAGCTACAAGAAAGCAGGAAGGCAGACCCCAGCTACAGTAGTAAGTAGGTCCCCATGCAGTCTATCAGCCAGCACGGTGTCACATTTGCAGCTGCTTTCCTGTGGGAGCTATCTTCAATACCACAGTTTTTCTGTTCTGCTCCCATTGAAAAAAATACATTTTGTCACTTAAATTATATAGCTGAGTATGGGAGCTACAAGAAAGCAGGAAGGCAGACCCCAGCTACAGTATTAACTAGGTTCCCATGCAGTCTAACAGCCAGCACGGTGTCACATTTGCAGCTGCTTTCCTGTGGGAGCTATCTTCAATACCACACTTTTTCTCCTCAGCTCCCATTGAAAAAAATACATTTTGTCTGTTAAGTTATACCACTGAGTATGGGAGCTACAAGAAAGCAGGAAGGCAGACCCCAGCTACAGTATTAACTAGGTCCCCATGCAGTCTAACAGCCAGCACGGTGTCACATTTGCAGCTGCTTTCCTGTGGGAGCTATCTTCAATACCACACTTTTTCTGTTCTGCTCCCATTGAGAAAAAACATGTGTCTGTTAAGGTATACCAGTGAGTATGGGAGCTACAAGAAAGCAGGAAGGCAGACCCCAGCTACAGTAGTAAGTAGGTCCCCATGCAGTCTATCAGCCAGCACGGTGTCACATTTGCAGCTGCTTTCCTGTGGGAGCTATCTTCAATACCACACTTTTTCTGTTCTGCTCCCATTGAATTAAATACCTTTTGTGAGTTAAATTATATAGCTGAGTATGGGAGCTACAAGAAAGCAGGAAGGCAGACCCCAGCTACAGTAGCAAGTAGGTTGCCATGCAGTCTATCAGCCAGCACGGTGTCACATTTGCAGCTGCTTTCCTGTGGGAGCTATCTTCAATACCACACTTTTTCTCCTCAGCTCCCATTGAAAAAAATACATTTTGTCTCTTAAGTTATGCCACTGAGTATGGGAGCTACAAGAAAGCAGGAAGGCAGACCCCAGCTACAGTAGTAAGTAGGTCCCCATGCAGTCTATCAGCCAGCACGGTGTCACATTTGCAGCTGCTTTCCTATGGGAGCTATCTTCAATACCACAATTTTTCTCCTCAGCTCCCATTGAAAAAAATACATTTTGTCTGTTAAGTTATACCACTGAGTATGGGAGCTACAAGAAAGCAGGAAGGCATAGCCCAGCTACAGTATTAACTAGGTCCCCATGCAGTCTAACAGCCAGCACGGTGTCACATTTGCAGCTGCTTTCCTGTGGGAGCTATCTTCAATACCACACTTTTTCTGTTCTGCTCCCATTGAGAAAATATATGTGTCTGTTAAGGTATACCAGTGAGTATGGGAGCTACAAGAAAGCAGGAAGGCAGACCCCAGCTACAGTAGTAAGTAGGTCCCCATGCAGTCTATCAGCCAGCACGGTGTCACATTTGCAGCTGCTTTCCTGTGGGAGCTATCTTCAATACCACAGTTTTAATCCTCAGCTCCCTTTGAAAAACTACATGTGTCTGTTAAGGTATACCACTGAGTATGGGAGCTACAAGAAAGCAGGAAGGCAGACCCCAGCTACAGTAGTAAGTAGGTCCCCATGCAGTCTATCAGCCAGCACGGTGTCACATTTGCAGCTGCTTTCCTGTGGGAGCTATCTTCAATACCACACTTTTTCTCCTCAGCTCCCATTGAAAAAAATACATTTTGTCTGTTAAGTTATACCACTGAGTATGGGAGCTACAAGAAAGCAGGAAGGCAGACCCCAGCTACAGTATTAACTAGGTCCCCATGCAGTCTAACAGCCAGCACGGTGTCACATTTGCAGCTGCTTTCCTGTGGGAGCTATCTTCAATACCACACTTTTTCTGTTCTGCTCCCATTGAGAAAAAACATGTGTCTGTTAAGGTATACCAGTGAGTATGGGAGCTACAAGAAAGCAGGAAGGCAGACCCCAGCTACAGTAGTAAGTAGGTCCCCATGCAGTCTATCAGCCAGCACGGTGTCACATTTGCAGCTGCTTTCCTGTGGGAGCTATCTTCAATACCACACTTTTTCTGTTCTGCTCCCATTGAATTAAATACATTTTGTGAGTTAAATTATATAGCTGAGTATGGGAGCTACAAGAAAGCAGGAAGGCAGACCCCAGCTACAGTAGTAAGTAGGTCGCCATGCAGTCTATCAGCCAGCACGGTGTCACATTTGCAGCTGCTTTCCTGTGGGAGCTATCTTCAATACCACACTTTTTCTCCTCAGCTCCCATTGAAAAAAATACATTTTGTCTCTTAAGTTATGCCACTGAGTATGGGAGCTACAAGAAAGCAGGAAGGCAGACCCCAGCTACAGTAGTAAGTAGGTCCCCATGCAGTCTGTCAGCCACCACGGTGTCACATTTACAGCTGCTTTCTTGTGGGAGCTATTTTCAACACCACACTTTTTCTCCTCAGCTCCCATTGAAAAAATACATGTGTCTGTTAAGGTATACCACTGAATATGGGAGCTACAAGAAAGCAGGAAGGCAGACCCCAGCTACAGTAGTAAGTAGGTCCCCATGCAGTCTATCAGCCAGCACGGTGTCACATTTGCAGCTGCTTTCCTGTGGGAGCTATATTCAATACCACAGTTTTAATCCTTATCTCCCTTTGAAAAAATACATGTGTCTGTTAAGTTACGCCACTGAGTATGGGAGCTACAAGAAAGCAGGAAGGCAGACCCCAGCTACAGTAGTAAGTAGGTCCCCATGCAGTCTATCAGCCAGCACGGTGTCTCATTTTCAGCTGCTTTCCTGTGGGAGCTATCTTCAATACCACACTTTTTCTCCTCAGCTCCCATTGAAAAAATACATGTGTCTGTTAAGTTATGCCACTGAGTAGGGGAGCTACAAGAAAGCAGGAAGGCAGACCCCAGCTACAGTAGTAAGTAGGTCCCCATGCAGTCTATCAGCCAGCATGGTGTCACATTTGCAGCTGCTTTCCTGTGGGAGCTATCTTCAATACCACACTTTTTCTGTTCTGCTCCCATTGAAAAAATACATGTGTCTGTTAAGGTATACCACTGAATATGGGAGCTACAAGAAAGCAGGAAGGCAGACCCCAGCTACAGTAGTAAGTAGATCCCCATGCAGTCTATCAGCCAGCACGGTGTCACATTTGCAGCTGCTTTCCTGTGGGAGCTATCTTCAATACCACAGTTTTAATCCTCAGCTCCCTTTGAAAAAATACATGTGTCTGTTAAGTTACGCCACTGAGTATGGGAGCTACAAGAAAGCAGGAAGGCAGACCCCAGCTACAGTAGTAAGTAGGTCCCCATGCAGTCTATCAGCCAGCATGGTGTCTCATTTGCAGCTGCTTTCCTGTGGGAGCTATCTTCAATACCACACTTTTTCTCCTCAGCTCCCATTGAAAAAAATACATTTTGTCTGTTAAGTTATACCAGTGAGTATGGGAGCTACAAGAAAGCAGGAAGGCATACCCCAGCTACAATATTAACTAGGTCCCCATGCAGTCTAACAGCCAACACGGTGTAACATTTGCAACTGCATTCCTGTGGGAGCTATCTTCAATACCACACTTTTTCTGTTCAGCTCCCATTGAAAAAATACACGTGTCTGTTAAGGTATACCACTGAGTATGGGAGCTACAAGAAAGCAGGAAGGCAGACCCCAGCTACAGTAGTAAGTAGATCCCCATGCAGTCTATCAGCCAGCACGGTGTCACATTTGCAGCTGCTTTCCTGTGGGAGCTATCTTCAATACCACACTTTTTCTGTTCTGCTCCCATTGAAAAAAATACATTTTGTCAGTTAAATTATATAGCTGAGTATGGGAGCTACAAGAAAGCAGGAAGGCAGACCCCAGCTACAGTATTAACTAGGTCCCCATGCAGTCTAACAGCCAGCACGGTGTCACATTTGCAGCTGCTTTCCTGTGGGAGCTATCTTCAATACCACACTTTTTCTCCTCAGCTCCCATTGAAAAAATACATGTGTCTGTTAAGTTATGCCACTGAGTATGGGAGCTACAAGAAAGCAGGAAGGCAGACCCCAGCTACAGTAGTAAGTAGGTCCCCATGCAGTCTATCAGCCAGCACGGTGTCACATTTGCAGCTGCTTTCCTGTGGGAGCTATCTTTAATACCACAGTTTTTCTGTTCTGCTACCATTGAATTAAATACATTTTTTCAGTTAAATTATATAGCTGAGTATGGGAGCTACAAGAAAGCAGGAAGGCAGACCCCAGCTACAGCAGTAAGTAGGTTGCCATGCAGTCTATCAGCCAGCACGGTGTCACATTTGCAGCTGCTTTCCTGTGGGAGCTATCTTCAATACCACACTTTTTCTGTTCTGCTCCCATTGAAAAAAATACATTTTGTCTCTTAAGTTACGCCACTGAGTATGGGAGCTACAAGAAAGCAGGAAGGCAGACCCCAGCTACAGTAGTAAGTAGGTCCCCATGCAGTCTATCAGCCAGCACGGTGTCTCATTTTCAGCTGCTTTCCTGTGGGAGCTATCTTCAATACCACACTTTTTCTCCTCAGCTCCCATTGAAAAAATACATGTGTCTGTTAAGTTATGCCACTGAGTATGGGAGCTACAAGAAAGCAGGAAGGCAGACCCCAGCTACAGTAGTAAGTAGGTCCCCATGCAGTCTATCAGCCAGCATGGTGTCTCATTTGCAGCTGCTTTCTTGTGGGAGCTATCTTCAATACCACACTTTTTCTGTTCTGATCCCATTGAGAAAATACATGTGTCTGTTAAGGTATACCACTGAGTATGGGAGCTACAAGAAAGCAGGAAGGCAGACCCCAGCTACAGTAGTAAGTAGGTCCCCATGCAGTCTATCAGCCAGCACGGTGTCACATTTGCAGCTGCTTTCCTGTGGGAGCTATCTTCAATACCACAGTTTTTCTGTTCAGCTCCCATTGAAAAAATACACGTGTCTGTTAAGGTATACCACTGAGTATGGGAGCTACAAGAAAGCAGGAAGGCAGACCCCAGCTACAGTAGTAAGTAGATCCCCATGCAGTCTATCAGCCAGCACGGTGTCACATTTGCAGCTGCTTTCCTGTGGGAGCTATCTTCAATACCACACTTTTTCTGTTCTGCTCCCATTGAAAAAAATACATTTTGTCAGTTAAATTATATAGCTGAGTATGGGAGCTACAAGAAAGCAGGAAGGCAGACCCCAGCTACAGTATTAACTAGGTCCCCATGCAGTCTAACAGCCAGCACGGTGTCACATTTGCAGCTGCTTTCCTGTGGGAGCTATCTTCAATACCACACTTTTTCTCCTCAGCTCCCATTGAAAAAAATACATTTTGTCTCTTAAGTTATGCCACTGAGTATGGGAGCTACAAGAAAGCAGGAAGGCAGACCCCAGCTACAGTAGTAAGTAGGTCCCCATGCAGTCTATCAGCCAGCACGGTGTCACATTGGCAGCTGCTTTCCTGTGGGAGCTATCTTCAATACCACACTTTTTATCTTCAGCTCCCATTGAAAAAATACATGTGTCTGTTAAGTTATGCCACTGAGTATGGGAGCTTCAAGAAAGCAGGAAGGCAGACCCCAGCTACAGTAGTAAGTAGGTCCCCATGCAGTCTATCAGCCAGCACGGTGTCACATTTGCAGCTGCTTTCCTGTGGGAGCTATCTTCAATACCACAGTTTTTCTGTTCTGCTACCATTGAATTAAATACATTTTTTCAGTTAAATTATATAGCTGAGTATGGGAGCTACAAGAAAGCAGGAAGGCAGACCCCAGCTACAGTAGTAAGTAGGTTGCCATGCAGTCTATCAGCCAGCACGGTGTCACATTTGCAGCTGCTTTCCTGTGGGAGCTATCTTCAATACCACACTTTTTATCTTCAGCTCCCATTGAAAAAATACATTTTGTCTCTTAAGTTATGCCACTGAGTATGGGAGCTACAAGAAAGCAGGAAGGCAGACCCCAGCTACAGTAGTAAGTACGTCCCCTTGCAGTCTATCAGCCAGCACGGTGTCACATTTGCAGCTGCTTTCCTGTGGGAGCTATCTTCAATACCACACTTTTTTTCCTCAGCTCCCATTGAAAAAAATACATTTTGTCTCTTAACTTATGCCACTGAGTATGGGAGCTACAAGAAAGGAGGAAGGCAGACCCCAGCTACAGTAGTAAGTAGGTCCCCATGCAGTCTATCAGCCAGCACGGTGTCACATTTGCAGCTGCTTTCCTGTGGGAGCTATCTTCAATACCACACTTTTTCTGTTCTGCTCCCATTGAAAAAATACATTTTGTCTCTTAATGTATACCACTGAGTATGGGAGCTACAAGAAAGCAGGAAGGCAGACCCCAGCTACAGTAGTAAGTAGGTTGCCATGCAGTCTATCAGCCAGCACGGTGTCACATTTGCAGCTGCTTTCCTGTGGGAGCTATCTTCAATACCACACTTTTTATCTTCAGCTCCCATTGAAAAAATACATTTTGTCTCTTAAGTTATGCCACTGAGTATGGGAGCTACAAGAAAGCAGGAAGGCAGACCCCAGCTACAGTCATAAGTACGTCCCCTTGCAGTCTATCAGCCAGCACGGTGTCACATTTGCAGCTGCTTTCCTGTGGGAGCTATCTTCAATACCACACTTTTTTTCCTCAGCTCCCATTGAAAAAAATACATTTTGTCTCTTCACTTATGCCACTGAGTATGGGAGCTACAAGAAAGCAGGAAGGCAGACCCCAGCTACAGTAGTAAGTAGGTCCCCATGCAGTCTATCAGCCAGCACGGTGTCACATTTGCAGCTGCTTTCCTGTGGGAGCTATCTTCAATACCACACTTTTTCTCCTCAGCTCCCATTGAAAAAAATACATGTGTCTGTTAAGGTATACCACTGAGTATGGGAGCTACAAGAAAGCAGGAAGGCAGACCCCAGCTACAGTAGTAAGTAGGTCCCCATGCAGTCTATCAGCCAGCACGGTGTCACATTTGCAGCTGCTTTCCTGTGGGAGCTATCTTCAATACCACAGTTTTAATCCTCAGCTCCCTTTGAAAAAATACATGTGTCTGTTAAGTTACGCCACTGAGTATGGGAGCTACAAGAAAGCAGGAAGGCAGACCCCAGCTACAGTAGTAAGTAGGTCCCCATGCAGTCTATCAGCCAGCATGGTGTCTCATTTGCAGCTGCTTTCCTGTGGGAGCTATCTTCAATACCACACTTTTTCTCCTCAGCTCCCATTGAAAAAAATACATTTTGTCTGTTAAGTTATACCAGTGAGTATGGGAGCTACAAGAAAGCAGGAAGGCATACCCCAGCTACAATATTAACTAGGTCCCCATGCAGTCTAACAGCCAACACGGTGTAACATTTGCAACTGCTTTCCTGTGGGAGCTATCTTCAATACCACACTTTTTCTGTTCAGCTCCCATTGAAAAAATACACGTGTCTGTTAAGGTATACCACTGAGTATGGGAGCTACAAGAAAGCAGGAAGGCAGACCCCAGCTACAGTAGTAAGTAGATCCCCATGCAGTCTATCAGCCAGCACGGTGTCACATTTGCAGCTGCTTTCCTGTGGGAGCTATCTTCAATACCACACTTTTTCTGTTCTGCTCCCATTGAAAAAAATACATTTTGTCAGTTAAATTATATAGCTGAGTATGGGAGCTACAAGAAAGCAGGAAGGCAGACCCCAGCTACAGCAGTAAGTAGGTTGCCATGCAGTCTATCAGCCAGCACGGTGTCACATTTGCAGCTGCTTTCCTGTGGGAGCTATCTTCAATACCACACTTTTTCTGTTCTGCTCCCATTGAAAAAAATACATTTTGTCTCTTAAGTTATGCCACTGAGTATGGGAGCTACAAGAAAGCAGGAAGGCAGATCCCAGCTACAGTAGTAAGTAGGTCCCCATGCAGTCTATCAGCCAGCACGGTGTCACATTTGCAGCTGCTTTCCTGTGGGAGCTATCTTCAATACCACACTTTTTCTGTTCAGCTCCCATTGAAAAAATACATGTGTCTGTTAAGGTATACCACTGAATATGGGAGCTACAAGAAAGCAGGAAGGCAGACCCCAGCTACAGTAGTAAGTAGGTCCCCATGCAGTCTATCAGCCAGCACGGTGTCACATTTGCAGCTGCTTTCCTGTGGGAGCTATCTTCAATACCACAGTTTTAATCCTCAGCTCTCTTTGAAAAAATACATGTGTCTGTTAAGTTACGCCACTGAGTATGGGAGCTACAAGAAAGCAGGAAGGCAGACCCCAGCTACAGTAGTAAGTAGGTCCCCATGCAGTCTATCAGCCAGCACGGTGTCTCATTTTCAGCTGCTTTCCTGTGGGAGCTATCTTCAATACCACACTTTTTCTCCTCAGCTCCCATTGAAAAAATACATGTGTCTGTTAAGTTATGCCACTGAGTAGGGGAGCTACAAGAAAGCAGGAAGGCAGACCCCAGCTACAGTAGTAAGTAGGTCCCCATGCAGTCTATCAGCCAGCATGGTGTCTCATTTGCAGCTGCTTTCTTGTGGGAGCTATCTTCAATACCACACTTTTTCTGTTCTGATCCCATTGAGAAAATACATGTGTCTGTTAAGGTATACCACTGAGTATGGGAGCTACAAGAAAGCAGGAAGGCAGACCCCAGCTACAGTAGTAAGTAGGTCCCCATGCAGTCTATCAGCCAGCACGGTGTCACATTTGCAGCTGCTTTCCTGTGGGAGCTATCTTCAATACCACACTTTTTCTGTTCAGCTCCCATTGAAAAAATACACGTGTCTGTTAAGGTATACCACTGAGTATGGGAGCTACAAGAAAGCAGGAAGGCAGACCCCAGCTACAGTAGTAAGTAGATCCCCATGCAGTCTATCAGCCAGCACGGTGTCACATTTGCAGCTGCTTTCCTGTGGGAGCTATCTTCAATACCACACTTTTTCTGTTCTGCTCCCATTGAAAAAAATACATTTTGTCAGTTAAATTATATAGCTGAGTATGGGAGCTACAAGAAAGCAGGAAGGCAGACCCCAGCTACAGTATTAACTAGGTCCCCATGCAGTCTAACAGCCAGCACGGTGTCACATTTGCAGCTGCTTTCCTGTGGGAGCTATCTTCAATACCACACTTTTTCTCCTCAGCTCCCATTGAAAAAAATACATTTTGTCTCTTAAGTTATGCCACTGAGTATGGGAGCTACAAGAAAGCAGGAAGGCAGACCCCAGCTACAGTAGTAAGTAGGTCCCCATGCAGTCTATCAGCCAGCACGGTGTCACATTTGCAGCTGCTTTCCTGTGGGAGCTATCTTCAATACCACACTTTTTATCTTCAGCTCCCATTGAAAAAATACATGTGTCTGTTAAGTTATGCCACTGAGTATGGGAGCTACAAGAAAGCAGGAAGGCAGACCCCAGCTACAGTAGTAAGTAGGTCCCCATGCAGTCTATCAGCCAGCACGGTGTCACATTTGCAGCTGCTTTCCTGTGGGAGCTATCTTCAATACCACACTTTTTCTGTTCTGCTACCATTGAATTAAATACATTTTTTCAATTAAATTATATAGCTGAGTATGGGAGCTACAAGAAAGCAGGAAGGCAGACCCCAGCTACAGCAGTAAGTAGGTTGCCATGCAGTCTATCAGCCAGCACGGTGTCACATTTGCAGCTGCTTTCCTGTGGGAGCTATCTTCAATACCACAATTTTTCAGTTCTGCTCCCATTGAATTAAATACATTTTGTCAGTTAAATTATATAGGTGAGTATGGGAGCTACAAGAAAGCAGGAAGGCAGACCCCAGCTACAGTAGTAAGTAGGTCCCCATGCAGTCTATCAGCCAGCACGGTGTCACATTTGCAGCTGCTTTCCTGTGGGAGCTATCTTCAATACCACACTTTTTCTGTTCTGCTCCCATTGAAAAAATACATTTTGTCTCTTAAGGTATACCACTGAGTATGGGAGCTACAAGAAAGCAGGAAGGCAGACCCCAGCTACAGTAGTAAGTAGGTTGCCATGCAGTCTATCAGCCAGCACGGTGTCACATTTGCAGCTGCTTTCCTGTGGGAGCTATCTTCAATACCACACTTTTTCTGTTCTGCTCCCATTGAAAAAATACATGTGTCTGTTAAGGTATACCACTGAGTATGGGAGCTACAAGAAAGCAGGAAGGCAGACCCCAGCTACAGTAGTAAGTAGGTCCCCATGCAGTCTATCAGCCAGCACGGTGTCACATTTGCAGCTGCTTTCCTGTGGGAGCTATCTTCAATACCACACTTTTTCTGTTCTGCTCCCGTTGAATTAAATACATTTTGTCAGTTAAATTATATAGGTGAGTATGGGAGCTACAAGAAAGCAGGAAGGCAGACCCCATCTACAGTAGTAAGTAGGTTGCCATGCAGTCTATCAGCCAGCACGGTGTCACATTTGCAGCTGCTTTCCTGTGGGAGCTATCTTCAATACCACACTTTTTCTCCTCAGCTCCCATTGAAAAAAATACATTTTGTCTCTTAAGTTATGCCACTGAGTATTGGAGCTACAAGAAAGCAGGAAGGCAGACCCCAGCTACAGTAGTAAGTACGTCCCCATGCAGTCTATCAGCCAGCACGGTGTCACATTTGCAGCTGCTTTCCTGTGGGAGCTATCTTCAATACCACACTTTTTCTGTTCTCCTCCCTTTGAAAAAATACATGTGTCTGTTAAGTTATGCCACTGAGTATGGGAGCTACAAGAAAGCAGGAAGGCAGACCCCAGCTACAGTAGTAAGTAGGTTGCCATGCAGTCTATCAGCCAGCACGGTGTCACATTTGCAGCTGCTTTCCTGTGGGAGCTATCTTCAATACCATAGTTTTTCTGTTCAGCTCCCATTGAAAAAATACATGTGTCTTCTAAGGTATACCACTGAGTATGGGAGCTACAAGAAAGCAGGAAGGCAGACCCCAGCTACAGTAGTAAGTAGGTCCCCATGCAGTCTATCAGCCAGCACGGTGTCACATTTGCAGCTGCTTTCCTGTGGGAGCTATCTTCAATACCACACTTTTTCTCCTCAGCTCCCATTGACAAAAATACATTTTGTCTCTTAAGTTATGCCACTGAGTATGAGAGCTACAAGAAAGCAGGAAGGCAGACCCCAGCTACAGTAGTAAGTAGGTCCCCATGCAGTCTATCAGCCAGCACGGTGTCACATTTGCAGCTGCTTTCCTGTGGGAGCTATCTTCAATACCACACTTTTTCTGTTCTGCTCCCTTTGAAAAAATACATGTGTCTGTTAAGTTATGCCACTGAGTATGGGAGCTACAAGAAAGCAGGAAGGTAGACCCCAGCTACAGTAGTAAGTAGGTCCCCATGCAGTCTATCAGCCAGCACGGTGTCACATTTGCAGCTGCTTTCCTGTGGGAGCTATCTTCAATACCACACTTTTTCTCCTCAGCTCCCAATGAAAAAATACATGTGTCTGTTAAGGTATACCACTGAGTATGGGAGCTACAAGAAAGCAGGAAGGCAGACCCCAGCTACAGTAGTAAGTAGGTTGCCATGCAGTCTATCAGCCAGCACGGTGTCACATTTGCAGCTGCTTTCCTGTGGGAGCTATCTTCAATACCACACTTTTTCTGTTCAGCTCCCATTGAAAAAATACATGTGTCTGTTAAGGTATACCACTGAATATGGGAGCTACAAGAAAGCAGGAAGGCAGACCCCAGCTACAGTAGTAAGTAGGTCCCCTTGCAGTCTATCAGCCAGCACGGTGTCACATTTGCAGCTGCTTTCCTGTGGGAGCTATCTTCAATACCACAGTTTTAATCTTCAGCTCCCTTTGAAAAAATACATGTGTCTGTTAAGTTATGCCACTGAGTATGGGAGCTACAAGAAAGCAGGAAGGCAGAGCCCAGCTACAGTAGTAAGTAGGTCCCCATGTAGTCTATCAGCCAGCACGGTGTCACATTTGCAGCTGCTTTCCTGTGGGAGCTATCTTCAATACCACACTTTTTCTCCTCAGCTCCCTTTGACAAAATACATGTGTCTGTTAAGTTATGCCACTGAGTATGGGAGCTACAAGAAAGCAGGAAGGCAGACCCCAGCTACAGTAGTAAGTAGGTCCCCATGCAGTCTATCAGCCAGCACGGTGTCACATTTGCAGCTGCTTTCCTGTGGGAGCTATCTTCAATACCACAGTTTTTATCCTCAGCTCCCTTTGACAAAATACATGTGCCTGTTAAGGTATACCACTGAATATGGGAGCTACAAGAAAGCAGGAAGGCAGACCCCAGCTACAGTAGTAAGTAGGTCCCCATGCAGTCTATCAGCCAGCACGGTGTGACATTTGCAGCTGCTTTCCTGTGGGAGCTATCTTCAATACCATAGTTTTTCTGTTCAGCTCCCATTGAAAAAATACATGTGTCTGTTAAGGTATACCACTGAGTATGGGAGCTACAAGAAAGCAGGAAGGCAGACCCCAGCTACAGTAGTAAGTAGGTCCCCATGCAGTCTATCAGCCAGCACGGTGTCACATTTGCAGCTGCTTTCCTGTGGGAGCTATCTTCAATACCACACTTTTTCTGTTCTGCTCCCATTGAATTAAATACATTTTGTCAGTTAAATTATATAGCTGAGTATGGGAGCTACAAGAAAGCAGGAAGGCAGACCCCAGCTACAGTAGTAAGTAGGTCCCCATGCAGTCTATCAGCCAGCACGGTGTCACATTTGCAGCTGCTTTCCTGTGGGAGCTATCTTCAATACCACACTTTTTCTCCTCAGCTCCCATTGAAAAAATGCATTTTGTCTCTTAAGGTATACCACTGAGTATGGGAGCTACAAGAAAGCAGGAAGGCATACCCCAGCTACAGTATTAACTAGGTCCCCATGCAGTCTAACAGCCAGCACGGTGTCACATTTGCAGCTGCTTTCCTGTGGGAGCTATCTTCAATACCACACTTTTTCTCCTCAGCTCCCATTGAAAAAATACATGTGTCTGTTAAGGTATACCACTGAGTATGGGAGCTACAAGAAAGCAGGAAGGCAGACCCCAGCTACAGTATTAAGTAGGTTGCCATGCAGTCTATCAGCCAGCACGGTGTCACATTTGCAGCTGCTTTCCTGTGGGAGCTATCTTCAATACCACACTTTTTCTGTTCAGCTCCCATTGAAAAAATACATGTGTCTGTTAAGGTATACCACTGAATATGGGAGCTACAAGAAAGCAGGAAGGCAGAGCCCAGCTACAGTAGTAAGTAGGTCCCCATGCAGTCTATCAGCCAGCACGGTGTCACATTTGCAGCTGCTTTCCTGTGGGAGCTATCTTCAATACCACACTTTTTCTCCTCAGCTCCCATTGAAAAAAATAGATTTTGTCTCTTAAGTTATGCCACTGAGTATGGGAGCTACAATAAAGCAGGAAGGCAGACCCCAGCTACAGTAGTAAGTAGGTCCCCATGCAGTCTAGCAGCCAGCACGGTGTCACATTTGCAGCTGCTTTCCTGTGGGAGCTATCTTCAATACCACACTTTTTCTCCTCAGCTCCCATTGAAAAAAATACATTTTGTCTCTTAAGTTATGCCACTAGGTATGGGAGCTACAAGAAAGCAGGAAGGCAGACCCCAGCTACAGTAGTAAGTAGGTCCCCATGCAGTCTATCAGCCAGCACGGTGTCACATTTGCAGCTGCTTTCCTGTGGGAGCTATCTTCAATACCACACTTTTTCTGTTCTGCTCCCATTGAATTAAATACATTTTGTCAGTTAAATTATATAGCTGAGTATGGGAGCTACAAGAAAGCAGGAAGGCAGACCCCAGCTACAGTAGTAAGTAGGTCCCCATGCAGTCTATCAGCCAGCACGGTGTCACATTTGCAGCTGCTTTCCTGTGGGAGCTATCTTCAATACCACATGTGATGGGAACATGACTTTTTGTTCACTAGAAACAGGAAAGAATATATTGTAAATAGTTAACCAAGGGCTAGCAACCTTGTGATAGTTTACGAAGTTGAGAAACCGCAAAAGATAAACATTACTGAACTAATCAACTACAAGTTGTTCCGAGTTTCAGACTTAAGCAAAGGACACCAAGGAAGACTACTGGGGCCTTCATCAACGATCAGCCGGAGGCAGAAAACGACCCCTAGCAACTGGGTGGATATGCGCGGAAGGACGCTAGAGGGGTGACGTGGAGGAGAGTATAAAAGGAGGAACAGAACGACTCTCGTTGCGCAGTTGGTGGAGCGGTGACTCCCCCTGTCGCCCAGCGCTGTGCTTTGCTTTTTCTTTTCTGTGTTAATAAATTGGTTTTAATTGGCTTAAATGGCCCATTGTGCTCATTTATAACAGCTTGGTGCCGTGACTCGGATCGGAGGCCGTAGGGGAGGATTCTCAGTCACTAGGGGGGGCGCCCCACCAATTTGGTGGCCCCGGTGCTTGAAATCCACCCTCGACCCCGACCGACGAACCCCAAAAAAAAAAAAAAAAAGAAAAGAGAAAGCAAAGGGGATCCCGGAGTGCAATTAAGGCACTCCGGAAGAATTAAGGGCCCGGGGAACCCCCTTAAAAGTTTTGTGCACAAAGTCCGGACGAAGACGCGGGACGACGGTCCAGGGCGCGTGAGTAATACGGGATCCGTCCGGGCGGGGGTTGGGATCCCGGAGTGCGACTGTGTGATGTGCATGAGAGGAGAGCTGGCAGCCAGACTCTCCAAGTGAGTGCGGACCCTCAGTAGTGCGGTTCCCACAGACCCGCGAGGGCTTGGGCCACGAACCAGGGGAAGCGAAAGGAATTGTGTGAAAGAAGGCACTCCGGAAGAATAAGACAGGGGAAGGGCAAGCCCCTGTGGGATCCCGGAGCGCGGAAAGAAGGCACTCCGGAAGAATGGGACAGGGGAAGAGTAAGCCCCCTGCCGAGGTAAAACTCCCTCCAGTACCTAGGGAAAGCCCTTTAGGGTTTGTGTTAGAAAACTGGCGACATTTTCCAGGCACGCAGGACAAGGATAAGGCCAAAATGATTCAATATTGCGTTGAAGTATGGGGAGGGAAGGAAATTTCTAAAAGGGTGTTTTGGCCTATATTCGGTTCTTCAGAACTTTGGGTAAGACAAGCCTTAAATATTTGGGTGAATAGCAAAATACCCCCCTGTACCCAAGAAGAGAGTCATTACGCTAGGGTGTGGGTGGAGAGACCGGAGGTATTTCTGTTTAAGCTCTCCGAAATACCAAAAGGGAATAAGAGTAAGAAAAAGGGAAGTAAACCAGATGACGCTTTAGTGGCACCTCCACCCTATGTACCCCCACCCCAAGTACAGGCAGCAGTGGCTCCTCCGAGCGCACCAGCAGGGACAGATTCAGATTCAGACGAACCCGAATATACAGGACCGGTAACCCGAAGCCGGACCAGGAAGGGTTTATATCCCTTAAGAGAGATGCCTATGGGGGGACCCCAACCTGGCATAGGGTTTATATCGGTGCCTCTAAGTTCGGGGGATGTTAGGGATTTTAAGAAAGAAATGGGATCCCTTTTGGAAGATCCACTTGGAGTAGCCGAGCAGGTAGATCAATTTTTGGGACCCAGCATGTACACTTGGGAAGAACTGCAATCTATATTGAACATCTTATTTACAGCAGAAGAGAAAAATATGATCAGAAGGGAAGGAATGCGCATCTGGGATACGCAGCACGCGCAAGGGCCGGCAGCAGATACAAAATGGCCGTTACAAAACCCTAATTGGGACCATCAGAATCCGGCCCATAGAGTGCATATGCAAGATCTCAGAACAATAATTGTGCAAGGGATCAGGGAGTCTGTTCCAAGGGGACAGAATATTAACAAAGCTTTTAACGAAAGACAAAAAAAAGATGAGACCCCCACTGAATGGCTGGAGAGACTAAGAAAGAACTTTCAGTTGTATTCAGGAATGGATCCGGATGGACAAATGGGACAGGCAGTACTGAAAGTACACTTTGTTTCCAAATCCTGGGAAGACATTAGAAAGAAAATACAAAAATTAGAGGATTGGCAAGATAGGGAGCTAGATGAATTGCTAAGAGAGGCCCAAAAGGTATATGTGAGAAGGGAGGAAGAGCGAGATAAGAAACAAGCCCGAATAATGGTGGCTGCAATGCGTGAAAGCCGGGAGATGGATAGGAAACCCAAGCAAGACAAAAGGGAATCCAGGTGGAATGGACAAGATAAACAAAACTTGAAGGTGTGTTTTTATTGCGGGGAAAAAGGGACACTTTAAGAAGGAATGTCGGATGCGGATCAGGGATGAGAAGGAGTTTAAGGAGGATTAGGGGGGTCAGGGGCTCTACCTTTTGGGGACCCAGAAACATCGAAGAGAGCCCTTGATAAAATTGAAGGTGGGTCCCCAGGGCCAGGACATTACTTTCCTGGTTGACACTGGAGCTGAAAGGTCTACACTCCAGTCATTACCTAAAGGGTGTAAATTATCTAGAGAAACTGCCACAGTAGTGGGAGCAAAAGGAGAACCTTTTGAAGTTAAGATAATAAAAGAGGTAATGGTAGAATCAGACTCCAAAATGGGCATTGGGGACTTTTTATTAGTACCCGAATCAGATTATAACCTATTAGGAAGGGATATGATTGTAGAATTAGGTATTCAAATCACAGTGGTGGAACAGGAAATCCAAATTAAGTTGTGCCCCTTGAGATTGGAAGATGAGGAAAGGATCAACCCTGAAGTATGGTATAATCCTGACAACGCTGGAAGATTAGAAATTACTCCCTTCAAGGTCACTATTAGAAATCCAGAGATGCCAGTAAGAATAAAACAATACCCAATGTCTTTGGAAGGGAGAAAAGGGCTGAAACCAGAAATCGACCGGCTAATCAAACAGGGATTACTGGAGCCCTGTATGTCCCCTTATAATACTCCAATTTTACCGGTAAAGAAACCAAACGGGTCTTATCGTTTAGTACATGACTTAAGAGAAATAAACAAGAGAACAATAGCCAGGTTCCCAGTAGTGGCTAATCCCTATACGTTATTGAGTAAACTGAGCCCGGACAATCACTGGTACAGTGTAATCGACTTAAAGGATGCCTTTTGGGCTTGTCCTTTAGATGAAGTGAGTAGAGATTACTTTGCCTTTGAATGGGAAGACCCAGAGACAGGGAGGAAACAACAACTTAGATGGACGGTGTTACCCCAAGGTTTTACAGAATCCCCTAATTTATTTGGGCAGGCTTTGGAACAAATATTGGAGGATTACCAAACTGAACCTGGGATAACCTTGATACAATATGTAGATGACTTATTAATAGCAGGAAAAGATGAAGAAGCAGTAAGAAAGGAAAGTATAAAACTTTTAAATTTTTTGGGACTTAAAGGATTAAAGGTTTCAAGAGCCAAACTACAGTTTGTGGAAGAAGAAGTAAAATATTTAGGGCACTATTTAAAACGAGGTGAGAAAAGAATAGACCCAGAAAGAGTGCAGGCTATTCTATCATTGCCAATACCTAAAAACAAGAGACAAATTAGACAAATTTTGGGTTTAACAGGATATTGTAGACAATGGATTGAGAATTATAGTAGTAAGGCCAGGTTCTTATACCAAAAGCTGACTCAGGATGGGTGGATGAAATGGACTCAGGAGGACACAGAAAAACTGAGGGAACTAACGGAGAGTCTGATGCATGCCCCAGTTTTAAGCCTCCCTGATTTAAAAAGACCTTTTTACTTATTTGTTAATATAGAGGAAGGAATAGTTTTTGGAGTACTAGCCCAAGAATGGGCAGATAAGAGGAAACCTGTAGCGTATCTATCGAAACTTTTGGACCCCGTAAGCAGAGGATGGCCTGCGTGTCTGCAAATGTTAGCTGGGTGCGCGTTATTAGTCGAAGAGGCTAGGAAAATTACCTTTAATAGCAATCTCAAGGTTTATTCTCCCCATAATATCAGGAGCGTTATGCAGCAAAAGGCAGACAAATGGATATCAGACACTAGGCTCCTAAAATATGAGGGAATTTTATTAGAAGCACCAAATTTTACCTTAGAAACAACTGCTATTCAAAATCCAGCTACCTTTTTGTTTGGGAATGTAGAAGAAACACCTTTGACACATAATTGTTTGATAACTATTGAAGAACAAACTAAAATTAGGCCTGACTTAGAAGAAGAAGAATTAGATGAAGGAGAAAAGTTATTTGTAGATGGATCCTCCCGGGTGGTAGAAGGAAAACGTCAATCAGGTTACGCTATCATAAGGGGCACAAACTTACAAGTAGTGGAATCAGGGGCTTTGGATAAGTCCTGGTCAGCACAAGCCTGTGAACTGTATGCCATCCTTCGAGCTTTAAAACTTTTGAAGGGGAAGGAGGGAACGATATATACTGATTCCAAATATGGGTTTGGGGTAGTACACACCTTTGGAAAATTATGGGAAGAACGAGGATTAATTAACTCACAAGGGAAGGGGTTAGTTCACCAGCAATTGATAATTGAAGTATTGCAAGCCCTGAGGGGACCCAAAAGAATAGCAGTAGTACACCTAAAAGGCCATCAAACAGGAACGGACCTCAAAACTAGGGGGAATAATGCAGCAGATCGGGAAGCTAAGCGAGCAGCAGCTAGAGAAATGCTTTTAAGGGAAAACCCGAAGAGGCAGGATAGATTAACGGAGGACACGGAATTAGTCTTCACCTCCGAAGAAGAGGACAAGTTAAAGAAATTGGAATTGTCTAAGGACAATGGAAAATGGATAACCCAGGATGGGCGGGAAATATTGCCCAAAGCAGTAGCCCAAAGAATTATGTATAAACTACACCAAGGTACACACTGGGGAGCTCAAGGACTAGCAGATCATTTTGCAACCAAATATATGACTATTGGGTTGCACGACATTGCCAAACACATCACCAAAAGTTGTCCTACCTGTTTACGAGTTAATCGGAGTAACTTGAGGAAATTACCTCCCGGAGGTCGACCCTTAGCTAAAAGACCATTTTCAAGCCTACAAATTGACTTTACAGAACTACCTAAAGTGGGGCGAATAAGATACCTTTTGGTGATGGTGGATCATCTCACACACTATGTGGAAGCATTCCCAACTACGAGAGAGACTGCCCAAACTGTAGTAAAAATTTTGCTTGAAGAAGTAATACCGAGATATGGGGTACCCGAAACCATAGACTCAGATCAAGGCCCGCACTTTACCTCGAAAATAACTCAGGATTTAGCTAATGCGTTGGGAATAAAGTGGGAAAGACATACCCCATATCATCCTCAGAGCTCAGGGCGGGTAGAAAGGATGAATGGAGAAATAAAGAAACAATTAACTAAACTGATGTTAGAAACTAAATTATCATGGGTAAAATGTATACCACTGGCCCTATTGAACATTAGAACACAACCACGAGCAGATACGGGGTTATCTCCCTTTGAGATGTTATATGGAATGCCTTATAATTTAGAAAAGGTACAAACAAACCCCAATATTAATGACGAAAATTTGAATCGTTATTTAATTATTTTGGCAAAGTATAGGAGAAGTTTATGGGAAAAAGGAATGTGGACCCAAAGACCTCCTTTGGATCTTGTATTACATCAGGTGCAGCCCGGAGATTGGGTGTTAGTCAGAAGTTGGAAGGAAAACCCACTAGTACCGAAGTGGGAAGGGCCCTATTTAACACTGCTCACCACAGACACCGCCATAAGAACAGCCGAGAAAGGGTGGACTCATGCAAGCCGAATAAAGGGGCCAGTAGACCCTTCCAACTTCCCAGAGTGTCCGGCTCCTCAGTGGAAAGTAAAGACACCAACAGACGACCTAAAGCTGGTATTAACTAAGGTTACACCAGGGACGTCCGGACAAAGCTCATAGACTTGGAGGAAGGAAAGACGGTACGATTATAAATCCCTGCCCCTTAAGTAGTGGGAAAGACTGTCACCAGCAAACCAGGAAAGAATCCAGCGAAAGCTATCATTGACTTTGTGTCCCTATTTACCGAGCTTGAATTTTTAACAGCTAACTTTTGCATTTTTGTTAATTATTTAGCTTGCTGAACTTTTGTTATAAAATTGGTACAAGTTAAAACTTGTAAGAAGTTGTGATAAATCCACTGTCAGAAAAAGGGAGGGCCCATACTTACCAACCGTACTGGGAGGGATAGTTTGGGCATAACCTCAATCCGAGGCCTCAAAGCCGGGATTGGGGCCTCTTATTTGAATTTGGCAATACTGTTCTAACCAGCCTCTCGGCCCCCGCGAGGGTCAAGCCGTGGGCGAACCAACAGCTGCAGGTGCAACTCCCTGTGAACTCTCTCAAAGAGCGAGAGGAATGTAAGTTCCATCCCCAAAAGGATCCTTGCTGCCAAGAAGATAATAACCCTCGTAACTAGCAGCAAACTAGTTGACGAGCGAGGCAGAGGGATACTTGGTGAAAGGACGGAACCCCATGGAGCTTACAGGCAATGACCAAAGGGGCGAGAGGATTCGGGTTAGAAGGATGGGAAAATTGGGCAGACTAATTAACCATACCCACACTGGCAGTGGATTTTACTTAACTTTAATGTGGATGTGGATGATATGGTCATTGATCAGGACAGCACTAGGAGACAATGTACCAAGCCATGAACCCTTTAAATGGTCACTTATCAGATGGGAAGATCAACGGGTCATTGCAAAAACTACAACTTCGGGGGCCCCCTCTTTTAGATGTCAGCTGTGTGACATTATCCAGACTCAGCCCTGTAAGAATAAGGTAGGGTTCTATATGTGCCCAGCATCAAATCCAGGGAAGGCATATTGCAACTACCCTGGGGAATTTTTTTTGTGAATATTGGGAATAGGAACAGGAGCAGCTGCCTTAATAAACCAACAAAAAGGTATGATAAACTTAAGAGCCTCAGTAGATGAAGATTCGAGTAGAATCGAAAAGGCGATAGATGGGCTAGTCAAATCAGTAAGGTCCTTATCAGAAGTAGTGCTCCAGAATAGGAGGGGTTTAGATTTATTGTTTTTACAACAAGGAGGGTTGTGTGTAGCCTTACGAGAGGAATGTTGCACATATGCAGATCACACTGGAATAGTGATAGATACCATGGCTGAGCTCAGGAAGCAATTGGAAAAACGTAAAAAGGAAAGGGAAGCACAACAGGGTTGGTATGAATCATGGTTCAACCACTCTCCTTGGCTCACAACGCTTTTGTCCACTATAGCAGGACCTCTAATATTATTTATCTTGATATTAACCTTTGGGCCTTGTATATTTAACAAATTGATAAACATAGTGAAGGGAAGATTGGAGGCTGCTCACCTTATGCTAGTTAGAGCAAGATATGAACCACTAAACAGTGAAAACGCAGAGGACTACTTGGAGCTCAGCAGAAAGGAGCTCACCAGGTTCAGTGAACAAAAAGAGTGAAATAGAAAAAGGGGGGATTGTGATGGGAACATGACTTTTTGTTCACTAGAAACAGGAAAGAATATATTGTAAATAGTTAACCAAGGGCTAGCAACCTTGTGATAGTTTACGAAGTTGAGAAACCGCAAAAGATAAACATTACTGAACTAATCAACTACAAGTTGTTCCGAGTTTCAGACTTAAGCAAAGGACACCAAGGAAGACTACTGGGGCCTTCATCAACGATCAGCCGGAGGCAGAAAACGACCCCTAGCAACTGGGTGGATATGCGCGGAAGGACGCTAGAGGGGTGACGTGGAGGAGAGTATAAAAGGAGGAACAGAACGACTCTCGTTGCGCAGTTGGTGGAGCGGTGACTCCCCCTGTCGCCCAGCGCTGTGCTTTGCTTTTTCTTCTCTGTGTTAATAAATTGGTTTTAATTGGCTTAAATGGCCCATTGTGCTCATTTATAACACCACACTTTTTCTGTTCAGCTCCCATTGGAAAAATACATGTGTCTGTTAAGGTATACCACTGAATATGGGAGCTACAAGAAAGCAGGAAGGCAGACCCCAGCTACAGTAGTAAGTAGGTCCCCATGCAGTCTATCAGCCAGCACGGTGTCACATTTGCAGCTGCTTTCCTGTGGGAGCTATCTTCAATACCACACTTTTTCTGTTCTGCTCCCTTTGAAAAAATACATGTGTCTGTTAAGTTATGCCACTGAGTATGGGAGCTACAAGAAAGCAGGAAGGCATACCCCAGCTACAGTATTAACTAGGTCCCCATGCAGTCTATCAGCCAGCACGGTGTCACATTTGCAGCTGCTTTCCTGTGGGAGCTATCTTCAATACCACAGTTTTAATCCTCAGCTCCCTTTGAAAAAATACATGTGTCTGTTAAGTTACGCCACTGAGTATGGGAGCTACAAGAAAGCAGGAAGGCAGACCCCAGCTACAGTAGTAAGTAGGTCCCCATGCAGTCTATCAGCCAGCACGGTGTCTCATTTTCAGCTGCTTTCCTGTGGGAGCTATCTTCAATACCACACTTTTTCTCCTCAGCTCCCATTGAAAAAATACATGTGTCTGTTAAGTTATGCCACTGAGTATGGGAGCTACAAGAAAGCAGGAAGGCAGACCCCAGCTACAGTAGTAAGTAGGTCCCCATGCAGTCTATCAGCCAGCATGGTGTCTCATTTGCAGCTGCTTTCTTGTGGGAGCTATCTTCAATACCACACTTTTTCTGTTCTGATCCCATTGAGAAAATACATGTGTCTGTTAAGGTATACCACTGAGTATGGGAGCTACAAGAAAGCAGGAAGGCAGACCCCAGCTACAGTAGTAAGTAGGTCCCCATGCAGTCTATCAGCCAGCACGGTGTCACATTTGCAGCTGCTTTCCTGTGGGAGCTATCTTCAATACCACACTTTTTCTGTTCAGCTCCCATTGAAAAAATACACGTGTCTGTTAAGGTATACCACTGAGTATGGGAGCTACAAGAAAGCAGGAAGGCAGACCCCAGCTACAGTAGTAAGTAGATCCCCATGCAGTCTATCAGCCAGCACGGTGTCACATTTGCAGCTGCTTTCCTGTGGGAGCTATCTTCAATACCACACTTTTTCTGTTCTGCTCCCATTGAAAAAAATACATTTTGTCAGTTAAATTATATAGCTGAGTATGGGAGCTACAAGAAAGCAGGAAGGCAGACCCCAGCTACAGTATTAACTAGGTCCCCATGCAGTCTAACAGCCAGCACGGTGTCACATTTGCAGCTGCTTTCCTGTGGGAGCTATCTTCAATACCACACTTTTTCTCCTCAGCTCCCATTGAAAAAAATACATTTTGTCTCTTAAGTTATGCCACTGAGTATGGGAGCTACAAGAAAGCAGGAAGGCAGACCCCAGCTACAGTAGTAAGTAGGTCCCCATGCAGTCTATCAGCCAGCACGGTGTCACATTTGCAGCTGCTTTCCTGTGGGAGCTATCTTCAATACCACACTTTTTATCTTCAGCTCCCATTGAAAAAATACATGTGTCTGTTAAGTTATGCCACTGAGTATGGGAGCTTCAAGAAAGCAGGAAGGCAGACCCCAGCTACAGTAGTAAGTAGGTCCCCATGCAGTCTATCAGCCAGCACGGTGTCACATTTGCAGCTGCTTTCCTGTGGGAGCTATCTTCAATACCACAGTTTTTCTGTTCTGCTACCATTGAATTAAATACATTTTTTCAGTTAAATTATATAGCTGAGTATGGGAGCTACAAGAAAGCAGGAAGGCAGACCCCAGCTACAGCAGTAAGTAGGTTGCCATGCAGTCTATCAGCCAGCACGGTGTCACATTTGCAGCTGCTTTCCTGTGGGAGCTATCTTCAATACCACAATTTTTCTGTTCTGCTCCCATTGAATTAAATACATTTTGTCAGTTAAATTATATAGGTGAGTATGGGAGCTACAAGAAAGCAGGAAGGCAGACCCCAGCTACAGTAGTAAGTAGGTCCCCATGCAGTCTATCAGCCAGCACGGTGTCACATTTGCAGCTGCTTTCCTGTGGGAGCTATCTTCAATACCACACTTTTTCTGTTCTGCTCCCATTGAAAAAATACATTTTGTCTCTTAAGGTATACCACTGAGTATGGGAGCTACAAGAAAGCAGGAAGGCAGACCCCAGCTACAGTAGTAAGTAGGTTGCCATGCAGTCTATCAGCCAGCACGGTGTCACATTTGCAGCTGCTTTCCTGTGGGAGCTATCTTCAATACCACACTTTTTATCTTCAGCTCCCATTGAAAAAATACATTTTGTCTCTTAAGTTATGCCACTGAGTATGGGAGCTACAAGAAAGCAGGAAGGCAGACCCCAGCTACAGTAGTAAGTACGTCCCCTTGCAGTCTATCAGCCAGCACGGTGTCACATTTGCAGCTGCTTTCCTGTGGGAGCTATCTTCAATACCACACTTTTTCTCCTCAGCTCCCATTGAAAAAAATACATTTTGTCTGTTAAGTTATGCCACTGAGTATGGGAGCTACAAGAAAGCAGGAAGGCAGACCCCAGCTACAGTAGTAAGTAGGTCCCCATGCAGTCTATCAGCCAGCACGGTGTCACATTTGCAGCTGCTTTCCTGTGGGAGCTATCTTCAATACCACACTTTTTCTGTTCTGCTCCCATTGAAAAAATACATTTTGTCTCTTAATGTATACCACTGAGTATGGGAGCTACAAGAAAGCAGGAAGGCAGACCCCAGCTACAGTAGTAAGTAGGTTGCCATGCAGTCTATCAGCCAGCACGGTGTCACATTTGCAGCTGCTTTCCTGTGGGAGCTATCTTCAATACCACACTTTTTATCTTCAGCTCCCATTGAAAAAATACATTTTGTCTCTTAAGTTATGCCACTGAGTATGGGAGCTACAAGAAAGCAGGAAGGCAGACCCCAGCTACAGTCATACGTACGTCCCCTTGCAGTCTATCAGCCAGCACGGTGTCACATTTGCAGCTGCTTTCCTGTGGGAGCTATCTTCAATACCACACTTTTTCTGTTCTGCTCCCATTGAAAAAAATACATTTTGTCTCTTAAGTTATGCCACTGAGTATGGGAGCTACAAGAAAGCAGGAAGGCAGATCCCAGCTACAGTAGTAAGTAGGTCCCCATGCAGTCTATCAGCCAGCACGGTGTCACATTTGCAGCTGCTTTCCTGTGGGAGCTATCTTCAATACCACACTTTTTCTGTTCAGCTCCCATTGAAAAAATACATGTGTCTGTTAAGGTATACCACTGAATATGGGAGCTACAAGAAAGCAGGAAGGCAGACCCCAGCTACAGTAGTAAGTAGGTCCCCATGCAGTCTATCAGCCAGCACGGTGTCACATTTGCAGCTGCTTTCCTGTGGGAGCTATCTTCAATACCACAGTTTTAATCCTCAGCTCTCTTTGAAAAAATACATGTGTCTGTTAAGTTACGCCACTGAGTATGGGAGCTACAAGAAAGCAGGAAGGCAGACCCCAGCTACAGTAGTAAGTAGGTCCCCATGCAGTCTATCAGCCAGCACGGTGTCTCATTTTCAGCTGCTTTCCTGTGGGAGCTATCTTCAATACCACACTTTTTCTCCTCAGCTCCCATTGAAAAAATACATGTGTCTGTTAAGTTATGCCACTGAGTAGGGGAGCTACAAGAAAGCAGGAAGGCAGACCCCAGCTACAGTAGTAAGTAGGTCCCCATGCAGTCTATCAGCCAGCATGGTGTCTCATTTGCAGCTGCTTTCTTGTGGGAGCTATCTTCAATACCACACTTTTTCTGTTCTGATCCCATTGAGAAAATACATGTGTCTGTTAAGGTATACCACTGAGTATGGGAGCTACAAGAAAGCAGGAAGGCAGACCCCAGCTACAGTAGTAAGTAGGTCCCCATGCAGTCTATCAGCCAGCACGGTGTCACATTTGCAGCTGCTTTCCTGTGGGAGCTATCTTCAATACCACACTTTTTCTGTTCTGCTCCCATTGAAAAAAATACATTTTGTCAGTTAAATTATATAGCTGAGTATGGGAGCTACAAGAAAGCAGGAAGGCAGACCCCAGCTACAGTATTAACTAGGTCCCCATGCAGTCTAACAGCCAGCACGGTGTCACATTGGCAGCTGCTTTCCTGTGGGAGCTATCCTCAATACCACACTTTTTCTCCTCAGCTCCCATTGAAAAAAATACATTTTGTCTCTTAAGTTATGCCACTGAGTATGGGAGCTACAAGAAAGCAGGAAGGCAGACCCCAGCTACAGTAGTAAGTAGGTCCCCATGCAGTCTATCAGCCAGCACGGTGTCACATTTGCAGCTGCTTTCCTGTGGGAGCTATCTTCAATACCACACTTTTTATCTTCAGCTCCCATTGAAAAAATACATGTGTCTGTTAAGTTATGCCACTGAGTATGGGAGCTTCAAGAAAGCAGGAAGGCAGACCCCAGCTACAGTAGTAAGTAGGTCCCCATGCAGTCTATCAGCCAGCACGGTGTCACATTTGCAGCTGCTTTCCTGTGGGAGCTATCTTCAATACCACAGTTTTTCTGTTCTGCTACCATTGAATTAAATACATTTTTTCAATTAAATTATATAGCTGAGTATGGGAGCTACAAGAAAGCAGGAAGGCAGACCCCAGCTACAGCAGTAAGTAGGTTGCCATGCAGTCTATCAGCCAGCACGGTGTCACATTTGCAGCTGCTTTCCTGTGGGAGCTATCTTCAATACCACAATTTTTCTGTTCTGCTCCCATTGAATTAAATACATTTTGTCAGTTAAATTATATAGGTGAGTATGGGATCTACAAGAAAGCAGGAAGGCAGACCCCAGCTACAGTAGTAAGTAGGTCCCAATGCAGTCTATCAGCCAGCACGGTGTCACATTTGCAGCTGCTTTCCTGTGGGAGCTATCTTCAATACCACACTTTTTCTGTTCTGCTCCCATTGAAAAAATACATTTTGTCTCTTAAGGTATACCACTGAGTATGGGAGCTACAAGAAAGCAGGAAGGCAGACCCCAGCTACAGTAGTAAGTAGGTTGCCATGCAGTCTATCAGCCAGCACGGTGTCACATTTGCAGCTGCTTTCCTGTGGGAGCTATCTTCAATACCACACTTTTTCTCCTCAGCTCCCATTGAAAAAATACATGTGTCTGTTAAGGTATACCACTGAGTATGGGAGCTACAAGAAAGCAGGAAGGCAGACCCCAGCTACAGTAGTAAGTAGGTCCCCATGCAGTCTATCAGCCAGCACGGTGTCACATTTGCAGCTGCTTTCCTGTGGGAGCTATCTTCAATACCACACTTTTTCTGTTCTGCTCCCGTTGAATTAAATACATTTTGTCAGTTAAATTATATAGGTGAGTATGGGAGCTACAAGAAAGCAGGAAGGCAGACCCCATCTACAGTAGTAAGTAGGTTGCCATGCAGTCTATCAGCCAGCACGGTGTCACATTTGCAGCTGCTTTCCTGTGGGAGCTATCTTCAATACCACACTTTTTCTGTTCTCCTCCCTTTGAAAAAATACATGTGTCTGTTAAGTTATGCCACTGAGTATGGGAGCTACAAGAAAGCAGGAAGGCAGACCCCAGCTACAGTAGTAAGTAGGTTGCCATGCAGTCTATCAGCCAGCACGGTGTCACATTTGCAGCTGCTTTCCTGTGGGAGCTATCTTCAATACCATAGTTTTTCTGTTCAGCTCCCATTGAAAAAATACATGTGTCTTCTAAGGTATACCACTGAGTATGGGAGCTACAAGAAAGCAGGAAGGCAGACCCCAGCTACAGTAGTAAGTAGGTCCCCATGCAGTCTATCAGCCAGCACGGTGTCACATTTGCAGCTGCTTTCCTGTGGGAGCTATCTTCAATACCACACTTTTTCTGTTCTGCTCCCATTGAAAAAATACATGTGTCTGTTAAGGTATACCACTGAGTATGGGAGCTACAAGAAAGCAGGAAGGCAGACCCCAGCTACAGTAGTATGTAGGTCCCCATGCAGTCTATCAGCCAGCACGGTATCACATTTGCAGCTGCTTTCCTGTGGGAGCTATCTTCAATACCACACTTTTTCTGTTCTGCTCCCGTTGAATTAAATACATTTTGTCAGTTAAATTATATAGCTGAGTATGGGAGCTACAAGAAAGCAGGAAGGCAGACCCCATCTACAGTAGTAAGTAGGTTGCCATGCAGTCTATCAGCCAGCACGGTGTCACATTTGCAGCTGCTTTCCTGTGGGAGCTATCTTCAATACCACACTTTTTCTCCTCAGCTCCCATTGAAAAAAATAGATTTTGTCTCGTAAGTTATGCCACTGAGTATGGGAGCTACAAGAAAGCAGGAAGGCAGACCCCAACTACAGTAGTAAGTACGTCCCCATGCAGTCTATCAGCCAGCACGGTGTCACATTTGCAGCTGCTTTCCTGTGGGAGCTATCTTCAATACCACACTTTTTCTCCTCAGCTCCCATTGAAAAAATACATGTGTCTGTTAAGTTATGCCACTGAGTATGGGAGCTTCAAGAAAGCAGGAAGGCAGACCCCAGCTACAGTAGTAAGTAGGTCCCCATGCAGTCTATCAGCCAGCACGGTGTCACATTGGCAGCTGCTTTCCTGTGGGAGCTATCTTCAATACCACAGTTTTTCTGTTCTGCTACCATTGAATTAAATACATTTTTTCAGTTAAATTATATAGCTGAGTATGGGAGCTACAAGAAAGCAGGAAGGCAGACCCCAGCTACAGCAGTAAGTAGGTTGCCATGCAGTCTATCAGCCAGCACGGTGTCACATTTGCAGCTGCTTTCCTGTGGGAGCTATCTTCAATACCACAATTTTTCTGTTCTGCTCCCATTGAATTAAATACATTTTGTCAGTTAAATTCTATAGGTGAGTATGGGAGCTACAAGAAAGCAGGAAGGCAGACCCCAGCTACAGTAGTAAGTAGGTCCCCATGCAGTCTATCAGCCAGCACGGTGTCACATTTGCAGCTGCTTTCCTGTGGGAGCTATCTTCAATACCACACTTTTTCTGTTCTGCTCCCATTGAAAAAATACATTTTGTCTCTTAAGGTATACCACTGAGTATGGGAGCTACAAGAAAGCAGGAAGGCAGACCCCAGCTACAGTAGTAAGTAGGTTGCCATGCAGTCTATCAGCCAGCACGGTGTCACATTTGCAGCTGCTTTCCTGTGGGAGCTATCTTCAATACCACACTTTTTATCTTCAGCTCCCATTGAAAAAATACATTTTGTCTCTTAAGTTATGCCACTGAGTATGGGAGCTACAAGAAAGCAGGAAGGCAGACCCCAGCTACAGTAGTAAGTACGTCCCCTTGCAGTCTATCAGCCAGCACGGTGTCACATTTGCAGCTGCTTTCCTGTGGGAGCTATCTTCAATACCACAGTTTTTTTCCTCAGCTCCCATTGAAAAAAATACATTTTGTCTCTTAACTTATGCCACTGAATATGGGAGCTACAAGAAAGCAGGAAGGCAGACCCCAGCTACAGTAGTAAGTAGGTCCCCATGCAGTCTATCAGCCAGCACGGTGTCACATTTGCAGCTGCTTTCCTGTGGGAGCTATCTTCAATACCACACTTCTTCTGTTCTGCTCCCATTGAAAAAATACATTTTGTCTCTTAATGTATACCACTGAGTATGGGAGCTACAAGAAAGCAGGAAGGCAGACCCCAGCTACAGTAGTAAGTAGGTTGCCATGCAGTCTATCAGCCAGCACGGTGTCACATTTGCAGCTGCTTTCCTGTGGGAGCTATCTTCAATACCACACTTTTTATCTTCAGCTCCCATTGAAAAAATACATTTTGTCTCTTAAGTTATGCCACTGAGTATGGGAGCTACAAGAAAGCAGGAAGGCAGACCCCAGCTACAGTCATAAGTACGTCCCCTTGCAGTCTATCAGCCAGCACGGTGTCACATTTGCAGCTGCTTTCCTGTGGGAGCTATCTTCAATACCACACTTTTTCTGTTCTGCTCCCATTGAAAAAAATACATTTTGTCTCTTAAGTTATGCCACTGAGTATGGGAGCTACAAGAAAGCAGGAAGGCAGATCCCAGCTACAGTAGTAAGTAGGTCCCCATGCAGTCTATCAGCCAGCACGGTGTCACATTTGCAGCTGCTTTCCTGTGGGAGCTATCTTCAATACCACAGTTTTAATCCTCAGCTCTCTTTGAAAAAATACATGTGTCTGTTAAGTTACGCCACTGAGTATGGGAGCTACAAGAAAGCAGGAAGGCAGACCCCAGCTACAGTAGTAAGTAGGTCCCCATGCAGTCTATCAGCCAGCACGGTGTCTCATTTTCAGCTGCTTTCCTGTGGGAGCTATCTTCAATACCACACTTTTTCTCCTCAGCTCCCATTGAAAAAATACATGTGTCTGTTAAGTTATGCCACTGAGTAGGGGAGCTACAAGAAAGCAGGAAGGCAGACCCCAGCTACAGTAGTAAGTAGGTCCCCATGCAGTCTATCAGCCAGCATGGTGTCTCATTTGCAGCTGCTTTCTTGTGGGAGCTATCTTCAATACCACACTTTTTCTGTTCTGATCCCATTGAGAAAATACATGTGTCTGTTAAGGTATACCACTGAGTATGGGAGCTACAAGAAAGCAGGAAGGCAGACCCCAGCTACAGTAGTAAGTAGGTCCCCATGCAGTCTATCAGCCAGCACGGTGTCACATTTGCAGCTGCTTTCCTGTGGGAGCTATCTTCAATACCACACTTTTTCTGTTCTGCTCCCATTGAAAAAAATACATTTTGTCAGTTAAATTATATAGCTGAGTATGGGAGCTACAAGAAAGCAGGAAGGCAGACCCCAGCTACAGTATTAACTAGGTCCCCATGCAGTCTAACAGCCAGCACGGTGTCACATTGGCAGCTGCTTTCCTGTGGGAGCTATCCTCAATACCACACTTTTTCTCCTCAGCTCCCATTGAAAAAAATACATTTTGTCTCTTAAGTTATGCCACTGAGTATGGGAGCTACAAGAAAGCAGGAAGGCAGACCCCAGCTACAGTAGTAAGTAGGTCCCCATGCAGTCTATCAGCCAGCACGGTGTCACATTTGCAGCTGCTTTCCTGTGGGAGCTATCTTCAATACCACACTTTTTATCTTCAGCTCCCATTGAAAAAATACATGTGTCTGTTAAGTTATGCCACTGAGTATGGGAGCTTCAAGAAAGCAGGAAGGCAGACCCCAGCTACAGTAGTAAGTAGGTCCCCATGCAGTCTATCAGCCAGCACGGTGTCACATTTGCAGCTGCTTTCCTGTGGGAGCTATCTTCAATACCACAGTTTTTCTGTTCTGCTACCATTGAATTAAATACATTTTTTCAATTAAATTATATATCTGAGTATGGGAGCTACAAGAAAGCAGGAAGGCAGACCCCAGCTACAGCAGTAAGTAGGTTGCCATGCAGTCTATCAGCCAGCACGGTGTCACATTTGCAGCTGCTTTCCTGTGGGAGCTATCTTCAATACCACAATTTTTCTGTTCTGCTCCCATTGAATTAAATACATTTTGTCAGTTAAATTATATAGGTGAGTATGGGATCTACAAGAAAGCAGGAAGGCAGACCCCAGCTACAGTAGTAAGTAGGTCCCCATGCAGTCTATCAGCCAGCACGGTGTCACATTTGCAGCTGCTTTCCTGTGGGAGCTATCTTCAATACCACACTTTTTCTGTTCTGCTCCCATTGAAAAAATACATTTTGTCTCTTAAGGTATACCACTGAGTATGGGAGCTACAAGAAAGCAGGAAGGCAGACCCCAGCTACAGTAGTAAGTAGGTCCCCATGCAGTCTATCAGCCAGCACGGTGTCACATTTGCAGCTGCTTTCCTGTGGGAGCTATCTTCAATACCACACTTTTTCTCCTCAGCTCCCATTGAAAAAATACATGTGTCTGTTAAGGTATACCACTGAGTATGGGAGCTACAAGAAAGCAGGAAGGCAGACCCCAGCTACAGTAGTAAGTAGGTCCCCATGCAGTCTATCAGCCAGCACGGTGTCACATTTGCAGCTGCTTTCCTGTGGGAGCTATCTTCAATACCACACTTTTTCTGTTCTGCTCCCGTTGAATTAAATACATTTTGTCAGTTAAATTATATAGGTGAGTATGGGAGCTACAAGAAAGCAGGAAGGCAGACCCCATCTACAGTAGTAAGTAGGTTGCCATGCAGTCTATCAGCCAGCACGGTGTCACATTTGCAGCTGCTTTCCTGTGGGAGCTATCTTCAATACCACACTTTTTCTGTTCTCCTCCCTTTGAAAAAATACATGTGTCTGTTAAGTTATGCCACTGAGTATGGGAGCTACAAGAAAGCAGGAAGGCAGACCCCAGCTACAGTAGTAAGTAGGTTGCCATGCAGTCTATCAGCCAGCACGGTGTCACATTTGCAGCTGCTTTCCTGTGGGAGCTATCTTCAATACCATAGTTTTTCTGTTCAGCTCCCATTGAAAAAATACATGTGTCTTCTAAGGTATACCACTGAGTATGGGAGCTACAAGAAAGCAGGAAGGCAGACCCCAGCTACAGTAGTAAGTAGGTCCCCATGCAGTCTATCAGCCAGCACGGTGTCACATTTGCAGCTGCTTTCCTGTGGGAGATATCTTCAATACCACACTTTTTCTGTTCTGCTCCCATTGAAAAAATACATGTGTCTGTTAAGGTATACCACTGAGTATGGGAGCTACAAGAAAGCAGGAAGGCAGACCCCAGCTACAGTAGTATGTAGGTCCCCATGCAGTCTATCAGCCAGCACGGTATCACATTTGCAGCTGCTTTCCTGTGGGAGCTATCTTCAATACCACACTTTTTCTGTTCTGCTCCCGTTGAATTAAATACATTTTGTCAGTTAAATTATATAGCTGAGTATGGGAGCTACAAGAAAGCAGGAAGGCAGACCCCATCTACAGTAGTAAGTAGGTTGCCATGCAGTCTATCAGCCAGCACGGTGTCACATTTGCAGCTGCTTTCCTGTGGGAGCTATCTTCAATACCACACTTTTTCTCCTCAGCTCCCATTGAAAAAAATAGATTTTGTCTCTTAAGTTATGCCACTGAGTATGGGAGCTACAAGAAAGCAGGAAGGCAGACCCCAACTACAGTAGTAAGTACGTCCCCATGCAGTCTATCAGCCAGCACGGTGTCACATTTGCAGCTGCTTTCCTGTGGGAGCTATCTTCAATACCACACTTTTTCTCCTCAGCTCCCATTGAAAAAATACATGTGTCTGTTAAGTTATGCCACTGAGTATGGGAGCTACAAGAAAGCAGGAAGGCAGACCCCAGCTACAGTAGTAAGTAGGTTGCCATGCAGTCTATCAGCCAGCACGGTGTCACATTTGCAGCTGCTTTCCTGTGGGAGCTATCTTCAATACCATAGTTTTTCTGTTCAGCTCCCATTGAAAAAATACATGTGTCTTCTAAGGTATACCACTGAGTATGGGAGCTACAAGAAAGCAGGAAGGCAGACCCCAGCTACAGTAGTAAGTAGGTCCCCATGCAGTCTATCAGCCAGCACGGTGTCACATTTGCAGCTGCTTTCCTGTGGGAGCTATCTTCAATACCACACTTTTTCTCCTCAGCTCCCATTGACAAAAATACATTTTGTCTCTTAAGTTATGCCACTGAGTATGAGAGCTACAAGAAAGCAGGAAGGCAGACCCCAGCTACAGTAGTAAGTAGGTCCCCATGCAGTCTATCAGCCAGCACGGTGTCACATTTGCAGCTGCTTTCCTGTGGGAGCTATCTTCAATACCACACTTTTTCTGTTCTGCTCCCTTTGAAAAAATACATGTGTCTGTTAAGTTATGCCACTGAGTATGGGAGCTACAAGAAAGCAGGAAGGTAGACCCCAGCTACAGTAGTAAGTAGGTCCCCATGCAGTCTATCAGCCAGCACGGTGTCACATTTGCAGCTGCTTTCCTGTGGGAGCTATCTTCAATACCACACTTTTTCTCCTCAGCTCCCATTGAAAAAATACATGTGTCTGTTAAGGTATACCACTGAGTATGGGAGCTACAAGAAAGCAGGAAGGCAGACCCCAGCTACAGTATTAAGTAGGTTGCCATGCAGTCTATCAGCCAGCACGGTGTCACATTTGCAGCTGCTTTCCTGTGGGAGCTATCTTCAATACCACACTTTTTATCTTCAGCTCCCATTGAAAAAATACATGTGTCTGTTAAGGTATACCACTGAATATGGGAGCTACAAGAAAGCAGGAAGGCAGACCCCAGCTACAGTAGTAAGTAGGTCCCCTTGCAGTCTATCAGCCAGCACGGTGTCACATTTGCAGCTGCTTTCCTGTGGGAGCTATCTTCAATACCACAGTTTTAATCCTCAGCTCCCATTGAAAAAATACATGTGTCTGTTAAGGTATACCACTGAGTATGGGAGCTACAAGAAAGCAGGAAGGCAGACCCCAGCTACAGTAGTATGTAGGTCCCCATGCAGTCTATCAGCCAGCACGGTATCACATTTGCAGCTGCTTTCCTGTGGGAGCTATCTTCAATACCACACTTTTTCTCCTCAGCTCCCTTTGACAAAATACATGTGTCTGTTAAGTTATGCCACTGAGTATGGGAGCTACAAGAAAGCAGGAAGGCAGACCCCAGCTACAGTAGTAAGTAGGTCCCTATGCAGTCTATCAGCCAGCACGGTGTCACATTTGCAGCTGCTTTCCTGTGGGAGCTATCTTCAATACCACAGTTTTTATCCTCAGCTCCCTTTGACAAAATACATGTGCCTGTTAAGGTATACCACTGAATATGGGAGCTACAAGAAAGCAGGAAGGCAGACCCCAGCTACAGTAGTAAGTAGGTCCCCATGCAGTCTATCAGCCAGCACGGTGTGACATTTGCAGCTGCTTTCCTGTGGGAGCTATCTTCAATACCATAGTTTTTCTGTTCAGCTCCCATTGAAAAAATACATGTGTCTGTTAAGGTATACCACTGAGTATGGGAGCTACAAGAAAGCAGGAAGGCAGACCCCAGCTACAGTAGTAAGTAGGTCCCCATGCAGTCTATCAGCCAGCACGGTGTCACATTTGCAGCTGCTTTCCTGTGGGAGCTATCTTCAATACCACACTTTTTCTGTTCTGCTCCCATTGAATTAAATACATTTTGTCAGTTAAATTATATAGCTGAGTATGGGAGCTACAAGAAAGCAGGAAGGCAGACCCCAGCTACAGTAGTAAGTAGGTCCCCATGCAGTCTATCAGCCAGCACGGTGTCACATTTGCAGCTGCTTTCCTGTGGGAGCTATCTTCAATACCACACTTTTTCTCCTCAGCTCCCATTGAAAAAATGCATTTTGTCTCTTAAGGTATACCACTGAGTATGGGAGCTACAAGAAAGCAGGAAGGCAGACCCCAGCTACAGTAGTAAGTAGGTCCCCATGCAGTCTATCAGCCAGCACGGTGTCACATTTGCAGCTGCTTTCCTGTGGGAGCTATCTTCAATACCACACTTTTTCTCCTCAGCTCCCATTGAAAAAATACATGTGTCTGTTAAGGTATACCACTGAGTATGGGAGCTACAAGAAAGCAGGAAGGCAGACCCCAGCTACAGTAGTAAGTAGGTCCCCATGCAGTCTATCAGCCAGCACGGTGTCACATTTGCAGCTGCTTTCCTGTGGGAGCTATCTTCAATACCACACTTTTTCTGTTCTGCTCCCGTTGAATTAAATACATTTTGTCAGTTAAATTATATAGCTGAGTATGGGAGCTACAAGAAAGCAGGAAGGCAGACCCCAGCTACAGTAGTAAGTAGGTCCCCATGCAGTCTATCAGCCAGCACGGTGTCACATTTGCAGCTGCTTTCCTGTGGGAGCTATCTTCAATACCACACTTTTTCTCCTCAGCTCCCATTGAAAAAAATAGATTTTGTCTCTTAAGTTATGCCACTGAGTATGGGAGCTACAATAAAGCAGGAAGGCAGACCCCAGCTACAGTAGTAAGTAGGTCCCCATGCAGTCTATCAGCCAGCACGGTGTCACATTTGCAGCTGCTTTCCTGTGGGAGCTATCTTCAATACCACACTTTTTCTCCTCAGCTCCCATTGAAAAAAATACATTTTGTCTGTTAAGTTATGCCACTGAGTATGGGAGCTACAAGAAAGCAGGAAGGCAGACCCCAGCTACAGTAGTAAGTAGGTCCCCATGCAGTCTATCAGCCAGCACGGTGTCACATTTGCAGCTGCTTTCCTGTGGGAGCTATCTTCAATACCACACTTTTTCTGTTCTGCTCCCATTGAATTAAATACATTTTGTCAGTTAAATTATATAGCTGAGCATGGGAGCTACAAGAAAGCAGGAAGGCAGACCCCAGCTACAGTAGTAAGTAGGTCCCCATGCAGTCTATCAGCCAGCACGGTGTCACATTTGCAGCTGCTTTCCTGTGGGAGCTATCTTCAATACCACACTTTTTCTGTTCTGCTCCCTTTGAAAAAATACATGTGTCTGTTAAGTTATGCCACTGAGTATGGGAGCTACAAGAAAGCAGGAAGGCATACCCCAGCTACAGTATTAACTAGGTCCCCATGCAGTCTAACAGCCAGCACGGTGTCACATTTGCAGCTGCTTTCCTGTGGGAGCTATCTTCAATACCACACTTTTTCTCCTCAGCTCCCTTTGAAAAAATACATGTGTCTTTTAAGGTATACCACTGAGTATGGGAGCTACAAGAAAGCAGGAAGGCAGACCCCAGCTACAGTATTAAGTAGGTTGCCATGCAGTCTATCAGCCAGCACGGTGTCACATTTGCAGCTGCTTTCCTGTGGGAGCTATCTTCAATACCACATTTTTTCTGTTCAGCTCCCATTGAAAAAATACATGTGTCTGTTAAGGTATACCACTGAGTATGGGAGCTACAAGAAAGCAGGAAGGCAGAGCCCAGCTACAGTAGTAAGTAGGTCCCCATGCAGTCTATCAGCCAGCACGGTGTCACATTTGCAGCTGCTTTCCTGTGGGAGCTATCTTCAATACCACACTTTTTCTCCTCAGCTCCCATTGAAAAAATACATGTGTCTGTTAAGGTATACCACTGAGTATGGGAGCTACAAGAAAGCAGGAAGGCAGACCCCAGCTACAGTAGTAAGTAGGTCCCCATGCAGTCTATCAGCCAGCACGGTGTCACATTTGCAGCTGCTTTCCTGTGGGAGCTATCTTCAATACCACACTTTTTCTGTTCTGCTCCCATTGAATTAAATACATTTTGTCAGTTAAATTATATAGCTGAGTATGGGAGCTACAAGAAAGCAGGAAGGCAGACCCCAGCTACAGTAGTAAGTAGGTCCCCATGCAGTCTATCAGCCAGCACGGTGTCACATTTGCAGCTGCTTTCCTGTGGGAGCTATCTTCAATACCACACTTTTTCTGTTCTGCTCCCTTTGAAAAAATACATGTGTCTGTTAAGTTATGCCACTGAGTATGGGAGCTACAAGAAAGCAGGAAGGCATACCCCAGCTACAGTATTAACTAGGTCCCCATGCAGTCTAACAGCCAGCACGGTGTCACATTTGCAGCTGCTTTCCTGTGGGAGCTATCTTCAATACCACACTTTTTCTCCTCAGCTCCCTTTGAAAAAATACATGTGTCTGTTAAGGTATACCACTGAGTATGGGAGCTACAAGAAAGCAGGAAGGCAGACCCCAGCTACAGTATTAAGTAGGTTGCCATGCAGTCTATCAGCCAGCACGGTGTCACATTTGCAGCTGCTTTCCTGTGGGAGCTATCTTCAATACCACACTTTTTCTGTTCAGCTCCCATTGAAAAAATACATGTGTCTGTTAAGGTATACCACTGAGTATGGGAGCTACAAGAAAGCAGGAAGGCAGAGCCCAGCTACAGTAGTAAGTAGGTCCCCATGCAGTCTATCAGCCAGCACGGTGTCACATTTGCAGCTGCTTTCCTGTGGGAGCTATCTTCAATACCACACTTTTTCTCCTCAGCTCCCATTGAAAAAATACATGTGTCTGTTAAGGTATACCACTGAGTATGGGAGCTACAAGAAAGCAGGAAGGCAGACCCCAGCTACAGTAGTAAGTAGGTCCCCATGCAGTCTATCAGCCAGCACGGTGTCACATTTGCAGCTGCTTTCCTGTGGGAGCTATCTTCAATACCACACTTTTTCTGTTCTGCTCCCATTGAATTAAATACATTTTGTCAGTTAAATTATATAGCTGAGTATGGGAGCTACAAGAAAGCAGGAAGGCAGACCCCAGCTACAGTAGTAAGTAGGTCCCCATGCAGTCTATCAGCCAGCACGGTGTCACATTTGCAGCTGCTTTCCTGTGGGAGCTATCTTCAATACCACACTTTTTCTGTTCTGCTCCCATTGAATTAAATACATTTTGTCAGTTAAATTATATAGCTGAGTATGGGAGCTACAAGAAAGCAGGAAGGCAGACCCCAGCTACAGTAGTAAGTAGGTCCCGATGCAGTCTATCAGCCAGCACGGTGTCACATTTGCAGCTGCTTTCCTGTGGGAGCTATCTTCAATATCACTCTTTTTCTCCTCAGCTCCCATTGAAAAAAATATATTTTGTCTCTTAAGTTATGCCACTGAGTATGGGAGCTACAATAAAGCAGGAAGGCACACCCCAGCTACAGTAGTAAGTAGGTCCCCATGCAGTCTAGCAGCCAGCACGGTGTCACATTTGCAGCTGCTTTCCTGTGGGAGCTATCTTCAATACCACACTTTTTCTCCTCAGCTCCCATTGAAAAAAATACATTTTGTCTCTTAAGTTATGCCACTAGGTATGGGAGCTACAAGAAAGCAGGAAGGCAGACCCCAGCTACAGTAGTAAGTAGGTCCCCATGCAGTCTATCAGCCAGCACGGTGTCACATTTGCAGCTGCTTTCCTGTGGGAGCTATCTTCAATACCACACTTTTTCTGTTCTGCTCCCATTGAATTAAATACATTTTGTCAGTTAAATTATATAGCTGAGTATGGGAGCTACAAGAAAGCAGGAAGGCAGACCCCAGCTACAGTAGTAAGTAGGTCCCCATGCAGTCTATCAGCCAGCACGGTGTCACATTTGCAGCTGCTTTCCTGTGGGAGCTATCTTCAATACCACACTTTTTCTGTTCTGCTCCCATTGAATTAAATACATTTTGTCAGTTAAATTATATAGCTGAGTATGGGAGCTACAAGAAAGCAGGAAGGCAGACCCCAGCTACAGTAGTAAGTAGGTCCCGATGCAGTCTATCAGCCAGCACGGTGTCACATTTGCAGCTGCTTTCCTGTGGGAGCTATCTTCAATACCACACTTTTTCTCCTCAGCTCCCATTGAAAAAAATAGATTTTGTCTCTTAAGTTATGCCACTGAGTATGGGAGCTACAATAAAGCAGGAAGGCAGACCCCAGCTACAGTAGTAAGTAGGTCCCCATGCAGTCTATCAGCCAGCACGGTGTCACATTTGCAGCTGCTTTCCTGTGGGAGCTATCTTCAATACCACACTTTTTCTCCTCAGCTCCCATTGAAAAAATACATTTTGTCTCTTAAGTTATGCCACTAGGTATGGGAGCTACAAGAAAGCAGGAAGGCAGACCCCAGCTACAGTAGTAAGTAGGTCCCCATGCAGTCTATCAGCCAGCACGGTGTCACATTTGCAGCTGCTTTCCTGTGGGAGCTATCTTCAATACCACACTTTTTCTGTTCTGCTCCCATTGAATTAAATACATTTTGTCAGTTAAATTATATAGCTGAGTATGGGAGCTACAAGAAAGCAGGAAGGCAGACCCCAGCTACAGTAGTAAGTAGGTCCCCATGCAGTCTATCAGCCAGCACGGTGTCACATTTGCAGCTGCTTTCCTGTGGGAGCTATCTTCAATACCACACTTTTTCTGTTCTGCTCCCTTTGAAAAAATACATGTGTCTGTTAAGTTATGCCACTGAGTATGGGAGCTACAAGAAAGCAGGAAGGCATACCCCAGCTACAGTATTAACTAGGTCCCCATGCAGTCTAACAGCCAGCACGGTGTCACATTTGCAGCTGCTTTCCTGTGGGAGCTATCTTCAATACCACACTTTTTCTGTTCAGCTCCCATTGAAAAAATACATGTGTCTGTTAAGGTATACCACTGAGTATGGGAGCTACAAGAAAGCAGGAAGGCAGACCCCAGCTACAGTATTAAGTAGGTTGCCATGCAGTCTATCAGCCAGCACGGTGTCACATTTGCAGCTGCTTTCCTGTGGGAGCTATCTTCAATACCACACTTTTTCTGTTCTGCTCCCATTGAAAAAATACATGTGTCTGTTAAGGTATACCACTGAATATGGGAGCTACAAGAAAGCAGGAAGGCAGACCCCAGCTACAGTAGTAAGTAGGTCCCCATGCAGTCTATCAGCCAGCACGGTGTCACATTTGCAGCTGCTTTCCTGTGGGAGCTATCTTCAATACCATAGTTTTTCTGTTCAGCACCCATTGAAAAAATACATGTGTCTGTTAAGGTATACCACTGAGTATGGGAGCTACAAGAAAGCAGGAAGGCAGACTCCAGCTACAGTAGTAAGTAGGTCCCCATGCAGTCTATCAGCCAGCACGGTGTCACATTTGCAGCTGCTTTCCTGTGGGAGCTATCTTCAATACCACACTTTTTCTTTTCTGCTCCCATTGAATTAAATACATTTTGTCAGTTAAATTATATAGCTGAGTATGGGAGCTACAAGAAAGCAGGAAGGTAGACCCCAGCTACAGTAGTAAGTAGGTCCCCATGCAGTCTATCAGCCAGCACGGTGTCACATTTGCAGCTGCTTTCCTGTGGGAGCTATCTTCAATACCACACTTTTTCTCCTCAGCTCCCATTGAAAAAATGCATTTTGTCTCTTAAGGTATACCACTGAGTATGGGAGCTACAAGAAAGCAGGAAGGCAGACCCCAGCTACAGTAGTAAGTAGGTCCCCATGCAGTCTATCAGCCAGCACGGTGTCACATTTGCAGCTGCTTTCCTGTGGGAGCTATCTTCAATACCACACTTTTTCTCCTCAGCTCCCATTGAAAAAATACATGTGTCTGTTAAGGTATACCACTGAGTATGGGAGCTACAAGAAAGCAGGAAGGCAGACCCCAGCTACAGTAGTAAGTAGGTCCCCATGCAGTCTATCAGCCAGCACGGTGTCACATTTGCAGCTGCTTTCCTGTGGGAGCTATCTTCAATACCACACTTTTTCTGTTCTCCTCCCATTGAATTAAATACATTTTGTCAGTTAAATTATATAGCTGAGTATGGGAGCTACAAGAAAGCAGGAAGGCAGACCCCAGCTACAGTAGTAAGTAGGTCCCCATGCAGTCTATCAGCCAGCACGGTGTCACATTTGCAGCTGCTTTCCTGTGGGACCTATCTTCAATACCATAGTTTTTCTGTTCAGCTCCCATTGAAAAAATACATGTGTCTGTTAAGGTATACCACTGAGTATGGGAGCTACAAGAAAGCAGGAAGGCAGACCCCAGCTACAGTAGTAAGTAGGTCCCCATGCAGTCTATCAGCCAGCACGGTGTCACATTTGCAGCTGCTTTCCTGTGGGAGCTATCTTCAATACCACACTTTTTCTGTTCTCCTCCCATTGAATTAAATACATTTTGTCAGTTAAATTATATAGCTGAGTATGGGAGCTACAAGAAAGCAGGAAGGCAGACCCCAGCTACAGTAGTAAGTAGGTCCCCATGCAGTCTATCAGCCAGCACGGTGTCACATTTGCAGCTGCTTTCCTGTGGGACCTATCTTCAATACCATAGTTTTTCTGTTCAGCTCCCATTGAAAAAATACATGTGTCTGTTAAGGTATACCACTGAGTATGGGAGCTACAAGAAAGCAGGAAGGCAGACCCCAGCTACAGTAGTAAGTAGGTCCCCATGCAGTCTATCAGCCAGCACGGTGTCACATTTGCAGCTGCTTTCCTGTGGGAGCTATCTTCAATACCACACTTTTTCTGTTCTGCTCCCTTTGAATTAAATACATTTTGTCAGTTAAATTATATAGCTGAGTATGGGAGCTACAAGAAAGCAGGAAGGTAGACCCCAGCTACAGTAGTAAGTAGGTCCCCATGCAGTCTATCAGCCAGCACGGTGTCACATTTGCAGCTGCTTTACTGTGGGAGCTATCTTCAATACCACACTTTTTCTCCTCAGCTCCCTTTGACAAAATGCATTTTGTCTCTTAAGGTATACCACTGAGTATGGGAGCTACAAGAAAGCAGGAAGGCAGACCCCAGCTACAGTAGTAAGTAGGTCCCCATGCAGTCTATCAGCCAGCACGGTGTCACATTTGCAGCTGCTTTCCTGTGGGAGCTATCTTCAATACCACACTTTTTCTCCTCAGCTCCCATTGAAAAAATACATGTGTCTGTTAAGGTATACCACTGAGTATGGGAGCTACAAGAAAGCAGGAAGGCAGACCCCAGCTACAGTAGTAAGTAGGTCCCCATGCAGTCTATCAGCCAGCACGGTGTCACATTTGCAGCTGCTTTCCTGTGGGAGCTATCTTCAATACCACACTTTTTCTCCTCAGCTCCCATTGAAAAAAATAGATTTTGTCTCTTAAGTTATGCCACTGAGTATGGGAGCTACAATAAAGCAGGAAGGCAGACCCCAGCTACAGTAGTAAGTAGGTCCCCATGCAGTCTATCAGCCAGCACGGTGTCACATTTGCAGCTGCTTTCCTGTGGGAGCTATCTTCAATACCACACTTTTTCTCCTCAGCTCCCATTGAAAAAAATACATTTTGTCTCTTAAGTTATGCCACTGAGTATGGGAGCTACAAGAAAGCAGGAAGGCAGACCCCAGCTACAGTAGTAAGTAGGTCCCCATGCAGTCTATCAGCCAGCACGGTGTCACATTTGCAGCTGCTTTCCTGTGGGAGCTATCTTCAATACCACACTTTTTCTGTTCTGCTCCCATTGAATTAAATACATTTTGTCAGTTAAATTATATAGCTGAGTATGGGAGCTACAAGAAAGCAGGAAGGCAGACCCCAGCTACAGTAGTAAGTAGGTCCCCATGCAGTCTATCAGCCAGCACGGTGTCACATTTGCAGCTGCTTTCCTGTGGGAGCTATGTTCAATACCACACTTTTTCTGTTCTGCTCCCTTTGAAAAAATACATGTGTCTGTTAAGTTATGCCACTGAGTATGGGAGCTACAAGAAAGCAGGAAGGCATACCCCAGCTACAGTATTAACTAGGTCCCCATGCAGTCTAACAGCCAGCACGGTGTCACATTTGCAGCTGCTTTCCTGTGGGAGCTATCTTCAATACCACACTTTTTCTCCTCAGCTCCCTTTGACAAAATACATGTGTCTGTTAAGGTATACCACTGAGTATGGGAGCTACAAGAAAGCAGGAAGGCAGACCCCAGCTACAGTATTAAGTAGGTTGCCATGCAGTCTATCAGCCAGCACGGTGTCACATTTGCAGCTGCTTTCCTGTGGGAGCTATCTTCAATACCACACTTTTTCTGTTCAGCTCCCATTGAAAAAATACATGTGTCTGTTAAGGTATACCACTGAATATGGGAGCTACAAGAAAGCAGGAAGGCAGACCCCAGCTACAGTAGTAAGTAGGTCCCCATGCAGTCTATCAGCCAGCACGGTGTCACATTTGCAGCTGCTTTCCTGTGGGAGCTATCTTCAATACCACAGTTTTAATCCTCAGCTCCCTTTGAAAAAATACATGTGTCTGTTAAGTTATGCCACTGAGTATGGGAGCTACAAGAAAGCAGGAAGGCATACCCCAGCTACAGTATTAACTAGGTCCCCATGCAGTCTAACAGCCAGCACGGTGTCACATTTGCAGCTGCTTTCCTGTGGGAGCTATCTTCAATACCACACTTTTTCTGTTCTGCTCCCGTTGAATTAAATACATTTTGTCAGTTAAATTATATAGCTGAGTATGGGAGCTACAAGAAAGCAGGAAGGCAGACCCCAGCTACAGTAGTAAGTAGGTCCCCATGCAGTCTATCAGCCAGCACGGTGTCACATTTGCAGCTGCTTTCCTGTGGGAGCTATCTTCAATACCACACTTTTTCTCCTCAGCTCCCATTGAAAAAAATAGATTTTGTCTCTTAAGTTATGCCACTGAGTATGGGAGCTACAAGAAAGCAGGAAGGCAGACCCCAGCTACAGTAGTAAGTAGGTCCCCATGCAGTCTATCAGCCAGCACGGTGTCACATTTGCAGCTGCTTTCCTGTGGGAGCTATCTTCAATACCACACTTTTTCTGTTCTGCTCCCTTTGAAAAAATACATGTGTCTGTTAAGTTATGCCACTGAGTATGGGAGCTACAAGAAAGCAGGAAGGCATACCCCAGCTACAGTATTAACTAGGTCCCCATGCAGTCTAACAGCCAGCACGGTGTCACATTTGCAGCTGCTTTCCTGTGGGAGCTATCTTCAATACCACACTTTTTCTGTTCTGCTCCCATTGAGAAAATACATGTGTCTGTTAAGGTATACCACTGAGTATGGGAGCTACAAGAAAGCAGGAAGGCAGACCCCAGCTACAGTAGTAAGTAGGTCCCCATGCAGTCTATCAGCCAGCACGGTGTCACATTTGCAGCTGCTTTCCTGTGGGAGCTATCTTCAATACCACACTTTTTCTGTTCTGCTCCCATTGAATTAAATACATTTTGTCAGTTAAATTATATAGCTGAGTATGGGAGCTACAAGAAAGCAGGAAGGCAGACCCCAGCTACAGTAGTAAGTAGGTTGCCATGCAGTCTATCAGCCAGCACGGTGTCACATTTGCAGCTGCTTTCCTGTGGGAGCTATCTTCAATACCACACTTTTTCTGTTCTGCTCCCTTTGAAAAAATACGTGTCTCTTAAGTTATGCCACTGAGTATGGGAGCTACAAGAAAGTAGGAAGGCAGACCCCAGCTACAGTTTTAACTAGGTCCCCATGCAGTCTATCAGCCAGCACGGTGTCACATTTGCAGCTGCTTTACTGTGGGAGCTATCTTCAATACCACACATTTTCTCCTCAGCTCCCATTGAAAAAATACATGTGTCTGTTAAGGTATACCGCTGAGTATGGGAGCTACAATAAAGCAGGAAGGCAGACCCCAGCTACAGTAGTAAGTAGGTCCCCATGCAGTCTATCAGCCAGCACGGTGTCACATTTGCAGCTGCTTTCCTGTGGGAGCTATCTTCAATACAACAGTTTTAATCGTCAGCTCCCTTTGAAAAAATACATGTGTCTGTTAAGTTATGCCACTGAGTATGGGAGCTACAAGAAAGCAGGAAGGCAGACCCCAGCTACAGTAGTAAGTAGGTCCCCATGCAGTCTATCAGCCAGCACGGTGTCACATTTGCAGCTGCTTTCCTGTGGGAGCTATCTTCAATACCACACTTTTTCTCCTCAGCTCCCATTCAAAAAAATACATTTTGTCTGTTAAGTTATACCACTGAGTATGGGAGCTACAAGAAAGCAGGAAGGCATACCCCAGCTACAGTTTTAACTAGGTCCCCATGCACTCTAACAGCCAGCACGGTGTCACATTTGCAGCTGCTTTCCTGTGGGAGCTATCTTCAATACCACACTTTTTCTCCTCAGCTCCCATTGAAAAAATACATGTGTCTGTTAAGGTATACCGCTGAGTATGGGAGCTACAATAAAGCAGGAAGGCAGACCCCAGCTACAGTAGTAAGTAGATCCCCATGCAGTCTATCAGCCAGCACGGTGTCACATTTGCAGCTGCTTTCCTGTGGGAGCTATCTTCAATACAACAGTTTTAATCCTCAGCTCCCTTTGAAAAAATACATGTGTCTGTTAAGTTATGCCACTGAGTATGGGAGCTACAAGAAAGCAGGAAGGCAGACCCCAGTTACAGTAGTAAGTAGGTCCCCATGCAGTCTATCAGCCAGCACGGTGTCACATTTGCAGCTGCTTTCCTGTGGGAGCTATCTTCAATACCACACTTTTTCTGTTCTGCTCCCATTCAAAAAAATACATTTTGTCTGTTAAGTTATACCACTGAGTATGGGAGCTACAAGAAAGCAGGAAGGCATACCCCAGCTACAGTTTTAACTAGGTCCCCATGCAGTCTAACAGCCAGCACGGTGTCACATTTGCAGCTGCTTTCCTGTGGGAGCTATCTTCAATACCACACTTTTTCTCCTGAGATCCCATTGAAAAAATACATGTGTCTGTTAAGGTATACCACTGAGTATGGGAGCTACAAGAAAGCAGGAAGGCAGACCCCAGCTACAGTAGTAAGTAGGTCCCCATGCAGTCTATCAGCCAGCACGGTGTCACATTTGCAGCTGCTTTCCTGTGGGAGCTATCTTCAATACCACACTTTTTCTGTTCAGCTCCCATTGAAAAAATACATGTGTCTGTTAAGGTATACCACTGAATATGGGAGCTACAAGAAAGCAGGAAGGCAGACCCCAGCTACAGTAGTAAGTAGGTCCCCATGCAGTCTATCAGCCAGCACGGTGTTACATTTGCAGCTGCTTTCCTGTGGGAGCTATCTTCAATACCACAGTTTTAATCCTCAGCTCCCTTTGAAAAAATACATGTGTCTGTTAAGTTATGCCACTGAGTATGGGAGCTACAAGAAAGCAGGAAGGCAGACCCCAACTACAGTAGTAAGTAGGTCCCCATGCAGTCTATCAGCCAGCACGGTGTCACATTTGCAGCTGCTTTCCTGTGGGAGCTATCTTCAATACCACACTTTTTCTGTTCAGCTCCCATTGAAAAAATACATGTGTCTGTTAAGGTATACCACTGAGTATGGGAGCTACAAGAAAGCAGGAAGGCAGACCCCAGCTACAGTAGTAAGTAGGTCCCCATGCAGTCTATCAGCCAGCACGGTGTCACATTTGCAGCTGCTTTCCTGTGGGAGCTATCTTCAATACCACAGTTTTAATCCTCAGCTCCCTTTGAAAAACTACATGTGTCTGTTAAGTTATGCCACTGAGTATGGGAGCTACAAGAAAGCAGGAAGGCAGACCCCAGCTACAGTAGTAAGTAGGTTGCCATGCAGTCTATCAGCCAGCACGGTGTCACTTTTGCAGCTGCTTTCCTGTGGGAGCTATCTTCAATACCACACTTTTTCTCCTCAGCTCCCATTGAAAAAAATACATTTTGTCTGTTAAGTTATACCACTGAGTATGGGAGCTACAAGAAAGCAGGAAGGCAGACCCCAGCTACAGTATTAACTAGGTCCCCATGCAGTCTAGCAGCCAGCACGGTGTCACATTTGCAGCTGCTTTCCTGTGGGAGCTATCTTCAATACCACACTTTTTCTCCTCAGCTCCCATTGAAAAAATACATTTTGTCTCTTAAGTTATGCCACTGAGTATGGGAGCTACAAGAAAGCAGGAAGGCAGACCCCAGCTACAGTAGTAAGTAGGTCCCCATGCAGTCTAGCAGCCAGCACGGTGTCACATTTGCAGCTGCTTTCCTGTGGGAGCTATCTTCAATACCACACTTTTTCTGTTCAGCTCCCATTGAAAAAATACATGTGTCTGTTAAGTTATGCCACTGAGTATGGGAGCTACAAGAAAGCAGGAAGGCAGACCCCAGCTACAGTAATAAGTAGGTTGCCATGCAGTCTATCAGCCAGCACGGTGTCACATTTGCAGCTGCTTTCCTGTGGGAGCTATCTTCAATACCACACTTTTTCTGTTCAGCTCCCATTGAAAAAATACATGTGTCTGTTAAGGTATACCACTGAATATGGGAGCTACAAGAAAGCAGGAAGGCAGACCCCAGCTACAGTAGTAAGTAGGTCCCCATGCAGTCTATCAGCCAGCACGGTGTCACATTTGCAGCTGCTTTCCTGTGGGAGCTATCTTCAATACCACACTTTTTCTGTTCTGCTCCCATTGAATTAAATACATTTTGTCAGTTAAATGATATAGCTGAGTATGGGAGCTACAAGAAAGCAGGAAGGCAGACCCCAGCTACAGTAGTAAGTAGGTTGCCATGCAGTCTATCAGCCAGCACGGTGTCACATTTGCAGCTGCTTTCCTGTGGGAGCTATCTTCAATACCACACTTTTTCTGTTCTGCTCCCTTTGAAAAAATACGTGTCTCTTAAGTTATGCCACTGAGTATGGGAGCTACAAGAAAGTAGGAAGGCAGACCCCAGCTACAGTAGTAAGTAGGTCCCCATGCAGTCTATCAGCCAGCACGGTGTCACATTTGCAGCTGCTTTCCTGTGGGAGCTATCTTCAATACCACACTTTTTCTCCTCAGCTCCCATTGAAAAAATACATGTGTCTGTTAAGGTATACCGCTGAGTATGGGAGCTACAAGAAAGCAGGAAGGCAGACCCCAGCTATAGTAGTAAGTAGGTTGCCAAGCAGTCTATCAGCCAGCACGGTGTCACATTTGCAGCTGCTTTCCTGTGGGAGCTATCTTCAATACCACAGTTTTAATCCTTAGCTCCCATTGAAAAAATACATGTGTCTGTTAAGTTATGCCACTGAGTATGGGAGCTACAAGAAAGCAGGAAGGCAGACCCCAGCTACAGTAGTAAGTAGGTCCCCATGCAGTCTATCAGCCAGCACGGTGTCACTTTTGCAGCTGCTTTCCTGTGGGAGCTATCTTCAATACCACACTTTTTCTCCTCAGCTCCCATTGAAAAAAATACATTTTGTCTGTTAAGTTATACCACTGAGTATGGGAGCTACAAGAAAGCAGGAAGGCAGACCCCAGCTACAGTATTAACTAGGTCCCCATGCAGTCTAACAGCCAGCACGGTGTCACATTTGCAGCTGCTTTCCTGTGGGAGCTATCTTCAATACCACACTTTTTCTGTTCTGATCCCATTGATAAAATACATATGTCTGTTAAGGTATACCACTGAATATGGGAGCTACAAGAAAGCAGGAAGGCAGACCCCAGCTACAGTATTAACTAGGTCCCCATGCAGTCTAACAGCCAGCACGGTGTCACATTTGCAGCTGCTTTCCTGTGGGAGCTATCTTCAATACCACACTTTTTCTCCTCAGCTCCCTTTGACAAAATACCTTTTGTCTCTTAAGTTATGCCACTGAGTATGGGAGCTACAAGAAAGCAGGAAGGCAGACCCCAGCTACAGTAGTAAGTAGGTCCCCATGCAGTCTATCAGCCAGCACGGTGTCACATTTGCAGCTGCTTTCCTGTGGGAGCTATCTTCAATACCACACTTTTTCTCCTCAGCTCCCTTTGAAAAAATACATGTGTCTGTTAAGTTATGCCACTGAGTATGGGAGCTACAAGAAAGCAGGAAGGCAGACCCCAGCTACAGTAGTAAGTAGGTCCCCATGCAGTCTATCAGCCAGCACGGTGTCACATTTGCAGCTGCTTTCCTGTGGGAGCTATCTTCAATACCACACTTTTTCTGTTCTGCTCCCATTGAATTAAATACATTTTGTCTGTTAAGTTATACCACTGAGTATGGGAGCTACAAGAAAGCAGGAAGGCAGACCCCAGCTACAGTAGTAAGTAGGTCCCCATGCAGTCTATCAGCCAGCACGGTGTCACATTTGCAGCTGCTTTCCTGTGGGAGCTATCTTCAATACCACACTTTTTCTGTTCAGCTCCCATTGAAAAAATACATGTGTCTGTTAAGGTATACCACTGAATATGGGAGCTACAAGAAAGCAGGAAGGCAGACCCCAGCTACAGTAGTAAGTAGGTCTCCATGCAGTCTATCAGCCAGCACGGTGTCACATTTGCAGCTGCTTTCCTGTGGGAGCTATCTTCAATACCATAGTTTTTCTGTTCAGCTCCCATTGAAAAAATACATGTGTCTTCTAAGGTATACCACTGAGTATGGGAGCTACAAGAAAGCAGGAAGGCAGACCCCAGCTACAGTAGTAAGTAGGTCCCCATGCAGTCTATCAGCCAGCACAGTGTCACATTTGCAGCTGCTTTCCTGTGGGAGCTATCTTCAATACCACAGTTTTAATCCTCAGCTCCCTTTGAAAAAATACATGTGTCTGTTAAGTTATGCCACTGAGTATGGGAGCTACAAGAAAGCAGGAAGGCATACCCCAGCTACAGTATTAACTAGGTCCCCATGCAGTCTAACAGCCAGCACGGTGTCACATTTGCAGCTGCTTTCCTGTGGGAGCTATCTTCAATACCACACTTTTTCTCCTCAGCTCCCATTGAAAAAAATACATTTTGTCTGTTAAGTTATACCACTGAGTATGGGAGCTACAAGAAAGCAGGAAGGCAGACCCCAGCTACAGTATTAAGTAGGTTGCCATGCAGTCTATCAGCCAGCACGGTGTCACATTTGCAGCTGCTTTCCTGTGGGAGCTATCTTCAATACCACACTTTTTCTGTTCAGCTCCCATTGAAAAAATACATGTGTCTGTTAAGGTATACCACTGAATATGGGAGCTACAAGAAAGCAGGAAGGCAGACCCCAGCTACAGTAGTAAGTAGGTCCCCATGCAGTCTATCAGCCAGCACGGTGTCACATTTGCAGCTGCTTTCCTGTGGGAGCTATCTTCAATACCACAGTTTTAATCCTCAGCTCCCTTTGAAAAAATACATGTGTCTGTTAAGTTATGCCACTGAGTATGGGAGCTACAAGAAAGCAGGAAGGCAGACCCCAGCTACAGTAGTAAGTAGGTCCCCATGCAGTCTATCAGCCAGCACGGTGTCACATTTGCAGCTGCTTTCCTGTGGGAGCTATCTTCAATACCACACTTTTTCTCCTCAGCTCCCATTGAAAAAAATACATTTTGTCTGTTAAGTTATACCACTGAGTATGGGAGCTACAAGAAAGCAGGAAGGCAGACCCCAGCTACAGTATTAAGTAGGTTGCCATGCAGTCTATCAGCCAGCACGGTGTCACATTTGCAGCTGCTTTCCTGTGGGAGCTATCTTCAATACCACACTTTTTCTGTTCAGCTCCCATTGAAAAAATACATGTGTCTGTTAAGGTATACCACTGAATATGGGAGCTACAAGAAAGCAGGAAGGCAGACCCCAGCTACAGTAGTAAGTAGGTCCCCATGCAGTCTATCAGCCAGCACGGTGTCACATTTGCAGCTGCTTTCCTGTGGGAGCTATCTTCAATACCACAGTTTTAATCCTCAGCTCCCTTTGAAAAAATACATGTGTCTGTTAAGTTATGCCACTGAGTATGGGAGCTACAAGAAAGCAGGAAGGCAGACCCCAGCTACAGTAGTAAGTAGGTCCCCATGCAGTCTATCAGCCAGCACGGTGTCACATTTGCAGCTGCTTTCCTGTGGGAGCTATCTTCAATACCACACTTTTTCTCCTCAGCTCCCATTGAGAAAATACATGTGTCTGTTAAGGTATACCACTGAGTATGGGAGCTACAAGAAAGCAGGAAGGCAGACCCCAGCTACAGTAGTAAGTAGGTCCCCATGCAGTCTATCAGCCAGCACGGTGTCACATTTGCAGCTGCTTTCCTGTGGGAGCTATCTTCAATACCACACTTTTTCTGTTCTGCTCCCATTGAAAAAATACATGTGTCTGTTAAGGTATACCACTGAATATGGTAGCTACAAGAAAGCAGGAAGGCAGACCCCAGCTACAGTAGTAAGTAGGTCCCCATGCAGTCTATCAGCCAGCACGGTGTCACATTTGCAGCTGCTTTCCTGTGGGAGCTATCTTCAATACCATAGTTTTTCTGTTCAGCTCCCATTGAAAAAATACATGTGTCTGTTAAGGTATACCACTGAGTATGGGAGCTACAAGAAAGCAGGAAGGCAGACCCCAGCTACAGTAGTAAGTAGGTCCCAATGCAGTCTATCAGCCAGCACGGTGTCACATTTGCAGCTGCTTTCCTGTGGGAGCTATCTTCAATACCACACTTTTTCTATTCTGCTCCCATTTAATTAAATACATTTTGTCAGTTAAATTATATAGCTGAGTATGGGAGCTACAAGAAAGCAGGAAGGCAGACCCCAGCTACAGTAGTAAGTAGGTCCCAATGCAGTCTATCAGCCAGCACGGTGTCACATTTGCAGCTGCTTTCCTGTGGGAGCTATCTTCAATACCACAGTTTTAATCCTCAGCTCCCATTGAAAAAATACATGTGTCTGTTAAGTTATGCCACTGAGTATGGGAGCTACAAGAAAGCAGGAAGGCAGACCCCAGCTACAGTAGTAAGTAGGTCCCCATGCAGTCTATCAGCCAGCACGGTGTCACATTTGCAGCTGCTTTCCTGTGGGAGCTATCTTCAATACCACACTTTTTCTCCTCAGCTCCCTTTGACAAAATACATGTGTCTGTTAAGTTATGCCACTGAGTATGGGAGCTACAAGAAAGCAGGAAGGCAGACCCCAGCTACAGTAGTAATTAGGTTGCCATGCAGTCTATCAGCCAGCACGGTGTCACATTTGCAGCTGCTTTCCTGTGGGAGCTATCTTCAATACCACAGTTTTTATCCTCAGCTCCCTTTGACAAAATACATGTGTCTGTTAAGGTATACCACTGAGTATGGGAGCTACAAGAAAGCAGGAAGGCAGACCCCAGCTACAGTAGTAAGTAGGTCCCCATGCAGTCTATCAGCCAGCACGGTGTCACATTTGCAGCTGCTTTCCTGTGGGAGCTATCTTCAATACCACACTTTTTCTGTTCTGCTCCCATTGAAAAAATACATGTGTCTGTTAAGGTATACCACTGAATATGGGAGCTACAAGAAAGCAGGAAGGCAGACCCCAGCTACAGTAGTAAGTAGGTTGCCATGCAGTCTATCAGCCAGCACGGTGTCACATTTGCAGCTGCTTTCCTGTGGGAGCTATCTTCAATACCATAGTTTTTCTGTTCAGCTCCCATTGAAAAAATACATGTGTCTGTTAAGGTATACCACTGAGTATGGGAGCTACAAGAAAGCAGGAAGGCAGACCCCAGCTACAGTAGTAAGTAGGTCCCCATGCAGTCTATCAGCCAGCACGGTGTCACATTTGCAGCTGCTTTCCTGTGGGAGCTATCTTCAATACCACAGTTTTAATCCTCAGCTCCCTTTGAAAAACTACATGTGTCTGTTAAGTTATGCCACTGAGTATGGGAGCTACAAGAAAGCAGGAAGGCAGACCCCAGCTACAGTAGTAAGTAGGTTGCCATGCAGTCTATCAGCCAGCACGGTGTCACATTTGCAGCTGCTTTCCTGTGGGAGCTATCTTCAATACCACACTTTTTCTCCTCAGTTCCCATTGAAAAAAATACATTTTGTCTGTTAAGTTATACCACTGAGTATGGGAGCTACAAGAAAGCAGGAAGGCAGACCCCATCTACAGTATTAACTAGGTCCCCATGCAGTCTAGCAGCCAGCACGGTGTCACATTTGCAGCTGCTTTCCTGTGGGAGCTATCTTCAATACCACACTTTTTCTCCTCAGCTCCCATTGAAAAAATACATTTTCTCTCTTAAGTTATGCCACTGAGTATGGGAGCTACAAGAAAGCAGGAAGGCAGACCCCAGCTACAGTAGTAAGTAGGTCCCCATGCAGTCTATCAGCCAGCACGGTGTCACATTTGCAGCTGCTTTCCTGTGGGAGCTATCTTCAATACCACAGTTTTAATCCTCAGCTCCCTTTGAAAAACTACATGTGTCTGTTAAGTTATGCCACTGAGTATGGGAGCTACAAGAAAGCAGGAAGGCAGACCCCAGCTACAGTAGTAAGTAGGTTGCCATGCAGTCTATCAGCCAGCACGGTGTCACATTTGCAGCTGCTTTCCTGTGGGAGCTATCTTCAATACCACACTTTTTCTCCTCAGTTCCCATTGAAAAAAATACATTTTGTCTGTTAAGTTCTACCACTGAGTATGGGAGCTACAAGAAAGCAGGAAGGCAGACCCCAGCTACAGTATTAACTAGGTCCCCATGCAGTCTAGCAGCCAGCACGGTGTCACATTTGCAGCTGCTTTCCTGTGGGAGCTATCTTCAATACCAAACTTTTTCTCCTCAGCTCCCATTGATAAAATACATTTTGTCTCTTAAGTTATGCCACTGAGTATGGGAGCTACAAGAAAGCAGGAAGGCAGACCCCAGCTACAGTAGTAAGTAGGTCCCCATGCAGTCTATCAGCCAGCACGGTGTCACATTTGCAGCTGCTTTCCTGTGGGAGCTATCTTCAATACCATAGTTTTTCTGTTCAGCTCCCGTTGAAAAAATACATGTGTCTTCTAAGGTATACCACTGAGTATGGGAGCTACAAGAAAGCAGGAAGGCAGACCCCAGCTACAGTATTAAGTAGGTTGCCATGCAGTCTATCAGCCAGCACGGTGTCACATTTGCAGCTGCTTTCCTGTGGGAGCTATCTTCAATACCACACTTTTTCTCCTCAGCTCCCATTGGAAAAAATACATTTTGTCTCTTAAGGTATGCCACTGAGTATGGGAGCTACAACAAAGCAGGAAGGCAGACCCCAGCTACAGTAGTAAGTAGGTCCCCATGCAGTCTATCAGCCAGCACAGTGTCACATTTGCAGCTGCTTTCCTGTGGGAGCTATCTTCAATACCACACTTTTTCTGTTCTGCTCCCTTTGAAAAAATACATGTGTCTGTTAAGTTATGCCACTGAGTATGGGAGCTACAAGAAAGCAGGAAGGCAGACCCCAGCTACAGTAGTAAGTAGATTGCAATGCAGTCTATCAGCCAGCACGGTGTCACATTTGCAGCTGCTTTCCTGTGGGAGCTATCTTCAATACCACACTTTTTCTCCTTAGCTCCCATTGAAAAAATACATGTGTCTGTTAACATATACCACTGAGTATGGGAGCTACAAGAAAGCAGGAAGGCAGACCCCAGCTACAGTATTAAGTAGGTTGCCATGCAGTCTATCAGCCAGCACAGTGTCACATTTGCAGCTGCTTTCCTGTGGGAGCTATCTTCAATACCACACTTTTTCTGTTCAGCTCCCATTGAAAAAATACATGTGTCTGTTAAGGTATACCACTGAATATGGGAGCTACAAGAAAGCAGGAAGGCAGACCCCAGCTACAGTAGTAAGTAGGTTGCCATGCAGTCTATCAGCCAGCACGGTGTCACATTTGCAGCTGCTTTCCTGTGGGAGCTATCTTCAATACCACAGTTTTAATCCTCAGCTCCCTTTGAAAAAATACATGTGTCTGTTAAGTTATGCCACTGAGTATGGGAGCTACAAGAAAGCAGGAAGGCAGACCCCAGCTACAGTAGTAAGTAGGTCCCCATGCAGTCTATCAGCCAGCACGGTGTCACATTTGCAGCTGCTTTCCTGTGGGAGCTATCTTCAATACCACACTTTTTCTCCTCAGCTCCCATTGAAAAAAATACATTTTGTCTGTTAAGTTATACCACTGAGTATGGGAGCTACAAAAAAGCAGGAAGGCAGACCCCAGCTACAGTATTAACTAGGTCCCCATGCAGTCTAACAGCCAGCACGGTGTCACATTTGCAGCTGCTTTCCTGTGGGAGCTATCTTCAATACCACACTTTTTCTGTTCTGATCCCATTGATAAAATACATGTGTCTGTTAAGGTATACCACTGAATATGGGAGCTACAAGAAAGCAGGAAGGCAGACCCCAGCTACAGTATTAACTAGGTCCCCATGCAGTCTAACAGCCAGCACGGTGTCACATTTGCAGCTGCTTTCCTGTGGGAGCTATCTTCAATACCACACTTTTTCTGTTCTGCTCCCTTTGAAAAAATACGTGTCTCTTAAGTTATGCCACTGAGTATGGGAGCTACAAGAAAGTAGGAAGGCAGACCCCAGCTACAGTAGTAAGTAGGTCCCCATGCAGTCTATCAGCCAGCACGGTGTCACATTTGCAGCTGCTTTCCTGTGGGAGCTATCTTCAATACCACACTTTTTCTCCTCAGCTCCCTTTGACAAAATACATGTGTCTGTTAAGTTATGCCACTGAGTATGGGAGCTACAAGAAAGCAGGAAGGCAGACCCCAGCTACAGTAGTAAGTAGGTCCCCATGCAGTCTATCAGCCAGCATGGTGCGACATTTGCAGCTGCTTTCCTGTGGGAGCTATCTTCAATACCACACTTTTTCTGTTCTGCTCCCATTGAAAAAATACATGTGTCTGTTAAGGTATACCACTAAATATGGGAGCTACAAGAAAGCAGGAAGGCAGACCCCAGCTACAGTAGTAAGTAGGTCCCCATGCAGTCTATCAGCCAGCACGGTGTCACATTTGCAGCTGCTTTCCTGTGGGAGCTATCTTCAATACAACAGTTTTAATCCTCAGCTCCCTTTGAAAAAATACATGTGTCTGTTAAGTTATGCCACTGAGTATGGGAGCTACAAGAAAGCAGGAAGGCAGACCCCAGCTACAGTAGTAAGTAGGTTGCCATGCAGTCTATCAGCCAGCACGGTGTCACATTTGCAGCTGCTTTCCTGTGGGAGCTATCTTCAATACCACACTTTTTCTCCTCAGCTCCCATTCAAAAAAATACATTTTGTCTGTTAAGTTATACCACTGAGTATGGGAGCTACAAGAAAGCAGGAAGGTATACCCCAGCTACAGTTTTAACTAGGTCCCCATGCAGTCTAACAGCCAGCACGGTGTCACATTTGCAGCTGCTTTCCTGTGGGAGCTATCTTCAATACCACACTTTTTCTCCTGAGATCCCATTGAAAAAATACATTGTGTCTGTTAAGGTATACCACTGAGTATGGGAGCTACAAGAAAGCAGGAAGGCAGACCCCAGCTACAGTAGTAAGTAGGTTGCCATGCAGTCTATCAGCCAGCACGGTGTCACATTTGCAGCTGCTTTCCTGTGGGAGCTATCTTCAATACCACACTTTTTCTCCTCAGCTCCCATTGAAAAAATACATGTGTCTGTTAAGGTATACCACTGAGTATGGGAGCTACAAGAAAGCAGGAAGGCAGACCCCAGCTACAGTAGTAAGTAGGTCCCCATGCAGTCTATCAGCCAGCACGGTGTCACATTTGCAGCTGCTTTCCTGTGGGAGCTATCTTCAATACCACACTTTTTCTGTTCTACTCCCATTGAAAAAATACATGTGTCTTTTAAGGTATACCACTGAGTATGGGAGCTACAAGAAAGCAGGAAGGCAGACCCCTGCTACAGTAGTAAGTAGGTCCCCATGCAGTCTATCAGCCAGCACGGTGTCACATTTGCAGCTGCTTTCCTGTGGGAGCTATCTTCAATACCACACTTTTTCTCCTCAGCTCCCATTCAAAAAAATACATTTTGTCTGTTAAGTTATACCACTGAGTATGGGAGCTACAAGAAAGCAGGAAGGTATACCCCAGCTATAGTTTTAACTAGGTCCCCATGCAGTCTAACAGCCAGCACGGTGTCACATTTGCAGCTGCTTTCCTGTGGGAGCTATCTTCAATACCACACTTTTTCTCCTGAGATCCCATTGAAAAAATACATGTGTCTGTTAAGGTATACCACTGAGTATGGGAGCTACAAGAAAGCAGGAAGGCAGACCCCAGCTACAGTATTAAGTAGGTTGCCATGCAGTCTATCAGCCAGCACGGTGTCACATTTGCAGCTGCTTTCCTGTGGGAGCTATCTTCAATACCACACTTTTTCTGTTCAGCTCCCATTGAAAAAATACATGTGTCTGTTAAGGTATACCACTGAATATGGGAGCTACAAGAAAGCAGGAAGGCAGACCCCAGCTATAGTAGTAAGTAGGTTGCCATGCAGTCTATCAGCCAGCACGGTGTCACATTTGCAGCTGCTTTCCTGTGGGAGCTATCTTCAATACCACAGTTTTAACCCTTAGCTCCCTTTGAAAAAATACATGTGTCTGTTAAGTTATGCCACTGAGTATGGGAGCTACAAGAAAGCAGGAAGACAGACCCCAGCTACAGTAGTAAGTAGGTCCCCATGCAGTCTATCAGCCAGCACGGTGTCACATTTGCAGCTGCTTTCCTGTGGGAGCTATCTTCAATACCACACTTTTTCTGTTCTCCTCCCTTTGAAAAAATACATGTGTCTGTTAAGTTATGCCACTGAGTATGGGAGCTACAAGAAAGCAGGAAGGCAGACCCCAGCTACAGTAGTAAGTAGGTTGCCATGCAGTCTATCAGCCAGCACGGTGTCACATTTGCACCTGCTTTCTTGTGGGAGCTATCTTCAATACCATAGTTTTTCTGTTCAGCTCCCATTGAAAAAATACATGTGTCTTCTAAGGTATACCACTGAGTATGGGAGCTACAAGAAAGCAGGAAGGCAGACCCCAGCTACAGTAGTAAGTAGGTCCCCATGCAGTCTATCAGCCAGCACGGTGTCACATTTGCAGCTGCTTTCCTGTGGGAGCTATCTTCAATACCACACTTTTTCTCCTCAGCTCCCATTGAAAAAATACATTTGTCTGTTAAGTTATGCCACTGAGTATGGGAGCTACAAGAAAGCAGGAAGGCATACCCCAGCTACAGTATTAACTAGGTCCCCATGCAGTCTAACAGCCAGCACGGTGTCACATTTGCAGCTGCTTTCCTGTGGGAGCTATCTTCAATACCACACTTTTTCTGTTCTGCTCCCATTGAAAAAATACATGTGTCTGTTAAGGTATACCACTGAGTATGGGAGCTACAAGAAAGCAGGAAGGCAGACCCCAGCTACAGTATTAAGTAGGTTGCCATGCAGTCTATTAGCCAGCACGGTGTCACATTTGCAGCTGCTTTCCTGTGGGAGCTATCTTCAATACCACACTTTTTCTGTTCAGCTCCCATTGAAAAAATACATGTGTCTGTTAAGGTATACCACTGAATATGGGAGCTACAAGAAAGCAGGAAGGCAGACCCCAGCTACAGTAGTAAGTAGGTCCCCATGCAGTCTATCAGCCAGCACGGTGTCACATTTGCAGCTGCTTTCCTGTGGGAGCTATCTTCAATACCACAGTTTTAATCCTCAGCTCCCTTTGAAAAAATACATGTGTCTGTTAAGTTATGCCACTGAGTATGGGAGCTACAAGAAAGCAGGAAGGCAGACCCCAGCTACAGTAGTAAGTAGGTCCCCATGCAGTCTATCAGCCAGCACGGTGTCACATTTGCAGCTGCTTTCCTGTGGGAGCTATCTTCAATACCACACTTTTTCTCCTCAGCTCCCATTCAAAAAAATACATTTTGTCTGTTAAGTTATACCACTGAGTATGGGAGCTACAAGAAAGCAGGAAGGCATACCCCAGCTACAGTATTAACTAGGTCCCCATGCAGTCTAACAGCCAGCACGGTGTCACATTTGCAGCTGCTTTCCTGTGGGAGCTATCTTCAATACCACACTTTTTCTGTTCAGCTCCCATTGAGAAAATACATGTGTCTGTTAAGGTATACCACTGAGTATGGGAGCTACAAGAAAGCAGGAAGGCAGACCCCAGCTACAGTAGTAAGTAGGTCCCCATGCAGTCTATCAGCCAGCACGGTGTCACATTTGCAGCTGCTTTCCTGTGGGAGCTATCTTCAATACCACACTTTTTCTGTTCTGCTCCCATTGAAAAAATACATGTGTCTGTTAAGGTATACCACTGAATATGGGAGCTACAAGAAAGCAGGAAGGCAGACCCCAGCTACAGTAGTAAGTAGGTCCCCATGCAGTCTATCAGCCAGCACGGTGTCACATTTGCAGCTGCTTTCCTGTGGGAGCTATCTTCAATACCATAGTTTTTCTGTTCAGCTCCCATTGAAAAAATACATGTGTCTGTTAAGGTATACCACTGAGTATGGGAGCTACAAGAAAGCAGGAAGGCAGACCCCATCTACAGTAGTAAGTAGGTCCCAATGCAGTCTATCAGCCAGCACGGTGTCACATTTGCAGCTGCTTTCCTGTGGGAGCTATCTTCAATACCACACTTTTTCTATTCTGCTCCCATTTAATTAAATACATTTTGTCAGTTAAATTATATAGCTGAGTATGGGAGCTACAAGAAAGCAGGAAGGCAGACCCCAGCTACAGTAGTAAGTAGGTCCCCATGCACTCTATCAGCCAGCACGGTGTCACATTTGCAGCTGCTTTCCTGTGGGAGCTATCTTCAATACCAGAGTTTTAATCCTCAGCTCCCATTGAAAAAATACATGTGTCTGTTAAGTTATGCCACTGAGTATGGGAGCTACAAGAAAGCAGGAAGGCAGACCCCAGCTACAGTAGTAAGTAGGTTGCCATGCAGTCTATCAGCCAGCACGGTGTCACATTTGCAGCTGCTTTCCTGTGGGAGCTATCTTCAATACCACACTTTTTCTCCTCAGCTCCCTTTGACAAAATACATGTGTCTATTAAGTTATGCCACTGAGTATGGGAGCTACAAGAAAGCAGGAAGGCAGACCCCAGCTACAGTAGTAATTAGGTTGCCATGCAGTCTATCAGCCAGCACGGTGTCACATTTGCAGCTGCTTTCCTGTGGGAGCTATCTTCAATACCACAGTTTTTATCCTCAGCTCCCTTTGACAAAATACATGTGTCTGTTAAGGTATACCACTGAGTATGGGAGCTACAAGAAAGCAGGAAGGCAGACCCCAGCTACAGTAGTAAGTAGGTCCCCATGCAGTCTATCAGCCAGCACGGTGTCACATTTGCAGCTGCTTTCCTGTGGGAGCTATCTTCAATACCACACTTTTTCTGTTCTGCTCCCATTGAAAAAATACATGTGTCTGTTAAGGTATACCACTGAATATGTGAGCTACAAGAAAGCAGGAAGGCAGACCCCAGCTACAGTAGTAAGTAGGTCCCCATGCAGTCTATCAGCCAGCACTGTGTCACATTTGCAGCTGCTTTCCTGTGGGAGCTATCTTCAATACCACACTTTTTCTGTTCAGCTCCCATTGAAAAAATACATGTGTCTGTTAAGGTATACCACTGAGTATGGGAGCTACAAGAAAGCAGGAAGGCAGACCCCAGCTACAGTAGTAAGTAGGTCCCCATGCAGTCTATCAGCCAGCACGGTGTCACATTTGCAGCTGCTTTCCTGTGGGAGCTATCTTCAATACCACAGTTTTAATCCTCAGCTCCCTTTGAAAAACTACATGTGTCTGTTAAGTTATGCCACTGAGTATGGGAGGTACAAGAAAGCAGGAAGGCAGACCCCAGCTACAGTAGTAAGTAGGTTCAAATGCAGTCTATCAGCCAGCACGGTGTCACATTTGCAGCTGCTTTCCTGTGGGAGCTATCTTCAATACCACACTTTTTCTCCTCAGTTCCCATTGAAAAAAATACATTTTGTCTGTTAAGTTATACCACTGAGTATGGGAGCTACAAGAAAGCAGGAAGGCAGACCCCAGCTACAGTATTAACTAGGTCCCCATGCAGTCTAGCAGCCAGCACGGTGTCACATTTGCAGCTCCTTTCCTGTGGGAGCTATCTTCAATACCATAGTTTTTCTGTTCAGCTCCCGTTGAAAAAATACATGTGTCTTCTAAGGTATACCACTGAGTATGGGAGCTACAAGAAAGCAGGAAGGCAGACCCCAGCTACAGTAGTAAGTAGGTCCCCATGCAGTCTATCAGCCAGCACAGTGTCACATTTGCAGCTGCTTTCCTGTGGGAGCTATCTTCAATACCACACTTTTTCTGTTCAGCTCCCATTGAAAAAATACATGTGTCTGTTAAGTTATGCCACTGAGTATGGGAGCTACAAGAAAGCAGGAAGGCAGACCCCAGCTACAGTAGTAAGTAGATTGCAATGCAGTCTATCAGCCAGCACGGTGTCACATTTGCAGCTGCTTTCCTGTGGGAGCTATCTTCAATACCACACTTTTTCTGTTCAGCTCCCATTGAGAAAATACATGTGTCTGTTAAGGTATACCACTGAATATGGGAGCTACAAGAAAGCAGGAAGGCAGACCCCAGCTACAGTAGTAAGTAGGTTGTCATGCAGTCTATCAGCCAGCACGGTGTCACATTTGCAGCTGCTTTCCTGTGGGAGCTATCTTCAATACCACACTTTTTCTGTTCAGCTCCCATTGAAAAAATACATGTGTCTGTTAAGGTATACCACTGAATATGGGAGCTACAAGAAAGCAGGAAGGCAGACCCCAGCTACAGTATTAACTAGGTCCCCATGCAGTCTAACAGCCAGCACGGTGTCACATTTGCAGCTGCTTTCCTGTGGGAGCTATCTTCAATACCACACTTTTTCTGTTCTGCTCCCTTTGAAAAAATACGTGTCTCTTAAGTTATGCCACTGAGTATGGGAGCTACAAGAAAGCAGGAAGGCAGACCCCAGCTACAGTAGTAAGTAGGTCCCCATGCAGTCTATCAGCCAGCACAGTGTCACATTTGCAGCTGCTTTCCTGTGGGAGCTATCTTCAATACCACACTTTTTCTGTTCAGCTCCCATTGAAAAAATACATGTGTCTGTTAAGTTATGCCACTGAGTATGGGAGCTACAAGAAAGCAGGAAGGCAGACCCCAGTTACAGTAGTAAGTAGGTCCCCATGCAGTCTATCAGCCAGCACGGTGTCACATTTGCAGCTGCTTTCCTGTGGGAGCTATCTTCAATACCACACTTTTTCTGTTCAGCTCCCATTGAGAAAATACATGTGTCTGTTAAGGTATACCACTGAATATGGGAGCTACAAGAAAGCAGGAAGGCAGACCCCAGCTACAGTAGTAAGTAGGTTGTCATGCAGTCTATCAGCCAGCACGGTGTCACATTTGCAGCTGCTTTCCTGTGGGAGCTATCTTCAATACCACACTTTTTCTGTTCAGCTCCCATTGAAAAAATACATGTGTCTGTTAAGGTATACCACTGAATATGGGAGCTACAAGAAAGCAGGAAGGCAGACCCCAGCTACAGTATTAACTAGGTCCCCATGCAGTCTAACAGCCAGCACGGTGTCACATTTGCAGCTGCTTTCCTGTGGGAGCTATCTTCAATACCACACTTTTTCTGTTCTGCTCCCTTTGAAAAAATACGTGTCTCTTAAGTTATGCCACTGAGTATGGGAGCTACAAGAAAGTAGGAAGGCAGACCCCAGCTACAGTAGTAAGTAGGTCCCCATGCAGTCTATCAGCCAGCACGGTGTCACATTTGCAGCTGCTTTCCTGTGGGAGCTATCTTCAATACCACACTTTTTCTCCTCAGCTCCCTTTGACAAAATACATGTGTCTGTTAAGTTATGCCACTGAGTATGGGAGCTACAAGAAAGCAGGAAGGCAGACCCCAGCTACAGTAGTAAGTAGGTCCCCATGCAGTCTATCAGCCAGCACGGTGTCACATTTGCAGCTGCTTTCCTGTGGGAGCTATCTTCAATACCACAGTTTTAATCCTCAGCTCCCTTTGAAAAACTACATGTGTCTGTTAAGTTATGCCACTGAGTATGGGAGGTACAAGAAAGCAGGAAGGCAGACCCCAGCTACAGTAGTAAGTAGGTTCAAATGCAGTCTATCAGCCAGCACGGTGTCACATTTGCAGCTGCTTTCCTGTGGGAGCTATCTTCAATACCATAGTTTTTCTGTTCAGCTCCCGTTGAAAAAATACATGTGTCTTCTAAGGTATACCACTGAGTATGGGAGCTACAAGAAAGCAGGAAGGCAGACCCCAGCTACAGTAGTAAGTAGGTCCCCATGCAGTCTATCAGCCAGCACAGTGTCACATTTGCAGCTGCTTTCCTGTGGGAGCTATCTTCAATACCACACTTTTTCTGTTCTGCTCCCTTTGAAAAAATACATGTGTCTGTTAAGTTATGCCACTGAGTATGGGAGCTACAAGAAAGCAGGAAGGCAGACCCCAGCTACAGTAGTAAGTAGATTGCAATGCAGTCTATCAGCCAGCACGGTGTCACATTTGCAGCTGCTTTCCTGTGGGAGCTATCTTCAATACCACACTTTTTCTGTTCAGCTCCCATTGAGAAAATACATGTGTCTGTTAAGGTATACCACTGAATATGGGAGCTACAAGAAAGCAGGAAGGCAGACCCCAGCTACAGTAGTAAGTAGGTTGCCATGCAGTCTATCAGCCAGCACGGTGTCACATTTGCAGCTGCTTTCCTGTGGGAGGTATCTTCAATACCACACTTTTTCTGTTCAGCTCCCATTGAAAAAATACATGTGTCTGTTAAGGTATACCACTGAATATGGGAGCTACAAGAAAGCAGGAAGGCAGACCCCAGCTACAGTAGTAAGTAGGTTGCCATGCAGTCTATCAGCCAGCACGGTGTCACATTTGCAGCTGCTTTCCTGTGGGAGCTATCTTCAATACCACAGTTTTAATCCTCAGCTCCCTTTGAAAAAATACATGTGTCTGTTAAGTTATGCCACTGAGTATGGGAGCTACAAGAAAGCAGGAAGGCAGACCCCAGCTACAGTAGTAAGTAGGTCCCCATGCAGTCTATCAGCCAGCACGGTGTCACATTTGCAGCTGCTTTCCTGTGGGAGCTATCTTCAATACCACACTTTTTCTGTTCTGATCCCATTGATAAAATACATGTGTCTGTTAAGGTATACCACTGAATATGGGAGCTACAAGAAAGCAGGAAGGCAGACCCCAGCTACAGTATTAACTAGGTCCCCATGCAGTCTAACAGCCAGCACGGTGTCACATTTGCAGCTGCTTTCCTGTGGGAGCTATCTTCAATACCACACTTTTTCTGTTTTGCTCCCTTTGAAAAAGTACGTGTCTCTTAAGTTATGCCACTGAGTATGGGAGCTACAAGAAAGTAGGAAGGCAGACCCCAGCTACAGTAGTAAGTAGGTCCCCATGCAGTCTATCAGCCAGCACGGTGTCACATTTGCAGCTGCTTTCCTGTGGGAGCTATCTTCAATACCACACTTTTTCTCCTCAGCTCCCTTTGACAAAATACATGTGTCTGTTAAGTTATGCCACTGAGTATGGGAGCTACAAGAAAGCAGGAAGGCAGACCCCAGCTACAGTAGTAATTAGGTTGCCATGCAGTCTATCAGCCAGCACGGTGTCACATTTGCAGCTGCTTTCCTGTGGGAGCTATCTTCAATACCACAGTTTTTATCCTCAGCTCCCTTTGACAAAATACATGTGTCTGTTAAGGTGTACCACTGAGTATGGGAGCTACAAGAAAGCAGGAAGGCAGACCCCAGCTACAGTAGTAATTAGGTTGCCATGCAGTCTATCAGCCAGCACGGTGTCACATTTGCAGCTGCTTTCCTGTGGGAGCTATCTTCAATACCACACTTTTTCTCCTCAGCTCCCATTGAAAAAATACATGTGTCTGTTAACATATACCACTGAGTATGGGAGCTACAAGAAAGCAGGAAGGCAGACCCCAGCTACAGTATTAAGTAGGTTGCCATACAGTCTATCAGCCAGCACGGTGTCACATTTGCAGCTGCTTTCCTGTGGGAGCTATCTTCAATACCACACTTTTTCTGTTCAGCTCCCTTTGAAAAAATACATGTGTCTGTTAAGTTATGCCACTGAGTATGGGAGCTACAAGAAAGCAGGAAGGCAGACCCCAGCTACAGTAGTAAGTAGGTCCCCATGCAGTCTATCAGCCAGCACGGTGTCACATTTGCAGCTGCTTTCCTGTGGGAGCTATCTTCAATACCACACTTTTTCTCCTCAGCTCCCATTGAAAAAAATACATTTTGTCTGTTAAGTTATACCACTGAGTATGGGAGCTACAAAAAAGAAGGAAGGCAGACCCCAGCTACAGTATTAACTAGGTCCCCATGCAGTCTATCAGCCAGCACGGTGTCACATTTGCAGCTGCTTTCCTGTGGGAGCTATCTTCAATACCACACTTTTTCTGTTCTGATCCCATTGATAAAATACATGTGTCTGTTAAGGTATACCACTGAATATGGGAGCTACAAGAAAGCAGGAAGGCAGACCCCAGCTACAGTATTAACTAGGTCCCCATGCAGTCTAACAGCCAGCACGGTGTCACATTTGCAGCTGCTTTCCTGTGGGAGCTATCTTCAATACCACACTTTTTCTGTTTTGCTCCCTTTGAAAAAATACGTGTCTCTTAAGTTATGCCACTGAGTATGGGAGCTACAAGAAAGTAGGAAGGCAGACCCCAGCTACAGTAGTAAGTAGGTCCCCATGCAGTCTATCAGCCAGCACGGTGTCACATTTGCAGCTGCTTTCCTGTGGGAGCTATCTTCAATACCACACTTTTTCTCCTCAGCTCCCTTTGACAAAATACATGTGTCTGTTAAGTTATGCCACTGAGTATGGGAGCTACAAGAAAGCAGGAAGGCAGACCCCAGCTACAGTAGTAATTAGGTTGCCATGCAGTCTATCAGCCAGCACGGTGTCACATTTGCAGCTGCTTTCCTGTGGGAGCTATCTTCAATACCACAGTTTTTATCCTCAGCTCCCTTTGACAAAATACATGTGTCTGTTAAGGTATACCACTGAGTATGGGAGCTACAAGAAAGCAGGAAGGCAGACCCCAGCTACAGTAGTAAGTAGGTCCCCATGCAGTCTATCAGCCAGCACGGTGTCACATTTGCAGCTGCTTTCCTGTGGGAGCTATCTTCAATACCACACTTTTTCTCCTCAGCTCCCATTGAAAAAATACATGTGTCTGTTAAGGTATACCACTGAGTATGGGAGCTACAAGAAAGCAGGAAGGCAGACCCCAGCTACAGTAGTAAGTAGGTCCCCATGCAGTCTATCAGCCAGCACAGTGTCACATTTGCAGCTGCTTTCCTGTGGGAGCTATCTTCAATACCACACTTTTTCTCCTTAGCTCCCATTGAAAAAATACATGTGTCTGTTAACATATACCACTGAGTATGGGAGCTACAAGAAAGCAGGAAGGCAGACCCCAGCTACAGTATTAAGTAGGTTGCCATGCAGTCTATCAGCCAGCACGGTGTCACATTTGCAGCTGCTTTCCTGTGGGAGCTATCTTCAATACCACACTTTTTCTGTTCAGCTCCCATTGAAAAAATACATGTGTCTGTTAAGGTATACCACTGAATATGGGAGCTACAAGAAAGCAGGAAGGCAGACCCCAACTACAGTAGTAAGTAGGTTGCCATGCAGTCTATCAGCCAGCACGGTGTCACATTTGCAGCTGCTTTCCTGTGGGAGCTATCTTCAATACCACAGTTTTAATCCTCAGCTCCCTTTGAAAAAATACATGTGTCTGTTAAGTTATGCCACTGAGTATGGGAGCTACAAGAAAGCAGGAAGGCAGACCCCAGCTACAGTAGTAAGTAGGTCCCCATGCAGTCTATCAGCCAGCACGGTGTCACATTTGCAGCTGCTTTCCTGTGGGAGCTATCTTCAATACCACACTTTTTCTCCTCAGCTCCCATTCAAAAAAATACATTTTGTCTGTTAAGTTATACCACTGAGTATGGGAGCTACAAAAAAGCAGGAAGGCAGACCCCAGCTACAGTATTAACTAGGTCCCCATGCAGTCTAACAGCCAGCACGGTGTCACATTTGCAGCTGCTTTCCTGTGGGAGCTATCTTCAATACCACACTTTTTCTGTTCTGATCCCATTGATAAAATACATGTGTCTGTTAAGGTATACCACTGAATATGGGAGCTACAAGAAAGCAGGAAGGCAGACCGCAGCTACAGTATTAACTAGGTCCCCATGCAGTCTAACAGCCAGCACGGTGTCACATTTGCAGCTGCTTTCCTGTGGGAGCTATCTTCAATACCACACTTTTTCTGTTTTGCTCCCTTTGAAAAAATACGTGTCTCTTAAGTTATGCCACTGAGTATGGGAGCTACAAAAAAGTAGGAAGGCAGACCCCAGCTACAGTAGTAAGTAGGTCCCCATGCAGTCTATCAGCCAGCACGGTGTCACATTTGCAGCTGCTTTCCTGTGGGAGCTATCTTCAATACCACACTTTTTCTCCTCAGCTCCCTTTGACAAAATACATGTGTCTGTTAAGTTATGCCACTGAGTATGGGAGCTACAAGAAAGCAGGAAGGCAGACCCCAGCTACAGTAGTAATTAGGTTGCCATGCAGTCTATCAGCCAGCACGGTGTCACATTTGCATCTGCTTTCCTGTGGGAGCTATCTTCAATACCACAGTTTTTATCCTCAGCTCCCTTTGACAAAATACATGTGTCTGTTAAGGTATACCACTGAGTATGGGAGTTACAAGAAAGCAGGAAGGCAGACCCCAGCTACAGTAGTAAGTAGGTCCCCATGCAGTCTATCAGCCAGCACGGTGTCACATTTGCAGCTGCTTTCCTGTGGGAGCTATCTTCAATACCACACTTTTTCTGTTCTACTCCCATTGAAAAAATACATGTGTCTGTTAAGGTATACCACTGAGTATGGGAGCTACAAGAAAGCAGGAAGGCAGACCCCAGCTACAGTAGTAAGTAGGTCCCCATGCAGTCTATCAGCCAGCACGGTGTCACATTTGCAGCTGCTTTCCTGTGGGAGCTATCTTCAATACCACACTTTTTCTCCTCAACTCCCATTTAAAAAATACATGTGTCTGTTAAGGTATACCACTGAGTATGGGAGCTAAAAGAAAGCAGGAAGGCAGACCCCAGCTACAGTAGTAAGTAGGTCCCCATGCAGTCTATCAGCCAGCACGGTGTCACATTTGCAGCTGCTTTCCTGTGGGAGCTATCTTCAATACCACACTTTTTCTGTTCAGCTCCCATTGAAAAAATACATGTGTCTGTTAAGGTATACCACTGAGTATGGGAGCTACAAGAAAGCAGGAAGGCAGACCCCAGCTACAGTAGTAATTAGGTTGCCATGCAGTCTATCAGCCAGCACGGTGTCACATTTGCAGCTGCTTTCCTGTGGGAGCTATCTTCAATACCACAGTTTTTATCCTCAGCTCCCTTTGACAAAATACATGTGTCTGTTAAGGTATACCACTGAGTATGGGAGCTACAAGAAAGCAGGAAGGCAGACCCCAGCTACAGTAGTAAGTAGGTTGCCATGCAGTCTATCAGCCAGCACGGTGTCACATTTGCAGCTGCTTTCCTGTGGGAGCTATCTTCAATACCACACTTTTTCTGTTCTACTCCCATTGAAAAAATACATGTGTCTGTTAAGGTATACCACTGAGTATGGGAGCTACAAGAAAGCAGGAAGGCAGACCCCAGCTACAGTAGTAAGTAGGTCCCCATGCAGTCTATCAGCCAGCACGGTGTCACATTTGCAGCTGCTTTCCTGTGGGAGCTATCTTCAATACCACACTTTTTCTCCTCAGCTCCCATTGAAAAAATACATGTGTCTGTTAAGGTATACCACTGAGTATGGGAGCTACAAGAAAGCAGGAAGGCAGACCCCAGCTACAGTAGTAAGTAGGTCCCCATGCAGTCTATCAGCCAGCACGGTGTCACATTTGCAGCTGCTTTCCTGTGGGAGCTATCTTCAATACCACACTTTTTCTGTTCTGCTCCCATTGAATTAAATACATTTTGTCAGTTAAATTATATAGCTGAGTATGGGAGCTACAAGAAAGCAGGAAGGCAGACCCCAGCTACAGTAGTAAGTAGGTCCCCATGCAGTCTATCAGCCAGCACGGTGTCACATTTGCAGCTGCTTTCCTGTGGGAGCTATCTTCAATACCACACTTTTTCTGTTCAGCTCCCATTGAAAAAATACATGTGTCTGTTAAGGTATACCACTGAATATGGGAGCTACAAGAAAGCAGGAAGGCAGACCCCAGCTACAGTAGTAAGTAGGTCTCTATGCAGTCTATCAGCCAGCACGGTGTCACATTTGCAGCTGCTTTCCTGTGGGAGCTATCTTCAATACCACACTTTTTCTGTTCTGCTCCCATTGAGACAATACATGTGTCTGTTAAGGTATACCACTGAGTATGGGAGCTACAAGAAAGCAGGAAGGCAGACCCCAGCTACAGTAGTAAGTAGGTTGCCATGCAGTCTATCAGCCAGCACGGTGTCACATTTGCAGCTGCTTTCCTGTGGGAGCTATCTTCAATACCACAATTTTCTGTTCTGCTCCCGTTGAATTAAATACATTTTGTCAGTTAAATTATATAGCTGAGTATGGGAGCTACAAGAAAGCAGGAAGGCAGACCCCAGCTACAGTAGTAAGTAGGTTGCCATGCAGTCTATCAGTCAGCACGGTGTCACATTTGCAGCTGCTTTCCTGTGGGAGCTATCTTCAATACCACACTTTTTCTCCTCAGCTCCCATTGAAAAAAATACATTTTGTCTCTTAAGTTATGCCACTGAGTATGGGAGCTACAAGAAAGCAGGAAGGCAGACCCCAGCTACAGTAGTAAGTACATCCCCATGCAGTCTATCAGCCAGCACGGTGTCACATTTGCAGCTGCTTTCCTGTGGGAGCTATCTTCAATACCACACTTTTTCTGTTCTCCTCCCTTTGAAAAACTACATGTGTCTGTTAAGTTATGCCACTGAGTATGGGAGCTACAAGAAAGCAGGAAGGCAGACCCCAGCTACAGTAGTAAGTAGGTTGCCATGCAGTCTATCAGCCAGCACGGTGTCACATTTGCACCGGCTTTCCTGTGGGAACTATCTTCAATACCATAGTTTTTCTGTTCAGCTCCCATTGAAAAAATACATGTGTCTTCTAAGGTATACCACTGAGTATGGGAGCTACAAGAAAGCAGGAAGGCAGACCCCAGCTACAGTAGTAAGTAGGTCCCCATGCAGTCTATCAGCCAGCACGGTGTCACATTTGCAGCTGCTTTCCTGTGGGAGCTATCTTCAATACCACACTTTTTATCCTCAGCTCCCATTGAGAAAATACATGTGTCTGTTAAGGTATACCACTGAGTATGGGAGCTACAAGAAAGCAGGAAGGCAGACCCCAGCTACAGTAGTAAGTAGGTTGCCATGCAGTCTATCAGCCAGCACGGTGTCACATTTGCAGCTGCTTTCCTGTGGGAGCTATCTTCAATACCACACTTTTTCTGTTCTACTCCCATTGAAAAAATACATGTGTCTGTTAAGGTATACCACTGAGTATGGGAGCTACAAGAAAGCAGGAAGGCAGACCCCAGCTACAGTAGTAAGTAGGTCCCCATGCAGTCTATCAGCCAGCACGGTGTCACATTTGCAGCTGCTTTCCTGTGGGAGCTATCTTCAATACCACACTTTTTCTCCTCAGCTCCCATTGAATTAAATACATTTTGTCAGTTAAATTATATAGCTGAGTATGGGAGCTACAAGAAAGCAGGAAGGCAGACCCCAGCTACAGTAGTAAGTAGGTCCCCATGCAGTCTATCAGCCAGCACGGTGTCACATTTGCAGCTGCTTTCCTGTGGGAGCTATCTTCAATACCACACTTTTTCTGTTCAGCTCCCATTGAAAAAATACATGTGTCTGTTAAGGTATACCACTGAATATGGGAGCTACAAGAAAGCAGGAAGGCAGACCCCAGCTACAGTAGTAAGTAGGTCTCTATGCAGTCTATCAGCCAGCACGGTGTCACATTTGCAGCTGCTTTCCTGTGGGAGCTATCTTCAATACCACACTTTTTCTGTTCTGCTCCCATTGAGACAATACATGTGTCTGTTAAGGTATACCACTGAGTATGGGAGCTACAAGAAAGCAGGAAGGCAGACCCCAGCTACAGTAGTAAGTAGGTTGCCATGCAGTCTATCAGCCAGCACGGTGTCACATTTGCAGCTGCTTTCCTGTGGGAGCTATCTTCAATACCACACTTTTTCTGTTCTGCTCCCGTTGAATTAAATACATTTTGTCAGTTAAATTATATAGCTGAGTATGGGAGATACAAGAAAGCAGGAAGGCAGACCCCAGCTACAGTAGTAAGTAGGTTGCCATGCAGTCTATCAGTCAGCACGGTGTCACATTTGCAGCTGCTTTCCTGTGGGAGCTATCTTCAATACCACACTTTTTCTGTTCAGCTCCCATTGAAAAAAATACATTTTGTCTCTTAAGTTATGCCACTGAGTATGGGAGCTACAAGAAAGCAGGAAGGCAGACCCCAGCTACAGTAGTAAGTACGTCCCCATGCAGTCTATCAGCCAGCACGGTGTCACATTTGCAGCTGCTTTCCTGTGGGAGCTATCTTCAATACCACACTTTTTCTGTTCTCCTCCCTTTGAAAAACTACATGTGTCTGTTAAGTTATGCCACTGAGTATGGGAGCTACAAGAAAGCAGGAAGGCAGACCCCAGCTACAGTAGTAAGTAGGTTGCCATGCAGTCTATCAGCCAGCACGGTGTCACATTTGCACCGCCTTTCCTGTGGGAACTATCTTCAATACCATAGTTTTTCTGTTCAGCTCCCATGGAAAAATACATGTGTCTGTTAAGGTATACCACTGAGTATGGGAGCTACAAGAAAGCAGGAAGGCAGACCCCAGCTACAGTAGTAAGTAGGTCCCCATGCAGTCTATCAGCCAGCACGGTGTCACATTTGCAGCTGCTTTCCTGTGGGAGCTATCTTCAATACCACACTTTTTCTCCTCAGCTCCCATTGAAAAAATACATGTGTCTGTTAAGTTATGCCACTGAGTATGGGAGCTACAAGAAAGCAGGAAGGCATACCCCAGCTACAGTAGTAAGTAGGTCCCCATGCAGTCTATCAGCCAGCACGGTGTCACATTTGCAGCTGCTTTCCTGTGGGAGCTATCTTCAATACCACACTTTTTCTCCTCAGCTCCCATTCAAAAAAATACATTTTGTCTGTTAAGTTATACCACTGAGTATGGGAGCTACAAGAAAGCAGGAAGGCATACCCCAGCTACAGTATTAACTAGGTCCCCATGCAGTCTAACAGCCAGCACGGTGTCACATTTGCAGCTGCTTTCCTGTGGGAGCTATCTTCAATACCACACTTTTTCTGTTCAGCTCCCATTGAGAAAATACATGTGTCTGTTAAGGTATACCACTGAGTATGGGAGCTACAAGAAAGCAGGAAGGCAGACCCCAGCTACAGTAGTAAGTAGGTCCCCATGCAGTCTATCAGCCAGCACGGTGTCACATTTGCAGCTGCTTTCCTGTGGGAGCTATCTTCAATACCATAGTTTTTCTGTTCAGCTCCCATTGAAAAAATACATGTATCTGTTAAGGTATACCACTGAGTATGGGAGCTACAAGAAAGCAGGAAGGCAGACCCCAGCTACAGTAGTAAGTAGGTCCCCATGCAGTCTATCAGCCAGCACGGTGTCACATTTGCAGCTGCTTTCCTGTGGGAGCTATCTTCAATACCACACTTTTTCTGTTCAGCTCCCATTGAAAAAATACATGTGTCTGTTAAGGTATACCACTGAGTATGGGAGCTACAAGAAAGCAGGAAGGCAGACCCCAGCTACAGTAGTAATTAGGTTGCCATGCAGTCTATCAGCCAGCACGGTGTCACATTTGCAGCTGCTTTCCTGTGGGAGCTATCTTCAATACCACAGTTTTTATCCTCAGCTCCCTTTGACAAAATACATGTGTCTGTTAAGTTATGCCACTGAGTATGGGAGCTACAAGAAAGCAGGAAGGCAGACCCCAGCTACAGTAGTAATTAGGTTGCCATGCAGTCTATCAGCCAGCACGGTGTCACATTTGCAGCTGCTTTCCTGTGGGAGCTATCTTCAATACCACAGTTTTTATCCTCAGCTCCCTTTGACAAAATACATGTGTCTGTTAAGGTATACCACTGAGTATGGGAGCTACAAGAAAGCAGGAAGGCAGACCCCAGCTACAGTAGTAAGTAGGTCCCCATGCAGTCTATCAGCCAGCACGGTGTCACATTTGCAGCTGCTTTCCTGTGGGAGCTATCTTCAATACCACAGTTTTAATCCTCAGCTCCCTTTGAAAAAATACATGTGTCTGTTAAGTTATGCCACTGAGTATGGGAGCTACAAGAAAGCAGGAAGGCAGACCCCAGCTACAGTAGTAAGTAGGTCCCCATGCAGTCTATCAGCCAGCACGGTGTCACATTTGCAGCTGCTTTCCTGTGGGAGCTATCTTCAATACCACACTTTTTCTCCTCAGCTCCCATTGAAAAAAATACATTTTGTCTGTTAAGTTATACCACTGAGTATGGGAGCTACAAAAAAGAAGGAAGGCAGACCCCAGCTACAGTATTAACTAGGTCCCCATGCAGTCTAACAGCCAGCACGGTGTCACATTTGCAGCTGCTTTCCTGTGGGAGCTATCTTCAATACCACACTTTTTCTGTTCTGATCCCATTGATAAAATACATGTGTCTGTTAAGGTATACCACTGAATATGGGAGCTACAAGAAAGCAGGAAGGCAGACCCCAGCTACAGTATTAACTAGGTCCCCATGCAGTCTAACAGCCAGCACGGTGTCACATTTGCAGCTGCTTTCCTGTGGGAGCTATCTTCAATACCACACTTTTTCTGTTTTGCTCCCTTTGAAAAAATACGTGTCTCTTAAGTTATGCCACTGAGTATGGGAGCTACAAGAAAGTAGGAAGGCAGACCCCAGCTACAGTAGTAAGTAGGTCCCCATGCAGTCTATCAGCCAGCACGGTGTCACATTTGCAGCTGCTTTCCTGTGGGAGCTATCTTCAATACCACACTTTTTCTCCTCAGCTCCCTTTGACAAAATACATGTGTCTGTTAAGTTATGCCACTGAGTATGGGAGCTACAAGAAAGCAGGAAGGCAGACCCCAGCTACAGTAGTAATTAGGTTGCCATGCAGTCTATCAGCCAGCACGGTGTCACATTTGCAGCTGCTTTCCTGTGGGAGCTATCTTCAATACCACAGTTTTTATCCTCAGCTCCCTTTGACAAAATACATGTGTCTGTTAAGGTATACCACTGAGTATGGGAGCTACAAGAAAGCAGGAAGGCAGACCCCAGCTACAGTAGTAAGTAGGTCCCCATGCAGTCTATCAGCCAGCACGGTGTCACATTTGCAGCTGCTTTCCTGTGGGAGCTATCTTCAATACCACACTTTTTCTCCTCAGCTCCCATTGAAAAAATACATGTGTCTGTTAAGGTATACCACTGAGTATGGGAGCTACAAGAAAGCAGGAAGGCAGACCCCAGCTACAGTAGTAAGTAGGTCCCCATGCAGTCTATCAGCCAGCACAGTGTCACATTTGCAGCTGCTTTCCTGTGGGAGCTATCTTCAATACCACACTTTTTCTGTTCTGCTCCCTTTGAAAAAATACATGTGTCTGTTAAGTTATGCCACTGAGTATGGGAGCTACAAGAAAGCAGGAAGGCAGACCCCAGCTACAGTAGTAAGTAGATTGCAATGCAGTCTATCAGCCAGCACGGTGTCACATTTGCAGCTGCTTTCCTGTGGGAGCTATCTTCAATACCACACTTTTTCTCCTTAGCTCCCATTGAAAAAATACATGTGTCTGTTAACATATACCACTGAGTATGGGAGCTACAAGAAAGCAGGAAGGCAGACCCCAGCTACAGTATTAAGTAGGTTGCCATGCAGTCTATCAGCCAGCACGGTGTCACATTTGCAGCTGCTTTCCTGTGGGAGCTATCTTCAATACCACACTTTTTCTGTTCAGCTCCCATTGAAAAAATACATGTGTCTGTTAAGGTATACCACTGAATATGGGAGCTACAAGAAAGCAGGAAGGCAGACCCCAACTACAGTAGTAAGTAGGTTGCCATGCAGTCTATCAGCCAGCACGGTGTCACATTTGCAGCTGCTTTCCTGTGGGAGCTATCTTCAATACCACAGTTTTAATCCTCAGCTCCCTTTGAAAAAATACATGTGTCTGTTAAGTTATGCCACTGAGTATGGGAGCTACAAGAAAGCAGGAAGGCAGACCCCAGCTACAGTAGTAAGTAGGTCCCCATGCAGTCTATCAGCCAGCACGGTGTCACATTTGCAGCTGCTTTCCTGTGGGAGCTATCTTCAATACCACACTTTTTCTCCTCAGCTCCCATTGAAAAAAATACATTTTGTCTGTTAAGTTATACCACTGAGTATGGGAGCTACAAAAAAGCAGGAAGGCAGACCCCAGCTACAGTATTAACTAGGTCCCCATGCAGTCTAACAGCCAGCACGGTGTCACATTTGCAGCTGCTTTCCTGTGGGAGCTATCTTCAATACCACACTTTTTCTGTTCTGATCCCATTGATAAAATACATGTGTCTGTTAAGGTATACCACTGAATATGGGAGCTACAAGAAAGCAGGAAGGCAGACCGCAGCTACAGTATTAACTAGGTCCCCATGCAGTCTAACAGCCAGCACGGTGTCACATTTGCAGCTGCTTTCCTGTGGGAGCTATCTTCAATACCACACTTTTTCTGTTTTGCTCCCTTTGAAAAAATACGTGTCTCTTAAGTTATGCCACTGAGTATGGGAGCTACAAAAAAGTAGGAAGGCAGACCCCAGCTACAGTAGTAAGTAGGTCCCCATGCAGTCTATCAGCCAGCACGGTGTCACATTTGCAGCTGCTTTCCTGTGGGAGCTATCTTCAATACCACACTTTTTCTCCTCAGCTCCCTTTGACAAAATACATGTGTCTGTTAAGTTATGCCACTGAGTATGGGAGCTACAAGAAAGCAGGAAGGCAGACCCCAGCTACAGTAGTAATTAGGTTGCCATGCAGTCTATCAGCCAGCACGGTGTCACATTTGCAGCTGCTTTCCTGTGGGAGCTATCTTCAATACCACAGTTTTTATCCTCAGCTCCCTTTGACAAAATACATGTGTCTGTTAAGGTATACCACTGAGTATGGGAGTTACAAGAAAGCAGGAAGGCAGACCCCAGCTACAGTAGTAAGTAGGTCCCCATGCAGTCTATCAGCCAGCACGGTGTCACATTTGCAGCTGCTTTCCTGTGGGAGCTATCTTCAATACCACACTTTTTCTGTTCTACTCCCATTGAAAAAATACATGTGTCTGTTAAGGTATACCACTGAGTATGGGAGCTACAAGAAAGCAGGAAGGCAGACCCCAGCTACAGTAGTAAGTAGGTCCCCATGCAGTCTATCAGCCAGCACGGTGTCACATTTGCAGCTGCTTTCCTGTGGGAGCTATCTTCAATACCACACTTTTTCTCCTCAACTCCCATTTAAAAAATACATGTGTCTGTTAAGGTATACCACTGAGTATGGGAGCTAAAAGAAAGCAGGAAGGCAGACCCCAGCTACAGTAGTAAGTAGGTCCCCATGCAGTCTATCAGCCAGCACGGTGTCACATTTGCAGCTGCTTTCCTGTGGGAGCTATCTTCAATACCACACTTTTTCTGTTCAGCTCCCATTGAAAAAATACATGTGTCTGTTAAGGTATACCACTGAGTATGGGAGCTACAAGAAAGCAGGAAGGCAGACCCCAGCTACAGTAGTAATTAGGTTGCCATGCAGTCTATCAGCCAGCACGGTGTCACATTTGCAGCTGCTTTCCTGTGGGAGCTATCTTCAATACCACAGTTTTTATCCTCAGCTCCCTTTGACAAAATACATGTGTCTGTTAAGGTATGCCACTGAGTATGGGAGCTACAAGAAAGCAGGAAGGCAGACCCCAGCTACAGTAGTAAGTAGGTTGCCATGCAGTCTATCAGCCAGCACGGTGTCACATTTGCAGCTGCTTTCCTGTGGGAGCTATCTTCAATACCACACTTTTTCTGTTCTACTCCCATTGAAAAAATACATGTGTCTGTTAAGGTATACCACTGAGTATGGGAGCTACAAGAAAGCAGGAAGGCAGACCCCAGCTACAGTAGTAAGTAGGTCCCCATGCAGTCTATCAGCCAGCACGGTGTCACATTTGCAGCTGCTTTCCTGTGGGAGCTATCTTCAATACCACACTGTTTCTCCTCAGCTCCCATTGAAAAAATACATGTGTCTGTTAAGGTATACCACTGAGTATGGGAGCTACAAGAAAGCAGGAAGGCAGACCCCAGCTACAGTAGTAAGTAGGTCCCCATGCAGTCTATCAGCCAGCACGGTGTCACATTTGCAGCTGCTTTCCTGTGGGAGCTATCTTCAATACCACACTTTTTCTGTTCTGCTCCCATTGAATTAAATACATTTTGTCAGTTAAATTATATAGCTGAGTATGGGAGCTACAAGAAAGCAGGAAGGCAGACCCCAGCTACAGTAGTAAGTAGGTCCCCATGCAGTCTATCAGCCAGCACGGTGTCACATTTGCAGCTGCTTTCCTGTGGGAGCTATCTTCAATACCACACTTTTTCTGTTCAGCTCCCATTGAAAAAATACATGTGTCTGTTAAGGTATACCACTGAATATGGGAGCTACAAGAAAGCAGGAAGGCAGACCCCAGCTACAGTAGTAAGTAGGTCTCTATGCAGTCTATCAGCCAGCACGGTGTCACATTTGCAGCTGCTTTCCTGTGGGAGCTATCTTCAATACCACACTTTTTCTGTTCTGCTCCCATTGAGACAATACATGTGTCTGTTAAGGTATACCACTGAGTATGGGAGCTACAAGAAAGCAGGAAGGCAGACCCCAGCTACAGTAGTAAGTAGGTTGCCATGCAGTCTATCAGCCAGCACGGTGTCACATTTGCAGCTGCTTTCCTGTGGGAGCTATCTTCAATACCACAATTTTCTGTTCTGCTCCCGTTGAATTAAATACATTTTGTCAGTTAAATTATATAGCTGAGTATGGGAGCTACAAGAAAGCAGGAAGGCAGACCCCAGCTACAGTAGTAAGTAGGTTGCCATGCAGTCTATCAGTCAGCACGGTGTCACATTTGCAGCTGCTTTCCTGTGGGAGCTATCTTCAATACCACACTTTTTCTCCTCAGCTCCCATTGAAAAAAATACATTTTGTCTCTTAAGTTATGCCACTGAGTATGGGAGCTACAAGAAAGCAGGAAGGCAGACCCCAGCTACAGTAGTAAGTACATCCCCATGCAGTCTATCAGCCAGCACGGTGTCACATTTGCAGCTGCTTTCCTGTGGGAGCTATCTTCAATACCACACTTTTTCTGTTCTCCTCCCTTTGAAAAACTACATGTGTTTGTTAAGTTATGCCACTGAGTATGGGAGCTACAAGAAAGCAGGAAGGCAGACCCCAGCTACAGTAGTAAGTAGGTTGCCATGCAGTCTATCAGCCAGCACGGTGTCACATTTGCACCGGCTTTCCTGTGGGAACTATCTTCAATACCATAGTTTTTCTGTTCAGCTCCCATTGAAAAAATACATGTGTCTTCTAAGGTATACCACTGAGTATGGGAGCTACAAGAAAGCAGGAAGGCAGACCCCAGCTACAGTAGTAAGTAGGTCCCCATGCAGTCTATCAGCCAGCACGGTGTCACATTTGCAGCTGCTTTCCTGTGGGAGCTATCTTCAATACCACACTTTTTCTCCTCAGCTCCCATTGAATTAAATACATTTTGTCAGTTAAATTATATAGCTGAGTATGGGAGCTACAAGAAAGCAGGAAGGCAGACCCCAGCTACAGTAGTAAGTAGGTCCCCATGCAGTCTATCAGCCAGCACGGTGTCACATTTGCAGCTGCTTTCCTGTGGGAGCTATCTTCAATACCACACTTTTTCTGTTCAGCTCCCATTGAAAAAATACATGTGTCTGTTAAGGTATACCACTGAATATGGGAGCTACAAGAAAGCAGGAAGGCAGACCCCAGCTACAGTAGTAAGTAGGTCTCTATGCAGTCTATCAGCCAGCACGGTGTCACATTTGCAGCTGCTTTCCTGTGGGAGCTATCTTCAATACCACACTTTTTCTGTTCTGCTCCCATTGAGACAATACATGTGTCTGTTAAGGTATACCACTGAGTATGGGAGCTACAAGAAAGCAGGAAGGCAGACCCCAGCTACAGTAGTAAGTAGGTTGCCATGCAGTCTATCAGCCAGCACGGTGTCACATTTGCAGCTGCTTTCCTGTGGGAGCTATCTTCAATACCACACTTTTTCTGTTCTGCTCCCGTTGAATTAAATACATTTTGTCAGTTAAATTATATAGCTGAGTATGGGAGATACAAGAAAGCAGGAAGGCAGACCCCAGCTACAGTAGTAAGTAGGTTGCCATGCAGTCTATCAGTCAGCACGGTGTCACATTTGCAGCTGCTTTCCTGTGGGAGCTATCTTCAATACCACACTTTTTCTGTTCAGCTCCCATTGAAAAAAATACATTTTGTCTCTTAAGTTATGCCACTGAGTATGGGAGCTACAAGAAAGCAGGAAGGCAGACCCCAGCTACAGTAGTAAGTACGTCCCCATGCAGTCTATCAGCCAGCACGGTGTCACATTTGCAGCTGCTTTCCTGTGGGAGCTATCTTCAATACCACACTTTTTCTGTTCTCCTCCCTTTGAAAAACTACATGTGTCTGTTAAGTTATGCCACTGAGTATGGGAGCTACAAGAAAGCAGGAAGGCAGACCCCAGCTACAGTAGTAAGTAGGTTGCCATGCAGTCTATCAGCCAGCACGGTGTCACATTTGCACCGCCTTTCCTGTGGGAACTATCTTCAATACCATAGTTTTTCTGTTCAGCTCCCATTGAAAAAATACATGTGTCTGTTAAGGTATACCACTGAGTATGGGAGCTACAAGAAAGCAGGAAGGCAGACCCCAGCTACAGTAGTAAGTAGGTCCCCATGCAGTCTATCAGCCAGCACGGTGTCACATTTGCAGCTGCTTTCCTGTGGGAGCTATCTTCAATACCACACTTTTTCTCCTCAGCTCCCATTGAAAAAATACATGTGTCTGTTAAGTTATGCCACTGAGTATGGGAGCTACAAGAAAGCAGGAAGGCATACCCCAGCTACAGTAGTAAGTAGGTCCCCATGCAGTCTATCAGCCAGCACGGTGTCACATTTGCAGCTGCTTTCCTGTGGGAGCTATCTTCAATACCACACTTTTTCTCCTCAGCTCCCATTCAAAAAAATACATTTTGTCTGTTAAGTTATACCACTGAGTATGGGAGCTACAAGAAAGCAGGAAGGCATACCCCAGCTACAGTATTAACTAGGTCCCCATGCAGTCTAACAGCCAGCACGGTGTCACATTTGCAGCTGCTTTCCTGTGGGAGCTATCTTCAATACCACACTTTTTCTGTTCAGCTCCCATTGAGAAAATACATGTGTCTGTTAAGGTATACCACTGAGTATGGGAGCTACAAGAAAGCAGGAAGGCAGACCCCAGCTACAGTAGTAAGTAGGTCCCCATGCAGTCTATCAGCCAGCACGGTGTCACATTTGCAGCTGCTTTCCTGTGGGAGCTATCTTCAATACCATAGTTTTTCTGTTCAGCTCCCATTGAAACAATACATGTGTCTGTTAAGGTATACCACTGAGTATGGGAGCTACAAGAAAGCAGGAAGGCAGACCCCAGCTACAGTAGTAAGTAGGTCCCCATGCAGTCTATCAGCCAGCACGGTGTCACATTTGCAGCTGCTTTCCTGTGGGAGCTATCTTCAATACCACACTTTTTCTGTTCAGCTCCCATTGAAAAAATACATGTGTCTGTTAAGGTATACCACTGAGTATGGGAGCTACAAGAAAGCAGGAAGGCAGACCCCAGCTACAGTAGTAATTAGGTTGCCATGCAGTCTATCAGCCAGCACGGTGTCACATTTGCAGCTGCTTTCCTGTGGGAGCTATCTTCAATACCACAGTTTTTATCCTCAGCTCCCTTTGACAAAATACATGTGTCTGTTAAGGTATACCACTGAGTATGGGAGCTACAAGAAAGCAGGAAGGCAGACCCCAGCTACAGTAGTAAGTAGGTTGCCATGCAGTCTATCAGCCAGCACGGTGTCACATTTGCAGCTGCTTTCCTCTGGGAGCTATCTTCAATACCACACTTTTTCTGTTCTGCTCCCGTTGAATTAAATACATTTTGTCAGTTAAATTATATAGCTGAGTATGGGAGCTACAAGAAAGCAGGAAGGCAGACCCCAGCTACAGTAGTAAGTAGGTTGCCATGCAGTCTATCAGTCAGCACGGTGTCACATTTGCAGCTGCTTTCCTGTGGGAGCTATCTTCAATACCACACTTTTTCTCCTCAGCTCCCATTGAAAAAAATACATTTTGTCTCTTAAGTTATGCCACTGAGTATGGGAGCTACAAGAAAGCAGGAAGGCAGACCCCAGCTACAGTAGTAAGTACGTCCCCATGCAGTCTATCAGCCAGCACGGTGTCACATTTGCACCGCCTTTCCTGTGGGAACTATCTTCAATACCATAGTTTTTCTGTTCAGCTCCCATTGAAAAAATACATGTGTCTGTTAAGGTATACCACTGAGTATGGGAGCTACAAGAAAGCAGGAAGGCAGACCCCAGCTACAGTAGTAAGTAGGTCCCCATGCAGTCTATCAGCCAGCACGGTGTCACATTTGCAGCTGCTTTCCTGTGGGAGCTATCTTCAATACCACACTTTTTCTCCTCAGCTCCCATTGAAAAAATACATGTGTCTGTTAAGTTATGCCACTGAGTATGGGAGCTACAAGAAAGCAGGAAGGCATACCCCAGCTACAGTAGTAAGTAGGTCCCCATGCAGTCTATCAGCCAGCACGGTGTCACATTTGCAGCTGCTTTCCTGTGGGAGCTATCTTCAATACCACACTTTTTCTCCTCAGCTCCCTTTGACAAAATACATGTGTCTATTAAGTTATGCCACTGAGTATGGGAGCTACAAGAAAGCAGGAAGGCAGACCCCAGCTACAGTAGTAAGTAGGTTGCCATGCAGTCTATCAGCCAGCACGGTGTCACATTTGCAGCTGCTTTCCTGTGGGAGCTATCTTCAATACCACAGTTTTTATCCTCAGCTCCCTTTGACAAAATACATGTGTCTGTTAAGGTATACCACTGAGTATGGGAGCTACAAGAAAGCAGGAAGGCAGACCCCAGCTACAGTAGTAAGTAGGTCCCCATGCAGTCTATCAGCCAGCACGGTGTCACATTTGCAGCTGCTTTCCTGTGGGAGCTATCTTCAATACCACACTTTTTCTGTTCTGCTCCCATTGAAAAAATACATGTGTCTGTTAAGGTATACCACTGAATATGGGAGCTACAAGAAAGCAGGAAGGCAGACCCCAGCTACAGTAGTAAGTAGGTCCCCATGCAGTCTATCAGCCAGCACGGTGTCACATTTGCAGCTGCTTTCCTGTGGGAGCTATCTTCAATACCATAGTTTTTCTGTTCAGCTCCCATTGAAAAAATACATGTGTCTGTTAAGGTATACCACTGAGTATGGGAGCTACAAGAAAGCAGGAAGGCAGACCCCAGCTACAGTAGTAAGTAGGTCCCCATGCAGTCTATCAGCCAGCACGGTGTCACATTTGCAGCTGCTTTCCTGTGGGAGCTATCTTCAATACCACACTTTTTCTCCTCAGCTCCCTTTGAAAAACTACATGTGTCTGTTAAGGTATACCACTGAGTATGGGAGCTACAAGAAAGCAGGAAGGCAGACCCCAGCTACAGTAGTAAGTAGGTTGCCATGCAGTCTATCAGCCAGCACGGTGTCACATTTGCAGCTGCTTTCCTGTGTGAGCTATCTTCAATACCACACTTTTTCTGTTCAGCTCACATTGAAAAAATACATGTGTCTGTTAAGGTATACCACTGAATATGGGAGCTACAAGAAAGCAGGAAGGCAGACCCCAGCTACAGTAGTAAGTAGGTCCCCATGCAGTCTATCAGCCAGCACGGTGTCACATTTGCAGCTGCTTTCCTGTGGGAGCTATCTTCAATACCACAGTTTTAAGCCTCAGCTCCCTTTGAAAAACTACATGTGTCTGTTAAGTTATGCCACTGAGTATGGGAGGTACAAGAAAGCAGGAAGGCAGACCCCAGCTACAGTAGTAAGTAGGTTGCCATGCAGTCTATCAGCCAGCACGGTGTCACATTTGCAGCTGCTTTCCTGTGGGAGCTATCTTCAATACCACACTTTTTCTCCTCAGTTCCCATTGAAAAAAATAGATTTTGTCTGTTAAGTTATACCACTGAGTATGGGAGCTAGAAGAAAGCAGGAAGGCAGACCCCAGCTACAGTATTAACTAGGTCCCCATGCAGTCTATCAGCCAGCACGGTGTCACATTTGCAGCTGCTTTCCTGTGGGAGCTATCTTCAATACCACACTTTTTCTCCTCAGCTCCCATTGAAAAAATACATTTTGTCTCTTAAGTTATGCCACTGAGTATGGGAGCTACAAGAAAGCAGGAAGGCAGACCCCAGCTACAGTAGTAAGTAGGTCCCCATGCAGTCTATCAGCCAGCACGGTGTCACATTTGCAGCTGCTTTCCTGTGGGAGCTATCTTCAATACCATAGTTTTTCTGTTCAGCTCCCGTTGAAAAAATACATGTGTCTTCTAAGGTATACCACTGAGTATGGGAGCTACGAGAAAGCAGGAAGGCAGACCCCAGCTACAGTAGTAAGTAGGTCCCCATGCAGTCTATCAGCCAGCACAGTGTCACATTTGCAGCTGCTTTCCTGTGGGAGCTATCTTCAATACCACACTTTTTCTGTTCTGCTCCCTTTGAAAAAATACATGTGTCTGTTAAGTTATGCCACTGAGTATGGGAGCTACAAGAAAGCAGGAAGGCAGACCCCAGCTACAGTAGTAAGTAGATTGCAATGCAGTCTATCAGCCAGCACGGTGTCACATTTGCAGCTGCTTTCCTGTGGGAGCTATCTTCAATACCACACTTTTTCTCCTTAGCTCCCATTGAAAAAATACATGTGTCTGTTAACATATACCACTGAGTATGGGAGCTACAAGAAAGCAGGAAGGCAGACCCCAGCTACAGTATTAAGTAGGTTGCCATGCAGTCTATCAGCCAGCACGGTGTCACATTTGCAGCTGCTTTCCTGTGGGAGGTATCTTCAATACCACACTTTTTCTGTTCAGCTCCCATTGAAAAAATACATGTGTCTGTTAAGGTATACCACTGAATATGGGAGCTACAAGAAAGCAGGAAGGCAGACCCCAGCTACAGTAGTAAGTAGGTCCCCATGCAGTCTATCAGCCAGCACGGTGTCACATTTGCAGCTGCTTTCCTGTGGGAGCTATCTTCAATACCACAGTTTTAATCCTCAGCTCCCTTTAAAAAAATACATGTGTCTGTTAAGTTATGCCACTGAGTATGGGAGCTACAAGAAAGCAGGAAGGCAGACCCCAGCTACAGTAGTAAGTAGGTCCCCATGCAGTCTATCAGCCAGCACGGTGTCACATTTGCAGCTGCTTTCCTGTGGGAGCTATCTTCAATACCACACTTTTTCTCCTCAGCTCCCATTGAAAAAAATACATTTTGTCTGTTAAGTTATACCACTGAGTATGGGAGCTACAAAAAAGCAGGAAGGCAGACCCCAGCTACAGTATTAACTAGGTCCCCATGCAGTCTAACAGCCAGCACGGTGTCACATTTGCAGCTGCTTTCCTGTGGGAGCTATCTTCAATACCACACTTTTTCTGTTCTGATCCCATTGATAAAATACATGTGTCTGTTAAGGTATACCACTGAATATGGGAGCTACAAGAAAGCAGGAAGGCAGACCCCAGCTACAGTATTAACTAGGTCCCCATGCAGTCTAACAGCCAGCACGGTGTCACATTTGCAGCTGCTTTCCTGTGGGAGCTATCTTCAATACCACAGGTTTTATCCTCAGCTCCCTTTGACAAAATACATGTGTCTGTTAAGGTATACCACTGAGTATGGGAGCTACAAGAAAGCAGGAAGGCAGACCCCAGCTACAGTAGTAAGTAGGTCCCCATGCAGTCTATCAGCCAGCACGGTGTCACATTTGCAGTTGCTTTCCTGTGGGAGCTATCTTCAATACCACACTTTTTCTGTTCTGCTCCCATTGAAAAAATACATGTGTCTGTTAAGGTATACC